>NC_136069.1:1005575943-1006832237 GCF_964261635.1 Lissotriton helveticus
AAAAGAGGTTTTCCGGGTTGTCATTAGAGCTACGCCAGAAAATTCTTTGCTCGGCTGCCCCTCCAAGCACAACACTATAAGACATTTTACTCATTATACTATACACCAGCTAGGATTGCACAATGGGGGGGAACGCAGGGGATCCATTGTTCACGTTGTGATAGCCTAGAAGCAGACATAATACACATTTTTGCTACATGTCCACATTTGCAGCCCTTTACAGAATTCAATTGAACTCTTTATGAAAACTGCCTTGGGAATAGAGGTTAAGTTGACCCCAGTTAGAATTCTTTTGGGGGTAGCCGAGGACTCTACTCAGCTTCAAAATGACTACTTTTTATTTGTTGCTATGGCAGCGTTCCGAATTTGTATCGCTTCAGCATGGCTTGATCGACTTCCACCCACTCTGCACCAATGGTTAGCCAAGTTGCTACATGCCTACAATCTTGAGAAAGGGATTTTCGCAAGAAAAGGTATAAGGGGAAGAGCGCTAGGGCTAAAAATGTGGAACCCTCTTAATAACTGGAAGGAAAGGCAAGTCCCTGACTCCTAGATCCACATTCATTGATCGTCCTACGATTTATTTACTTATTTTCTTTACCTATTTTTATTTGATTGATATATAAGGCAATTTTTGCTAGCCTGACCTATGTATAAATGTCTCTGATTTTAAAAACGAATTCCTCAATGTAAATGCAGACTCATCTAAGACCTGTACGCTCTAATAGCTCACAGCTCAATTTTATGTTGGTTCTCGTTTTGTTGTTATGGTACACATTGATTTGCAGATGTATTGGTAGTGTTTTTTTTCTCTCCCATGACTGAATGTGCCCTGTGCGGAAAAAATAAAAATATTCAAAAAAAAAAAAAAGTGAATATCTCTTGCTAATTTCCACCACTCAGGTAAAACATATGTGGAATGTTATCATGTACAACATCATTGAAACTGTCAGGGTCTCTTGGCTTATAGAAGTTACCCACGGAACCTACGCTGATCTGCAATCATGTTCTTTCCATAGCTTAACCTAAACAATATGGATTCTGCTAACTTGATGGATCCTATAATTCAGATCTAAAAAATCCCATGTGCTTGATTTAGCCCCGCTCTCTATCCAGGACACCTTCAGCACCATAATACTATTCTCATACAGTGAGCTATGATCTCCGACCCTACTTTATCTCCAATGCACCATATTATATTTGAACTGTGCCATGTTTAACTCTGTTTGTATATTTGTATATTTGTGGAGGAACATTATTCATAACCAAAACATAAGGGGGTCGGATCATGTGGCAGGCGGATAATTACCAAGATATCAGTGTGACAAATACAGGTGTCTATAGTTACTGACAATGTATCTTTACTGAGAGTATCTTGGCTCTACATAGAATGATTCTCTTCTCTGGCACATACATTGATAAAATCAGCATGATGTCCTTATCCAACATTCAATCTCCTACAACTCTCATCCTACATATGCGAATTTGTCATTACATATAAAGTTAGCATTATTTGATGCAAAACAAGGGTTGGCAATTTTAATCTCCTCAACTGCCTCATGGTATTTCATCATCATATTTTCCAGTGCCTTAAATCGATTACTCAAAGGATCCAATGTGTCCTGAACCTTCCATTCATGAGTGGTCATAAGTGCGTGGACTTTATCATTTATGGCACATTGGAAGCCCAAAGGTTCTTTTTTCTGAGACGTTCAAATAAACCTCCACACAGCAAGCCATTTTAAATTTCTATGCATGGTCTTAAAGCCCCCAGTGATGTAGCGAGTCCTGTTTTCTTTTTCGTTTTAGCGGGTAGTTGTCAACCATAGATGCAGGAGAAACAAAGAGGATAGTAAATGGGTTCTCCTCGTATATGGCTTTGAGTGTCTTCTGAATCCCTGCAAGGCAAATATTTCCCTTCTTTATAGTGACCTATAGTGACCTCCGGTAGCTCACATATCTCCTGTGCTAATCTTTGAATAACTTCCAGCCTCTCCTCTATGTTGGTAATTTACCTATTAATTGCTTCCATTGCATTAGATTAATATTTGAAATAGAGTTAGTCTGCATGCAGGTACTGTTCTCGACCGGGGACAACATTTTCGTTTTGCCCATCCACAAGCACTAACCTGTTTAGTCAATCACTCTGATGTCAAGACTAAGACTGGTGACCTAGTCTAGCCTCCTCTCTTTTATGAGGTCTATCGGTAGGCCATCAGGTCCAGGTGCTTTATTACCCAAACTATGGGATATTGCCTCCTCGACCTCGCCTATAGTTAGTGAAATTTTAGTAGGACACATATTAGACAAGGAATTATCACAATATAATGGGGGGGCATATATTTTAGAAAAATGAGCAGCCCATACTTCGCTGGAGATATTACAATCAAGGGGTGCGGAGGGATTCCCAAGAGATCTTAGGGATTTGATTGCAGACCAAAAGGCAGTTGTGCTTTTAGTGTTAGCTGCACAAGCCAAATTATCCCAGTGTTCTTTCAGAACAGTGTCACGCCTAGTTCTTAAGGCCCTTTTATAATTTGACCTTAGTGTGCGAATGAGCATAGGATATCTGGTGTTGGTAGACAAAGCCGCTCTCAACTCCCTATTAGCTTTGGAGCAACTGTTATCAAACCATTTAGGGTCAGAGTACTAATGTATAAATTACTAGTTAAATATGCCAAGTAAGAGGTCAGAGATGCCAGTTTACATATATATATACAAAGAGAAAAGTCAATATGAAAAATATATTTTGAATGCAATTTGTAAGAAAGCTGAGTACAAAGGCAGTAACATTATTTTTGTGTGTGTGTGTGTATATACACACGTAAATGAAAATATATATATACATATTGGTACAAAAGGAAGAATTTTATTTCTCTTTAGCTGAAGAGGATGTACTTCGTAAGCTATTTGTCTTTTCATTTTATTTGTTTTTCTTAATAAGTTAAATTACTCAAGTAAACCAATATTATATTAGGTAATTTACACCACATTTTCAGAGAGGAAATTAGACGTAAATGAAATCCCAACCAATGGAACTTAAAATAGGAGTTATATGAGGGAAAAGCCACTTCATTTGTTTTTCTTAATAAGTTAAATTTCTTCAGGAAATCAACATTAAATCAGGCTGCTTACACCAAATTTTCTGCGAGACAATTGCACATAAATGAAATCCCAACCAACAAAACTTAAAAAGGGAGTTATGTGGGGTTAAAGGTAGTCAATAATGCTAGTGATAGGATTACATTTATGATATAAAATCAATTATTTTTTTGAGGAGAAATATAAATACAGCGTAGAGTTAGAAAGAATATGCAAATATTGTTTGCAACTGAGTTCACTTGCTGTAGTATTTATGGAGGCCATATATCATGGTCAAACCTCTGCTGAGCAGGAGGCTAGGTCCTCTAACCAACCAACCACAGCACACCCCTTTCACCTGTGCACAGCAGGGCAGGTGGCAGCACATGCAGAGATTATATCCAGGGCTTACTTTACATTGCCTCTATTCAGTAAAGTCATCAGATGATGGACGATAACCATCCTAAATCTTGTTTAGAGGCACTTCTTTTAGGCAATGGAGACCCAGGTCATATATGACTTACAACTGTCTGTAGTTTTCAGGACAAACTAAGATCAACTTAGATAGTTGGACAGAATCTAACTAAACATCTTATTTTGAAAATTCCTGCAAGTTAAACGTAATTGTAATAAACGTTATTTTGCAGTGAGAGGAATTCATCACTATGTTGCTGCTTGTGGTATAGAAGCCTGCCAGGAAGTACGGGCCAGGTGACTGCTAAGATCCTTCTTTGTAGTGAGGTGAGATTGAACTGCAAATTACTCTTTACTTGAAAGGTAATCCCCGGATAGTCTCCAACCTTGAGTTTTGACTATTAGTAGAGGTCCTCCCAGCGCTTCCTCTTTTAATGGCCCATTTTGTGTTGTAATCTCCACTGCAGCACAGTCTCCTGCCTGGCCTTCATGTTGCATTTCCACCTCGGTTGCACACCCACACAGACATAGAAATAACAATGCTTTAAATGTACCCACTTCAAAGCAATCTTTATTTTTTCTGGCACAAATGTGGGGTTGTCACAGTGCACTTCTGTCTGTAGATGGTCACAGAACAGCAGAATATTTGTCAATTGTCTTCACACTAGGTCAGATAGCACAAGAATTGAAGTATTTGACTTCTGTGTTATTTCTGTTTAACATAGAGTTTATATATTGTCACACTATGTAGGCATGCTGAATGCCATGTATGTGTTATCTGCCCACATATGATCAAATACGAACATTACATAACTGCCATGTCAGCTATAATTGAACTATTTTACCATTACATTGCCCACTGATGTAGAGATGGTATTAGAATAACTGCATAATTAGTGGCCCAGCCAGATTCCTTAGAAGCAACTCATTTCTAGAAGCCCACATTTCAACAGTTTCTAATTTGTATTGCAAACAGCCACAAAGGTGTGTATTGTTTAATCAGGGAGGAGTAAGTTTGAGGAGTTGATGCAGCAAAATATGTATGAATCAGAAGAACAGAAGAATTGTTAAACATGGAATCACGTGTGCAAATGTTCTACACTATTTCTTGATCAATAGGTAATACCATCCACATGTTACTATCATCATCATCATAGCTTTATTCTATCCTTTAAAAACAGTCATGAAAGCGATAAAATATACAAACATCACATATATATAATATATCAATGCAAAAGTTAAAGCTTTGTTATAGTTAGGAAAACCTTTTTTTCCCAATACAAACCAGACTTAAACTATGCCAACTACAAGTTCTAAAGTTATAGTTATAACTTTTATGAAAAATGTATCCGCCACCTTCAAATTATAAGTATTGCACCCCTAAACACACTGTTTTCAGTTTGCGGAACAAACAATGCTAAAGGGTGGAGTTTGTGGGCCTTTCTGTAACTTGACGAAGACTGTGTTGGAGACCAAAAGGGATTATTCCTTCTTGTACTAATAAATCTGTGAACCAGTGATGGAGTGCTGCATTCCTCCTTAAGGAACTGTCAATGGTGTTGTGATTGCATCCAGGGAACAGTCTTTGACAGTGGATGTAATTGCTGGTTTCTTGCCACCATGTTCAACACTTTTAAAAATCTACAAACAATTTCTATTGACATATATTCTAAAATAATAGTAATATTGTAAAAATATGAATTAACATGTTTTTTATTTACAAAAATTAGTTTGTTAGAACATTTAAATAAATATAATTATGTGAAAAATAAATCAATTAAAAAACTTTAATAACGTTTTACATTATGTGATAATACATTGTTTACTGTGTGTTTAATAAAACATGAATCAAAAAGATCAATTAAAACATCAAAAACTAAAAGCATATTCGGTAAAACCTATGAACCCAGTACCCCAAAAAACCCACCAACCTGAAAAAAAATGAACATTTGAAAGTAAATGTATTTATATTATATTTTACATTATCACTAACAATATAATTTTACAAGAAAGTAAATACTATCAAAAAAGAAGTTAAATACTGCAATACAGAAGCCTTCGATGTTTTAAAACTTCAATATTATCATAGAAATTATGATATACGTATTTATCTTCAACATTACCATTGTCAATATTTTCATGCCCAGAATATTTTGAACTCAATATTTTATACCTTTAATATTTTGGAACTAATATTCAGGATCATCATCATTGGTAATATTTTGGATTTTACCCAGACCTAGATGACATATGAATGCATTGTATGGTTTTTCAGAGTTGTTATTCGGCAGGAGAACAAACTAGAGTAGAGTGATGTGCAATGGTCTAAGGGAGAGTTGATCAGGGCCCAAATGCCCGGGGGTTTTTACTTAGGTATGAAAAGCTAATATTTTTAAGCGGTTTTACTTAGATGTTGGAGGATTTGACTTCTGATACCATTTGAAAGTGGATGCTGTAATCATTGTCCAAGAGGGTGTCTGGGTTTTTGGTTATTGTTTTGAAAGGCAAAGAAGATAGGAGGAGGGCAGATGGTGTCAGTTGTCTTCAGTGGGTGAAGAGGATTCAACATTTAGGCTTCTGTCCGGCACCACCTGGTTTGACTTAGTTTTGACGGATTAAGTTTACATTTCTCTGAGGAGATTGGAGATTTGGTTGAATTGATTCTCTGCTCCAGTCTCTCACAAATATATTTGAAAAACTTTGGCATTAAAATAGGATGGGAGGTTTTGGGGATGTCTGAGGTCCAGATGAGGTCTAATGTGAATGTTGAAAAGTAGGAAAGATGATGAGAGCCCCAAGGAACTCTAAAAATCACTGGACAGGGGAGGAAACTCCTTCCAATTTAAATGACAATAGTCTTTGAGGAAGGATCTGAATGATTCTAGAAACTGATATGTGACTCTGCCCACTGACTTGAGGCAGTGCAGTACTGTATGGTCCATCGTGTCAAAGGCTGTGAACAGGTCGAAGAGGTACAGAACACTCAAGGTCAGACATTTCAAGGATATCATCCCAAACATTTATTATGGCAGCTTGTGTACCAAGTTTAGGGAATTTGGTATTTCGTATGTCAAATATTATTGCTTTCAGTCTTTTTGGAGTTGATAGGTGACAGCCTTATAAATAATTCTAGAGATCCTGGGAACCTGGGAAGAACAACAATGGGGTGATAGTTGGTGGAATCTGAAGGGTTCTCAATGTTTTTTAAGAGAGAGGTGACCAAGAAGTGTTTAAGGGGTTGGGGACTTCATCTGTTTAAAGGTATTTGTTGACAAAGGGAGTTAATCCTTGGCCTATGACCAAGAACTACTGCTTTCCCTTCAACTGAACTTTAACCTGTTGAAGCTGTTATATATACAGAGAGGCAAATATAAAATCTGATACCAACAAATATGATTCATTGCATATAAAAAGGCATGCCCAGACACTCACCTAGAATCTCAGCTTGAGCTAAGGGTGCAGTATGTATGTGTAAGAAATAACCTGGCATATTCCTTATGTGGGCTGTAAGTTTGTGATAGGGTCTAGAAGGGAGAGGTGTGTCTAGGCTTATATGAACATTTTTGCATAGGGTGATATATTCATATTAGGAGTTTATGGCTGGTTTTAATATGAATGAATCACACTAGTGTAATTCAAATGGCATGACATACCTTCCTATCTTGTGGTTCCTCTGTGTTAAGTTTTCATTGTAAGTGCAATGGGACAGGGCGCGGACCGTGCTTGCACGCCTCAACAAGTTTAAACTGTTTAAAATTACGAACATCATGATAAATTTCAGAATACATTAGGTGTGCATCACACAACGTTTTGCTGGTTTTCACAATTGATTCTTGTCCCACGCTGTGTTTGCACCCTACAAAAGTTGAAAAGTTAATGCGCAAATTGAGGTCAAGTACTGAAATAATAATGTCGAGTAACATGATGAAGAACTTTGGAGTGGCGTTTTCCAACTTGAACAGCTTGAAAGAACAGAGGATGTCACCTGAATCTTTCTTAAGATGAAAGACTTTATTACTGACGTATTTATTCTTTCGTGTGGATCAATGAAATGTGTCCATAAAATAATGTTGAATATATTACAAGATGGGAGTTTATGAATTCATGTGCTCAGAAGGAAGAATATGGTTTCTTCACATAAAACAATAAGGAATGGGGGTTCACTATTCCGAGCACGGGGCTGGGGTTTGAGGAGTTCAGGATTAGTAAAATCGGAGTTGAGAGGCAGGCTGGGACATGTAGTTTTTATAGATATGTACGGAAAGAAAAGGGAGGGTTAGAAAAGAACCGTAATCCATGTCAGAGCTTAGGTAATGCAGTTGCTTCCGTGACCGACCATCTGATGTTAATTGAAACTGGGGATATAGAGCGAAGTGAAACCGCAGTAGTTAATTAGTGTTACTCTTTCAAAGGAGCAGCGCGTTTTGAACATTGTAGACATTGAATGGCACGGTGAAAGCTTAGGGCTTTGTGGATACGATGCAGCATTTTTAAGCTGTTGGGATTTTTAACTTAACACATGTCACGGTGAGTGGAGTAAATATGGTTGGCGCAAGGGGGGTTATAGATTAAAGGGCAACAGCTTAGAAAGAGGTCATGGAAAGAGGGATTTGAGGATGGCTGGTTGAACTGTAGTCTTGTGGGGATAGAATAGAGTGGGCATTCATAGAGAAGTAGGGACGCCATGTTAAGATATGATTAATATGAAGTAACGGGCAATGTTGTATTTTTCGTTGGTTTGTATGTCAATGTTAATGAGTCAACCGATTGCAATGAAGGTCTTTCATGTAGTTTTGTATAGAGGTGAGCAGAACAATTATGTACATGGACAGTGATGGTTATTATGTTTTGCTTTATAGATACCCCTGACGAAGGGAATAAATATTCCCGAAATGCATTGGGTGTTGCCAATAAAGTTGCTGACATGTGGAAAACGTACACTCCTCTCATGTGTGTGTCATCTTTTGAAGTACGACAGAAGAATGAGTAAAATAAATTGATTAGAAAACGGAAGAAGTGGTCAAAGCAAATGAAATAAACCATGAGTAAAAAGAAGAATTGAATACTTGATTTATTGGACTCATTATAGTCCAGAAATTGGCTGTGCAGCCGGAAGGGTTCCTATCTTGTGGTTCCTCTGTGTTAAGATGACATACCTTGCACCACACACTAAATACACCCAAATATCATACTAACAAACTGTCCTTTGTCAGTGTTAAGAGTAGTCTTCCTAGTAAAATTACAATCTGCTTAGCTATCCCTAACTTCAACATGATATTTCCTTTCTTCTGATCTTTCTTGAGCAATGCCTCAACAATCTCAAACAACTTTCTAACAGATATCCAACAAGTAACTCAAATCTTCACCACAAACATTTCTGAAGAAATAGCCTAGTAGGGAAGAACCTTCAAATTAAACATTATTTTATAAAATTTGTTAATACTTATTTACTACTTCCACCATCTGGTCTTTAGAAACTCTTTAAGGATCTGAACACCTCCACCAGGTTTAAAGGTAGGCACAGTTAACCAAATACATATTTTCTTTTGTCTTGTCAGTCAACATGGCTGACTTGATTTGCTCATTTGTACACAGTGTTACTAAAATGTCTCCTTGTATATATACCTCAGTGTTTCTTTATGTTTGCACACAATTGTATTGTTATATTTCACCTATTCCTGTAATACTCATGGCTTTTTAATTTTGCATGTTTATGTCTGAACAGATATTTAAAATCTCTTTGTGACCATGATGTGCTGCATATACAAATTAAATATATAAACAAAGGAATTAGGGAGATTTCCTGGAGGATCCTGGAAAGATGCCAGTAACTTAAAAGTCCCTTTAAAGAAAGATGCAGATAGTTGAAAGCTACCAACAAAAAATCCTTTTTCTGACCCTCATCAAACAGTGATGTAACCAATTTTAATTGTGATTTTCAGAGCTCCAGGGAGTCTCCTTATTAGTTGTGCAGTAAGTAGGAGGACCAGCAGCGCTAACAATATTTTTTTATATATTTAGAAATATTTTTTTAAATATCGTAATTGAATTTAAAGAATGTACAGACAAGCACCAGTTGAACAATAATGTTCCATACATATGGCAACCATTCAACCCTACCTATCCCTCCTCCACCTTCATTTCTTCTCCAGTTTATCACTCACAGGTGCATATATAGCATATTGTTGCGAAGTTGAGACACTTAATCATGTACGTCTATCCCATTTCACCTGTCTGCCCCATTACTCCTGCCCATGTTGCATCTCTTGTACAGGTGAGCAGCTCTATTTACCCCCTCCAAATCATTGTCTTGGTTGTCATTTACACATCATCAGGGACAGCCACATTTACCTTTCCCATAATATTCATAATGCAGTTTCAGACCTTCTGCAAATTTCTCACCTGACCGTACCTCCCTCATCTTTTTAGATTCTACTTCCACCTATTCCACTGCGCCCCGCATCCCAGATATCACTATTAGTGTGCGGTGTGATGTCTAGGCCCATATTTGTCATGGGATTACATCACCCTTGCTCCATACAAGGGGCACAAGGGTGACGCAAGATCTAGAATTATATTTACCATGCCGCGCTAGGGCACTCTCTGTGACCCTGCATGGCTCGAAAATGTAGAGCAATATAAGGTAGCACAAGTTGCTGCCTTGCAATACTCTGCACCAGGGAGGCGTTCCAAGTGTGGAGCGTGAGTGTTCAGGTGCATCCACCCGTGGATTTTGGGGTATTCCCAGATTTACCATTAGTGGTATACCTGGTAATACATCAAAATGCAATATCTCCCCAGGGGAGGCGTAACAAGGAGAAATATGTTTATTGCTCCTTCTTTTTTCCTCTTTATATGGATGGTACATTCTGCAGTACACATAGAAAGAGGAAAATGACTCTGAGGATTGTTTTTGTGCATGAAGGTATCCCTTCCTGCACAGAAAAATCCTGCCTACAACACAGGCACCCTTGCACAATGGTGCAAGGGTGTCTGTGTTGGCTCTGGGCAGGAGTTTGTGCAGCAATTCAGGTAGAGAGCAGGAATGTGCTGTATTATGCTAAACATGGCGCATAACTGCCTTTTCCCTTTCATAAAGTGCAGGACAGTAAAGTGACTTGCTGCCTTGCGTGAACATTTGATACATATGCCCCCCAGTGAATTCCCAGTCTACGTTTTTTAAAGCCAAGGCTCAGGGTCGCAACTTTGCATTGCTTTTTACTGTTTTCCTGATTTGAGAGGAATCCAAGTAAGAATGTAAAATATTCTCCTCTATTAGTTGCCCTGTTTGTCATCTACATTACCGCTCACCAGTATTCCACAATTGTATTGCAATACCAGGTGAGGTGAATGAAATCTACATTATCTACCCCACAGCGGGGTAAACCAAAAGGCCTGGTGGGATATATTCTACTGAGATGCAACGGGGTATAGTATGTGCGATTCAAAAAGTTAAAATGCATTAGCTTGAAACATGTATTACTGGAGATGTCCTGAACCATAGAGCATGCCAGTCCCCAGTCTTCATATGTGAGAGGCTCCTACATTTCCATCTCCCATTTGCCACAATCTTTCATAGTGGGCCACTTACATTCTGTTTTGGTGCTCAATACATGTACCACTTATGATCTGATTTTAGTGCTCAATACACCAGGTGGCTCTGAGGGTGGTCATCCAAGGGGACCTCCAATGCTTGGAAGGCCATGGAGCCTCTGGCAATTTCATTCATATCCCTGTTCATCCATATCCCCTTAGTAGTGTCTTTGAGTTTAGCATATTGCAAATATTGAGGACTTTCCAGGCTACAGCTCAGGCATGCTGCCTCAAATGTCGTGAATGAGTCTGAGGGAAATATTTATTCCATAGTCATGCATCCACTGTCTTTTTATCTGGCCATGGACATCACCCTTCATATTTATCTGTGTGTCCTAAGCCACTAAACATAATCTCTCTTGCAAAGGGTGGATGTTTCAAATTCTAGCCTCTGTCACCTGGCATACAATCTGTGATGCAATAGGAAGTGTATATTATGTACCTCTTCACAACTCCATTGAGGCTGTGGGTGATTCAGAACCCCAGTGTATTGCGACTATAAAATGTTGGTTGTGTGTTATTCATTCCATGTTAGTGGGACACCAAAAATCCCATGCCTGATGTAGGCCACTGAAGCTCAACCCCCACTACCCCCAATCGGATATAGTGTGCCTGTCTTGTTCTACAATCACGCGTTAGGAGATGAAAAGTGTCCTGTTTGTGCAATGTGTGTAACCCACTCCCTTCCTACTCCCGGGTAAATACCTTTATTAAAATTAACTGGATGTGTGCCATTTCCTCCACAATAAAACTTCAGTAAAAGAAACCCTCTCTACACTCCAGATACCCATATAATTTGTACCTAAACCTCCTCTACATAGACTCCAAATGCGGAGGTAACAGTGCTCAATAGGTGGACCACAAGATCCACTACTATTCCCAGTGAGGCTCAACTACAGAACACACCTTTTTGAGCTGCCCTATTCTACCCGGAGCGTGACTTGCTCGTTGCAGCCCCTGCTCCTTTTTCCTTCAATATCCTTCTAGTCCCCGGTTGCCCAATTCTAGCAGGACCTCCCATCTAACCATATTGGAATATACTCAATCCCCCATAGGGTGCCAAATCCCTCTTTGCCTTTTCAATAATAAACACTGGAAACAGGCCTTCCAGCCTCCAGACCATATATAACTATTGTTCAAGAGATTTTTTTATGGTCACTGGCTTCAGTCCTCTCTGGTAATTCCACGAAACTAAGATTATTTTGCCATGACCTAACCCTCAGCATCCTCTAGCCGATTACCCAGGACCAGGTTCTGTTTAGACAAGTTGTGAACTTTAGATTTCAGTTCTGTTACTACGTGGTTAATTTTTTCTACAATATTTTCAGTTTACATTAACCGCTCTGAGGCCTTCTGAGGTCTGCTCTGACCAAGTTCAACTCGCTTGAGATTGTTTCAGTCTATTTTCAAGTAGATGTCTGGAATGGTCTTTGTCAACCAGGATCTGTGTAATGCTTGGGTCTTGTGACCACCCAATTCTGACCCTCCGTGGAGCTTGTAGATGTAGATGATTGCCTGGTGCCATCCTGATCTGCTGTGCCACCCTCTGCAGCCTGTCTCAACCCATCATGTCCGGAGGGTCAAAAGTCAGAGCTGATTTGCTTCTCCTCCTGCCAAACAGTAAGTGCCTGTATTAGAGGGCTGCCTTTTTCTCTCCCCAGTGATTTAACTCCAACCAACACTGAGCATTGAGAAATAGCTAGTCGGAATCCGTGAAGTCACCCGAGCATCTCCATCAGCCCATGTACTCACTTGTCTTCCCTGTCGCCTATCCCCACTAATGGCAGAGATCTGAGTGGGGGTGCCGCACCTATGAACCTCTGATACAGTGGGCCAGTAACCCAACGCGTCCTCTCATCCACTTTAATGTCCTCTGCAAACCTGTTCTGGGAAACACAGACTTGCATTTTGCTCCAAGCATGTCCACATATTCAAGCACTTATTCACACGCTTAAAATAGATATTTAAAACAACTGTTATGTTATGTTACGTTAGTCTGAATTTGTAGAGCGAACGTTCACCGCATGGTTTCTTGGCGCTGTGTGCCACTGGGGAACCCGTCCTGGCTTTCCCTGTGAGATGGTCCCTGTTGGGCATCCCCAAGGTGAAGCCAGGCATCCCCAGCAGCGAGGGGGCCGTTGTGGAGATTAAGCAAGCTATTGCCCAGAATTGCAGCGTGGGACCCATGGTTAGAGAGACACCGAGGCGAGATTTATCGAGCCCGCTGACATTGGTTCGTTACCCTGCCGCGTCGGGAATTGAACCCTGGTCTCGGGCCGACCTCTGCTTCTGGGTCTGCCGCCGCTAACCGGTGAGCCACACTTCTCAACTGATTGTCTTTATGCAAATGCTACAAATGCCATAGTGAAAATGTAGTCAAAGGAAGGGCTGTGATGTATGGTGGATTGTACATCTATAGCAATGCTTAGTCTGCTCATTTACACTCACTTCCCTATTGCTCCAACTAATTAAGTCCCGCTGTTTTATATTAACACACTTTCCTATTTCCAAACTAGATTCATCAACATGTTTGTGACTTCAATTAAATACTTTCATTCAGAGCAATTTGATCAAGATCTATAATGTCGATTAAAATTACATATTTTATCAATGCTTAATTTCTCTTGAGAACATCAACACTTCCAGTTTTTTATCCTATAATGGAACTCCTGCCAAAAATGTATAATATACACATGACTTATACTCAAACAATGCCTCAATGATTGTTGAAATATTTAAACTACAGCTGCTGTTATGCCAAACTTTATTTTATACTCACAATTAGCACTCTATTTGTATGCTTATATAAAAAAAGATGTGGTTCTTTACATTGTCTTTTGTGCTTATTCTGTTTGATCGTTCACTCTTGCTTTTGCTCAGTTCATTGGGTTCTTAATGCTAGGCAGTGGAGTGGTTTGTTTTCTTGTCTACAGCGGAAGGCTTGCAGTCCCTATAAGGGTTAATTCTGAGAGAGGTCTTTTATCTTCTGTTGGCTTGCAGACCTGACAATCACTCTTCAGATGTGCTGCAGCTTCAGACCCTTCTTTAATACGGAGTCGTTTCACTATTTGTGGATTATTTGCTTCTTAGAATTTCATGCGCAAACCTCATTTGAGCACGGATACTTGAACTCAGTCCACTTTTCTCATCCTCTTGTGAATTTTCATGAATGTACCTTTCAATTGTATCTAAATAAACAAGTGAAGATACACATTCTCAATTATATGTCTTTGTTAATCTTAAATATATCTATTAAACTTGTTTAATGGCTTCCCACAGGAACTTCAAATCTAGTTACTACGAAGACCCTGATTACAAGTGGGTTGAAAGGAGAGAGGTATTTACTGCTTCTTGTAAACAACATACATGTATTTTTAAAGTACACACAGTGTGGCCTTGTGTTGCTAAAATAACCAATGACACCAAGAGGGGTTTAATTTATCTTTTGCCGTTGATACCTATCATGAGTTTTCATCTAGTAAAATGAGGAAACGAAATGATGAATTCAGTCCCTTTCCTAACAAATTCTGCCCGTATCAGACTTTAGCACATTATTTCCCACAGTATATTATATCAGGTTTGTTATGACAACTTTTACCTGGGGAAACTTGCACCGGTGAGGTTATTATCAAAGTGCTCAGAATTATGATCCCTATGCAAACAGGGGTTTGTCAGGGACTTGAATTTAACTGTCCACTATGAATCCACGCTTTAGAAGAGGGATTGAACAACTGAAAGAAGGTCATCTGATTGCCTTGTAAGCCTTAAACTATAAACCATGCTACATTTTTCATTATACATCAGGAATTAACAGCAGATGAATCCAGGCGAATAAACATTATTTAAATGCATGGAGGGCAACCACTCCAACAACACTATAATGAAAGACATGAAATGCAATCTGGGCATCTTTATCTATAGTCTGGGAACAGTTGAACTTGAATTAGTGAATAATTAATTGCTCCCTAATCATGGTTAAGACTTTCCTATCCTCTTCTGAAGGTTACAAATATATATATATTCACTGAAAAAAACATAGTTTTCAGGGATGTTATAGTTAGGCTGACATTTCACTCGTATAAAACCAGAGAAATGTACCCGTAATCGCCCCTGTGAAGCACTACTATGGAGTTACATATTACATCACCCATGACCTGGTCAGTGGCATCACTGATGACATCACCGATGACATCATCCAGTGACTGAGTGTTTCTAAGAAAAATTCTATATATACACTCCAAGGTTTATTGAAGAATGAGTGGGTGTATGAGAGTCTGCATGGAAGATTTAATGGGTGCGTGACTGACTGTATAAGTGAGTGAATAAACATGTCTTAGTGAATGCATGGGTGAATGACTAATCTGTGTGAATGTCTGTGTCTGTTGGTCAGGTGGTATGTAAGTGGCTGCATGTGTTGGTGAGTAGCTACATGAGTGTATATATGGGTTAATAATTGGTTGTCTGATTACCTGTATGGGTGTCTGAGTGTCTGTGTAGGTGGGTGGAGGGTATGTGATTCCCTGCACGGATATGTGAGTGGGTGATTCAGTGGTTGCATGGGTTCAAGAGTACATCTGCGAGGGGCTGTATGGGTGAGTGAGTGTGCATATGGCTGTGTTGGTGAGTGAATGGATGACTCAGTGGTATATGTGTGAGTAACTACATATGTGAAAGGCAGTATATGTGAGTCTTGAAGTATATAAGTGACTATATATGAGAGCGAGTGATTGTGAGAGTGGCTATAGGGATACCTGTGTACTTGTATCAGTGATTGTATAAGAGAGTAAGTATCTATAAGAATCAGTGAGGTGGTGTGTGTATAACTTTATAAGTGAGTAAATGGCAATGTGATTCAGTCTTTGGTTGACTGACTAGGTGTGTGAGTATCTCTGTAGGTGAGTGGTGGTATGTGAGTGTCTGTATGGGTGTATGAGTGCATATATCAGTGGCTGTGTTGATGAGTGACTGCATGTATGAGTGGCTGTATGGTTGAGTGAGTGGATGTGTGTAGACCTATGAATCAGTGAGTGGGTATGTACTAATTGATATTGGTGTGTCTATGGTTTCGTGTATGATAGTCTGTATTTTAGAGTGGGTGTATGGAAGGTTATATTAGGGTGTGAGGAGATGCCTGCAGCTTTTTCAGTGAATTTCTTTTTTTTTTAGTTTAGTAAATTTTTATTGAGTTTTGCTAGAACAATACAGAAAAACAATTCACTAAAATAAAATATTATATAACAGCGTTCACGTCTTTAAACAGAGAGAGGGCAAAGGATTTTGTTTTCAGCAAATTTGTGTTTACATTATACATTTGTTACTGCAGTATATCAGTTGAGTAGACATTGTGGTTCTGAAAAATGTTGAGTATAGACCCTACATAACCATGCATGCACTTGGCGGTGTGCTTCTTTTACAAATGTGATAATACGCCGCACATTTCTATTGACTCCCTTACATAGCCTCCTTCTCAATGACTTCTAAGGAAAATAATAATAATAATAATAATAATAATAATAATAATAATAATAATAATAATAATAATAATAATAATACTTATGATAATAATAACAGGAGAGAGAGAGAGGAAGGGGAGAGGGGCGCTCACTCGGGGCCAAGGGTCACCCACACCATATTGGGATTTTCGCAGACTATTGCCAAGATATTTAATCGGTCCTGTCTGCCATGTCAGTACTGAGTCCCCCAAAACAACTCTGGACCCACCCATATTAAGTAGCTGTACTTCTGTTTTATCTTTATTAAGGGAGTAGCCCGATACCTCTGTGTATTCTTGAATCATTTTATTAGGGCTAGAATGGCCATGTCAGCTTCTTTGTACACTACTAGGATGTCGCCAGCATAGGCTGCAACTTTAAAATTAGATTTGCCCAAGTCTATGCCTGGTATATTTTTGTGTTTTCTCAGATGCTGGAGGGAGGGCTCAATCACTAAGAGGAACAGAGAAGGAGACAGGGGGCATCCTTGTCTAGTTCCTTGCTTTAGTGGGAAGGAAGAGGAGAGAGCACCTCCCGCTCTCACTCTAGCATGAGGGTTATGGTACAGAGCCATGATCATTTGGACCAGATTATCCCCAAGATTAAATTTCTTGAGTGTCTCATGTAAAAACATCCAATCTACCTTATTGAATGCCTTTTCTGCGTCCAGCATTATGGCAACAGTTGGTGAGCTGTTTAGTTTCACTTTTTTGACGGCATGGCAGAAAATTCGAGTATTGTCGCTAGACAACTTTTGTTTTAGGAAGCCAATTTGGGAGGAGTGTATGAGTTTGGCAATGCACTTTTGTATTCGGTACAACAATATCATGGCATATAACTTGCAGTCCAGGTTTATGAGAGAGATAGGTCTGTAGTGATTTGGTAGTACGACATCTTTACCTTCTTTTGGGTTGGCGGTGATTATTGCTTCAGCTGGGGTACCAGTTACTTGTCCCGATGAGGCGAACTGATGAAAAAGCAGTAGGAGAGGATTTTGCAGGAGATCAACAAACTCCTTATAGAATGATGCATTAAACCGATCTGGGCCTGGTGCTTTACCTATTTTTAACTTCTTAATGGCATTCTCTAATCCTACCATATTGATCAGTCCATTAATGGAGTCATTCAAATATTCCTGCATCTATTGCGGGATAAATTTTAGGTTTGAGTCATAACCTTTTGGTAAAATTCCTTAAAGGTATCAGCAATTTTGTTGACATTAGTATGTGTATTACCTTTATAGTCTTTAATAGCATTTATTGCGTATCTCTGGCTTTTAAATTTTAAATAAAAGGCTAGAATCATCCCAGGTTTATTTGACTCACAGAACCGACGACTCTTTTGTCTGTTAATCCAGATTCCCGCTCTCGTACTAATTATCTTGTTGTATTTGTATTTTTTATTTAGGATTACCGTAAGCGTACTTGGGTCGTTATTTAGGATGTGTGTCTTTTCTAGTTGGGCGACATCTTGTTCTAAAGATGCTAGCTGAGAATTTGCTTTCTGATACATGTTAGATTTAATTTCTTTAATTTTTTTAATTACTCCTCTAATGGTAGTTCTTAGGGCTTCCCATCTTGTAAGATGGGCGATTTCATTATCTTTATTATCTAGTAAATAGTTTTTGATCTCCTCCTCAATTACTATTTTATTTCCAGACGAGTTTAGCACTTCATCGTTAAATCTCCAAAGAGGTTTTTTGAGGGGGTAGAAGGGCCTGTAAATGTTAGTGTGATGCACAAGTGGTCTGGTACAGTTCTTGGTTCAATCGTATATTGGTCAATCCTACTAATAGCATTTCCCGAAATTAAAAAGTAGTCTATACGGGAGCATGAATGATGAGGAAAAGAATACAATGTGCATATCCCTCTCTGTCGGATTCTGAAGCCTCCATGCGTCTAACATGTTAAACCTATTGCACAGGTGTGTCAGGACTTTGTGTGATTTGTTTGGCTTGAATTTGCAGGATGAGTTCCTATCTATGTTTGGGTCTGGAGGGAGGTTAAAATCAAATGCTATAATTGAGGTTGTGGATTCTGGGATCAGTTTAATATTGTCCTAGAGCTCCTCCCAGAAGTCTGCATCATTGTTCGTGGGTGCGTATATATTAGTTACAAAAAATCCAGCATTCTCCTTCTGTAACTTGGAGATAATCCATCTCCCTTGATTATCTGTGGAGTGTGCTGTTATGGTTATTCTGGATCTTTTTGAGATCAAAGTTATGACCCCATTGTTCTTTCCTTTAGCGCCTGAGCAGAGTACCTCAGTATACCTTGAGTGTTTCTGCCAGTTGTTTGTCTAATTTGTCTCCTGGAGAAGGATAATGTCCGCCCTCTGCTTATGTTCATGATAGGAATCTTTGTAGATCTTTGGACCTTCGAGCCTGTAGGATGTGATCACTACCTTTGCCATTGAGTAAGCTAGCGGAGAGAAGGGGAAAGAAGAAGAGGAAAAAGAAAGAGAAGTAGCAAGGAAAAGGTAGAAAGGGAAAGTAGAATTTAGATGGAAAATTATATGTGAAAAGAGAAAATAATTTCAAAAAACTTAGTAGAACAAAGCAGAACCCCACACCATCCCTCTGTCCCTACCCTTCACCCCCTTCTAGGAACATTAGACGTGACGATAACAAAAGAAAAATGGATAACTCCCTCTCAGGGATGTGTAAGTTGCATGTAATTTGTCCAACCTAAATTTGTGTATTACATACTTGGAATACATATTACTTTAGTTCAGCCTTACTGTAATACTCCACTAATTATGTATATGGTATATATATGCCTATGATGTATCTATGCTATCCATGGTATTAAAATGCATAATATACAATACATAACATGTAGCATACTATATGCTATCATATGCTAATATATATATATAGCATATATTATATGCAACTATATGCTAATATATATATTGATGGCCTTCTATTTATTGATGTTAAGGTATGTGTAGGGCAATCCTCCAGGTTAAACCCCTGAAACCCTGTAAACAAACCTGTTTATGTACTGTTTTATAGCAACAATTGCTCTCACCAGTAGTATTGTATTCTCACAATACACCCATTCTTGACTGACATCCCATAGACCTTATAAGAGAAAAGACATAGGCGATGTATACAACCCTGGTACATGTGTCAGTGACGCTCCTTCATCACTGGGTCTTTAGGTGTAGATGTGTCCAGCGTGTGCTCTTTAAAGCTGTCCAAGATTCCTTTCAAGGCTGTGCCATCGTTGAAAAGATAAGGTGAACCATGGGCCACCACCTTGTATCTTGCTGGACCTGCAAATGAGTGTTGGAAGCCCAATTCTCTCATTCTTGATCGAAGAGCTTGGAAACTTTTCCGTGTATCGACTGTGGTCTTGGAGTAGTCTTGGGAAATGAAAATCTTGTTTTTTGTTGCAGAGCAGGTGATTCTGTTTCCTCATGTACGCAAATATTTGCTTTAGTGTCCTCCAGAAGGTCAGCAGGTCTTTGGTCTGTCGTAGGCTCAGTGGGAGGGTGTTCCATGTCTTGGCGGCGATGTAGGAGAAGGATCTCCCGCCGGTGGTTGTTCTTCGGATGCGCGGCATGGTGGCGAGTGAGAGTTCGGCGGAGTGTAGCTGGCGGTTGGGGGTATAGAAGGAGAGCCGTCTGTTGAGGTAGGCTAGGCCGGTCTTGTGGAGTGCCTTGTGTGCGTGGATGAAGAGCTTGAAGGATATCCTCTTGTTGACGGGGAGCCAGTGCAGATTTCTCAGGTGGGGGCGATGTGGCCATGTCGTGGTACATCGAGGATCAGTCGTGCCGAGGCGTTTCGGATACGTTTTAGTTGATTGATGAGCTTGGTCGGGGCTCCCACGTAGAGGGCATTTCCGTAGTTGAGTCTGCTGCTAACAAGGGTCTGGGTGACTGTCTTTCTTGTATCTGTCGGGATCCATCTGTAGATCTTGCAGAGCATGCGGAGGGTGTTGAAGCAGGAGGAGGAGACGGTGTTGACTTGCTTAGTCATTGAGAGCGTTGAGTCAAGGATGATTCCCAGGTTGCGTGTGTTGTTGGTGGGGATCGGGGCTGCCCCCAGTGCTGTTGGCCGCCAGGAGTTGTCCCAGGCTGACGGGTTGGAGCCGAGGATGAGGACCTCTGTCTTGTCAGAGTTCAGCTTCAGACGGCTGATCTTCATCCAGTCGGCGACGGCCTTCATTCCTTTATGAAGGTTGGCTTTGGCGGTGATGGGTCCTTGGTGAGAGAGAGGATCAATTGAGTGTCGTTGGCATAGAAGATTATGTTGAGGTTGTGCTGTCGGGCGCGTGTGTAAGCGGGGCCATTTAAATGTTGAACAGTGTCGGGCTGAGGGAGGATCCTTGGGGTACGCCGCAGATCTCGGATCCCTGCGGCATGGAGGCGTGCATGTAGAGTGCTCCAGAGCCTTGTCTCGGATCCCTGCGGCATGGAGGCGTGTGCATAGAGTGAGGTGGCAGATGGTGTCAAAGGCGGCGGAGAGGTCTAGGAGGATGAGTGCTGCAGTCTCCCCATTGCCTAGCAGGGTCCTGATGTTGTTGGTGGCAGCGATGAGGGTGGTCTCGGTGCTGTGATTGCTGTAGAACCCTGACTGGGAAGGGTCCAGGATTCTTTTCTCTTCGAGGTATCGGGTTAGCTTTCTGTTAATGATTTTCTCGATGACCTTGGCTGGGAAGGGGAGCAGAGAGATGGGTCGGAAGTTCTTGAGGTCTCTTGTGTCTGCCTTGGCTTTTTTGAGTAGGGCGTTGATCTCGGCGTGTTTCCAGCTCTCTGGAAAGGTCGCGGTCTCATGGGAGAGATTGATGACGTTGCGTAGGTGGGGTGCAATGGAGCTGCTTGCTTTGTTGAAGACGTGGTGCGGGAATGTGTCTGACGGAGAGCCGGAGTGGATTGTGCTCATGGTCTTGATGGTGTCATTGACGCTCACGCTGGTCCTGGCTAGTAATGGGACGTGGTTGATGGTGTGCGGAGGGCCTGTTTTGTTGCTGTCTGTTGGGGGTGTCTGGGTATTGAAGCTGTCTTGGATGTCTGCTACCTTGCGGTGGAAGAAGGTGGCGAGGGAGTCGCACAGGGCTTGCGACGGCGGGATGTCATTGGTGTTGGAGCTGGGGTTAGAGAGTTCCTTCACGATGATGAAGAGTTCCTTGCTGTCATGTGCATTGTTGGCGAGGCGGTCATTGAAGGAGGTCTTCTTGGCAGCCCTGATGAGGTGGTGGTGGTTGCGGACGGCGTCCTTGTGTGCTGCGTAGCTGTCCGGAGTTTGTTCACTGTGCCATTTCTTCTCTAGTTTCCGGCAGGCTTGCTTGGAATATAGGAGTTCTGCTGTGAACCAGCTGGCCCTCTTGCTGGTGTCTCTGTGGGGGGGGGTTTCACCGGTGTGAGGGTGTTGGCGCAGTCCTCGATCCAGCATCTAAAGTTGTGGGCAGCGACGTCAGTGTTGGAGGGTTCGGTGGGTGGGTTGAGAGCGAGGTTTGCATGTAGTTGGTCTTTGTTGATTTTGCTCCATCCGGGGCGGGGGATCTGTTGGGTGCGGTGGTGTGTGGTGGGTTTCTGGAAGATGAAGTGTATGCAGCGGTGGTCGGTCCAGAGGAGTTCGGTGGTGTGGCTGACGGAGACGTGCAGGCTTGAGGAGAAGACGTGGTTGAGCGTGTGGCCGGCAGAGTGGGTGGCGAGGTTATCGATCAGGGTTGTGGAGTTGTTGTCGTTCTCAAGGTGAAAGTTCAGGTCTCTGAGGAGGATGTAGTCGGTGGAGGTCAGGGCGTGCGTGCTGATGAAGTCGGTGATGGAGTCGCAGAACTGGGGGTGGGGTCTGGGGGGTCGGTAGACAAGGGTGACTCCTGAGGGTGGAGTTGGGGTCTGTGTGGATCTGGAAATGCATGTGTACGGCGGTGCTGAGATCTTCGTATGTGCTAGTCGAGACCCTGATGCTGTTCTTGTGGATGATGGCGATTCCTCCTCCGACTCCGTTGGTGCGGTCTCCGCGGGTGAACTTGTAGCCATCTGGGATGGCTATGGCGATGTTGGGTGTGGAGGAGTTGTTCAACCAGGTCTCTGTCAGGAAGGCGACGTCCGGGGGGGTTGTGTTGAGCAGGTCCCAGGTCATTCTCACTTCCTTTTTTGTAGCGATCATTGGGTCTTCGAGTTGACCAACTCTATTTTTAGCCTCTGTAATTCTGCTATTTGTATCTCTGATGTCCTTACGTATTGCTGAGATTTCTACTTGCATAGAGTCAGTATTCTCTTTGGTCGATTTGGCCAGCTCGTACATTTCGCCAGGATAGTCTCCATTGTTGAGTTTAAGTCCTGTTTGGTTTTAACTGGTGAGTTCGGGTATGGCGGATCTGCTTTAATCGTCTTCAGGTTCGATTTGATCTCTTTCTCCGCCATTTTGAGTTTGGTGCCCTTGTTCTTTGTATGGTTCTTTGTATGGTTCCCTTGAGGAAAAGCTTTCATGTGTCATGGTATGGCTTCTCCTGGGTTGAGCGCCTTCTCATTTGTTGTTCTGATATGACTTTAGTCACACTGTATAACACACTGTTTGACTTGCACCCTTGAACCCTCATAGAGATAAGTTGAAATGGGTTTGTGATTGTGAATGCACTAGTTTTTGAGAGATTTACGTTAAGAAACAAAGGAGAGGAAGCACAGAAGACCGGTGTCAGTAACTCTTGCATATGAAATTAGACCAGAATTTAGACCAGCAATCAGCAGACAGGTAGTCATCTTATGATTTGGAAGACTTGGAATGATTTCTAAGGTTTTTTAAATGTAAATTTCTAACTATGACGTCCCTAAAAACTCTGTTTTTTTCAGTGAATTTCTAAGGTTTTTTAAATGTTAATTACTAGCTATAATGTCTCTGAAAGCTGTGGTTTCTGCAGTGAATTTCTAAGATTTTTTAAATGCAAATTTCTAACTATGCCTGCATAGGTAGATCGTGTACATACAGAGGAATAAAGGTGCAAAAAGAAGCAAGAGAAGTGCAGAAAGAGGGAAGAGAGGTGCAGAAAGAGGAAGAAAGGTGCAGAAACAAAGAAACAAGAAAAATACAGAAAGAAGCAACAGAAGCCCTAAAAGAGGAGGAAAGGTGAAGAAAAAAGCAAGAGAAGTGCAGAAAGAAGCAACAGAGATGCAATAAAAGGCCTATTTTTACTGTACCTTTCCACAGACTCATACAAAGTAGCCTAATCACTAATCCTTCTACTAAGATGTCTTAAACCTCACTTTTATCTTCAAGGTTCACTATTCTTCTACTGCTCAGAATGTTAGGCATCTCAACTGTAAAACAGCAGTCCTAACCACATCACTGTTGTAAACCTCACCAAGTTTGTGAAGGTATGCTTGCGTGTGTCTCTGCTTTTACGTAGTGACATGTTACATAAAAATAAACATACAAATACTTGAATACATGTGTTTGAAACAGCATATGCTGTAAATTTGTGTACAAAAATGTATATGCATTTCTTTCTACTCACAATACAGGGTACATGGGTATTCAGTAGTATATTTGATGGGATCTGAGACAACTATATACATAAGACATGTTTTCCTATGCATCCGAATGTCAGAGTAGAACTGAGAAGATTTGTCCACCAATAGGAGATGTTACCTGTTTTTTAAGCTACCATTCTCAGTTGCATAACACATGTAAGAATACATGTACAAGTAGACATATTCCTAATTCTTGAGAGCATGTAGACCTTTACACTCGACAGCTTGAACTTCCATTTGAGTACAGAAAGAGGTGAGAGAAGTATAGAAAGAGGCAAGAAAAGTGAAAAAAAAATCTAAACTGGTGCAGAAATAAGCTAGAGGGGTGCAGAAAGAGGAAGAAAGCTATAGAGAGAGGCAAGAGAAGTATAGAAAGAAGCAATAGAGATGCCGAGAGGGGGAAGATGGATGGAGAAAGAGGCAAGAGGGAAGCAGAAAGAAGTAAGAGAGGTGCAGAAAGAAGCAAGAGAAGTGCAGAAAAAAGCAACAGGTGCATAAAGAGGCAAGATAAGTACAGAAAGAGGCAAGAGAGTTGCAGAAACAGGCAAAAAAGGTGCAGAAAAAGGGAAGGGAAGAGAAGTGCAGAAAGAGGCAACAGATGAGCAGAAAGAAGAAAGAGGGGTGGCAAAAGAGGCTTGAGAAGTGCAGAAAGAAGCAACAGAGCTGCAGAAAGGGAGAGAGGGGTCGAGAAAGAGACAAGAGTGGTGAAGAAAGAAACAAAAGAAGTGCAGAAAGAAGGAACAGATGTGCAGAAAGAGGCAGCAAGGGTGCAGAACGAGGGAAAAGGGGTGCAGAAAGAGGCACAAGGGGTGCAGAAAAAAGCAAGAGATGTGCAGAAAGAAGCAAAGGAAGTGTAGAAAGAAGAAACAGAGGCAGAAAGACAGATGAGGGGTGGAGAAAGAGGGAAGAGGGGTGTAGAAAGAAGCAGGAGGGGTACATAAAGAGGCAAAAGGGATACAGAAAGAAGCAAGAGAGGTGAAAAAAGAAACAAATGAAATGCAAAGAGAAGGAACAGAGATGCAGAAAGAGGCAAGAAGGGTGCATAAAGAGGGACGAGGGGTGTGATAGAGGCACAAGGGGTGCAAAAAGAAGCAAGAGATGTGTAGAAAAATGTAACAGAGATGCACAAAGAAGGAAGAGGGGTGGAAAAAGACACAAGAAGTACAGAAAGAAGCAACAGATATGGAGTAAGGGGTAAGAGGGGTAGAGAAAGAGGTAAGAGGGCTGCAGAAAGAAGCACGATAAGTACAGAAAGTAAAAAAGAAGTGCAGAAAGAAGGAACAGAGGTGCAGAGAGGAAAGATGGGTACAGAAAGAGGGAAGAAAGCTGTAGACAGAGGCACGAGGGGTACAGAAAGAAGCAAGCGAGGTACAGAAAGAAGCAAAAGAAGTACAGAAAAAAGCAAGAGAGGTGCAATAAGAGGGAAGAAGGGTATAGAAAGAGGCAAGAAAAGTGTAGAAAGAAGGAACAGAGATGCAGAAAGGGGGAAGAGGGATAGAGAAAGACCCAAGAGGGAAGCAGAAGAAGCAAGAGAGAGGCAGAAAGAAACAAAGGAAGTACAGAAAGAAGCAACCGATGTAGAAAGAGGGGTGGAGAAAAAGGCAAGAGAAGGGCAGAAAGAAGCAACATACATGCAGAGAGGGGAAAGAGGGGTGGAAAAAGAGTAGAGGCAAGAGAGGTACAGAAATAATCCAGAGGTGCAGAAAGAAGCGAGTGGTACAGAAAGAAGCAAAAGAAGTATAGAAAGAAAGAACAGAGGTTCAGAAAGAGGCAAGACTGGTACACAAAGAAACAAAAGAAGTACAGAAAGAAGCAACAGAGGAGCAAAAAGAGGCAAGAGTAGTGCAAAAAGAGGGAAGATGGGTGCAGAAAGAAGCAAGAGTAGTGCAGAAAGAAGGAACAGATGTTCAGAAAGAAGCAAGAGGGGTGCAGAAAGAGGGAAGAGTGGTACAGAAAGAGGCACAAGGGGTGCAGAAAGAAGAAAGATAGGTGCAGAAAGAAGCAAGAGAAATAAAGAAATATGCAACAGAGGTGCAGAAATAGGAAAGAGGGGTGAAGAAAGAGGCAAGGGAAGTACAGAAAGAAGCAACAGAAATGCAGAAAGGGAAAGAGGGGTGGAAAAAGAGGAAAGAGTGGTGCAGAAAGAAGCAACAGAGGTGTAAAAAGAAACAAAAGAAGTGCAGAAAGAAGGAACAGAGGTGCAGAAAGAGGGAAGAGGGGACAAAGAGAGGCACAAGGGGTACAGAAAGAATCAAGAGTAGTACAGAAAGAAGCAATAGAGCTGTAGAAAGAAGTAAGAGGGATACAGAAAGAGGCACAAGGGGTGCATAAATAAGCAAGAGTGGTGCAGAAAGAAGCAGCAGAGATGCAGATAGAAGGAAGAGGAGCAGAGAAAGAGGCAAGAGGGGTATAGAAAGAAGCAAGAGTAGTACAGAAAGAAGGAAAGAAGCAACAGGGCTGTAGAAGCAGTAAGAGGGATACAGAAAGAGGCACAAAGGGTACAGAAAGAAGCCAGAGTGGTGGAGAATGAAACAAAATAATTGCAGAAAGAAGCGACAGAGCTGCAGATAGAGGCAAGATGGTGTATAGAAAGAGGAAAGATGAGTGCTGAAAGAGGCAGAGGGGTGCAGAAAGAGGCATGAAGGTGCAAAAAGAAGAAAGAGGGGGAAAGAAAGAAACAAAAAAAGTGCAGAAAGAAGGAACAGAGGTGCAGAAAGCAGTAAGAGGTGTGCAGAAAGAGGCAAGAGAAGTGCAGAAGGAAGCCACATAGGTGCATAAAGAGGCAGGAGAAGTACAGAAAGAGGCAAAAGAGGTACAGAAAGAGACCAGAAAGGTGCAGAAAAGGGAACAGGGTTACAGAAACAGGCAAGAGAGGTGCAACAGAGGGAAGAAGGGTGCAAAAAGAGGCAAGAAGAGTGCAGAAAGAAGAAAGTGAGGTACAGAAAGTGGTAAGTGAAGTGCAGAAAGAAGTAACAGAGGTGCAGAAAGACTGAAGAAGGGTATAGAAAGAAGCAAATAAATTGCAGAAAGAGGCAGGCGATGTTCAGAAAGAGGGAAGAAGAGTACAGAAAGAGGCATGAGTGGTATAGAAAGAAGCAAGAGAGGTGCAGAAAGAAACAAATGAAGTGCAGAAAAAAGGAGCAGAGGTGCACAAAAAGGCAAGAGGGGTACAGAAATATGGATGGGGAGTAGAGAGGCGTGAGGGGTACATAAAGAAGCAGAAAGAAACAAAAGAAGTGCAGAAAGAAGGAACAGATATACAATAAGAGGCAAGAAGGGTGCAGAAAGAGGGAAGAGAGGAGTGAAAGAAGCATGACGGATGCAAAAAAAGCAAGAGAGGGGCAGAAAGAGGGTTAGAGAAAGACATGAGAAGTGCAGAAAGAAGCAAAAGAGGTGGAGAAAGGGGTAGAGAAAGAGGCAAGAGGGGTGCAGAAACAAGCAAGAAAGGTACAAAAATAAACAAAATAGCAAAAAGAAGAAACAGAGGTGCAGAGAGAGGCAAGAGAGGTACAGAAAGAGGGAAGAGGGGTGCAGAACGAGGCACAAGGGGTACAGAAAAAAGCAAGAGAGGTGTGGAAAGAAGCAACAAAAGTGCAGTAAGAAGCAAGAGAGATGCAGAAAGAGGAAAGAGTGTGTAGAAATTCAGAAAGAAGGAACAGAGGTGCAGAAATGGCAAGAGGGTACAGAGAGAAGCAAGGAAAGTGCAGAAAGAAGCGACAGAAGTGCAGAAAGAGGCAAGAGAATTGCAGAAAGAGGCAAGAGAGGTATAGAAAAAGGCTGGGGAGATTCAGGAAGAGGGAACTGGGGTACAGAAAAAAAAGGTACAAAATGAGGGAAGAAGGGTGCAGAAAGAGGCAAGAAGAGTGCAGATAGAAGCAAATGAGGTGCAGAAAGTAGTAAGCAAAGTGTAGAAAGAGGCATGAGAGGGGCAGAAACAGGCAGGAGATGTGCAGAAAGAGGGAGGAAGGGTGGAGAATGAGGCACAAAGGATGCAGAAAGAAACAAAAGAAGTACAGAAAGAAGAAACAGAGGTTCACAAAGAGGCAAGATGGTACAGAAAGGAAAGGGGTTCAGAAAAAGGAAAGAGGGGTGTAGAAAGAGGCATGAGGGGTACAGAAAAAAACTAAATAAATGCAAAAATAAGGAACAGAGGTGCAGAAAGAGGCAGGGGATATAGAACGAGTGAAGATAGGTGGAGAAAGAGGCACGTGAGGTGCAGAAAGAAGCAAGAGAAGTACAGAAAGAAGCAACAAAGGTGCAGGACGAGGCACCAGGGATGCAGAAAGAGGCAACCAGAAATGCAGAAAGTAGTAATAGAGGTGCAGAAAGGGGGCAGGGGTGGAGAAAGAGGCAAGAGGGTAGAGAGAAGCAGAAAGGAGCAAGAGAAGTGCAGAAAGAAGCAACAGAGGTGAAGAAAAAGGCACCAGGGATACAGAAAGAGGCACAAGAAATGCAGAAAGTAGCAACAGAGGTGCAGAAAGGAGGAAGGGGTACAGAAAGAGGCAAGAGAGTTGCAAAAATGGGCTAAAGAATTGCAGAAAGAGAGAAGAGGGGTGCAGAAAGATGCAAGAGAGGTGCCGAAAGAAGAAACAGAAGTGCAGAAAGAAGCAACAGAGGAGCAGAAAGAAGGAAGAAGTATGGCGAAAGAGCAAGTGAAGTGCAGAAAAAAGCAATAAAGATGCAGAAATGGGGAAGAGGGTGGAAAAAGAAGCAAAAGGGGTCAAGAAAGAGGCAAGAGAAGTGCAGAAAGAAGCCACAGAGGTATAGAAAGAGGCAAGAGAAATGCAGAAAGAGGCAAGAGAGGCGCAGAAAGAGGCAAGAGATGTGCAGAAACAAGCAGGAGATGTACAGAAAGGAGGAAAAAGGGTACACAAAGAGGTACAAGGGATGAAGAAAGAAGCAAAAGTAGCGCAGAAAGAAGGAACCAAGGTTCACAAAGAGGCAAGAGGGATACATAAAGAGGGAAGAGGGGTGCACAAAGAGGCACACAGGATACAGAAAGAAGCAAGAGAGGTGCAGAAAGTAGCAAAATAAGTGCAGAAAGAAGGAACAGAGGTACAAAAAGAGGAAGGGGTACAGAAAGAGGGAAAATAGATACAAGAATAGGGAAGTGAGATGCAGAAAGAAGCAAGAGAATTACAGAAAGAAGCAACAGAGGTTCAGGAAGAAGGAAGAGGGGTGGAAAAAGAGCAAGTGAAGTGCAGAAAGAAGCAATAGAGGTGCAGAAATAGGGAAGAGGGGTGGAGAAAGAGGCAAGAGGGGTGAAGAAAGAAACACAAAAAGTGCAAAAAGAAGGAACAGAGGTGCAGAAAGAGGCAGCAGGGGTGCAGGGGTGCAGGATGAGGGAAGAGGATGCAGAAGGAGTCACAAAGGATGCAGAAAGAAGCAAGAGACATGCAGAAAAAAGCAACCGAGGAGCAGAAAGACAAATGAGGGGTAGAGAAAGAGGGAAGAGGGGGTGCATAAAGAGGGGAAAAGGGTGCAGAAGAGGCAAAAGGAGTGCAGAGAAAAGCAAGAGATGTGCAGAAAAAAAGGAAGTGCAGAAAGAAGGAACAGAGGTGCAGAAATAAGCAGGGGGTGTAGAAAGAGTCATGAGGGGTACAGTAATAGGCATGAAAAGTACAGAAAGAAGGTACAGAGGTGCAGAATGAGGCAAGAGAAGTAGAGAAAGAAGCAACAGAGATGCAGAAAGGGGAAGAGGGGTAGATAAAGAGGCAAGAGGGAAGCAGAAAGAAGCAAAGAGGTGCAAAAAGAAGCAAGAGCAGTGTAGAAAAAAGCAACAGAGGTACAGAAAGAGGCAAGAGAATTACAGAAAAAGGCAAGAGACTTGCAAAAACGGACAAAAGAGGTGCTGAAAGAGGGACAAGGGATGCAGAAAGAAGCAAGAGAGGTGCCAAAAGAAGAAAGAGAAGTGCAGAAAGAAGCAACAGAGGAGCAGAATGAAGGAAGAGGGGTGGAAAAAGAGCAAGTGAAGCGCAGAAAGAAGCAATGGAGATGCAGAAATAGGGAAGAGGGGAGGAGAAAGAGGGAAGAGGGATATAGAAAGAAACAAAAGAAGTGCAGAAAGAAGGAACAGAGGTGCAGAAAGAGGCAGCAGCAAGGTTGCATTGGTACAGTACGAGCAGAAAGAGTCACAAGGGGTTCAGAAAGAGGCAAGAGACATGCAGAAAGAAGCAACAGAGGAGCAGAAAGACAGATGAGGGGTAGAGAAAGAGGGAAGAGGGGTGCAGAAAAAAGCAAGAGAATTGCCGAAAGAAGCAACAGAGGTGCAGAAAGAGGCAAGAGAGGTACAAAAAGAGGGAAGAAGGGTACAGAAAGAGGCAAGAGGAGTGCAGAAAGAAGCAAGTACGGTACAGAAAGTGGTAAGTAAAGTGCATAAAGAAGTAACAGTGGTGTAGAAAGAAGCAAATGAATTGCAGAAAGAAGCAACAGAGGTGCAGAAAGAGGCATGAGAAGTGGAGAAAGAGGCAAAAGAGGTGCAGAAACAGGTAGGAGTTGTGCAGAATGGGGAATGAAGGGTGTAGAAATGAGCACAAAGGATGCAGAAAGAGGCAGGTGAGGTATAGAAAGAAATAAAAGAAGTGCAGAAAAACAAAAGAAGTGCAGAAAGGAGGAAGAGAGATTCACAAGAGGAGGGACAGAATGAGGAAAGAAGGGAGGCACGAGGGGTGCAGAGAGAAGCAAGAGACATGCATAAAGAAACATGGGAAGTGAAGAAAGAATGAACAGAGGCAGGGGGTACTGAAAGAGACACGAGTGTTGCAGAGCGAGGCAAGAGAAATGGAAAAAGTAGCAACAGAGATGCAGAAAGGGGGAAGAAGAATGGAGAAAGAGGCAGGTGGGAAGCAGAATGAAGCAACAGAGGTGCAGAAAGAAGCAAAAGAAGTGCAGAAAGAAGGAACAGAGGTGCAGAAAAAGGTAAGAGGGGTACAGAATGAGGGAAGAGGTGTGCATTAAGAGGCATGAACGGTTCCGAAAGAGGTAGGAGGAGTGCGGAAAGAAGCAAGAGAGGTGCAGAAAGAAACAAAAGAAGGTCAGAAAGAAGGAACATATTTGCAGAAAGAGGCAAGAGGGGTGCAGGAAAAGGCAAGACGTTGCAGAAGGAGGCCAGAAAAGTACAGAAAGAAGCAACAGAGGTGAGTAAAGAGTCAAGAGAAGTACAGAAAGAGGCAAGAGAAGTGCTGAAAGAATCAACAGATGTGCAGAAAGAGGCAAGAGAAGTGCAGAAAGAAGGAACAGACATGCATACAGGGTGAAGAGGGGTGGAGACTGACACTAGAGGGGTGCAGAAAGAAGCAAGAGATGTGCAAAAAGAAACAAAAGAAGTGCAGAAAGAAGGAACAGAGGTGCAGAAAGAGACAGGAGGGGTGCAGAAAGAGGGAGGAGGGCTGCAGAAAGAGCCACAAGGGGTATAAAAAACGAGCCAGAGAGGTGCAGAAAGAAGAAATAGAAGTGCAGTAAGAAGCAACAGTGCTGCAGAAAGAGGCAAGAGGGGTGCAGAAAGAGGGAAGAGCGGTGCAGAGAAAGGCACACGGGGTGCAAAAAGAAGTAAGAGAGTGGCAGAAAGAAGCAAGAGAAGTGTAGAAAGAAACAACAGCTGTGCAGAAAGAGGGAAGAGGGGTGGAGATTGAGGCAAGAGGGAAGCAGAAACAATCAACAGAGGTGAAGATAGAAACAAAATAAGTGCACAAAGAAGGAACAAATGTGCAGAAAGAGTCAAGAGGGGTGCAGAATGAGGGAAGAGAGATGAATTAAGGGTCATGAATGGTGCATAAAGAGGCAAGAGGGTCAGGAAGAAGGTTGCAGAAAAATGCAAGATGGGTACAGAAAAAGGCAAAAGGGGTGCAGAAAGAAAGAAAAGAAGTGTAGAAAGAAGGAACAGAGATGCAGAAAGAGACAGGAGGGATGCAGAAAGAAGGAAGAGGGCTGCAGAAAGATGCAGAAGGGGTGTAGATAGAACTAAGAGAGTTGCAGAAAGAAACAAAACAAGTGCAGAAAGAAAGAACAGAGATGCAGAGAGAGGCAAGAGGGGTGCAGAAAGAGGGCAGAGTGGTGCAGAAAGAAGCAACAGAGGTGAAGAAAGAGGGAAGAGGGGAATATAAAGAGGCAAGAGAAGTGTAGACAGAAGCAACAGAGATGCATAAAGGGGGAAGAGGGGTGGAGAAAGGCGCAAGCGAGAATCAGAAAGAAGCAAGGGAGGTGCAGAAAGAAACTAAAGAAGAGTAAAAAGAAGGAACGGAGGTGCAAAAAGAGGCACCAGGGGTGCAGAAAGAAGCAACAGAGGTACATAAAGAAGCAACAGAGGTGCAGAAAGAGGGAAGAGGGGTAGAGAAAGATGCAAGAGAAGTACAGAAGCTGTAACAGACAAGTAGAAAGGGGTCATAGGGGTGGAGAAAGCGGCAAGAGGGTTGCAGGAAGAAGCAATAGAGGTGCAAAAAGAAACAAAAGAAGTACAGAAAGAAGAAACCGAGGGCAGAAAGAGGTGGGAGGGTGCAAATAAAGGGAAGAGGGCTGCAGAAAGAGCTACAAGGGGTGCGGAAACAAGCCAAAGAGTTGTAGAATGAAGCAAGATAAGTCCAGAAAGAAGCAACAAAGCAGGCGAAAGAGGTAAGAGGGGTGCAGAAAGAAGGATGAGCGGTGCAATGGGACGCAGAAGGGGTGCAAAAAGAAGTAAGAGAGTTGCAGAAAGTAGCAAGAGGGGTGGAGAATAAGGCAAGAGGAAAGCAGAAAGAAGCAAGAGAGGTGCAGAAATAAACCAATGAAGGTCAGAAAGAAGCAACAGAGGTGCAGAAAAAAGCACTAGGGGTACAGAAAGAGGCAAGAAAAGTGCAGAAAGAAGCAACAGAGGTACAGAAAGAGGCAAGACAAGTGCAGAAGGAGGCAGAGGTGAGAAAGAGGGGTGGAGAAAGGCAAGAGAATTGCGAAAAGAAGGAAGAGACATGCAGAAAGGTTGAAGAGGGGTGGAAAAGGAGGCAAGAGGGTTGTAGAAAGAAGCAAGAGAGGTCCAGAAAGAAACAAAAGAAGTACAGAAAGAAGGAACAGAGGTGCACAAAGAGGAAAGAGAGCAGCAGAAAGAGCCACTAGGGGTACAAAATCCAGCCAAAGATGTGCCAAAAGAAGCAAGAGGAGTGTAGAAAGAAGCAAGAGAGGTGCAGAAAGAAACAAAAGAAGGTCAGAAAGAAGCAACAGTGCTGCAGAAAGAGGCAAACGGGATGCAGAAAGAAGTAAGAGAGGTTCGGAAAGAAGCAAGAGAAGTTCAGAAAGAAGCAACAGCGGTGCAGGTAGAGGGATGAGGGTGGACAATGAGGCAAGAGGTAAGCAGAAAGAAGCAAGAGAGGTACAGTAAGAAACAAAAGAAGTACAGTAAGAAGGAACAGAGGTGCAGAAATAGGCAAGAGGGGTGCAGAAAGAGACAATAGGGGTGCAGAAAGAGGGAAGAAGAGTGCAGAAAGAGGCACAAGGGGTGTAGAAAAATGCCAGAAAGATGCAAGAGAAGTGCAGAATGAAGCACTAGAGCTATTGAAAGAGGCAAGAGGGGTGCAGAAATATGGGAGAGGGGTGCAGAAAGAGGCATGAGGAGTGCAGAAAGAAGCAAATGTGATGCAAAAAGAAGTAAGAGACCTGCAGAGGTGAAGAACGAAGCAAGAGGGGAATATAAAGATGCAGGAGAGGTGCAAAAAGAAGCAACATTGATGCAGAAACAGGCAAGAAAAGTACAGAAAGAAGCAATAGAGGTGCAGAAACAGGCAGGAGAGGTGCAGAAAGAGGGAACAGTGGTGGAGAAAGAAGCAAAAGAGGTGCAAAAAGAAACAAATGAAGTACAGAAAGATGCAACAGCGGTGCAGAAAGAGGGAAGAGGGGTGGAGAATGAGGTAAGAGGGAAGCAGAAAGAAGCAAGATAGGTGCAGAAAGAAACAAAAGAAGGTCAGAAAGAAAGAACAGAGGTGCAGAAAGAGGCAAGAGGGGTGCAGACAGAGTCACAAGAAGTGCAGAAATAAGCAACAGAGGTACAGAAAGAGGCATGACAAGTGCAGAAAGAGGCAAGAGCAGAAAGAAGCAACAGAGGTGAGAAAGAGGCAAGAGGGGTGGAGAAAGAGGCAAGAGTTTGCAGGAAGAAGGAACAGACTTGCAGAAAAGTTGAAGAGGGGTGGAGAAGGAGGCAGAGGAGTGCAGAAAGAAGCAAGAGAGGTGCAGAAAGAAACAAAAGAAGGTCAGAAAGAAGCAACAGAGGTGCAGAAAGAGGTAAGAGGCATGCAGAAAGAAGCAATAGAGGTGCAGAAACAGGCAGGAGAGGTGCAGAAAGAGGGAACAGTGGTGGAAAGTAGCAAGAGAGGTGCAGAAAGAAACAAATGAAATGGAGAAAGAAGGAACAGAGGTGGGCAAAGAGGCAAGAGGGGTGCAGAAACAGGGAAGAGTGGTACAGAAAGAGACATAAGAGGTGCATAAAGAAGCAAGAGAGAGGTGCAGAGAGAAACAAAAAAGTGCAGAAAGAAGGAACAGAGGTACAGAAAGAGGCAGGGGGCACAGGAAGAGGGAAGAAAGGTGCCAAAAGAGGCAAGTGAGGTGCACAAAGAGGGAAGAAGGGTACAGAATGAGGGAAGAGGGGTGCAGAAAGAAACAAGTGAGGTACAGGAAGAATCGATAGAAGAGCAGAAAGAAGCAACAGAGGAGCAGAAAGAGGTACCAGCTATGCAGAAAGGGGCAAGAAAAGTACAGAACGAGGCAAGAGAAGTGCAGAAAGAAGCAACAGAGCTGCAGAAAGAGGCAAGAGAAGTACAGAAAGAGGTAAGTTAGGTGTAGAAACAGGCAGGAGAGGTGCAGAAAGAGGGAACAGGGGCTACCAAAAGACTCAAGATAGGTGCAGAAAGAGGGAAGAAGGGTGCAGAAAGAGGTAAGAGGAGTGCATAAAAAAGCAAGTGAGGTGCAGAAAGAGGTAAGAGTAGTACAGAAAGAAGTAACAGAGGTTCAGATTTAGGCACGGAGGGTGCAGCAAGTGGAAAGAGAAGTGCAGAAAAAAGCAACAGAGGTGAAGAAAGAGTCAATAAAAGTGCAGAAAGGGGCAGGAGAGGTGATAAACAGGCTGAAGGGGTGCTATAAGAGGGAAAAGGGAAGCATAAACAGGCAGTTAAAGTGCGGAAAGAGGCAAAAGAGGCAAACAAATAGGTAGGCGAGGTGCAGAAAAAGGGAACAGGGGTGCAGAAAGACACCAGAGAGGCACTGAAAGAGGGAAGAATGGTACAGAAAGAGGGGTACAGAAAGAAGCAGGTGTGGTACAGAAAAGAGGAAAGAGAGGTGCAGAAAGAGGCTAGAGAGGTACAGAAAGTGGATGAAATGTGTAGAAAGAGGGAAGAAGGGTGCAAAAAGAGGCAAAAGCTGTGCAGAAAGAAGCAAGAGAGGTACCGAAAGAAACAAAAGAAGTGCAGAAAGAAGGAACAGAGGTGCACAAAGAGGCAAAAGGGGACCAGAGAGGGTGATGAGAGGTAGAGAAAGAGCTAAGAGAGTTGCAAAAAAAGCAAGAGAAGTGCAGAAAGAAGCAAAAGTGGTGCATAAAGAGCCAGGGGGTTGCAGAAAGAGGCAAGAGAAGTGTAGAAAGAAGCAACAGGGGTACAGAAAGAGGCAAGACAAGTGACGAGAGAGGCCAGAGTGGTTTGTACACCATTAGTACCAATTTAACACCCACATTTAGCAACAAGTAACAGGTGACCGTTCCAGGTTTGCAAAGGGCCCTCCCCTACACTGTAACACTTGTCACTGCATGTGTGGTAACGTTTGAGCCATTTAAGCTAGAAACAAGGTTTTGTTTGTTCAAATCTGCAGATTATACAGCAGATGATGGATTATATATAATTGTACAAAAGTCGCTGAGGCCAGTCACAGATTTCCAGTGACCCTGCTCATACCTCTGACTAGGTCCAGAACTGCTTCTCAGTGGTTCCTTCTCTTTTTGTCTCATTGAGTTTAAATTTTAGGTTCTATAGAAATGAGGAAGACTAAATCTGAGGTTACCACACCGCAACACAGACTACCATACCACATATTTACTCTCCATAACACATAATCCCACTCTACATAATTCCTATACACTAAATATCACATACTTTCTATCCACATAATTTTACTGCACAACATACCACATAATTCCACTACACACAACCTATATCCACTCCACCCCGTGAACCATTAATAAAACACTTTTAGATGTACAATGGCAATAGCTCTACCTCTTACAAATGCATATGCTTCTTTAACTGGTAATTGTGTTTGAGAGTGGTGTAGAAAGGGGGCTGAGCATCTGACCAGTGCAAATGAATTCTGCTACTTAGGACTTACAGGAGGTACCAGGAGGGCTTTGTGACCCCCCAAAGTCCCTCAGGAGTAAAGTGGACTTAATCCCCCAATCAGTAGTGTGTCAGGAGGCACGTTTGCAGAGTGGTGGAGAAAGGGGAGCATGGACTCCGAAGACCTCTTAGCAATCCCACTGTGTGGGACTTACTTGAGGTAGCAGGAGGGGTATTTAGCCCCCAAGAACAACCCTGGGGCCCAACCACCACTTCTATTACCTCCAGTAAGTCACACACAGCAGTATTAGTAAGTTCTCATAGCAGGCCCCGCCCCCTTTGTCCACCATTCTGCAAACAAACTCCCTGATGCACTCTTGGATGGGGATTGAAGTACCCATCACTGCTGGGGCTCCTTAGGGGCCAACAAGCCTACGTGTTAACTCCAGTAAGCCCCACACAGTGGGATTGCTGAGAGGTGGAAACAGGCCACGCCCCCATTCTCCGCTACTCTGCAAGTGTGCCTCCTGGGGCGCTCTTGGTTGGAGGATGATGTCCCCTTGCCTCCTCAGGGTCCCTGGGTGCCAATTAGCCTTCCTCTTATCTTTGGTAAGCCCAATACAGCTGGATTGCTGAGAGTAGTCTGAGGCCACGCCCCCTTTTTACACCACTCTGCAAAGAAACCTCTTGGAGAACTGATTCTCGGGGGATGAAGTCCACTTTAGTTCTGAGGTCCTCAGGACACAAGAGGACCTCATCACCCCACCAGCAGTGTGCCATGAGGTGTATTTGCAGAGTAGTCTAACCACTCATGATTCTTTCTGCTCCTCTCTTGACTGATTCTGCATTTCTTTTTTTTTGGTATTCTGGGGTAGAGGCAAGATGGCGGTTGCGTAGTTGCGGCTGAGATGCAGTAAGCAGCGAGGACATGAACACGGATGGTTAGCCTCGAGGAGGTCGATATTCAGCAACCGTGCAAGAGCCTCTGAAACCCGATGTACGTAGTGCTTACCTACCGGGCAATACTGCGGGGGCCGCCGTGCCAGTTCCATGAGGTGGCAGCTCTGATTCGGGCTCTTCTGTCTCCTGTTTGCGGGCTCTCTGGCGGCGGTCGCGGAGGTCATGGAGGCAATGGGCGGAGCAGTGCTGGAGTGCTGGAGGAAGAATTCAGGGCGGAGCTCGGAAGCAGCGTGAAATGAAGCAAACGGAGTAAGCGGAGGCTGCGGAGTTCCGAGAGCGGTTCAAGCGAGTGGCAGCAGCTGTTGGGAGAAATGGCACCGAAAGCAAATACAGGGAAAGCAACCCTGAAAAAGAAGGCTGGAAATGACCATGCAAATGCCCCGGAGCAATAAATGGAAATACCGGCACAGGAGCGGTGACTGAGACCGCGGGGAAAGTGAAGGTACAAACACCCTCTCAGGATCCTGAGAAGAAAAGCAAACCGCAGTCAGACCCGACAAGCGACTGCAAACACCAGCATTGCAGAGATCTTCACTCGTGGCGGTAAGGAGAAGGGGGTCAAAGCAACAGAGACTGAGGCAGAGGCTGTGAAAACGGGGGAGTGTGAGGCCGTATATCAAACAGAGGCCACTGGTAGCATTCCTGTTGGTTTAGCAGATGTCGGGGGCATAGAAGCCAGTACAGTACACCAATCCTCCTTGCATGACGAAGGCACCCCTAGCCCTACTCCAGGGTCTACAGGTACTCCTCAAGGAGTGGACGTTAATATCTTAAGCTTGGTTACTGCGCCCCAAAACAGTGGCTCCGGGGGTATGGGCGATGAAGAGGAGAGTGGTAGCCGAGCAAACGCCACCCCTGTGCTCATAACAAAGCCGAATAAGAACCATAAGACTCAGGACCTGGACAATTCTTTCGAGGGGGTCAGCGGAAATTCTAATCCCCCAGTGAGCATGGCCCCTGAAACAGAAAGTGAGAAGGCTCCCAGCGAATGTTTTTTTTCAGTGAGAGAGGAGGCTGACTGGTCGGAAGAAGAAGAGGAACACAGTTCCGATATTGATGAGAGTAATCCCGAATCAGAAAGTGATCCAGAAGAGGACCACCCGGCAACTGCAGTAAAATCTGTTGTCCCTCTGAAAGGTCACGAACAGCCCCAAAGAAGTCTGAGCTGGGATCACTCATCCACAACGCTGTTACAAGGGAGCCCCAATCATGAATTTAATCAAGAATCTACCCAGCTGTCAATGTTGGAAGCGATTCATCAAGAGAATATTGCACATCGGGAAGAGACCAGGCAGGACAATCGTAAGGCCCAAGCGGCAATGAGGAAGATGAAGGGCGTAGTAAGGAAACTATCAAAGGCATGCGTCAATGTGGGGGACAGAGTGTCGAATCTGGAGGAAAGGGTGGTTTCAACAGAAGCAGAGGCTGCCGCTGCCACTAGTAAGGTTGAATCTTACGGAGCCCCAGCCTCAGACATTCAATGGAAGCTGGAAGACTTGGAAAATAGACTAAGGAGGAACAACTTAAGGGCTTTGGGGGTACCTGAGGGCGCAGAGGGGTCAGATGTAAGAGCTTATGTTATCAAACTTTTCGAACAAGCTTTCTCCGAACTGGCCAGCTGGTGTTGGGCCACTGAAATTCAGAGGGCGCCGGAATGCGAGGGAAGGTGACAAACCCAGGGCAATTTTAATTTTTCTGGGGAACTTTGTTCTGAGAAAATCTATTGCTGAAAAGGCAAGACCCGACGCCAAAAGAACGAGTGAGGGGTCTCATTTTTTGTCCGACCGGTCTTTTGTCACACCACGGTCGAAAGGCGCTGGAGACTACGGCAACTGATAAAGCCCTTTCAGGACAAGAAAATCCAGGCATACCTCATAAACCCTGCTCAGCTCAAAATAATTCATGAAGGGAGGAGACAATACTTCGCATCAGAAATTAAGGCGCGGGAGTACCTGGACATTTTGGATAAATAATCTGGCTCTGTATAAGCTCTCCTCCCTGGCTTTTGTGTCTTTTCCTCCTTAGTTTTCATTTATTCAGCTTCTGAATATCTCTTGGGTATGTAGTAGTCTATAAGTATATGCATAAGTGTAGGTATAAGTATTGTGCACGAGGTATGAAGTTTTAGAGGCCATGCAAGGGGTTGCTGATCACTCTTTCTAATTTTATAAGGTTTATGAGGTTATGGGTATTAAGCGGTAATCTATGAAGTCCTCACTACTATACTGCATCCATCATATGCGCAGACTTAGTCTGAGTGCCTCACAAGGGAGGATGTATGGTTCAGGGGGGTTAGGGGATTAAGGGCGGGGGGTGGTAGGGTAAAGGGGGGAAGTGGTAGGGGGTGGGGGGGTGCAAATGTGAAGAAAAAGAGAGTTTGTGACACTAATGTAATTGTAAAAGCGAAACAAGATCTGTTTTCCAAATATGTATCCAGCATGTTTACTGATCGGATGAAGAGAGGACAATATTTAAGTCAGAAGCATGTCTAAGCTTAGGATTTGCTCTCTGAATATAGGTGGGTTAAATGACTGGAAAAAAGGAGCAGACTGGAGGAACTATGTTAAATCAACAGGGGTCGATATCCTATGTATACAAGAGACCCACTTGCCTTGGAATAAAAAGCATTGGTTAAATCTAAAAGGGTTCAAGACTCTCTCCTGCTCCTCCCAAACGTCTACTATCAGGGGGTTGGCTATCATAAGTAAGGTGGGCTTGGGGGGAGCCAAACGATTTAAGGCGGACACTACTGGCAGGTGGGCATTATTTGAGATGAATATGGGTATCACCCTCTGTTGCATCTATGGGGCTAATAGCGATGATCCTGAAACCTTTGACAGCATGGAGAAGGAGCTAACGGGATGGCCAGCCCCCATAGTAGTTTGCGGGGATTTTAATATTTCAGCAAACTTCGGGGGGGGGGGGGCCACATACACCGTACGTAAACCTCAGGTATATCGGGCAGTATGTTCGATGATGCAATCACACGGTTTGAGGGATGTGTGGGGGAGCGTCGAACCAGGGGATTCTGGGTTCACATATTTCTCACATCCTTTCCAGGAATACTCCAAGCTTGATTATTTCATGATGTCCGCCACTGAATTAAGCACGGTGAAAATCTGTAAATTACCCATGATAATGTCAGACCACAATCCCTTGATATTAACAATGGATATTAATAGGCCAGCTAGAAAAGTAAGACCGTGGACCTTTGATAGGAAGCTTTAACAGATAGTACTTATGTGGCACATATTAAGAAATGGTCTCAGGCTTTCTTTGACGCAAATAGATACAGTGCATCGCGAAATATAGTCTGGGACAGTTATAAAGCTGCATTAAGGGGGGAAACCACTAGTTATACTACTCGGAAGTGGAAAATGATTAATTTAGAGAGAGAACAACTAATGCGTAAACTATCTGACGCTGAGGGGCAGCACAGAAAGGATATATCCCGGGGGAGGCAGGGGATAGAAAGCCTGGAGAGAGTGAGTTCCATCAAAGCCGAGATACAGAAACAACTGGCCAATAAAGCAGCCGTGGAATATCAGGCACAAAGAACTAGGCTGTATGAAACAGGGGAGCAAGCAGGGAGGGCACTCGCACTCCGTATTAGGCAGGTCGATTCTAAGAACATCATTACACATATAGAAGAGCAGGGTCGGAGTTACGAGGAGCCGATGGAAATTTTAAATGTTTTTAGAAGGTATTACCAAGATCTGTATCAGGAGGAGTTAGCCACAGAGGGTCCAAACACAGAGTGGACTGGTTTGGGAACTAAAATGGCTCAGGGAGACAGGGAAATCCTTGAACAGACCATTACCTTAGATGAAGTGACGGAGGCCCTACAAGATCTGGCAACAGGGAAGGCTGCGGGCCCCGACGGCCTATCCCTTGAGCTATATAAATGTGTATCTGATGAAACATACCCACTCCTTTTGGATCTGTTTAATGGGATCATAAGTACAGGGGTAATACCATAGTCATGGATGAGCACTAACATCGTGGTGTTCCATAAAAAGGGCAAACCTCAGGAAAATCCAGGCTCTTATAGGCCCATATCCCTGATAAATGCGGATAATAAACAATACACTAAGATCTTGGCTACCCGCTTGGGGCGGATCATTGGGGCCCTGGTCTCTCCCTGGCAGCATGGATTCATCCCCGGTAGGGGTACTACGGACCATATCAGAAGTGCAATCATGCTGTTTGATATCCATGCTGCCGGGGAGGGGAGGGGGATCACAATGGTCCTCCTCGATGCGGAAAAAGCCTTCGACCGCGTTAGGAGTGTGCTTGAGGAGAGGGGGTTTGGCCCAAGATTTCAGAAGGCTATTCAGGCAATGTATTCCACCCCGACTGCCAAGATTCAAATGATGGGTGAGAGTTCGGGAAAGATCTGTATAACAAGAGGGACGAGGCAGGGGTGCCCCTGCTCACCCATTCTATTTGCATTATACATAGACCCGTTAATACGCCAGATAATGAACAGCACCGTAATAAAACCGGTAGTCACGAAAGGATTTCAAACAAAAATCCTCGCAAATGCCGACAATCTGGCTGTTATCACTATCGATCCCGAGGCGGCCAGGCGGGAAGTGGTGGGCATCTCAAACCTATTTGGGAGACACTCAGGTTATCGTTTAAACGAGGCAAAGACCCAGGTGCTGTGTTCTAAGAACATAATTAAATTAGACTCAAGATTCGTTGACTCAGTGGTGTACCTGAGGGTAACGATCAATGCACAGCGGGAGTACATCATTAGAGATTATTTTACGCCCCTTATGAAATCTATGGAGTCGGACTTAAAAAGAATGGATACATTGCATCTCTCAATAATTGGGCGATCCAATGTTATCAAAATGACCATGTTCCCAAAGATTTTATATCAATTCCGGGCGATCCCCTTTAAAATAGAGGAAACACTTATTAAGGAAATTGAAGTTATTTTCATGAATTTCCTGTGGCAATATGGAAAGATCAGAAGATCCAGTAAATACATGTCCTTGCCACAGGAAGGGGGTGGCCTGGGATTGCCGAACCTTAGGTATTACCACTGATCTTGTCTCCTTATGCAGATGGCTATATTATTTGATCCGGTGGGTACCCCTAACAGACAAGATGCTATCCCTTCTATATTTCAGCTGGTACTTGGCAGGGAGGCAATCTGGGTATTATTAAGGAGAACAGAAAGAAGGTATTACAACAAATCAAGATACAAACTATTGGAAGATACATGGGGGTCTGGGTGACAGTTCAGATAGTTCTGGGAGTTCCTAGATATAACCACCATACTCCACTCTGGAATTCCGGTCTCTTTCCCAATCTGTGTGATGATGGGTCCTGGAGATATTGGGAGCGACAGGGTATTGTGACATTGGGGCAAATAATGGTAAGAGATGAGTGTAGATAACTGGAAGATTTAAAGCAGTGGTACTCTCTGCAGGGAAGTCAAGATTATAAGTATGTTCAGCTGGTTAACACAATCAAATCAAGGAGGCCTCGTATTACTCTTGATAAGAGGTGTGCCCTTTTGGATTATTTGAAGGGGGAGGTCGCAGAATCAAGGGAGTATACAGGCTATTCATGGAGGGATCTCTTGATGATATGGTCAAAACTGAGGCAGGTTGGGCCTCTAAATTGGACGATCCGGATATTGACCTGGACAGAGCCCTCTTAATGGATAAAAGATTTCCACGCTCTTCTAATTTAAGAGCGCAGCATTTTAAAACATTATTTAATTTATACTACACTCCCTCCAAGTTATATGTTTGGGGCAAGAGGGCGGATAACAACTGCCCCAGATGCCCTAAAGGTCCTGCTGATATCATTCATATGTTTTATCATTGCGAGAAACTTGAACCAATTAAAACGGAGATCGAGGCATTCTTGAAGGGGCTGCTAGACGTCAAAATAGATCTATCCCCAACTTTGATGATTGTAGGATGTGATAGTAAATTGAACTTAAATATTGAGATTGAAGCTTTAGTATTTATTTCAACAGCCATATTTCGTATATTAATCTCAGCTGCTTGGAAAGACACTGAGGCCCCATCCTTTCAAATTTGGTTATGTAGGCTGTTAGGAATGCATAATGTTGAAGCGGCACTCTATGAACTCAAGGGTAAAAAAACAAGAGAAATGGGGCTGAAGATCTGGGCACCTGTGGCCGCTTGGAGGGCCACTAGACTATAGCAGATTTTATATGGCGGGCAGTAATGTTCTGGGATATATGATATTGTTCATGACCATTGGTTTTTTTTTCTCAATCTTTATGCATAGACAATCCTATCGTATTATCTCTCCCGATATCTTATGTATCATGTTTTATCATACATCCCTTTGGCTCAATGTATTTGGTTTATTAATTAACCAGTCAATGGTACTCAATTCGATTTTATCAGATTTTAATCAATGGGACTTGGTAAATCGATTTTGCACTTTTCTACTTTTTAACATTGCTGGAAGATCGTATTTATAATGAATTTGTATTATTGTATGATTTGTATAGTGTCTTTTGCATTGTGTTTCATGACTTCTCAATAAAAAATAAAAATAAAGATTCTGCATTTCTTTCGCTTCTTTCTGCACCTTTCTTTCTTGATCTGTACTTCTTTTGCCTCGTTCTGCTCATCTCTTGAAATTTCTGCACTTCTCTTGCCTCTGTTTGCACTTCAGTTGCCTCTTTCAGCTCTTCACTTGCTTCTTTCTGTATCCCTCTTGCCTCTTTCTGCACCCATCTTCCCTCTTCCTTCACCTCTTTTGCCTCTTTCTGTATACTTGGACCCTCTTTCTGCAACGTTCCTGCCTCTTTCTGCACCTCTCTTGCCTCTTCTGAACTTCGCTTGCCTCTTACAGCACCTCTGTTGCTTCTTTCTGCACTTCTGTTGTCTCTTTCTGCACCCCTCTTTCCTCTTTCTGCATCTCTGTTGCTTCTTTCTGCACTTCTCTTGCTTCTTTCTCCACCTTTGTTGCTTCTTTCTTCACCCCTCTTGACTCTTTCAGCACCCTTCTTCCCTCTTTCTGCAACTCTCTTGCCTTGTTCTACACCTCTCGTCCCACTTTCTGCACCCCTCTTGCCTGTTTGTGCACCTCTGTTCCTTCTTCATGCACCTCTTTTGCAAATTTCTGCACTTCTGTTGGTTCTTTTGCACCTCTCTTAACTCTGTCTGCACCCCTGTTCTCTCTTTCTGCACCTCTATTGCCTGTTTCTGCAACTATATTGCCTCTTGCTGCAGTTTTCTACCCTGCTACAGCACCTCTGTTGCTTCTTTCTGCACTTCTTTTGCCTCTTTCTACCCTTCTCTTGCTTCTTTCTACACCCCTGTTGTCTCTTTCTGCACCTCTCATGCTTCTTTCGGGACTTCTCGTGCTTGTTTTTTGCACCTCTCTTGCTTCTTTATGCACCCTTCTTCCCTTTTTTATACCTCTCTTGCCTCTTTCTACACTTATCTTACTTCGTTCTACTCCTCTGTTGCTAATTCTCTTACCTCTTTCTGCACTTTTCTTGCTTGTTTGTACACCTCTCTTGCATCTTTCTGCCCCTCACTTGCCTCTTTATGCACCCCTCTTGCCTCTTTCTGCTCCTCTCTTCCATCTTTTTGTAACTCTCTTGCCTCTTTCTGTACCCCTGTCCCCTCTTTTGGTCCTTTCCTGCATTTTTCTGCACATCTGTTGCCTATCTCTGTACCTCTGTAGCTTCTTTCTGTACTTCTCTTGCATCTTTCAGCACCTCTATTGCTTATTTTTGCACTTCTCTTCCTTCCTTTGGCACCCCTCCTGCCTCTTTCTACACCCCTATTGCCTCGTTGTTCACCTCTCCTACCTATTTCTGTACCCTTCTTGCCTCTCTCTTTTGCGACCCTGTTGGTTCTTTCTGCACTATTCTTGCTTCTTTATGCACTTTATTTTACAAATGTAAGCATTCCTCTTGCCTCTTTGGCCTCCCTCTTCTCTAGTTCTCCACCCCTCTTGCTCTTTATGCACTTCTCTTGCTTCTTTCTGCACTGCCCTTTCTTCTTTCTGCACCTGTCTTGCAAATTTCTGTATACCTCTTATCTCTTTCTGTACCCCTGATCTCTCTTTCGGTACCTGTCTTGCCTGTTTCTGCAATTCTCTTGCTTCCTTTAGCACCTCTATTTCTTCTTTCTGCACTTCTCTTGCTTCACCCTGTATTCCTTTTGCCTTTGTGAAACTCTCCTGCCTCTTTCTGCACCTCTCTTGCCTTTTTTGCAGTTCTCCTGCCTCTTTCTGCACCTCTCTTGCATCTTTCTTCACCCTTGTTGTCTCATTCTGCAGTCTTCTCCCCTCTTTCTGCACCTCGCCTGCTTCTTTCTGCATTTCTCTTGCATCTTTTTGCACCTCTATTGCTTTTTTCTGCACCCTTCTTCCCTGTTTTTTACCCCTAGGGCCTCTTCCTGCAGTTCTCTTGCCATTTTCTGCACCTCTCTTGCTTCTTTCTGTACCTCACTTGCTCTTGCTTCACTTCTCTTGCTTCCATTCCACATCTCTGTTGCTTCTTTCAGCGAATCTCTTGCATCTTTCTGCACTTCTCTTGCTTGTTTCTGCACCTCTCTTATGTCCTTCTGCACCTCAGTTGCCTTGTTCTTCATCTGACTTGCTTCTTTCTGCACCACTCGTGCCTCTTTCTGTACCCTCGTCCTTCTTTCTCCACTTCTCTTGGCTCTTTATGAACCTCTGTTCCCTCTTTCTGCACCTTTACTGCCTGTTTCTGTGCCTCTCTTGCCTCTTTTTGCACTTTTCTTCTTTTTCTGCAGCTCTCCTACCTCTTTCTGTGCCTCTCTTGCCTCTGTGTGCACCTCTCCTAACTCTTTCTGCACCCCACTTGCCTCTTTTTACACATCCTGTGCCTCTTTCTGTACCTCTCTTGCCTCTTTCTGCAAATATCTTTCTTCTTTCTGCACTGCGCTTCCCTTTGTCTCTACCCCTCTTGCCTCCTTCTGCACCTCTTTTGCTTCTTTCTGCACTTCTTTCTCCTCTTTCTTCACCCCTCTTGCTTCCTTCTGTACATTTGTTGCTTCTTTCTGTACCTCCCCTGCTTCTTTCTGCAACTATCCTGCCTCTTTTTGCATCCCTCTTCCTTCTTTCTGTAATTCTCTTACCTGTTTGTACCCCTTTTCCCTCTTCTGTCTGCTTCTGCATCTCTCTTGCCTCTTTGTGTAGTTCTCTTGCCTCCCTCTGCACCTCTGTTGCCTCTTTCTGTACATCTCCTACCTCTTTCTGCACCCCTCTTGCTTTTTTTTGCAACATGGTTGGTTCTTTCTGCACTGCACTTGCCTTCTTTCTATACTTCTTTTGCTTCTGTCCGCACCTCCTTTGCTTCTTTCCCTGTTGTCTCTTTCTGCACTTGTCTTTCTTCTTTCTGCACCTCTCTTGCTTCTTTCTGCATTCCTCTTCCTTCTTTCTGCACCTCAATTGCTTCTTTCTGTACCCTTCTTCCCTTTTTTGCATCCCTCTTGCCTCTTCCTGCAGTTCTCCTGCCATTTTCTACACCTCTCTTGCCTCTCTCTGCACCTCACATGCCTCTTTCTTCACTTCCCTTGCTTCCTTCTACAGCTCTGTTGCTTATTTCAGCAATTCTCCTGCTTGTTTCTGCACCTCTCTTGCAACTATCTGCACCTCTGTTGCCTCTTTCTGCATCTCACTTGTGTCTTTCTGCTTCCCTCTTGCCTCTTTCTGTACCCCTCTTCCCTCTTTCTGTACCTTCACTGCCTGTTTCTGCACCTCTCGTGTGTCTTTCTGCACTTTTCTTCCTTCTTTCTGCACACCTCCTGCCTCTTTCTGTACCTCTCTTGCCTCTTTGTACACCTTTTCTACCTCTTTCTCTAACCCTCTTGTCTCATTCTATACATCTTGTGCCTCTTTGCACCTCCCTTGCCTCTTTCTACACATATCTTCGTTCTTTCTGCATTGCGCTTCCTTCTTTCTGCACCCCTCTTGTCTCTTTATGTACCTCTTTTTCTGCTTTCTGCTCTTCTCTCTCCTCTTTCTTCACCGCTCTTGCTTTTTTCTGCACCTCTGTTGCTTCTTTCTGCACTGCTCTTGCTTCTTTCTGCACCTCTCTTGCCTCTTGCTGCATCCCTTTTCCCTCTTTCTGTAATTCTATTGCCTCTATCTGTACCCCTATTCCCTCTTTATGTTTCTCTTTTGTCTGTTTCTGCAATTCTCTTGCCTCTATGTGCAGTTCTCTTGCCTCTTTTTGCACCTCTGTTGGTTCTTCCTGCACTTCTCTTGCTTCTTTCTGCACACCCCTCTTACATCTTTCTGTTCCACTTTTGCCTCTTTGTGCACCTCTCCTGCTTCTTTCTGTACCTCTCTAGTCTTTTCTGCATTCCTCTAGCCTCTTTCTGCACCCGTCCTCCCTATTTATCCACCTCTCTTGCTTCTTTCTGCACTTCTCCTGCTTCTTTCTGCACTGCTCTTGCTTCTTTCTGTACCGCTCCTGCAAAATTCTATATTCCTCTTACCTCTTTCTGCACCCCTGTTACCTCTTTTTACACCTTTCTTGCTTGTTTCTGCATCTCTCTTGCCTCTTTCGGTACCTCTGTTGCTTCTTCATGCACTTCTCTTGCCTCTTTCTGTACCCCTCTTGCCTCTTTCAGCACCTCTGTTGCTTCTTTCTGCACTTCTATTGCTTCTTTCTGCACACCCCTCTTACATCTTTCTGTTCCACTTTTGCCTCTTTGTGCACCTCTCCTGCTTCTTTCTTATCTTATCTTATCTTAGGTGCAATTTGTAGAGCGTACTAACGCCGAAGCTTCCTGGCGCTGACAGACCGAATGAGTGAGGAGGGAGCGCTGGAAGTGAAAGCCTAACCTAGGGAGGGGAAAAGGTGGGTTTTTAACAATTTTCTGAAGTTAAGGAGGGAGAAAGAAGATTTGATTGGAAGAGGAAGGAGGTTCCAGAGCACAGGAGCGAGATAGGAGAAACTGCGACTTTCTATACCTCTCTAGACTTTTCTGCAGTTCTCTTGCCTCTTTCTGCACCTGTTTTGCTTCTTTCTGTACTTGTCTTGCCTCTTTCTTGCCCCTCTTGCCTCGTCCTGCACCTCTGTGGGTTCTTTATGCACTGCTCTTGCTTCTTTCTGTACCTTCATTGTACATTTCTGCATCCCTCTAGCCTCTTTCTGTACCCATCTTCCCTCTTTCTCCACCTTCATTGCCTCTGTCTGAACACCTGTTCCTTCTTTCTGCACCCAGTTTGCCTGTTTCCTCAACTCTCTTGCTTCTTTCTAAATCATTCTTCCCTTTTTCTGTACATCTCTTGCATCTTTCTTCACCTCTCTTGCTGCTTTCTGTACATCTCTTTGTTCTTTTTGCACCCCTCTTGCCTCTTTCTATACCCCTTTTGCATCTTTGTACACCTGTTCAGCCTCTTTCTACACCTTTGTTGGTTCTTTCTGCAGTGGTCTTGCTTCTTTCTGTACCTCTGTTGTAAATGTCTGCATCCCTCTTGCCTCTTTCTGTACCTCTCTTTCTGTACCTCTTTTGCCTCTGTCTACACATCTGTTTCTTCTTTCTGCACCCCTTTGGCATGTTTCTGCAACTCTCTTGCCTCTTTCTGTAGTTCTCTTGCATCCTTCCACACCTCACTTGCCTCTTTCTGCACTTCTCTTGCTTCTTTCTGCAGATTTCTTCCCTTTTTCTGCACACCTCTTGCCTTTTTCTGTAGCTCTCTTACCTCTTTTTGCACATCTCTTTGTTCTTTCTGCACCGCTCTTGCTTCTTTCTTCACCTCTTTTTCAAATGTCTGCACCCCTTTTGCCTCTTTCTGTACCCCTCTTACCAATTTCTGCACCCATCTTGCCTCTTTCTGCTCCTCTTTGACTTCTTTCTGCACTTCTCTCTCCTCTTTCTGCACCCCTCCTGCCTCTTTCTGCACCTCTGTTGCTTTTTATGTACTGCTCTTTCTTCTTTCTGTACCTCTCTTGCCTCTTACTGCTAACTCTCCGCCCTCTTTCTGCTATTCTCTTGCCTCTGTCTGCACCCCAATTCCCTCTTTCTGCACCTCTTTTGTCTGTTTGTGCAACTGACCTTTATCTTGGCCCTGTCTACCACTAGTTTCAAGTAAGATACAAACCCCGCTATAGTGGGAAGTTGGCCTCCTGTTTTATTTGGGTATTACAATGCATGTTCACTATAAGTTTAACTATGTGCCAGATTATTTTGATGTATTATCTGTGCAAAAGTAGGGTGCATTGTAATATATTAAGGCTACTTTGTATCTGTTTTAGCCCTGATGAAGTCTTTGGCTAACCCCCTTATAGACGAAACACGTGTTGGCAATCTTGTGGTTTGAACAATATATATCAAGAAGTTTGGACATTGAGGATGCTTTGATCTTGGAATAAAAGAAATATTACTTTAACAGAGATTTGTAAATTTATATGTGCTTTTACTTCACATGTATGTTGCTCAGGCTTTCAACTGTTAACCTGTATTTTATGTGGAACTTGCTCCTCATTTTTACAACGTAGGTCAGTCGTTGTATGTTAGCCTTGATCACTTACGTCTCTGTGATTTTGAATTGTGAAAATTTTTACACTTTCCTGCTCATGTTTTCTTCTACTGCCTTATCTTGCTAATTCATGTTTCTGCAACTCTCTTGTCTCTTTGTGTTGTTCTCTTGCTTCCTTCTGCACTTCTGTTGCCTCTTTCTGCACCTCTCCTACTTCTTTCTGCATCCCTCTTTCCTCTTTTTGCGCCTCTGTTGGCTCTTTCTGCACCGCTCTTGCTTCTTTCTCAACCTCTTCTGCAAATTTCTGCATCCCTCTTGCCTCTTTCTGTACCCCTCTTTCATATTTCTCCACCTCTCTTGCTTCTTTCTGCACTTCTCTTGCTTCTTTCTGCACTGCTTCTTGCTTCTTTCTGCACCTCTCTTGAAAACTTGTTTATCCCTCTTACCTCATTTTGTACCACTGTTCTATTTTTTTTGCACCTTTCTTGCTTGGTTCTGCCCCTCTCTTGCCTTTTTCAGTACCTCTGTTGATTTTGTCTGCACCCCTCTTGCTTCTTTCAGCATCTCTGTAACTTCTTTCTGTACTTCTCTTGCTTCTTTCTACACCCCTTGCCTCTTTCTGTACCCCTTGTGCCTATTTGTGCACCTCTCCTGCCTCTTTCTGTACCTCACTTGCCCTTTTCTGCAGTTCTCTTACCTCTTTCTGCACCTCTTTTGCTTTTTCTGTACTTTCCTGCCTCTTTCTGTATCCCTCTTGCCTCTTTCTTTCTGCACTGCTCTTGCTTCTTTCTGCACCTCTGTTGCAAATTTCTGCATCCCTCTTGCCCCTTTATGTACCTTTTTTTCCATCTTTCTGTATCTCTCTTGCCTCTGTCTACACACCTGTTCCCTCTTTCTGCACCCCTTTGCCTGGTTCTGCAACTATCTTGCAGCTTTCTGCAGTTCTCTTGCCTTCTTCAGCACCTCTCTTGCCTCTTTCTGCACCTCTCTTGCTTCTTTCTGTACTTCTCTTGCCTCTTGACCTCAGGCTCAGCAGTGCACACATGCAAGAAAAGGGCAGAAAAGGGCTGTTGGCCTCTAAACTGCTATGCCCTATTAAATGCTAGGGACTTAGAGGTAGTTTTAATCCCCCTGCCCTATTGTATACGAGGACCTTACAGGGGAGGTCATGCCAATCACAGGGGTACTCTAACCCATATTGTACCCCAGTGCATGTAGGTGTTTTCACTGTATTCTGAATATCTTTCAGCATAGCACTGGCTCCGGGCCTGGTTAGGTGGAGCCCAGGGTCAGTCAGAGTCGGTTACCACCAATACCAGTCAGCAAAAAATTGGGTGTTGCCCAGGGCACAGGATGACTTTGCAACAAGGCCTCTTTCTGCACCTCTGATGGTTCTTTCTACATATCTCTTGCTTCTTCTACACCTTTCTTCATTTTTCTGGACTTCTGTTGCCTCACTCTGCATTACTCTTGCTCCTTTCTGCACCTTTCTTCCTTTTTCTGCACATGTCCTACCTCTGTAGGAAACAGTTATAAATTAGCATTTCAAAAACCTTGGATATTTACTGAAAAAAAACTTAGTTTTCAGGGACTTTATAGTTAGAAATTAGCATTTAAAATTTTTTTGAAATTCACTGAAAAACCATATGTTTCAGGGACGTTATAGTTTGAAATTTTCATTCAACCACTTTGCCGCTGCGGAAAAAATGAAGCACATGCCCACCTTGCCGTCAGACGGCCAGGGGCTGACAGATGCATGGAAATTTGAAAAAAATATAGATTTTCAGGGACCATTTAAAAAACCTTCGAAATTCACTGAAAAACAACAGGTTTCAGGGACGTTATAGTTAGTTGTACATTTCACTCATACAAAACCAGAGAAATTTGGCTGTTATAGTAAGTTCAGCGAACTATACCTCGGTCAGTGGCATCACTGATGACATCATCCACATGATCATCTGATGCACCTCCTCATACCCTAATACAGCCTCTGATATATAAACTCATACATCTGTTCATACACTCACACACCTTCACTCACCCATAGAGCTACGCACACGCCTAGTCAGTAATGAAAAGAATCAATCACACTCCCATTTACTTACCTATACAGTTTTACACACACCACCTCACTGATTCATACAGAAACGAACACATACTTACTCTCTTATACAATCACTGACACAAGCGCAACCTCATCCATACAGCCACTCTCACTATCACTCATTCTCACATATAGTCAGTTATATACTCCAACACACATATACTGACTTTCACATATTAGTTAATCACACATATACCACTGAGACATCCATTCATTCCACGACTGCCCTGACTACCTCAGACTCCAACCCCGCAAACACCACCAGCACCAACCACCTGACCTCCTGGTCCAACGTCAACGAGATGCGCAAGGTCATGAACTCCATCCAACAGGATCACGTCAGACCCCTGCCCACACCACATATTCAACAAAGTAGACGCAACCATGGCACCAAACTACGGAAGGTCATCAACATCTCCTTCGAGACAGCCAAATTCCCAGAAAATTGGAAGCACGCCAAAATCAACGCCCTCCTCAAGAAGCCCAAGACGGACCGCAATGACCTCAAGAACTTCCGGCCCATCTCCCTGTTCCCTTTCCCGGCAAAGTCATCGAGAAAATCGTCAAAACGCAACTGGCCCGCAACCTCAAGGACAACAACATCTTAGACCTGTCTCAGTCCGGATTCAGATGAAATCACAGCACTGAGACAGCCCTCATCACTGCCACAGATGACATCAGGTGCCAACTAGACAATGGCAAAACATCAGCCCTCATCCTGCTGGACCTGTCAGACGCCTTCGACACGATCTGCCACCACACACTAAAGACACGCCTCCAAGAAGTCGGAATCCAAGAGAAGGCCCTGGACTGGACCACGTCCTTCCTCTCTGGCAGAACACAGAGAATCCGCCTCCCACCCTTTCAATCCGAAGCCACTGATATCATATGCGGCGTACCCCAGAGAACATCCCTTAGCCCGACCTTGTTCAATGTCTACATTGCCCCCCTCGTACAAGTAGCCCGCCAGCATGACCTCAACATCTTCTCCTATGCCGATGACACCCAGCTCATCCTCTCCCTCACCACGGACCCACACACCACCAAAATCAACCTCCACGAGGCAATGAAGGTCATTGCCGAGTGGATGAGGAGCAGCCGTCTGAAACTGAACTCGGACAAGACGGAGGTCCTCATCCTCGGCCCCACCCCCTCTGCCTGGAACGACTCTTGGTGGTCGACCACACTGGGAACAGCACCAACACCCACTGACCATGCACGCAACCTAGGATTCATCCTCGACACCTCCCTCTCCACGTCGAAGAAGGTCAACGCCGTCTCCTCCTCCTGCTACAACACCCTCCGCATGCTCCGCAGGATCTACAAGTGGATCCCGACCGAAACAAGAAGAATGGTGACCCAAGCCCTCGTCAGCAGCAGGCTAGACTATGGCAACGCACTCTATGCAGGAATCGCTTCCAAACACCTACAATGACTGCAACGCATCGAAAACGCGCCCACCCGACTGATCCTCAACATCCCCCATCGCAGCCACATCACTCCCCACCTGAGAGACCTACACTGGCTCCCCGAGAACAAGAGGATCACCTTCAAGCTTCTCACCTATGCTAAGTATGGGTACATTTTGCGAATTCGCGGTCCGCAAATTCGTGTAAAAGCGTACTCGCGGTCCGCAAAATACACGAACTTTCGTGAGATTACAGATTTTTTTATTTTTGCCACTTCGCTGGATTTTTTTTTACCGCGGCTAACGCGAAGCTACCCATGTGGTTGTATATGGGCGCAGCCATCTTGTTTTCACTGTTCGCGTTGTGTATATCTGTTTCCGGGCGCTAGTTGCATGCTTGCGTTGTGCATTTCCTGTTCCTGGGGCGCAATTGTGTGTTCACGTCCGTTTTTGCGTGCTCGCGGGGAAAATATCACGCAAACTTACCCACGTGGTTGCAATGGGATCGGCCATCTTGTTTTTCATTCATTGCTATGGTTCTGGGCACGCCTTTTCTATCGTGCTTCAATCTTTGTAATCCTTTGTTTGTTCAAACTTTTTTTTAATCTTTTTTACTCATTATCTATCTCTCTATTTTTGTACATCTATATTTTGTATTTTTTTCTACTTTTTGTTACATTAATAACAACTTTTTTTTTTAGCTCTCTCTTTTCTTTTCTTTACTTTTTTTTCCCTATTCTTTCCTATTTTTCCTTTCTTTAACCCAGGACCATGGCATAGGGTGCCGGCAAGTCTAGTACCTGTAGCTATTTAATAACTACTTTGTTTTCTTCTACTCTGTGTTATATTGCAAATATATGTTTTTTCCTAAGAGCAAGAATGCTGCCGATTACATTGCAGGTAAATTATGTTTCAAAAGCTTCTGTGATTGCAGGTGCTCGCCTGCTCAGTCAGTGGCGGTGCTACTATGCTTACTTGTTTTCAATTTTGTGCTCATTTGGCCTGAGTGATTATGTATGAGTGTACTTTACAGAACTGCGTAATGCTAGAGAGACTTGAGACTCAAGTCCAGTCCTTCCTTTGTACTCCTGCCACTAAGAAGAGATAGTGGTGGTGGATTGATAGGTTGAGTATATTATGACTTGTTATTTAGTAGGAGATTTTTTAGTGGTCTGCAATCATGACGGACTGTGTCTGCTGAGTGCTGCCAGTCCTAGTGGAACCTTTCTGTAGTCGGTTTAGTGAATTACATAACTTTCCAAGTAGACTGTCCACGAATCCAGCAATACTAATATCCTAGAAGACCACATCAGATAGGTCAATACATTTAGTGCAATTGTTGTTTATTTCCCTGAAATAATGTCCCATTGTTTTTTTTAAATGTTTGATTTCGTTGACAACAATCATCCATGTTTGTGTCTTTCTTTCATGTACATCAGCTCCTCCCAGGGGCAAGAGGACAGAGGTGGCGGTGCCGGCGGAGCAGGAAGGCCAGGATCGGTCCACCGAGGGCTCTTCTGCTGGCCCCAGTAAGTTTTCCTGTTAATATTAATAATTATACTTCCCTAACTTTTACAGCACCTATTTATTCCAAACGTTCATCATAATTCTATTTTTTCCTAAATCGTCTTTGATCTTCTTGTAGACTGTTTCTAAATTCTTATCCTGCCTCTACTATGACTCTCTGTGCTACTACTATTTATTATTATTAGTATGTCTGTGTAGCTAGCTAAGCTTGCACAGTTGGCAAAAGGTGTTAAACAAAACTCCTATTCAGCAATAGCTCTAGGCACTGAGTGCAGTCCGCTGGGTTATCCATAATGTCGATTGAAGTCTTCTTAATGTTTATGCTTGGACAATTGCCACCAATAAAATGACAATGGCCATCAAGAATAAGATACTAGTTTACTTTTTGATAGGATAGGAAGACATACTACTACTGTTGCAGGGACTATTCTGCACATACAGAACTATGGACAAGAAATAGGGCATTGGTGATAATAGGTGCAGTTAGACTTTCCACATACCTCAGTCATAACAGAAGTTGAATCCCCAATCTCCCTACTGACTAGCTAGTGTGTCAGAGTCATTATTTAGCTCCTGAATGCAGCGATGATCCCAAATGATTATACAACCCAGAACATAAGACTACGGAGTCAGAGTCCCGACCTCTCAGAGTCCCGGAATCATGCTTGCAAATTGCAAACCCTTTCGCTCACTCACTCATGACCAAAAAACACAGAATCTATGTAAGTTTTAAGGCTTTATTAAAAGTAAAACAACTAGCTCTGTGTGTACTTCATAGAAGAGAAACAGTGAACTCATAAAAACTGAACAGTGGCTGATTTACACATTAATTGTGGGAGACCCCTCTCCTGGTTGGAACTTAAAGTACTGGTGGTGATGATGATGAGTAACATACTGCTCTTGTTCGTAGAAGGGAATCTTCTGTCTGTTATGAGAAAAAAGGTGCGTGTTAAAAAGCAAGCATTCATCAGTTGTGCCAAAAAGTGTAGCATGTTATGGCTAAGCATGAATAAAATCACCCTCCCCTTCCGAAAGAGGAATTTTTAGTTCACACTAGAGAGTCAGAAATAATTACATTTCTTTATGTAGTAACATTTTCTTTCATTCCTAGACACAATAGAGAGTGGTGTATATGGCATCTAAAAATATGAAATGTTTTTTCTAGGGGGAACACCATCGGCACAGACAAACACCAATGCCGGGGCCAGCACGGCGGTGGTCACTCCAGGGGCGGATGTGGTGCCACCAGTGGCCGCAGGAACTGCTGTGGGGGATGCCTCGGTAGTGGCGGGCAGTGGTAAGCTTTATATTCCTTACTTATTGAGATTGCAGAGTAGGCTTGCTGCAGGGGTGTATGTTGTACAGTACAAGTACACTTTACTGTTAAGAAGACTTACAAATTTAGAACTAAGTTTTTGTCAACCAGGTAGAAGACAGTCACCCTTGAATTCGCATTAGCAATAGCGGCGGGAGTTGACAAGTAACCAATGGCCTCCTCTAAATTTGACTTCAACTCAGCTGTGAAAGTTTTATCGAGAAGCCATGTCAGATCAGAGATTAACTTAATGGATGGGATGAGCGAAAAGGGAAAGAAGGGTGTAAGGAAGGAGGAAGGACGAGCGAGTTAAATTAATGACTGGCAAAGAATGATACGTGTTTTTGAATGCAGGCAGAGGTGGCTGGTAGGAATCTGATGTATAGCCAGTTGAATCAAGGATGGGTGGAAGGAGAAAGAAAAGAGGACTGCCTGGGTGGGTGAAACAGAAACTGTATGTGTGCGCAATATATCCTTTTTGTTTCAAATTCAAATGAAAGTCAAGCACGGATGCATGGGTTTACAAAATAAAATAAAAAGGGTGTTTTCGTGAAAATAAGTAAGGTTTGTCCAGTTGAGACATTAACCGCTTCAGCGCAGCGCAGATTCCTGCGCTGTGCTGAACGTTCCATTGGGCTTATGGAACCATGACGGAACGGTTCCGCCATGAGCACAGCTCAACCGACGCTCATGACGGAACCGTTCCGTCATGAGCATGGAAGGGGTTAAGAAGAATGATTGACATTTACTTTAAATGGATGGATGCCTGGATGGTATCTTCCTCATAGATAGCATAGGTGTATGTAGAGTAGACCGAGTAGACGGTCACTGGATGAAGAGTGTTAGTTTGAAGAGCATGTAACACCGCACGTCCGTGCCAGAGTAGCAAAGCCGAGGAAAGTAGAAGTTGAAATTTGTCAGAATGCTCCCTTGACTAACAGTAGTTTGCAAGCACAGCATATATTGTATATCTATATTGTATAGTTCACATTATCAAGTCAAGTCACAACTCATCACAAATGCCTTCCTCCTTTGATTACGGGGACCACTCACTGCCTATGTTAATAATTTTTTTTCAACTCTATCATTCATGTGTGGCCTACCGGTGTTTACTCAATCAAAAAGAACAATGCACCTAAAGTCATCCCTTATATAAGCAAATATCATGTAAAGGGATAGATGATCATATTATCTTCTTCATTTTCCTTTTGTAGTGGTCAGGGGCAGGGCAGGGTGAAAGTTAAATTAATTGACCAGTAGCCCTTGTAACAGAGTATGGCCAGTGCCACCCGTAATAGAAAAGTAAGAGCTTTCCCACCTGCATGTACTGGTAACAGTAACGTGAGTCTGCGTCATCATGGCTTGCGTCTGTTTTTCTTGGGTGCAAGCTGAATGCGCTGGCATTATACCGGCTTCCACAAGTTTACGTACTAATTTCGCTATATAAGAGAGTAGAAGAAGACTGATGTACTGTCTGAGTCTAATGTAGTGAGTCCATAGTGCTAGTAGAATTCCTCAAACTCCCACTAATGTTAGAGCAGAGGCCGACAAAGTGGGAGGTTAGATAGATACATGGCACAAATGTTATATACTGTGCTTGCAAGTTGCTAGTGCTACTGTGACACAACTTTCTGTTGAATTATTTTGTGTTATTCTTAGAGTATTAGTTAAAGTAGTTTTTTCTTTCTTCATATAGATACTCCTTCTAAACTATCAAGGAAGGAGTTGGCTATCCGGGCCAGGCGACGGAAGCTGGAGGCAATTGTCGCCGAATATTGGCGGCTGGTGGCTCAGGAGGAGGAGGATGACTCTCAGTCAACAAAAACAGCGGCATCCTCCTCCACTGCCCCTGGGTCATACAGTCAGTGCAATCCTCCAGCGGTACGGTGCCGTGGTCCGGCAGCCACCTGCCGCCGTCGAGCAGAGAAACCAACAGCTGCCCCACACAGTACATGCAAGGCGTGTGTGCACCGCCTTACCCTGCAAGTGCCCTACCTTGAGCAGGAGGTGGAGAGGCAGAAAGTCCTGCTCAAGGCCCTCCGGAGAGAGCTGTGTGACCACCTGGCCACAGGAAACCGCCGGCCAAAGTAGAGACTGTCCCTTGCCCCTTTTTTAAATACTTTTGGGGGGTGGGAATTGGGTGTTAGGGTTCTGGAACTTTTTAGGACATTTCATGGACATTGGTTGGGGTTAGGGAGGGGGTGGGTCGGGTCTTGTGGGATAGGTTATTTTTGTTAGGAATGAAATGATTATTTATTTTCCACTTAAACATAGCATACGCTTTTTTACTGTTTTCTGGGGGAGGCAGGAGGGTTAACTGTACGTTTGTTTTCTTGAAACTTAATTGGCTGGTTGATTCAAATTGTCTAAGTAATCACCCAAATTTGTACAAAAGTGCCACTGACAGAGTTAGTGAATTCAATTGTCCTACTACTTTACTAGTACTACCGTCAGTCTCTCCTCTCCTCCTACTCCATTATTCTTTCTACCCCAAAATGCTTATCTTGCCTGTGATTCTCGTTTGAGAGTAGGGCTAGGCACAGGGCTAGCTGCATGGCAAATGATGATTAAGGTTGGCTATGGAATCCTGGACGGATGAAATGGAATTGTTGTGGTGGTAGTAGTACTGGTACCCACTGGCAGTAGCAGCACATGAAAAAAAAGCAAATGAGGCATTGAGTGGCCTGAGAGGAGCATTAGAACAGTACGATAGTACAGTACACAAGAACAGTGCCATAAATTGTAGCCTAAGCAATGCTAAAGTATTTAATCAAAAGTTAGCTACTAGTTGCGTGGATTAGGGCTACTACAAGAACTAGTACTGAAGGACACAGCAGTGTAAGCTTTCGTCACGTGTAGGAGGATGTTGTTGATGATGAATCCACTCGATGGCGGACATGAAATTCTGAATTGATTTGCAAATACTCATGGGTGTGTGTCAAGCAGAATAGGAATATATCCTCGGATTCCTTAACCTGCCTTGAAATTGATTTTTTGTTGCTTTTGACCTTATCCTCCCCAGCAAGCATGTGGAATTATTGGTTTAATTTAGTCACACCTCAATGAAAACCACACAGCCCGGCGGAAGAGGGTTAGGGTTTGAAAAATAGGTGGGAATGGGGGGTTTTGGGAAAGTTTTTCGGAGAGAGAAAAAAACCACAGCATGGACAAACAACAAATGAAGAAAAACAAATCTTTGGATACGAAGATGTCCATAAACCTTTTAAGGGAGAGCATGCATGAAGTTGATTGCTAAATGGATGGTTAGGTTACTGAAAAGTAATACTTACTACAACTTACTAACTAGTACTAAACAATTAGACAGTACAGGGCTGCAGTAATTACACAATTTCACTTGCCTATCTGCCCTCAGATAGAATAAACACTTAGTAGTACATTGCATTAGTTTTAAAAATAGCAAAGAAACTTATCAAATAGCTGTAGGGATGAATTTGAAGCAGAGAGCAAAAGCACAGAGTCACACTCTTAGAAGTTCACAACAATAACATTATTTAAAAGATGAGGACAAGTGAAGTGGATACTGTAACTGTATGTTGTAGTTGTCCTGGTCAAATTGGGAATTTGCATGCATCCGGCCATTTCTCTTATTCGCGGTACTCCTCCATTCCATCGGGCGCTTGGTCAATCAATCTTGATGACCACACTGTTCACTGCCTACCTGGCAGATGCGGAATTGCGGATTGCTATGGTAAGCCTGAGTTAATGTTTTTCCCATCGCACAGGGTAAGTGCCGGCCTGTAATTGTCGATGGGAAAACAGTAAGGGATATTAAAACACCCCGGAGGAAAAATATAAGGTACGGTATGTAGAGAGCAAAAATAAAACTTTCACTTTCAGAGGCGACGGTATTACATACATGCATCATTTCTAAAGTGCCTACTCGGAGTCTCTGCTTCCAGGATAATAATTAGCACACAGCAGGCCAGGGCCATGCAGACAGTCAATGCAGGCACCACTGAGTGAACCAACCTCCTTGTAGCATTCCTCTTTGCCACAGACAGACAAAGCAGATCTAATTTTATACAGCAAGCCACATAGCCGCAATTTTACATGAACCGCTGTCTGTACTCTGGCATAACACTACACTGGCTCAACCACTTCATACCACGACTAGGCAGACATGTAGTTCTGCGTGGTTGTTGTTGACTTGTTTATCTGTTTGGCACTCACGAATTGGCCATAGTGCTTCCGTAAATCGACGATGATGATCCATCCATCTTCAATCCTGAGGTCCCCTGTGAGCAAACTAGCCCACCAGGTACCTCCAGTATGCGCCAGGGAGCTGCGTTGCAGAGAGGTGTTCAGTGGGCACGCCCCCTTTTTACAACACTGTGCAATGCAGCTCCGTGGCACTTACTGGAGGTACCTGTTGGACTAGTTGGCCCCTAGGGGACCTCTGGATTGAAGAGGAATTAATTCCCCAACTTAAAACGAACCACATGCCATGTTTGCACACATATCACCTCAAGCCCCTCACCCTACCTTCACAACTGTGCAAACGCACCCCGTAGTGCCTTCTAAGTTGGGGGATTAAGTCCCCTTGCATCTTGGGGTCCCTGGGGGCCAAGTAGTCCACCAGGAACCTCTAGTATGCGCCAGGGGGCTGCGTTGCAGAGAGGTGTAAAAAGGGGCATGGCCTCATTACACCTCTCTGCAACGCAGCCCCCTGGTGCGTTTGCAGGGGGGGAACTAATTCCCCTTGCATACTGGGGGTCCCTGGGAGCCAACTAGCCCACCAAGAACCTCCAGTATGCACCAGGGGGCTCTGTTGCAGAGAGGTGTAATGAGGCCCGCCCCTTTTTACACCTCTCTGCAATGCAGCCCCCTGGTGCGTTTGCAGAGGCGGAATTAATTCCCCTTGCATACTGATGGTCCCTAGGGGCCAACTAGCCCACCAGGAACCTCCAGTATGCGCCAGGGGGCTGCGTTGCAGAGAGGTGTAATGAGGCCATGCCCCTTTTTACACCTCTCTGCAAGGCAGCCCCCTGGCACGTTTGCAGAGGGGTAACTAATTCCCCTTGAGTACTGGGGTCCCCGGGGGCAAACTAGCCCACCAGGAACCTCCAGTATGCACCAGGGGGCTGCGTTGCAGAGAGGTGTGAAAAGGGACGTGGCCTCTGTACACATCTCTGCAAGGCAGCCCCCTGGCACATAATGGAGGTTTCTGGTGGGCTTTTGGAAAAGGGGGGTTGTGATGGACAGTGTTTCTGAATGATGCAGAATACTCTTACCAAGTCAAAAGATCATGGTTTTAATCCATCACCGTTTTTTAGCTCAATGCACCATCCCAGCTCAGAACCTGGCTATATGCAAATTAGTCTGTTCCTGTCCCAGTGCATGATGGGAACAGGGCAAACCAAACTACCAAGCCAATTCTTATACTGGGAAGGAAACAAGCTTCCGGGGACCGGTTTCTGGCATCACAGCCTTCTTCGGCCCGGCTTGCTTGAATCCTGATGGTGCAATGAGCAAGGGACTCACGTCTGAGCATAACCTCCCACATATAGTGTGGATAAAACCGATTTTGGAAAAGGGGGGTGGTGATGGACAGAGTTTTGGTTCTGAGCTGGGATGGTGCAATGAGCTAAAAAATAGGTGATGGATTAAAACCATGATCTCTTGACTTGGTAAGAGTATTCTGCATCATTCAGAAACCCTGTCCATCACCACCCCTTTTTTCCAAAATCGGTTTCTGGTGGGCTACTTGGCCGCCAGGGACCCCCAGTATTCAAGGGGAATTATTTCCCACTCTGTAAACGCGCTAGGGGGCGCATTTGCAGAGTGGTTCCTTAATTTTTTGGGGGGGATCGGCAGAGTACACGTACCCTATGCGTATCCCAGGATATTTACCCCCAAAATATTTTGGGGGGCGTTGGGGGTCCTTGTGGGACCCCATGAGCAGGCCTTGGGGATCAAGAACCTCCAGTATGCACCGGGGGCTGCCTTGCAGAGAGGTGTAAAAATGGCTGTGGCCTCTTTACACGTCTCTGGAAGGCAGCCCCCTGGCACGTTTGCAGAGGGGTAACCAATTCCCCTTGAATACTGGGGGTCCATGGGGGCCAACTAGCCCACCAGGAACCTCCAGTATGCGCCAGGGGGATGCGTTGCAGAGAGGTGTAAAAAGGGGCATGGCCTCTTTACATGTCTCTGCAAGGCAGCCCACTGGCGCATCCTGGAGGTTCCTGGTGGGCTACTTGGCCCCCAGGGACCCCCAGTATTCAAGGGGAATTATTCCCCCTCTGCAAACGCGCCAGGGGGCGCGTTTGCAGAGTGGTGCCTTAAGTTTTTTTGGGGGATCCGCATACCATACGCGTATCCCGTGATTTAAAAAAACAAAAAAAAATTTGGGGCCCTTGGGGTCCTTGAGGGACCCCCTAAGCAGGCGTAGGGGGATCAGGGTGTTTCTACCCTGCCCCCTTTTTGCGGTTTTCGTGTTTCTTTTTCTGTTTTCTCGAGGCACAAGATGGCTCTCAACACTTCCTGGTTTGGAGTGTTGACAGACAGTTGACATCCAATCAGCATGCAGCTCGTACTCGGGAAGGTACAGAGTACAGTACAGAGTACAGTACAGAGTATGGTACTTCATCTCTAGATATATCTTTGATTTTACTTTTGATTTTCTCAGCAAATACTGAACGGATTTGTACCATTTAATGAAAAGGGTAATCTGCGAACTGAACTCTACCTTTTTGCCAAATTTGGTGTAATTCCGTTCAGCCGTTCGGGCTGTAGCCCTGGCTAAAGGTCCTACAGAAAATTGCATGTGGAAAACACATTTTTGGACCCCCCTTTTTTCTCAGCCCCCGCTTCCGAGTCACCCCCAAACTTTCAGGGAAGGAGCGGAGCAGGCCATCTTCTTGGAGAATTTTGCGAAGATTCGTCGACCGGCGCCAAAGTTATTCCAAATAGAATGTTGCGGATTTCCTATGGAAACTAGGTCCTAACTGTAACTACCTACTGGCGACCGTCAGTAGGTAATATATATATATATATATATATATATATATATTACCTACTGGCGGTCGCCAGTAGGTATATATAGTTAGGATTTTTTCCCTATGGGATTTTTGAAAATTCTATGTCTAATAACTTTGGCGTTTGTTTACGGAATTGGCTGAAATTTTCAGGAAAATTGAACATTTTGTTTCTGAGCAGCCCCTGAAAATTTGGGGGGGGGGTTCGTCCAGGGGGGGCCGAGAAAAAAGGGGGGTCCCAAAATGTGTTTTTCCAATGTTAATTTCCATAGGGCGGTTGGCCTCACTTTTAGCCCGAACGGCTGAATGGATTTGCACGAAACTTGGCAAAATTGTAGGGACTGTTAGCCCGATGTGCCTTTGCTAGGTCTCAATATATGTGCTCCAGTGGATTTTGAGAAATTAACGTTAAAAAAAAGATATATATCTGTAAGCGCGCTCTGGGCAGCGCTCCGGTTCGCGTACTTGACGCGTAACGGAACTTCGCGAAGCGAAGCTGATTGGCTCTCCGGTGTCTGTCAACATTCTAAACAGTCCGGAGCAGCCGCCATCTTGTCTCTCGGTAGGATCGAGAGACAAGAGGAGGCCAAAACAAAGGGGGAAATGACCATAAGGGGGCATAGTAGATCCTCCCTGACCCCCTAGGTTTGATGTGGAGGCTTTAAAAGTGCCCCGCAGGGCAAAAAAAAAAAATATATATATATTTTTTTGCGTGGGGAGCGCCCGGTTCGCGAACCGGGAAGCGTTCTGGGGAGCGTACTATAAGGAAAAAAGAATGATAGACTTTTCAAATACTGTATGTTAATTGATTGTTGGTTTTGTTGATTATTTTTTAATTTCTTTATTTTTTAAGCAATTATTTATTATTTTGATTGTGTTTCAAAATTTAATAAACTTTCTAACATTTCACTGTCTGAAATGTAATTATTTTCATTGAACATAGTTTGTAATCTCTGAGGGTGTAAAATGTCCTCATTTTGAAGGAGGTCATCTACTGCTTGCACACATTGCAGTAGTTCTTGGTCCCAAGTTTCATCCATAAATTCTATATAATTTGGATCAATTATTTCTTGGCTGCTCTCTTGCAGGACAATTTGAAATGAAACTTTGTGTTCGCCTTCCATTTTGCCTGAAATTTGGATAAAAAAAATATATATTAGTAGAGATAGGGCACTGTTGGGATTAATTTTAGATAGGCAGTTTTTATCAGTGAATTTATCTTTGGGCAGTGTATAGTATCAGAGTGGAAGTAGGAATATAAAAAAGTGTATGTGATTTAACGTAAGTAATTTCATAATTATACAAGAGAAGCCTAACTCCATCCATAACTATAACAGAGAAGTCTATCTAAATCTATAACTACTACAGAGGGATAGTATATAACTATCAGAAAAAGTTTACCATATTAACTTATAGTGCACAATATACTTCAGTTTTAAAAATAACAACTTACCTTTACAAAGAAGTTGAAGTGATTAGTGAAAATCCAATTGAAATGTACAACAAGAAGTAGTAGTCAAAATGGCTGTGTTTCCTTCTCTTCCTTTATATATATTCAGGTATATAACCAATCAAATGTCAGGTAATAAAAGTAGAAAATGAAAGTAACATTTTCATTGGTTGTCAATTCCAACACTTCAGATGTGTTTTGTGAAGTAATTTACCTCACGGTATTTAGAGAGGTCTACAGGCTAAATGGCTAAATGGAATTTCAATCAAATTTGTGAAAATGATAGGAATTGGTATGTAGTATGAGCTAATCTATATTTGGTGAGAGTGTCTCCAGTCGTTTTTCTGTAAATTGCTTTCCCACCTTTTTTGATGGTGCGCTTCCCAGGGAGCGACCCGGTACGCGAACTGGCGAGCGCCCCGGTACGCGAACCTGAAGCGTTACGGGAGTCCACCATTTTGTGTTTCGGTTGACTTAAGATACAAGATGGAGGGCAAATAATGTTCAGAATGGGTAGAAGGGGGCACGGTAGACTTATCTTGACCCCCTAGGTTTTCTGAGGGTGGCTGAGGAGGCTTATATGTGCAAAAAAAAACATTTTTAAAAAAAAATTCGCGAGGTTAGCTTCCGGTTCGCGTACCGGGTAGCGACCCGGGGAGCGTACTTTGTTGAAAATTAGTGAAAAAAGTTAGAGAAAAATAATAATTGTGAGTGATCAGATGTAGGGTAGCTCTGAGAAGAGCTTTTGGGTTTATGGTACATTTAGGTACTTATAAGTAGGTACCAATGCACAGTCTTAAATTCAGAATGAAAATTCTGTTGTCCTCATCTGAGAAGTGAACTCCATCTCCTCTGTAGATATCTTGCATGTAGTAACACAAGTTATTGTTGTACATGGAGCCCATTCCATGGTCTCTCATGTAAGCTGAAACAGATTTGTTTACATGCTTCCTCGACTTCTCAATTTGTGGACAAAATTGGTTTGACCACCTCCATTTCTGTCTTTGGCATATATTTGAATATACCAAGGCAGTTTGAGGAAAAAGTGCCATCAATTGCTCAAAGGTGTCCTTTAAAAGCATTTCCAGACCTACCCCAGTCAAAGTGCCCAAATCATTACCTCCACAGTGCACAATTAACAGGTCAGGTTTTGGCAAATGCATAAAGGTTTTCACCAATGGTATCAATTGGTGACATTTTAATCCTCTGTGGCCAAACCACTTAATTTCCACATCTTGTAAATTGAGGTTAGGTAAATTTCTGTTCTCAGCATACCTCTGAGCCCAATAGATGTAACTATGTCCAACAATCCAGACATAAAACATGGTGAGAGAAGGTTCTGCTGCAGTCAGATGAAGTGTGGCAATGAAATGGCAGTTGAAAAAATAAGAGTTTAAAATGAAAAAAACTGTGGAGTTTCTGTGTTAATGAAGCAGTAACAGTGATTGGTGGATTTTGATTGCTGAAAACAGACAGTTAGGGTGCATGGATGAGTTCTTTGAAAGATGTATTTTGAGTGGTCAAGAAAAAATCATTAAATGAAAGATTGCACTGGATATGCAGGTGCACTGAGAGTTCAGAGTTCAATTGAAACATTGTTGTGTGAACTTGCAAACACCAGAGGTCTTCCAAGAGGTGGTTGCTATGCAAAAAAGGCAGAGAGGGCAGAGGGGGGAAGGGTTTTGATTTGAAAAAAGTGAGGGAAGAGTTTTGATTGGGTGACATGAGAGATATGTGTGAAGAATTACATCATTTCTGTGCTTTTGATAGCTGCAGACTCTGGAGTGCATACCTTTTGCTCTGCTGAAGACAAATTGGTGTGTTTCTGAGACTGTTTTGAAACTCATAAAGTATTTGCTAAGGTGAGAAAAGATTTCTTTAATTTAGATAGAGAATAGTTTGCTTTAAGGAGAAAATTATGAAGAAAGTTGTGTTTTTAAAATGTTGCTTTGTCTCAAGTGTTTTACAAATAGATTTTGTTTCTTTGAGAAATTGTAATTGGAGAAAATGTGAAGTATTAGTACTGACAGGGTGTTTTTGTGCATAGGAGCTGTGGAGTGTTTTCAAATTATGACTTGAAAATCGTTTTTGAGGAAAAGGAATGGTTTTAAAATGTATGACAAGGACATAATGGTGTATGCTTCTTTATGAGGCATTTGAGTGTCTCTGATGTTATTTTTCCCATTTTAATGTAAGACCTTTCCCTGTGGAGCAAATTGCTTGTAAATATGCTCCCACCTGTGCATGGCAAATTTAGATTTTGATTGTTTGCGTTACATAGCCATGTTAAAAGTGACCCAAACATGCTGCAAAGGCAATCAAAAAACGCTTTCATGTGTCTTAAGGACATTTTAAGTCATTTCCCCATGTGGAGTGTTTTCAAATTATGACTTGAAAATCGTTTTTGAGGAAAAGGAATGGTTTTAAAATGTATGACAAGGACATAATGGTGTATGCTTCTTTATAAGGCATTTCAGTGTCTCTGATGTTATTTTTCCCACATTAAATTAAAAGACCTTTCCCCGTGGAGCAAATTCCTTGTAAATATGCTCCCACCTGTGCATGGTAAATTTAGATTTTGATTGCTTGAGTTACATAGCCATGTTAAAAGTGACCCAAAAAAGTTGCAAAGGCTTTAAAAAAACACTTTCATGTGTCTTAAGGACATTTTAAGTCATTTCCCCGTGGGCAGTGTTTTCAAATTATGACTTGAAAATCGTTTTTGAGGTAAAGGAATGTTTTTAAAATTTATGTGCGCCATATGCCCCCAAATTTCTTTTTCAGGGGTGCAGCAGGGTGTTCTTGAGACACCCCTGCACCCTTGGAAAAATTCCTAATTTGCGATGAGCTAATTGCTAATCGCAAATTGCACCTTCATTCCTATGGGCCTCCTGGCCCATGGAAATGAATGGGTAATTTGCAATTAGCAATTTGCTCATCGCAAATTAGGAATGGTAAAGAATCGCTATTTATTCCTTAAAATTCGCTATTTAGGAAATGCAAAATAGTTTGATGATACATATGGTGGTTCATCTCTAACAAGATAAGAAGCTTAGGGATAGATTTATGATGACTGGCGCAATGAAGTGGACATCACTTACTTCATTGGTAGGCCTTTACATGTATTATCTCCTCTGTATTCTTCAACAAGCGTAACTTTGATCTGCAACCCTGAGTAGGCCTCACCTTAAACAAACCTCTGGATAGGCCACACCTTATCGTCATCCTGAATTAATCATTTAAAATGCTAGGGACAGATTTATGATAGGTGTATGCCTCTTTTGCGCCACTGTGCGTCACTTTTGTGATGCAGCGGCGGTGCAAAAGATTTGCTATGAGGCGACAAAATTACAAATTGATGCATTTAGGCAGATGTGTCATGCTGTAAAAAAAACGTGCCACATGAAACCGATGCATCAGTGATGCAAAAGATGCACCATGTTGCAAGACAGGCCTCACTTGGGGCCATATGTATCAAGCTAATTAGCATTCGCAAAGGCCGAAATTCTGCGAATTTCGGCCTTTGCGAATGCTAATTAGACAAATGGTATGTATCAAACAAGTTTGATGCAAAATAAGGAATAGCAACATTTGCTATTCCTTATTTTGCGATTGCACTTAAGGATTTGCAAATTTTGCGATTCCTTAAATGCAATGTATCAAACAAAAAATATGCAAAAAATGCCATTAAGGATTTGCAAATTACCACCAACTTCTAGTTGGTGATAATTTGCAAATTCTTTTCAAAAAGCTTTTTTTCCAAAAAACAAAAGGTGCCATATGACGCCCATACATGCCCTTAGGGCATGTATGGGCGCCATATGCCCCCAAATTTCTTTTTCAGGGGTGCAGCAGGGTGTTCTTGAGACACCCCTGCACCCTTGGAAAAATTCCTAATTTGCTATGAGCTAATTGCTAATCGCAAATTGCACCTTCATTCCTATGGGCCTCCTGGCCCATGGAAATGAATGGGTAATTTGCAATTAGCAATTTGCTCATCGCAAATTAGGAATGGTAAAGAATCGCTATTTATTCCTTAAAATTCGCTATTTAGGAAATGCAAAATAGTTTGATGATACATATGGCGGTTCATCTCTAACAAGATAAGAAGCTTAGGGATAGATTTATGATGACTGGCGCAATGAAGTGGACATCACTTACTTCATTGGTAGGCCTTTACATGTATTATCTCCTCTGTATTCTTCAACAAGCGTAACTTTGATCTGCAACCCTGAGTAGGCCTCACCTTAAACAAACCTCTGGATAGGCCACACCTTATCGTCATCCTGAATTAATCATTTAAAATGCTAGGGACAGATTTATGATAGGTGTATGCCTCTTTTGCGCCACTGTGCGTTACTTTTGTGATGCAGCGGCGGTGCAAAAGATTTGCTATGAGGCGACAAAATTACAAATTGATGCATTTAGGCAGATGTGTCATGCTGTAAAAAAACCGTGCCACATGAAACCGATGCAGCAGTGATGCAAAAGATGCACCATGTTGCAAGACAGGCCTCACTTGGGACCATATGTATCAAGCTAATTAGCATTCGCAAAGGCCGAAATTCTGCGAATTTCGGCCTTTGCGAATGCTAATTAGACAAATGGTATGTATCAAACAAGTTTGATGCAAAACAAGGAATAGCAAAATTTGCTATTCCTTATTTTGCGATTGCACTTAAGGATTTGCAAATTTTGCGATTCCTTAAATGCAATGTATCAAACAAAAAATATGCAAAAAATGCCATTAAGGATTTGCAAATTACCACCAACTTCTAGTTGGTGGCAATTTGCAAATTCTTTTCAAAAAGCTTTTTTTCCAAAAAACAAAAGGTGCCATATGACGCCCATACATGCCCTTAGGGCATGTATGTGCGCCATATGCCCCCAAATTTCTTTTTCAGGGGTGCAGCAGGGTGTTCTTGAGACACCCCTGCACCCTTGGAAAAATTCCTAATTTGCGATGAGCTAATTGCTAATCGCAAATTGCACCTTCATTCCTATGGGCCTCCTGGCCCATGGAAATGAATGGGTAATTTGCAATTAGCAATTTGCTCATCGCAAATTGGGAATGGTAAAGAATCGCTATTTATTCCTTAAAATTCGCTATTTAGGAAATGCAAAATAGTTTGATGATACATATGGCGGTTCATCTCTAACAAGATAAGAAGCTTAGGGATAGATTTATGATGACTGGCGCAATGAAGTGGACATCACTTACTTCATTGGTAGGCCTTTACATGTATTATCTCCTCTGTATTCTTCAACAAGCGTAACTTTGATCTGCAACCCTGAGTAGGCCTCACCTTAAACAAACCTCTGGATAGGCCACACCTTATCGTCATCCTGAATTAATCATTTAAAATGCTAGGGACAGATTTATGATAGGTGTATGCCTCTTTTGCGCCACTGTGCGTCACTTTTGTGATGCAGCGGCGGTGCAAAAGATTTGCTATGAGGCGACAAAATTACAAATTGATGCATTTAGGCAGATGTGTCATGCTGTAAAAAAAACGTGCCACATGAAACCGATGCAGCAGTGATGCAAAAGATGCACCATGTTGCAAGACAGGCCTCACTTGGGACCATATGTATCAAGCTAATTAGCATTCGCAAAGGCCGAAATTCTGCGAATTTCGGCCTTTGCGAATGCTAATTAGACAAATGGTATGTATCAAACAAGTTTGATGCAAAATAAGGAAAAGCAAAATTTGCTATTCCTTATTTTGCGATTGCACTTAAGGATTTGCAAATTTTGCGATTCCTTAAATGCAATGTATCAAACAAAAAATATGCAAAAAATGCCATTAAGGATTTGCAAATTACCACCAACTTCTAGTTGGTGGTAATTTGCAAATTCTTTTCAAAAAGCTTTTTTTCCAAAAAACAAAAGGTGCCATATGACGCCCATACATGCCCTTAGGGCATGTATGTGCGCCATATGCCCCCAAATTTCTTTTTCAGGGGTGCAGCAGGGTGTTCTTGAGACACCCCTGCACCCTTGGAAAAATTCCTAATTTGCGATGAGCTAATTGCTAATCGCAAATTGCACCTTCATTCCTATGAGCCTCCTGGCCCATGGAAATGAATGGGTAATTTGCAATTAGCAATTTGCTCATCGCAAATTAGGAATGGTAAAGAATCGCTATTTAATACCGATTTTGTACATACATACCGTTTTGCATTTCCTAAATAGCGATTCCTTGAAATTCGCTATTTAGGAAATGCAAAATAGTTTGATGATACATATGGCGGTTCATCTCCAACAAGATAAGAAGCTTAGGGATTGATTTATGATGACTGGCGCATCACCAGGGATGTGCCAGTCATCCTGCGCCGCTGTTCCGCCACCCATGGTTTGCTGCATTTACAATGCGGCGCACCATGGGGCAAAAACGGCACAGATGCGTGACGCATCTGTGCCGTAAAGGTGGCGCATTGCTGGAGTTGTATCGCAAGTGCGATGCAGCTCCAGCAAGGCTCAGGGGTGCCCCATCTCCACAATGCTGCGTCAAGACCTATGCCTGCTTCAAGCAGGCGCAGGGTTTTGACGCAGCTTTGTCCTATCTGATTGTAAATGCGGCACACCATGGGTGGCAGAGCAGCGGTGCACGTTAACTGGTGCTTCCCTGGGGATGTGCCAGTTAACATAAATCTGCCCCTTTACATTTAAGTATGTGCAGGGGACACAGAGTCGGTGAGGCTTATCCAAGGTTAAGAAGAGATGAGTCCTGTTCACTGAAAAATTGGACATAGGCTTCACCTCCTCAGCATCGCTGGACATGGCTAAATAATAGCTGCAAAATGTTACTCTTGTTAAACAATTTTACTATTATAATCTCTGAGATTTGTCTCTTACTCTGCAACATCTCATTGTTGTTATCTTTCTTTAAAGATAAAGACAACATCAACATGAGCGACAATCAGAAATCAGTTGATTTCGACCTCATCATTGAACTCGTAATTGAAACATCAGTGGATGTTGATCCCTTGGATGATTTAAATCCTGAGGATGAAGAAGAACGTGATGAGGATGCAGATTTGTCAGAATTGTATGACATAGGATGGGAAGCTGACGTGCTTGAGCCTATGGAACTATACACATTTATTTTAAAAATTTATAATAAATGAAAAGTAAAAATGTAAACCGTTTCATTTAAAAATAAAGACACCTTCAAAAACAGGTTATGTGTAGTGTCTTCAATAAAATATTAAAATATGCTCATAAAATTAGATCCGATTCACATATAAAACAGCACAGGTAAAATGAATATAAATTCCATTTCTTTTCTGCTATTTCTGTATTCTAAATTTGCCAAGCACTAAAAAATCTTCTATGTAAAAATGTCAAGTAGTGTGTTAAGTTTTTGATGACTGTTATTGATTTACTGTTTGGTAATAGTGGTTAATAACATTTTTTATTATATTTTACCACAGATTCAACTGCAGATCATTTCAAGATTTCAGCATGCCAACCAAAGAAAGACTGAGAAAGGCTGCAAAACGTCAAAGACAGCAGGTGAATGAAAAAAAGCAGCAGTCCTCTAACAAAAAGATTTGTCAAGTCACCAAGAAAGCACCGGGTAAGAGTACAAAAACATTCATAAGAAATATCTGTAGTAAAAAAAATATTACTACAGAAAATGTTTCAGTCCAGAAAAAGAGAAGCAATTCAAACGGAAAGGAAAGGCCAATGAAAAATGTTACTGCTAGAGCAAGAGATAACTCTGTGCATGATAGTAGAAGGAAACAACAGTTTAGGGACATTCGTAAACGAATGTTCCACAACAGGATAATTGGCAATTTGTTAAAAAATATTAAGAAAGGTCAACAGAAAGTGGTTTTTTATAAGAGAAAAAAAATAGTTGAGAAAGTTATTGATCAGGCATTTGAAATTAAACGTAAGTTATTTATTTTGATAATCAATAGAATTAGGAAGCTAAACAAGGCAATTTATGATTTCAAAAGAAATAGTAGATGGAAGAGAATAGTTAATCGTAGTAATTTTTGTGAAGTTGGAGAATGGATGCATAGTTCAAGCTGTGAGGCATTTTTTAATGAGGAGAGTTATTTCCAGGATAATGATTTGGTGCATGCAGTTGACACCAGTGGTCGAGCTTATGAAGTGAAAGATGGTTGTCCAGTTGAAAAAGAAAAACTTGTGACAACAGAGACAGAAGAGGTGTTAGGTAATGAGGTTTTAGGAAGACGTCCTAAGGGTCCTGTGTACACCTGGAAGTGTAGTAGTATTTGCAGTGTGCGACAGGATTCCATCAATTTGCTTTGTGATTTTGTACGGTCATTTAATAAGAAAAGTTTGAAGCAGAAAATGAAGTTGTTGCAAGAATTAGATCCTTGCAGAGTGAGAGAAGTGACAGGTTTGCATGGTCATTCACTGGCTTGTCTTTCCAGGAGAGTATGCCAGAGTGTTTTTCATCATTTCAGGATGCTAGCAGTGCATCATAATAAAGTGAGGAAATTAGTTAGAATGTTGTATTATGCTAAGAGTCCAGCAATTATGCTTAAACAATTATGCGCTGCTCTTTTGCATGGTTCTGAAATAGATGTGAAGAATATATGTGAAGAAATTGAGTTTTGTTACTTTGGAAGTAAAGAGGAGAATGTTGAAATTGACCAAGAAGAAGGGGGTAATGTGGAAGATAGTGTACAGGTTTCCAGTACAGATAATTTCCAGAGGGAAATTGCGACGTTTGAGGTGAAATCAAGTGAGAGGCCAAATTTCACTTGTGTGTGTTGTCGACGCACTTATTATAAGAATCAGACTAAGTTAGTGGATTTATATGCAAAAAGTGAAAGGGAAAATAATAGTGAATGGAAGGATTTCACAACATACTTGATGGTAGAAAATTGTTTTGATTTGGGATTGGATCAACGTGTGTGTACTTATTGTTGTAACAAATTAAATCAAAACCAGATGCCTGCTAGAGCAGTTCATAATAATCTGGAATTGGTTGAGATTCCTTCTGAATTGAAGGATTTAAATACTTATGAATCTATTTTGATTCAAAGTATCCATCCCTTTCAGGCTATTGTAAGAATGGAGCCAAAGACAGGGAAATTGCCTCCATCAGATTTACAGAGAGGATTAAAGGGAAGAGTTGTTTATTTGCCTCTAGATTTGAAGAAAAACATTAACACAATTGGAGTAGAAAAAGTGGAAGAGGAACCTCTGGTTATCTTAGTTAATGGGGTTCCGACAAAGAATAAGAAAATATGGCAAGATTTAGTGGATGTTAGGAAAGTTAAAAAGGCAACATTGTATTTGAAAAAAAATAATAAATACTATAAGAATGTATATGTTGCAGAAGAGGAAGTAAGTGAGGAAGAGGATAGCGATTTGTGTGCTGGTCAAATTGAGAAAGTAGAACCCTGTACTAGTGAAGAAATATATGAACATTATAGTGTTCATCCTTTGCATTCCAAGGAAGTCATGGGGAATGCTATTGAGTTGTTTCAAATGAAACAAGCCAAAGGGAGTCCCATTAGTGTTTGGGAGGAAAGTTTGGAAGCTCGGTGTTTCCTACAGCTTTTTCCAACAGGTCAGGGAGGAAGATATGATGAGCGACCTCATCAAATTCCTGCTTCTGAATACCGGACTTTGCGATTGTATGCAGGAGATGCTAGGTTTCGACAATGCATTCCCTATTTGTTTCATCTCCTGTTTGAAAGCGATCTGTCTGGACTGTCATATGCAGTGAACCACATCTTGAAAAGTGGTATACACATGCAAAACATCTCGGCAAGTGACTTTATGAATAAAGTCAATGTCCAAGACAGTATTTTGCATTCTCACCTGATTAATCTCATGGCGTGTCAGCGTGGTACTAATGAGTACTGGTACCGTCGTCATGGTGATTTAAAATGTATGCTGAGGAACTTAGGAACTCCCACATGGTTCCTCACTCTGAGCTGTGCCGAGTATGGCTGGGAAGACTTACTTGAATTTCTACGAGAGGCAAAAGGAAACATCGAAAACATCGAATTCAAGACACCCGGAGAACTGTGCTCTTTGGATCCAGTCAATGTATGCAGGTACTTCAATCATAGATTTGAAGCTATGATGTCTTTCATCATGAATAAGAAGAATCCACCTCTTGGAGAGGTGTTGGATTTCTTCTGGAGAAAGGAGTACCAAGCAAGAGGTGCTCCTCATATACATATGCTGCTGTGGATCAAGGATGCACCTAAATTTGGAACGGATCCAGAAGACTCAGTGATGAGTTTCATACAACAGTATTCTACGTGTGCTGTTCCAAACGCAAAGGAGAAGAAAAGCCTAAGAGAAAAAGTTCTACGTTTGCAAAGTCATCGATGTGGAAAGTACTGTCGTCGTAAATTCCGAAACAAGGACAAGTTCTACACCAAATGTCGTTTCGGCTTTCCACGACCGGTGATTTCTAAAGGAAGAGTAAACAGTTTGATGTCTTCGCTGCGACATAATGTGATGAAGAAATCACCTAAAAACACATACAATTTGAAGAGGAACGAAGAGTCCAAGTACATCAACGACTACAACCCGGTGATTTTGTCCATGTGGAATGCTAACATGGATATACAGTTTGTGGCTGATAACTGTATGGCTGTGGCTCGGTATGTGACATCTTACATCACCAAAAAAGAGAAGACAGAATTGAAGGATATGTGGGAGGACATTTCCCATGAAAAGAGCCTCAGTAAGAAGTTGTACAGTTTCAGTCTGAAGATGTTGTTGCATCGAGAAATCGGAGCTTACGAATGTTCTGACCGGTTGTCTTCAGCAAGTCTCTATGCCAAATCCAGGAGTATCGTTTGGGCGAGTCTTGGTCTTGCTGCAACGCGTAATCGAGTTCTGAAACCTGTGCGGGAAATTGAGTATTTGGCGGAAAAGGAGCCAAACAGTACCGACATTTTGAAGACCAACATGTTGGATACATATTATCCAAATCGAAGCAGTCACCTCGAGAATGTTTGTCTGTATGAGGTTCTTCAAAATTACATATTCAAGAGGAACATCAAAGAAGATACTGAGAAAGGAGTGTATGCTGTAATAGGAAGTGAGGGATGTCTGGTCAAGCAAAGAAAATGCCACTTGGTAAACCATCGAAAATTGAGTGGCGAATCTCCTGAAAAAAAGGAGTTTTTCTATTTAGCACTTTTGCAACTTTTCAAGCCTTGGCGTGCAGAAGAGGAACTGCTTGGAGATTTCCTCTGTTACGAAGACTCTTTCAATGCTGCCAAGGAGACCATAGAATGTCCTGCTTTTCCCAAATATGTAGAAATGTTGAATGCGGAAATTGAGCAGGAAGCAACGATTGCAGCCGAGATTGCCAGAGACAGTTCTCAGGACAGTCAGAGTTCTGCTTCATTGAGTCAGGATCCACTAGGAGGACCTGTTATCAAAAATGAAGCTGCCACTGCTATGAATGAAGTGGAAAGAGCCATGGCACATGCTCAGGAGGATGCGGTTAACTTAGAAGAGTTGGAAAGACAACTCAACGTTGAGCAGAGGAAAATATATGACGAAGTTACCATGCAAATTGATCATGGATTAAGTCATGAGAAGAAAGAGTGCTCATGTACGTCGTTGAAGCCTGTCCGACTGTACGTGAGTGGAGAAGCGGGAACTGGAAAAAGTTTCCTTATTAAAGCAATTTCATGTTATTTGCAGGAAAGGACTGAGTCATCGCTGTCTTGTGTTGTCACCGCTCCAACTGGACTGGCAGCACATAACATTAAAGGGATTACTTTACATCGTTTACTGATGCTGCCAGTGGAGCATGACAACAAATTACAATATCACAAGCTATCTGGAGATGCTTGTTGTGAAGTTTCAAGAATCTTGAGGAAAATGAAACTTCTTATCATTGACGAAGTAAGCATGGTTTCCAATGTCATGCTTGCCTTTGTGCATTTGAGAATGCAAGAAGTTCTCAAAACAGAGTATGATGTGTTATTTGGTGGCAAACACATCATTGTTTTCGGAGATCTTCTGCAGCTGACACCAGTGAAAGGGCAACCTGTGTTCAAAATGCTCACGCATGAAGATACCAGGAAGTGCCTAGGGAGCATTGGCAACGTCAATATATGGTTAAACTTCAATTATGCTGAACTGCATGAAAATATGCGTCAGGCGAAGGATGAAGTTTACAAGACTATTCTACAAGATGTTAGAATTGGAAAAGTGACCGAGCATGGGAAAGAAGCTTTACATGCACGATTACTGTCAAATTTATATCCAGAACAAGATGTTGTGCCTGAGAATATTTTTCAGAAAATTACTGAGAAGAAATCTGGAATATGTTTGATGCCAACTCTTGCAGAATGTGCCAAATTCAACAACAAAATGTTGCATTTAGAAAAGCAAGAGATTGTGAAACTGGAAGCTATTGACAGAGTAGAGCATATGGGATCAACAATTATTTTGTCTCAGAATTTGAAAACAAAATTGGATTCATTAGAGAAGACTATATCTAAAACTGCAGGTTTTGAAAAGACTCTGAATGTGTGCTTGAAATGCCGTATAATTTTAAGAAGGAGTTTACATGTTGAAAGAGGTCTGGTAAATGGATCAATGGGTAATGTTGTTGATTTTGTAAAATACAGAAATAGAGATGGAATTGAATTTTTAAAAATTAAATTTGATGGCATTGAGGAAGTACAGCTAATTGGTCGTTGTTCTGCTAGATTTTTGCTTGTAAAAGACTTATACGTTCGCCGTAAGCAGTTTCCTGTTTGCTTGGCATATGCGGTGACAATCCATAAATCGCAAGGTTTAAGTGTAGACAGTGCATTGGTGAATATTGGCAGTTCTGTGTTCAAGGAGGGTATGGCATATGTGGCATTGTCACGAGTTAGAACTTCATCGGGATTGTACTTGATTGAGTGTGATGTCACAAACATTTGTGCGTATCTAGATTGTGTTAAGGAATACAATAGGTTAAGAAGAGAGTATGCGCCACATTTGCCTCAATATCCTTTGTTTGAGAAACGTGTGGTAGGCCGGAAACGAAGAAATGTGACCAATACTGGGGAGGTTGTAGCAAAAAGACGAAAAGTCGATGAACCTGAAATTATAAGCAGAAACAAAAAGGATTCTGTTGAAGATGTTGTTGGTTTTCAATTTGAAAACAGTTCTGGTGTCAACTGCTATGCTAATGTAGTGGTTAATGTTTTGTTTTCTCTAGAAAATGTAAAAGAAGAGATTGTGGTCCATTCTGATCAAAGATTTTGCAGTTTGTTAAATTCTGTGTTAGAGAAATGTAGCACTGATAGAACAAAAATAGAAAGTGTGTCTGAAATTCGAAATCTGTTAGACAGATGTTCAGGCCAAACACAATTCTCTCAAAATATTCAGCAAGATTGTCAGGAGTTTTTAATGTATATGCTTGATGTATTGCATGCTGAAGGTGTAGATGTAGATCACCTGTTTGGGCTTTCTTATCAATGGCAGCATGACTGCGAGAACTGTAGGGTATCAAGTACTACTAGTGTAGACTCAGAAAGATTTATATATTTAACTTTGCCAGACAGTAAATCAGTCTCTTTTAATAAACTAGTAAAAGCAGCTGATCACAACATGGAGTGTACCTGCAAACACAACAATGATGGACAGAATGTGGATCAATGACACACATTCACCCCAGTCCAAAGATCTGGGCCCAAATCCATCGTTTTTCCACTCCACACCACCCTGGGTTAGACAATGGCAATATGCAAATCAGCGCTGACCCTGTGCCCCATGGGAACAGTCCAGTCCGAACTACAAAAGCCATGTCCTTCCCAGAACGGAAACAAGCATCCGAGGACCGGCCCGGTTTCGAGGTAACACCTCTCATCAGCCCGGCTAGCTTGATTCCAGTGGTGTGGAGTGCCTGGGACTCACGTCTGAGCATCCCCAGTACACTTAGAGCGGTACCTGCAAACACAACAATGATGGACAGAATGTGGATCAATGTCACACATTCACCCCAGTCCAAAGATCTGGGCCCAAATCCATCGTTTTTCCACTCCACACCACCCTGGGTTAGACAATGGCAATATGCAAATCAGCGCTGACCCTGTGCCCCATGGGAACAGTCCAGTCCGAACTACAAAAGCCATGTCCTTCCCAGAACGGAAACAAGCATCCGAGGACCGGCCCGGTTTCGAGGTAACACCTCTCATCAGCCCGGCTAGCTTGATTCCAGTGGTGTGGAGTGCCTGGGACTCACGTCTGAGCATCCCCAGTACACTTAGAGCGGTACCTGCAAACACAACAATGATGGACAGAATGTGGATCAATGTCACACATTCACCCCAGTCCAAAGATCTGGGCCCAAATCCATCGTTTTTCCACTCCACACCACCCTGGGTTAGACAATGGCAATATGCAAATCAGCGCTGACCCTGTGCCCCATGGGAACAGTCCAGTCCGAACTACAAAAGCCATGTCCTTCCCAGAACGGAAACAAGCATCGAGGACCGGCCCGGTTTCGGGGTAACACCTCTCATCAGCCCGGCTAGCTTGATTCCAGTGGTGTGGAGTGCCTGGGACTCACGTCTGAGCATCCCCAGTACACTTAGAGCGGTACCTGCAAACACAACAATGATGGACAGAATGTGGATCAATGTCACACATTCACCCCAGTCCAAAGATCTGGGCCCAAATCCATCGTTTTTCCACTCCACACCACCCTGGGATAGACAATGGCTATATGCAAATCAGCGCTGACCCTGTGCCCCATGGGAACAGTCCAGTCCGAACTACAAAAGCCATGTCCTTCCCAGAACGGAAACAAGCATCCGAGGACCGGCCCGGTTTCGAGGTAACACCTCTCATCAGCCCGGCTAGCTTGATTCCAGTGGTGTGGAGTGCCTGGGACTCACGTCTGAGCATCCCCAGTACACTTAGAGCGGTACCTGCAAACACAACAATGATGGACAGAATGTGGATCAATGTCACACATTCACCCTAGTCCAAAGATCTGGGCCCAAATCCATCATTTTTCCACTCCACACCACCCTGGGTTAGACAATGGCAATATGCAAATCAACGCTGACCCTGTGCCCCATGGGAACAGTCCAGTCCGAACTACAAAAGCCATGTCCTTCCCAGAACGGAAACAAGCATCCGAGGACCGGCCCGGTTTCGAGGTAACACCTCTCATCAGCCCGGCTAGCTTGATTCCAGTGGTGTGGAGTGCCTGGGACTCACGTCTGAGCATCCCCAGTATACTTAGAGCGGTACCTGCAAACACAACAATGATGGACAGAATGTGGATCAATGTCACACATTCACCCCAGTCCAAAGATCTGGGCCCAAATCCATCGTTTTTCCACTCCACACCACCCTGGGTTAGACAATGGCAATATGCAAATCAGCGCTGACCCTGTGCCCCATGGGAACAGTCCAGTCCGAACTACAAAAGCCATGTCCTTCCCAGAACGGAAACAAGCATCCGAGGACCGGCCCGGTTTCGAGGTAACACCTCTCATCAGCCCGGCTAGCTTGATTCCAGTGGTGTGGAGTGCCTGGGACTCACGTCTGAGCATCCCCAGTACACTTAGAGCGGTACCTGCAAACACAACAATGATGGACAGAATGTGGATCAATGTCACACATTCACCCCAGTCCAAAGATCTGGGCCCAAATCCATCGTTTTTCCACTCCACACCACCCTGGGTTAGACAATGGCAATATGCAAATCAGCGCTGACCCTGTGCCCCATGGGAACAGTCCAGTCCGAACTACAAAAGCCATGTCCTTCCCAGAACGGAAACAAGCATCCGAGGACCGGCCCGGTTTCGAGGTAACACCTCTCATCAGCCCGGCTAGCTTGATTCCAGTGGTGTGGAGTGCCTGGGACTCACGTCTGAGCATCCCCAGTACACTTAGAGCGGTACCTGCAAACACAACAATGATGGACAGAATGTGGATCAATGTCACACATTCACCCCAGTCCAAAGATCTGGGCCCAAATCCATCGTTTTTCCACTACACACCACCCTGGGTTAGACAATGGCAATATGCAAATCAGCGCTGACCCTGTGCCCCATGGGAACAGTCCAGTCCGAACTACAAAAGCCATGTCCTTCCCAAAACGGAAACAAGCATCCGAGGACCGGCCCGGTTTCGAGGTAACACCTCTCATCAGCCCGGCTAGCTTGATTCCAGTGGTGTGGAGTGCCTGGGACTCACGTCTGAGCATCCCCAGTACACTTAGAGCGGTACCTGCAAACACAACAATGATGGACAGAATGTGGATCAATGTCACACATTCACCCCAGTCCAAAGATATGGGCCCAAATCCATCGTTTTTCCACTCCACACCACCCTGGGTTAGACAATGGCAATATGCAAATCAGCGCTGACCCTGTGCCCCATGGGAACAGTCCAGTCCGAACTACAAAAGCCATGTCCTTCCCAGAACGGAAACAAGCATCCGAGGACCGGCCCGGTTTTGAGGTAACACCTCTCATCAGCCCGGCTAGCTTGATTCCAGTGGTGTGGAGTGCCTGGGACTCACGTCTGAGCATCCCCAGTACACTTAGAGCGCTACCTGCAAACACAACAATGATGGACAGAATGTGGATCAATGTCACACATTCACCCCAGTCCAAAGATCTGGGCCCAAATCCATCGTTTTTCCACTCCACACCACCCTGTGTTAGACAATGGCAATATGCAAATCAGCGCTGACCCTGTGCCCCATGGGAACAGTCCAGTCCGAACTACAAAAGCCATGTCCTTCCCAGAACGGAAACAAGCATCCGAGGACCGGCCCGGTTTCGAGGTAACACCTCTCATCAGCCCGGCTAGCTTGATTCCAGTGGTGTGGAGTGCCTGGGACTCACGTCTGAGCATCCCCAGTACACTTAGAGCGGTACCTGCAAACACAACAATGATGGACAGAATGTGGATCAATGTCACACATTCACCCCAGTCCAAAGATCTGGGCCCAAATCCATCGTTTTTCCACTCCACACCACTTTGGGTTAGACAATGGCAATATGCAAATCAGCGCTGACCCTGTGCCCCATGGGAACAGTCCAGTCCGAACTACAAAAGCCATGTCCTTCCCAGAACGGAAACAAGCATCCGAGGACCGGCCCGGTTTCGAGGTAACACCTCTCATCAGCCCGGCTAGCTTGATTCCAGTGGTGTGGAGTGCCTGGGACTCACGTCTGAGCATCCCCAGTACACTTAGAGCGGTACCTGCAAACACAACAATGATGGACAGAATGTGGATCAATGTCACACATTCACCCCAGTCCAAAGATCTGGGCCCAAATCCATCGTTTTTCCACTCCACACCACCCTGGGTTAGACAATGGCAATATGCAAATCAGCGCTGACCCTGTGCCCCATGGGAACAGTCCAGTCCGAACTACAAAAGCCATGTCCTTCCCAGAACGGAAACAAGCATCCGAGGACCGGCCCGGTTTCGAGGTAACACCTCTCATCAGCCCGGCTAGCTTGATTCCAGTGGTGTGGAGTGCCTGGGACTCACGTCTGAGCATCCCCAGTACACTTAGAGCGGTACCTGCAAACACAACAATGATGGACAGAATGTGGATCAATGTCACACATTCACCCCAGTCCAAAGATCTGGGCCCAAATCCATCGTTTTTCCACTCCACACCACCCTGGGTTAGACAATGGCAATATGCAAATCAGCGCTGACCCTGTGCCCCATGGGAACAGTCCAGTCCGAACTACAAAAGCCATGTCCTTCCCAGAACGGAAACAAGCATCCGAGGACCGGCCCGTTTTCGAGGTAACACCTCTCATCAGCCCGGCTAGCTTGATTCCAGTGGTGTGGAGTGCCTGGGACTCACGTCTGAGCATCCCCAGTACACTTAGAGCGGTACCTGCAAACACAACAAGCACAGGGTCAGCGCTGATTTGCATATCGCCATTGTCTAACCCAGGGTGGTGTGGAGTGGAAAAACGATGGATTTGGGCCCAGATCTTTTGACTGGGGTGAATGTGTGACATTGATCCACATTCTGTCCATCATTGTTGTTTTTGCAGTAACCGCTCTAAGTGTACTGGGGATGCTCAGACGTGAGTCCCAGGCACTCCACACCACTGGAAGCAAGCTAGCCGGGCTGATGAGAGGTGTTACCTCGAAACCGGGCCGGTCCTCGGATGCTTGTTTCCGTTCTGGGAAGGACATGGCTTTTGTAGTTCGGACTGGACTGTTCCCATGGGGCACAGGGTCAGCGCTGATTTGCATATCGCCATTGTCTAACCCAGGGTGGTGTGGAGTGGAAAAACGATGGATTTGGGCCCAGATCTTTTGACTGGGGTGAATGTGTGACATTGATCCACAATCTGTCCATCATTGTTGTTTTTGCAGTAACCGCTCTAAGTGTACTGGGGATGCTCAGACGTGAGTCCCAGGCACTCCACACCACTGGAAGCAAGCTAGCCGGGCTGATGAGAGGTGTTACCTCGAAACCGGGCCGGTCCTCGGATGCTTGTTTCCGTTCTGGGAAGGACATGGCTTTTGTAGTTCGGACTGGACTGTTCCCATGGGGCACAGGGTCAGCGCTGATTTGCATATCGCCATTGTCTAACCCAGGGTGGTGTGGAGTGGAAAAACGATGGATTTGGGCCCAGATCTTTTGACTGGGGTGAATGTGTGACATTGATCCACATTCTGTCCATCATTGTTGTTTTTGCAGTAACCGCTCTAAGTGTACTGGGGATGCTCAGACGTGAGTCCCAGGCACTCCACACCACTGGAAGCAAGCTAGCCGGGCTGATTAGAGGTGTTACCTCGAAACCGGGCCGGTCCTCGGATGCTTGTTTCCGTTCTGGGAAGGACATGGCTTTTGTAGTTCGGACTGGACTGTTCCCATGGGGCACAGGGTCAGCGCTGATTTGCATATCGCCATTGTCTAACCCAGGGTGGTGTGGAGTGGAAAAACGATGGATTTGGGCCCAGATCTTTTGACTGGGGTGAATGTGTGACATTGATCCACATTCTGTCCATCATTGTTGTTTTTGCAGTAACCGCTCTAAGTGTACTGGGGATGCTCAGACGTGAGTCCCAGGCACTCCACACCACTGGAAGCAAGCTAGCCGGGCTGATGAGAGGTGTTACCTCGAAACCGGGCCGGTCCTCGGATGCTTGTTTCCGTTCTGGGAAGGACATGGCTTTTGTAGTTCGGACTGGACTGTTCCCATGGGGCACAGGGTCAGCGCTGATTTGCATATCGCCATTGTCTAACCCAGGGTGGTGTGGAGTGGAAAAACGATGGATTTGGGCCCAGATCTTTTGACTGGGGTGAATGTGTGACATTGATCCACATTCTGTCCATCATTGTTGTTTTTGCAGTAACCGCTCTAAGTGTACTGGGGATGCTCAGACGTGAGTCCCAGGCACTCCACACCACTGGAAGCAAGCTAGCCGGGCTGATGAGAGGTGTTACCTCGAAACCGGGCCGGTCCTCGGATGCTTGTTTCCGTTCTGGGAAGGACATGGCTTTTGTAGTTCGGACTGGACTGTTCCCATGGGGCACAGGGTCAGCGCTGATTTGCATATCGCCATTGTCTAACCCAGGGTGGTGTGGAGTGGAAAAACGAAGGATTTGGGCCCAGATCTTTTGACTGGGGTGAATGTGTGACATTGATCCACATTCTGTCCATCATTGTTGTTTTTGCAGTAACCGCTCTAAGTGTACTGGGGATGCTCAGACGTGAGTCCCAGGCACTCCACACCACTGGAAGCAAGCTAGCCGGGCTGATGAGAGGTGTTACCTCGAAACCGGGCCGGTCCTCGGATGCTTGTTTCCGTTCTGGGAAGGACATGGCTTTTGTAGTTCGGACTGGACTGTTCCCATGGGGCACAGGGTCAGCGCTGATTTGCATATCGCCATTGTCTAACCCAGGGTGGTGTGGAGTGGAAAAACGATGGATTTGGGCCCAGATCTTTTGACTGGGGTGAATGTGTGACATTGATCCACATTCTGTCCATCATTGTTGTTTTTGCAGTAACCGCTCTAAGTGTACTGGGGATGCTCAGACGTGAGTCCCAGGCTCTCCACACCACTGGAAGCAAGCTAGCCGGGCTGATGAGAGGTGTTACCTCGAAACCGGGCCGGTCCTCGGATGCTTGTTTCCGTTCTGGGAAGGACATGGCTTTTGTAGTTCGGACTGGACTGTTCCCATGGGGCACAGGGTCAGCGCTGATTTGCATATCGCCATTGTCTAACCCAGGGTGGTGTGGAGTGGAAAAACGATGGATTTGGGCCCAGATCTTTTGACTGGGGTGAATGTGTGACATTGATCCACATTCTGTCCATCATTGTTGTTTTTGCAGTAACCGCTCTAAGTGTACTGGGGATGCTCAGACGTGAGTCCCAGGCACTCCACACCACTGGAAGCAAGCTAGCCGGGCTGATGAGAGGTGTTACCTCGAAACCGGGCCGGTCCTCGAATGCTTGTTTCCGTTCTGGGAAGGACATGGCTTTTGTAGTTCGGACTGGACTGTTCCCATGGGGCACAGGGTCAGCGCTGATTTGCATATCGCCATTGTCTAACCCAGGGTGGTGTGGAGTGGAAAAACGATGGATTTGGGCCCAGATCTTTTGACTGGGGTGAATGTGTGACATTGATCCACATTCTGTCCATCATTGTTGTTTTTGCCACAACATGGAGTGTAGCCAATGTAAATCTGAAATGATGTCCACATTATTTATACGAACATATGGCCAGTATGTTATTTTAATGTTCCAACGATGTAGGCCTGATGGAACAAAATTGACAACTTTAATTAAAAATGTTGTGGCTTCACAGTTGTCAATATCAGGAAGGACTTTTGTAACTGCAGCAATTATATATCATGACGGTCCTTCAATAACATCAGGACATTACACAGCTTATTTAAAGTCTAGAAATGGCTGGTCATTCTGCAATGATTCTGTTTTAATTTTCAAAAAAAAATTGCTGTATGACCTTAAAAACTCTTACCTGGTGTTTTTAAAACCAAAATTTTAGGGAAAGAATCTAGGGATGTGCTCTGAGGAATTTCAAGAAGTTCTAATGGCTCCTACACGATTTGGCCTTGAGGATAAGTGTAGTACAGAGACATAACTTCTTACCATAACACTGGACGTTATGGAGAAATAACTGCACTTTGAATGAATTCAGAAAAACTGTTTCTTTTTATAAGCAAATTGAAGCAGCCAATCAAAACATGGAGTAGAGGGAATGTAAGTCTGCAATGCTGTCTACTGTTTTATATTGCTTTGTGATTAAAAGTGATGTAGAGAATTAAATAATTGTAGTAGTCATAGAGATAGTGTAAGTCTGCTTCATAGTAAGCAGTATCAGTGTCATAGGAAATGTAGAACATGACTGAGCAAGAAGGGGAAGATATTACTAGTCCAGGATTGTGAAAATGATCTTCAACATTTTAATTGTGAAAGTTGCGGAAATACAACATGACGGGATTGGCTTACAAGAATTCTAAGAGTTATAAATGGCTCTGACATGATTTGGCCTTGTGGAAACGTGTGGTAGAGAGCAAGAAGTCATTTATTGTATGTAACATGTTTTTCAAAATGATGGAGGTTTTCTTTCAGAAAGTGGCGGTCTGAAAGTAATAACAGCACAACAGAGTGTAAGCTGTTTATAGGACATCCTTCGACGTCATGGAACGTAAGTTAACTTTAAGGAGTTCTGAATTCTGATTTGTTATGTTGTATGGGTTTTTTAAACACAATCATTTTGATTGTGTTTTTTTCCCCGCTGTTATATGATGAATACCTTCAAGTCACTGTTTTTAGTGAAATTTGATACATTCTGAGAACAGCAAAAATAAACCATTTAACATGTATAATTAATTCTGTACTGTTTGCATTTATGATGTACATTTAGAACTGTGTAGGAGGCATGGAGAAGGAGAGGCTTCTGTAAGTGTCAAAGTTGTTGCATACAGTGCTCATATTCTACGTAGTCTTTCATATGATAGACTACATTTCCACAATGAGATACCTAAGCAAAGGAAACACAGGTGATATGATTGTGGAATGAGCAAAAAAAATTGCACGTTTTTCAATTATATTACCTGTGTTTCCTAACATTACACATCACATTGTGTAGATGAGGTTTAGGCCTGTTCCTGGAGACAGAGGAGGTCTGACATTTGTTCAAGAGTGCAGTGGACATGACTCACTTCATTGGTAGGCCTCCACATGTATTATCTCCTCTGTATTCTTCAACAAACCTAAATTCTATCTGCAACCCTGAGTAGGACTTACCTGAAACAAATCTGTGGATAGGTTACACCTTATTGGCATCTTGAAACAATCATTTAAAATGTTAGGGTCAGATTTATGGTGGCCGTGCGCCTCTTTTGCTCCATTGTGGGTCACTTTTGTGTAAAAGATGCACCATGTTGCAAGATAGGTTTCAGTTCATCTCCAGCAAGATACCATCAGTTTAAAATGTATATAATTAGCACTGTGTAGGGGGCATGCAGAAGCTGAAGCTTTTGTAAGTGTCAAAGTTGTTGCATGCAGTGCTGCACTTCTGGGTACTGTTTAATATGCTGCACTACATCTGCACTATGAGATACCTAAGCAAAGGCAACACAGGTGATGTGATTGTGAAATGAGGAAAAGAAACTCCACATTTTTCAATTACATCGCCTGTGTTTCCTAAGTTTACGAATGACATTGTACAGATGAAGTTTAGGTCTGTCCACGGACACAGAAGAGGTCTGGCCTTTGTTCAAGAGTGAAGTGGACATGACTTACTTCATTGGTAGGCCTTCACATGTATTATCTCCTCTGTATTCTTCAACAAGCATAAATTTGATATGCAATCCTGAGTAGGCCTCACCTTAAACAAACCTCTGGAGAGGCCACACCTTATCGTCATCCTGAATCAATCATTTCAAATGTTAGGGACAGATTTATGATAGGTGTATGCCTCTTTTGCGCCACTGTGCGTCACTTTTGTGATGCAGCGGCGGTGCAAAAGATTTGCTATGAGGCGACAAAATTACAAATTGATGCATCTAGGCAGATGTGTCATGCTGTAAAAAACCCGTGCCACATGAAACCGATGCAGCAGTGATGCAAAAGATGCACCATGTTGCAAGACAGGCCTGACTTCATCTCCAACAAGATAAGAAGCTAAGTCTTCTGTAAATGTCAAAATTGTTGTATATACTGCTCAACTTCTATGTACTCTTTGATATGCTAGACTCCATCTGCACTATGAGATACCTAACCAAAGGCAACACAGGTGATGTGATTGTGAAATGAGGAAAAGAAACTCCACATTTTTCAATTACATCACCTGTGTTTCCTAAGTTTACGAATGACATTGTGCAGATGAAGTTTAGGTCTGTCCACGGACACAGAAGAGGTCTGGCCTTTGTTCAAGAGTGAAGTGGACATGACTTACTTCATTGGTAGGCCTTCACATGTATTATGTCCTCTGTTCTCTTCAACAACTCGAAATTTCATTTGGAACCCTGAGTAGGCCTCACCTCAAACAAACCTCTGGATAGGACACATCTTATTGGCATCCTGAAACAATCATTTAAAATGTTAGTGTCTTGCGACACTTTTGTGAGACAACAGCAGTGCAAAAGATGCACCATGTTTTAAGATAGGCCTCACTTCATCTGCATCAAGATACTGTTAGTTTAAAATGTATATCTTTAGGACTGTGTAGGGGGCCTGGAGAAGCAGAAGCTTCTGTAAGTGTCACAGTTGTTGAAAAACTGTTTGTCCTTCAATCTTTTCCCTTGTCTTTTCTAATTTTTAAATACATGTTTTAATATTTTTCAAATGTTTGTTCTCTCTTTCACAGATTGAAAGTATAAAAACAAAAAGTGAGTAAGTTAACGACAATTATAAGGTAAATGTTTTGTACTCTTTTCGTTACATTTCTATCACATTCACCTACTAGTAGTTCGACAGCTTCATTTCTTTAACCCTCAGTTTCCTGCCTTTGCTACTTCCCTCATTCCTTTCTCTATTACCTACTTACTCTACTCCTTCCACTCCTTTTCTCAGTCCCTCTCTTCTCATAGTTCCTCACTCTTGTTCACTCACTCCGTCTCTATTACTCTTAGTGTCTTTGACTGATCACTCTTTCACTACTTGTTCATTATGCTTTTTCTGTGTAGTTGAAGCACACTAAGGGGCATATTATGAACACAGCCAATAAAATTATTGCTGTTTTTATTGGCAGAAAACTGTTGCAAAAGTGGTTTTAGCAGCAGTTTTCCGCCGCAAAAGCGGCTTTAGCGACACATTTCTGCCGATAAAAGCTGCAAAACTTTTATTGCCTATGTTGATGATATGGCTCTATGTTATTTACATTTCTTTGCTGTTTCAATTAATCTTTTTCTGTTATTTTTTCTTTTCTGTTTTCTGTTTTTTCTCTCTGTTATTCCACATGTTTTAATCTTATTTTGAACATTCACTCACATTCTCCAAGAAACTCTTCTTTGTTATTGTTCTACTCTCTTTTTTCTTTCACTTCCTTATCTATTTTGTTTTTCACAATTATACCCTCTTCCATCTTTTCTTCTGTAAATAGATCTATTAAACAGTATCTCTGGTTTACTCCTTATAGCTGTCTTTCTTTTAACATTACTCTCTGTTTACTTCCCTTATACTTACTCTTCTTTTTTTTTTTTTTTTTTTTTTTGGTTCGCTCCCGGTTCGCGAACCGGGAAGCGAACGGGGAAGCGAACTAAAAGAAATAGAGCTTGCCAGAGTGCTAAACATTCTAGCAATTTTTTTTTGAAAGGGGAGGTAGTTCTGAAAAGAACTTTTTTTTAATGTTTTTGTTGTTTTATATTTTTTTTTTATTTTTCTGAACATTTTTTGTTTTTTTGTATTTTTTGAACAGTTTTATGTTTTTTTTTTGTTTTTGATGGAGGGGAAACAACAAAAAACAGGCATTGAAAAGGGCTCAAAAGGAGCAAAAAAAAAAATTACTGTCTGGGGCGGTTAGGGCAATTGTGATTTTCATAAGCTAGGTTGATTAAGGTAATGCTCATGTTACCACATGACAGCAATGCACCGCAATACAAACAGGTAAATTTGATATGAGCAAAGTTCTCCTGAATGTTTGGCACGGTTTCCCGTGCCTCTGCTCCTGTCAACGATATCTGTGATGTTGACCTGGCCACAGGAGTTGTTGTTGGGTTATCCTGCATGTCACGCATCTCTGCCTGGCTGTAGTTCAATGGATGCCACCTGTTCATGTGACGATGCATTGTATAGTTACCGAAGCTATACTTTTTATCAGTGCCTCTAGATAACTGGTCTTTACAAATGAGGCAGGTGACATACCTAGCATTTACTTTCTTCTGCCCTCGAGGGAGTGAAAAAAACTGCCAAATAAAACTGGCTTTCCGATGGGAAACCCGGGGCACCTCTTGTAAGAACTGTGGTCCTTCTGTCTCCTCTTCCTCTAGTTCATCCTCTTCCTCCTCTGTGTTGCTGATGAACTGGGGAGGTGGTCCTCTCTTCCCATGAGGAGGTGGAGGTGGTGGTGGGGGTGCACCAGCTGAAGCAACTAATGAAGCCATTGCTCAACTATCAAAAAAGGTCTTCCTCTCACAAAGATGAAAGTCAGAGTGAGGAAAGAAGGAGGGGTTTTCATCATTTGGGAAAAACAATAGTTCTAAACCAATGAAAAGTGTTATTTTTAGGTCACCTGACCTAGCCTTACATCATTATGAAACCAAAAGTGAAATGAACCAATGAAAAGTTTTATTAACAAGTCACATGACCTCTTACGCTTAAGTTACGCGCTGCGGAACGCGCCCCGGATCGCTTCCGGGTCGCTGCCCTTCGCGCCTCGGTTCGCGCTCCGGAGCACTTCCGGGTGCGCTAACGCGTCGCGTCATAAGACGCATTACGCGGCAACGCGATACGTCGCGCTTTTGCGACGTGCCGCGGATCGCTTCCGGGGAGCTGCGCTTCGCGTCTCAGTTCGCGTACCGGAGCACTTCCGGGTGCGCTAACGCGGCGCGTCATAAGACGCATTACGCGACAACGTGATACGTCGCGCTTCCGCAACGCGTCACGATGTTGATTTCTAACGCGGCAGTTGCGCAAACGGAACGTTTACCGGTTCGCGGACTGGGTCGCGGCATCAAGATGAGCTAACGGGAAGCTTCCCGGTTCGCGAACCGGGAGCGAACAAAAAAAAATATAAAAAAAAAAAATTATTAATAAACATATAAAATATATTTTTGGATTTAAAGAAGAATACATTTTACAGCTACAGATATTAGCTTTTAAAAAACCAATGAAATTCAATGAAAAAACCATAGGTTATAGACCATATATAGTTAGGAATTAGCATTTACAAAACCTTGAAAATTCACTGAAAAAACCATAGGTTATAGACCATATATAGTTAGGAATTAGCATTTAAAAAACCTTATTTTACTCACACAAAACCATTGAAATTCCATATATAGGTAGTTGTACTAACTATATATCGCGCACCCGCAATCCACTGCTGATCATGTCACATATTACATCATTCATGACATGGTCAGTGACATCACTGATGACATCACTGATGACATCTCAAATGACTTGAATGATTTTTTTGATCAATCTCTTGATGGCGAATTTATCGAATGTTTGGAGACCATAGAGTTACAAGAATCATCATTGCAGACTTTTCATGAGGAGATTCCAGATGAGATGATTGAAGAGGAAATTCCTGATGAGGACATGTTACTAGTTCTTTCAAATTTTGAAAATTTTGACAATTCAGAAGAATACATTTATATTTAGAAATACAAAAATTGTTTGAGACATTATTCATTTTTAATTTATGAGGTTGTAGCGAAGTGATTGTAGTATAAAATGAGACTTATAGTATAGAGTGGAACATTTTTATGTTACATGGTAAGTTTACTCATATTTACTTCCCTTCTTCCACTATATTATCTCCAATGTGTATTTGACATCTCTTCTTCATCTCCGGCCTCCTTTCTCTCACTGTCTGTCTCTGATGCATCTTATCGCTGCCATTTTGTGTAATTACAGAAGAGAGTAAAATAAAATAGTTCGGAACGTGAAAAGGGGGCAAAGTAGAGTACCCCTCACCCCCTAGGCCTTCTCAGGCGATCCCAAAAGGATCAGTTTCTGCTTTCCTGAGAGATTATGGTATGAGTTCCATATACCACAATAACTTGCATTACAACATGCAAGATATCTATCTCCTATTACCAACTTTTGGAGATATTCGCGCTAAGCGCGAATATCTCCAAAAACTAACACCTGCCCTGAGCAGTTCTTAGCCATGTTATCCAATGGGAGGTGGATAACATGGCTAAGAGCATTAGCTCGGTAATGCATGAATATCGCTGACTTTTTAGCGATATTCATGCATTGCGGCCGTTTTTTATCGCATTTGCGATAAACCTTGATAATAGCAAGGTTTATCTTCGATAATTTCTGACGATGCTTAGCGGTAAAAAAATTCGTTGCTAAGCATCGTTCGATTCGAAGGAAATGAGGAAGTGTTGAAAAACATTGTCTGCGCCATCTTGCCTTTTTTGAAATGCCACACTTTTGTTGTGCACGGCAGCCATTTTAGATGCCTTGACCAGACCCACTCTCTGCACGCTGTCGATTCGTAGCATGGCTCCCCACCCTCGCAAGCATCTTCCCCAGGCACTGCTCACCCCCGCTCTCTGTCTTATGCATGGGCAATAAACCTCCCACCATCTGCGCTGCTCTTCCCTGAGAATCACACTCTGTGCCCGCCCGACACCTCCCTTTCGCCCTATTCACTACCGCACCCTCTGACACTCCTCTTCTTCTGTGTCCGATTGTCCAGGCCGGTCCTAGGCTATCAGCTAGCCCTGCAGATGTAGTTTATGGCCCCAGTTGTAAAGAATCACCCCTCTTCAAAGGAGTTATAGTAGATCAAGGCCCACACCCGATGAGATCCGTCACACCACACGTGTTCATACTATCTGAAAACCATCCTGTATTGTGATTGGGGAGGGGACCGAGCCTGAAGCGGAAGATTCCAGGGATGACTCTTTGTACATCAAAGCTTTTACAATTATGTGTCACATTAAAAATATATAGCACTCCAACAAAGTAGTAGGAATATAAAACTTTAATAACTTATAAATATATACAACAAAACAAAAACAGTAAAAACATTTAAACAACGAAGAGACCGTGGCAATTTCTTTTGAATTATCCACTACATTTATTGAAATTGACAGCACCAATAATGAAATATTCTCACAAGGAGGAGATGACTTGAATGATTTTTTTGATCAATGTCTTGATGGCGAATTTATCGAATGTTTGGAGACCATAGAGTTACAAGAATCATCATTGCAGACTTTTCATGAGGAAATTCCTGATGAGATGATTGAAGAGGAAATTCCTGATGAGGACATGTTACTAGTTCTTTCAAATTATGAAAATTCAGAAGATGTTGCCTGGGTGCCGCACTGATTTGGGTATCCGGCGTGGGGCGTCCCGGGGGGTGGGTTGTCAGTAGCGGTCTGTTGTGCGAATAGTTCCAAGGCAGCAGAACACGCTGAAATCTGGATGTCACGAAGGTGATGTCTAGTAAGTTGCCGCCCAGCAAATAACGGCGTGGGGCGCCGCGGGGGGGGGGGGAGGCAGTCCAAAGTTCCGTTAAAAGGGCAAAGGAAAGGATCGGTGGTTTGAACCATCAGTCAAAAAGGGGAGGGGGTGCAACAATTTTTCCTACCGGGTCACACTGTGCTTTCACCGGAACTGAGGTCTGCAGGATTCTAGTCATTCAAACTGAGGCTGGCGCCAGCATGGGAGCGCCGACGTCCCGCGGCTACAGTTTCGTCACTCCACGGGCGATCATGGCAGTCATTCCCCATCGGGGGTGTCTGCGGGGGTCGGGGACTCCCGCGGCTCCTCTAGAATCTTCAAGGTCGTGGAGGACTACGGTGGTGGAGTCAACCAGTGACCGGGCCATTTCTTTATGCTGGGCCCGCTCTTGCCAGGTCGACCGCCATTTTGAGAGTTCGGTAGCTACTGGCGATCGCGGGGTCAAATGAGCGGACGGGCTCCACCCTGCCGGGCGAGACGTTGCGGTAACTGCAAACACAACAATGATGGACAGAATGTGGATCAATGTCACACATTCACCCCAGTCCAAAGATCTGGGCCCAAATCCATCGTTTTTCCACTCCACACCACCCTGGGTTAGACAATGGCAATATGCAAATCAGCGCTGACCCTGTGCCCCATGGGAACAGTCCAGTCCGAACTACAAAAGCCATGTCCATGGCGAGACGTTGCAGCATCGCCACAGTGGAAGAACCCTTTTCCGGGCGCCTGGAGCGCTGAGGGTGCAGCTGGGAAGCCTCCACCTGGGGAGGCGGGAGAGGCCTGTTCGCACCGTCTCTCCCTCCCAGTGCACCCCACGGCGTCTCGCTTGAGATTTGTTATGGCCGGACCAGGCGATGAGGACGAGAGGGGGGGGGGGTCGGAGGCATGTGCAAGACATCCCCCCCCCAGGGTTGTTGCAGCAATTATTCAAGAAAGAAGAAATGTCCCATCCGTCTTTGGGCCAGACCTCCGGTGGATGGCGGCCGGACGCCCTTTGCTCTGGCCCCATGAACGGGTTCCTTGGCTCATCGGCTGCAGCCGGATCCCGTCGGCCCCAGCCCCCGGCCGTTGGTGGTCGGACCGGGAGAGAGTGTGGAGGGACAACCTGCAACTCTCAAGGGCCACCGCGGCCGGACTGGGAGAGAGAGGGGAGGGTCGAGGACACGGACATTCCCCCCCCTGAAACTCTCCAGTGTTGTCAATCCCCCTGGCCGGGCCCCGCTGGCCTCGGCCTCTCCTCCGGCTACACCCTACGTGATGATTTCCTGGCCGAGGCGTGGCAGCAGGACCCGCCTTATATGTGTTGCTTCCGGCTGGGCGTAGCCGAAAACCTGTTGCCCTTTGGAAGTTTCTAGAATGGGGCGGATGTCTGCTGACTTCTATCTTTCCCAGTTTGCCGTTATTTGGCCGTGGCAGGCGGTGGGACAGACACGTTTTGGGGCAGTGAGGGGCGATGTTTTCAGGTTTCTTATTACGGGCTTACTTCTAACGTTTCTTGTTTCTAGGACAATAATAGGTTTTATCATTACGTATTGTTATCGTTTCTTTGTTTGTTATTTAATAAAAAGTTCATCAGTGGCCTACTGATTTTCGTTTTCCTATTCTTTTCTTTCCAGGTTGTTTCATGCTGAAGTTTCTGTTAACAGGATACAGTGATCACTTCATTATTATTGCATATGTCCTTTTCACTAGGGGTGCTCTCTTGTCGGGCCAATTGACCTATCTCTAGTAAATGGTCCGGGTGAAACAGGTGCATCAATCAGTGGGGAGTAGATAGGCATGACAGATTACAACGGGGGAGAAAGGTCCGCATTACGTACCCTTTCACTACTTGCAAAGATTTTCCTACGTTTATTTGCAAACAGGGAATACCTCCAAAAAGAACTAATTCCCAAACAGTCAATGTTCGGACAATCAATCAATCAATGAGGAATGAAATAGGTACGACGTGTTAAAGGCTTGCGTTACCTACCCTTCACTATCTGCAAAGGGAGAGAGAATATTCCTATTCTTCCTCGTTTGCAGGCAGAGAAGATCCTTAAGAGAACCAACTTCGAACAATTCAATGCTCGATTCAAACAATCAACAAGGGGTACTGTGAACACAAATGAACGCCGCTTATGTACATACACATTGCTATTTTCAACAAGTTGTTCCTAATGTTTCTATTTTAGCGAGGTCAAAAAGAGATCCTATTAGTGGCCTACTGATTTTGCTCGATTCCTTTTGTTTTTTTACACGATTTTTCGCTATCTGCAAAGACTAAACAGAGTATTGCGACTCTGTGCTTGTTTGTAAATAGAGAATGAACCAAAGAGAACAATCAATCAAATGGAGAGAGAAGCAGGCACGACGGATTACAACGGGGGCAAAGGCCTGCGTTAACTACCCTTCACTATCTGCAAAGAGAGAGTACTCCTAATAGAAATGAGGGGTGGGGGGCAGCATTCAAAGCAGATCAGTGTGCATAAACACGAAAATGTTTTTACTTACCACGTACTTGACATTCGACAGCTTATGATATTTGCTATTAAAAAACCATTGAAATTCACAGAAAAAACCATAGGTTATAGACCATATATAGTTAGGAATTAGCATTTACAAAACCTTGAAAATTCACTGAAAAAACCATAGGTTATAGACCATATATAGTTAGGAATTAGCATTTACAAAACCTTGAAAATTCACTGAAAAAACCATAGGTTATAGACCATATATCGTTAGGAATTAGCATTTAAAAAACCTTATTTTACTCACACAAAACCATTGAAATTCCATATATAGTTAGTTGCACTAACTATATATCGCGCACCCGCAATCCACTGCTGATGATGTCACATATTACATCATTCATGACATGGTCAGTGACATCACTGATGACATCACTGATGACATCTCAAATGACATCACTGATGACATCACTGATGACAACATCCAGTGACTGTATGTTTCTGTAAAGTTAAAATGTGTCTTACATATTGAAGAATGAGTGGAAGTATAAGTGTCTGGACAAAGGATTTAGTAGGTGCATGACTGAATGTATGAGTGAGTGATTAAATGTGTCTCACTGAGTGCATGGGTTAGTGACTAAAGTGTCTTAATTTGTGCATCATTATGTCTGTTGTTCTGTAAACTGCTGCATGTGTTGATCAGTAGCTATATGATTAACTATATGGGTTACTGATTGATTGTCCAAGTATTTGTATGGGAGACTGAGTGTGTGTGTGGCTGGCTGGGAGGTGTGTGACTCTGTGCAGATCAATGTGTACTTGTATCAATGATTGTATAACAAGGTAAGTATGTGTTAGTATATGTTTGAAAATGTAAGGTGCTCTATGTTTAACTGTATAGACAAGAAAATGGAAGTGTCATTGATTCTTTACAGGACTGACTAGGTGTGTGAGTAACTCCATGGATGAGTGGTAGACTGTGAGTGTCTGTATAGGTGTATGAGTGCATATGATAGTGTTGTAAAGATGAGTGATTGTATGTATGAATGATTGTATGGGTGAATGAGTGAAGGTGTGTGTAGACGTAGGAATCAGTGAGTGCGTATGTAGTAACTAGTATTGGTGTGTCAATGGTTTCAAAAATTATATTCTGTATTTAACACTGGGTGAAACAGAGGTTATATTAAAATGTGAGGAGATGCATTGTATTGTCACATGAATGATATCATCAGTGATGTGGTCATTGATGTCAAATGAGATGTCATCAGTGATGTCATTTGAGATGTCATCAGTGATGTCATCAGTGATGTCACTGACCATGTCATGAATGATGTAATATGTGACATCATCAGCAGTGGATTGCGGGTGCGCGATATATAGTAAGTGCAACTAACTATATATGGAATTTCAATGGTTTTGTGTGAGTAAAATAAGGTTTTTTAAATGCTAATTCCTAACGATATATGGTCTATAACCTATGGTTTTTTCAGTGAATTTTCAAGGTTTTGTAAATGCTAATTCCTAACTATATATGGTCTATAACCTATGGTTTTTTTCAGTGAATTTTCAAGGTTTTGTAAATGCTAATTCCTAACTATATATGGTCTATAACCTATGGTTTTTTCAGTGAATATACATATACATATATATAATTGCAATGAGAACCGTTGTCTTTGATAATATTATCGTGTTATGAAAACAGCATAACTGCGCTCCTTTTGATGCTGATGGGGGCATGGTTAAGAAAACAAAGTATGAAGTAGCAAATCAATAAGACAGCCAAAGAAAACGTGGCAGTTATCTACAATTTAAATAAGGTGTGGCTTTATAGCGTATCAAATAAATATCATAAGGACTCACAATTTTTTATTGTGAATGTGCTACGATTGCACGCAAATAAAGGCACTGCTATTCCTCACAAATAAAGACACTGCTTTGTACAGTAATAAAATTAATTTTTGCTTCCTCACAGTGGAGGCACAGCTTAACAAACAAAAACTTATATATATTCCCACCAAACCTATCACAGCCTGCATACTACGTACACAAGCATCTGTGAATCCTATAAAATCGTAACTAAGTGATCAAAAAGATCAAAAGCCTGCAGATTTCTTTGGGTCACTGATGTTTTCACTCAAGGTATCACAATTACCTCTCAATGCCACACTGACACAACCGGCTGTTGTTTTTCTCCCCAGTTAATGTTTGCTCATTCAGAAAAACGTATAATCTTCAGACATGAAGGTAGGGGTCAGGTGGCACATTCCCAACAACGGCTTTCAGTTTTGTATTCAAAACACCCTGTCTGTGTTGTTTATTCAAAAAACCTATCCGCATGACTTATTAAAATTCATATGCATTTAGAGAGAGGCAGGCTGTCTCCAGATATCTGAGTCACCACTGAGCTGATGGAAAAATATACTCTCTCTGAATATTAATAGTCTGTGAATTTACAACCTTGTTTAAATTTACTGTGACTACAATGTGATCAAAACAAAACATTTATCTATGCAGACTTCATTTTACCCTCTGAATCCGAGTAATTTACAGCTATGCTTTGCATATCTTTTGACGCTCAGTATTGTCGCAAGTTCAGCAAAGAAAAAGTTTTAAATCTTTCAATTGGAATTGTTGTCTTTTTTGTGTTGTGTGCCCCAGATGCCACTTGAACATGCTACAGACAAGAGGACCTTTTCTAAAAACACATCGCTCTAACTTTATATTTTCTGCCCCAGGTTTTTCAAGGTTTTGCGTCAATCTTGCGTCACGCAAGGCGATGCAGAGTGACGCGAATCCTAGATTTATAATTACCAAACCATGCAGAGGTACCCTGCGTGGCTTGGTAAATAGTGTGTAATGCAAGGCAGCGCAAGTCGCTACCTTGTTTTTCACTGCGCCGGGAAGGCATTACATGGGTGGACCGTGGTGTTCCCAGGTATCCACCCATGTATTCTGGCGGATTCCTTGATTTACCAACACTGCTAGACATGGGAATGCATCAGAATTGTATGTCTTCCCAATAAAGGTACAACGAAGTGCAATAGCTTTAAAATAAAAGAGGAAAATGCCTCTATGGATTATTTTTGTGAAGAAAGGTGGCCCTTCCAGTACAAAAACTATCCTGCCTGTAACACAGGCACCCTGACAACATGGCGCAAGGGTGCCTGCATTGGTGCAAGGAGTGCAAGGAAAAGACAAAAATGTGCTATATTGTTATAGAAATGGCACATACCTGCCCCTTGCCTGTCATATTACACAGAACAGCAAGGTATGTTGTGTGGGGGAACAGCCATTACAACGCGGGTTTTACCAAGCATTGCTTTTACATCGCATGCATTACAACGCATGCGATGTTACAACACGTGGTAAAACCACGCATACCATTACATCCCATGCGCTTTTACAACGCATGCGTTGTAATGTGTAATGGCGGCAGCGGGGGCGGCTATCCACGTCGTTGTGACGAAACTTAGGCTGTTTCCTCACAACAACGTGCAGCAAGCAGGAAGGAGGAAGCAGGATCCGACGGCGATGCTGGAGAGGAGAGAGGTAATGGGGTTTGTGCATGGGGTGGGGGTTACATTTGTAGGGTTTAGGGTCGTTTAAAAGTAGTGTGGTTACGTTTGTGTTGTGTGTGGTTTTTTAAAAACGTTTTAGTGTGTGTTGTGGTGTTGTGGTGTTGTGGTGTTTGTTTAGCGTAGTGTATTAGGGAGGGTAGTGTAGTGTTTATGTAGTGTAGTGATTTAGGTTTTAGGGTAGTGTAGTGTTTAGTGAAGTGTATTAGTGTTTAGGGTAGTGTTGTAGTGTTTATGTAGTGTAGTGATTTAGGTTGTAGTGTAGTAGTGTTTGTGTAGTGTAGTGTTCAGGGTTTAGGGTAGAGTAGTAGTGTTTGTGCAGTGCAGTGTTTTAGGGACTAGGGTAGTGTAGGGGTGAGAGTAGTGTGGGTAGCATAGTAGTGTTTTAGGGTTTAGCGTACTGTAGGGGTGATAGTAGTGTGGGTAGAATAGTAGTGTTTTAGGGTTTAGGGTAGTGTAGGGGTGAGAGTAGTGATGGTAGCGTAGTAGTGTTTTAGGGTTTAGGGTAGTGTAGGGGTGAGAGTAGTGTTTGTGTAGTTTAGTGTTTTAGGGTTTAGGGTAGTGTAGGGGTTGGAGTAGTGTGGGTAGCGTAGTAGTGTTTTAGGGTTTAGGGTAGTGTAGGGGTGGGAGTAGTGTGGGTAGTGTAGTAGTGTTTTAGGATTTAGGGTAGTGTAGGGGTGAGAGTAGTGTGGGTAGCATAGTAGTGTTTTAGGGTTTAGGGTAATGTAGGGGTGAGAGTAGTGTGGGTAGCAAAGTAGTGTTTTAGGGTTTAGGGTAGTGTAGGGGTGGAATTAGTGTGGGTAGCATAGTAATGTTTTAGGGTTTAGGGAACTGTAGGGGTGGGAGTAGTTTGGGTAGCGTAGTAGTGTTTTAGGGTTTAGGGTAGTGTAGGGGTGGGAGTAGTGTGGGTAGCGTAGTAGTGTTTTAGGGTTTAGGGTAGTGTAGGGGTGAGAGTAGTGTGGGTAGCATAGTAGTGCGATGTAATGGTATGCGATGTCATTGACATCGCGTAGTAATACCCGCGTTGTAATGGCATGCGTGGTATTACTATGCTATGTATTGACATACATTCGTAGTGTGACATATTGATAAATCTGGACTTCAGAGTATTTGTTCAGTTTTCACACAGAAACACTAACTATGACGACAAAGCCAAAAGCCACAGGCACTAGTTTAAAAGCCATTTTTCTGCTGGGGCTGGGTACATTTTCACTATGTTTTGTTAATTTGTAAATTGAGGTAAAGGAGGCTCATAGTTTTTCACTAAAGTTAATTTGCTGAGTTGTGGCTCTCTGATTTTAAGCAGTCCAGATATTTAGCAGCTGAACATTACTTCTTTGGGTTTTCAGGCAGTCAGTTGTTATAACACATTATCCATTGTGGATATTGTCAATTATCACTAATATCTAGGGCCTCATCAACAATTATCCTCCAATTGGATACAGTTATTACTCATTTTGTATATTGAACCATTAAAGGGTAGGAGATGGATGAGTTGTATTCCACATTAATGGAGGGCTGTGAAGCTCAAATACTGTAAGACACACACACAGTTCCAGTATGTAAACACAAATGAGCATTCTGAGTTACAGCTTATAGAGGAAGGCTCTTTTGTTTATATTTAATACAAAAAAATGAAAATTATCTGCATAGGAAATCTGCATTTTCTGTGTGGTCACTTAGTATTTTTTACCTTTTGCTAGACCCTAATGTTCCCATTTTTAAAACTGTGACCTTTATCTCTACTGATCATAGGTACTGTGCCTGTGCTCCCCCTTTAAACATGGTTGGTCAGGCTTACTCTAAATTGGCACATTTATAGAAAGTGCACCCAGAGCCAGGATGTTAAATGAACTTGTGGAGTGCATTACTTATTGTGCATTCCACTACAGTGGCAGGAAAACACTTTGTGTCTACCCTGTGTTATTGGCTATTGCAATATAAAATCTGCAATGCAATCTTTCAAAAATAACCCCTTTGGACAGGAGACAACATTCCTTTCAAATATTAGTGAGTCACGCCTATGTAAGCCCTGTATCCCATAAGGTAGGGTGCATGATATTTAAAAGTGGGAAATATAGAACATTAATATTACTATGTCCTTATAGTAATAAGACCCAAGCTACTTTCACCGTGGCAGTCCTAGCTGTCCTATGTAGAATAACAGAGTGCAGTCTAAAATACTAATACTGTTAACTCTGGAAAGGAACCAGCGAGCAAAAAATAACTAATTCACTATTTAATAGTTATTAAACATCCAATTCAATAGTGAAGTTAGGTTTTAATTAAATATTAAGAAAATGTATCTTTCAGGAAATTATCCTTTCCCTTCCTGATGTTCCTGGAGAATATTTTGCATTTGCTTTCTAGATTTTCCCAGCAGATGCTAAGCCCCGAATAGGTGTGAACAAGGTGTGAGATGCCTATCAGGAGCAAACAATCGGCTGACCTGAACTAGCAGAGATGACTCCTCTGAACTCCACAGAATATTCAGAGTGAGGACTGTGGGCATCCTGTGTTGGATGGTGATATTTTAAAGTGGTTGGGAAGAAAACTTTGAATTGAATTTAAAGTATGAGACGGCGCAGTGATCAAGCTTGAATCATGGAGACAGGGGTACTATGAGACAAATTATTCGTTCTGTACTTGACAAGAAACATTTTGAAAAAATTGATCCATATGGTGCATTTTCAGGATACATTTCAAGAAATCTGACTACAATGTATTGATAAAAAAGTGCATATAACCTCACAAAGATTTACCACTCTCCCTATACTCATGTAGACACATTACTCACCATGCACTCATACAACACATCGCTCGTCTCACCCTGTGCTAAAGCTGCACACTGCTTTGCTAACCCCACACTCACATAAGCATACCTCTCACCCTGCTCCCACTAGTGCGCACCACTCATTGACTGCATTCACACCCCGAACTCAGAACGGCATTTTGCTCATCCGATATACTCATACAGTCACACAACTCACTCTACGCTCACACAGGCACAACACCCACCATGCACTCACAGCACTCCCCCAGCTCTTAAGCAGGCACATTTTTCAGCCTGCACAGTCTCAGTCACACAGGCACATCCTTCTCCCTGCACTCTTACAGTCTCACAATTCATCCAGTGGACTCTCATTATTCAATCTGCAGTTACAGGCACACAGCTCACCCTGCACTCACACATTCACACTGCTTACTCTGCAGTCACACAGGCACACCAATGACCCTGCATTCGTATAATCACAGTATTTTATTCACGCTGCATATACACAGAGATTCCAATGTTGCAGCTCCACTCCAGTTGAGTGCTCTTCCCGCCATGTGTTAAGGAGGGGGTGTTGCTGTGTAGGCCCAGTAGAGTAACAATCAGACTGCAGGGGTTCAGAAGTACACGCTGATGGCGACTCCCTCACAAGTGCAAGTTAGGGGTAGAGAATACATATATTTTGCCCTCTGACAGCTTCCCTCCCCTTCTGACACTGCAGGAGCCCAAGCCTTCGAAGACAGCAGAAGACTGCAAAAGCAAGGTTTTAACCATCCAGGGCATATAACCTCACTCAGGCTAAGCCTGGTTTGTGAATATAGTTGTGCACAAATGTCTCCAATTATTAACTTTAAGAAGCTATGCACATTTAATCCACAATATCAGACTCACGATTGTCCTGCAGTATCTGTCCTTCCAGGGTGCACATTTCTCTACCAGTATATCTTACAGATGTCCATATTTTCCTAAGCATTATTTTGACCACAGTGCACATTTTATCCCATTATTAAGGTTCTATAGATATGCATAGCCCCCTCAGATCCCAAAAGGACACCACATCTTCCACAGAGCTGCCAACACCATCACCCCCAAACTATGCTGCACCATCAATTGCTCCATCAAGTCTGCCACCATCCCCGATGACTAGAAACATGCCGAGGTCAACCCCCGCTGGAGAAACCATCAGCTGACCAAACAGACCTCAGGAACTTCATATGCATCTGCCTGGCCCCCTTCCCAGCCAAGGTCATTGAGAAGGCCATCAATGCCCAACTCTACGAGGGTATTGAAGCCAACCACATCCTGGACTCCTCTCAATCCAGATTCTGAAGCAACCACAGAACCTAGATCGCCCTCTTTTCTGCCAATGATGACATCCGCACCCTCCTCGACATAGGAGAAACAGCAGCCCTATCCTCTTCCTCCCTGAACCCCATGCTTTTCAACATCTACATGGCCTTGCTCGCAGCTATTGTCAGGAACTACGGACTCAATTTTTGTTTCCTACACCGATGACACCCAACTGATTCTCTCACTCACCAACGAGCCCACCCCCTCCAGAAACAACTTTTACAATGGGATGAAGGCTGCAGCAACTCGGATGAGAGACAGCTGCCTGGAGTTCAACTCGGACAAAACCGAAATACTCATCCTGGGCGCAACACCTCCACTTGGGATGACTTCTGGGGGCCCGCCGAGCTAGGAACACCCTACACCCACTGATCATGCAGAAAACCTAGGCATCATACTGGGCTCTTCACTCAACATGAACCACCAGATCAGCACTGTCACCTCATCATGTGTCCACACTCTTCGCCTGCTTCAGAAATCCTCCAGATGGACCCCCACTGAAGCTAGGAAGACTGTCATCCACACACTTATCAGCAGCAGACTCTACTACGGCAATGCACTCTACGCAGGCACCACTCAGAAACTACTCAGAAAACTTCAGAATGTGCAGAACGCTGGAGGCCGATTGGTCCTCAACCTTGCCCCTCGCAGCCACATCTCTAAGAACGCCACTGTCTCCCAGTCAACAAAAGAGACACCTTCATGTTCCTCAGACACGTCTACAAAGCCCTCCATGATGCCGCACCTGCATACCTGAACCACCGCCTCTCATTCCATGCACCCACCAGACACCTCCGCTCTATCCAACAGGCCCTTGCAACCACCTCTCGGATTCGCCAGACCAGGAACGGAGGAAGTTCCAGCTCCTATCTCGCCATCAAATCCTGGAACATGCCACTTCACCTCAGGCTCTCCCTGTCTCTGATGTAATTCAGGAAGGATCTCAAGACCTGGCTCTTCAAATGAACCACAGTGCCCAGTCGGACCTGTAAACCCCTCCCCCCAGCGCCTTGAGACCCTCAAGGATGAGTAGCTGCCCTTAACAAGCACTGATTGATTGATTGATTGCATTTCTTCTCATTAGTAGAGTCTTACCAAGGTGTGCATTTCTTGCACAGTATTCATATCGTATTCATGATTGCCTATCCCAGTATGTAATATTTCAGAGGTGTGCCTTTCTCCCCAATATTAATATTTTCAGGATTGTCAATTTTTTTTAAAGTTATGCTCTTCCCTGATATGCACAGTTCTTCCTCAGTACAAGTGTCTACCGGGGTGAATAGCTCTTCCAGTTATTGATGTCTTGGAAACAGGACTGGGCAGAAGTCCAACCATCTCCATAGCCTCTGTTCTTTTCAGTTTTTCTTGCTGCGAAGAGTTGAGCTTCCTCTCGTCCCATTCCCAACCTCTCCACATCCTCATTCAGGCAAAATTATTTTTTATAGGTTATGTCCATTTTTTAAACGGAAGCAGGGCTTGAATTCTATAGGCTGAACACATTCCAAGCGACAAAGGTGCAAACACCCCCATGCTTCTAAAATAACATTGTGGATCTTGGTTACCAAATTATCCGATAAATTTGCTTTTTGGTAAAATTATGGGTAACCAAAAGAGTCCAAGGTTACATGTCCAAATACAGAGGCAAAAGAGGGGGTTGAGGTAACATGGTTTTGCAATGCCACCCTCCTCCTAACATGTTTCACGAAAATCATTCTATTTCTGTTTACACGTTCTATGCCCCATTGGTAGGTAACATTCCATAAGGAGGGAGACCATATTACCTAGTTTTGTGGCCGGAAATACAGTTTCTTCCATTTCCCATTCCTCTTTTCGTTTCTGCCTCACTATGCACAGTGAGCTGGTTTTTGGAAACATTTTCCCTAATTTTATTTCCAATTTTAAAACCGTGGATCGAATATCCAGAAAGGAGCATTGCATCTGTGCATCTCTATGAGCAAGATGGAACATTAAAAAACCTTTACAAACCGCAGCACAACATTTGAAAATAATTGTTGTGCATTAAAAAAACAAATGGAAAGGATTCAGTTTCCTCATCTAAACAATATTATTTTAATTTCCATTATTCCATGAAACTGGTTCATATTGTTTTAAATACACGTACCGCTCCACAAGCTTTGAGAAACTGAAGTGACAGTCATGGAATGCAGCCAGGGTCCACTCCAGAAATACAATTGCACAAGGGTGGGCAATTGACTGGTGCCTCTGGAATCTTCCTGCACTGGAGCAAGGAGGGAACCAGGAGGAACCAAGAACTGGAAAGGGGCAGCCCACAGAGCAATAAGTCCACTATTTAGTTAAAACAGCAGTGGACACAGAGCAACTTGAATCGCCTCTCACCTCACATGTGAGATATCGCAAACACACTATGAACTCCGTCCCAGCCCTTACTCCTACAACCAAAAGCGAAACCAGTATCAGGAGGGGGTCACATTTTTTTATTGGCATGTGGCTAGTACTCCCTCCCATGTCCATTGTGCTCTGTGGACTCTGCGCCAGGCCACTGGACTCAACATCCAGAAACAAGCAAATGCACCTGCATTGAAAAATGTTACACTCATCATCCTGACATCATTACTGTTAGAAATGGGATTCTTGGTTGGCTGAGGTATGCACCCAGGCCAGGCAGGAACCACAACTCTAGCCAGGGTAAGTAAGGTATACACTAAAAGTTTACCTGTGTCCACCCTATGGTGGCTTGGCACAGAGCAGTCAAGCTAAACTAAAGAGACATGTGTAAAGTATCTGTGCAACATACAAATACAGTAACAAACTGAATACACCACATAAAGACTTCATAGAGGTTTATAAAAATAGATTATAAAATGTTAAACAAAACAAGAAAAACAAAACAAAAATGAAATGTATAGAAGTTGAGATATTGCATTTTCAATGAATAAATGTAGTAAAAGTGCTTAGAAGCAAGCAGTAGTCACACTGGACCAAGGCAGAGTCAAATTTTGGGCTGACATCATTGAAGCGGATGCCGGCTACAGGACCCACGCAGGCCCGGGGAACAAAGTACTTTTCCTGATCGCAAGCAACCAAATGTGTAAATCTTCTCCATGCAGTGAAAGCAATGTGTCAGTCCTGAAGACGGGTGCCAGAGTCGAGAGGTAACAAGTGATGCATCGGTTCCGATTCCTGCTGTCGGTTCGGTGTCGAAGTTGAGCCTCACAGTCGGGACTACAGATTGGTGCTCTTGCATCGTTATCGAGCCATGCAGGGATGTCTCTGAATCAGCACTGCGTCATCGTCGAAGGGTACTGTATCAGTTCCAATTGGTGCAGTGGTGACGATGCGTCAGTTTTGTAGCAAACAGCTTCAGAACCCACTTCTGAGGCCCATAACTGGAGAGGGCAGCTCAGATAAGGGTAGGACCCTGAGATGGCAGAGTCCAGCAGCACATTCAGAATTACAAGAAGTCTTTTGTGTTCCTGAGATTTCAGAAAACAGGAGGCAAGCCAGCAAGCCCTTGGGGATCACTTGAAGGGAAGGCAGAATCTAGCTCTCCTTCCGCAGAGTCAGGGAGTAGCAGGCAGCAGGGCAACACAAGAGAAAAGCAGGCCTTACAAGTCTGCAGTCCAGAGATGAGTCCCTTAATAAAAGCAGCAGTCCTTCTGACAGAGATTCAGTTCAAGATCCAGAAATTTCTCATTTAAGGGGGCCAGAGTCCCAGTGCTTATACCGAAATGTGTCTTTGATGTGGGGGGATGGCTTCAAAGCAGCTCTCTGATGTGCACAAGGATCCCTTTCAACGCAGTCCTGCCTACCAGGCTTTCTGGGGGGGGTAATCAGTTCTTTTTTGTGTGGGGACAGGACACAGCCTATTCAAGTGATGTGTTAGGCCCTCCCTTCCATCCTGCCCAGGCAAGGTCATCAGAATGCAGATGTATGAAGATGGTACTCAGACACACCTATCCTTCCAGTGTTGTGGATGTCTAGAGGGAATGACCAAAGTGTAGCTGTCACCTTCCCCAGCCGTATATTGGAGACAGGCTGTCAGGCATACAGAGTATTGAGTGCAGAGAAATGGGCACTTTCTAATAGTGCCATTTCTAAAACAGTTTCACTAGTAAAAAAGGACTTATCATTACCATTCTAAAATATGAAACATGAAAAAGCTACTCCTCTCTGATCAGTAATTGCAGCTTAAAAATCTATTAAGGAATTCCCAACACACTCCGATGAGAGGGCTAGGCCTCAGAGTAGTGCAAAACTAAATAGGCTATTTATCACTACCAGGACATGCAAACCATAAAGGTACATGTCCTACCTTTTACTTACATATCATTCTACCCTTACTTGGTGCATACCTTAGGGGTAACATACATAAGAAAAGTGGAGTTTAAACTTGCACATAGATTTAAATGACAAGTTGAAGTGGCAGTAAATTGCACACACTGACACTACAGTGGCGGGCCTGTGACAGATTTCAAAGGCTACTTCTATCTGTGGCAAAATTAGTGCTAGAGCCCACTGATATCATTTGAAGTACTGGCCCTGGGTAGATGGTAAACAATTTTACATGGGACTTACCAGTACTACAAATATACCAATCAAGTATACACCAATGTCATCATTTTTTAGGGAAGAGACACATGCACTTTAGCACTGGTTAGCAGTGGTAAAGTGCTCATAGTCCTAAGGCCAATAAAACAAATCAGCAAAACATTGAGGCAAAAGCCAATAAGTCTTGGGCAAGACCATCCTAAGTCTCACAATAACACTGCCTTGTGCCTCCGGGATGAGAAAACTGTCCCTCAGCCTGTCACACGCATAGCAGAATTCCCTTTTCTAACTCTTAATAAACAGTTTCAGGTTACTGCTAGAGACTAATTACCCACCGATACATTTGTTAAAGCAGCTCGGTAGGTTTTTTCTTTCTGTACATTGTTGATGGGACGACTGCCACTACGCTCATTAATATCTGCTGCATTGGAAACCACACTGCCATATCTTGCTTGTCAGGTCTGTTGTACCACATGTAACATTTAGGGCACACTTGAAAGGGAGATAACAGGAAGTCAAGACACTTCTTGTGGATTCCTTCTCGATGCTAAAGCACCTTGATTTAGTCTTACTAGATTTATTTCACTGAGTTGGTTGTGCATATGTGCATGCTTCAAACAAGATTCTAGTGTTAGATGAAGGACAATACTAGTTATTTCGCCAGCCGCGATCGGCAGTAGGAGTTCCTGCAGGGCGGTGGAGGGGGAGGGGCAGGGTGGGGGGTAGTAATGTATGGATTACGGAGTTTAACAGGTAAGTAAACATATTTTTTGTTGTTGCGTGCACTGCATCGCATTTGGTGATGCAGTGCGCGCAACAAAATTCATTTAATCTATTGCCGAAGACTTTTGCAATCTTGAAATTGCCCTAATACATAAAATGTTGTTCCTGTTTGCAGTAAAGCAAACAGGAACTACTGAAAATATGGGTATGGTGGCTCCCAGGAACTTATACCCCATTGGTTAAAGAGTGCCCCAGAGTCACCCTGCCCTCTTGCTGGTGCCAGTCAAAAATATGGCACCTCCAGGTAGCCAATTCAAAACACTTTCTGGACCTGCAGATGATCAGAGGAGGACTGGGCCTGCTGTCATTGAACTAAGTAGATCCCTGTAGGTCTGTACTTGCTCTCTCTTGTACCCAGGACAAAGAAGTGGACACCAAGGATCTGGTGGCTGACCTCCTGCCTGGCGACAGGTAGACAGCAAGCTGTAGGAGGTCTTTTCCTGAAAGCACCCAGCTGACCACTGGCTACTGTACCTATTGGCCTCGGCCTGACACCCTGTGAGTCTCTAACTCTGATTTGTTTGGAGGCTTTAGAAGTGTATTCATGTGGTTGATTTGATCTTGAAAGTCTGTATCATAAGGTAAAATCTTTAACCAGGATGAAACTGGTTGTTGTATCTGAGCTGTGCTCCATCATCGTCAGCCTCAAACTGGGCATAGATTCCAGGCTACGGCGAACAATGAATATTCTTGGTGCTTTTTTTGTTGTTGTTATTATTACTTTACATTTTAAAGATTTGGATCTCTGGATCCCTTGAAATTAAATTTCTAGTTCAGTTTGGGGTTTTTATTGTTTTGCATTTTGCTTTTGACTGTTTTGGTACTGCGTATATAATTTACAAATTGCCCTACATTAAGTCTATCTGTCCTGTACCACAGCCACTAGGGGGATAATCTCAGGTTATTTAGAAGTTAGTGACTTTAAAGGTTCACCTTGACATAAGCTGTGATTGTGCTTTGAGGTGGGTAGACACCTATCCCAAAAAAGAACCCAATTCCTTATAATCTGCAACTGTGCCCAAGTCACTATTAATAGGGAGTAAGATCTGGGTATTATCAGATCTGGGTATTATCAGACTACATGTAAAAGGGACATTTTCAGGAACAATCAGGCAGACCAAGAGCTCAACAAAGATATTGAAAAGGTTGTGTTGGGAGAGGAATGTTACCTGCATGGTAAACAGGTGTGCACACGAAAATAAGCGGCCTGAGACCAAGACACAGAAATGGGTAGAGTCATTGGAGGAGGATATGCAGTTGCTAAAATTAATTACTCGGAATGTAGCAGGTTTAAGACAAAAGCTGAGTAATCCAGACTGGGTTAAATGAGTGACAGACCATTATATCCTATGTTTCCAGGAAACATGGGAAACAGGTCCGATTTCTATGGATGTATATCACTCATTCCAAACCCCAGGTGTTCCATCCTGGGCTGGTAGAGCGAGAGGTGGTATGTTAAACTTAATAGAAAATACTGTGAGATTAAAGGTCATAAAGTTCTGAAATGAGTCTCCATATTATCATATCCATTTGTATGAAGAACCTGATGATTGGAACTGGATCTCAATCAATTATTATAATAACAACTTTGGAGGTATTATGGCCCTGGAGGTCAGGCCATTAGAAAATGAGATTGATTCCATCTGCGCCACACACCCTAACCATCTTAACCACATGGATGCTGCAGATTTTCATCTGCTGTGCTGGGCCATAATGTTAATGGGTGTGGTCATGACGAGCTCAGCTCGTCATGAGCACCCTAGAGGTACATGCCATGAGCATCGAAGGGGTTAATATATTATGGTTGGGTGATTTCAATGCCCAAAGGTGCCAGAAGATTTTAAAGCCAGTGTGTGGACTAATTGATTGGGAGGGGTAAGCAGTCCCCCATTTTACCCATAATAAGTATGGCACTGCGCTTGACAGGCTGCTAATAACTAGTTACCTAGCAATAATCAATAAGGTAGATCCCCATACAGGACTATTATTGAATACATATGGGAAACCGGGTAATGGATCGACACTCAACTACATTGTGTCCTCTGATATTTTCTGTGGGCAGATTATCCAAGTAGAAGCAATGCACATATGCTTCAGCAATCATGCTGCCCTCTTTTTCACTATGAAATGAGATGATAGATATACGTGTTAGTGGAAAAAGTACTAAAGCCGTGCTAGCAAGGAAGAATAGGTTTATCCGAAAGTTGGACAAGGTTAATAAGGAGAAGGTTGTTCCATTGATTCTTACCTAAAAGCAGACAGAAGTATTGATCTGCCTATGTCCCTGTTCAGATATGGCACAATCAATGACAGCATTTGACAAGCTATTGTGTGAAATTAAAAGCAATTTGGTCTGGTTATGCTCTCCCAAGCTGACACCAATAGTGGGCTCTTTTGATGCTGCTTGCTTAAAGACCCTAACACATGTACACACAGCTCTTAGGGCATCTTCAAGAGATAAGGATTTGGTGCAGGAAATGCGCATCCACTATAAAGAAGCATGGAGTGCTAGATTATGGGGCCTGAGGGAGGACACACAGGATAATTTGCGACAAGCAGCTATTCTGAAAAAGAGCCAGGATTTTTGGAGAGAGATAACTAGCCACTTCTTCAAAGATGAAAGTGACCTAACCCTAGACCTTCGTGTGGAAGAAGAAGCCTGGGTGTCCCACTTTGTGAAACAATTCATGGTTCCTGTTGAGGATCTGGTCCCTCCACTTAGCATCCTGCAGGGACACACAAAGGTTGCTTGGTGTTTGATCTGGCAGAGGTGAGGCATGGGATGTCTCAATGTAGTACCGCAAAAACCTCTGGCCCAGATGGGGTTGTCATAAACTTTTTTTTCCTAGAAAATCAAGAGGTCGGGGCACCATTACTGTCAATATTTTTAATGCAGGAAAGGTGGGACCACCAGACTTCTGAAAAATAACAATAATAATCCCTATCAATAAAAAGGGGACAAGGCCCTGCCTCAAAATTACAGACTCAACTCTTTGTTAGACACCACAGCCAAACTGATGGGATGCCTATTATTGAACAGATTAGAGGGCTGAGCCAGAGAGAGGAATGTTTTAATTCCAACACAGTATGGTTTCAAAAAGGGTAATAGAGCAATAGACCAATGTCTCACCATGAGTCTGATTATTGCTAAATATACAGAAGCCAAGAATGGGCAAATATATATGGTATTTTATGGACCTGTCAGCCAACTTCGACTGTGTTACCCATTCCAAGCTATGGTTAGTTATGGAAGGCATGGGAATAGATGAGACTATAATAGCTTTTATATGACAGATGTATTCACAAACCATTGCATGTGTTCACTATGGAAGGGATGGGGAGTGCAGAAGGACTTTTCAGATTGAGCTGGGCATCAGACAGGGATGTTTCCTCACCCCTTTTTGTTTTCGATCTAGACCATTGGGGTGGAAGCTGCCCTGACGGGATCTACTAAAGTTGTGCCCTCTGCTAATTCAGTCCTCATTCCAATACTCATCTATGCATATGATGCAGTACTAATAGCTAGATCTGGAAAGGCACTGCAGAAACTCATAGAGGAATACACTAGATTTATGAAAAGTTTGGATCTTTTTGTAAATTAAGCTAAATCGTTTGTAGTCGTGTCAAGAGCTCGCTCAAAGAAACTCCCAAACAAGCGTAGGGCAGATGTAGTGGATACATTCCCCTATTCAGAGGTCCTATTCAACAGAAATAATCTATGGAACAAGATGGTAGCTAATATAGCTCTTCTAAAGGAAAAAAATTATCTTGGCCATCTTTAACATTATCAAGAAGCTTAGGACCAAGTACATTGAGGTAATAAAAAAGGTATATGTGGCTAAAGCTAATTCTACGGAACACAACACATTAAGGAGGGTCTCAGGGACAATTTAAAGACCTGCAAGGTGTGATTCCCCAATTGACAATCATATACCACATACCACCTTGGGTCTGAGGACTCGGGTGCACAATAAGTGAAAGAGGACCAGCTAAGTAGAATATATGTCAACAGGTTAAGATAAGAACCACCTCATCAGTAGAGGAGAGAACTTTCCCTGCCAAAACCCATCATTCACAAATTGTGAGTTATCATCATTTGGGTCTGGCCTCCTCTCATTCGGGTACTCAGTCTAGAGAATTGACTCAGATACCCGTAGCTGTTTGAAAACAGAGGATAGTTGAATATACCAAGAAACTCATGGGCATAGATTGTTGCAACGTGAAGAGGGTTTCTAAACAAGGAAGTGCAGTGCTAAATAATACGAAAAAGGTGTATTAAAAATGGCTAAGGGGACTCCATACCAACTTTTATTCTCGGAGTAACCCTGTCATGATTAAAAAAGAAGAATGCTAACAATTGAAGATCAAAAGTTAGACGATGGGATAGGTCGACATGTTTCTGCCCTCACAAAGATCTAACAGTATCGGGGCATTACTCAGGACCAATTACGCTAGAAATATATATAGCTGCTGCTCTAAGAGTGTAAGAACCAAAAAAGTGATAAGTTTCAAAATAAACAATGCATATACTCCACCGATAATAACCAGGTGGACAGCAGTGGCACAATTTATCGGTTACCTGCAAGACAATATGCATATCTTAAAACAAAGCTGGACGTAACACTCAAAATGCACCCACACAAGCCTCTCTGAAGAGGCACAGCTCTAATGAAATCCTAAATGATTTCAAAAGCATCCATATAGTGCATACGGTATGTTCACTTACCCACTGATGTTGGGTGTAACCCTCACCTCTACCTGGTAACTACTCAGGGAAGGGGGCCCGCTCTGTAACAGAAAATAAGAAATGTCCATGATCCAGTTGCTCACGGCATACTCTTCTGTCACATAATTCCCTATGATACCATCCGGCACCATCAAACAGCATTCTCAAAATAAACGGCCTGTTCCCAGAAATCAAAATGACTTCAGGAATTCAATTGGAAATTCACAGTCTAGTAATTTACTCAAGAAGTGGAGAAAACTCCCTCACTGTTGTCGTTAGATACAAAGAAACCATGAAGAGTCCCTCAAGGAAGGTGTAAGCTGCTGTCATGATAACACATATGAGAGCGTCTCAAACGCTATAACTATCACTCTCGAGTATACAGTATGTATTTGTGCACAAAGATCGTCAGTAGCAGTGAGAAAATGCAGCCTTAGTCTTAGAAATGCCCCAGTTCCCTCCCAAGGTAGTGCTACCTATTATTTCCATTACTTGTCAAAAGCGCCCAGTGCAAGATACGGGGTAAGCATCTGTGTCTACCCGACCGCGCCAAACAAACACCGTCGTCACGATAATCATAGCATGTAAGTTAGAAACAAGACAAAGGCGTAGTGACCTTACCTATCCGTCGGTACCCCGAGGCGGTCAATGAGTAATGACCGGAGGTACCGGCGGCGGCCATCTTGCGCGTTTTTGTCTAGGTGGAGGGGTCCTGCAAACGTGGCGTCTTGCCTAGTGCCTGCGCGCCAAGCTCCCTACTGCGCATGTCGGAAAACAAGCGTTCTGGATGTGCGCATGGTAGAGAAGAGAGTGATTGACATTGCGCTCTACTGAGACGCTATTCGTAATCCCAACTGCATTCAAAACAGAACACAGAGGTATTATTACATCGGAAATGGTCAAAGTGTGTACACTCACACAAGGAGTCAAAAACCAGAAAACCGATATAAGACACTCTGGGAGTGACCCCGACACATGATACTAGGCAACAGCTGGCATCAATATGTTTATCACAATTCCAACAGACAGGTGTGCATAGAATAAAATTACCAATGAGCGGTTGCCATGACCCATACACTAGTCGCATTCTTAATAGGAGGCTGCACAACGCTCTAAGGTGGGACAATGTACCCATAATAATCTGGGTGTCATTATGAAGTGTAGTATAAAGTGTAAAGAGGCAAATGACACAATGGCATTGGCAACATCAAATCTAACTGTCTCAAGCCCAAAAACGACGGGAAAGTCCCTGAATAAAATCTATTAAGCAGTTACTTGGAACCAGCCTCACAGAGATAACCAGGGTATTTCGTCATTCAATCCAAATCGGTCACTCTTCAGTCTGTACACCCATCTTTGCTCCCTACATAATAGAAAGTGTTGGATGTCTGTATTATGTGTTGGGATGTAAGGTTTCTCTAAAACAACCCAGTGAAGATCAGTGTCTGAGTGTCCTGCTGCTATATAGTGAGTGGTAAGCTTCGTGGCACTCTTTTTACATCGTATCGTGCTCCTATGCTCGGAAATTCTGACTTTGATTCGACGTGAGGTCATGCCCACATACCTCTTGTGGCAAGGACATGTTATCAAATAGATAACATGATCAGAGTTACAATTGGTGTGTTTGTTGAGTACCCACGGGATTGAGGTGCCTATATCTACCTCTGTCTGATGACTAGTCAAGGGGCAGACCAAACAATTCCCACAAGGGAAATGTCCCTTTACCGGTGGGAGGCCCCAGAGGTTTGGTTCAATGTCGGATTTCTTGTCTCTGGGGCGGGTGTGCACCAACTGGTCCTTAAGGTTATTGCTACGTTTAAAGGAAAAAAGTGGTGGTGGCAAAGACTTGCCATCGATTTTGAGTACCCTCCAGTTCTTCAAAATACTTTTCTTTAAGGCATCGGAATAACTACAGAAGGTGTTCACACAGGTCATTCTCTGGGTGGAAGAATCTATGGTGGGGATGACTGTAGGTTCAAGTAGGGCATCTCTATGATTGTTGAAGGCCCTCTTCATCGGGGCCTTCACTGATTTCCTCGGATACTGTCGATTTCGAAGTTGGGCTGACAAAAGATCGGCATGTTCCTTGAAGCCTGTGGTTTCCGAGCAATTACGGCGAATCCTTAAAAATTGCCCAAAGGGCAAGTTCTCCCGTAGAGCTTGAGGATGGTAACTCTGGAAATGCAGTAATGAATTTCTTGCCATAGGTTTCCTATAAAGTTCAGTGTTAAGAAATCCCTGATTTGGATATATCCTCAAATCCAAAAAGGGCAAACTGGTCTTAGAGTATTCGCACGTGAACTTAAGGAAAACATTTCGTTGATTGAGCCATACATGAAATTCATCAATGGACGTAGATGATCCCCTCCAGACCACGAAAACGTCATCTATATAGCGTTTCCATGTCACAATGTGACTAAAATATGGATTACTCTCGAGTAGCACTTCCGTTTGCTCGAACTGGTGGACATAGAGATTTGCTAATGAAGGAGCAAAAACACTGCCCATGGAAGTGCCGGACACTTGAAGAAACAGGTCGTTCTCAAATTTGAAGAAGTTCTCTTTCATCGCCAAGGTGGCACATGACATAATGAAATGGATGGGGGTTATGTGACTCCAATCCATCGCACTCAACAGAGTTTCAATGACCGATAGAGTTTCATTCTGCGGTATGCAGGTGTATAATGACTCGACGTCAAATGAGACAAGGAAATCCTGGTCTCCTTCGAAAGGCATATCGCGCAGAACCCGTAGTAAGTCTTTAGTGTCTTGTATATACGTAGGCATCAGTTTGACTAGGGGTTTCAAAAAGAAGTCCACAAAGGTAGAAATGGGTTCCAAGAGGGATCCCAGAACTGAAATGATGGGTCTCCCAGGTGGAGGAGAGACCCCTTTATGTATTTTTGGTAATACATAAAAGTATGGGACCACTGGATGTAATGCAAACAGAAAGGATGCTTCCTGGTTAGTGATCCATCCTGCTTCGATAGCTTCTTCAACTAGTTTTTTTATGGCCATAGTCAGTCTCGGTGTAGGGTCCATCTTCAGGCACCGGTGCATTACATCCAGTGGTCCCATACTTTTATGTAATACCAAAAATACATAAAGGGGTCTTCCCTCCACCTCGGAGACCCATCATTTCAGGTCTGGGATCCCTCTTGAACCCCTTTCTACCTTTGTGGACTTCTTTTTGAAACCCCTAGTCAAACTGATGCCTACGTATATACAAGACACTAAAGCTTTGCTACGGGTTCTGCGCGATATGCCTTTCGACGGAGACCAGGATTTCCTTGTCTCATTTGACGTCGAGTCATTATACACCTGCATACCGCAGAATGAAACTCTATCGGTCATTGAAACTCTGTTGAGTGCGATTGATTGGAGTCACATAACCCTCATCCATTTCATCATGTCATGTGCCACCTTGGCGATGAAAGAGAACTTCTTCAAATTTGAGAACGACCTGTTTCTTCAAGTGTCCGTCACTTCCATGGGCAGTGTTTTTGCTCCTTCATTAGCAAATCTCTATGTCCACCAGTTCGAGCAAACGGAAGTGCTACTCGAGAGTAATCCATATTTTAGTCACATTGTGACATGGAAACGCTATATAGATGACGTTTTCGTAGTCTGGAGGGGATCATCTACGTCCATTGATGAATTTCATGTATGGCTCAATCAACGAAATGCCTTCCTTAAGTTCACGTGCGAATACTATAAGACCAGTTTGCCCTTTTTGGATTTGAGGATATATCCAAATCAGGGATTTCTTAACACTGAACTTTATAAGAAACCTATGGCAAGAAATTCATTACTGCATTTCCAGAGTTACCATCCTCAGGCTCTACGGGAGAACTTGCCCTTTGGGCAATTCTTAAGGATTCGCCGTAATTGCTCGGAAACCACAGGCTTCAAGGAACATGCTGATCTTTTGTCAGCCCAACTTCGAGATCGACAGTATCAGAGGAAGTCAGTGAAGGCCTCGATGAAGAGGGCCTTTAACAATCATAGAGATGCCCTGCTTGAACCTACAGTCATCCCCACCATAGATTCTTCCACCCAGAGAATCACCTGTGTGAACACCTTCTGTAGTTATTCCAATGCCTTAAAGAAAAGTATTTTGAAGAACGAAAGGGTACTCAAAATCGATGGCAAGTCTTTACCACCACCACTTTTTGCCTTTAAACGTAGCAATAACCTTAAGGACCAGTTGGTGCACACCCGCCCCAGAGACAAGAAATCCATCATTGAACCAAACCTCTGGGGCCTCCCACCGGTAAAGGGACATTTCCCTTGTAGGAATTGTTCGGTCTGCCCCTTGACTAGTCATCAGACAGAGGTAGATATAGGCACCTCAATCCCGTGGGTACTCAACAAACACACCAATTGTAACTCTGATCATGTTATCTATTTGATAACATGCCCTTGCCACAAGAGGTATGTGGGCATGACCTCACGTTGAATCAAAGTCAGAATTTCCGAGCATAGGAGCACGATACAATGTAAAAAGAGTGCCACGAAGCTTACCACTCACTATATAGCAGCAGGACACTCAGACACTGATCTTCACTGGGTTGTTTTAGAGAAACCTTACATCCCAACACATGTTACAGACATCCAACACTTTCTATTATGTAGGGAGCAAAGATGGGTGTACAGACTGAAGAGTGACCGATTTGGATTGAATGACGAAATACCCTGGTTATCTCTGTGAGGCCGGTTCCCAGTAACTGCTTAACAGATTTTATTCAGGGACTTTCCCGTCGTTTTCGGGCTTGAGACAGTTATATTTGATGTTGCCAATGCCATTGTGTCATTTGCCTCTTTACACTTTATACTACACCTCATAATGACACCCAGATTATTATGGGTACATTGTCCCACCTTAGAGCGTTGTGCAGCCTCCTATTAGGAATGCGAGTAGTCCATGGGTCATGGCAACCGCTCAATGGTAATTTTATTCTATGCACACCTGTCTGTTGGAATTGTGATAAACATCTTGATGCCAGCTGTTGCCTAGTATCATGTGTCGGGGTCACTCCCAGAGTGTCTTATATCGGTTTTCTGGTTTTTGACTCCTTGTGTGAGTGTACACACTTTGACCATTTCCGATGTAATAATACCTCTGTGTTCTGTTTTGAATGCAGTTGGGATTACGAATAGCGTCTCAGTAGAGCGCAATGTCAATCACTCTCTTCTCTACCATGCGCACATCCGGAACGCTTGTTTTCCGACATGCGCAGTAGGGAGCTTGGCGCGCAGGCACTAGGCGAGACGCCACGTTTGCAGGACCCCTCCACCTAGACAAAAACGCGCAAGATGGCCGCCGCCGGTACCTCCGGTCATTACTCATTGACCGCCTCGGGGTACCGACGGATAGGTAAGGTCACTACGCTTTTGTCTTGTTTCTAACTTACATGCTATGATTATCGTGACGACGGTGTTTGTTTGGCGCGGTCGGGTAGACACAGATGCTTACCCCGTATCTTGCACTGGGCGCTTTTGACAAGTAATGGAAATAATAGGTAGCACTACCTTGGGAGGGAACTGGGGCATTTCTAAGACTAAGGCTGCATTTTCTCACTGCTACTGACGATCTTTGTGCACAAATACATACTTTATACTCTAAAGTGATAGTTTTAGCGTTTGAGACGCTCTCATATGTGTTATCATGACAGCAGCTTACAACTTCCTTGAGGGACTCTTCATGGTTTCTTTGTATCTAACGACAACAGTGAGGGAGTTTTCTCCACTTCTTGAGTAAATTACTAGACTGTGAATTTCCAATTGAATTCCTGAAGTCATTTTGATTTCTGGGAACAGGCGGTTTAATTTGAGAGTGCTGTTTGATGGTGCCGGATGGTATCATAGGGAATTATGTGACAGAAGAGTATGCCGTGAGCAAATGGATCATGGACATTTCTTATTTTCTGTTACAGAGCGGGCCCCCTTCCCTGAGTAGTTACCAGGTAGAGGTGAGGGTTACACCCAACATCAGTGGGTAAGTGAACATACCGTATGCACTATATGGATGCTTTTGAAATCATTTAGGATTTCATTAGAGCTGTGCCTCTTCAGAGAGGCTTGTGTGGGTGCATTTTGAGTGTTACGTCCAGCTTTGTTTTAATATATGCATATTGTCTTGCAGGTAACCGATAAATTGTGCCACTGCTGTCCAGCTGGTTATTATCGGTGGAGTATATGCATTGTTTATTTTGAAACTTATCACTTTTTTGGTTCTTACACTCTTAGAGCAGCAGCTATATATATTTCTAGTGTAATTGGTCCTGAGGAATGCCCCGATACTGTTAGATCTTTGTGAGGGCAGAAACATGTCTACCTATCCCATCGTCTAACTTTTGATCTTCAATTGTTAGCATTCTGATTTTTTAATCATGACAGGGTTACTCCGAGAATAAAAGTTGGTATGGAGTCCCCTTAGCCATTTTTAATACACCTTTTTCGTATTATTTAGCGCTGCACTTCCTTGTTTAGAAACCCTCTTCACGTTGCAACAATCTATGCCCATGAGTTTCTTGGTATATTCAACTATCCTCTGTTTTCAAACAGCTACGGGTATCTGAGTCAATTCTCTAGACTGAGTACCCGAATGAGAGGAGGCCAGACCCAAATGATGATAACTCACAATTTGTGAATGATGGGTTTTGGCAGGGAAAGTTCTCTCCTCTACTGATGAGGTGGTTCTTATCTTAACCTGTTGACATATATTCTACTTAGCTGGTCCTCTTTCATTTATTGTGCACCCGAGTCCTCAGACCCAAGGTGGTATGTGGTATATAAAGCTAATTCTATCCCTACCTGCGGAGCAGGGGTCTGGGGAGTGGTGAAAATAGATTCCCAGCAATGGATAGAGGCTGGTTTTTACAAGAGACTGCAAGCCCTCCCTCGAAGTTGCTCAAATTATAAGTGTCACATTGAAATTGTTGCTCCAAAGCTCTCGGATATTGTTTTCCTAGCCCCTATTTTATTGTGGCACTCGATATGGAGAAGGGAGACAGTTAACTTGAACCAGAGCATTCTGAGGGATTGTTTAAACTTGGACCTTGCACATAAGATTACATGGTTACAATATGCAAAATGCTCTTTAAGGTCTTTGGGTTTACAGGAGCTATAGGAGAACGCACATAGTTGCACGAATATCTCTAAGGCAAGACTCAAGGACATTTTTTTTAACAAAGGCCTCAAAAGAGAGAGAATGGAGATAAATAGCAATAAATTCACTGTGATACTTTACCAGATGCTCCCCCCCATTACATAGGATGTACATTCTTATTTAGTCTGAGTCAAACTTCTAATATTGTTTTATTTTAGTGAGGTCCCGCTTAAATGAAATCCTGTTGATGTTGGGCTATCCCAGTAATACTTACTCTGCAGAACATCTGACCGTGGGCTGTCACCGCAAACAGATCTGAATATTTTTTTTTGTAATACTTACAGTGCCCAAAGGAAAAGATACATCCTCCAGCTCCTGTGCAAATATTATTTTAGGAAATGTCAGCCAGCTTTATCCTTAAGCCAAAAGCTTGCTGATCCTTTTTATATGCTGTTATCTAGCATCATTCCTTTGGTCCTCTTTGAAGAGGAGATCCTAAATAGAAAGTATCGCATGATAAATGAGATACATTTTAGTGATGCATTGTGAATATGATTTTACTGTGAGGGTATGATGCACATAAACAGGTTTTATATAATGCTGGAGGGCTTTTAATGTATTACTAATATTGTATCAGTTTCAATCTTTACAAATGGTCCTATTTTGCATTATAGCTAAAATATGATGTATAATGCAGCTCATATTTTGTGTACTTTATATGCTATTGCTATATAGCTAAGTAAAGAATATTTGATTTATTGATTGATTGACTTTGTCAGCTGATAATTTGTGTTGAGTGCTATTTTACTTAAGTGTTGGGAAGAACATGGGTAGAACTCCCCCCTTTAGTGGACAGCTCCAGCTTCAGTTGGCCAATTCATTCTGTTTGTTTTTGTTTGACTTGAGAAGTGATCTGTGAGATTTTCCGACCTCCTGCTGGGAAAAAATCTTCTCTTTTGTTTGAAACTTTGCAATCCCATGAAGAATGTATTAACTAAGGAGGCACAAAGGTTATGTACAAAATCTCTCAGTCTATAGATAGCTCAGGCACTCTAATACTCAGTTATGAGCAAACAAGGAGTCTGTCTCACCAAGGAAGAAGAAGCAGAACATTCAGTACTATTTTACTAGATCATCGAAAAGTTGTACAATTCCACCTGTTCGGTCACCATCTCAGGATCTGGTCCCAGATCATTGTGTGCCTATCTCTCTTGATCCTGACGACTTAACACCCACCGGTCAACTTTTATTAAAATATGCTTCTATATTGGAAAGTACCCGCAACCCCTCACACCAGAGGGCCCAATGTCTTCCATGATGACATCAATGCACTCTGTGCCGTCTTCAATTTTAAAGCTAAACAATAATCAACTCATAGTACAAAAGCAAATATTGCCAAATCTTTTTTCCTGTGTCAAAGGCCCTAAACAGAGATGTGCAGTTTAAGGTTTGTAATGAGATCCCCACGGAGGCCAAAAATACTTCAGGGCAACAAGCTTAAAGGGGAAACTAGATATGATATCCACACTAGCCAAGTCTGTCCTAAATCATCTGCAAGGGTAGATGATCTCTCACTTTGTGATCTGCAACAGAAGAAGTATTTTTTAAACTCTGGTAACTATTCTGAAGTCACCATCAAACCTGAAGATTGCCAGTATGTAATTGAAATCTCTGGGCCTGAGTCACAAAGGGCCTCCGGACTTGTGGCGGCCGACCCCACTGTCATGGGGGAGTTTCTGCACTCCATGCAGAATCTCTGTAATGAGAATTTTCATTGCAGAGATTCCACCTGAGCGCCGAAAATCCCCAACGACTGCAAGGCCTGCTCCACGAGTGTGGAGGCCCTTTGTGAATCAGGCCCAGATTGTATTTCTGTTGTATCTAACTCTAAAGACAATGAGCTCTGGCTGTCCAAGGATAAAATTAAGCCTATTAATCATATTAGGAAACATTTTTCTAAACTTTGGAGTTAAAAAGAAACTGTCACAGAAACTTAGATTTTAGAAACGCTTACAAGTAGGTGAAGTCAACACAAATATGCAGGTGGATCCTACAGTAATAACAATTCAGTGAATCAGCCCTGCCATGTTGAGGAAGCTCCATTGGTCTCTCTCTTCTCTCTGTGAGAAGATGATCCTGTCATCACAGTGTGATTAGGCTCCTGCTCATAATTGCTTTGTTTCTAAAGAAAATCATGTTTTGGATCCGACAACAGTGCCTTTTTTTGGCATCATCTATCTGTGTACAAAGGAATTTGGATTCATTGAATGACAGAGCTATGAGTTTGAACCACTCTGCCCATTATAAGTCTAAGACTTGTATTATTTTGGCAGATCTTTTACCTTCATTGAGGAGGATATTGTTTTAAATATATGTAACATTTTAAAATAGATTTGATAACATTTACCATCTTAGACACATTTCCTCTAGTGATAAAGATTGGATTATAATGTCTTAAGAAGCATAAATGGTCAGGTTAATTGTAAATCCACTTTTTAGTTTTGTTTTTCTGAAATATAGTTGTAGAACAAATATTAAAAGTTAGGAAAGCCTTTTACAAAATGGGCATTGATTAAGCGGTAGATTATTATAATCAATCAAACACAGCAAAAATTATAGACACAAGACCTATGGCTTATTATGTATTACAACTACATATCAAATACGAGGCTGAAAATTTTGTTTATTTTACCAGCTATATGGCCATAGAGAGGTTAATGAAAAGTCCCTGTCATTGTTTCATGGAAACTTAGGAGATGATGCTCTTTGGTCTTGGCGTCCTAAGGTTTTGAATTCAACCTAATGTTAAGATTAACACTTGGTCACTCTATAGTTGGAATATTGCAGGTCTAAAAAAAATTGTTTGCACTTCCTAATTCTAATTCTCTTCTTGATTCATGCATGGTGGCATGTTTGCAGGAAAAGTGACATTGAAAAGAGTTTGAAATGAAAGTCTTTTCAGCCCCTGCTATTCACCCATTAAAGGGGCATGCTAAAGGGGGTCTTTGTACTCTATTGAAACCAGCTAAGGGATGTCACTCTACTAGATGGATTTTCTCTTTGAATTTTGCAAGTATGGTTTATTGCCCTGTTTTTGTATAGTGAAATATCTTATTTGTAATGCATACATTTCACCATCATGTCTTTTTAAGAAGGATTTGTGAGTTCTTCAGAAAGTCATCTCAAAAGCAGAGAATTTGTTTCCTAAAGTAACTTTGCTGATTGGAGGTGACCAAAATTTCCGCTTTTCTTCCCTGGAAGCATAATATTTTCACTCTTGATTCACTTTGGATTTTGCTGATCCGGTACCTCCTAATAAAAGGAGTGACAAATGCCCCCTTTACGATTTAATTAGTCACTGAAATTAAATGTAGTATTATTAATGGTAGGTTTAATGACCACCCCATCAATAGTTGTTCATGGCAGCATGGAGCCCTATTAGATCATGCCTTCATTTGTTAATTAGTTTCTAAATTATTATTTAGTATCACTTTAGGTTCTAATTTTTGGAGTTATCATTGCCAGTTATTGTCACAGGTTATCAAATGGCCTTTTAAAAGCTGGTTCTGAGATTGACAGGATCGTAATACCCTGTCTAGAAAGGATTAACGTGATTGACCTGGTTAAGAATGCAAAAGTAAGTTTGACTATTCAATCTCTTTTTAACTCCTCTTTGGGAAATATTACCATCTCTTCCTTTGAGAATTTAGGGCCCCATTAGGATGTCGGGCGGAAAACCACCCCAACCGCCATGGACGCGGAAAACAACCGCCTGCCGGGATCGTGGCAAACATACAATTTTCAGGACAACTCCCACAACATACTTGGCAGCAAAACTCCATTGGGACACACCCTCATAGTTGAGTATAAAACCAGCCCCTTCACTGACCACAATCCTTTGCAATACTCCAGAGAGAAGGGCATGCACCAGACCTGACAGAAGAGGCAAGAGAACACAGCACACTCACCACCACCACCATCACACCAGCACCAACAATCCCCCAGTACATAACACACCTCAAACACAAACACCCCACACCCACCACCCACACCCTTGCACCCACAAACACTTTGCACACTACACACCATGGCATCACAGAAAATGCCCAAATTCACAGAGAGTGAGTTGACAGTCATAGTAAATGAGATAGTCAGAGTGGAACCACAACTGTTTGGTAGCCTGGTCCAACAGACACCATTAGCCACAAAGACCCAAATGTGGCAAAGGATAGTCCAAAGGGTCAATGCAGTAGGGAACACTCCGCGATCCAAGAAGGAGATCATGAAGCGGTGGCATGATCTCAAGAGGCTTGTCAAAGAGAGGAGAAGCAAGAACTGGGAACTGGCTGACAGGACTGGTGGTGGCGCTCCCATTATACCAAAACCATTCACACCATGGGAGGAGAAGGTGTTTGCCATACTGCATCCTGAGAGTCTCACAGGAGTATCCGGGGGAGTGGAGGCTGGTAAGTACAAACAAATGTTAACTAACACACTGATATGTACTTACTTGTACAACCCAAACCCCATTGTATTGTGCACCTTCACCTAACAGGTAGGTAGCTATCTAGCCTGGCAGGCCTGTTTAGGGGAGGGAGGCCTGTACCACTACTCCCACCAGGCCCCCTGCCCCACACCCCAGCAGGATGGATCACCTCCTCATCCAAAAGCACTTGGAATCCATTGCAATACACCAAACAAACTTACAGGTAGGTAACCATCTTCACAGGCAGGGTGTTTGTGGGTAGGAGGACTGCACTACTACTCCTACCAAGCTCCCTCTCCCACCCCTAAGCAGGATGTAGCACACCACACCAACACAGAAGCATTTTGCAGCCTTTGTATTGTTCACCTTCACCGAACAGGTAGGTAGCATGTACATGCAGCCACACATTTGTCACTAATGAAATGGTGCCATATGCAAACACCAGCCCTCTCCATGCACAAATATGCACACCGACCCCGCTTGACATGCACAGTCTGCACACAGGTAAGCAAAGGGAACGGTCACAGATAACAAAGAGTCATACACCAATGGACATGCACAAGGAAGACCGTGCACAATCATGCACAACACACACTGATGAGTGCATTGCCATGTGGCCCAATCAGCAAGGAGCATGTACAATTACAGAAAGCATGTGTGGGCTCATAAATCCAGATATGTACATTACAGGTCAAAGTCATGCAGTACAATACAATGGCCACTCCATGGCCAGATGTGACGTCAGCCAGGGCATACGATTCAACATTGAGAGAACCATTAAACTCATTTGTGCTGGTCCTTACATGGCAACTGGTCCCTGTGAACATGATCACAGCACGATTTGCATGCAATTCATCGACATCTGACAACATGTATGAGTAATGTATGTACCTCTGCTTCATGTCATGAGGCACAGTATTGCACATAGAAAAAGATGAGAAGATCAGTCAATTGCGTACTGCACAGACACAGGATGACACACAGCTAACAGAATTCTTGCTGAGTGCCCAATACTGACCATTCCCCATCTAATCCACAGGTGACTTAGAACTTACTGCTGAGGACAACATCAATGACCCGCAGAGGCAGTCTCCACCCCCGTTACATGGACTCTCGGAGTTCGACTCCCAGGATTTTCAGGACGATGAGCTTGAGGCCGGCCCATCTAGTGTGCCAGGGAGCACCAGGTCCCAGGACCCCATCCTCCCCACCACCACGTCTGCTGTAACAACAACAGCACAGCAGGGCCCTGCTGTTACGGCCTGTGTGTCCACCGCCACAGCCACCACCACCAGCACCAGTGCCATGTGCAGCACCCTCACTGAGCCAGGGGATGACCAGCCCACACCAACAACTGTGGACAGCAGGTAGAGTGTGCGGGGACGCACAGTGGTGAGGCAACAGGTCTGTGGCAGCAGGGCAGGTGGGAGGGCTAGGGTCACCCCCAGACATCAGGAGGTTGGGACCCCATCCCTGGACCACTTCACTGGAGTCATTGGGGCCTACGAACAGGTCCAGGGACAAAGTGGCCGGTCTGACATACTATTATGCAAGCTCATCCTGCTGATGAGGTCCATTGACACACGCCTTGCACAAATGGTGGACCTCATGGGCCAGCAATGGCGTTACTGAGGGACAGGCCTGTGTCCCAAACAACACCTCTGCCCCCTCTGTTGTGCTGCAGGATGACAGTGCACCATCCTCCCCTGCGACCACAGAAAGGGGTGAGTCCTCAGATGCCACTGGCTATGCAGCAGGGTCCCCTCCACCCAAGCGAGCAAGGGGGCGTCCAAAGAAGAGTCTGGGAGTCTCTTGAGGCAAAGCACCAGCCAAACGCCAGTCATGGAGCCAGCCCTGATGGCAACCCTTTTCCCCACTGCATTGACTGGACTGTCCTTCCCCACACTGCCTTGGGAATGGCACCTGTCTGTTGGACTGGGTCACCACATCGATGTGGTGTCTGCTCTTTTATCTCATTTACCATGACTGTAAACTCACTGCTCCATCACCAACTTCATGTAAATCTGCCTGCACCCCTCACATGTCAATTCTGCAAATAAAATACCGTACACACTTTAATTGTGTCAGCTTTGTCTTCAGTGCATCATTTACAGTCTTCCAAATGTCCATAATGTATCCGAAAGATGTATAGTATGTCGGCATGGATAATTTTGAGGCACCTAGGGAATCACAACAGAACAATATTCACTGGTGTGAGTGTGGCATCACAGACATCACACTACACCAACCTTGTACATAAGCCAGCATGCAGACAACACAATGGGCAACAAGTGTCAACAAACACGTCCCGCATACATTCACAGATGACATGTCACTGTCACATTTCCACACACAGGTGACTTGACATCTGGCAGTCTATACCATTCGCACATAGCCCTTCACAACAACAGCAATCTCACCAGGCAATGCACATGTTGTACATCGTCACCCACGTCAAGTGAAGTAGCGGGTGATGAGCTGTTGACGCATGTCACCACCTTCCTCCTCCCCACTGTCTTCATCACTGGACTCAGGTTCTTGTGCAGGCGGGGGCCTTGGGTCCTCATCATCATCCAGAAGCAGGGGAATATCCTTGCGAATGGCCAGGTTGTGGAGCATGCAGCATGCCACTACGATCTTACACACCTTCCCAGGTGAGTATGACAGTGCACCTCCGGTTCTGTCCAGGCAGCAGAAATGTGACTTGAGCAGGCCAAAGTCCGCTCCACCACACGACGTTTCCTGCCATGGGCCTCATTGTATCGGATTTCCGCCGGGGTCCTGGGATTCCGCAGGGGCTAAGCAGCCATGGACGGCTGGGATATGCAGAGTCACCAAGGAATGACAAACACACATTCCAATGTTGCACAGGCAGAGGTCACGCATCCAGCACCCCATACGACTAGGCATATTAACCCACAATCCAAGCACGCTCAGGAAGCAGATTAGCCATCAGCCTGGGCAATGCTGTTCCTCAGGATGTAGGAGTCATGGGCTGAGCCGGGGCATCTGGCACACACATGCAAGATGGTCATATTGGCCAGGCACACCACCTGCACATTGATCGAGTGATAATGTTTTCCATTACGGAAAATGTGCTCACTCGCCTGTGATGGCACAAGACAGACATGTGTGCAATCAATGGCCCCAACAACATGGGTGATGTGCCCAAGGGGATAGAAGTCTCCCTTCACACCTGCCAAACTGCTCCCTGGGAGAAATATATTTATCTGTCCCTGAAGATCATCATGGCTGCAGAACATCCCACAGCACCATGCTGAACATGGGTTGAGGCATCCCAGCAGCACTGGCCACAGTCTCCTGGAAGGATCCAGTTGCAAAAAAATAGAGGGCTGCCATCACCTTGTAAGTTGGTGTGAAAGCTGTTGGGTAGTGGCGACGAGGCTGCAGGTGGGGCTCCAACAGATAATAAAGGGTCTTCAGGGTGGCTCTGTCGAGACGGAACTTGCGAATGATCGCTATATCCACATAGTTGAGATGAAATTGGACACATGTCAATGACATCCATCATGAGATGGCCACAGCATATCACGTTCCGGATGAAACAGAATGAACACTGACTTGAGGGATGTGTGACACACCATGTTACATGGGTGTACGTTTGAGCCACACAGAGGGCACACCTCTCCATTTACAATACACCAGTGTGTAAAACACCAGATAGGTCAATGTGAATGCACATATTTTCAAGGCCACATTCCACATGTGCACGCCTGGGAGCCTGTCATCCAGCCATTGTGCAACAAATCAACTCAACTGTCTCATACTCATCTGCTGTACCTGTCACACCTCAATGCGTCATTCAAACTTGGCACACATCCACAACACAATGATCACAGTTGGTGGTGAATTGACAATTGCGTGTATGAGCACACAGATAAGCACAAGTAAGTAACAAAATCATACAGTGAGACAAGCCTTGGTGAGGTCATCACTGCCCCACAACACATTCATATGTGTACATATTGTAGAGTCCACTACAACACTGTCCTACCTCACCAACCATCTAAGGCATTTGGACATGTTAGGGACCACAGACCAATGTACCTCACACATACTCAACCATGGCCCATGTAGGCACCTCTGGAGTCAATGGAACATTGACATTGTGTGCAAGATAATGTGCCCTTCACCATGTGGCCCACATGCATTGTTGAAGTGTTCCTGATGGACAATGACATTGTATGTGCCACAAATTGTGGTAGCTACAGCCTGGCTCCAGCGGTGTGTCACCAGCACCATCCCTTACACAAGTGCGGTTGCCATTGGCATTGAGACATGCCCAAATGGCGGTGGGCATGCTACGCCACCCAACTTGCGGTAGCTACCGCCTGGAACCGGCGGTGTGTCACCAGCACCACCCCTTACACAAGTGTGGTTGTCATTGGCATTTAGACATGGGAAGATGGTGGTGGCATGCTCCGCCACCCAACTCGCTGTAGCTACCGCCTTTCCCCAGCGGTGTGTCACCAGCTCCACCCCTTACACAAGTACGGTTGTCATTGGCATTGAGACATGCCCAAATGGCGGTGGGCATGCTCTGCCACCCACCTCGCGGTAGCTACCGCCTGGCCCCGGCGGTATGTCACCAGCACCACCCCTTACACAAGTGCAGTTGTCATTGGAATTGAGACATGGGAAGATGGTGGTTGGCATGCTCCCCCACCCAACTCACGGTAGCTACTGCCTGGCCCCGGCGGTGGGTCACCAGCACCACCCCTTACACAAGTGCGGTTGTCATTGGCATTGAGACATACCCAAATGGCGGTGGGCATGCTCCGCCACCCAACTCGCGGTAGCTACCGCCTGGCCCCGGCTGTGTGTCACCGCCATGGAGCATTGCCTACAGCCAATGGGAGCGATGATTGTGGTGGCATGATGCAGTTTTGAAAATCGCGGAAGACGTTCTCCGCCACCGCAGAGGCGGTCATTGGATGCTTTTGAAAGATACACCGTCATGGTAGCGCACCCCAGGCCCCTGCAGTGCATCACCACCATGGAGCATTGCCTAGAGCCAATGGGAGCAATGATTGCGGTGGTATGATGCAGTTTTGAAAATCGCGTAGGCATGCTCCACCACCGTGGAGGTGGACATTGGATGCTTTTGAAAGAGGCAGCCCTGGACAAATAATTGTTGCAGCTTGGCACCTTAGAAATGAAATGACCCCAGGGGGCTATATATGTGTGGGAGTGAGCCTCACAGTTCCACTGCTCACAGAGTCTGCTGCCTGGGACCCTCACCTGCTGCTGCCTCCAGTGCCTGCTGCCAGAGACCCTCATCTGCTGCTGCCTCCAGATCCTGCTGCCAGAGACCCTCATCTTCTGCTGCCTCCAGAGCCTGCTGCCTGGGACCCTCACCTGCTGCTGCCTCCAGAGCCTGCTGCCTGGGACCCTCATCTGCTGCTGCATCCAGAGCCTGTTGCCAGAGACCCTCATCTGCTGCTGCCTCCAGAGCCTGCGGCCTGGGACTCTCACCTGCTGCGGCCTCCAGAGCCTGCTGCCTGGGACCCTCATCTGCTGCTGCACCCAGAGCCTGCTGCCATAGACCCTCACCTGCTGCTGCCTCCAGACTTTTTAAGGAAACAAGGGAACCCAAAGGCAATTCACTAGGGATCTTGGGTGAGTAATTGTTACTAAAGACAGTGGTCCCTAGACAACGAGTACGCATCAATCAAGCAACATATGCTAAATAGACAATATGTTCTTTGTCGAGCCGGACAGAATTTATTTAAACAATATGCTTTTAGTGACAAAATGTTTCAAGTGGAGTGCAACCTGTGACCCACACAAACAAAACAAGGAAACACAATTAGGAAGGAGGGGGTTCAGGCAAGGAGGGGGAAGGTCTGTTTCCTAGTTGACTTTTGAAAGACTTGATTTTGTATTAGTACCATTGTGCATTGTATCCACAGTATTTAGTGCCATATGGTACATTGGTGTAGACGTTTCGATCCCTTAACTCAGATACATGGGATCATCTTCAGGACAGTGAATATTAACATGCCCGTCTTTGAATAATAGTTTGGCAAGTCTTACATAGAGGCAAAATAAATTTGAATAGGAATTTGGGGAAAAGGAGGAAAGAAAATAAAGCAATTTAAAACCAATGGCAAGTTCAGACCACTTTCTATAGTGACTTTATATACATGAGCACACAGTAGGGGAGGGAAGTGGGGTAATGAGATCAAGCCATTTATTCACAACGGTCCGAAGAAGGAAGGTAGAAATTCACCTAGTGAAGGAATCTGGGATATCCATGGAAGGAGTAAGTGAACTAAATTGTGAACATGCCGCGATTGAAACTTATTGACATACAACAATGTGGAACAATACCCTCAGGCGGTGCATTAGTGGAGAGAAGGAGGGATATCAGAATGTGAGCATGCGCCAACCGATGCTTAAGGACTTAAAACAAAATGGGACCAGGGGCTCAGGTGGCACGTTTGAGGAGGAGCGAGTGTGATGTGACAGTGGCTTGGCGCAATATAAGCGGTAATACGTACGCACCTCACGGTTGACGTGCAGATGCTTAGAGCGCGCGGGACGTTTTAAATTATGTGGCATGATTACGAAGATAGAATTACCCAAATTTGCCGGGTGACTGCACTTTCACATTTATCGTGCAGGTACTTACAGCGCGTTAGTCCGGCTCGGGATGGGCCGATAGATATTGGCCGAAAGGAGGGCAAATGCCTGCGGGTAGAAATGGCGCTCATTAATGAACTGGTCTTATTACCAATGTGTCGAGGGCAAGGTGGAGGGAGGCTCTTACCCAAAGTTTATGACCAATATACTTCCAGCAGAGGTTTTTCGAGTCAAGAAGTGGATTGTTTCAATGAAGCAAGCCCGTCGCTGATTGCGAATGCTGCGAGACATGGAAAATGGGGTATGCAGTTAGTAACCCGCAAAGAGTAACGGGCGCTGTGTCGCGAGGTTGAGCTGGTTTAAAACTTACCAAGTGAATACTCCGGAGAGCGGCCAGTCGGCAGGGTTCCAATGCGATAATCGTGGAGCTATGGGAGTGAGTGACGAGCTATTAGTGGGAGGGCCAGCATCACTTGATTGCGGCACATGTGACCAGGGGCATAAAAATAGAGGAGGCACACCAGGGATAAGGGCAGTGGCCATCTTGGAAAGGTGTTTAGGGAGTATGATTTTAAAAGGCAAAAATAGTGGTGGAAGTCGGGCCATTTTGGAAGGGTGTATAGACATGGTGATACATACAATTGTGAAAGTTAAAAGAGGGGTTAATAATGTACAGTATGTGATTCACAATAAAAAGGCATTTACAAGAATACAATTACTACATAGCCAAGTTATAAACATGTGTTACCTAAAGTATGCATTTTTAAGGAGATTCATCAACCTGTCAGTATATTGGCAAAAGGGCTAGTGTCAATGATTTTCAGTAGTGAAGTCCAGTCCTCAAGGCGGTTGAGGCAGCAGGCCTCCAGAGCCTGCTGCCAGAGACCACTCACCACCCAATTCCACCACAGGTGTTCCATGTCCACAGGGATGGCAAGGACAGAGAAGATCCGAGCCAGTCCATTAACAAGCGAGGATCTGGTGCTCGCACAGTACCCAAGGCTGTATGGTGCTCCAAATGTCATGGTGAGTCATTGTAAAGGGAAGTGTAGGGCAGGGGGGCAGCCATGTATTTGGACTGCTGCAGTATATGCCTGAGGGTGTGGGGTTGTGTCATACACTGGTAAACATGCTGTCTCCAGGGGGAAGGAGTGTCACGGTTTTCCCTGCCTGCAGTTGTATGTCTGAGTGGAGTGTGTTACATTGTCAACCATACAGAGATACAGGATGTTGGACATGCAGGTGCCAGGACAGTAAATGCTTTGCTGAATGTCTCTGTGTGCCCCTGTTGTCCGACTCAGTGTTAACCCAGATGCTCTGCACAGTGCCCACCCACCAAGACGAGATCACATCACTGCACTTACTGTGTCCTTACTCTTGTTCATTCACTCTGAAATCCAAATATGCACCTTCTCACCCCTTTATAATTGCACACAACCACACTTGTGTAGATGTATATTTTGTTGGTGAGTCTATGTACCCTGATGCCACACACATGACATACAGATATGTACACAGGACATGCTCATTGAATGCTGCCCAGTCATGTACCCAGTGAGTCTACACAGAGACACAGGTCGATATGTGATGTATGTAGTGGCCAGACATGCATAGGACTGGAGTTGTGTGCAAGCCACAGAGGGGGTTCAGTGCAGTCATCCTGCATGTGTGTGAGATTAGCAGGGACCCTGTACGCCTTCATTAATGAATGCTATCACATCCCCTTGTCCCATGCAGAGTGCCCATGTGAGGTTTACCCCACAGTGGGATCGACACAGATTACATTTGTTAATGAGTCTGTGTCTTGCTACTGTACTGATAGATGTTGGCACATGCAACTGTGTCACTGCTCATTTCCCCTCTTTTCTCCCATGCCTGCAGCTCAAGGTGCACCAGCGTAAGGCCGTGTGGAGGGCAATTGCAGCAAAGGTGCGAGCCCTGGGGGTATCTAACCGACGACGCACCCACTGCCACAAGAGGTGGGACGACATCAGTCGGCTGGCAAAGAATGTGGCAGAGATGACCTTGGGGTTGCTACCACGCACTGGGCGTTTGGCACGGCGCAGCATGACACCACGGATGGGCCGCATCTTGGCAGTGACTCATCCTGAGCTGGATGCACATCTGAAGGAGCATCAGCAGCAATGCAGGGGTGAGTATCTGGGGAGGGTGACTTTGGCAGGGAGCGGATGCATGTGCACAGGGCCTATGGCAGCGGTGGCCTATGTGATGTTCGTGGGGTGGTGCTGTGCTCTGTCAAGTGAGTGGCTGCTGGGATGGGTGCCAGTGTCATGTATTGGCCCAAACTGGCCTTACAAAGGTGATCCTCCCTGCTGTGCATTCCCATAGCCGGATGTGTTAGGATCTACATGGTCATTCAGCATTGGGATAGTGTGGGGAATCTCTTTGGGGTGAACAGCAGTGTCCACTATCTGAGTGTGTCTTCATGTATGCGTACTTTGCATGCACCATGATCGTTGAGGCCCACACATCTGACAACAATGTGCCCCAGATTACAACATGGTGTTTGGCATGGGCTACTTGCCATTGTGGACTGTCATGTCCTAATAGGTGTCAGTGTTGTCCCCTCCTGTTCCCTCAAGGTCTGTCAGTGGAAATAAGTGGTGGGCCCACATCATGTCCCTAGGTGTGGGCAGAGCAGGTTGTGTGTCTGGTAGACTTCATCCACGGGCAGGGTGTTTTGCTGTGTGACCTTATCATGGCTCAGTCATGGCAGATATTCAGGGTTACAGGCACTAGTGTGGTCTATGTAGTGAGTTGCTGCAATGTGATTGCAGAGTGTGGTGTTCACCAGGTAGATTTGGTCATCTTCTGTACTGCATTGATTGAATTACTTTGTCCTGTTGATGACACTAACCCAATCCCTGCATCTCTCTCTCATGCAGATTCGCCAGTGGACATGGAGGGACAGGAGCCGGAAACCAGTGGTGGCGAGAGTAGCATTACAGCTGCAGAGGAGACCAGTGACACAGAGGTCCCCAGCGCATCAGAGGGGGACCGTAGTATGCAGGAGAAACCCCTGCCAGTACAACATCATCTGATGCCAGCGGGCATGCATCCATGTTGGCAGGCGCAGGGAATAGGGACTTTGCATCATCTTCTACCAGACAGCGGCCAGTGCTCACCCTCCCATCCACTTCCTCTGGTGCTGCCCGTGTCCATGTCAGTCAGAGGGGACAAGTTACATTCACACCTGGCACGGCTGCCCCTGCCCCTGTCCTTCCTGCTGCCCTCAGTGCTAAGTCTGTTGAGCTCCTGTGCCAGCTTTGTGTGGGCCAGACAGCCCTGCTCAATGTCTTCAGTAACCATGACAAAAAATTAGGCCAGGTGGTTGCCTACATGGAGGGCATACTCTCTGACGTGGGAGGGCTACACCATACTGTCCAGGCTTTGTTGTTCACAGTGACGTCTGCCCTTAAACAGGCATATACTCCCATTCCTGCTCCATTGCCTTTGTCCACTCCCCAGTCAGTAGCCACATAAGATGATAGTGACCACGATTCCCATGTGTCACAGTCACGAAACAGCACAAGAAGCACCCAGCAGAAACAACCCAAGCGGGCCCGCCCGCAGACACCATCCCCACAAAAGAGCAAAGCCATCCCAGAATGCAAAGACAAGTGCCCCTCAGGGAAAAGCAAGTCCCAAAAAGCAATGAAGCAGATATCAGGCTCACATGCCTCAGAGACATCACCAGCGAAGGACTCTCCTGTCCCTAAAACTTCAAGCAAAGCAAGGCGTGCAGTGTCTATGCCCACTGAGGAGGTCTTGTATGGCAAGGGTACACCAGGAAGGGCTCACAGGTGAAGTAGGGCACTGTAGGGGGTACACCTAGCAAACAGGGGAAGGAGGGCACTGTAGGGGGTACACCTGGCAAACAGGGGAAGGTGGTCCAGAGGCATAGTCAGACAAAGTGTTCCGCAGGATCCAGCACGTCACCAGAGGGAATGCCAGTGTCTGCACCTGATGTGGGCCTGTTGGTGTGTGTGCCTGTTGTGTCATCACCAGTTCCCATTGACCCTAGTACAGGGAAGGCATTTAGATTTCCCAAGAAGTGGAAAGGCACCCCTTAAACCTCTCCCACCCACACCGTGTCGCAGGTCTGCATGACTCCACCTCCACATGCCACTACACCATCTGGTCTAAACAGCCCTCCAGCTTGCCAAGCCACTGATAGCCCTACATCACCTGGGCCTCTCTCTCCCCAGTCAAGTCGTCCTGCTATCCCCGACACACAGTGGAGAAGTGTGGCTCACCGATTAGAGCGGCAGAGCCTGAGGCAGAGGTCTGGCCCGGGACCAGGGTTCAATTCCCGACGCGGCAGGGTCTTGGGCTCAATGTCCACGGACTCGATAATTCTCGCCTAGGTGCCAACTCTAATCATGGGTCCCACTCTGCAACTCTGGGCAATAGCTTGCTTAATCTCCACAACGGCCCCGAAAGCGCTAGGATGCCTGGCCTCACCTTGGAGGTGCCCAGTAAGGCGGCATCTCACAGGGAAAGCCAGGAAGGGTTCCAGAGCGGTATACAGCGCCAAGATACCTTTCAGGTGATAGTGCACTTTACAAGTATACACACATTTACATTTACATTTACATTACAGCAGCTCCAAGTCTGCTTCAGAGCCAAGAATGAGTGTTATTCCCCCTCATACACCTGTCTCTCATACAGGTGTGCTAGTCCTGCCCATTGTTTACCACCTGAGTGTGTTGCTGGCCATTAGAAGGGTAGAGTCAAACACACTCACTGTGCAGCTTCCCATGTCCTGACTCTGCACTTTCCCATGCCCACTGGCCTTGTCATTCACTGCTGTTCTGCCCTTTCCGGTGCAGCTTCTCCTGTCCTGACTGTGCACTTTGCCATACCCACTGGACTTGTCATTCACTGCTGTTCTGCCCTTGACTGTGAAGCTTCTCATGTACTCACTCTGCACATTGCCATGTCCACTGGCCTTGTCATTCACTGCTGATCTGCCCTTGGCTGTGCTGCTTCATATTGTCCTGAGTCTGCACTTTGCCATGGCCACTGGCCTTGTCATTCACCACTGTTCTGCCTTTGACTGTGCAGATTTTCATGTCCTGACTCTGCACTTTTCCATGCCCAATGGCCTTACTGTGCAGTCCTATGCCTGGGCAGCCTCTCATGTACTTGCTTGGAATTGTGCCCTGGGCACTGGCCCTCTTGCTCTGCTGTGTTGCATTCTCCCCTGTGCATCCTCTCATGCACTTGCTGAGAATTTTGCCCTGGACACTGGCCCTGTTGCTCTGCTGTGTTGCACTCTCCCCTGTGCAGCCTCCCATGTACTTGCTGTGAATTTTGCCCTGGGCACTGGCCCTCTTGCTCTGCTGTGTTGCATTCCCCCCTGTGCATCCTCTCATGCACTTGCTGATAATTTTGCCCTGGACACTGGCCCTGTTGCTCTGCTGTGTTGGACTATTCCCTGTGCAGCCTCTCATGTACTTGCTGTGCACCCTGAACTGGCCACTGGCCCTGTTGCTCTGCTGTGTTGGACTATTCCCTGTGCAGCCTCTCATGTACTTGGTGTGCACGCTGAACTGGAAACTGGCCTTGTTGCTCTGCTTTGTTGGACTCTCCCCTGTGCAGCCTCTTGTGTACTTGCTGTGCACCCTGCACTGGCCACTGGTCTTACTGTTTAGAGTTTGCCTGTGCAGATGATCTTGCATATGCTCAGCATTTTGTGCCTTGCTCTTCTCTACTCTTGTTCTACTGTCACATCTGTGCAATATGTGAATAAAGACAGTTATTCCTGTTGTCTGTTTTGTCAGTGTCATAGTGATCAAAGTTATTTTGGTGTGTGCATTTGGTTGACTGTGCCACATGCTCTATGTGTCACTTCAACATTGCCAAGCTCTTTACCCGCATCACATTTTTTAACAGGGGTGACAGGGTCTTCAGTCCATTCAGACACTGATACTTGTGTTACCTGTGGTGTCTATTTTACCTGGCATGCAGTTCTCTTTTTCGTGGTTTGCTATTGTTGGCTACATTGTTCACATGTCAGGTTGGGGGACACTGCCAGCACAGGTATGTGTGTTATTTCTTTATGTGTGCCCAGCTGTGTATGTGTATGGTCATCTTGTGATGGCCCTTAGTCCTGGTCCCATGGCCTACATGAAATGTGTGCTCTTGGGTAGTCAAGAGGTGTGCAGTGTGAAGGGTGTGACTTTGTAGGGTTGTGGATGTGTGTATTTCCCTTGATTGTGAAAGACACACATGTGTCATTCAAGAGTTGTGTGCCTGTTGTTTGGATTGTTCTGCCCTGTGGATGTGGTTGTATGCACATGTTTGAGTTGTCTGTTGTGCACTGTGCAGTGTGTTGGTGTGTCCGTGCTGTTCTGTCTGACTCCTACTTGTTGTTTTAGTCACTTGTGAGTGTGTGACTTGCACATTGGTGTTGTGTTTGTTTGATCATCCATGTGTCTTGAGTGTGTTTGTGTAGACTGTGCAGCCCTGCAGCTCCACACTGCCATTGTGGTTGTGTTTCTCATGCATTGCAGGCACATGGTGCCGTTTATCCTCCTGTATGGCATGGTGTGTGTGGTGTAATGCCATCCCCTATGTGTGCCACTTATGCCTAACTATTGTGAATCTGCACTCCCTCTATTTGAGTATGGTACACCCCTTACATGTCGACTACCGACATGCAAGGCAGTTCACTTTGATGTCAGCTCTTCCCTTGTTTTACATGTGTGTGTGCCTCCTCATCACTTCATTTGTGACACAGTGCTTTGTGGTGACCTTCTTGGCCCAAGAGTGATGTTCCACTCTGGACATTGCCCCAATGGTTTATGTGTGATGTTCTTGTGCTATTAATCAGTCAGGATTGCTCATGTGCACTTCAACTGTGTGTGCTGCCCAGTGCTCTGGCCGAGATTGTTCTGCTCTTGTATCCCAGAGCGGTGCATCTGTTGTTGCTGTGTTGGATGTATGTGTGTTGGCTGTGGTATTGCTTCACTTCCTGGGTGTGCTGTTGTGTTTATGTTGTGCTGATTTGTGTTGTGTGTGTTGATGTTGTGTCAGTCATGTCTGTGTGTGACGACTGTTGTGCTTGGTGTGCACACACTGCTTGTTGTACATACAGTGCTGTGTGTATGTGGCTTTGGCATTGCCTGATGTGCATCCTTTGATGTCCTGTAGTGTTTGTTCATTTTTGATTTCATGTGCATCTGTAGTTGGTTTCATGTGGCAGTGTTGTTCTGTGATGGTGCACTTCTTGTGTGATTTGTGGTATGTTGTATGTGTTTTGGTCCTGGGTGATGGAGTTGTGCACTCCTGTTGTGTCTGTGCTCCCATTGCCTTTCCACAGTTTGGCTGACAGGGTATGTCTGTTTCTGATGGGGTTCTGTGTGTGATTCTGGTGTGTTTTGTGTTTGTGTGTTGTTTTTGGGCAGACATCTGTTCAGGCATCCCTGTGTGTGTGTTATGTTTGTGGCTACACTCAGGGTGTGTGTTTGTTTGTGTGTGTATGTACTGGCACGTATTGGCAGCCTTCAGTGTGTGTGGCACTGGTGTTGTGTGTTGTGTGTTCCGGTGCAGCCACTCCTGCAGTAGCTTTCTCCCAAGTTTTTGTTGTGTGGTGCAGGGTGTGGATTGACCTTGCTTGTTGCTGTGCATGGGGGTGCACAGGATGGGCACCTGGCCTGTGCCTTCACGGGGTGTGTTGATGTGTGGTGGGGGGAGGTGTGTCCCTGGGGTCGTTGTGCCCTGCCCATCCCTTGGGCTGCCCCTGCCTTCTGCATTGTGCTCATGTATTCACCGCTGCGGTGATGTGACCAGGACGCTGCTGCAAGTTTGTGGTCGATGTGTGTCCAGGATGCAGTGGGGTGACTTGGTGGCAGGTGGGTCATGTGTGGGTGCCCTTGTGGATGTGTTGATGCCCCCAGCAGGGTGTCTGTTGTGTATTTAGACCCTGTGTCAGCCCGTGTGTTGTGTGTTGTATTTGTGTAGTTGCGTACATGTGGGGGCGTCCACGGCAGCCAGAGAGATAATAGTGCTGAAGCAGGTACAGCACCAGGAACAGGTGTAGGGCAGGGTCCACGGCCATCGTGACCGGGTGGAGAGGACCTGGACTGTGGTATCTCGGCCCGCTGCTGAGTTTCCACCGTCTCTGGTTGGGCGGTGTGTCCGCTGCGGTGTGTCTGCTTGTTTGGGCCATCCTAATTTGTGGAGCGGGGCAGACGTCATTCTGCACGGCGGAGAGTCTCCATTGGCTCCCACCACCGCGGTGGTGGGCGCAGTTTGATGGCGGACGTGTTTCCCGCTGCTTGCAGGCAGAAAAAGACATTTTTCAGCACCGCCAGCACTGCGGCGGTGCCACCACCCGGCATCCTAATGGACTCCTTAGTTTGAAAAAATAGTAAAGTGTTGTCCAAACATTTACATCCTAATTCAAAAACTACTATTCATCCTAGGAAAAAGCCTGGTAAATTTAAAGGATTAAAATAGTAATAAAGGCAGGCTCAACTAGTGAGATTAAGGTGGGATTGCAAAGTGTTCTTGTTTCAAGAAATGCTAGTAAATTTTTGTTCATCGCAAAGTGCTTGGGCAAAGACCACTCTAAAAAAAGAATTTCAATGCATGAATTCTACTTGAGCCAATATATAGAACAACTCTATGCATATACAGGAAAAAAATATTTTTTGCTAGAACAGGAGTCCTTTCCTCCCATAGTCTGGGAAGACCTGACTGTGGAAGAAATCATCAATGCAATCAAAGGTTTGAACAACTCTCTGGGTTTCCTGCCTGGATAAAATTATTGTAGTTACATTAAAATGTTGCTCCAGTTCTTGGGCTATATACTTGAAACAACTCTTTTATTACAGATCTATCCCATCATCTCAAAAGGGTAGTATAATTGTTCCTCTTTATAAAAAAAGGTGATAGAAATGATCCTAAAACTACTGACCTATTTTGCGATCAGATATAATAGGTAACATGTTTGGTGAATGCCTATTTCACAGACTTTCTAAAGGGGTAAATGCAAAACATATTCTCCTGATGGAACAGTGTGGTTTCAGGGATGGCTGTTCTTTTATAGATGACCTTCTAGCTTTAGCAATGATTGCTGAATATAATGTAAAGCAGAGGACGACAAACTTTATTTTGCTTTGGTTGATATTAGCAACTCATTTGATACATTGACCGACTCCTACTTTGGAAAAAATATATACATTGGAGCATTCCAGCTTTTTACTAAGTCCACTGATCTGTTTATACTATAACAACTGGTTGAAAATCTTACTCAGTTCTGGGTCTGACTATACCTCCAATATTGCAGTTCAAACTGGCTTTAAAGAAAGCTGCATTCTATCATGCCTGTTATTATACCCTTTACCTGGCTGATTTTCCAGAACATATCAATACACTGAATGTTCATCCTCCTAAATTTGGGTTGAAACCAATTTCGGTATTATTGTATGCCAATGATTTGATTTTGTTATCTTTAACTCCTGTTGGCCTCCAAAGACAATTAGATGCCCTAGTAGTTTACTCTTCTTCCCTCAACCTAATTGTGAATAAAGGGAAAACAAAAATTAGGGTTACGGGGGACCTGGATTTGAAATCCCAAAGTAAATAGTTTCAGGAGGGGGCCAAATTAGAAACAGTGTGAGTGTATACTTATCTTGGGACACTTATCTCAAACAACCTTTTGTTGTCTAACTCTATCAAGGGACAAATCTCAAAAGCCATTGCAACTGTGTTTGGGGGACAGAGTTTGCCTAACGGCTAGGACGGTCTACTTCTAACCTGGGGAACTGGGTTTGAGTCTCTGCAATGACGCTGGACATCCTGTGATTCTGGGCAAATCACTTAATCCCCCTGTGCCTAAAAAAGACCTAAAAACAAATGTGTGCTCATGTAATGCAACTGGTGCTATGTAAAGCACTTTGATACCCAATTCGGGTCAAGTTCGCGCCATATAAAACTCTGTAAAATAAAAAAAATTTAAGAAATATTTTAACTCGGTGGGGGGTGGGGGGGGTAGAGATATTTCATTATTATCCCTTCCGCAATACTATATGCAGCAGAGTCTCACTTGATTGCAGCTTTGCAAAGTTACACTGGCATCGAATATAAACGTAGGAAATATTACTTAGGTTTGGGGCAGTCATCCACAAAAGAAATGATTTCCTTGGAGCTGTCGTTAAATAGTAGTAACCATAGGGTCATTTGTCAAAATTTCCGTTACACATATAAGCTCTTTATTAGTAGTGAAGCTGTTGTTAAAAAACTCTTTTGGGGTGTATTTGTTCACGATTTTGAAAGAGTGTTTACCTTTACTAAATTAGACTTCTCAAAAGATTATATTTTTGGGTCTAACTCAATAAAAATCCTTACCTCGAAATTGAAAAAAATTACAAAACTCAAAAAGTATCAAGCTGATTTAACACATTATCAGCGAGTTCCAAGATTACAATTAACTTGCTTCTTTGTTACTCATGGTGCCATGATGTTTTATTTAAGAGCAAATCTGGACCCTCATTTGAGGTCTATTTATATGAAGTTTAAGTTTGGCCTCCTCCCATTAAGCCTAAATTTATGGGGTAAGGAAAGAGGAGTTCATGGGCCGTGGAATTGCCAATTCTGTAACACCATGATGCAAAATGTAGCGCATATGCTGTTTTTTCTTCAGACCTAGAACTTTTGAGATACAAATATTTGGTACCAATGTGGAAAACAAATTTCCTGCGACACACGTTGAGGCAATATTTTAAATGTTTAACACACTGTCTGTTAATATATGTTATCAATTATAAAGCTTTTTCATGTCATTTTAAAAAAACTTTTAACTAGGTATTTTGGGCCAGTTTAAAATTGTTTGAAGAAGGCACTTAGCACTTTTTTAAAAAAGCATTAGCGGTGGTTCAAATAGAGTTTGGGTCTGTGCAATAATTCTTAACTATGATATCAGATGATTTATCTGTAAATATACATTTTTTATGATTTTTCTTTTCATCAAATAACAATTTAAGGTGGGAATGAGTGGAGAATATATAAACTTTACTCAATTGTTTAACTGTGTCACCATTTGATGTATTTAGAAATTTTAAAATGGTTTAATGATTTTCTTTTATCAAATAATTTGAGGAGGGGTTGAGTGCAGGGTGTTTAATGGTATGTTTTCAATGGTTTGTCTTGCTTGAAATTTTAAGCTGACGTATTCTGTTTGTGATTTCATTGTCTCTGTGTATTTACTGATTTTGCAAATAAATAAATAGTTCAAAGTTTCTCATGACCAAGGAAAGAGTGCTCTATCAAGTACTTGAATTATTGCTGTGTAAACTGGACTAATAGCTGCATGACAGCCAGTCTCTTAGAGATGTGGATATGTCACCTAAAGTCTGCACAATCTGCTGGATCACTTGAGAGACCATCTAGATCCTAGAAACCTGTTTGACTGCTGGCAGAGGTAATGAGTGTGTCTGGAGACTGTTCAAGAGGAGATGCTCAGTACTGGGCTGGGCAATATGTTATTAAGTCTGTTGGTTGACTATTGAGGTCTGAGCACTTGACATCCAAGATATCTACCTTGGAAACCTCTGACTGCTCGCTCCCGCTAACCTGAGAGTTAAGTGCAGAAAGGGTTATACTTTGCCCAGTTTGCAAATCCACAGTAGGACAGACACCAGAACACCACCACAGTTGGTGTATAGTGGCTCCTCTCTGACCTGTGGCCTTCTGGATGGGGTCTGACATGTTGTGTACGGATGTTTATGGAACATATACAAAATATGGGTGATTTGGGAGTTAAAAGCCCCAGTCTAGAGAGGACCTGGCAAGAAAGTACAAAATCACAAAGGAAGGGAGCCTTTCAGTCCTGTAGCATGTAGCTTCAGTGTGAAGTGATAGAGTACTGTACAACAGAACCAAGGTTCTGACATCACTGACACATACATTTGTCCAGGGCTCCCAAGTGGACAGACGTGATATCACAGTTTGGAAAGAATGTAGCAGGTACTCATCTAGAATTCCTTTATACTTCACATAATTATACAGTTCGGCTGCCATACCATCATCTAATACTTTCTTTAAATCTTATTTATTGCGCTAACTGTGCCACAGTCATCAAAGTGAAGCACCCACAAAGGGACCCATTTATAAATTAGCTGTGCCAGCCTTGCATCATGTAGTGTGATGCAAGGCCAGCACAGCTAGTAAGTCACATTAAAAAAACAATGCATCTGCACAAATGAGTCCTTTTGAAAGTATTCTATAAGGAAAAGGCTGCACTTCACACAAAAATTAATATATGCAATGTAGACGTTCCAGCGCAAAAACAGAACCGTAACAGTGATATTTATTAGATTAACACTGCATCACACATCGAGTATTGCTGCAACCTAACGCTACGAATGCACCAGAATAGCTGAACATTGGCACCCAGGCATAGGAAATGACCCAGTACCCGCAGTACAAATTCCTCACTATATCAGTACACTCTGGCAAGCTCAGCAATTCCATGGAGGTTGTTATACTGCAACTGCGAGTAGCTAGGAGACAACCACATAGACAGCGAAGGAGGAAGGAGTTTGTTTTTTCACTCATTGATCTCATTGAGGAGGAGGTCGTACAGTTATGCAGACTAAAGGGGGAGTACATCGGGGAATTGCTAGAGAAGATGGCACCAAGATTCAAGCCAGCAACTGCAATGACCAATGCCATCCCAAAACTTGTAAAATTGATAGCTGTACTGCACATGTTGACTTCAGGAGCTTTCCAAATCACAGGGGCCAGATTGGCAGACATTTCACAGGGAGCATTTTCTGCTTTTTCTCCCATCTGTGTTCAATGCCATCATAGAACTCACACCCCAGTATCTTCTTTTCCCGAAACCTAGCCAACAAATACTGGATATCAAGCAAGGCTTCTACATCATTGCTGGATTTCCACAGGTGCTTGGTGCTATAGAGCACACACATATTCAGTTTGTGCCCCCTGCAGCAACATCGCACCTGTAATGAAATCCCAAGCACAGTTACTCCATCAATGTCCAGGTGATAGTGGACCATCAAGGAATGTTCATAAATGTCCTTGCAAAGTTTACTAGAAGTGCATATGATGAGTGCATCTTATGCCACAGTATCATCAATGAGCGGTTTCATATTGGCAGATATGGGAATGGCATACTCATTGGTAAGGGAAGTAGAAATATACATTATACCAACTAAGGAGATGCAACATATCACTTAATAACCATCACTGTGTTTTGTCATGTGCACGTAGCAGAAGTGACTTAATCCAACATGTTGTCAATGATGTATCATTGTGTGATTCCCTCACTGATTCTGTAATGCAGTTTGAAAAATCCCACAGTGAGAGGTATTGTGTCATCTCACACTGTCTGAGTGGACAGAACCATGATTTCTGCAATATTGAAGAAAGCAAAAGACAAATCATGTGGGCCACTATTAAATTCAATATGAGTAGAAAAGGTACATCTTAGCAAAGTTTGAAATGTTTGTTTGTTCAATTGTGGTGCAAGTCTGGATCAATGGTCAATGTTTCACTAAAATAAAGGTTATTTAACAAATCATGTGATCCTAAGCACATGTGTCACACATGGCAACCTATCTGTAAGCTGATCAAAATATCAGAAGTACAAATGGAAACAGAACTTTGAAATGCCATGTATGCCATGCATGCAAAGGACACTGTAGGATGAAGGAGACGCCAAAAGACAAATACAAAGGTTCCTGGCATCACAGAATCATCTCTGTAGGAACATACCTGCAGAGGAGATGGCTGGTCTCCTGATTAAAGGTAAAGAGCTCATGCACGTAGATAGCCACCACCCCATGTCAGCAAACATGTGGGAAACTGAGAACTAAACGGTATACAAAGGCCCTCCACCATCAGCAATGCATGCCTCTCATCCCTATTAACAGTAGAATAATGCAGAATCATGCCCCCTCCCCTAGTTTAACCAGGCAACGATGTCGATGACACAAGCTAACAAGTGTTTTGCCCTAAGGCAACATGCACTGTCATGCTGACAAACATTTCCAGCGCCACACACTGGCGAAGCAAACGGTATGCCAAGACTCCAAATTGTCTCAACAGGAAGACGTTTTTTAGCCGCCACATAAACAATCCATGCCCCCAAAATAACCAATAGTAACAAAAAATAAGGTTTTGTATCGACACCCGATAAAAGCAACACCAACCCTGCACAGCCACACTGCACACATAACCTATAGATTCCTCCACGTCAGGTAACCTAAAGACCAAGAATGAAACTCACGTGTGTACCCGATGCCTGAACAATTTAAAGCTGCACACCCTGTTTCATCCTAACACCTTCCGACCCGTGCATCCACTTATGAAATGACATGTTACCCTTTGCTCCACAGCAGGATTCTGGACCATAACGGATGGATGCTCTCAGCCAAACACACATCAAGGTAGGATCCTTCCCTCCCTTGTGTATTACAACTCATGTGTTCTCACATACCATAGAATAATACCTACTCCCGTTTCAGGTCCAACCTTCAAGCAGGACCTCATCACAATACAGGGGTTTGAATTAAGAAACCAGCCAAACACTTCCAACAAGGCGTTCACAAAGCAGCTGGTACAATGGTGCGTCCCCTGATGAAGTCTGAAAAAAATGTGGAACTCAATCCACAAAGTTTCAATTTAGGACATACAAGGACACACAAAATACAGTAACTGTTGATCTTAATGTGCACACAGTGTCCACAAAGTGAACAGCACTGAAGATGACCTTCCCCGAAACACATCACAGGCCCACTCCTGAAGGTGAAACGTGTTGGCATAAAGACAAACGGGCAAAGAGCTACCATAAATTGGTCCAATCTGTGTACAAAATGTGTGCACCACGAGAAATGGAATCCAGGACCATATCCTGGTACTAACTCATGCTCTTACCCCTACAAAAATAGGGCCTAGTAGCAGTGTCTGGCACTACAAATAAGAGGACTGAAGCAGCAACGGTCCCATAGATAATAATGTAGGACACCAGACATGCAACTTCATATGCTTTGTTGTATGTTTGCAGACTAATTCTTTAAATGTATTTAAGATGCAGTGTAATTTTTGTTTTATGTAAAAAAAGGATTGGGATTACTCCTCTACATGTTTTCAAGAAGTGTTGTCATGTAAGTTTTGCTTTGCACAAGTCTTGTCCCTTGTCATTATGTCTATAAAAGTACACTATGTGTCTCCTAAATTTTTTTTTATAAAACCAAGCAAAGATAAAATGGTATGATTTAAGAAAAAGGATTGTTGATTTATTCTATGAAAAATTACTAAAAACAGTGTACACCTGGGTGAAAAATCTAAAAATAACAAGTCAAATGAAAGACAACAGAAGGAACAATACTTTGGTTTCTTCCCGTAAAATGTAATTCGATTAATGGTCTGGGAGGTACTACCCCTTCTTTGATTCTTTATGTATTGATTCCCGCCCCCACAGTCCATAACTGAGTCACTCCCCTTAAGATAAATGCACTGAAATGTTTGCATCAAATACTGTGTAAATGTCAACTCTAGGTAGAGATGGGATATCAAAAGTACAAAGGTCACCTATTTTTCAGGCATCATAGCATTCTAGGTCCAAACATACTCATAGATATTAAGCCACAAGGACCAACCTCATTAATGTTATAAATGAAAAATTTAGTGCCTCAAGTTGTCTACATTTCATGCATCTCTGATAAATAGGCTGTGAAAAATGTTATACACTAGGAAATATCTTAGGTGAAATGCAAACAAGGTAAAGTATCACAATTTACTCATAATCCAAATTTGAAACCTCCCATGCTAAATAATTGATGCCAGAATCAAGGCATAGAAGTACAGGTTCACCTACAAGGCAAAACCACATACATATGTGAAAATAGAAAGTTTTGTGTACAGATCTGTAGTCTAAAGTCCTTTATATCTAGATCATGTTTTTGCATATGAAAAAGGGCTACACGTGTCATTCTAAAATCAGCAAGATAACTTCCCATACAAAAAGCATTAGCTGCTATATTAATAAACCCACATAATATATCCATGTTACATGTAGAAAAATGTCAACATTTAGAAGCAAATCGCTGTAGGAAAGTAGGGTCTGCTTCTTATGGTTACCCCCACTTCTTGCTTGATGTTTCACTTTTTTTGACATACAAGTACTTTGTTACACTCCAGAGTGGATACTGGGGTTGTTGAAAATAGCAATGTGTATGTACATAAGCGGCGTTCATTTGTGCTCACAGTACCCCTTGTTGTAGGCAGAACAGATATCGCTAAAACACTGACTGTGTTATCCCGCTAGCATAGACCCATGCACACACGTACACGACAGCCATTTTAGGTACCATGGTCTCTCAGTTTGCGATCGATCACCAGCGCCCCTTCCCTGACCCTGCAAGCCTCCCCCATGCACCCTGACTGCCCCCGCTCTCACATGCACAAGTCATGAGCCCTCCCCTCCCGCATGACTCTGTCTCTGAGAATCACACCCTGCGCCTGACCAACACCGCCTTTCCCTCCATGAATACCCCTCCTTTGATGACCTCTTCCTCTGAACCTAATTGTCTACATGGACCGCTGGTCACCCCCTTAGCCTGAGGATACAGTTTATTGCCCACTACTGTATGCACTCGCCTTTCTTGAAAGAAGCCACTATTGATCATGACCTCCCCACCCCCTGAGATTCGATCAGGCGCACACATTCCAAAGGAATCGGCAGAACACTCAGCTGCATGACAGCCCCCTCCTATTGTATGGAGGATAAGGGCCCCTACTGTAGCCACGTGTTGGAATATCTTCGTACTTCACAATGTCTTGATTGTAATGAAGGATGTCTGTGTGCCATAAACCTGTGTATAAAAGACGAAGCCTCAGAGAAACTTGTTAGAGCACCTCCCGAAGACACTATGCGAGTGTCCAAAATGACATGCTCTCCTCATGAGTAATAAACTCTGTTCTTGTTTTCCTGCTTCCAGCGCCCGTCTCTTCATTTGGTAATTATTCAAGATGGGAACTAAGAGTCGCCCTGCACCAGCAGCCTGGGCATCGGGTGCGATATGGGCTGACCTTTCTACAGGGTACCCTTATAAGTCCCTAGTATATGGTACCCATGTACTCAGGGCATAGGTACCCCAGAGGCCTCCCATGGGCTGAAGCATGTATTGTGCCACCCATGAGAGGCCATGGAAAATGATAGAACTACACGTCTGATACTAAAACCTGTGTAAGCTGGTGCTTGCACCACTTTCTTTAGATATAGGTTCACTATATCTATTAGTCATTACACTTAAAACCCATCTGTCATCCCTATAGCAGGCCTTATCAATTCTGAAGGCAGGGTGATAGGTTTTAGGTGCAAGGGTGCCCCTGCATGAGCTGAGCCTCTCTGCAGCCTTCAAAACCATTTTCCATGGTTGTCTGTGATTCAGCCGGACATATAGGTAGAGGTGTAATATAACCTTGCTGTAAATGCTATCTCGAAAATGGCTGCATACAAACATATCTTGTTTGGTATCAAACACCTTGGAATCATACCTCCACACCGGTAACCGGTGTGGGAGGTATGATTCCACCCCTCAGAAGGTAACTTTGTGGGGTCACTGGTCTAGCTCGAGCAGAGGAAGCAGCAAAATAGGCATCCTGTCACATTGAGGTGTGACCACCTCCAAGACAGGCTTTAGTGTATTGTAGCTGGGGGGGTGCACTCTGAGAGTGCCTGAAAGTCAGCACCTCAGGCACATTTGATGTCCCTATGCCTAGTCCAGGTTAAACCAGTTCTGGGAGCCATTGGCTTCTGCTCTGGAGCGAAACTGGGCAAAGGACATGGGAGTAACCTCTCCTCTGTCCTGCCCCTCCCCTAGGAGGGTCCCCTGAATCTGTCCAACCTTCTCTTGTGGGTACAAAAGTGCTTACCTGGCTGTAAGATTTTAGATTTTAGATTTTACGTGGATAAGATTCTAGAAGAAGAAACCACTGACCTTCGACTGTCTGGACATTCTGGACTTCGCTGGGCCTTGACTGGGCTCAACTTTGTCCCCCTTTCCATCTGAAGCTTAGTCTGTGCCCTTGCTCCAACCAGGCTCTGTGTCGGACCTGTGGTGCAATAAGGACAACTGAAGAATCTCCCTTGGAGTGATTGGGTCACTCCCCTGCCATAGCAGGCACCTCAACACAACTGACTGGTCTGCTGCTCCTGAGCTCCTGCAGACTCCCAAGATTTCAGCAACACAGATGGTGGGTTCTTAAGGTCCCTGAGGTTGATTTGCCCTCTCAGCAAGTTTGAGCCCCATATTTCTCGTGGGGACTGCATAACGCAAACCCCTGTGTTCCGCGTTCATTTGAAGTTGCATATACTTGTTGCCAATTCCCGAGCTGGTGCATTGGACTCCACGTAGTCCTGAGCAGTATTTGTACCAAAGAACTCCAGACTCCTCATACAGAGTGCCCCGAGGGCAAGTGCTTTGCAATCTTGCTCGAGGTCCCCTCGCGACTACTGGTCATTTGGACTGTGGGCCCTCCTGAGGGTCATCTTGATTTCTGTTGCGCTTTTCTGGTTGCTACAGATGTGCCCTGACTCCCCATTGCTTGGTGAGTCCCCTAGACCTTGCTGGTATACAGCATAACCTGTTTGACCTTCCTGCACAGGTTGCTTTTGCCAAGGCTTGTTGGTGCCCCAGCCGGACACCGACCCCTCAGCACTCGACATCATTCATGGGACAGCTCGCATGTGGCTCCTGGTTGTCGTCAACATCTCCTGGTCCTTGTGGCTGCAGAGTAAAGCATCCCTTCCTTCCACATGAAGCACCCGACATCAGAGGGCATTCGTCTACCGAGCCCCTGGTCACTCTGAAGTGACCAGACTCTACCCCTCTGGATTGGATTCTTTTGGACCCTTTTCACCTTCACGGCAGCAGTACTTCCTCACAGCCCTCCATTGAGAACGATGGCGATTTCTGACACCATTCCAGACCTATTCACCCGGCTCCTCTGGGATAGGTAACTTGGGTACAATGGAATCCACGCAGTGGCGGCTGGTGACATTTGAAAGTGGTAACGCATAAAACAATTGTCGTACTTCACTGCGGCGAGCGTAGAGAGCGAGCCAAAACGACCTACGGGGGTTTTGGGGGGTTTTCTCCCACAAGATTCTTTTTAAAAAAGAGTGGGCAAATGGTGCATTTTCAAGCAAACCAGAAGGTGTGAAAAGCAGCTCAGCCAATACTGCTGTTTAGAGTTGTGGGAGTTTAGAAACCTTATAGAAGTTTGACACATAATGAGAGTTCTCTGGGAATATGGAACTAAAATGAACAACAATTTACTGGTATCGCAGTAGCACAACTATTCTTAATCATACTCAAGAGATCCACAAGCTAAGATGTACAATACCATGATTGACAGGGTGATGAATTTACTTGGACACTTGCACTTAGTATGTGCTTGCACTACTAAAACTTACTAGAACAGTTTTTTACCTTCCTCACATATACATGCATCAATACTAAAGAGGAACAAGCAGTCAACAATATTGGAGCAATTCTGACTTTCCTCATTGTCAAGGCCCCTACTCAACATTGTGAAATGCGTGTTCCTCTTTAAGGGGTATTTAATGCAAATTATGTAGCTTTTCTTTGCAGCACCCAGAGGTGGATTAACTTCGTCAGTGTCAAGCACTAAGTGGCTATGTCACTAGTTATTCTCATTCACGCCTGACCATCACCATGGATACATAACAGTGTGCCTTTCTCTTAGTTTAAACTGTAGGGGAGTGCCCATTCCATAAATTAACACCTGAGAGAAAAAAGCGGGCCAGGAAATGTCCCATTTCTCCTTGACAGAGATATTAGTTTCTTAAAAAGGCAGGGGCCATGCTATAGTCTGAGTAGCCAATAAGCAAATCGAAGCCCAAAAAACAGAAGGCATAACCAGGGTGCCCAAGGAGCATTGCCCCAAAATGGCAGTAGTTGTCAGGTGCTGCCTTCCATGAGGCAACCAGACGCCCAAAGCCAACAACAACCAACTGATGAACCGGACACACACAGCCAGTGATGTGGAGAAAGAAAATCAAAAGGGACCAAAGGACAGAAGCACAAACACCAGGGCTTGAGGCTGGAAGTGCCTTTCAGCAGAGTGAGCACATCTCAACCTAAGCAAAAATTACGGCACAAGAGTGAGACCACCACCAAACTCCAGGAAGTCAAATGAGAAGGTTAGAAGGTAACCTGAGATGTGGTCTCCAATACAAACCAAACCCCACGCATCCTGTGGAGCGCAATGGAGGGACACACCAGGGACCATAACAACCTCAAAACATGGGGAAAAACAGTATGCTAGCCTGCACTCAGTACCAAAGGCCAATCAAAAGGGAAAAACAAAAATAAAATCAGTCACCCACAAAGCAGCACAACAATGCACATTCTCACAAATGGATCTTGAAAAGATGATCTGGCACATATTCAAAGACACTTCTGGAATGACCACTTGGAAAAGGACACAGCAATCCATAGGCCAGAACTAGCCAAGAGCCATGAAAGAAAGCATGCTCAGACCAAAAAAGGGGGTCTCTCCTATCCTCCAGCAAAGGGTAGTGCAGTAACACCCACAAACAAGGACTCTCCAACTCAAATCCCTGTTGGGAGCACCTAGGGTGGGCCCACATCCTGCTCCTACTGCTGACCTGTGAGTACTGCCCGAAAACCATGGGGTCAGGTCTTAGTATATTTTTGTGAATTGTTTGAATCTACCGAGGTCAACTACGTGAGATATTTTTAATGCGTCTGTCACCGCAGGCCTCAAGCGCTATATAATCACTGTGAAGCTGCCACTGTGATGACTTGGACCACAGGCCTCAAGTGCTATATGCTCACTGTTAGGCTGCAGCTGTGATGCCTGATACTTGTGAAGTTGGCTAAATTCGCAAACGTCAACTGGGAGAAATTTTAAAATCAATGTCCTGGGACATACCTAATAAAAAAGGTTTGTTGGAAAAACACCTGGAAATCAATCATCCATTTAGAATATAAATTCTCCCCAAAAACACATTTTCAGAGGAATTTTAGCCAGTAGATAAAGGTTTCATATTTGCACAATCTCACTTCTGGAATTTAAATTGTGCCCAAGTGTAACAGCAATGGAAGTAGTTAAAACATGACCAGAGCTGCTCCCAGCTGCTAAACTGCCTGCATGACCTATGTTAGCTTTTAAAAATGTATAACGGGCTCAGCCATTATAAACATGACTTCCCTACTGTGGTGCCGTGGCAGAGGGGCGGGGAGCACCTAGGCCACAGAGTGGGGCCTAAACTAAACAATGGTGTAAAGACACAATGCAGACACTGGCTATGGCTACGGGCCGAATACCACGAGCTGTCTTGCGCCCATTTATTTGTACCCCTGAGCTAGCCCGCCCTCGGGGTGTAGGGATGCGTGCGTGCGTGTGTACGTGTGTGCGTGACTGAGGGTATGGACGCGCCGGGTGGCTCCGTCAGTACATCCCTCCAAACTCAGGGATACATAGTCCACCTCATGGGGGCTTTTGAACTGGACCCAGTGTCCAGGCATAGTCCTTCAGACGCTGTCTCGGTGTGGGGTTCGGTCGGAGATTGTATCTCTGACACCGCTGACTCTCTCCACTTTCTCCAGCATTCTCTGTCAGATCCCGGGGTGTGTTTGTCGCGTTTTCGCTGCCTTCGACTGCCTCTTGTTCGTATCTTGCTGGAGGGGTGTCCTCACTCAGCTGACTCGGCGGTGTCTCACGGAGGGTCTGCCCTCCTGCCTCACTGTCTTCGTCCCCAGGTGCGGGTTCCTTGTTTTCTCGATTACTTTTGGCACGCTTGAACCAGGACACGTTCCGCGTCACGGCTCGGTTTCCTCTGGTTGCTGACACCATGGTGCCCCGAACATTGACGACCTCCCACACTTCGGGTTCGTACGCGGTAAGGTACTTCCAGTTGTGGTGTCGGTGCTTCAGGATCACTCTGTCCCCCACCACCAGGGACCTGGGCTTCGCTCTCCTTGCCTGGCTTGCTCTTTCGTTTGTCCATTGCCTGCGCAGCTGTGTGGCGTTCCGATCCAAGTTCGGCGGGCGCCAGGAGGGACTTGTCAGTACGCAGTCTCTTGAGGCTTTCTTGAACAGTAAGTGTGCAGGTGCGCATTTTGTGGTGCAGTGTGGTGTCTGGCGGTATGCACTCAGAAATTGTGACAGACATTCCTCCGCCGATTCTCCTCTTTCCACCCCAATTTGAAGGGCTCGGTTCAGCGTGTGCATGAACCTCTCGACTTCGCCGTTCTCCTGCGGCCACTGAGGCGTGATCTTCCTGTGGCGGATGCCTCTTGTCTCCAGATATGTTTGGAATTCTTTCCCTTGAAAGGGTGGGCCGCTGTTCGACCGTATTTCTGAGGGCAGGCCCAACATGGCAAATGTTCGGTCCAGTGCTGCCTTGACATGGGCAAACGCCGTGGACGGCAGTATTTCGACCACGGGAAAACGGGAGTGTGAGTCTATTAACACTAAAGTGTGCCTTCCATCCGGGAAGGATCCAAAGTCAATGCTTAGCTTCGTCCACGGTTCCGGGCACGGCTCCTCAGTGATGACTGGGTGATTGGCAGGGTCCTGGCCTGTGATGTTGCATGAATGGCAATTGCGCACCTCCTCCTCGACAGCCAGGTCCATGCCAGGGAACCACACTTTGTTGCGCAGGCGCGCTTTCGTCTTGGACACACCTTGGTGACCCTGATGTGTGAGTTGCACTACTTCCTTCTGCAAACTTGAGGGGATTACGATGGCGGTGCCGCGCAAGTTTACTCCATGGGGTCCTTCGCTCAGTTCGCTTTGTGCCTGCCAGATTTGCTGACGAAAAGTCTTCTTTACGGCCGTGAGGGCGCTGGCCCCGTCTAGAAAGTGTTTCCAGCTGCGGTCTGCCAGCGTCAATTTCACTCGGCGTAGGCACTCGTCCTCCTCCGTGGCTTTTCCAATGTCCCCGAGCGTGAGGGCTTCCGGGCAGGCGTCTTGCGTCAGCATGCGTACAAATTCCTCCACCTCTTCTGTGTCTTCTTGATCCATCATGAGGGGGGTGGCCCTTGGATGTCGAGACAGAAAGTCCGCAGGGTTGTCCGCCCCTGGCCGGAAGATGACTTCAAATCGATACGTTTGTAACTGAACGGCCCACCGCTCTATTCTCGGGGGGGGGGGCAGTTTGTTCCTGCGAATAGGGGCACCAACGGCTTGTGGTCCGTGACGACCTTAAACTCGTGACCATACAGGTATAGGTGAAAATGGCGGCAGGCCCATTTAATCGCTAGAGCCTCGCGTTAAATCTGCGCGTAGCGCATTTCGGTGGCTGTGAGGGCACGGCTAGCGTACGCAGTGGGAACCCACTGATGCACCTCTGTCTCTTGCATGAGTACAGCCCCCAACCCAACGGGGCTGGCGTCGACCACGACTTCTGTGCGACGATGGGGGCGGAAGTATGCCATGACTTTGTCGTCGATAAGGGCATCCTTGACTGCAGAGAATGCACTGTCTTCCTTCGCTGACCATGTCCACGGCTGGCCAGCTTTGGTCAGCGATCTCAGGGGCTCAGCGAGAGAGGCGAGGTTGGGGATGAAGCGACTGCAATACGTCGCCATCCCCAGGAAACTCCTGACTTCAGTGGCCGATGTGGGTCTTAGTGCTGAGCGAATGGCTTCCGCCTTTTTCGGGTCGACGCGCAGTCCGTCACGCAAGAATATGTATCCAAAGAACTCCACCGACTCCTGGTATAAGGAGCACTTTGTTCGGTGTAGAGTGAGGCCGTGGTCTGTTAGGCGTTGTAAGGTGGCCCTGAGGTGAGCATGATGTTCTTCAAGTGTCTTTGAAAATACCAGGATGTCATCGCTGAGATTAATGACTCCAGTTAGGTGGAAGGTGGTTCTGTTGCGGCTGTCCGGGTGGAGTTCGAGCTGGTGGTACCCTGCGTTGAGGTCCAACTTCGAAAACCACCATGCCCCATTCAGGTCCGCGACGATGTCGTCCATCGTGGAAGTGAGGTGCGTTTCCCGTTTGACGGCTTTGTTCGGGAGGCGCATATCCACACATAGGCGAATGGCGGCAGGTTGTTTGGGCTTCGGTGCGACCACAAGGGGTGACACCCAGGGTGTTGGGCCGGACACCTTCTCAATCACGCCCAGCTCTTCGAGTTTCCGCAGTTCTTCTTCCACCTGCGGCCGCAGGTGGAATGGTACTCGCCTATGCCTCAGCGCTGTGGGCCGAATGGTCTTGTCTATATGCAGCTTGAAGGTTTTGTCTTTGAGGCAGCCCAGACCTTGGTAGAGGGCGGGAAAGTCCTCGAGCATCATGTCTGCGTGCAGCTCTTGCACCTGGTTGGCCAAGAATACCAACTGAAGGTCTTAGGCTGTATGGCAGCTGAGTAGCGTGCCCCGGTGGCGTGGAACTTTTTCTTCACCTGATGACCATTGCTGGCGACTACCACGTCAATTACTCCGCGCAGGGGCAGCGGATCATCGCTGTCATAGGTGTATATCTTGGCATTGGACGGAGAGAGAGATGGGCAAGGGGAGAGGCGGTCATACTGAATGCTATCCATGACGTTCACCGATGCCCCGATGTCAATCAGGGCCCCCCCCTGGGGATCCTGCGATCTGCACGTCGCACATTGGTGGCGGCCGTTGTCTGGCGCCATTCCTGCCAACAATGGATACAAAGTACACTTCGTCGTTGTCTTCCAGGCTAAACGCTGCGCGAAATGGGTCACTGCAGGTTCCGGGATCTTCGAGCGACAGTTGATGTACTCTTTGAGTCACTCCCTTGGCGCCGTAATTGCTTGACCGCCGAATGGCACTGCTCCGGCACACCTTCGCGAAGTGGTTCTGTTTGCCACAGTTCGAGCATGTCTTGCCTTTAGCGAAGCATTTTCCACTGGCGTGGTGTTCCATCCCGCAGTTTCCGCAGGATGTCTGGGCCATGGGCCTTGCGCTTCCTTTCCCTGATTGTGGACGTCTGTGGATCACGCCGAGGTGCTCCTCCTTGATCGCCGGCATACGACATGCCGCTCCAGGCCGGTGTAGAGCGGCTTCAATCTCGTCAGCTCGGGCATTGGACAGTTTGTGGGAACGGGCCAGCACAAGTATCTCGTCAAGTGAGATCCGCGTTTGCCGGAGGATAAGGCGTCGAAGTTGGACAGATCTACACCCTTGTATGAGTTGTGCCCGAAGTTCTGCCCTTTGGTCTGGTAGTTCACAGGCCGTAGCAAGTTTGCGAAGACGTGCGTAGTGGAGTCAATAGACTCTGTCTCTCCCTGACGTGCTTGGCGCAGCTTGAACCATTCATAGTCCGGGTTAACACGCGGGTCGAAGTATCGGTTCAGTGCGGTAACGGCAGCGACGTAATCATGTGCTTCGCCCTTATCAGGTAAAGTCTCAAAGAGCTTGTATAGCTCATCACCGCCATAACACATGAGCAGGGATCACTTGACTCTGCCGTCCGTTTCCGTTACGCCGACAAAATAATCGTCCAGATGACCAATCCACAGCCGCCAACTCGCTGCCACGGTGAAAGGATTGGAGAGGTCACTGAACGGTGGCAGGGGGGCGGCCACGCCATGGCCGACGTGGACTGGCGGGGCAGTAACGGCAGGGCCCTGTGCGCCGACGTTGACTGGCAGCGCTGCTGCATTCTGGGGCGCTGCGACTTGAGGGGCCTGAGCGGCGGGGGCCACCGGCAACATCGGCGGCAACCGCTTGATTCATGGCTGGAGCTGCAGCAGATGTGGAGGCCACCTGCAGGCGTCACGTGTGGTTGCGACCCCCTTCGGGTCCTGGGTGAGAGGCTGTGCTTAGCGGGTAGGCCTGCGTCCAGGCTGCAAGGCCGCCTGCAAGGAGCTCGCAATGGCTAGAATGAGCGCCACGTGGTGGGCCCTAACGACGCGTGGGCGTCACACGTTCTCCCCTTCTGGGTGCCCGCCGCGTTCTGGCTGGTGCGGGGGGGCTAGAGAGAGAGACGGGGCTCCGCAGCTCGCGGGACAGGCCTGCTCATGTCCCCGAGCTTCAGCGGGTGGCGGGCGGGCAGCGCCGCCGAGAGCGCCGTCGCGCAGCGGGAGCGCTCGCAGGAGCAATAAGTAGAGGTCCGATGCCTCCCGACAGGGGAGGGCTCACCTGGGCGCCTCACGGGGCACGAAGAAATGCACACGGCGGCACAGGGACTTCGCCTGGTCTGAAGGTGCAATGGCTGGCCAGAGCAGGCACTCTCGGGCACCGCGATCGCCGGCTTGAACGCCGAGGCGTGAGCACCGCAAGGGGGGGGGGAGCCGTGACGGGCGATCGCGTGCGAGGCGTGGGAAGGCCCGCCTCGTCGCCAATGTGGTGCCGTGGCACAGGGGCGGGGAGCACCTAGGCCGCAGAGTGGGGCCTAAACTAAACAATGGTGTAAAGACACAATGCAGACACTGGCTATGGCTACTGGCCGAAGACCACGAGCGGTCTCGCGCCCATTTATTTATACCCCTGGGCTAGCCCGCCCTCGGGGTGTAGGGATGCGTGCGTGCGTGTGTACGTGTGTGCGTGACTGCGGGTATGGACGGGCCGGGTGGCTCCGTCAGTACACCTACCTTAGCACTTCATGCTCTAAGTACGCACGTACTCTGCAACCTAACTACTTTGCCTCTCACTTAGGTATCCTTTGTATCTAAGTAACAGGATTTACGCAACAAGGCCGTACAGGATGTATTCACCATCAGGTTTGTGCTCTGGGCTCAAAAGACATAATAAACTCATTATAACAGAAGAAATGAAGATTGCAGGATATTCCGTAGAAGCAAAATAAACGTAAAAAAAATATATAACGGTTACCAGCATGAACTGAAAACAAAAATATTTTTAAGCATCACAGAGACCGTAAATTACAGAGTATCACAAGTTTGGCAAACGTACAGAAATAAATCGAGGTGAAAAACCTGCGTATTGTTTTGCATCATTGTTTCATGTCTTTTATTTCTTCATGCCGAGGGGTCAAAGTGCATTAGTAGACGAGTAGCAAGCTACTCCATGACAGTCTTGGATGTCATGTGGCCTATTTGAGGAGGATTGTAATGTCATTGCTGAGGCCAGGGGGTTAGTGTACAGCCATCTCTCTCTCGGCTCAATCCCTTGCTGGAGTGTGGGGAAGTCGATTGGGTCCGACGGCTTTTGCTATTTCTGATTACTTCAGTCGCGCTGGATGACTTGCAGTGGCCTTCGTGACCTGCAGCTGCCTGGGGCCCCCGCAGGTGGCCAATAAAGAGGGCTGCACTCTAGTGCCATTGGGGCATCATCCCACCCCATTATTGGTGCGGGGACTAAGGGAGGAGTCTCTCCCAGCCTGGCATGCGGCGTGCAAGACGCGCGTCACTGCCTGTGCCTGAGAATCGGGGGAGGGGTATATAGGCCTCCTCCTCCATTGGGACTTCGTCTTTTGCGCACCAGACAGGCAGTCATGTGTTTGCCAGTGGTCGCCGTCTGAATTTCCCAGGAGCTGCTTTTAGCGCGGTGAGTGTGTGTTGCCACTCCCCCCTCTCCACTTCTTGTATGCTGGGTTGTGTGACCGTCTTCAGCTCGGGCAGCAGCTCGCAAGTCGGGGGAAGCAAGCTCCAGGCTGGGCCATAACAGCATACCGGGGGAGCTACTGCTGTAGGGCCAGGACGGTGTTGACCGGGGGAGAGCACAGAGCTGGAGGCTTAGGCCACCCAGCTGGGAGCGTTGGCCTGCAGGGAGCGCAGGGGGTACTGCGGGGCGTTGTGATGTGGTTTTGCTGGGGTGACCAGCTGGGACGGGGTGGCGGTTCCTGCCTTGAGCGGATAAAGCGACTTGCGCAGTGAGCGCCCCACTTCCCGCTTACGCCTGCACAGGCCTCCCTCCTTCTGGGGGCCCACACCGGTGTTCCACCTGCAGGGTAGTTAGATCCCCATTTGGCAGTGTTCCTCAGGCACGGCGGTTCACAGAGCTGACCGTGCTGCGTGGGGCCGGTTGTAATTGCGGGCCGCTAGGTGGACCTCTCAGGGCATGGGCCTCAGGGCATTCCCACCGAGGGGGGTAGCGTACCCTTTTTTAGTAGCACTGACTATCACCCACCCACCCCGGCAGGGTCTGGGGTGCACCGGACTCGGACGCAAAGAGGCCGTTACTGTGTGAGTGTGGCTGGCCTGGCTCAGTGTGTCTGACTTCACCCGCTCTCAGACCCTGTCCACAGGAAGAGCACATCTTTGCAATGTGGGGCAGCTCATCCTTTCTCAAAATGCATCGGTGACTGCGGAGGTGCATTTCCCTGTGGAGTTTGGGTCTGCGTGCCTCACGGGTTCTAGACGGGAGGCATTGGGCTTGTGAGGGTGGCAATGCAGACAGTGACAGGGGCGGCCCTGCCCACAGGTGTATAGGGTGGTTGAAGGTCAGCATTGGAGGGGGAATGTGCACCGGGATTGAGTCCCGAGTCGCGATGGTGGCTCCCAATGCGGCTCTCCATCTATCTCCATCTATGGCCTCCCCTCTACCGAGTGGCGGCGTGAGGGACGGGTGGTCAGTGAATAGTATGCCGCTCACCTCCCACTGTTTCCTAGGCAAGATGCTTTGGCCCATGTGCTTGTGGCCCTCCCTCACCCAGGGACGAGTTAGTACCGCCAGCAGTTGTTCCAGCACTACTCATTGTCCATCAACTGAGTTGTTTGCTAGAGCAAAGAGCGAACATGATTGAGTGCCCAAAAGTGAGGCTCCGCTCTCGGGAGGCTTTTTGCTGATTCCAGTATGTGGGTTGGTAATCATCAGCACAATGCGCCCACATTGTGGTCATTTGCACATCACTGCGGGGGCTCTGGATGACGATAGCGATCAGGCTTTGCGGGCTATATCCCCTCCCTGGTCGGGGCAGAGGTTGCTGCAGACCGGGAGGTGTGGTTTCCCCACGCGTGTGTGGTTATGTAGGGATGTGAACCGGGCGTTCAGGGTTTGATCCTCGGGCGCAGGGCTGGAGTCGCATCCTAGGGGTGCAATACATGGTGTTGTGCATGTATGGCGTAGCGTGTTGCGCACACCCCTTCCCGCCCCGGTAGGCAGCTGGTGTGAATGGCTCACCCCTAGGGTGTTTGAGCGGGACCCTGCCATGGGTATGAGAGGAGGTGCTGATGTTTGAGGCCTTGTTCCCCAGGATATCTTATGCGTGTGGAACATACTCTGCTATTGAATTACTCCCGAGTGTCTCACTGCTGGGGGAAGGGCCTGCAGTAAACTTAAACCAGGATACTCTTTTCCGAAGGCATTACCGGCAGCCATCCTCAGCCTGGTCGTACCTGAAGCCTCCTTTTATCAAATAAGTCCTTTACTGTGTATGCCTATTAAGCTACATATTTGGAACACTATCGCATATCTAGCGGTTGTTCCAGTTTCTTCATTGAATCTCTTCTATCGCAAGAGGCATTCCAGAATATCAAATTACTGATTTTAACATTTATCGGGACTGGGTCGGTTTTCAAATATACCTACATGAGGCTTGTTTGATAACCAGACATCCGACCTTTTTGTGAAACCGTTGATTTTAAAATTAATAAGACATCGTTGCACATTCGGTACAGCGCATTTTTATCAGCCATTTATTGGAATCAAGAACATCCACCAACTATGGAGTTGCAGGTTTTAATCACTAGGAACCAATCACATTGAAACAGGATCTATATTTGTGTGGCTTTCGCGAAGAAGGCGTTGTATACGCCGAAACGCGCATTGAGTTAATAAAGATATTGCCACTTTTAACCCTTTATTTATACATATTGATTAAATGTGATGTGTTACATATTGTGTTTCATTTTTTAAATGTTTTGTATAAATATAATTTGTTTAGATAATATGAAAAGAAATTATTAAAACAGTAACAACTTTGAATATATTTTTTCCGTCTTCCTTGGTCTTTTTAATGTCATAGATACTAGGTATATTGTTTGCTTTATTGACATTACCAAGGAGTTTTTGCCACTACCACTTAAGTCCCTGTCCTAGGATTTGAGCTATCCATTGTTCAGGGGGTCCTTATTTTTTCTCATTTGTAAACTTGAACCAGGCCAGGTCCAACAGGACAAAACTTGGGCCTGGTGCCTCTGTCATGCCAGAACTTGGGTTTCTGGTCACATGGCAGCTTGCCTCCTGCTTCCTCCCTGCTGTGCCTCCTATCACTTATTTGGACTGTGTGTAACAGTTGACTGTAGAGCTGCACTTATGCACCTGTGATTAGTTCATGTCAGCGTGCAGAGTGAGCCGTGTTTACGTGTATTACCTGCAGTGTAAATTACAGATGGGCGCTGCATTGTCTGCAGTGAGGAATGCAGTGTTACAACACCCTGTAGTTCTCCCAAGGTATACCCCAGCTGGTCCGACAGCACAGCTCATTGTGCTCCTTAAATTCACTTGAGACAGTCTGTATTGTTCGCTGCCCGGGCAAAGGACATTGGACAGGAAGTAGCCTTACGGTTAGAGCTGCCGACTTGGGAGCTGGGGAACCAGGCACGGTGGTGGGTCAGCATCCGGTGATTCTGGGCAAATCACTGACTCTCCCCGTGTCCACCAATAAATGAACGTTTCTTTGTGTGACATAACTGGTGCTCCTGTAAGCGCTCCAATACCTTCGGGGATCATCGTCTCCTCCACCACCTCGTACACATGCAGAATCTGATGCGCACTGGGGAATCCTGGCGCGCCTCAGACCTCTTCAAGGATGCCCCAGGTGCCCTAGAGTAGGCCCTGCCCTCCTGTGTGGTCCAGGCCGGCTGGGTTAGCAGCTTCCTGGGGCCCAGTGTTTGGGCTGGGGGAGGATGTGGTCTCGACATATATGAGGTTCTGGATTTGCCAGGGTGACCTCTTCTCACCAGGTAACTAGACTCTGTTTCTGTTTTGCCCCCTTTTGTTGATTGCCTTAGGCCACCCTGGGTTTGGAAGTCTTGTGTTGCTTCCCTTGAACTCAGTAAACCGAGGTGCCGCTCTGGCCTCTGGGCACTTTTCACTACAGGTTCGAACCAGTCTTTATGACAGGAGCTGAGTAATCATAGGTCAGAAATTCACGGCTCCACTGAGCGCACTCCCCCACTGTGCAGTGGAGCGAGGGACAGGGTGGTGGGAAGAAGCTACCTAGAACGGTGGAGGATCTAGGAATAGATCCACCACAGGGGCGGACGGATCCAGGCATGGCCATCTCAGACTTCCATCCTTTGGTGGCTGATGAAATAAGCATTATTTTGTTGTCACAGAACTTCGTGCATCAAATGCTTGAGTGGTGCGGGTTGCGGTGACGCTCTGTAAGCCGTCCTTACTAGTGTTGTTAAATGAGTCTTGAGATGAGCGTAGTTCCCCCCTTTTCTTGATGTTGTCAAGATGCGGCTGCCTCTGTTTCATGGTGCAGTTTGAGTGTTTGCAACAGGAGTGGAGGGGCCTGTTCAGTACCGGTGCTGGAAATGTGCCCCGCTGACAGTGCAACCTTAACCCTACCCTTAAAGGTGGGAAAAGGGACTTGAGTCAGTCCTGCAGCTTCACCCCGAGGGGTTGCAGACCCCCCCTGCTACTTAAATGGGTTTTGGTGTATGGCAAAGTGTCTGATGAAACCCAGACCCCTCTGGTCTGCGAACCTACCCCATGACCTTACCCTGTGCCACACTCTGTGGGGATCATCCCAGACCACCAGAGCCAACATTGACCCATGTCTTAGCTGACCCCACCTAAGTCAGCCTATACTGGACAATGCCCCCCTACCCCTGGCAGTGGTGTCATAGCCTCCTAAGTGGATCACCAAGATGTTAGGGAGACCTTCCCCTCCAGCCAGTCTCTGCCCCAGTCTATTCGGAGCTGCTCCAACTTATTCTACGGAACCCAATCCAGACAAGCTAGTGTCTGGTGGAACCAAAGCCCCTAGGTCTGTGAACTTGTGCATTGACTATTCACACTCCTGCAGGATAGTACCCCTGCCTCACATAGCTCAGCCCTGTGCTACCTCTCGGCGGGACGATTACAGGCACCAATCCTTAAATTGCCCCATCCATTTGGTGATCTCACCTGGCCACCATCCATGGGCACCCTGTGTGCCTGAACACCTGTCTCCCTAATCAATGGGACGGCAGCCCATTTGTTAGGTGACTGCTCCCACAAGCCACTTGCCTACTTAGGCTATTAGCGCAAGAAGTTTTTAACTTAACATTTCTGCACAATCCCATTGATTGCTAAATCATGATGCATAGGAATGTTTCTATCTAGAAGTATGTGACAATGAGCAAGTGTGCCCTCATGCACTTGTCGAGCACCCCTCCTTCCTTATTGGAATTTCACCTGCTCAGCTCCCTCTGTGGTGAAACCCCCTAGGCTGACCAGCTTAATGAACCTGCCTGATTAAGAACAAAGCGAAACTGTCTGTAATGTGGTTCCTCACATTCGGGATTGACTAAGGCCTACTTTACTCCCATGCTACCTCCTTCCCCTATTAGAGGGGGGGGGGGGGTGTCACACTGCCCACCCTGTGCATCCTCAGCAGTGGAAAATGACCTGGTCTGTAACATTTTACTTTTGTTGAATACCGGACGTGCCAAACGTTCTTTTTACATGGCATCCTTACCTGCTTGGCACTAAGTTTCCCATTTATTGGGACAGCAGCACACTATGTTGTAAGTTTGGCTGACAGCGTCCCCACCCAGCGTCGCTGCTATAGCTAACCAGTGGGTCATTTGAGCATAACTGCAGTTCAGGGGTGCCCTTACTTCGCTCTGTTTGGCCAGACAAATGCACAGACCCTTTGATTGCTAAACCTTGGTGAACACCTTGCTGGTGTCAAATCTGGTTTGAAAGAATATATGTATTGTGCCAATCTATTGGCGACACCTCACCCTTTCCTGTAGCGACAGCTTATGCAGCGCACCCCACTTACTTAAGTGCTGTCAGATCACATATGCACAGTGCCTGCTGTCCATCTCTGACCCTGGATGCTCAAACCAGCAAAAGTATCGGAATCCCAGGGTCCCAAATTCCTGTTTAACTGCAATAAACCTTGAGTGACCCGCTGGGAGACACCACAACCCGCATTGGCCAGGAGAACCTTAAAAAGCAAACAATATCCACCTGGACATACCTCTAAATGAGACTGACTCCAAGCAGCTGTGAGGCCAGAGACACACACACTTTTTACTGACCTCTTTAATGCCACTTGGCATACCCAGGTATACTTTGTATCTGAATGACTTATGCACAGGTGATTGACACTCTCCCACTTGCAGTTGATTGTGAAACATTTTGGACTAGATCATTGAATTCAGGCTCCACACCCTGGGTGGAGTCTAGCACTCCCCATACTTCTGGTAGTGTAAACCATGGTCGCGCCTCTTGTTCAGATGAGTTCAGCAATTGAAGACGCTGACAGCCTCTGGTGGCCTGATACTGGGCTGTGTGTATGCGGCCCAGGGTGCCTTAACCAATTGACTTGGTGAGGATGGGTGCGACATTGCCTGGCTGTATTGTGCCTACTGTTTGGGGACACCTCACCCTTTCATGGAGTGACAACTTACGCAGCTCACCAGACTTGTTTCACTGCCTTCCATTCACAGATGCACAGTACCCTAGCTAAATTAAGCCTTGATGTCCTGTATGGGTTTCAACCAACACTTAAAGGAATGCTTGCTGTGTAGGTGATGCAGCCTGCATATACTATGCTAAGAGAGAGTGCACTTGCTCTGTGATCCCCTGACCGCTTGCCTGGCCTCCTCTATACCCACGGATAGCTAGGGCAAAGCATACATTCTAAAATGATGAGACTGTGCAAGAACTGTCATAAGTGTTCGCCTACATGAGTCACCCAACACCAAGTTGATCCCGACTAACCTTGTGTTCTGGTGCCATGTTCGGAAAGGCATTTCCCCTGTTCTGTCAACTCCTGTGCTGTTCTACACACGCTCTTTCCAACCCAGAGTGCGAGAGTCCCCTTACCTTGATATCGAAATTCCCAGTTTAATGTTTTGGATGTGCGTCTATCGTGCATATGACACCACGTGCCCCATTTTTGTTAGGCTGTGTCAAACTTGTTGCCTGCGCCACCCTTCTGGCCTATGGATCTAAACTAAACTGTCGCTTACTACATTGCTTAGTCAGCCCAGTGCATTCCAAATTCCAGGACGATTCCCGTTTCTGACTGTTCCCCCCATAATATCTTGGCGCTGCATAATATGTTTATTGCTATGCAACTCCATGGTACTCATTTTATTGACCTCAGATGGCTGAAATTTTAAGTGGACCTCCAGGATCTAAACCTGGGCCCAAGCAGTTGAAAACTAGCCACTTTGTTCTGCCACTCCCCAGGCTTGACAGTGTGTTGTATGTGACGGTAATATGGAGGTATAAGGCAGTCCTTCCCATATCCTTATGGTGCGTAGCTTTGTGACCCACTGGCTGGTAGTTGCGACATCTGTCATTGCCTCCAGATATCCCACACACACAACACTACACCTACACAAGCAAGTACTAATGAAGTAAAAAAACACCAAACTGGGGCAAGACTGCAGTCATGAGACAAACAACTAGAAACTAGAGGTCATTACCGGACGCCGAACGACTTAACAAGAGCTGTATCCAATGTAACGCTTCCACGTGTGCAGGGCACTTACTACAAAAGAACCGTAAAAAAGGTGCTTTCTTAACATGGCTTGTTATTCTGCAGTCATGGAGCCTTGGGTGGTAGAGAGCTATAACTGAGCTCCAGTTAAATTGCCTCTTCCGTGCGATGCGATTAAGTGCTTGCCTAGAAACACGATTCAGGTAAACAAGAAAAAGTTCTGGTAATGCACCACTCCTTGCTTCTCTGTGGCTAAAAGCGCAAAATGAAACCCCTCAAACTGCAACCATGAAGGCTAATGGGATGAGCGAACACTGCTGATGCAACTCCTCCTGAGCTTTCGCTCGTAAAGACTGCAATTACGGGACAATCAGCACAGTTTATGGGTACCAGACTCTGTTGAAAAGGACCTGTAGTGCCTTCTCAAATGATTGTAAGCCTACGATTCCTAAGGATGCTTTCACTACCCTTGGAATTGCAAGTATTCATGAATGGCCTCAAGATTTTCTTATAGCCACCTACCGGTTAACAACTCACTGTGTTTGTGAGGAAACACAGCCCCTTATCAGATTGGCGCATGCCAAGTACAAATTTCTTTTATTAATCTCAACGTCTGAGGGGGCCCGGGGAACGAGAGGTGGCAAATGAGAAGACAGCTGTCTTGATGGCATGGGCCATCAAGGCGTGGGCCTGTAGGGATGGATCTCTTTCTTCTAGATTTGTAGGAGGCTTTAGAGATGTGCCAGCTCCCCCCGACCCCCTCCGCTCCCATCTCAGGCCCTTCCCGCCACTGCTTCCCTGGGGCCCCGCCCCCTACACACCCGTTGGCCTCCCCGCTCCCACCTCCCAGCTGCTCTTCCCTCCCATGCCTCCTATGCAGGCCGGGAAGCACCAAACGCAAGCCCGTCTGCCCCCGTCCGTGCCTGAACCAAGCCCAGAGCCAGAAGCCCTGGACCCCACGAACGCCACGACACCAGAATCCACTACGATGCCAGCACCCTCCGCGTACTCAACACCGGCCAAAACCACACCTGCTTCCAAACCGCCCCAAAACGGACCTACGGACCCTTCTCCTGCCACACCTGCAGCTTCACCTTTGACAGAACCACCAAACCTCCAAAGACTGGACCCAACCACCTCCACTGCATACTCCTCAACACCCCCTCCACACGCAAACACACCATCGAGCTCTGGGATCTGCTCGACACCTCCTCCCCAGACATGGCCTTCCTGACCGAGACCTGGTGAAACATCTCCTTACCACCCGACATCGCCATAGCCATCCCGGACGGCTACAAGATCACCCGCAGGGACCGCGCCACCGGAATCGGAGGAGGAATAGCCATCATCCACAAGTCCACCCTCAAGGTCGCCACCCACGCGGACAACACCTTCAACACCGCCGAACACCTACACTTCTGGATCCACACCGACTGCAACACCACCCTCAGAGGAAAACTCATCTACAGACCCCCCGGACGCAACCTAGGATTCATCCTCGACTCCTCCGTCTCCAGGTCGAAACAAGTCAACGCCGTCTCCTCCTCCTGCTACAGCACTCTCCACATGGTCCGCAGGATCTACAAGTGGATCCCCACCGATACAAGAAGAATGGTGACACAGGCCCTCGTCAGCAGCAGACTGGACTACGGCAACGCACTCTACGCAGGAATCCCAACCAAACACCTACGACGACTACAACGCATCCAAAACGCCTCCGCCCGATTAATCGTCAACGTCTCCTGCCGCAGCCACATCACCCTACACTGGCTCCCCGTCGACAATAGGATCATCTTCAAGCTCCTCACCCATGCACACAAAGCACTCCACAACGCTGGACCAGCCTACCTGAAAAGCAGACTCAGCTTCCACACCCCCACCCGCCAGCTCCGCTCCGCCAGCCTCGCCCTCGCAGCTGTCCCCCGCATCCAACGAACGACCTCCGGCAACAGATCCTTCTCCTGCCTTGGCGCCAAGACCTGGAACACACTTCCTACCGACATAAGGCAGACCCAAGACCTTCTCGCCTTCAGAAGACTCCTCAAGACCTGGCTCTTCGAGCAGTAGCAGCTTCCTCCCCCTCCCTTCAGCACCTTGGGACCCTTACGGGTAAGTAGCATGCTGATTGATTGATTGATTGATTGAATGGTAAGACCATAGTTGTTTTTGTGGGGGCTCTGGCTGTGACCACCTCCAGAGCTGTGGCGGAGTTACAGGGCGATATGGAAGCAAATGGGTACAGAAGGGTACCTCTGTGCGGCACAATAGGGGTGCCAGTGGCAAATCCCAGGAGCCTTATGGGAGGTTCCTGGAAAACCGTGTCCGCGCCCCGTTAGTCCTTCGGAGCGGTTGTGGGCCTGAACAACTGGGGGCTTGTCTTGCTACGCTCAGCCCTGAAAGGGGCGTGTGTAATAAGGGACCAAGGTGTCACGTGAACCGGGAAGAGGATCACCAGAAGGGGAAGCACAGATGGGGTTCAACTTAGTGCTGCTTCCGGTGGGCAGGCGGCCCAGATGGGTGCCTGCCATTGGATTGGCCATAAGATAACCCACCATATTGCATACTGTTGTATGTAATAAACCTGTAGCAGTATTTACCCAAACAAAGAAATGTGTGGTGTATTTATTTATTTGCATGCATGTTATGTGTGTTGGGGTGGGGTGTGTTGCCAATGGTGGTGCTATGCGGCCTGCGCCTGGCCCATCATCTGGGGACATCTGCCCTGTACGGCCTCTGAGCTCGCACTCTATTTTCTATTTCTATTAAAGAATATTTCCATGTATTTATTTTGGTGTGCGCAGATGTGCAGGTAACCTAAACTGCTTCCAAACACTTTGGAATGGTGCTGTTCAAGCATTTTAATGACCACTTTTCCCGTGTGCAAAAAAAATCATTGGGTGAATGGGAAATATACACAAAAAAATGCGGGGCACGCCCGGCAAAAGCAAGCGGGTTGGCAGGTATGCAATACAGATGTTTCTTTACAGAGTGTCTCACTGCCACAGTTTAAGCATGATGTGTGTCTGTGTCAGAGCCTGGCGGCCCTCCGACATTAATTCACCCACCACCCGGGTTGATATCCTCTGCTTTAGTTGAATGAAAATTGACATAAGAGGAATAAGCATAGATTAAAACACCTCTCTGTGATGCTTTGTACACTGGCAGCACACGTGGTCACGGTAGACAGTTTGAATTGAGATGCTTTCAACAAGACATAGCTTTTAGCATTTTTTACAGCGACTCTCTTACAAAGTTGCTGAATTCTTAATTCTGAAAGACGAGGCCTCCACAACTTTCCCCAGCAATTTTCCTGCAGAGACAACCTGACACTGTTAAGGAAGAAAACAGGAGTTGTCTCTAGTCTTACCTTACTAGTCAGTGCTGATTAAATTAAATACATTAAGTGGCTAGGTGACGTGATCACGGTGACCGAAGCAGTTGGACCCAAGCATGAGCGAGTAGGCAGTACTGGCAGCGCTCACAAACATGGGGTGTCTGTGTGGTGCGGTGTGCTCCGACATGACATCATGGACCAGTCACGCTTGCACCTTTAGCGAAGAAATTGCCAATCACTGTCTGCATGGCTTCATAAGCCATGACAGTGATTGGACCAGCTTGGTTACACAGTGCCCATGCTCAATGCCCAAAGCTCAGGACTGCGAGCCAATCCAGATGCTGCTCCAGCAGTGCCAGGATAACATGATTAGCTTGAGCAGGGGATACTCCCCGCTGATTAGGAGACTGAGGGCTGCGGCATGAAACCCATGGTCTCCTAATCTGCAGCCTAGAGTGCGCATATTCGGGCTGATTGGAAAAATAATCAGCCCAAAACCGAACATGTGCACTCTCAAGTTGCTGTTACGCTACACCTCCACCACCATTGACACTTACAGCATGTTGTTGTGACTGGTGCCTGCTGCCAGTGCGTGCCCCACCCCCTTCAGAGCCAGCCATTGCACTCTTGTCGCCTGATTGCCTCGGGCATGGTCCATTGACCCTCCGGCCAGCCGTATTAATTATTTGAAGTTGAGTGGCAGGTGCTGGAGTTAGTTAAATGTACTTAACTTTTTTAAGTTCATTTAGTCACACAGCGGCACTGATTGTGTAGTGGGGCAACGCCCCAGTGCCCTAAACCAAACATTTAAGTTCCAAAGGGTTTGCTTGAAGTCCTCCTAGAAAGGTCCTTAAACTTTAAAATTGCAACCGCGACTTCCCCATATGATTGTTCGGAGCCCGCAGTCGTGTTAGCACACTGCAACTGTCCTCTGTGGAGTCCCTATCTACTCACCTTGGGTGGTTGGTTGGGGTCGCAACAATTCTACGTGCTCTAGACCTTGTCTTGACTCAAGCCATGATTGTTATACCACTATTTTAATATATGGTTTGGTCTCCCCCGAAGCCCACTGTGTATTATGCTACTTACAACTGTTCTATTGATCTCGTATTGTGTGCTTTGTGTTCTATCCTCGTGTAGAGGATAGTAGAGAGTGTTATATTAATAAATACATACTTTTATATAACTACTGTGTTTTTCTCCTTCATTTAGTTAATTCAGAAGGTGATATTCTGGTAAAACAAGCTGATTTACATTCCTTCAAGATTAAGCCTGAAGGCTGCTATCCATAGCTACCACTAGGATAGCTTTCTAAAGGTTATCTTTGACTTCATACATCATAAGCGTTGTTTGGACTGGTGCAAGGTGCCCACTTTAATTAGTGGACATCATATACCAAGTCAACTTCTCATAATAGCCATGCTAACATATGTCCAATAATCTAATGCTGTGCAACTGTTATGTAGGCAAGGAAGGACATCATAGGTGATTAAGGGACAAATGTGTGTGTGAGTGTAAAACATGTTGGCACTGTCACTACCTATATATGTCTACATGTATGCAGCATAATCATTCTAACACACTCATCATAGTAATCTCCTGGTTAAACATGAAGGTTAGCATGTTGATGTGTTGTATGGTTTTACACCATGGACAATATGTTCAATAACACAAAGAATTTTAAAATACATGTGTAAAGTAATGTTCATCAGAACCTAATATGTATCTGTTAAAAGCTGAATCAATTTGTGTGAGTTTTCCTACATACATGACACAAATAGTTATGTCTAAGGGCCTGATTAATTTTGGCGGGCTGGTGATCGCCGTGCCGGCAGTCTGACCACGGTGAGCTTGGCAGTTTGACCTCTGTAACTGCAAATGGGTTAGATTGGGTTAGTGAACACCGCTGCCGCACCTGCCAACCCCACCAGTCAACTGAGAGCGTGCCAATCACGAAGCGTGCCTCTGAAGCTGTGGGAGTTTTTGATGCTATCTGCCCAATTATGAGTAATTTTACAGCCAGCATGCCCGTGGAAATCCAACCACTACATCTGAGATGGTGGAAAGGGAGGGATATAAAGAGGAAACTCTCCTCTGCTCACCTCTACAAATCTTGTGCTGCCATGGAGCCGATCCTACATGCCCTTCTAATGCTCTACCTGCTCAACAATGTTTAAAACCAAGTCTGCCATGGATTAAATCGTCAGTAAGTCACACAACTACCTGTTGCCATTGACTTCTCAGCAAGCCAACGCCCACATGGAACAGGCAAACTAATTGGGGTCCCCACGTAAATTGCCTGTGTACAGGGACCCTGTCTGGGATTTTTCCTCAACAATCATCCAAAACATATCAGTAGGATGCCCTCCTAGGCCAAATCATTGGTACTGTACACAAATGCACATGTGTTAGCAAATTATTTAAAGTGTTAGTGATGTGTTCATTAATTTGTGTTCCATAATAGCACATCCTCATCAATACCACAACTATTAAACTCTGTCACATATAACATTTGCCCTTTTGCACTTGTCTGCCATGTCACTACTGATCTTCACCAGTCATGCAGGTTACCATTTCTCAAGTGTAACTGAAGTGACATTAAACTGACTACAACTACCATGAGGCCTTGTGATTGTAACTCTGACCAAGGTGCTACATTCCTATTGCCCTTTCACACTTGCTTGCCATGTCATCACTGATCTACACTGTTAGACCTGGCACCATTGGCGTGGGTCTCCCTTCCTTTTTTGCTGTGCCTCATGTGTTTTTGCTGGTGTTAGATGCTTTGGGCACTGTGCCACTGCTGTCCAGTGCCACAGTGCGAGTGCTCCCTACCGTAAATTGATGTATTGATTAGTGGTTCCCTGATTGGCTATTTGGTTTACTTGTCAGACCCTAGTACAGTGCACTGAGTGTGCCCAGGGCATGTAAATCCAAATGCTGCTAGTGTGCTTGCAGCACTGGTTGTGCCACCCACAGAAGCGGCCTGGTAAAATATATCTAAGGTCTGACATTGCAGAGCCTTCGTGCAGTCTGGTACTGTCATGCTGACTGGGCAAGTGCATCCACTTACCAGTCCCTAAACCTTCCCTTTTCTTCATATTAGTCACCCCTATGGTAGGCCCAATGGCAGGGTGCATTGTAAGTATAAGGTAGGACAAGCCCTGATGTGTGTGGCATGTCCTAATAGTGAATTACAGCCATTTTCGTTTTTCACTATTGCAAGGCTACCTGTTCTCTATAGGCCAGAATGGGCTGCTGGATTGTTGCATGTTTATAATCCTAGCAGACTCAGAGAACATGGTAGACATTCGAGTTTAGTATGCCTGGACTAAGAATATTAAAATACATCTTTTAGTGAAGTTTATTTCAATATTCTTTGTTTGCAAATACCACTTTTAGAAAGTAGGTATTTGCTTGCCTAACCATTTGAGCCTGCCTCTGCGAGGTTGTGTTTTCCTTTTTCTGGTTTTGTGAGTGTCAGGGCTGAGGGATTCCAAGAGACAGGCTGGGGCAGCCGGTGGTGAATAGGAAGATCTGCATCTAGGTGGGAGGGAGGAGTTGGACCTGAATAGGGATGGGCCTTCCCTCTAAAATGCTGGCTCAACCCCCTGTGGTGCGTCTGATATCTCTGCCCTGCAAACTGAAAGAAGAGAAGGAAGACCGTCAACAAAGTGCTCCAGGACTGTATTTGCCTTCCACAATGCTGGCTCCACCTCCTGTGGGGCGTCTGATGTGCCTGCCCTGTGCTGTGAAAGGAAAGGAGAAGGCTGGTAAACAGAGTGCTTCAGAACTGTCTTGAACTGGGCACAGGCCCCTCTCCCCTTAGAGAACAACGGATTTTGGGTTATAAGTATTGGGACCCTGATCCCATGAAATTAGATCACTTTTGGACTTACAAAGTGAAACCTCTGCTGAGGAGAAGGAACCTGAAGAAACTGAGGAGAGACTATTCCCAAGTTGAAGTGCTGCTTGGGGCATCGGCCTGCAGTGGTTGCCTGACTGCCAAAGACAGGAGAAAGAACTTTGTGGACTTTTCTTTCAACGTGTGCAAAGATCTGCAAGGGCTTGGAAGAGAGCTTGCCCCCTGACCGAAGTCCCTGGACCAGTGGACTTCACCAGCCTTTGTGAATAGCTGCTGGTAACAAGTGGCTCCAGAGGCAGGCAGCTGTGACCGACTCTCACGACCAACCCGGTGTCCTGTAGGCACCGCATCAAGCAACGTCCGCCTCGAACAACGCAAGCTCTGCGCTCACCGACTCTGTCCTGACGCCGTCACCGAGCCATAGCCTGCACCGTGACTGGTAGACACTGCGACCCGGTCACTGCTGCTGGCTTCGCGTCCTGTGACCGCACCGGAGTTGGGCACTGCCTCGCACCCTTCGTGACGCACCGCCCGACTGGCATCGCTGTCCGGACTGATCGATGCCAGCTCCCAAACTCCGGCTCATTCGCCGCCCCGCAAGCTGCAAGCACCGCATCGAAGCACCGTCTCGCCCTGCAACGCAAGCCTTGGATCCACCGACTCTGTCAAAGGGCCGCTGCTTGCACCGCATCGAGGGACAACGTGTCCTGCAACTCTTCCTTTCTGCACCGCGATGCAACGATCACCGGAACTGGCTCGCACATCCGTGCCGGCCGCCCCAAGTTAAAGGTACTGTGACTGAGTCTGTCGACCATTGAGTGGGCCCGTACCGACGCGGTTCGCCGGATTTGCTAGACTCTGTTATTTTTAACAACGCTGTAGCCCGTCCGGGCTACCGACTCGCACAGAACCTTGATTTAAGCCTTTTTAACAAGAACTCTTGAAAGCTAATAGTACTGTAGATTCTTTTTGTCGTTTATTGGTCTTGTGGTAACTCTATATAAAATCTACCTATTTTTTATATAAAACCTTGTGTGGTGTCCATTTGTAGTGGTGTCACTGGGTTACTGTATGTGGTCACAAATGCTTACCTTACACCGCCTCTTAAATAAGTCTTGACTACTTGCGCCACGCTACCTAGAGGGTGAGCAGGGGTTATTTTAGGAGTGTAATCCCCCTTACTCTGACTAGAGGAGAGGGTCCCTATTGTTCACAAGTACCTACCTGTGCCAACTAGAGACCCCCAATTCTAACATACACTAGTCTTGCAGCTTACCTAAGTTCAAGTGTTAATAAATTTGGGGTGGAGCTTGGCCCAGCGGCATAATGGTCGCTCTTTAGAGAGGCTCTGCTGGCCGAGCCTATAATTTGTACAGAATTCTGCTGTTAATGGGCTAATCACCCATTCATCAGCTGAAAATTGGGACCCCTGATACCTGTGCACACCGTGGGGGTGTTTTAGCTGCCATCGCTGGCCAGAGTGAACCGAATCATGTATGTGCGAGTGAGGCCCTGCCGACAACATGACTAGGCCTGCCCTGCCGAGTTGAGCCCCTACCTTGCGTAACTGCGGTGCAGGTGCCATGGGCCCTAAGCTGAACAGCTGAGACATGGCCGGATACACCCCATGACCCACCTGTTTGGCCTCACCACAGCCGGAGGAGACACGAGTGGCTGGACCATCCTCCAGTGGCCGCTATCTGTGGCCAACAAAAACAACATGTGGCAAGCCGCTAAACTGCATAGCCTGAGTTGAGGGAGAACCTGGTGGCTGGGCCTGTGGTTGTCACTGGGACTGTTGTGGGAAGGGCAGCTGGAGGCCCAGAAAAAGTTAAAAGAAGTACTGGTTGCCCTAGAAGGCATTGTGCCCGGGAGGGGGCAAATCACCTGTATCCTGAGCAGTGTTAATTTGGTCACCTAAGGCTGTATATGCCCACACACCTGTGGAGACGATGTTTGCATTGTGGATTTGTGCCCCCTTCCAACTGTTTCAGTCTGTGCATGTGGTTTCTGCATGTGCCATGGGTGGCCCTCTACTCCTGCAGGGACCGGCAGCTGCCTACTGGAGCCCTATGTGATTAATTGTGCTCCTGGTCATCTGGGGGCGTCCGGTCCTTGATCAAGGCCCAAGTCCAAGTTGCTAACTGTACCCAAACAGACCAGACACATGGCACAGGAGTTGTATCTGGCTGCCATGTGTTTTCAATGCTGCATGTCTGGTGTGCTCTGTGGAGGTATTTGTGGCCAAGTATCTCCTCCCTGGCGAGACATACCTGGTTTTGCTGCTGATCCCACTGGATTTTGTAAGACTACTCTTGTTGCACAGCAGAGCTGGGTCTGCTTGTGCCCCTGTCTGTGAAAGTGCTTCAGGGTGTGGCTGGCCCCTAGAACCTTGCTGTATGCCCGCCTGCTTGACTGCTCAGCCTACCCTGGTTATTGCTGTTGTGTATCAAGACTGTCTTTCTTTGTACACTTGCTATCCTATTCATACACAAGCTTGTACTGTCATAGCCACATGCCATGGGGTGACACGATACAAAGCAATCAAAGCTGATGAGGGGCTCAGGGGGTTACAATCTGAGACCTGGAAGACTAAGTTGAGACTATGTTACGGGATTTATTCGGGCACAGCCTTTCCAACATCTTCATCATGGAACATGTACATTACTCTCTTTGCCCTAGACAACCCGTTGGTGCACCTGCTCGCCCCATTATTGCACACCTTCTGAACCACCAGGGCTGCGATACATTCTTGCATCTTGTGCAGGAACAAGGTTCTGTTTAATATCAAGGGAACTGCCTGTCATTCTATACAGACTTCACGTTGTCAGTGCAGGATGACCCCACAAATTTTTGTCAGCCAAACGCACCCTTCAGATAGCGGAAATTTACTATCCATTAATTTACCCTGCCAAATTGAACGTCACTTAGGAGGGCAAGCATCACTTTTTCCAGGATGCCAAATCTGCCCTAAAATGTTCCAAGTATGTCACCAAGTATCTGTGCTTCCCTCATACTTCTTCAAGTGCAGCCGACTTAAATCTATTAAGTGACAATGACTGGTTATTTCTTGTTTCAATGTTCATTGGTCATGGTCAACTCTAGCCGGATGTATCCTACCCACTGCTCTCTAAATCTGTATTATTCTCTTCACCCACTTCGCAGCCCAGTCCGAGAAATCCCTGGGGCAGATTTATGATAACTGGCGCATCCCCAGGGATGCGCCAGTTATCTTGCGCAGCTGCTCCACCACCCATGGTGCACCACATTTACAATGCGGCGCACCATGGGGCAAAAACGGCACAGATGCGTGACGCATCTGTGCCGTTAAGGTGGCACATTGCTGGAGTTGCGTCGCAAGCGCGACGCAGCTCCAGCAAGGCTCGGGGTGCCCCATCTTTGCAATGCTGCGTCAAGACCTACGCCTGCTTCAAGCAGGCGCAGGGTTTTGACACAGCATTGGCCTGAAAGTGACTGAGTGAAATCTTATAGATTTCACTCAGCCACTTTTGCGAGGCGCACCTGCCCCGGAACGGCGACAAGCGGCGCAGGGCTTTACAACGTGACGCATCTGCCTAGATGCGTCGGTCATAGGGATGTGCCACGTTTACGCCGCCTTGCGTGACGCAACAGCGGCGTAAACATGGCGCAAGGGCCTCATAAATCTGCCCCCCTGTTTTTTGTACTTTACAATGTTACGTCATTTGGTCTCATATCTTGTTAGCAAGAATGTTGCCCTTTGATATCGCTAGCTCATCCACCCTGCTTTACATGGTAGGGGCTGTCTGCCCGGTTGCTCTCTGCCTCCAGGGATAATTCCTATTCAAGTTACTAAGTTGTGGGAGTTTTGGGTGGGAGGGATGTGGTATGTGGGATTGGAATTCTCAACAAAGTTCATGGGTTGGAATGGGTGGGGGAGAAGGGGTGTTGTTTGCTTTCCCTGTTTCTGCTGTGCTATGTTTGTCTTAGGGACCGAGCCACAGTACACTAACCCAGTGAAGAATAAATTTATTGTATAGTTAATAAAAACCATTACAAAATATTGGATATCACAATGTTTAAAAAGCAGGAAGTTAACATCGCTGTATAAAAGGTAAAATAATGTGAAATAAAGCAGTCATTCAAATTCTTAAATATGAACATGTTATTAGTTCAAGTCTTTGCCAATAATATTGGCTTTTTCTCAAAATTGGCAATAAGTTTGTCTGCTCTGCAAATAAGTTGTGGGTCTACTGAGCATAGGATGTGTACAATCGCAGACCGGCAAGTGCAAATTCCAAGTTCCTTAAACTTGGCTTTTAACCAACTCCGACGTTCCTGAATCAGAGCCGGGCAAATACAAATCAAATGGGTGAAATCCTGTCTTCCTGCGCCACATAGATCGCATTCCACACTTTCTGGGGGCTTCCATTTAGGTTGGTCAGCATTCGTTGGGAAGCTACCCAACCTTAAGTTGAGGTGTTTGCGTTTGATGAATAGTGAGAAAGCCAGGTCTAAGTAGGCTGCCAGTACAGGTTTTTTATAAGATCGGATTGTCATCCAAGCGTGGGTTCGATGACTGAAGGTTAGCTTATCGTTAGGCAACGAATGCCTGTTGGCTGCCTTCTTTACCACCTGTTTACATGCCTGTACTGGAAGCTTGTGTACACTAACCCTGTTTCTTTTGCATGCACCACATGTGTCCCATTGAAACAACCATTTCAGCTCCTTGCCTACATTTTTGTGCAACCATGACCAGTACTACTTGTGTCTCAGGGAATTAACGTGGCCTTAAAAATTGTAGAAAGGCACATCTAGTATATGCCTACATAATCAGACATAAAGCAGATATCTGTTTCATACAAAAGACACACCTGGTGAGCTCATCACCTTCGGGGCTGCACTCCAGTGTTATTTTAGCTGGACAATTATAGAGCCACCCAGTAGTTCTAGCTGCTATTTACGGCCCTAATACTGATGATGATCCCATGTTCTTCTCTGAAATTCGGAGATTAGTCTCAAATCTTGGACAACAGGCGTTGATTTGCAGTGGGGACTTCAATGTTGCTCTCGATGGCCAGCTTGACTGCTTTGGAGCCTCCAGGCACCTGCATCCCAATGCTGTATATACATTCAACATAATCATTCTTGATAATTGCTTGAGTGATGTTTACCGGCTTGCGCACGTGTGTACCCTTGAGGGCACCTGTGTTTCTAAGCACCTCAATGCCTGTTCCAGGATAGAATTTTGGCTAACATCCAGGTTTGCTCAGAAATGGACTACTAGGATGACTCACCTTTTGTTGACTAAAGACTGGGGATAGGGAAATGGCTTGGGGCTTAGCATGTAATGAACTGTAAACTACCAGCCTACCTTGGATTAACACATGGAGGCACCTACTTGAATATATTATCTTCTCCCGGATCATTTACTTAATTAAGAGGTGATCTTTGGGCTTCAGGGTCATTCAGATCTCTGGCTTTAGGGAAATTCAGAGACCTACTGCAACATTCAGGTGGTCAATATTATGCTTGGGTGGAGTTTGCAGAGTTTTACTACACGGAACTCTGCGAAGAGCCAATAAACCTCCACCTGCTCTGCGGAGTTCCGCTAGCATCAGAGTCTGTTAAGTCGCACTACTTGCACTGATTTTTAGCACCGGGAGGTTGTATTGCACTGTAAAATCAGCATGAACGACACTGCGTGTCGCACCAGAGGATGCTGCTCCTTTCTGCTTCCTCAACGCAAAGAGTCATTTCCTGAAGTTTTTGGGAACTCCACGTTGAGCATAAGTCCACGAACTCCGCCGGCGGAGCGAAATTCTTCATCCACCCCAAGTTAACAGGCATCATGATATACATTGGGCGGTTCAGAGACTGATAACATACTGATAACCCTCTTGCCCTGCTGTCACTTGCTTATTACTGAACACTGCATGGAAACCTCAGAGAGGGGATATTGCTACTGCCTAAAGATGAAGAGGGAAACGAGCCGTGTGACACTGATTAAGCAAGGTCATTGGGCACATAAAAGAATCTGACACCACCTAAAGGTAGGAATCGCCCATTCAAGCAGGGTCTTCAGTGTCCATCTGCTTAAAAACCAAGATTCACTGCACCTCGAGGTGAGTTTATCATTCATGCTGAATTAATCCACTTATTTAAAAAGACTTAGCCATTCATCACCGGAGATAATTTAAGTGAGAAATAATCTTTCCCTCATAGTTATGAACCAAGCCACCACATATCTCCGTGCTCCTTCTTTACACCACATGCAAAGCTCACAGCCCACTGACAACAACTAAGGGAGTCTTCTCAGCACAACCACAGAAAAAATAAAGATGTTGAACAATCACACTTTTAAACAACTCCTCTTTCCAAAGGAAGTAACAGGGGTAAGGCAAATTCCTGCTGTACTGAGTGTGAAGATCTTGGAAATCACACTTAAAACAATCACAGAGGATATCACTGCAACAGGTTTGTCGATGGGCATGATGGCAAATGAACTGACACAAATGTCCAAAAGTCCAAATCTACAAGATCAGACTTTATATTGTTTCAAAGTCTTCTATACTCTTCAGACAAACTAATAATTACACAAAATTCCCATATGTGAACAAGCTGTATGATACCACCCAAAAAAGATCCTATATTTAGAGGATAGATTGAGGTGTAAACAAGGTATCAGGGAGGGGACTACATATTGGCAAAAACAATGGAAAGCCAGGACACCCAAAAATTAATAACTTCTTATTATTTATTTATGGTATGTTTCCTCACACAAAATAAAGAAGCACTTTAAACCATCAAAAACGTTTTTATTGGATTGGCTTAGTTGTACAAAATCCGCTCAACAGTGAAAAATTCTAAACTGCATTTCAATGTTTTTTTTAATATATCTTGAGCACCAACAGTTTATGGAGTCAGTCTCTCTCAGGCTTCATTATTAAATACAAATGTTGAGCTCCACTCTATGATGAGCTCCATCATATCATTCTATGAACAGAAAAATGGGCTTAGACCCTCTGAGGCATTCAACAGCCCTACCCTGGGACAATGCAGGCCTGAGAATAGGAGGTTTGAAAAGTACATTGGTTGGCATGGTCTTGTAAGTGTTGTTTAGAGTAGACTAGATGATATCAAGAGATAGTGGTCACTCATTCCAAGACCCCCAAATAGAATCTGGACTGGATATGATGAGGTCTGGAGATATTTAGAACTCAGGAATTGCTTACAGAGCAGCCTGAGTACATACTACAATTAAACTCTCATATATCCACAGATGAACACTTCCAACGTTAGAAAGAAAAGATGAGCAATCCTGACACACAGTTACACTGAATAGGAATGGTCTAATTCAATTGAGAACAATGGCAAACAGTAGGTTGAAAATCCCCTATTACAAAGTATACACAATTGGTATAAGGCATCCTCAATACTCTCAAGGGTTGGCATGAGTAGAGATACAACTGTCCGATAATGCGCAGACACTGACTCCGACCTTTGACACCTATTATGGTCATGCACTGCTCTTTCTCATTTCTCGACAGATACATTTTGTACCTTATATTGTACTAGCTTTCAATGAGTGTTGCATTACTGGACAACACACTAAAGGTATAGGAAAACACTTCTCACTGGCAGAGTTGGATCCAGACCGCATTGGCTGTTGCGGGGGTATAGATTCTTTATCCTAGGAAGTCAACAACAATACTGATCTGTGGATAGAGGTTGATTAAACTGTGTTGTGTAGCACCATATTGGAAAATAGTCTATATTGTTGTTAGACTTTTCATCTTTTTGTTTCCCCTTAGTTTTTGCTTTCTGACCTCCCGATTTTGACTCTGTGCTGGCTTTTTGTTTCTCGCACATATCTCACTGCTGATCAGTGGTAAAGTGCAAGTGCTCCTGTGGAACAATGTGTTATGGATTGGTGTTTTCATGATTGGCCTATTTGATTTATGTGTCAGTCCCTAGTAAAGTACACTGCATGTGCCAGGGCCTGTAGATCAAATGCTGTTGATGGGCTGCAGCACTGGATTGTGCCACCCACCCAAACAGCCCGTTAATGTGATTCTGGCCTGCCATTGCAGAACCTGTGTGCAGTCTGGTACTGCCATGTCGACTTGGCAAGTGCAACCACTTGCTAGGCCCTAACTTTCCCTTTTCTTACATGTCAGCCACCCCTAAGGTAGGCCCAAGGTACCTTTCTGGGCAGGGTGCAGTGTATGTGAAAGGTAGACAGAAAAAACAAAAGAGGTCCCCTAACTATCCAATCCGGGACAGGGGGAAATTCAAGAAAGTAACAATGTCCCTAGCTAAAAGTTTATACCAAAGGGGGATATTTTGGTTGTCAAGAGCTCAAAGCAAAGCATACAATTATGCCAACAATATTGAAGAAAAATATTACATACAATCAATATAAATGCACAACATAAAACCAATAAGAGAAATTTAAAAAAGAGCTATATCATTTATTCCAAACATGACAGTTCCATCTTCATATCATCATAAAAACACAATCATAATAAAATCATTGGATGATTCACAAAGGGAACAGTTGTCTTCATATCATCATAAAAACACAATCATAATAAAATCATTGGATTCACAAAGAGAACAGTTGTCGATGCAGCGTTTTGGTTTTATGCTTTAAAACACCTTCATCAGGACCAATATTCTCAATATCATATGCAGGGTGGACAGGAAAGGGATGTCATATACTTCTCTAGTGACACTACTATGCATGAAGATAAGAGGGAATGAATCTTCTTATCTGGATGACTACCTTTATATATTAAGAAGCCTGCAGACGCGCGCTTTCCGAAGCTCAATGAGAGGTCGGCGACGCCCTGCATTTACTAAAAGGTACTGTTTGCGGGTCTTTCTGACACCGTAGCTGGCCTGCTACACCGCGGTCAGCCAAAACTGTTTGGATTTCTTTGTTCACGACGCCGTGATAGCCCGGATGGAGCTATCAACATCAAGGAACAATTTTTAAGCATATTTTAATAACCGAAGAATTTTAAGTACTGTATTGTGGATTTTTATTGTTTTTGGTCTTGTCCTAAGTATATAAAATATTGGATATTTTTCTAAACTGGTGTGGTTTCCTTTTGTAGTACTTATACTGTATTACTGTTTTGTTATGTTCAAATGCTTTACACAGTGCCTCTAAGATAAGCCTGACTGCTTGTGTCAAGCTACCAAGGGGGTGAGCAGGGGTTATTTTAGGAGTGTAACTCCCTTATCCTGACTAGAGTGGTGGTTTTTGCCCGGCTTCGGCCCATGCCCTAGCCTACCAAAAATCCCATTTCTAACAATTGTACTGGCCAAAATGAAGATTTTCTCCAGGGAATGGGCAGATGTTCTTGGTTATACATAAACTCAGACATCAATGGGATCTGGAGGCCATGTATGCCTGCTTATAGAGAAACAGAGATTCTAGGGCACACTGAGACTATGTGATGCAACCTTTATGGTCCGGTATTCGGGATCAGAATTCCACCATGCTCACAATGTAATTAGCTGAAATGAAGGCTGCATGAGACCAGATCAATTCTGAATAATTTTCTGATCCCACATCCATTTCTGATATTGCGTCTTCAAAGTGTACAGGTATCTCTCCATCACCTCCATTCCCTTCTCATCTATTTACCATTGTGCACCCTACCTGAGAGAATTATGAGCATGTATGATCCGAGTAACCTGGGAAGAGCAGAACAGGTAAAGTCGATGTGAGTAATTGTTTTTTGATATTCTACAGTTGGGAGAGTGCACAAATATTGTTATTGTTTTCATATTTCAATGCAATTTTGGTGAAAAAATACTGTATTTGCTAATGGATGACAATGCTATCTGTGTGTTTTTCTATATGCTTTCAGTTATGATTATATTGTTTAGGGCATTCCATGTAATGTACCAAACACCCAATAACAAAGGGCATCATTACGATGGTGGACAGGCTTGAGTCCGCCCGCCATCAATGCAGGTATTGGGACTGCCTGCCTGCATAGCAGCGGTTCCGCCAATGTTATTATAATGTGACCACCACTGTGGCGGTTGCATCGTGGAATTTTTAACATTGCTGTGGGTGCTGCTGGCTGAAGTACCTGCTGCAATGCTAAAAATGTTTATCGTGCGTTTCCCTGCACTATGTGGCAGGCACCACACGGTGCCTGCCACCTGGTGCAGAGAAATGTGGAACTTCCCAGTGCACACCCACCTCCCCCACCACAAGGGGTGCCCGTAACGGGTCCCCAAATGCAATCCCCGCCAGTCTGTGAATGGCGGTTTCACCACCATACACAGACTGGTGGGGAAGCAGCATCGTAATATGGCGGACGGTTCCTGCTAGGCACCGCCACCTTATTGTAGATGAGGGGTGGGTCCGCCAGGCAATTGTAACGATTGCCTGTGGTGGACCCGTGGCACCTGCCAGCACACTGCACACCATAGCAATTTGGTGGGCAGAGAAGTGCTTCACGATGGGGTTGAAACAGCCACTGGCAGGCTGCCGGTGGTAGTTTCACCACCATCATAATGAGCCCAAAAGTATTTAAAAATAATAAATACAAACATATTGCTGTTAAACCCTGAGGATTGGCGAGATTTTCGAGTTCAAGGATTCTTTCACCCTTGTACTATTTATTGTGCAGGTGAGCTGAGGTTGGGGGAGGGTTACTGTTGGTGGTAAAATGTAAGGTCAAATTGACAAGGGTCCACAAGAGAAGACCATGAGAGGTTCTCTGAGATGCATCTGATTAGGGACACGAATAACACAGCAAAATTCATGTTTTTAACGTTTATTGGAAAGGGACTGAATTAGCCAACTAAAAGACGTAGTGGCTCTGCAAGAGACTGATCTCCAGGCGCACATAGGTAGATTATCCTTTCAATCTCCAAACTGCTTTCATGCTTCTGTGGATTCTAAAACAGTCAGAGTAGGACTTTACTGATTCATGGGAGGGTTTCTTTCACAATTGAAGGCAAATTGGTAGATGAGGCACTTGCTGTTTGGGGGCAGGGGATAGTGGCACAGTGATAAGAGGGGTGGTTAAGCCTCATAATGTAGGTCAGGAAGGTTTTGTTCAAAAGTTACTATGTTCTATGACAGATTTTGCATAAGAATAGGTAATTTTAACCCCAATGTTCAATTTGATTGTGAATCCTGTAGCCAGTTCAGGTTGTAGCTCGGCAGTGACTAGAGTGCCAATGATTCGACAGATATCTAGAGGAAAGGGCATATTGAATAACCTGATTATAATTTTTATTGCATATTCATAAAGCGTATTCCAGGCTAGACTACATCCTGGTATCGAATGTGCCGGTGAGAAGCAGGAGGGATGTGCACATAGCGACAGTAAGTGTTTCTGGCCCAGCCCCTGTTCCATCTTTCCTGAATTTGGTGAGACCTGTTCCTCATGACTGGCACTGGACCTTGGTCAAAAGATAAGCCCAATAAGATTGGCCCTTTAAAGATTTTATGGAACTCAATGACAACACTGGAATTAGATTGGCCACAGAGTTGAATGCTAAGAAGGTTGTGCTCCATGGCATACTGGTTTGTATAGGCTCTGGGGAAGTCAGTTTAGGATTCCTGGATAAAATGAATCTTTCAAGATAACATTGCAACAGGAGGAAGAACTGGGAAGTATTATCATGAAGGAGGTAGTGGTTAGGCCATTAGAGATATGAAAAACAGAAATACTGAGGGCGGGATGAATCCTTTTTTATGTTTATGTTTAGGATTTGTAGAGCGCATGGCTGCCCGGAGGCTTCCTAGCGCTAGAGACTACTGTTTACAGAGCTCTGTCTATCTGGTACCTACAAGGGAAACAGCAATGTTTTAAGATGGTATCTGAAAGATGTTTTGTTAGGTAGGGTTCTAACGTCAAATGGAAGAGCATTCCACATCCTTGGCACCAGATGGGCGAATGATCTGCCTCCCCACCTAGCTCTTTTGGCTATGGTTGTCATGAGGAGCTGGTGCTGGGAAGACCTTAAATGTCTGGTCGGGGTGTATCTGGACATCAATTGTCTAATCTTTAGTGGGCCTTTTTTATTGAAGTCCCCATAGGCCATACAGAGTGACCTAAACTTTTTTATTGTCTCAATAGGCAGCCAGTGTAACTGTTTCAGTGAATCTTTAATAGATGCATGGTTGGGAATTTTTAATAGGAGCCTGGCTGCTGCACCACTTGGAGTCTCTGCATCACATATTTAGGGGCACCCACATAAAACGAGTTGCGGTAGTCCAAGTGTGAAATTATGAGGGACTGAAATACCATTTTTTCCAGGTGCACAGGGATCACCTCGTTAATCTTCCTTAACATTTTAAGAAGAGAGAAGCATATTCCTGACAATTTCCTGGAATGGCAGTCCATCGTAAGTGTATTCCCCAGCCAGATCCCCACAATTCTTATGCCTGGTTTGGGAGTAGGTGGGATTTCCTTGCAAATAGGCCACTGTGTCATGGTTCCCTGAATAGTAAGATTGGCTAATATCATAAACTCTGTTTTTTCACCATTTAACTTCAAGCAACCATTTGACATCCATTTTAAGACTCTTGCAAGGCAGTGACTCAGCTGTTTGTTTGCACCATCTGTTAGGGATACTATCAGCTGGGTGTCATCAGCATGACACCACTGAGATGCCAGATTCCTTTTCTATGTTAGCCAGCTGTCGTACATAAATATTGAATAAGGTGGGGCTAAGGGATGATCCCTGTGGGACACCACATGTAATTGGGAGATCCGAAAAACAGTTCCTTTCCTTCATTTGGAAGGATCTGTTTTCCAAGAAGGAGGCCAGCCAGTCCATGGCTTTGCCTTGTACTCCTATTTCCCTTAGTCTCTCCTTTAAGGTGGTATGATCTACGGTGTCAAATGCTGTGCTGAGATCCAACAAAGGATAGCAGCCAATCCACCCTCATCCAGTAATGACTTTAGCTCTTCTGTGACCATCAATAGTGCTGCTTCTGTACTTTGGGAGGCTCGGAAACCCATCTGAGTGGGATGCAATAAGTCATTAGTTTCTAGAAAATTACTCAAAGTATTGTTTACATGCTCCTCTAAAAGTTTGCTAACAAACGGCGAAAGAGAAATAGGGCGCAAATTGCTAAAAACAGTGGGGTACAGATTGGCTTTTTTTGTAATGGCCTAATGATCGCATGCTTCCAAGGTTTGGGAACCAAAGCTGTATCCAATGATAGAATAAACAGTTCCGTTATGGAAGGTAAAATGGTCTCTAGTGCTTTGGCTAGAATATGGGGGAGCTGGATCATTAGGTGAACCGGATTTGGTTGCTTTAATCAAATTCGGACATTTTCTTCCTCCAGTCTGGGGAAGTAAGCTTATTTTGGAGAGGATATTAGTTATTTCGCCTCAATATTTATATCCGAATCAAAAGTCCCTGTCCTTCGGGAATTGGTCAATATTTCAGTGACCTTTTTTTATGAAAAAAAGTAGCTATGTCATTACACCTCTCTACAGAAGCCAGGAGGGTATTCATATTTTCATGGGGGCTAGATACAGTTTTGATCACTCTAAATAGTTCCCTTGTGGAGTTAGCTGATTGAGAAATGTTTTATCATCAAATTTAGATTGAGCACTCTTCATATCATTATGATAGGTCCTAATTTGTTGTGATAATCAAATTTATTAGCATTTGCAGTAAACAAAACATACAAAGACAGCATGAGCGTGTACACTGTATCAAAGTCCATCAACAATGAAGACCATGTTCTCAGACCTATGAGCAAGAACCCCCGGGGGGCAACCTCATGGATGTAGTACAGCTGAAAAAAACAAAGAACTTGCACAATAATAAGAATAACAAATGTAGCCACTTGCCCCATACCTTTTCAAACTTCTCGAGACATTCCCCTGGCCTCGAAGAGGCGTTCCTCTTGGGCCGCGCACCAGTCCACCCCTTGACGCCATTTACGCACAGTAGGGGGTTTGGCCTGGAACCAGGCCGCCGCAATGTCTTGTTTAGCCACCGCAATCGCAGTGCCCAAAAAGCGTTTGTCGGCTCTGCAGCCATCTAGACCATCGAATAATCCCAGGAGGAGACGCAAGGGGTCGTGAGGAACCAATATTCCAACGTATGCATAAGCACTGACTCAACACCTGCCCAGAATAAAGCAAGAAGAGGACATTGCCAGACCATGTGATAAAAGTCAGCCGGGGCGTTAGTTACACCCCGTACAGGCTGGGGAGGGGCGTAGTTTTGCCCTGTACAGACGCACAGGGTTGAGATATGCCATGTGGGGATAATAAAGTTGGATGAGACGTAGTTTCGAAGAGGTAGTCAGGGTCTTAGGAGCCATGAGCGCGTCTCACCAGTCTGCTTCTTCTCAGGGACCCAACCAACCTTCCCAGTGGGTGTGCAGTGAGTCTAGAGTCGCATGGCCATTGTTCACCAGGGAGCGGTAAATCTGTGACACTCCCCTTCCACTCAGGTCCCCCATCTTGACTTGGACCTCCAGCTGGCTGAATTCATGGAGGGAGGTGGCTGGTGGGGTGTGCACACTAAGGGTGTGTTGAAGCTGCAAATATGTATAGAATTGGATGTTATGAAGGGAGTAGCAGTGTTGCAGGTCGGAAAAGGTTCTAATGTGATCTCCCACCCAGACGTCCCCAAGAAGTGAAATCCCAAATCGGTCCCACTGCCGAAAACCCTGAAGGGCTGATGCCCAATGGAGCCAGGTGCCATACCACAGAGGTTTATGTTGAGTAAGTTTCTTGTCCCATTGCGTGTTGTGCAGAGTAGAGCGCCAAGCCGTTAGGACCGCTCTAGTGACAGGCGGGATAGTTTGTGGTATGGGAGACCCGTAAAGATAGGCCAGGAGCTGCGGAAAGTCCATACTCCTGAGCTCGGTACGATAAGCCGGGTCGGACCAGCCAGCAGTGAACCAGTCGTGAATGACAATAAGTCTAGTGGCCAAATAATAGAGGTGAAGGTTGGTCACACCCATGCCCCCATCAAAGGGAGGGATCTTGCAGCAAGCCAGGGCCATTCAAGGCCTCCCACTTCCCCACAGGAACCGGGTGAGTATGGAATCAATCTTGCGGAACCAACCAGCCGAGAGATGAAAGGTAATATTTTGGAGAATGTATAGGAAGCAGGGGAGGATCATCATTTTAAAAAGCGCCCCTCTTCCGAGGGGATTGAGTGGGAGAGACTGCCATCATTTGTGGTCAGCCTTGGCCTTCGTGACTAGCGGTGTGAGATTGAGAGCCCATTCCATTTCTGGGAGCAAGGTTACCCAGATCCCCAAATATTTGAATGATTGACATCGTAAGGGGATAGTCCAGTGCCAGTTGAAGAATGCCCTCGACGAATGGAGGGGGACCAGGGTGGACTTCACCAGATTGAGCCGTAGACCTGGGCCGAGACCTCTTCAAAGGCACAGAGAACCTCCAGGCAGCGTGGGCCGAAGTTCTCCGGATCGGCAAGAAAAAGAAGGACATTGTCTGCGTAAAGAGCAATTTTGTCAATTTGCTGGGGATCCCACGAACATCCCTGAATTTGGTGGTCAGCACATAGTAGGCAGGCCAGGGACTATATTGCCAATGCGAATAAAAGTGGTGAGAGGGGGCACCCCTGATGGGTGCCTCTCCGGATAGAAAAGGCCCCGGAGAGGGCTCCGTTGGTCAGGACCTGTGCTCTGGGGTTGGAATACAAGACCCAGAAGGTGTGTCTCTTGTAGGAGAAGAATGTCAGGCCCCTGGCATTGAGCGCTCTGAAGGACTACTGTTTAAAAAGGGATCCAGAGACCATTGCAGTGAGAACATCCTCCAGATAGCTCCAATTGTCCATGTTGAAGGCCTTCTAGAAGTCAACAAGAAGCAGCACCAGGTACAGGGTGAGGAGGTGCCGGTGGGCAAGGGCGAGGTGGAGGCGTTGTATGCAATGTCGGGTACCAAGGGAGGCATGAAGCCACACTGGTCTTGGTGGACCAGCCTGTGTAATAGGGGGCGGAGGCGCTGAGCCAAAGCAATGGCAATGATTTTCATCTCAGTGTTGATGAGCGATATCGGGCGGTAATCCGTGCAGGAGAACGAGAGTGGCTGGGTCTTTGGAATGACCACAATAGTAGCCATATCGGTCTCAGAGGGAAAGGAGCCCTTTTCAATCTCATGTTGGAAGAGGTCAACTAAGTGAATGACCAGTACATCGTGGTATACCACATAGTATTCCTGCGGAAAGCCGTCCGGTCCCGGTGTCTTGCCCGAGTACAGCAGGGAGATTGCTCCTTGTACCTCCTCAGGGGTAAAGGGAAGTTCACGGTCCTTGGACTCATCCTGGGCAATGCAGGGGAGCCAAACCTCTGCCCATTTTAGTAGTGCCATCATAGAAGTCCCAGGGATCTGGACAGAGTAGAGCTGGGTGTAGTAGCCCACGAAGGCTTGGGCGATTGCCTGTGAGGTACAGTGATGGGTACCGGCAGCATCGCTGACTTCAGGGATAATGTGGTTAGCCTTGGGATAGGAGACTAGGTTATGGAGCAACTTTCCATTTTTATCGCCCCAGCCATAGACCCGAGCAACAGGAGAGCCCCACGTCATCTTAGCTGAGTCTAGGGAGACCTGAAGTATCTCCTCCCAAAGCATCGCAAGCTGCTTAGTGGAGTGAGCATCATCTGCGGCGCCCAGGGTCGATTCTAGTCGTGTCACCTGGGCTTCTAGCTGAGTCAGATGAGCGGTCTGTGCTGCCCTTTTTGTGTGAACTAGACCCCTAGCCACTCCACGTAGGGTAGCCTTACCGGCCTCCCACAGTGTTCCCGGTGAAGTGTCCGAACCTTTGTTAATTAGGAACTATTTTTCTAGTTCCACTGCAAGGGCGTCCCTGATATCCACGTCCTGCAAGAACCATGCATTAAATTGCCATACTGTGCACACCCCATCAAAGGCGTGTCCCAAATGGAGAGAGACAGGGGAGTGGTCTGAGATTCCAAGTTCAAGTTCAAGTTCAAGTTCAGGAATTTGTATAGCGCACTACTCACCCAGAGGGTCTCAAGGCGCTTGAGGGAGGGTGGGTGTGTTACTTATCAAATAGCCAGGTTTTGAGTTGCTTTCTGAAGGAGAGGTGGTCCTGTGTAAGTCGGAGGTGAGTGGGGAGAGAATTCCAGGTTTTGGCCGCTAATTAGGAGAAGGATCTTCCTCCCATGGTGGATCTGTGGATGCGCGGAATTGCGGCGAGGGCTTGATTGGATGATCATAGTTGGTGGGTGGGTGTGTAGAAAGACAGTCTTGTGTTGAGGCATTCGGGTCCTAGGTTTTAGATGGCCTTGTGAGTGAGGAGGCGGAACGTTATTCTCTTGTTGACGGGGAGCCAGTGGAGGTCTTTCAGGTGACCGGAAATGTGAGCTTGGCGGGGGATGTCTAGGATGAGTCTGGCTGAGGTGTTTTGGATGCGTTGGAGTTTTTTCTGTAGTTTGGCTGTGGTCCCGGCGTACAGGGTATTTCGATAGTCCAGTCGGCTGGTGACCAGTGCGTGGGTGACTGTCTTTCTTGTTTCGGTCGGGATCCAGCAGAAGATTTTTTTGAGCATGCGTAGGATGTTAAAGCATGAGGATGAGACGGCGTTGACTTGTCTGGTCATTGAGAGGGAGGAGTCTAGGATGAAGCCCAGGTTACGTGCGTGATCAGTAGGTATGGGTGCTGTACCTAGGGCCGGTGGCCACCATGAGTCGTCCCAGGCAGAGGGGGATGATCCTAAGATGAGGACTTCCGTTTTGTCCGAGTTGAGTTTTAAATGGCTGTTCTTCATCCATTCGGCAACTTCTTTCATTCCTTCGTGTAGACTGGTTTTGGCGGTGTTTGGGTCTTTGGTGAGGGAGAGGATCAGCTGGGTGTCGTCTGCGTAGGAGATGATGTTGAGGTTGTGTTGGCGAGCGATGGATGCGAGGGGACTCATGTATACGTTGAAGAGGGTGGGGCTGAGTGAAGATCCTTGTGGTACACCACAGATGACTTTGGTGGCCTCTGATTTGAATGGGGGTAGGCGGACTCTTTGTGTTCTTCCAGCGAGGAATGAGATGATCCAATCCAGAGCTTTTTCTTGTATTCCGGTGTTGTTAAGGCGTTGTATGAGTGTGCTATGACATACTGTGTCGAAGGCGGCGGAGAGGTCGAGTAGGATGAGGGCAACTGTTTCTCCGTTGTCCAGTAGCGTTCGGATGCCGTCTGTAGCTGCGATGAGGGCGGTTTCGGTGCTGTGTTTGGCTCGGAAGCCGGACTATGAAGGGTCGAGGGAATTGTTGGATTCAAGGAAGGCAGCGAGTTGACTATTGACGGCTTTCTCGATGACTTTGGCCGGGAAGGGGAGGAGTGAGATGGGGCGGTAGTTCTTAAGTTCAGAGGGGTCCGCTGTGGGTTTCTTCAGAAGGGCGCTGAGTTCGGCATGTTTCCAGCTTTCTGGGAAGGTAGCGGAGTTGAAGGAACAGTTGATGACATCACGGAGATGGGGTGCGATGATGGAGTCTGCTTTGTTGAAAATGTGGTGGGGACAAGGGTCAGTTGGCGATCCCGAGTGGATGGAGTTCATCAGGAGGATTGTGTCTTCAGTCGTGATTGGGTTCCAGGCGCAAAGGTTGTGAGAGCGCTGTTTTGGTTCGCAGTTGGGTGGGGTGTGTTGTTCTTCGGACAGGTTTGCAAAGCTGTTATGAATGTCGGCTATTTTGTTGTGGAAGAAAGATGATAGGGAGTCGCAGAGGTCCTGGGAGGGAGTGATGTCGTTGGTGCCGCCGGTGGGGTTGGTAAACTCTTTGACGATGTTGAATAGTTCCTTGCTGTTGTGGGTGTTGTTGTCGAGTCGATCCTTGAATGCTGATTTCTTGGTGGATCGGATCAATTGATGGTGTTTGCGGATGGCGTCCTTGAAGGTGATCAGGTTGTCAGTGGTTGGGTTTTTTCTCCATGTTTTCTCGTGGGTACGGCATAACTTCTTGGATTTCTTAAGGTCATCGTTGAACCAAGGGGCCTTTTTGTTTCCTTGTTTTATCTGATGGTGTTTAAAGGGTGCTAATTCGTCAGCGCTGCAGGTGATCCATTATGTGAGATTAGTGGCAGCTTGGTTTGGGTCCAATGGTATGGCAGGGGGGTTTTGGTTAAGCGATGTGGAGAGTTGTTCTGTGGTGATTTTGTTCCAGTTTCTTCGAGGGATAGGTTGTGGTGGGCTGTGGGTCGTGGTCTTTTTGAAGCTGAAGTGGACGAAGCTGTGGTCCTTCCAATGGAGAGCTGTGGTGCGATCGAAGGAGATGTGTTTGCTGGAGGTGAAAATAGGGTCGAGCGTGTGTCCGGCTAAGTGGGTGGGGGTGTCAACAAGTTGATTGAGTCCGAGATTGGTCAGGTTGTCCAGAAGGGTGGTGGTGTTGCAGTCATTTTTGATTTCCAGGTGGAAGTTGAGGTCTCCCAGTAGAATGTAATTCTCGGAGGTGAGGGCATGTGTACTGATGAAGTCGGTGATGTCTTCGTTGAATTGAGTGCGGGATCCTGGTGGTCTGTATATGAGGGTGCCTCTAAGTGTGAATCTGGGGTCGGTGTGGATCTGGAAGTGAAGGTGTTCGGCGGTCGCGAGGTTATCGTCAGAGCTGGTGGTGATTCGGATGGTGATCTTAGGAACGATGGCGATGCCTCCTCCGGCTTGGTTGATGCGGTCCTTTTGGATGATCTTGAAGGTGTCCGGGATGGCTATGGCGATGTCGGGTGATGAAGAGGCGTTCATCCAGGTTTCTGTAAGGAAGGTGATGTCCGGTGATGTAGTGTCGAGTAGGTCCCAGAGTTCAGTGGCGTGTTTGTGGACCTAGCGGGTGTTCAGCAGGATGCATTTCAGGTGGTTAGAATCGGAGCTGTGTTTGGAGGGGGAGGATTTGGCATGGGTCTTGATGCAGGCAAACTTGCAGGAGTGGCAGGAGAAAGGACCGTGGGTGTATCCTGGGGTAGCTACGCAGCATTGTGGTTTGCGACCGGGGTTGAGGGCAAGGAGAGTAGCGGCGGCATATGTTATGCGGGTGGAATGGCTTTTGCGGGGGCCAGGGGGTCTGGCGCTGGGCGCAGTCCAGGCGCGGACGGGCGTAGACGGGCTTACCTTTGGCGCGCCTTCGGCGTGCATGGGGCGCGTCCGCTGCGCGTGAACGCTGCGCGCAAATGCATCTGTCATATGAGGATGGTGGAGGGGGGAGGGGCGAGGGAGGATCAGCTGGGAGGCGGGGCGGGCTGTAGAGGACGGGCTCCCAGGCACAACAACAAAGAAGATGGCAGCGAAAACGAAACTAGAGACAGGCACAAAGACTAATGAGATACTGAGACAATGTGTGCAGAAAGCGCAACAATGAACGGTTTCCTAATCAAGCAATGCAATATAATACAAATAGCGTTACAACAGCGTGAATGAAAGCACAGTGCTAAAGTCGGCAAAAAGCGCTGAAATGAATTCTAATCTTTGCCAGTGCTAATCGCGCTACAGCGTTATGAATACAAGGGCCAGCAGATTTGATAAGCAGCAGATCTTAGTAAGGAGCGCAACACAACGATACCACTGAGAGCAGGGAGCGACCGCTACCGACAGCGTCAGGACGGTCACCATGGGGGAGGATGGAGACGTTAGAAACCAGTTGACAATCAGTGGCTGGTAACAGGAGCAGATCGATGCAGGAATGAGTGTGGTGGGCTGCAGAAGTGTGAGTGTATTGTTGTCGGTGAGGATTCCATATCCTCCAGCCATCGCACAGGCCCAGGGGGTTCGGCCAATCTGAGAGTCGTTTGGCCGACGCGAGACTCGAGGAGGAGGGTGCACCTGTCATATCAAGGGATGGCTGTATAACCACATTGAAGTCTCCTCCAATTATTTTCTGACCCAAAGGGAAAGTGGAGACAACCTCTGTGAGATGTTGAAGAATAGAGGGTAATGTGGTTTGAGGGGTTTATGTGGATAATAGGTTGAGGGTCTGTCCTTCGAGCTACCAGTCAAGGCTACATACTGGTCCTGTGTGTCGGTCGTCTCATGTACTAGGATGAAGGGGAGACTTCTTCGAGTCAGTATGGCAACCCCCGGGATCCTCAAGTAAAACCAGAATGCCAGACCCTGTCAAACCCATAGCGGGCGAGAAACGAGCAGTGGGTACCCAGAAGGTGTGTCTCTTGAAGAAGAAGGATGTCAGGCTCTGGTTTTGAGCGGTCCGAAGGACCGACACATGCTTGATACGGTCTAATAAACCATTGACGTTCTACGACAAAACGTGGGTGCCTACCGTGGGTGGGCATATGTGGCGTGGGGGTGTGGTAATAAAAGGGTGATCAGGGGCCTAGATCCCAGGTGGGGCGACTTCTCATAACTAGGGAATAGGGATGTGGCCTGTGCGTAATGTTAAGTTCCTTGTCGAAGGTGGTGGTGCGTGCACATGATGAGCTGTCATGAATAACAAAACCCAATGGCTCAAACAGAGCCAAAAGAAAAAGGGGTCCAGAGGAAAACTGCCCTACCTTCCTCCCAAACCCCCTGACTCCCCCCACCCTATACTTCCGGAATCAAAGCATCTGTTGCCCTGAAAAGAAAAAGATAAACAATAACTAAAACAATGAGCTAATCTAACCCCTCCGCTGTGCCAAATGTTCCGTGCTGGTAGGGAACGTTCTATTGTGCGGGCGGGGCCACAACGTTCAGCGTATGTGCGCAGCACTACCGAGGTAGTGCACGTGACGTCCGCTGAACGTGCCCCGCACGGAAGGGGCTAAAATGATTAGCTGGGCAGTTTGTGGCTGCGATGGACCCCTCCATGCAGATGAATTTCTTCATGTCATCCGCATGTGGGAAAATGAAACAAAGAGTTCTGCCTCAAGAGCAGTCACTCGGACCCCCACTATCTGATCGCGGCATCGTCTCCAGACCCCAGGAGCGCAGGACCTCTAGAGAGGTCAGAATTCGAGAGTGCAGGGCGCAGTGTCACAGATGATCCAGGACCTTGGCTCAAGTCAATCAGGGAGTTAGTATGGCTAGGGGCATCAGGAGCTCTAGAGACCGTGGAGGAAACCAGCAGCTGGGACCCCGCATCAGGTGAGCGTGATCGTGAAGTCCCCTTCCTCCGGTCGCCCCTCCTACAGGAGCGGTTAGGCCATAGTTGCGGTTTGGGAGGAGATGAGTGGGATCGTGGAGATCGCGATGAATCAGTGGGGGAGAGGGGCCGGGTCTGCAATGGATGCTCCTCCATGATCCAAGTCCAGGCCGCCGGTAGAGTGTCAAAGAAGATTGTTTTACTCTGAGTCGGGCCGGAAAGAGAAGGCCGTACCTCAGACCCAAATTGAGGAGTTTTTGTTTGCCCTCGGCATATGTGCGACGTTGGGCCTACACTTTCTTCGAATAGTTCGGGAAGACCATTATCGTGTTAGTCTGGTATTTTAAGGGGCTATGAGCTCGCGCCTCTTGAAGGACTGCGTCTCTGTCCCGGAAGTTGAGAATCCGGATGATGAAGGGTCGAGATGGCGCCCCAAGTTAGGGCCTGGGCACCAGGGAGCGGTGGCCACGTTCGACTGCCAACCACATTGAGAGAGCATCTTTGGGTATCCAGAACTTCACCCAGGCCTCCATAAAGGCGTCTGCCCGCCCCTGCTCGACTCCCTCAAGAAATCCGATGAGATGCAGGTTGTAACGCCGGGAGCAGCTTTCTGCATCTTCAGCCCTTCGATGTAGTTCCGAGGTTTGAGTCTGCAGATGGGCCACCTGGGTCTACAGCTGTCCCAACTCGTCCTCAGCCACGGAGATGCGCGACTTGGCCTCTGAAATTCTTGCTGTGGCGTTGAGCAGATCCTGGTGGATAAAGGCCACATCAACCTGCACCTCACCAATCTTTCCTTTCACCGAGGCCTGAGAGGTGCTGCTAGCCTGCAGAATGGTCAAGAGGTCGCCACCGGCCAGGGGAGGGACACCCGCGGCACCACCCATCAGGGTCCGCTCTGTGGTAGTGTATTGGTCCATTTTGCTTTGGGTCTGCGGGGCAGGTGTCTTCAGGGTGTGATCACGACCCATCTTGACTGCGACATGCCGCAGGCCAACGAGTCTCCAGCCAGAGGTATCGACACCCAGACCGTCAATGCTCAGGCCCAGTCCACAACACCAGATGACCTGCCAGGACAGCACGGGGGGCAGTGTCAATTCAATTCAAAATATCTTTATTCGATTGTTGTGTGCAATCATAAAAGTACAAATAAGATACAATATACAATTTAAAAGAGAGAATGTAAAAATACAATAATTCATTGGATTCATAAGCAGAACAATTACATTTTAAAGTGCAGTTACAATTAAGAATACATTTGTAAAGTGCAGTTACGTAGTCATACGTTTCCTGATAATCATCACATTCCTTAGGTACAAAGATGTTGTCGCTACAGATACATGATTATCTAGCGCTTGCATGCTAATCATCGCCACACGACAATGACGAAATCCTAAAACTCTTAAGAATGGCAATAGGACAATTTTCCTCATTTCATGATACAGTTTACAAAATAAAACTACATGAATGGTACTCTGGGGGGAAACATTGTCACAGGGACAGCATGGTAGATCGTGCGTTCAATTGTTAATCGTGGGAAAGCTAACCAGTCTGTGGAAGATATTGAATCTGAAGCGTGAAAGTAAGAAGCGCTCATAATTAATATTTACATAAATTAAATAGGGCTGAATCGTAAAAGTTGCTAAAATCAATTGGTGCTGCTGGACAGAAGGTTTTAAGACCTCCACAGCAACCCGGTGAGATTCTAAGAGGGCTAAACACTCCTTTTTTAAATCTTTTCGTGAGATTTCTGAAATATCCAAGGGGTTTGAGAAATATTCCTCTCTCCCAATATCTTTCAAAAAGTTAAAAACATACTTCACCCAAGGTATTTTAATAGCACCCTCCAACTTCAGAATGTCTGTTAGAACAGCTCTGTTTAAGTGTGTTGCATCTTGAGTCCAGAGTCTGTGCCATAACAGCACTGGCTCTACTTTGATCAGGTCTGAGATGTAACAGAGGCCCAGTTCAGAGTGACAGTTAAAGTTAGAGGAGCTTTTGGGAAGTGCCAATATATATTTTAAAAAAGTATTTTCAGAAACCTGAATAGGTAATGAGTTTGCAAAACCCCAGACCCCACTACCATAAGTAGCACCTGCTACACATTTAGCTTTGTATATTTTTATCAACTCTACAGGGGGTCTGGTCCCTAATTTTTGGGAAAAGATTTTAAGAGCAGCGGTTGTTCTGATAAGCTCAAGTTTTTTCGCAGAGACAGCTTGGGACCATGTCTCATTTTGGGCAAAAAGTATCCCCAAGTAGGAAAAATGTTTAGCGAATTCGAGCTTCTGCCCCGCTATAAAAATTGGCCTCTTAGATTTAATTTGTCTGCCACAATACATAGTGAAAGTCTTTGAAGTATTGACTTTCAGGCCTAACTCATTCATAAAGCGAGAAAAGCTGTCAACCACCCGCTGTAGACCCACTTGAGTATGTGACATGAGTACAGCGTCGTCAGCGTACAAAAGTGCTGGTATTGGGTGACCACCTACAAATGGGGGATCCGAACTGTCTTTGCACAAGGCTTCTTCCAATCCATTTATGTACAGATTAAAAAGGAAGGGGGCAGAACGCAACCCTGTCTGACCCCACTCCTGATTGGTATTTGGTCTGTGCACTCTCCCTTAAGTCCATAGCGAACGCGGGCCGACGCGTTGCAGTAAAAACGTTTAAGATAATAAATAATGTTTAGATCAACCCCTAATTTTTCCAATATCATCCACAGTTTAGAGTGCACCACGCAATCAAACGCGGCCGAGAGATTCACGAAGGCCAAAAACAAGTTACCTTGTTTAGCCCTCGTGTATTTCCCGACCAGCATCATCAAATTCAGTCCCTGTTCTACGGTCCCCAAGCCGGAGCGAAAACCGTACTGAAGATCGGACAGAACGGAGTTTGCCTCCGCCCAGTCCAAAAGTCGGTCCAAAATGACTCTGCCCGCTATTTTAGTAAAGGAGTCCAGTAGAGAAATGGGCCTATAACAGGCTGGGTCCTGTCTGTTTCCTTTTTTATAAATCAGGACAATGACAGATTCCACCCAGGTGGGGAGGAAGTCAGTAGCGCAACTGGCATTGAGCACCTGGACCAGAAGGGGTGCCCACAGAGATGGAATACTTTTAAATAGATCTATGGGGACCCCGTCTGGGCCAAGCGCCTTAGCGCCCTTACTTCCAATCAGGGCCTTTTCAACCTCCTCGAGAGTAAAGAAAAGATCGTTACTCGGGGGATAGTCAGGAGGAGAGGTCAAAGTCCCCATATATTCTTCACCTTCATGCTCGCCTCCCTCGTATACTCTCGAGAAGTGGCTAACCCAGTCTGTTTCAGGTATTGCTATATCTATTTTTGGCCCCACCTCCTCACTAAGAAAATGGGTTCTCACTGTTTTCCAAAAGCTCGCGCTGTCATTTCTTTTGGAAGCTGAGTGAAGAGCCTCCCAGGCTTCTGACCTCAGGGTATTTTTCCTGTCTCTAATGGCCATTTTATAATCTTTCCTGAATCTGCAGATGTCCTTTGCAGAATTAGGTTTTTTATGCAGCGCCTTTTTTAGGGCTGTATAAGCCCTAGTGCATCTGGAATCAAACCAACATCTCTCGTTCTTCTGATTCTTCAGTTGCCTAGTCAGGGAGTTTTTAATTTCGTTCGAAATAACTAAAAAGGATGCAAGATAAATTTCAGGTGGTAAGTCTGTCTCTAAACATATAGCTATTTCTGAGAAACATTTTTCATCCACCTTTTTAATTGTCTCTGCCTCATTTATCATAGCCCATTTTAAAGTATAACCATTAGTCTTACCAATTGCTAAATCGGCGACTAAGCTGTTACCAACCCCAGCACTAGACAATAGTGATGGGGTAGGCAACAGGACAGACACGCAAAGTGGAAAATGGTCACTCAGTGCTATATCATGAACATTAAAGGAAAGTATTCTGTTCCCATAAGTACTGGAAACTGTGATATAGTCTATAGTTGAGGAGCAACCTCTACCATTGAATGTTGGGGCTAGTGTGGGGGCAGAGTTACACATTTCGTTTGCAAATCCTAAGTCGAAATCAGCTAGCAAAATATTAAATTGTTCCCCTAAGAGATTGTGTTTAAAATGGAAATGTCCCACACCATCATCTCTTGCTACACCGCACCTAGTGTCCTTAATCAGTTCACACAGTTTACAGTTAAAATCTCCCAGTACAATCAACATCAGTTTATGGTTAAAAAGTTTCCCCTGGGTAGACAGCACTTTAGTCAATTTCCTTAAGACATTTATGACATCCTCACAAGGAATAATATTGTATATATTAACAACGAGGATTGGGATGTCTCTGGTCTGATGGAGAACCAACATTTGAAAGTAAGTGTCTTTGACAAGTTCAGTAATTTTCTCAAAGACCAATCTATTTGATAGATAAACACTCAGACCAGCTTTCGGCCTCCCATGAGGAACAGCTACAGCTGGGATACAGAAGGTTCTGTAGCCTATCAAATGCACAGGTTCAACACTCTATGTTTCTTGAAAGCAAAGCAAGTCCTGAGAGTGAACAAAATCCATAAAGATAGAATGATCCACTTTGGATCTAATACCGGCTATATTCCAGGAAGAAATTTTAAGCTCCGTTAAGCTCTTTGATGGAATAGGCTGGGCTGCAGGAGATATCAAGGTGGAGTTGACATACAAAAGAGGGGCCAAATGGTTGCCCCCCTGCTCCAAGTTATCTTCTGCTGCCCGAACGTCCCCACCGAGCTCCACAACATCACAGGTGGTTAACATAGCTGGTAAGTGTTTCCCCCCAAGTTCATCTGCATATTCATCCATGCAGGGATCAGATTGTGTTACCTCGTTTAAACCTGACACTGTGGGAGTTGTTGAAATAGACCACAGTCAGTCAATATTTTCAAGCCCACTAAGAGTGTCATAGTAATTGAAGGTAGGGATTCCATATCTTCTGTCCCATGGTTGTTCACAGTTCATAATAGGGTAACGATCATGAGGTATACGCCTAATAGGTGGAAGAGGAGGGTAAAAGTAACCAAGGGGAAAGATGTTAACAGAATGCGGATCGTAAAGTCCCATGGCAGCTCTTTCCAGTATTGTATGAACCAGTTCAGGGGATCGAAAAGATAGAACTACACAATCGCCCCTCAATATTTTGGTCGAGGTACCCACCCATCTAGCTCGTCTGGCCATTTTGAACTCTGAGAAAAGGTGACTTTTTAGTCCTACCATAGATGACAAAAAATGGAGGGATTTATTTCTCAGGGTTGACCAGTTCTCAGTGGTGTTAAAAGGGATTGGGGGTACATTTGTTAAAACCACAGTGTAGGGTGTAGCTTCTGGAGGAAGATTTAAATTAAAGAGATTCGGTGTTTCTCCTTCCCCATGTTGAAGCCCTACAGTTCTATTTTGTAGTGGTGGAACAAGCGAAGACACATTCAGGGTTGCCGCGATTGAATCAGCAAACCCTTTATCCTGACTTAAAGTGTCCCCCCTTGTACCATTTTGGTTAAGCCGGTCAGTGGACTTTAAAGTCAGGTGTTTAGACTTTGCTAATGCATTGGTTGGAGCTGGTGTTTTAGCTGGTATTTTAGCTAAAACTGAGACTTTAACAGAAGTCAAAGGGCCAGTTTTAGAACATGATTCATTTGGTTGGGGTAAAGATTTAACCTCACTTGGGGTCAATTGTTTATCAAGTTTACCCTTGATATTAATTAACCTAGATTCTATGTTCTTAACTTTTAAGTTTATAGGTTCAAAGAGGGTCATTAATAAAATCTCCATTCTCTCCCAAAAAGATTCATCATTTGAGTCCCTATTGGTAGTATGAAGAGGGGTTGTCGCTGGGTAATCATTCCTCTCACTCCCTATGCTCCTATTTAAATGTTCTATACTTTTAATTCTTTTAAGTTTAGTATTCCTTTTGTTGTTTTTATTTAACTTGCTAGATTGCCTTTCTCTGGCAATATGTTTTTGTTTAGATCTAGCCTTCTGCCCTCTAGTTCTAATACAGGGGCTGTCACTAATATTTAAGGTAGGGATTGGGCTTCCTAAAGTATCTTGTCCCTCATTGTCTGGGGCATCCTCGTTTGGGGGAGTGGAATCACCAATCTCGTTACTAGGAGATAGGGAGGGAGTCACGGATAGCCTTACGGTTAAAGGTAGTAAATCATTAACATCCGTGGAATCCCTGCAGGACCTCTCTATTATTGGGGTTATACTAGTTCTTCTAGGCAAAGCTGCAAAGGAGGGAAATAATAAGGAGTCCTGAGAATTATTAGTCATCGTTGTCATATTTGGATTAGCTAAGGGGGGAAGAGAACCTGATGGCAGGGAAAGACGCCTTTCAGTGCTTTCAATGGCTGAAGCAACCACCCCAATCGTCTGCTGGAGCATTCGATCTATAGCTGTCAAAGTAGGTAGGGGAGGGTTAGCAGCAGTTTCGTCCTTAACGTTTTTCACTATATTTACTGAACAATGGATCCAATGAATTTAAAAGAATAGTACACTAACACTAGCAAAGTGCACTATATTAACACACTAAATACATATATTACACTGATTGCAATAATGGAATAAAGATAGAACAAAGAAACTAGTAAAATTAATGGTGTTTACGGACCTCAGGCTACAAAATGAAAAGGGGGTGGCCCAGCCCAGCCTCGGCCAGCCCCGGACAGCCACAGATGGCCCGCCTTCTGCCCGGGCTCAGCCCGGCGACCGCCCACGCGCGTCCCGCATGGCGGTACGAGCGACGCCCTTTTCAAGCGCCTCCGGGCGCGTTTAGGGGCGTGGCCAGCTGAGGGCTCCTGGGAGTTGTAGTACCACCTTCCCCCCGCTCTGCGGCTGCGCCTGATGACCTGCGGCGCTTGCGGCGAGGGGGAACGGCAACAGGCAGCAAAACAGCGTGGCGTCCAAACCGAGTCCCGTCCCGGTTAGCAGGAAGGCAGGGGGCTCGTCGAGCGTTCTGTGGGTCAGAGCAAGGTCCACAGCGTCCGGTGAATACAAATACTGGCAACCCACTTGCCAGTGCGAGCGACGCCCTTTTCAAGCGCCTCTGGGCGCGTTTAGGGGCGTGGCCAGCTGAGGGCTCCTGGGAGTTGTAATACCACGTTCCCCCCTCTCTGCGGCTGCGCCTGATGACCTGCGGCGCTTGCGGCGGGGGGGAACGGCAACAGGCAGCAAAACAGCGTGGCATCCGAACCGAGTCCCGTCCCGGTTAGCAGGAAGGCAGGGGGCTCGTCGAGCGTTCTGTGGGTCAGAGCAATGTCCGCAGCGTCCGGTGAGTACAAATACTGGCAACCCACTTGCCAGTGCGAGCGACGCCCTTTTCAAGCGCCTCCGGGCGCGTTTAGGGGCGTGGCCAGCTGAGGGCTCCTGGGAGTTGTAGTACCACGTTCCCCCCGCTCTGCGGCTGCGCCTGATGACCTGCGGCGCTTGCGGCGGGGGTGAACGGCAACAGGCAGCAAAACAGCGTGGCGTCCAAACCGAGTCCCGTCCCGGTTAGCAGGAAGGCAGGGGGCTCGTCGAGTGTTCTGTGGGTCAGAGCAAGGTCCGCAGCGTCCGGTGAGTACAAATACTGGCAACCCAGGGGGGCAGTGTCACTTCGCTGCCTGAAACGGCGGCCGAAACCAGGAAGATCGACAGAGTCAGGTCAGGTATTGCAGGGGACCTCAAGGGCTCAGAGACATGGCAGAGTGAGGGGGAGGGCAGTGTTGGGAAGTCCCCGCCACTCGATATGCGCGGCTGACAACACCAGCCAACCCATGGGGCACCCCAAGGCCCGGGACCCCAGCCGTCCAGTCAGCAGTCTTGCACCTCCACCAGCTGTCCCCAGGCCTCACTGCTATGTTTGTGGAGGTAGTGCCAAAGCAGGGGCGGGGGCACAGGGGAAGGAGCTTGCCCCCTGAGGTACCAATGGAGCGGGGCCATGGACAGATCAGTGGCACCAGAAATCCCCCGCACCTCCAGACGTTGGTAGATAGGGCACCCACCTCCATTACCGCCTCACGGAGTCTTAATGGGGGCCGGGCACCAGGAAGCCAGCAGATGCCCTCCGCTTCCGTCTAGGTCAATCCTCGCAGGGGAACACAGCTTCTGGAGGTGGGGGGGCGCCAGCAATGACTCGGCAGGCCTCAAGCTATCAGTGAGGTAGGAAACACCCCCACAGTCCTGCATAGAAAAATCATCAGGCCTCAAGGGGCACCGTAGAGGTCAGCGACAGAGTGGAACAGCCAGCAGCCCCGGGTGGTGCGGCCACGATGATGATAGGTCCTAATTAACAGCTTGTATTTAGCTGTTAGGGCAGGATCATAGTCCTTTCCCCAGAGTCTCTCCAATTTCTTGCATTGTTTTTTCAGTTCAGAGAGCTGTTCATTGTACCATGGAGCTTTTCTAGGAAGTGTTTTATTATTAATAATTCTCTTAGGGGCACACCTGTCAGCTGACTGAGTAATCCAATCTTCTGAGGTGGCTAAGTGAGCTAAAGAATGATGATGGATTCAACACAGATCTGTGACTGGGGGTTAGTGTCTGAAAAATGTCAGAGCTCCGTCCATCATCTCCTTGTGTTTGTTCTGGTGTGAGGCAACAGCTGATGAGTACTGCTGATATTTCTCTTCTATATTACCAGCAAGTAATTATAGGAGTGTTGTCCGTTACGACCGACTGCCAGATTTCAGGTACCAGTTTAGCCCAACATCGCATTACATCCGGTTTGGCTTTAGATTTAGGATGCTGTACGGGTTTTTATAGGCCAAAAATGATTAGAGAGTAGTCTGACCAGGGGACTGGTATCATTTTCAATACTGTGGTTTGGGGATCATTGGAAATAAGGGGGGTGTCTTGTGCATCAAAATGAAGATTGAAATCCCCCAGAAAAGTCATTTGGGATTTTTCCATCTCGAGACTGATTAGGGCATCAGGTAGTGCCTCCATGAATCTGCAACTTGTGCCTGGGGGTCTATAAATAAGTTCCCCCGAAAAGGTGTGGGAAGTGGATAGTGCTGTGTGAAACTGGACGCTTTCACAATCTTTGTATCTGATAGCCCAAGGGAAGGGCAAGATGGATATCCGGGCCTGAACTCTCATTGAGCCAGGTTCCGGTCACAAACAGTATATCTAGAGGATCTTCCTCTAACAAGGCATTGATCAATAACAAGTTAAATTTGGTCCCGTGAGCGTTGTTAGTCATAGTTTGCCTATTCAGATTAGTGTGTGGCTCATAGCCACAGTGGGCACATTTATTTCTAGTGAAAGGGATGGTATCAGCTCCTGGTTGTGGGGCACAGACAGCATGTGCCTGTGGTCTGATTGAAATCAACTGCTTTCTGGAGTAAGTAAGTGTGCATAGGTTGTGGGGACCAGCATTTGGGGCGCCTATGGATCGCTTGTACTTTGCACCCGGCCCTCAGTGGGCATTTAAGGAAGAGTTGGAGTCTGCAACTAGACTGCCAACTTCCTTCCTCTTAGGACTCTATGGTATGAGAGGCAAGTCAGCTCTCTATGGTCCCTACTTATCCAGAACGAAGTTCATTACTTTAAACATATTCAAATTCAAACACAGATAAAAATTGTAAAAAATCGTAAAACAATTGGCAGTTTTATGCAATATTAACAAGTTTGGCCCAATAATTTTTCATTCTTTTTAGAAAGGAAATTTTAATTTATTTTGGAGGCAAGCATCACTGCCATCTATAAGCAGGGGAATAATTCCATGTTGTGTGTCCTAAAGGCTGTCAAAATTCATTTGGAAGTCCTTGCCATGAGGTGGGAGTGGCTAGCCGCAGAATGTATTCCAGATCAAGTCATTTTAGTAAAAGGTCATTACACATTTGACAACATCAGGAAAATCTTACCTTTAATTGAATACAGCAAAATATAAGGAGTGGGCAGCTTTGACCTTGTTGGATACTAACAAGACAGTTGTGTGTTTAACCAAACTATCACCTCAAAAATGTTGCCTTACCATAATATCATGGTCAAAATATTGAGACTTCAAAATACTTTGAATTAAAATATAAAGGGTGTAGGAAACTGGACTTTTATGCTAAGTCACCCTGGATTTTCTGCCTTTTGCTGTACCTTATATTTTGGCAGGCTGTAGCACTTTATTCTACCCTGCTAAAAAGTGAGAACACGCGTGCACTCCTCTTTTCAACATGACAAAAGTTTGACCGTCCCAATCAGCAAATTTAACTTATTTAAGCCCCTAGTATATGGGACAAAGTGTACCCAAGGCCTGTAAGTTAAATGTTACTGGACTGCAGCACCTATTGTGCCATCCACTACAGTGACCATGTAAACACGACTGAAGGCCTACCCTCTGTACCCTGGCTGTGCACTTTTGAACTGAAAATTGGACCTGTCAAAATAACCCTTTTTGATCAGCTGAAACCTATCTGAGCATTACCCCAGAAATCTTTATTTCTGAGGCACACTGGGTTCGTTCCCTCTCAGCAGTTTACTCATCAGTGGAAGTTCATTGCAAAGATGCAGTCAATGGGCATCTGGGAGCTGCTAATGTCTCTCCTCTAAGGCTGTACTCCCTTCCATGCTAAGGATTCAGGACCATACGGATGAAGAATTCCCTGCCATGAGCTCTGGTTACTCTACACATGTTTCCTGGCAGATACTGCTCTATGGAAACCAGCTAGGCTGCCACCATAGTCTGGCGGGCACAGGTACACTGCAGAGCAATCCATTCACTCTATCCCCTTCTGGGATAACCAGAATACCTGGTCCACTGCCCCAACAAAGCGACACAAGGGCCTGCTCTACCCTCTTCTCCTGGGAATTATCCCTCCTCAGGGTCATATAGGCCAACCGTGGGGAGGTTCTACCTGCGTTTTTTTTTTTAGGCATACAAAATCCCCCTTCTTATGCAAGGACAGTAGACTGTTAGGAAGTGAATATTTCCCTGGGCTTTCTCTCATCAGAATCTCCCTGCTTGAGCTTAGGGGTGTGCAGTGAACTCCACCCCGCTGGTTGAGCTTGCAAAGGTCAGCAAAAAAACGATGCCTCCGCTCCCGGTGCCATGTAGCAGAGTTTACTGGCACCGGCCCACCACTATTAACAATGCAATAACTTATTAATCTTGGAGACTCAGCAAGCCCCTAGGTTCATGAGCTTGGAACGCCTTAGTGTGTAGCTATACGATTAGTCAGTAGAAATATTTTCATTATTATTTTCATATGATTTACTTAACAACTTCATGCCAGATATTGATTTGCTAGGAATCCTGAAAATTGTGCCCTTAACTAGGATTGGTGTATAAAGCTATTGGAGATTATCATTGGTCAGAGGCACCGCATGTGCCCCATATACTGTGTTATGTTGATTCATGTCCACCTCCAATCAGAGCTGAATTCCTTGGAGCCCCTGTGATATAAAAGGACACTTTAAATGGACTGAAAGCATTTTTGATATGCTTTGTAGGTTTGTAAAAAAAAAGCCGACAGAAAACTGTTTACGGACCTGGAGCCACTTCCTCTCATTTGAACATGCAGTAGTTCATTCATTTCCTTCTGTGATGGCACTCAAGTAAATGCGGTTCCTCTTTATGTCGCCGTGATGCTGTCACCACCCCAGCTTTCAATCATGGAGCTTACTAAACATGTCAGCGGTCTGTGGTTTTCTGGTGTGAGGCAAAATGAGGCAAAATGAGGCACAGGGTCAAGACTGATTTACATATAGCTGAGTCTGAACTGAGGTGGCAAAGCGAGCTAAAGAATGATGATTGATTCAACCCAGATCTGTGACTGGGGTGAATGTGTGAAAAGTCCATCATCTCATTGTGTTTGCTTTTTTCGCCTAAGTTGGGATGGTATGTCCAGATGTGGGTCCCTTGCCTACTTTGCCACTGGATTCAAGCTAGCCTGGCTGATGAAGGGTGTTACCCAGAAACCGGTCCCAGGGGGTTTGTTTCTGGTTCAGGGAATACCTGGCTTGGCAATTCCGACTGGACTGTTCCCATGAGGCACAGGGTCAAGACTGATTTGCATATAGCTGGGTCTGAACTGAGGAAGCGAAGTGAGCTAACCTTGCACCTTGCCGCCAGGACTGCGGACTGCGGAAACCAGAGGTCAGCAGGGCACCAGGAGCCAGCTCACCCCTCCCTCTATCCACCGGGGGCCTTCTTCACCTCTCGTGCCTCCCGCTTCACGGGAGACACTCGCACCTTGCCGCCAGGACTGCGGACTGCGGAGCCCAGAGGTCAGCGGGGCTACAGGAGCCAGCTCGCCCCTCCCTCCATACGCCGGGGGCCTTCTTCACCTCTCGGCCTCCCGCTTCGCGGGAGACACTCGCACCTTTCCGCAAGGACTGCGGACTGCGGAGCCCAGAGGTCAGCGGGGCTACAGGAGCCAGCTCACCCCTCCCTCCATCCACGGGGGCTATTCTTCACCTCTCCTGGCTCCCGCTTTGCGGGAGACACTCGCTCCTTGCCGCCAGGACTGCGGAGCCCAGAGGTCAGCGGGGCTACAGGAGCCGGCTCGCCCCTCCCTCCATCCACCGGGGGCATTCTTCACCTCTCGTGCCTCCCGCTTCGTGGGAGACATCGCACCTTGCCGCCAGGACTGCAGACTGCGGAGCCCAGAGGTCAGCGGGGCTACAGGAGCCAGCTCGCCCCTCCCTCCATCCATCGGAGGGATATATTCACGTACACCCTCCCGCTCGCAGGACGCGTGCGGGCCGGCGCCGGGCTAAGCCCGGGCAAAGGGTTGGCCGTTTGTGGCCGTCGGGGGCCGAAGGAGGCTGGGCTGGGCACCCCCTTTTTTACATCTGCCTTCTGTCCTACCTAGCTCCCAAAGGTACTGTGCAAATACAGCTGTTATCAGCTGGGCTTTTTTGAACTCTAACTACCTGTTCTTAGTATAACCTCACTGCAAGAGTGTGACTGGTTCTGCAGAGAGGCTTCTTCTTCTTCTTCTTTTTGTTACCCTATCGCCATGGGAAAAAGGATGGTTATGGAGGGTGGGGGGTACCCACAAACAAAAAAGGGAAAAAAGCCAAGAAAGTGCCCCATGCAATGATGAACTGTGTGTTGACCAGAATAGAAGAAATAGTCAATGAGTGTGAAGAGGTCCTGGGTCAAAATAGTACCAAAACCGCGACCACTTGCCAAGTTGATGGGGCTCTGTCCTTGGCCTAAGGGAGAGTTATCCCTTCCATGTTCACCAAACAAAAACCCCATAAACATTCCACGTGTGAAGAGCATAGCACACCAGCTCTGTCCAAAGAGGGTCTCGACTTAAACCCCATCATTAATCCAGAATTAGTTGTTGAATCCCCCGGGGGGTTAGACCGGGACCATGCTCCAGCCATCCAGGTACCCTGTTCGAACAGGTTCGCTGCCCTCGACCGGGAAACTGAAGATATGACTCCATTACCTCCGGGGGGGACATTGATAATGAAACTACCAAAAATGTGGCTAGCTGTGATCTGTGTGGGACTACAAAGAAGGAGCTACTAGAGAAGATTAGAGAGCTGGAAAATAATATGGCATCCCTAAGAGACGAGGTTGAGGGTCTAATTTCCGGACGGGAGGCCTCACCCGCTGCCCCTGCCCTATTCCTCCCCCTCGGTCCCAACTCGACAGTTATAAGGGCTGGTTCAGAGCTTTCCAGGGGCCCCCCCTCAGTCTTCCCCCTTTAGTAGACCATCAACCACAGGGCTCCTTGGGTACAAACACCTTACCATCCAATGCTAGAACATATGTTGATTCTGTGAGAGCTAGGGTACCTATGGGGCGGCCTATAGGCCAGGCCTCTTCTATGATAGACAATCACTGCTTGGGCCTCTCCAAACCAGCCCCGAACAAGCAAGTTACTAGTCTAAGACGACAAGGTGACTTAACTTATCGTGCCAACCATATGCCAATAATATACACAGGTACCTAGACTTACCACGGCTGTGGGCTATGAAAGTAGTGAGTCTATCCACAACAAAGCAATACACTGGTTGAGGCACCCAAGGGGTAGTAGATCCATCATACAGGAGGACATGGCAAAAGTGAGGCGAGTTACAATGGCCGATTCCAAGACTGATTGCATCGAGATACAGTTCTTTGACCCTATGATTGCAGAGAACCTATTGGCTCTCGAGTTTAGAACGTCCCCTCCCGAGCATTCTTCTATCCAGATCAGACGCTTCCCGCTTTGGTAAGTGGCTGGGGAGGCAATGGATTCTGGGCTGAGTTCAGTAGACTGACTAGAGGATGTTTGGCAATCTGATCTTTCCCCTGTCCCTGAGGTATATACATCGAGAGGAAATGTTGTGGGTCCTGGCTCGTTTGAGCTAGGAGGTGAAGCAAGGGAGATCACAAGGGAGACCACAAAAGATAATCTCGATCTATCAGTGCCAGGTGAGGCGAGACACGCCGATCCTACAAACAAAATCGTAGGGGTGATCCGACTGCTCTCCTGGAACATAGCAGGGTTACAAAAAAAATTTGCTCTTCCTGAATGGAATGAATTTATTGTCAAATATGAGATCTGCTTGTTCCAAGAGACATGGAGTCTAGTCCCCCTACATATGCCTGGGTTTTCTACGTATTACATCCCTGCGATTAGCTCAGGCAGAGGACGCCCTTCGGGGGGGCTCCTTGTATGGATCAAGATTGGGTTAAATTGGTCTGTAATCAAACATAATACCCCTTCCCAGCATATCTTGCATCTGACAATTTGAGGGGACAAAAACGCTGCTCACTTGGAGATTTTTATTATCTATGCTAGAGGGTCTCCAGGTGCCCAAGCGACATCCACTCTAACAGTCTTGGACCTAGAACTGTCCTCTCTTGATACTAACGCGGGGATCATAGTTGCAGGTGATTTCAACTGCACTTTTGAACCCCTGAGCGGAGAAGACATCCTGGGTATTGGAGATGAGGACACCAAATGGGCCATTCCACCACTCAACATACCGCCAATAAAGAAATTGACCCAAAGAGCCATACAAATCAATGCTTTGACGTTGGAGCACAATTTAAGAGCAGATAACGGCAGGACCCGCTCAGATCCTTGTGGGTCAAACACATTTAATAGGTTCAGTTCCCCCCCCGTATCGATTATATATTGTTGGACTTGCGTTTATGGGCCGACCTCATCAACATGGAGGTTATCCCAAGCCTTGATAGTGACCACAACCCTTAGTCTATGCAATTTATACAAAAGGAGGACACCACATCCCTCCTGATGGACAGAACTTCGATGCTGTCGACAAGTGAGGTAGTACCATCTAACTGCAACTGACGCCTCAGGTGGCATATGGTCGCTAAGCAGGGTGAGACACATGCATATATTAGGGATCTCATGGAGCAGAGGACCTTGGATCTTGAATTATTTAACACCATCCCTGAGGATACACAGGATTCCAAGTTCCCCTGGCTATATCAGGAGACCATAGGAAGGCTGGGTGAGTTTTTCCGTATAAAGGCAATAGGGATCGGAAAGCCCATATCCCAAAAGCAACTAATCTGTGGTACTCTGCTCTATGCAGGGAAAAAAGGCAGGACCTATTACAAGCCCTTACGGCAAAAGACCAGGCTAAAATAAGCTTAGCGAGAAAGATCTATACCAGGACATTAGAACAAGCGAAGTGCTTGTTGGAAGAATCACATTGGCAGGAGCTCAAATCCGCTGCACAGCTGAAGGATTCTATCACATTTTGGAGCTTATTAATATAGACACGAGGAGGGGAGCAGATCCGCTTCCCAATCATATTTCTGGCCGCCAATGGTTTCACCATTTCCATGGCTTGTATTCTGGAGGTGTAGGGAGTGCAGCCTCTGACCATTGGACTTGGCTATCCATCACTGAGATCCCCAAACCAGGGGAAATATTTGGGTTTAAAGAGGTGTCATCTGCCATTGCTAGCACAGCGCCAGGCAAGGCGGCGGGTCCCGACGGCCTCCCTGGCGATTTATTATTACACGACCATAAGATTGGTCCTTTTTCATCCTCCAGGTAATAAACCTCATTGCGAGAGGAAATCCTGTTCCAGACTCCTGGAAAGGCGCTGAAGTAGTGACCATCTACAAGAAGGGGGTTAGGGAGGACCCTGCCAACTACAGACCAATTAGTTTAATCGATGTAGTTCAGAAAGTGGTAGGCAGGATACTCCTTATGAGGTTAAGGTCGTGGATGGACGAGGACAATGTCCTGTCACATTTCCAGGCAGGGTTCAGACAAGGGGTTGGCACGATGGATCAGGTCTTCAGATCTATTGGAAATCTGTGATTATCGAGAAAGGCAGCCTATATTTGGCATTCATTGACTTAAGAACAGCCTTCGACCTGGTCCCTCGTGCCAAGCTCTGGCAGGTACTGTCTGACTTAGGCACTCCCCCTCCGATTCTGGACTTTATCAAACGCCTCCAGGAGGGGAATTACGCCAGAATTAGGTGGGGTTGTCAGGGCCACCTGACAGAAAGGGTAGCGGCAGAGAGAGGGGTATGCCAGGGTTGCGTTCTGGCCCCGACTTTGTTCTCCCTCTTTGTTAATGGGGTGGTAGACCATTTGATGGAGGATCCAGCCGATGCACCAACCCTGGCAGGTGAAAAATCCCCCAAGCTGCTTTTTGCAGATACCCTCTTGATCTCAAAAAGCCCGATGGGACTACAAAAACTACTAGACCGGTTCAGCCAGATCTGAGACTCCAGGGGCCTGTGCATTAATACATCTAAAACCAAGCTAATGGCTCTGGCACCATCCAAACGGTTCAGGAATACCATCAAGTTGAATGACTCCCCATTAGAACTAGTCGAAGCTTTCGAGTATTTGGGCGTACGGGTCAACAACTCGATGAAGTGGAACTCGCACCTGTCAAAAATGCTGCTTACCCACAAACGAGTTTCGGGGGCAATTGCAAGACACCAGCGACTTTCCCACAGCAGACCAGTAGCCCCTGCGATCAAGATCTATGAGGGAAAAGCCCTGCCTTCGTCCCTTTATGGGGCGGAACTTTGGGGATTTGAGAACACCATGGACTTAGTGAGATCAGAGAACAAGTTCTTTAGAGATCGGGTCTCGCTTCCTCCATCGACCCCATTAGTTCCGCTCCGTCATGATTATGGGAAACACCCAATTAACGAAATAGCAAGGCTACGCCCCTTACTATTCTCGGTGCGCCTGAGAAGGACCCCAGAGTTGTGTAACTAGGCTTCCGCCTTGACCGAATTAGTCCGACTAGACACGGGCCACAAAATCAATTGGATATCTTAATTGAAACAGCTTGTGGGGGACATCGGACTGGCAGAGGCATGGGAAAGCCAGACCCCACCGCCAAAACAGGCAGTAAAGAAAGCTTACTGGGAGTGGGTCACTTCAGAAGCCACACAAAATTCTAAGCGGGGCACTTTGACGGAGCAGTTCCTAGAGCACAAGCCCACCTCTAAACTGGAACCCTTTCTTGACTTTATTGAATCTCCGAGAGAAAGGGTACTATACCTGTAGTTGAGGTTCTGAACATTCCCACTCAATGATTTCACAGTAGGGTGTAATCCTAGTAATGAGAAAGGTAGTATGTGCCCAGGTTGTGCTTCTCCTATTGAATCTATTCCCCACTTTCTATTTGCCTGTCCGACGTACAAGTTCGCGAGAAGAAAATGGCTGAAACCCGTATGTATCAACTAGGGAGCTAAGAACTATAGGGAGGCGATGCGCATTTTAAAAACGGACACATCCTCCCTTAGCATAATTTGTGGGACAGCCAAATACTTGGGCTGTGCCTGGTTAACCAGAAGCAAGCTACTGAGGGTAACTAATGCTTGAATCAGGAACATAAGTAAGGTCCCCCTTTAACACTGTGGTTTTATTGTATATGAATTGTTTTTATCTTTGTATAGATTTTAAGGATTTTTTATATTTTGTACAATTTGTTATATACAAGACAAATGTCGTTTTTTTGTACTGTTTGTATGAGAATGAGACACCATCTCTTTTTCTTTTTTTTTAATACTGGATTGTCCTAAAGTGATGAAATTGGTTTTTATTATACTTTTATGATATTTTTTATATTGAATAAAGTCATACAACAGCTAAAGAATGATGATGGATTCAACACAGATCTGTGCCTGAGGGTGAGTGTCTGAAAAGTTTCAGCGCTCCGTCCATCATCTCCTTGTGTTTGTACTGGTGTGAGGCAACTGCTGATAAGTATTGCAGATCTCAGGAGGGTGAGGCAGGGCCTGCACTTGGATGGAGCGGGACAGTGTATTTTGAGGGTAAACTTGGTGATCCCTACAGTGGTGGGGAGCAACCCGTGTTGTTTAAATACCCCTCACACACCAAAAGGCCCCTTGGTGTCATGCTTCATCATCGGGGTCTTCGCAAACCTCTACGGAATACGGCGTGCTACGACTCACGACTACACAGGAGCACTGAGGGTGAACTATGTGATGGTGTGTGTGGGGTAATAGTGTGTGAATGGTGAGGTGAAAGTGTAGGTTAAAAAATACCTGGCTCGTAGGAGGTAAACAAAATTTTTTATTAAGTCCTCGGCTGGTATTGTTAAAAAAGTGCAGGGGAGGTTGTTATTTACTGATTATGGTAAGACAACCAAAAAGTGCGTCGACATGTTTCGGAGTAGAAGACTCCTTCTTCAGGACGAGGATGTGCACTAGTTATCCTCACCTTACTCACATGTATTATGTAGATGTCAAAGTGTGCTCTACAAAAATAAAATATAGTGAAATGTACCTATCTGGTAATTAGAGAGGACGTTCGTTGCGCCCAATTGGCGATATATCGAACCTGTGAATAAACAAAGGTAAAATGAACAAAGGGGCTTGATATAGAACACATGTGCAAGAAAAACTGTGTAAGTACACAGAGGGGTAACGACGAACCAAAAATAAGGTCCAGGAACCCTGAAATAGAAAAAGTAAAAACACGAACAAACATATAGACTAGGACACACATTAATTCTCTCTGAAGGTCTCCATTGGATTCCGCAAGGTAAAATAAGCGGATTTTAACAATACACAATTATCAACAAAGGTACATTGCTTACTTATAGTAATGGGTTAAGTAGCCTCATGAGCCAAAAGCGTGGTATTGGGGGTTCACTGTTCTGCTCAATGTAGCAACCTGTGAGGTATTAAAGGAACTGAGTTTTAAGATCTAGAAAAAGTCGTTCCTGGTACAAAATATGAGTCGTCACACATTACACCATCACACTCACGGTTACAGCATGGCCAGGTAGGCTCTCATCCCCTCAACGCGGCTCCGACGAAGTGTCGGTTCACTGACAAACCCACTCCTTTTGTAGTGCCCTAGGAGTTTTTAATTGACACCTAATTGAAAGACGAAACGGCCCATACAAGGACTTAGCCCTTAAGTTCTGATCCGGTTCTGCGCGAGTATGGTAGGTGTGTCTGATGTTCAAGACACACGTGCAAAGGAAAGACATTACCCGCGAGCGCATGCGCGAAGCGGTAGTGTCTTCATAAACGCCTGGGCGTTTTTTGTGCAGCTGGCAGGAGGACTTTGCAGGCGCTTGCGCATGCGCGTGTGAAGTACCTCGATTTTCTCCGTGTTGCTGGAGCTTATACTGTAGCAAAAGGGGTTGTATAAGATCTGCGTATTATTGTGCAACATGTAAGTGCACTTTGCAGATATTTATTATCAGTGTTGCTGGGGCTTTTTCTTTAAAACTAGGGTTATATACAGAGACCTCTACAATGCATGGGTATTTTTGTCAAATCAGAACAGTGAGAAATACATTTTGCTACGGATTGGTAATATTCAAGAATAGTGTGACAGTCACTTGAGGACTGTCATTGTAATTGGCTCCATGGAATGGAGTCATTTAATCCAGTGGTGTCCGTGCCCAAACAAAACACCCACCTTTGTTCTTTTTCAAAAAGGCCCCTTTCTGATGGTAGTTGCTCAATCACAGTCCAGTGTATTTCATTCACACAGTGTTGTGCCTCCAAAAAGTGTGTTGCCATTTTTGTGGTTTGTTTTTTACTCCTAACATTGCTTTTGTGTTAGTTTATTCTTGTCTTTACAGCACGTGTTGTCATACCCACATATTCTTTTCCACATGGGCATGTAATCAGGTATACCACATTTCTACTGTGGCTGTGGAGCCTTACCGTGGAAAACACTCACAAAAACTGTCTTGTGTCCAATCATGCTCAATTGAACAACATTAAGCCCAACTCTGGGTAGCTATGGCACCAAGCAGGTAGGCTTGAACAAAGTAAAATAGTTTAAAGCATTTAACAGTACCAAACAAAAAAATAAGAAACCCACACACAAATACAGAAACACAACACCAATTTGGAAAACTAGATTACATTTGTATGAATCTATAGAGTGTTTGATGAGCAAAATCCACCCACGGATATTAGAGATACAGATTGTAAAAGGTGTTATCACTTTTAAAATCAACTTCAAAAAGCAGTATTTAATCCAAAGTTTGCAAACTTTTCAGAAGTTTTTGAAAATTCAAAAGTACGGGAAAGTTAGTTTGGCTAGTCTGGCCCAGCTTGAGCAACCAAATCTAACAGAGAGAAGGTGTGGGGGGGGGCAGAGAAGTAGATTTGCACAGTTACCTGGCCACTAGAGTATTTTCTAGTCCAGTTCCAAACTTTATGGCACGACCGACATTGTTTTTAATGGAGTGATACAGGAGGAGAAGATGCTCAAAGATGCTCCGGTTAAGGTGCAGTCAACAGGGGTGTCTTTGTGGTGATTCCTTGGTTCACAGGTCGTGTGGGTTGACTTTGGCCGCAGATGTCAGGGTCCCTCAATGTCCACTTTGTGACACTGGAATGTCAGCTGTGGCTGAGTCACCATTCTCATACACCGATCTGTGTGAAATCCGTTAGTGGGGCTAGTGTTCCTCCGGTGCGACCAATCTGGACTCTAATAGTATTCCCAGGTAAAGCAGACTCAAGTGCAAATATTGGCCATCAAGACTTGTCTTTTTGGGCACCCAGCAGCAGTCAGTGGGGATTTCTTCAAAGTGGCTACCAACTTGCTGGTTTGCACTTCTTCAGGTTTAATGTTCCTGGTGCTATTCCAGGGGCCAGATAACTGACTCTTGGAGTCAGAGCTTCCATATGGGGATGGGGAGTGACATTTCCTCGAGCTAGGAACCACAGGCAAAATCCTCACTTTGCTAGCCCAAAAGTTCAGCAGGTGCAGTCCAGCAGACGATGCAGCCTCTCTTTGTGCAGTCAAGGGGCACCAAGGCAGTCCTTTTGCAGCCCTTGTTCCAATTCTGATGTGATCTGAGGTTCAAGGTGTCAGGGGTGTCCTACCTAACCATGGAAAGAGCTCCAAGGGGTCAAAACAGTTACTAGCCAATGGGCTACAAGGTCCCCTCCCTCCTGGGGATGATTTTCCAGCAATGTGTGTCATATGGATAATGCCAGAGAGCACTTTACTTGCCACCTCAAGATGCCTCAACCTCTCCTTGACTGTGAGGAGCTCGGTAGCCCACCCTGGAGGTGTGGCTACATGTCCACAGGAAAACCAAGTTGGGCACTGGTCTTTCCCCTCTGGCCTTGTCTCCAGCATGTCTACCTAAACAAAGGGCAGCACATTGAGAGGGTTATCGCTATTTGCTCACCGAAGGGGGCATTGCCTTTGTAGCTTGCATTTTGGTCTGACACCCTAAGTAGCTTCCTGTAAGGGGGAAGTAACCCCTCTCCCTGCAGCAGGCTATTGTGAAGTTGGGTAGTCATTCACGAAACTCTCCAGGTGGGCAGAAAGCTATCTGTGGGCCTGTGCCCATGTGAAGCTACTGTGCCAGCTTTGGTTATTACTTGAAGCGACTAAGTACCCCCATTAAGTAATAATCACAGTCCTTTTCAGGGTGAACCATTTAAGTCACTAACTAAATCTGAGCTCAACTCCTTGTTAGCTATGGCCCAGTGCAGACCTGGCATAACTTAGAGGCGAGGTATAATGTATTGATGCAGCACTAAAACAGTAATAAAGTCAGATGCAATTCAATAAAAATCATCCAAAACAAATTTGGATAACAGAGTAAAATGTATTTATTTCTTTTTTTTATTTCTTTTTTTATTTCCACAGTTGCACCAAGTGACAGTATCTATGATATTCATTCAATTAATACAGTTACAGACAGAAAAAAATATATATATCGATTCAGGAATTACTTAACATTTGAACGGCAGATGATAATTGACTCATCACTCCTCCATATGGTCTTTAATGACACCCCAAATTAACATGCCTAATCGTTTTTTTCTAACCCCCTTCAATCCGTACAAACTCCATTCCATTTCATATATGTTATAAAACTTGGCTCTCCAAAATTCAAATGTAGGTGCCCCCGGTTGAAGCCATTCAGTCGCGATACATAAACGCGCTACAGTCATGGCCAAAAATAAAAAATATTTATACTTACCTAATACATTATCATTTCCCACATTTTGCCCCCCTCCTAACAACATAAGCGCAGGAGAGATTCTGAACGGATTGTGTAGGACATTAGTAATAAAGGTTTCTATGCTAGTCAAAAAAAATGTTAACTTAGGGCAATTAAAAAATATATGCAAAATATCTGCATCCGCCCCGCCACAGCGGGAGCATTTACCATCATATTGTGTGCCCCAAGTTGCCATCCGTTTTGGAGTGTAGTATAACCTGAACACTGTCTTGTATACTTGAGCCTTTAAATTAGCTGACAAGCATACCTCTTTAGCCATCAATATAGTATTTTGAATGCCGATTTCTGATTCCCCTAACTGATTCTGCCAATACGTGTTATATTTATGTATGTCATCCGTTCTATACTCCATCAAAATCTGATATAGCATACCAATCCTTTTCCTAAGGCGAATACCCTCCACTAATTTATTAGGGGCAGGTTTGATTTCCTTCTTTAAACAAAAATCACAAATTTGAAGATATTTAAAAAAGGAGGGTTGGGGCAGCTTATATTTAGCAACTAAATTTCCATAGGTAGCGAATACCGCTTCAGTTTCATATAAGTCCCCAATTTTACCTGAACCTTTCTTTGACCAATCTTTTGTCATCCTATCCCAGAACACAGAAGGAAGCAATTTATCAGCACTAAAGGGGGTATATTATGTAATTCTCCCAAGCTTTATATGTTTCCGTACCCTTCTCCATACTTTAAAGGCCGAATATAGTACCTTAAAGCGTGTATGTTTGTAATAATTCCCCTCCAACTCCTTTAATAAACACCCCTTTGCGTGCTCCCCTAATAACAGAAAAAATATCGATGGAGCTTCCGCTTCTTCCTCAATTGACTCCCCTGTCACCATAAATCTCATTCTTTGCAAAAAACATACATAGTAATAAAATACAAATTCCGGTATCCCTCGCCCTCCCCGTTCCTCTGGTAACGTCAACCATTTCATTGCACGCCTGATTTTCCCCAGAGCCCAAAGAAATTTCGAGCATAAAGACTGAAGTTGGTGTATATATTTCAATGGGAATTCCAATGGGACACTATGAAATAAATACAGTATCTTGGCTAAGACGTTCATTTTAACAATATTCCCCCTACCGATTATAGATAACTGCAGCCGCCCCCACCTCTCAAGTGATTGCTTTACTTGTTGGTTTGTCTCTTGCCAATTAATATCAATTATCTCTTGCATTTGGGTTTTAATCTTTATACCTAAATATGTTACTTCAGTGGTTGCCCTTGGGTCATTGAATTGTATATTATCTGTGCAGAGCACTTGGATCTTTGCTGAATTTAGCTTATAGCCAGACATTGCTACAAAATCACTGGCTAATTGCTCAATCTCCGCTATTGCCCCCCCAGGATCGACTGTGGTAATGGCAATATCATCAGCATAGGCAAATACTGAATGTGCAATATTTTTAACCATAAATGGTTTGATATGAGGTGAATTTAACAAATTAGTAATAAAATGGTTTATAAATAAAGCAAAAAGTAATGGGGAGCAGGGGCACCCTTGTCGTGTCCCTCTAGTTATTAAAATCTTTTCGGATCTCATTCCCATAGCCACTCTTCTTGCATTTGGTGACTTGTATAAAACCTGAATTGTGGTAAAAAAATCCTTTCCAAATCCCATCTTTATCATCACGTCCCATAATATTGCCACTCAACACGATCGAACGCCTTCTCGCCGTCAAGCAATATAAGCGCCAGATCTCTTTTTTCCTCTTCTGCTATATCAAATAAGGTAATAACCTTATTGATATGTATAACCGTGCCTCTATTTGGGATAAACCCATATTGATTTATTGAGACAAGTGGTGTAATAACTTTAGATAAGCGGTTCACAATCATTTTGGAATATATCTTGCTGTCACAATTAGGCAAAGATATTGGGCGGTAAGATCCGGGTAATTCAGGAGGCTTCCCTTTTTCAATAAACACCACAATTGAGGCCTCATTCCAAGTATGCGGGACTTTCCCAATTTGTGCTGTTCTAAAGGTCTCCAGCATGATATTTTTCAATTGTTAAAAAAAGCACTTATATACTTCACCAGGAATAAAATCTGGGCCTGCCGCCTTTCCATTCAGTATATTTTTTACTGCCACCTCCAATTCTTCCATGGAAAAGGGACTATCTAAAAATTCTTTCTCACTATCTGTTAATTTATTAACAATACCATCTTCCCATACAGAGCCAGCTTCTGGATTTGGCTGGTGAGTATATAGTTCCACATAGAACTGCTGAAAAATATCAAGTATTTTACCCGGTTCCTCATGAACCTTACCATTCTGATCTTGTAGCTTGGAAATTAAAAGGGAGGTCTCCTTCATTTTTAATCTCAATGCTGGAGATCGACCAATAGACTCCCCATATTCATGAGTGTGTCTTCTATTTACTAAATATTTCCACGGTATCGCTTCACTACATACCCCAGTTATATTAGCCCGGCACCGTGCAACTTTTCCCTCAGCCAACAGTTATAAAGATCTCGCATTTGAGAACGTAATTTATTTTGATGATAAAGCCCATAGCTCACTGTCTCCCCTCTAAAACAGGCCTTGAATTTTTCCCGTTTTATCTCAATGCTAGCCAAGTTCACATTGTCTTTGATAAATTCTGGTATCCATTTAAACATATAAGCTCTATACTGTTCATCTAAGCAAAGCTTTCTATCATACGTGAAGCTCATGAATCGATTTGTCTTTTTTACTATTGGACATTCAATTAAGATTGGTGAGTGGTCCGATGATACCCTAGGGAATAGCTGTATCTTTGTCCCAGAATGGATAGATGTAGAAATTAAAAAATAATCAAAACGAACAAATTTCTTATGTGGAGATGAGTAATAAGTATATCCTGGAAGTGTCGGGTGATTTTTACTCCAGATATCTATCAAACCATGATCTGTGACCAGATTATATAAAGCTTTAAAAACACGTGGTGTACGACCGTTTTAATTCTCCAAACCAGCAGCTAACTCCCTTGTGTTTAGGTTAATATTAAAATCCCCACACAAGATTAGAGGAGAGCTCCTATACACAAGTTCCATATTTAACCATTCTAAGACTTCCCCCTCATCCATATTAGACCCATAAATTGAACATATTGTGAATTGCCCACCGCCAGACTTTAATTCCGATATTGCCCATCTGCCCCACTTGTCTGTCAAACTACGAACTAAAGTGCAGAAGCGTGGTTTAGAGAGAATCATTACCCCTCTAGTCATGTTGGTTTGTTGAGAAGTGGCAATTAAGGTATATCCTAAATCTGCTATAAGCATCCGTTTATCCCACGGCAAGTGTGTCTCCTGTAGACAAAGGATATCTGGTTGAATAAAGCGAATTTCGGAGGCTATTCTCTTCCTTTTATTAATATTATTTAGGCCGGATACATTGAAGGAACAGATTTTAATATTTCGGGACATAAGGTATTAATTTCCACTTCCTTCGACCAATGTTAATTCTGATAGTAAGAATGTGTCCTGACTTAATTGCAGACCTTAATTAATAGCTCTGTACCAAAAATGTATTTTCTTTTCGTTTTTGTCACCTGATACAAGCGTGGTTTTTTCCCTCTTTAACCCATGTGCCCTCCACCACCTACCCCCCTCATACCCCCCTCCCCCTCCAGGATCCCCCCCACACACCCCCATTTACCGAGGCTGTTGGACTCGCGGTCCTGTTGACGGTAGTGAGCTTCCCGCCCCCTCTGTCGTTTTCCCACAGGCCTAAACACAAAATCACTTTACATATTCATCTTAACTTCGGTTTTCTATCAACCCTCAGTACTCCGACAGCATCAAAAAATCATGATAAGCTAAGAGAAGAAGAGAAAAAAGAAAAAGAAAACTATAGATACTAAAGTGACATATTGTCATTCACTTAGCAAGTTTTCATACTAAATAGTGCTCCAGTTTGATAAATCTGAAAGTCTAAGAATCCTTTATAAACTGCAGATATTCCTTTGCGGCTGCAACATTAGTGAAAAACCGAACATTCTCCTTGTGAATCACTTTAAGTTCAGCCAGGTTCATAATATAGACTTATGTACCCTTTGTTTGAAATTGATTCACCAGCTGTCGTAGCTGCCAGCGAGTATCCATTGTGTATTTACTGTAGTCTGGTGTTGCAAAGAAGGTGAACCCCTCACCCATACTTTTACTGTTTGGTCGAGTGTGCATATATATATCTTCTCTGGCACGAAAGTTGTTGAAGGCCACAAAAAAAGGTCTAGGTTTAGTTACATTTTGCCCAGATCAAAGATGAATATTGAAGGGATATCTATGGGCGCGCTCAATCTCTCGCTCCCAGTCCCATTTATTCAAATCCGGGAATGCCTTCTGAAACAGTTCCACTATAAACTTACGTGAATCCTGCCCTTCTTTACCTTCAGGGATTTGCATAAGTCTTAAATTATTGCGCCGAGCGCGGTTTTCAAAATCGGCCATTTTCCATAGTAAGTCCTCTTTATTAGCACTTAAAGTTTCGGTGACCGCTTTCTGTTTTACCAATTCGTCCTCAATATTAGATACTCTGGTTTCAACCTCAGTAAACCTTTTTCCCGAAGTCAGTCTGTGACTTTGCTAGTCTCCGGATAGAACTTTGAAGCTTTTGACAAGAGTTCTGAATTTTATGGCTTTCTTGCTCGGTTTTGTCCATATGGCTCAAAATTGTTCGATATATCGTGGCTATAGTAATATTATCCGTCAAGCCTTCTTGAAACCCTCCGACGGCCCCCTCTGTCATAGACACATCCCCTTCACCCCTCACGGTAATCGGGCTATCTTCTGTGTATTCACCAACTTCATCATCATCAGCCTCACTCTCAGCCTCCTCCATACGCATTTGCTTAGAATACTGTGTGGCCAAGTCTTCACATGATGAGGCTGAGTTTTCTGATATCGAGTAAAAATCACCTGATTCTGCCTCATTAGCTGCAGCTGTATCCAACTTCGCTGCCAAGCATTTTTCTAGCGTAATTGAGCCATCAGGGGGATCTATAGTGTTACACTCCAATAATCCGGAGCTACAGCGCCATGAAACCGTTCCGGTGAACGCGCGCTTTATAAATACTTTAAAACTCAAACTCAAACTCAAACACCATCTATCGCAGTGGGACCAGTGCTTTCATTTAAACCAGATGAAATAACAAGTGGGGATATAGCATTGTGTGGCACACTTATTGGTACTTGCTCTAGCGACTTATCGTTCAGCATCGCCTCTTTTGATACCGACGTGGTGGGCTCTTCCGTACAGTTTTTCGATTGTAGTACCAATTGTGCACTGAGCGCCGCCTCCTTTCGTTTTTTTTCCTTTGCCACCGTAAAAAGGGCAGAAATCGTTTGTTTTACTATCCCAGGATTCTCAGAAACTGCCCCAGCCCCGTTTTTTTTGCAGCACCCCCACTCAAGTCTTTCTCACCTCCGCATGCAGTCGCGGTAGTATTTGCCTCCAGGTCTCATTTTTTGCGTGTACCTTTCGGGGCCATAGCTTCAGAAACTCCTGAGGCTCCTCTCTCCACACGATCTCCAGTGAGGCGGCGTTCACAGCTAAGCCAAGCCGCAGCACCTGTGTAGGTTACCGCCCACCAGGCTCGGCGGAGTCTCGCCAACGCTGTAACCACTTCCAGCATCGACGTTCTCCTCCTCGTCTCGCTTGCAATATTCTCCGAAATCTGCTAGAAAGCTGCTCGCTTTCCGTTCCAAGTTTATATCACGGCACCAAAAATGCCAGCGTTTTCACGGTTTATCTCGCACCGCCGACAGCATCTACGGACCATAGACCTGTGGGTCAGCGAGAGAGTTCGGCTCACACGTCCGACACGTCCAGCCGCACGGGCGCCATCTTGCCAGAGTAAAATTTAATGAACAAAATGAAAACAAAATTACAAAGCTCCAATAAGGAGGACTGCAAATATGAATTCTTAATTTTGTAAGTAAAAATAGCACCAAGAAGCACAAAGTGCCTATGATAGTGAATGCTCACAGTAGAACAGAACCTAAGTGCAATAAGACACTGACCACAATGTAGTACAAGGTTTCTTCTGGGCAAAAGATTTTGGGCCAGAAGTATGAAGGCCCCATTTTGCAAAATCGCAAAATGGAATGCATGAAAGTGTGTTTAACACTTTTAGTGATTCCTAGGGGATCGCAAATGACCTACCTCATGAATATTAGGGAGGTAGGTTGCAATTTGCGACCCCCTAGGAATCGCAAAAATCACAGGGATGGTTGCCTGCTGGGCTCAGCAGACCACCATGTCTGTGATTGCTTTGAAATAAAGTGATTATTTTTTATTTTTAAATGCAGCCCATTTTCCATAAAGGAAAACAAGATGCGTTTAAAAAGGACCACTGCCTGATCTTAAAAAATGATTTTACTAACATTCACATAGGTTTACCACCTACTTGAAGTAGGTGGTAAAATGCAAATATTTTGCAACCACATTCTTGGTCAGAAAACATTCATGCATACCATTAGGATTCGCTATTTGGAAGGGATGCCCTAAACACTCCCCTTCCAAATAGCGAATCACAAACCCATTTTGCGATTCGGTAACAGGTTACCGACTCACAAAAGTGGGTTTGCTGCATCAGAAATGCTTTTTTTACATTGCAAACGGGCCAATTCTGCAAATTGGCCCATTGGTGAGGAGCAAAATGCATGATGCATGCCAGCGCCTCACTCCTATACTGCTAAATGTGACTGCTACCAGCCATCCAGTTTAAGAGTTTTCTCCTGGCCTGGAGGGCAGTGCTTTGGCAGTTCCAGGCAGTGAGCCTTTGAAAGGCACCGCAATGGGAAAGTCAAAGATCGTTCCTGCAAGGCATGGACTGGTGCAGGCCATGCCAGCAGCCACAGCCCATGCAGGTAAGAGCGGTGGGGGCAGATTTCGACAGATGACCCCAAGGGAAAATGTTTTATTTATTTAATTTTCCCTCTTGGTCATCTGTTAAATCCGCCCAACCCAGCCCCATCCCTTTCACCTGCAAGGGCCGCTTCAGTATGCTAGGCAAGCACTGGGGAACATGTCCACAGGGGGGCACATCATATGCCCCCCTACATGCACCCCATGCTCTGGGGAACCTTTCTGACTGCCACACTTTTCATGACAGGATCACCACCATGGATAGTGTGGGTCAGGAAAGTTGCAATTTTCTTGGCAGTACCACAGCAGCACCATCAGCACATTGCTGCCCCAGATTACCACACCATTGCCTAGGGATCGCAGATCCCCAGTGGTTGTTGCGGTCCCATGGCGGTCAAACCACTGAAGTTGTATTATGGTGGTCATACTGCCTGTGCTGCAGTAGCTGCCACACAACTGCAGGTTTGGTGGTCCTATAGACCACCAAACTCGTAATTAGGCCCATAGTCCTTTAATTCTCAATCCATCAAAAGAGCACAGTTCTAAAGCCCACCCAATGACCTTAAGGGAGGTGCATAAAGACTCACTGAGTGTCAGGCAGGAGCCAACATCAGTGTCCAGTTCAGGTCCCGTTGCCAGTGGTCAGCTTGACAGATGCAGGAAAGTCCTCTTGTAAAATATTGTAGCCCTGTTGCTTGGACAGGGGGTCAGTCACATCATGACCCTTAGAGCCCACTTCTTTGTAAGGGGTACAAAAAGGAGAGGGCTCTTCTGAGGGCTAGACAGCAGGTTCACTCCTATTCTGCTCTTCCGCAGGAACAGGAGTCTTCTGAAGGTGTTGCCTAGTGATGCCACATTTATGCCTGGCACAAGCTTATAGGTGGGACTGACTCCTGGGGACACCCTGACTAATGGGTTAAAAGCTCTTGTGGCTAACCCTACCCACTTTGGGCATTTTAAAGGTGGAGAAAGTCTTCAGCCACACTCAGCTTGACCTCCAATGCCTGAGGGTGTATGTAGAGAAGATACTATGGTACTCCTAGTGCACCCCCACTTTTAACAATAACCTACTGTTTGTTGCAGCCAGAGGACCCTCAGTTAACTCAGAGCTAGAAGTCTGATAGAGCAAAAAATTGGAATTTCACCAACCAGACAGTGGATACACAAGGCTTGTATTGGCATCCTGTTTCTCTTCTTTGATGTGCTCCCCAAGTAATATATGAAAACCTAGCAGACTTGTGAAGCAGGCTTTGACCCTGCAATGTCAGAAAGAGGCCCAATATGATTGGAGTCTGCCTGGCTGTGGGGATAAAAGAAGTGCCCTGACCAGACTAACATTTGCCTGGGACACAAGCACACCTGTCATGCAGGATTTGATACATTGATGTAAAAAAGGATGTTCACATTCCCACCCTGAATATTTTGTCAGGTTCATACCTGCCCATTCAAGTCAGCGTAAAATGTAACTTTCCAAAAGATACTTTTCAGTAAAAATATTTTCCGTAAAAATACTAATAATCAAACTTTACAATTCAATTGGACATTTAATAGCTAATCAAAAATCTTTGTTTAATTATTATTATCAATACTATTATTATTATTATTTTTCTAGTTAATCCCACTCTCAAGAGCTAATAATAATATTTAATATTGCATCCTAGTGAATCCCAATTGAACAGCTGGCCTTTCTTCAGTGAAATAGTTATTTGTGCCTTTTCACTGTAAACGCATTTGTAACATTAACATTTTATACGTTTTACTTTTAAATACAATCCACCTTGGCTTAAGGGCAAAATGCCTACATAAGGCTGATTTATACATAGTTAAGAGGGAAGGTTATTTAGACAGGTCAGATTTGCAGTTTAAAACTGCACAGTCAGGCTACAGAGGGTAGTCCTGTAGTCACTGTAGTGGATGACACAACGGGTGCTGCAGTTTACATGTGACAGGCTATTGGTACACTTTGTACCACATATAAGGACTTATAGGTAAGTTAAATATGCAAATTATGACTATAGCAATTTTAACATGTTGAAAGGAGGAGTACAAGCCCTTCATGAGTGGATAGCAGAGGTAAAGTGCACAGAGGTCTACAGCCAAAAGAAATATAGGGCCCAGCTAAAGGCAAAATATCTGGTGTGAACTCACAGAGAAGGCAGATGTTAGTTTTATTTGCGGATTTGTTCAGCAGTGTTGTTTTTAATATATTAATTAATGTTAAATAGTTTGTTATTATATATATACATATATATATATTTTAAATATGCAATACATTGTTTATATATGTATTACATCTGTGTTGTGGCTTGTTTTTTTGAGGATCAGGTAGGTAGAGTATTTGAATAATAAAATATTATTTATTTTGAACTATTTTTTTTAAATGTTTTAGATGTTTCAAATAGTAGTTTGTGATTCATATGTTTTAAAGTGCAGTAATATTATTAGGTTTGGGTTCACAGGTACTGGGCGGGTAATTTTTCTAACTTATTATTCAATAACTGATAATAATTTTTTTATGTACCAAATCTGCTTTTTACATTTTAATTGTTCATTATTAATGTATGTACATCTAAAGAAGTCATTAATATTTTTGATTCAGAGTCTTTTAAATAATTGTGTTTTTTTATTTAATTTGTATTGAAAAAATGATTTCATGATGTAGAGAATGGTGTTAATGTTTGTGTTTTATGGCTGAGTTTGAGGTGTACTGTTAATTTTAACATAATTTAAAATTATTTAATTATATTTACTATTCATTTAAATTATTTACAAAAAAATAGATTTACTCTTAAGAAATGTAAAATAAATGAGTTTTTTTAGTGTTTTTACAATTTTCAATGGTAAATAATATTATTTGGGTGCGGTAAATGTAACTCCTCATAAATATGGTCTTGCCCCAATGTTGGTAAGATTGGAGTTAGAATACTAAATTAGACCTCCTCAATGCATTCCCTTTCCCCAATGTTTGTAAGACTGTAGTTTGAATGGTATGTGTGACCCTCTTACAATATGCAATCTCCCTGTGTTGGATTGGAAACAGAATAGTAAAAATGATAACCCCTCAAATGGGCACACGTTCCACAATGTTTGTTAGACTGGATTTAGAATAGTAAATGTGACCCAGCCAATATATTCACTTTCCCTAATGTTTGTCAGATCGGAATTAGAATAGAAACTATGACCCTCCCACCCAAAATGTATGCACTGCCCCTAAAGTTAGTTAGATTTGAGTTAAAATAGTACATTTGCCCCCCCCCCCCCCTTCTAATCTATGCAGTTTCCCCAAAGTTTATAAGACTGGAGTTAGAATAGTAAATATGTCCCCTTGATGTAACACTTCCCCAACATTTGTTAGATGAAAGCTAGAATAGTAGATCTGACTCCCTAATGTATAAAATGTCTCCAACATTTTTTTGAATGGAATTAGAATAGTAAATCTGAACCACTACAACGTATGCACTGTCCCCAGTGTTTGTTAGACTTACAATAGTAAATCTACCCCCTCTAATATATACACTTTCCCCAATGTTAGACTGGAGTTAGAATAGTACATCAGCAACCCACTATATAGGCATAAATGTTTGTAAGATTGGAGGTAGAATAGTATATTTGATCGTCCAAGGCATGCACTTTCCCCAACATTTGGTACAATGGAGTTAGAACAGTTTATTTGATACCCATGTGTACATATTTTTCTCAACATCTGTTACAGTTATTACTGTAAATGTGAATTCTTTCCCCTCAAATGTAAGTCTTTTACCTGATATCTTTAGGATTTCACTTACAGTAAAGTATTGAAATATTAATGTTTTTATGTTTTTGTATTGGAATATGTTTATTCTTTGTGATCTTTTAAATTAATCTAGTGTATTTATTTACACAATGTATATTTTTAAAGGATTCTTTTTCTCTTTATTAATTCATTTTGCTTTTTAGAAAATGGTCATGTGCTTTAATTGTGATATAAGTGATTTTAGTAAATTAATAAAAAAAAATATTCATGGCTTATTAACTACATAGTTATTTTAATGTTTTTCTACAAATAATAATATTGTTACTTATTTATATTTTTCCAATATTTTTATTGTAAATTAATTGTTGATATTTTTGTTTGTGTTTAAAAGTTATAGTTATTTATTTAACATATCTATCATTTAGGCCCTGATTATGACTTTGGCGCAATTGCGCAAGCTCTCTGCACAAGGACCACAAACTTTATTACGAGTTGAACTCGTTTTAGGCGGATGGTCCTTCGCCTTTCTCATGGTGGTGCCTGGATAACAGGCACCGCAATGGGAACGGCAAAAAAGTTCCAGTATTGTATGGATGGTGACGTCCATGCCGTGCTGGAACTTTGGGGGAATACAGACAGGGGGGCACATGTTGTGCCCCCCTGAATGTATCCTCATGGAGGGGGCATGGGGACCCTGTAAGGCCCCCCTTGTTCCTCCACCATCAGCTTTAGCATGGCAGGACTCCCGCCTTGGAAATGGCTGGTGGAACTTGTAATATGCTCAGAGGGACTGCACCAGTTCCGCTGAGCATCTTTCATTGTGGCACAGCTCAGCCACTATCAGGGAGCAGCGAGGGGTCCTCAACCCAGTGACTTTTGAAGGTGTAATGTGGCGGACGGTGGCCCACCACTGCTGCACTACCACGAGTTATAATCAGGCTCATCATTTTAAAATGTACTTAAAGTTATTTTATATTTACATGTTTTAAATGTTCAAATGTTCATATTTTATATAATATATTTATTACCAATGTATCACATCTTCTAAAAAGTAATTCACCTACGTTTCTCATACATAATGATCTTTTATAATTAAAATTTTATATTTTATAACTTCTTTATTCTTTTTAATTTTCATTCAATCTATTTTGGTGTTTGTTAATCCTGCATACCTTCTTTTAGTTCTTTTTGCAATTTCTTTTTTTCTTATCCTGTTCCGTCCTGTTTCCTTAGCTCTTCTTTTTTCTCCATTTTCTCTAAGTATACCATCTTCTTTCCTACATCTCTTTCTGTTTTCTCCACTTGCTCCTTGTTCTTTTTTCTCTGTGTCTTGTTCTTTTATTCATTGTTTTACAGATCAGTTATTGAACATTTTCACCAAAGTTTTACATTTTTAATGTGTTGTGATCTTAAGTATCTCAATTTTGCACAATAGAAGTTACCCTTTCATTGTGATACTTTTGTGCCATTACTGTAGTGAGTAGTTTTACCAAATAAGTGACATTTTTTAATGAGTCTACCCAGATGGAAAAGGACCAGAGATGGAGCCAGGAGGACATACAGTGGCTGCTCAAGTGAGTGGTAAGCAAAGTTCCTTTCTTTATGACAACTGCTGCATTTTTAAATCCTAACAAGATCATACTTCCTCAACTCTAAAACCAGTGTCAACCATTTTTAACCATGTTTATATTTCTTATTCTAAGTCATTTCATGTGTAGAATAGGGTATGAGCCCATCACATACCTACCACTTTGTGCGATGGCATTTGCCTAACTTCTTCCATGTCTTCTTTCCACATTCCTAAGAGGCCAATTACGACTTTGCTGTTGCTGCACCAGCTCTACGCCGGCTCAGCACTGCCAAAGCCATGCAGGGGACCGCCCATCTGATTCCGAGTTGAACTCGTGTCTGGTGGGATTTTCCTGTCTTCTCTTTTGCTATTCCCAGGGCTGTGCCCTGCAAACGGGCACTGCAATGGAAACACAAAAGAAATTCCAGAATGGCATGGACTGTGAAGTACATGTTGCCCTGGAACTTGGGGTGCATGCAAACAGGGAGGCACATGTTGCGCCCCTCTGAATACATCCCCACGGTAGTGGGGGCATTGTGCCCTGTAGGACCCTTTGGTTTCCTCTCCACCAGCCTTTTCATGGCGGTAAGCCTGCCATGAAAAGACTGGTGGAGGGGAAACTCATAATATGCTGGGCGGACCACAGTGGTCCAGCCTTGCATGGCAGTTCCCTGACACAGCTGGTGAAGCGTTGACCAGTCCAAAAAGCCGCATCGTAATGCATCGGCCGCAGGACCGCCACTGCAATTACAGTGGTCAAAGATCACCGAAATTAGGCCCTAAGATCATCCATTGTAGTTTCAACTGTCTACCTTCCATTCAATTGACCTTACCTTTCCTTATCATATGACCAAACCTAAACAGAGTCAGGGTCCAGCCTACAGTCAATCTTACACAACCACTACTCACTCCTAAATCCAGAAACAAATTCTTGTATTCATAATGAATTGTGGGTAAGGTGTGGTGTAGGTTGAAGATCAAGTATGGAAAGTGCAAGGACCTTGAATTATTACTATTCAGTAATAGTTGCCAAAAAACCATGTGGCTAGGTTTTTACAATTAATTATGTTGCATGAAAATGATAATACATGTTGCTGCATAAATTAATTCCCTTCACTTTTTGAGGTAGTATACATTTGTAGTTTGATATTTTTCAAACCAGCTTTATTGCTACATGGTAAAACGTTCACCTCATTATTTATTTGTTAAAAAAAATATATTTTTAATCATGCAGATGGTGGTGGTGGATTAACTAATGGAAAGTACTGTAAAAAAATATTAAGAGTACAAAATCCCAGCCTTGCAGAATAACATAATTCCAATGGCCACAGATATAAAAAAATTCCAACACGTTTGCAGTAGGCACTTCAATTGTATATGCTTTATTTATGCCTTTTAGCTCATTGCTCCTTAAAAAAAAAAAAATTATTGAGGTAATTACAAAGCTCTTTCACTGACAGGGGAACTTAGAGTAGGAGGAGGCAGTGGCGGTCCTAGCTGTTACTGCCTTCTCGGTGGCGAGTTATCACCAAATCCAATCTAGGCATCCATGCCACATCACCCCTGCAACAGACACCACAGCAACTGTTGTTTCATGCACGTATGACTAGTTCTGGGCCTACTGACCTTAAGGCCCATTGGCAGACTAGGCCACATCGTGAAGAATGTTTATATTGCAAATCAATTTTTTTTTTAGAACATGGAGAAAATGTACTAAACTGTGCAACATTTTTCCTTTACTAAACAAGAAAAATTACAAGCAAAAAAATAACTGGCCCCCACTGAAACTGCGGGCCACCAACCACAATACATTTTAAAATTGAATACAGGTATAAATAAATCCTGGTTCATGCCCCCAATCAAGCAAATAACACACTTATACACCAGTTTTTACTCGTGAAACCTCAACTTCAAAGGCCATAAATCCAACGGTATATATGCAGCAGACAAGGTGAGTGATCCTTCCAGCTCATAATCCAAATGAAAAATGACCAGGAGATGGATAAAGCACTGGGAAGAGCCTACTGGACAGGACAGGAAGGTGAAGTCTCCGGGGCAGTTCCTTCCTGTGTGGAAAAAAAAGTTTTTCAAAAGTGGCTTCTCGTTAAAAAAAAAACCAACAACTCCAATAGCCCGTTGGAGAAGAAAATCCACTTGGAAAGCCTCTCAGCTGTTTCTAGAGCACAAAAGCTGCTTGAGAGACTCATTTGCCATCGGCGCTACATTGGCGCCGTCGCGGCCGTAAACCATGCAAGCAAGCACTAAGTATTGCACGAGAAGTTGCTAGAAGTTATCGTGGTGCTCACTCGCAAAAGACAAAACAAATCTTGAGCACACATACAACAAAAAACTCTGCATCACATCTGGGAAGGCGGAATTCAGAAACTCAGCGCTAGAGTCCAGCAAACTTCACGAGTGGGGTTTACTTCCCAGGCCTAATGGAAATGAATATACAACTGTTATCATTTCAACTCTCTACACTTCTCATCATAATATACAGAAAATGTTTCAATAAACTTGAGGTGATGATAAGCAGATTTCTCTGGATTGAAAAAGTTCTTCAGATAGGTTGGAAACAGCTCCAGCTCCCCCCCAAAAAATGGGATCTTGCTCTGCCAGACGTTGAGAACAAATATTATGCTGCATTTCTAACTGTTTGGTCTCCGACATTCAATCTAGTTGAGAATGTGGTGTATGTTAATCATTTGTTTCAATCAAATTATTACTCAAACCTCAAAATCAGAAGAACCCTCACTTTTTGAAGACTGGGTGAAAAAATTAAAGTTAGTCTACAAGAAAGAAGAAATGTATGCAAAACGATCAGGGGAGGATACATTTGATAAATTATGATCACCATTTAAGGATTGTTTACTGATAAAGTGATAACCATTCAATATGTCTTATATGTATGCAACTCGTGGTTATACAAATTATGTGAGTGAAGAAATCAGAGGAAATGTAGTATCAAGAATTTTCGTTATATGAAAGACAATATATTAGTTATTATAAAATTAACTATAGTCTGGGTCTTAAAAAGGAAACATAAATATTGTCATGTTAATCTGCCAAGCTAGAAAGTCCTTGCAGAAACGTGTGTCTAATTTCTGAGCCTTCTTTACGAATATACAACCACTTTCTACAAAGTGAACCAAATCCCCTTTGCATTAATCTAAAATGTTGAGGCCTAATTCACTTGTTACCGTATTTACTAAAAGAATGTTATTCTTTTTTTTTTTAATTCAAGGAAATTTTATTGATTTTACTTACAACACAAAATACATAAAAGTACGGGCGAAGTATTGTGTGTACATCACGTCATTCATGTAACCAATACTAGAAGACAAGTGGCGGTACGGACAGAATATTACAATCGGTTAAATGCAAATGGAGACAAGAAATAGATTCAGCGACCAGGCATGCTGAAGGCCTTAATTACCAAGAACTTTGATGAGATAACATGTAAATTTCATGAACTTGGTAGGATTGTTTCTGGTCCACATGCTGAGTTGTACTTTCCTCGGTAATGTTTCGCTGGGGTACAAGCTGAATGTGACTGATAGCTGATAGCTGATAGACCAAATTCTTTTAAGGTTCTAATTCTGAACAGTACAAGGCCCTCAGAATAAGGTTAGAAAAAAGAGAAGGAAAGCGGAGAGTGCAGAGGTACAGAAGGAGGAGAAATAGAGAGGAGTGAGGGTAGAGCTCAGTGCCAAAGAACTAGAGGTAGTGTATTAAAGTCAAATCAAAAAAAAGGGGGAAGCCTTCAATTATTTCCCGCGGGAGGTCTCCAAGGGCAGTGGGGGGGTATAAGGTGATATGGAGCATGATCATTTTGGTCTAGTAGCTCGAGGGAGTTTAAAAACCTTAGTGTTAGCGTCAAGCGCCTTCCATAGTTTCCTGTGTCTGGGCTTCCAGGGGGAGGTATTTAAGACAATATTATCTGCTCCTCTTGAAAAAATTAACTATTCGTGCCATTTCTTGAATGTGATTTTCCCAAAGCTCTTCCAATTACAAAGGACTATGTTACACGCAAGTGTCAACATTAAGTCAAGCAGAAAGCGTTCATCCTCCCCCGGTCCAAAAAGCCAGCCAAAATATAAGATAGTTCCTTAACCGGGCGGATGTTAAAAGTCAGTGAAATGAATTTGAAAATTTGATTCCAAAACTTTTCTAGCATTGGGCATAACAGAAGCATGTGAGATAAATCACCTGTGTGGGCATTGCAATTCAGGAAAAATTAGACGTTCAGGGGTCCAGTATGACCTGTTTATGATCATGCATTTTGTTTATGAGAGAGTAGAGGAGATTTTTTGTTTGAAGGACATTGTGTGTATTTGCTTCCAGTCCAGTATAATTGTTTTGCTGTTAGGTTCTGCTTCCCACTTTGCCACATTATTCAAGTGTTGTTTGCATGGCTCTCGGAACAGAAGTTTGTAAATCCTTGAGACTGTGTGATCTGCTCCTAGTAATTGGGTGAGTATTGAGGGGAGTGAGGGGGGTTAAAATTAGAGGCAAGTTCTGTGATCTGGATTTTCAATTTCAGGAAGTCATAAAAATCTAACTCGGTAAAGCCCTTATCTTTTTTAAGTGTGGAGAATGGAATAGGACCAGTCTCGTTGTATAGGTCTTTAAGGAAGTTGATCCCTTTGTGTGACCAATCTTTCCAGAATACAGTTTCTTTCTTTATTTTTATCGCAGGGTTGTTCCAGATCGCCTGTAAATTTGAGGCACCCAGTTTTGTTGTGAGGAGAGTCTCCATGCGTTTTAGGGCTTTTTTTGTATTTGCTATGATGTATTTAGAGTGTTCCATTTTATTTGTCTGCATATACATATTCGCTTGGAGGTGGATTCCTTCAGTGAGTTCTAATTCCACATCTACCCATTGTGGTTTGTAGTTAGGGTTATCTATGAACCATGCAGCTCCCTGTTTGCAGAGGAATGCTATTTGATAATTTCTGAAATTAGGAAGGCCAACTCCTCCCATGTTCTTTCCGAGCCTTAATTTACTTGTTGAGATCCTTGCTTTTTTCCCTTGCCATAGGAAGTTACTAATAGCCTTATCCATCTTATTTAAAAAGTTATCCATTAGCATCATGGGGAGCATACTAACAAGATAGTTTATGAGAGGAGCAATCATCATTTTAACCGTTTCGACCCTTCCCCACCACAATAAGAATTTTGGAGACCACCCTTCTAGAAGATTTGTGATTTTTTTTAGGATGATAGAGTGGAGATGAGGTTGTATGTGAATTCCAGTCCTAGATACTTTATTGGTCCAGGATGCGAAGACAGTCCAGACTCGCCCAAGATTTCCCTGGAGCCACATAGATTGAGTAATTTAACTTCGGTCTTATCCCTATTGAGGGTGTACCCTGAAACCTCCGCATAGTCTTGGATCGACTTCATGAGGGCCGGTATGGCGTTTGCTGCATCCTTGGTCACAACTAGAATGTTGTCCGTGTATGCTGCGACCTTGAATGTGTTCTTTCCAAAATCTATGCCTTGGATCTATTGCTTGGTACGTAGATGTTGGAGGAGAGGTTCAATCGCTAGTAAGAATGAGGAGGGCGATAATGGGCAGCCTTGCCTGGTGCCCTGTTTTAATTGGAAAAATCCTGAAAGCGTTCCTTCTGCTCTCACTCGAGCTCTTGGTTCATGGTATAGTGCCATGATCATCATGATCATGTTCGCTCTTAGATTATATTTCCTAAGTGACACCGCCAGGAATGTCCAGTCGACTTTATCAAACGGTTTTTTAGCGTTGAGCGTTATTGCGACAGTCGGAGAGTTTAGTAATTTCGCTTACTCTATTGCATGGCAAAATATTCTGGTATTATCACTGGACAACCTGTTTTTTTAGAAATCCTGTTTGAGAGGGGTGGATGAGTTTAGTTATATATTTTTGTATTCTGGAAGATAAAATCATCGCATATAATTTACAGTCAAGATTTATTAGCGAAATTGGTCTATAGTTTTTTGTCAATGAGTCATATTTCCCTTCTTTTGGAATGACTGTGAGTATGGCTTCCGATGGTGTGCCAGTTATTTGGCCAGAGGTTGCAAACTGTTGGTACAGGAGTAGTAGGGGTTCACAAATGTGTTCCTAAAAGGATGCATTATACCCATCGGGTCCTGGGGCCTTACCAGTTTTAATTTTTTTAATGGCCAGTTTGAGTTCATCCATCGTGATTACTCCATTAATGGAGTCCCTCTCATGGTCACTTAGTGAATTTAATGCTGCTTTTTCAAAGTATTCCTGTGTTTTATGTGCTTTTATTTCGGTATTGGGACTATATAGGTTTTCGTAGAACTCTTTAAAAGTGTCTGAAATTTTTGGGGGGTTTGTCTGGACTGTTCCTTTTCTATCCCTGATACCTTTTATCGCGTACTTCTGGGCTTTGAATTTTAAATAAGAAGCCATAGATTTCCCGGCTTTGTTTGCTTCACACAGATGAAGACGGGTTATTCTGAAGCATGAGTTGAATCAGGAGGCCAAAGAACATTTGATGACTCGCTCACACACGTTTACTTCTCTCTCATCTCACATTGATTCTTGTTCACACCCACGTTTTATCTTCTATACCTTAATTTCTCAAGTTCTTATATCACGTTCAATTCCTCAATACTAATTACCTGCCTCTCCTATCAACAGATTATTTATGTTAGTGAACCCAAGCACTAGCAAACCAGCCTCTCCACTTCATGGTTTGAAATTTGGGTTATGTTGCTTGTTGTGGTTTTTATGTGTTGTATACTGATATATGTTATTTCGTTGTCAGTAGCTGCATCTCAAGTACATTCTTTAAGGAGTAGTTATGTTGTTGTTTGTCCTGGCCAGTTGTGCAGTTAAGTTCAGATGGTGCTTACCTGCACTAATTCTTTTGTGACTTTAGCTTATTTTTCTTCAGATTTTAGCTCAGAGAGGAAAAAGGCAGTGAGAAAGAAGGAAATATGAGAACTATAAGTAAACATCGCAAGATGAGAAAGCAAGGAGTAGATAAATAGCTTGCCCGAAGGAGATAAGCAGGCAGGAAGTGTAGGGTTGTTGAAGAATGGGACATGAGGTGGAATTAATACAAATAAATAGCGATTTTCAGCAACCCTCGGCACTCCACTGCTCCAGCATTGGGATTCTAAAATAAGCTAGGGCGCCTATTGTTTTTTTTTTCAAATTACACATGTTCAGAGTATGATGTGGCGTTCAGTTTTGTTTCCTGCAAGGAATTTCTAGGTTTTAAATCCATGCTAATATATAGAGAAAAGAGTGCACAGAACTACCAATCAACAAGCGAGTAGATCTCAAGTTACAGAGTACATTCCCTTAAATCTGATCAATTTATAATATTGAGAAAACAGAATGAGGTCTAAATTAATTTCTTTTCAACTTTAATGTTGAGCTTCAGCGTTTCTATCCTTATTTAATAACTGGAAAAGAATACATAACTCCATTATTTATATCGAAAACAGCACAGCATCTAAGAGAGCATCAACTTTCTAAAAAAGAGAGTCCATATACAAATGACAATTTCAGAAATATTTTGGACAGTAATAACGTTGTAAATAAGACGAAGCGTCAAAAAAAGAAAAATGGAGTGAAACATGAATACATTATTTACAATCTCCTCGTAATAAGTGGAGACAATATCTAGTAAGTGCACTATTTGTCTTCAACTTAGTTGTCTCCTATTTTATAAGCAAAACTGAACATATGGTTGTAAAATATTATTGGAATGCTAATCAACATAACAAGGAGTATAGCAGATTCCTGAGCAGCAGATTCTTCTGTCTATTGTGAAGTGCTGCCCCAAGAAATGAGTCAACTGAGTAAAATTTGCTTTTGTAAATAAACTTTGGGCCAAATGTGCTAATGTATTTTCTTTTCACAACTCTGCAAATAATTATTCAAAGTGTTTGTGAAAAAAAATTTGGATTTAAAATTTGGAAACCCATTAAAAGATTCTGTAACATATTACCGAATAGCTAAATGGGTTTAGGAAATCATAAGGCATTGCTATTTGGGAGAGGTGTGTTTAGGGTTAGACTTTTGTCTCTTTTTTGTTCTCAGTTAAACTTAAGACTAAAACTTAGGTTTTTACTACTCATAAATGCCCTTTGTGAATACTGAAAGTCATAAAGTTAGACCCTTGTCTCAGTGTGCCTTTGTGAATTGGCCCCATGTTTTTAGTGCTTTCCTGAAGGGAAGAAGGCCTTTTATTTTCTTTAAGTTGAGAGGAAGAGTATTCCAGAGTTAGGCAATGCATATAACAAAGCTTCTACTGCCACTATGTGACCTTCTAAATTTAAGAACGACCACATTGTTGGCTGAGGGAGAACAAACAGACCTAAATGGAGTGTACCATGAAAAACTGCATTTGAGGTAATCTGGGCCTATATCATGGAGCGCTATAACTGCAATACATAGAGTCTTGAAGTCAATGCGCTTCCTTATAGGTAGCCAGTGGAGCTGAATTAGTGAGGATGACTGATGCCTAGATATCCCAATCAACAGACGAGCTGCAGCATTCTTCTAATATGTTCACAAATGTGAAGGGGTCCTCTGGCAATCTATTTCCCTTTGTGGTTGGTCCCAAAAACATTGTTCAGGAGTAGGAAGTGGCACATGGGAACACTGTATACTCTTAAAAAATAGTTTTCCAAACTTTTCTATTTTTTTTGTCAATGCATCTTCTTTTCCTTTAAGGGAAACAAACTGCAACTTAAAAGAAGTGTTTTATTTAAAAGCCATCACAGACATGGTGGTCTGTTGACCTGAGCAGGCCACCCTCCCTGTGATGACAGCAAAAGAAGTGTGGCACAATTTGAGACCAACATCATTAATATGTATGGGGTAGGTCCAATTGTGAACCACTGTGATTCGGTATTTTGTGAACTGACCTATTAGCATAAAGGTCGGTTCAAAAAATACTGTTCTATTGTCTAAGGGTTGGTGTGTAAATTGTGACCACTATTAGCAAATCCAATGTATGTGCATCCCACTTTATTGAACTCATTTAATTCCAATTGATTAATTGAAAACTTGAAATGTGTCCTGAAATCTTGGCTTTACTAATACATTAAAATGTTTCAATCCATTTACAGCTAGTTTATATTACTCATTTGTCTCCTAGATATACTTAAAAATTATTTGGTGAACACGCAGTTCTTCGTGTTGTCACAGCATTGCCATTTCTGTTCAGTAGGATTTTATTGAATTTTGACAATGGAGAAATACAGAAATACATACAAAAAACTGAAAAAATAAGTCATTAAAGTACATGGGAGCGAATAATAACAGTCATAAATATGTAATCATCAATAAAATACATCGCAATATAATATTGTCAATCAAAGGAGAACTCAATAGAGGGGGGGGAAGGAAGGAAGGAAGGGGAATATACAATCCATTGCACAATAACTTAGATAAATAGAGTTACCAATAACATATTAACAATAAGAAAACAAGAATCATGACTGTACATATGAATCTATAGGAGACCAAAAGGATTGAAAACGTGAAGAATTATGATGAACACCTTGTAACGATAATTGAGCACCTCTTCTTGTAAAGATAATCCAAGACCACCAAGCCTGTACTGAAAGAGAAGTAGCATCCTTCCAACAAAAAGTGATTGATTTTAACACAGCCGAAACCAGAAAATTAAATAATTTTGCTTCAGTATCTTCAAGGGGCACACTCAAAACAACAGATTTACATATGATCAAATTATAAGAGGGCAAGTCAGAAAGAGGTAAAATGTTCAAAAGTACATTTCATACGTCAAACCAAAATTTCATAATAATAGGACAATCAAATGGCATGTGACGTAAAGAACCAGGATGTAAATTACAATGCCAACATAAATTTGAAGGTAATAATTTAGCTTTAAATAAATGTAATGGAGTCCATAAAGAATTAAATAAAATATAAGCATTGGTTTGGTAAATTGACACTGGTAAACATCCAGAAATACAATTAGTCCAAATTAATGACCATGAATCAGTTGATAAAGACAGAGATAGCTCATCATTCCAAAAAGAGGAAATTGTATCAACATTGGAGCCTAAAGAGACGGTAAGTTTCTTATAAAATACAGAAACTGCTTTAGAAGACAACGAAACAGTATTGACATAAATTAAAAAATCAGCAGACACTGTAGATGGAATACCATTTGGGAAGGAATCCAAAATGAAATTACAAAGGAATTGATATTTTAACAAATCTGATACTGATAAATTAAATTTTGATTGGAGTTGAGCAAATGGAATAAAAGCATCATCTAAGAAAACATCTTTAAGGTAAAAAATACCTTTAGCAATCCATGAAGACCAAAAGAGACATTCTTATTTAATTTGATTAAGGCACTGTGCCATAGGGATAAATGTACCGTAGAAAGTAATGGGGATGCAAAATTGGAGTCCAAATCATTAAATATTAATCTCGATGATTTGATTATGGAAGAGGAATGTATAATCTTAGACGTAGGAGACATAGTTAACAAGGACAGTAAAGGAAAAGGTTTTACAAGGGATGTCTCAATATGAAACCAGATAGGAGCCTTAACAATAGGTGAAATATTAAACCACAACAAGCTTTGTTTTAGGATAAATGCCTTATGATACAAAAAGAAATCAGGTAGGGCAAAACCAGCTTGGCATTTAGGAATCTTTAATTTTTTATAGAAAATACGGGGAGGCTTATTATTCCATAAAAATTTAGATACATTTTGTCAATATCTTTATAAAATTTGAGTGGAAATTGAGTTGGTATCATAGCAAGAGAATAAAATATTTTAGGGGCAATAGTCATTTTAATAGACTCCAGTCTCCCCCACCAGGAAAGATGAAGGGAAGACCATTTGGAAGTTTTCTGCTTAATATACTCAAGAATGAAGTCACAATTTAATTTCAAGGTAGCATGGAGGGAGGATGAAAATAATATTCCAAGGTATTTCAACTTACTCTTTTGCCAAACAATATCCGGTGAAGGTAACATATCAGGAGTACATAACATATTTAACGGAAAAAATTCAGTTTTACTAACATTTAATTTATAACCAGACACGGTTGAGTACTTAGAAATAATATCAAGCAAAAAAGGAACAGATGAAGCAGGATTACTAATAAATAATAACACATCATCAGCATACGCCAAAGTTTTAACAGTAACATCTTTGATAGTGATACCATGAATGTTTTCACATTTACGAATGAAATTAAGAAATGGCTCAATTCCTAATAAAAATAAAAGAGGGGATAGGGGACAACCCTGACGAGTTCCTCGGAAAAGGGAGAATTGGTTAGAAATCTGGCCATTAATAAATAATCGGGCAGTGGCAGCATAGTATAAAGCAGAAATCATACGAATAAAAGATGATCCAAAATTAAAAGATAATAAAGTTTTAAATAAAAATTGCCAATGAATTTTATCAAAAGCCTTTTCAGCATCTAATGCCATAACGCCAGCGGGGACAGGAATTGTGGAGCTTTGTTCAATAATATGTAGTAACGTTCTTGTATTATTAGCAGAGTATCTATTTTTCATAAAACCAGATTGGTCGGAATGGATGACAGAATGAAGGACAGGAGCTAACCTAGAGGCAATAATTTTAGCATACAATTTACAATCCTGGTTAATCAAGGAAATGGGACGATAATTAGCAACAAGGGTAGGGTCTTTATCAGGTTTGGGAAGTACGACAATTAATGCTTCTGAAAAAGAGCCCAAAATGGTACCTGATGAAGAAAAATGAGAAAAAATCTGGTACAAATAAGGTAAAAGATGATGTTGAAATTCTTTATAAAACTCGGCAGGGATGCCATCAGGACCAGGGGACTCATTCTTTGGAAGCAATTTAATGGCAGATAGGATTTCATCTTTAGTAATAGGCAAATCTAACCCAAGTTTATCAGAGGGAGAAATGTGAGGTAAATCAGAATGGTTCAAAAAGGCATCAATTAGAGACTCATCACAAAAATCTGGTTTATTATATAATGAGGAATACAAATTTAAAAATTCATTAACAATATCATTATGAGAAAGTGCAATTTTACCGTGAGGACCGTGAATGGAGGTAATCTGTGTTTTATCTCTTTTAATACGTAAATAATTAGCAAGAAGCTTACCAGACCTATTGGAGTTAAAGCGGAATTTAGCATTGGATTTAGAAAGCTGAATCCCAGCTCTTGTACTAAGAATAGCATTAAATTCATATCTTAGCTTTTGTAGCTTAAGTTTATATTGAGGATCACTAGATGTAATAAATAGACGTTCAAAATGAGCTATTTGTTGCTCTAAAGATTTAACATTAGAATTAAATTTCTTATTTTCAAGAGCCATAATAGAAATGGTAGTACCTCTGATGTAGGCTTTAAATGCATCCCATCGATTAGTAATAGAGGTAGAACCTTCCGGATTGAATGTAAAATAATCTTGAATCGCTTGGAACATTTTGGGTTTATGAGTGTCATTAAGGACAATATCAGTATTCATACGCCATCTTGATTTTGTAGCAAAAGAAGATGAAACATTTAAAACAAATGAAATCATTGCATGGTCTGATATGTCAATGGTACCAATGGTAGGATTATTTGCAAATTGAATGAGAGAAGGGGAAAGTAAAAAATATTCAATTCTGGAGTGGGAATTATGAGGATTGGAGAAAAAGGAGAACTCTTTACCAGTGGGATAGTGCAATCTCCAAATATCCGCTAACTTGGTGGTATGAAGAAAAGTCTTAAAGGCATGAAAAGCCCTGGATGGTCTAAATCTAGTGGTAGACAATCTATCTAACAAGGGATCTGCAAAAACATTGAAATCTCCACCAAAAATCACAGGAACTGTCCCCAACTTTAGAACTTCAGTCGTAACAGTAGCCCAGAAAACAGGATCATCAGCTGTAGGGCCATACACATTAATCAAACATAACATGGAATCATGAATTTTAACTTTGGCTATAATATATCTACCTTCCGAATCTGAAATCTTATTTAAAACTTGACAATGCAATTTTTTGGCAAAGAAAATAGCGACCCCATTCTTTTTACCCTTAGCAGGAGAAGAGACAATAGAGTCTACCCACTTTTTGCGCATATAATTTAAAACTTTATCTTCAACGTGTGTCTCCTGGACAAAACAAATATCAGCTTTAGAAGCACCTAAATAATCTAAAATTTTCAAACGTTTTATTGGGTGTCTTAAACCTTTTACATTAAGAGAAACAATTTTAATATTATGAACATTAGCCATTAGGATATAAGAGAGAAGAGAGAAAGGAATAAGAACAAGAAGAAGGAAGAGAAAGACAGGTTAAAGGAGTAACTCTAAGCGAAAAATAGGAGAGGGAGAAACAAAAAAGAGAGAATAAGGTACAAACAAGCAACATGAATAAAGACAAGGAAACGCACACCCGTTCCTCAAGCATGGCCAGTTACCGTTGGAGCTCATGAAGAAATTAATGCATAAAAGTGCCACAAAAAATCTGCGAACTCAAGTCAAGAATTAGGATCTTGTGTATCCATGGATGGAGGAGCTTGCTGTTCAAGGAAAAGACGAAGATGATCTGGACGCTGAAAAGATTTAGAGACATTGTCCTTCCAGACCCGCATAGTAGAAGGATCAAATAGTCCATATTTGAAACCAAGGCTCCTCAGCTGTGGACGAAGGGAAGAGAATTCTTTACGAATAGCCACAGTTTCTTTAGCAAAATCTTGATGGAAGAAGATTTTGGTTCCATTCACCAACAATGAAGGGATTTCTCTGACAGCCTTCCGAATAAGAACCAAATGATGATGACGTAGCACTTTAAATATCATCTGCCTTGGTTTGGTATGACGAGGATTGCAATGTGACGGGACTCTATGGGCTTTGTCAATCTCAAATTTTTCTGTGAACTTGATGTTCAAGAGACCAGGCAAAAGAGATTCAAGATAGAGCCTACAATTGGTCCCTTCAACTTCTTCAGGCAAATTAAAAATGCGAAGATTATATTGCCTATTGCGATTTTCCAAGTCCAGCAGCTGATTGTGCATTGGAACAATTCTGGCCATTAAAGGAGTAAAAGCGTCCAACTTATTTTTGTTATCTTGAATTTTAATGACATTATCTGACACCTTCATCGAAATAGAAGCCATCTCTTTACGCACATTTTTTACTTCTGAGGCAATGGTGTCAGTATTCAGACGTAGGGCTTTAATTTCCTCCAAAATTAGGGCCAAAGAAGGTTCTGAGGATTCCACCACCTTAGATTTGGTTGGATGAGGGGAAACCTGCTGCTTCCTTTTATTTGTGGAAGAATTCTTAGAATCAATTTTGAGGTGAAAAAGTATTCCTTAAAACGTATAATAAATAGAATGAGGAAGAATAGCCTCAAAATATGAGCAAAATGTAGTAAATAAGGACAAAAACGACAGAAAACTCTGTAAAATCCCAAGTGCAGCAGCTAAACAGAACAGTAGGCGGAGCTAGGCCCAAGCCAGCCTCTGTCATAGATAATACCCCGCCCCCAGGCTCTCAATTCCGGCAATACCTGGAGGAGCAGCTGGGAGCAGAAACCATGGAGGCTGGAGAAAAACACTTCTGGCGTAGAAATTCGTCAAAAACAGCACCACAGGTAGGGAGATATATCAGGAGGCAAGCGCCGGTATTTTCGCTGATTTTTTGACAAAAAATCGTCGTTAAATTAGATTGAAAGCTCCGAGGATCACGGAGCTCTGGTGGCGGCGGCCATCTTGGTTGACGCGCTCGCGCGTCTCCACAGCATTGCCATTTCAGCTGTTGAAAAATTCCCACACAGTTTCCACATGAACAAAATTGAAGTGCACATTTTATTTTAAAAATAAGTGAAGTCTCATTGTAGGGACTGGGCTGGCGAGGCTGCAGGAACAAATATCACATCCAACAGTTGCAAATTCGTATAGGCAAGGGTCATCATCGGAATAATGGAGTGCTGAAATCATACTCATCAGCTATCTTCAGGTTCAGATGGGCAAAGGTTGGAGTTATTAACTTTCAAACTAACCTTATTATGGATATAATTTATGTTACGCCCTTAAGCACATAGAGCTTATAGTTTTGTGTGTGTGGCGTGTCTACCGATTTCATTTTTTCCCTTTACTTCTAGTGGTTTAATGTTTGTTGAGAGGAGAATATCACAAATCCTTTAAATTGTAGCTTTTCTTTCACAGATGTTTGGGCATATTTATCAATATGTGACGCAATGCAGCACAGCCAGCCACCTTGCTGCGGTGCATTACAGGGTAAGGACAGGGATGCACTGTGTTTAACATAATATGGCACATTCCTGCCTTTTCCCAACACTGGCACACAATGTGCTGCCTATCATCAACGCAGTCACTGTTGCACCATGGTGCATGGGTGCCTGCATGGTAAGCAGGTTTGTATTTGTGCAGGAAATGGCACCTTCCTGCACAAATACAAGCTCCTGAGACATTTTCGCCTTGCTATGTGTGCTGGAGAATTCAGCACACATAAAAAGAGGAAAAAATAAGGACTAATAAAGATATTTATCCTCATTAGGTCTAACCTGGGGATGCATAGCAGTTTTGGCACAATCCAAGGTCTACCACTTCTGGTAATTATGGGCATGTGTGAAACTCCATGGGTGTTGCATGTGTACACCCACGCAACACCCATGGAATGCCTTCCTATGGCAGAGTAATGCAACACAGCAATTTGCTCTGCCTTGCAATACTCCGGATTTATCAAGAGGATTTATCAAGACACTCAGGGGCATATTACCAAGATTAAGCGATATTTATCGCTTAACACGGTTAGCGGCAATATTATTATCGCCGAGCTCCGCCGATTTTTAGCGCAGATAAACCTTGCTAATATCAAGGTTTATCTCAAAAGCGATAAAAATCGGCCGTAAGGCATGAATATCGCTGAAAAGTCAGCGATATTCATGCATTACCGAGCTAATGCTCTTAGCCATGTTATCCACCTACCATTGGATAACATGGCTAAGAACTGCTCTGGGCAGGCGTTAGCCTTTGGAGATTTTTGCGCTTAGCGCGAATATTTCCAAAAGTACACCTTTGTAGATAATAGGAGATAGCGATGTTAGCGACTGTTTACAGTCGCTAACATCTTGGCACGCCCACTTTGCATGTCATTAGCGATAAATATCGCTGACATGCAAAGTGGGACCCAAGATGATCGCTATCTCCTACTAGATGTCGCTAACTGGTGTTAGCGACAGCTAGGTAATAGGGCGATAAAATTATCGCCACTTTAGCGGGAAAAATTCCCGCTAAAGCGGCGATAAGGCCCTTGGTAATATGCCCCTTAGGGTCACACAAGCTGGCCTTGCAGGGCTTGATAAATCACACTTAAGGGTTGCGTTTTGCATGCACCCTGTTGTCTGGTGCAAAAGCGTCCCAACCCTTTAATAAATATGGCCCTTGTTGTGGCAAGCCATCGAGTGCAGGGAGCCTTCTGTAAGTTATCCTAAATGCTTCTTTCATAGAAACGTGCCTCTCTGATTAAGGATGTTTTAATTTGTATTATGAACCCAACCTTGGCAGTTCTGCTAATATTGAAAGCAATTGTGCCAGTCATATCTTGATTATTCATCAGTGACCACCTGCCCAGTGGGAACTGGCCTGAGGAAACTTCCTAATTTCATGCAGGCCACCAAACATCAACACAGATGGTGGTGTTTTTCAATCCATGGCAACCTGGCCCGGATATCAAACAGCAGGCGTTAAAAAAGAGATTCAAAACCATTGAAGCAGCTATTCCCCTTGACAAAACATATAAATGTAGTTGATTGTCTGTATGTCTCAATGTCAAGTGAATATTAATTAAACGATTTATCTGAAAGCAATCTGTGAAAGAAAAGTGCCATTATAAAAACATGGCAAGCGACCCTGTAAATATTACAAAAGCAAAACTAACTGAACCACAATATAAAAACAGTTGGCCATTATATACATGTAGTGCCCTACCCACAGCACGGAAGACCCGTCAAACAAAGAACAGGATATTTTCATACAAGACTGCCACCCAACAGCCTCTGGGGTCTTTCTATGTGAGCATGATATTGTTGATAAAAAAATGTGGAATGGTTCTAAATCCCTGCATTGTGCCCATGCATGGAACATCGAACAATGAACATGTGTTTAGTTTATGGATCGTTCCAGTACTTCATTTCTTTTATTGTTCTGGAAGCATTTTACATCCACTTTTTGTTGTTCCCTTATTGCACGAGAATACCTAAAAGGATGCTGGATTTTAAAAACTTACGGTATATTGAACTCGCTCAGCATGATGGCCAATTCACAAAAATAACAGTTAGAGGAAGTGACATCACATGCCATTTAACCTTTACTTTCTCACATATACACACACTTTCACATACCCGCTCTGACATGAACACACTCTCACCTGCAAGCTTGCACACAAAATATATTTAAAACCTTTTTTTACTTGCCTCAGCTGCCAGGGAGGGTTTTATTCCAGTTAATTGTAATCCATTTCTATTACACTAATAGTGAATAATAAAATATTATTCCCTATTAGTGTAAATAAAAAATTGACGGAAAACAAGGAAAGCGGATCCCCAATTTGACGCCCATATGGAAGAACTTCCCCTGTGTTCCTGGCATTGATTCGTCGCAAAGGCAGGGTCAGCGGTCACAAGGGGAAGCCACAAATTGAAGCTTGAACTCCAGGCGACTCCTAAATGAGGTCCGTGTGACTCAGGCATTGATTGAATCACCAGAAGCAGCAAATTAAACAACTAAGTATATGCATTTCCACTTGTGCCAGAATCTGATGTTGCAGCAGGCGACATTTGAGTGTAGTTGTATACAAGTGACATTGATGAAATCACTAGCTGTCATTGCCAATCATCATAGTCAGGGCACAAGCCCTATAAAAAGAAGTGGGGGAACTGCCAACACAGCACATAACGTCACAACGTTTGACATCCCACATGGCATCACAGGAAGTGACCTCACTGGAAGACTGCATTATGATGAGTAGCACTATAAAAGAAATAGAACAGTGCTACTTATATTGTTATATTTTTGTTACAAATTGCGCCGCACACAGGAGCTTCGTTCATCTTGATTTATTGGCACTGATCCTAAGTCTATCACACCAACGCGTTTCAGCCTGTCGGCCTTTCTCACGGTAGGTGGCACTACTTTTACCATCGGTATTTAAAGCAGTCACATGACATTACATTCTCCCATAGAATTCTGGGAGTTGTAGTTTTGAAATTATAAAAATGCAGAGCACCTTTGTGATATATTTTTGTTGCTCTATGTCATTCCCACAGTGGGGGGCACATGACTGAGATGCCATTGGTGTAAAGCATAGTTTTGTATACTGTCTAGTATATATACATAATAATTGTACAGTATATATTATACATCACATTCATATTTTGATTTTTGGATTTCTTAGGGTCAAGGGTATAGTACCCAAGTATTTTGAGCTAACAATTTACATAATCATGTTTAAACACACCAATATGTTGTATACATCACCTAGAAGCAGTATGGTTCCTAAGTTACGTTTCCAGATTTGATGGGCAACGTCATTTTATGTAATTAGTTCTTCTCAGTCTATTTATTCATGTTCATAAATGGACATAAAGTTCCTCCTCCAGATTCATCCCTCTCGGGTATTTGGTCCTCATGCGGATGATATATTTGGACTCTAATTGTCGCAGTGTCTATATGCGATCTCCCATTTGGTTCAACAGGATTGATGGCAAAGAAACTCATTTTGCGCCAGTCCCCACCTTGGCAGTTCAGGATGTGTTTTTGCTGTTGCATATGATAGGTTCTTGTTTTTAACTGCTCTTATATGCTCTAAGATACGCTTTTTCAGCATACAGATGGTGCTACCTATGTACATCATATCGCAATTGCATTGTATCACATATACCACAAACTGGGTGGTGCAAGTTATTTTCGAGTTGATTTGGATCAGCCTCCCTTCCAGATCTCTTATGCATTTTTTGTTTATCCCAATTTTACAAGCTTTACAGCTATTACACTTGTTGAAGCCTACTTTTTGTTTCTCAAGCCAGTTCATTGTTGTCTTCCTTTTTTATTGAAAATGACTCTTTACTAATGAGTCTTTAATTGATGGCACTTTCCTGAAGGTCATTTTTGGTTCTGAGTCCACTATATTTTTCAAGTCATGATCTTGTTGTAACAGAGGCCACTATTTTTGTATACTTTGTTTGACTTTGTGGGCTTCTTTGCTGTAAGATAATATTAATCTTGGTGCCTGTGGACTTGTCTCATTTTGATTTGTGACCTTGAATTTCTTGACCAAGGTTTTTCTGTCGGGTTTTGTTCTCAATTTTCTCAATGCTTGCTTTCAAGTCTCTTTCTCTATATCCCCTTCTCTTCAATCTTTCCACACTTTTGAGGATTTCTTTAGTTGCTTCTTCTTTATTGGAACAGTTTCTTTTCATTTGGGTAAATTCTCCAAAGGGATGTTTCTTATCAATGGCTTTGAATGGAAGCTTTCGGCATGTAAAATGCTGTTGGCGGCTGTCTTTTTTCTATATAGCGTAATTTGAATTTGTCCATCGTCAATATATACTGAAATGTCTAGGAAATCTATTTTTTGATGACTCATGGTGCAAGTGGAAGACAGACCAATGTCATTGTTTTTGAGCGTGTTGAAGTACTCCATGAATTCCTGTTTGGTAACGTTCCAAATCAGGAACAGATCGTCGATGTATCGCGACCATAAAATTATCTTTTCTAATGCCATGCTATTTTGTGGTCCCCAAGCTATCTCCTTCTCCCATCATCCCATGGTGAGGTTGGCATAATTTGGGAAGGAAGAGATGCCCATAGCACAGCCGCACTGTTGATGGTAAATATCATGTATCGTGGTCAATATCTTTGCCGAGTGTTCAAGTTCATTGATGTTCCTTTGTTTCAAGAAGTATGCACAGGCATTTAGTCCAATTGTGTGCTCGATAGAGGTGTAGAGAGAGACTACATCAATCGTGATCATCAGGTATGCTGGATTCCAAGCTATATCCGTTAGTGTTTTGAGGAAGTCCCCTGTATTTGGATATATGAGTTCAGATTCTTTGCCATGGGAGCGAGATAGTGGTCAACATATGATGAAATGTTCCTATATAGGGAGTCGCATGATGATACGATTGGCCTGCTAGGTAGATTGATTAGTGTTGTGCACCTTAGGCAGGAAGTGAATCATAGGGATTGTCGGATTCTCTTTGAGAAGAAATTTGTGTTCATCTGCATCCAGTAAATTGTGATCATGCCAGTTGTCTAGGTGTTTTTTGATTTCCTGGGTCATTTTGTTAATTGGATTTGAAGCAAGTTTTTTATACTTTTCCAGGTCATTTAGCTGTCGATGTGCTTCCTTGATGTAGTCACTGGTATTTAATATAACAATATTTCCCCCTTTGTCCGCGGGTTTTATTGTTATGGCCTGATTATTGGCCAAGCTCTGAATGGCCTGATTTTCTTTTATGGACATGTTTTCTCGAGATTTTGTGTTTCTTAATTTTTCCAATTTATCCATTTCATTCATTTTTGCCTCCGAAAAAGAGTCTATTTTATTGCCTGGAGACAACTGTGGACAGTATTTGGATGGATTCCTCATGCTACTTCTTGTGTGAGCTTTAGTATCTATATCAAGATTTTGTAAAATGAAATCCAGAAACCCTGTCGGGACTTCTGTACGGCCTACTCCCTCCCTGAAATCCTATTGTAAAATTATGGAGCAGGCTGTGAATCTACAAGAAACAGGGACAGGAACAGCCTCAGATACAGCCTCAGCCTCAGCCCTGTCAAGTAACCCCTCGCAAATTCCTCTTAAAAACCACTATTCTCCTTTGGAGGTGCAAGAAGTGCAGGAAGAGGGGGTGATCGTAGATTTAGGGAGTTTAGCTAGTTCTTTGAGCCAGTCGGAGGATTTGCCTACCCAATCATTATGCCAAGTAACACAAATGACTCCGCTGCCTCTACCGGTTGGTCGCCCTATTACGCAGGATGTAGTACATGAAAGTCCAGAGGTCATGCCCTTCGTAGGAGAGGAGGCAGAGAAGGTACAGCTGGTGTCCTTCCTCCAAGCACTGAGGGATGACTTGCTCTCCAAATTTGCAATCTCGGAGACGAATCAGAAGGGGATACAAGATAAATGCAACACATTGGAATCCAAGCTAGATGATATTTGTGCACGTACCGGCTCGTTGGAGCTTGAGGTTAAGACTCTCTCAGTTTCAGTCCAGGGGAACACAAATGATATTGAGTTCTTGAAATCCCAGAATAGAGCATAGCAGCAGGACTTGGAGCGGTTGGAAATGCAGGCTCGAAGAAACAACCTGAGGATCATTAAAATACCGGAGGGGGTGGAGAAAGAGGACATTAAGATCTTTGTGTGTAAGCTGCTAAGGGAGGGGGTTTTGAAAGATCGAGAATACATCGATCTAGAAACGGAGATCCAGAGAGTCCATAGGGATCCGTTTAAACCCCACCCAGACAGGAAAGCTTCCGGGAAAATCCTGGATAATTTCCAGACGTATGCAGTAAAAGAGCTGATCCTCGGTAGATCTTTGAAAGGGTTAACATCATATCATGAGTTTGGTGCATATCAAATCCGCTCCGATATAGGCAGTAGAACAGCGCAGCGGCAGTGGGAGGTAGGGTCTAAAATGCCAGAACTCAGGAGTTTGGGGGCACAGGTCCAAATGAAGTTTCCTGCATTACTTAAGGTAATGTGGAATAATAAGATGCATAGCTTCAGGTCACCGGAAGATGTGGATGCCCTGCTACTCCAGATGAGGGGGTAGAAAGAGATACACTTATATGATCAGACCTTTTAGCTCATGCGCTTGTGGATAGAGGCTATATAGCTATGTGAGTGAGTTGCAAAGGGAAAGTAAAAAAGAAAGGCAATCACATATTTTATATATATATATATATATATATATATATATATATTACCTACTGGCGGTCACCAGTAGGTATATATAGTTAGGATTTTTTCTCTATGGGTTTTTTGAAAATTCTATGTCTAATAACTTTGGCGTTTGTGGACGGAATTGGCTGAAATTTTCAGGAAAATGGCACATTCTGTTTCTGAGCAGCCCCTGAAAATTGGGGGGGGGGGTTCGTCCAGGGGGGGTCGAGAAAAAAGGGGGGTCCCAAAACGTGTTTTTAACATTGAGTTTTCCATAGGGCGGTTGGCCTCACTTTTAGCCCGAACGGCTGAATGGATTTGCACGAAACTTGGGGCAAAATTGTAGAGACTGGTAGCCCGATGTGCCTTTTGTAGGTCTCAATATATGTGCTCCAGTGGATTTTGAGAAATTAACGTTTAAAAAAAGATATATATCTGTAACAGCGGACCGGGCAGCGCTCCAGTTCGCGTACTTTTCGCGCAACGGAGCTTTGTGAAGCGAAGCTGATTGGTTCTCCGGCGTCTGTAAACATTCCAAACAGTCCGTAGCGGCCGCCATCTTGTCTCTCGGTAGGATCGAGAGACAAGCGGAGGCCAAACCGAAGGGGCAAATGACTATAAGGGGGCATAGTAGATCCTCCCTGACCGTTTAGGTTTGATGTGGAGGTTTTAAAAGGGCCCCGCGGGGCAAAAAAAAATAAAATAATAATAATCGAACAGCTGAATGGATTTGCACGAAACTTGGCAAAATTGTAGGGACTGGTAGCCCGATGTGCCTTTGCTAGATCCCAATATATGTGCTCCAGTGGATTTTGAGAAATTAACGTTCAAAAAAAGATATATATCTGTAACAGCGCACCGCTTCGCGTACTTTTCGCGTTACGGAGCTTTGCGAAGCGAAGCTGATTGGCTCTCCGGTGTCTGTAAACATTCCAAACAGTCCGTAGCGGCCGCCATCTTGTCTCTCGGTAGGATCGAGAGACAAGAGGAGGCCAAAGCGAAGGGGCAAATGACCATAAGGGGGCATAGTAGATCCTCGCTGACCCCCTAGGTTTGATGTGGAGGTTTTAAAAGGGCCCCGCGGGGCAAAAAAAAATAATAATAATAATAATCGAACGGCTGAATGGATTTGCACGAAACTTGGTAAAATATTAGGGACTGGTAGCCCGATGTGCCTTTGCTAGGTCTCAATATATGTGCTTCAGTGCATTTTGAGAAATTAACGTTCAAAAACAAGATATATATCTGTAACAGCGCTCCGCTTCGCGGAGATAAAATTATATCTGTATTACCTAGCTGTTGCTAACACCAGTTAGCGACGGCTAGTAGGAGATAGCGACCATCTTGGGCCCCACTTTGCATGTGAGTGATATTTATCACTAATGACATGCAAAGTGGGCATGCCAAGATGTTAGCGACTGGAAACAGTCGCTAACATCGCTATCTCCTATTATCAACTTTTGGAAATATTCGAGATAAGCGCGAATATCTCCAAAAGCTAGCACCTGCCCTGAGCAGTTCTTAGCCATGTTATCCAATGGGAGGTGGATAACATGGCTAAGAGCATTAGCTCGGTAATGCATGAATATCGCTGAGTTTTCAGCGATATTAATGCATTGCGGTCGTTTTTTATCGTATTTGCGATAAACCTTGATAATAGCAAGGTTTATCTGCGAAAATTTCTGACGGTAAAAAAATCGTTGCTAAGCATCGTTAGGGATAAATATCGCTTAACTTTGGTAATATGCCCCAACGTCTGTTAACGTTCGATTCGAAGGAAATCAGGAAGTGTTGAAAAACATTGTCTGCGCCATCTTGTCTTTTTTCAAATGCCACACTTTTGTCGTGCACGGCAGCCATTTTAGATGCCTTGACCAGACCCACTCTGTGCACGCTGTCGATCCTTAGCATGGCTCCCCACCCTCGCAAGCATCTCCCCCAGGCAGTGGTCACCCCCGCTCTCTGTCTTATGCATGGGTAATAAACCTCCCCCCATCTGCGCTGCTCTTCCCTGAGAATCACACCCTGGGCCTGCCCGACACCTCCCTTTCGCCCTATTCACTACCGCACCCTCTGACACTCCTTTTCCTCTGTGTCCGATTGTCCAGGCTGGTCCTAGGGTATCAGCTAGCCCTGCAGATGTAGTTTATGGCCACAGCTGTAAAGAATCACCCCTCTTCAAAGGAGTTATAGTAGATCAAGGCCCACACTCGATGAGATCCGTCACAGCAGAAGCGTTGCTATTATCTGAAAACCATCCTGTATTGTGATTGGGGAGGGGACCGAGTCTGAAGCGGAAGATTCCAGGGATGACTCTTTGTACATCAAAGTTTTTACAATTATGTGTCACATTAAAAATATATAGCACTCCAACAAAGTAGTAAGATTATAAAACTTTAATAACTTATAAATATATACAAGAAAACAAAAACAGTAATAACATATAAACATTTTTAGGGAAAAACAACGAAGTAGCGGTCGGCTGTGCGAATAGTCCCAATGCAGCACAACGTCCAGATTTTTGGCGTGGGGCGTCGCGGGGGGTGGGTCATCAGTAGCAAACTGTTGTGCGAATAGTTCCAAGGCAGCAGAACGATGGCACCAAGGTGATGTCCAGTAAGTTGCCGCACTGGTTTTGGTATCCTACAATGCTGCTCCAAATAACGGCGTGGGGCGCCCCGGGGGAGGCGGCGTGAACGGGCCTCTCCAGGTGGAGTGTCATCTGTTGTAGTGGGGCGCCCCTTTACCGTTTCAGTTGCCATTCCGTCCGTTTTTGGTCCACTGTGTCAAAAGCCGCAATTCAGCTGAGTTGCGCCCACTCTTGCGGTGCAGCGATAGGCGGCTGTCACAGGACTCTCAAAATGGCGGCAGGCTCTTTCCTTTTTGGGCCTGGTCCACTGAAATGGCCCTGGGACACCTTGGAAATCGGACGCTTGTCTGCTAGGTCTTGGACCCCATTCTCGAAAGCGTCCCCTCCGCCTTGAGGATTTATCAAAAGTTTTGGGGGCCCCCGACTCCTGTAGGCTTCTGGTGGGGAGCGGTTGCCATGATTGCTCGCGGAATGACCACGACGGAGCTACGAGATGGTGGTGCTCTCATGCTGAAGCCAGCTTCAGTCTGAAACATCCAGAAACAAGGTGGGGCTTTCATCGTTTGGGAAGAAAAAAAAGTTTTCATCCAATGAAAAGTGTTGTTTTTAGGTCATATGATCAAGCCTTCCATCATTAGGAAACCAAAAGTAAAATGAACCAATGAAAAGTTTTATAAACAAGTCACATGACCTGTTATGCGGCATAGGGTATAAAATGCGGAGAAAATACGTTGGCACGTGAGGCGGCGTCAGTAGCGGACCGATGTGCGAATAGGCCGAAGGCAATACAACGCGCCAAGATCCGGATGGCACCGAGGTGGTGTCCAGCAAGTTGCAGCACTGGTGTGGCCATCCTACAATGCTGAAAGTCGGCGTGGGGCGCCCCGTTGGCCTGTGAGTTTGCGTCAGTAGCGGACCGATGTGCGAATAGGCCGAAGGCAGCACAACGCGCCAAGATCCGGATGGCACCGAGGTGGTGTCTAGTAAGTTGCCGCACTGGTGTGGCCATCGTACAATGTTGAAAGTCGGCGTGGGGCGCCCCGTTGGCCTGTGAGATGGCGGCAGTAGCGGACCGATGTGCGAATGGGGCCAAAGGCAGCGCAACAATATTTTCGGAATAGAAGACACCACAAGGCGCTGAGATGCCAAGATCCGGATGGCACCGAGGTGGTGTCTAGCAAGTTGTGGCACTGGTGTGGCCATCCTACAATGGTAAAAGTCGGCGTGGGGCGCCCTGTTGGCCTGTGAGATGGTGTCAGTAGCGGACTGATGTGCGAATGGGGCCAAAGGCAGCGTAACAATATTTTCTGACTGACACCACAAGGCGCTGAGATGCCAAGATCCGGATGGCACCGAGGTGATGTCTAAGTTGCGGACCGATGTGCGAATGGGGTCAAAGGCAGCGCAACAATATTTTCTGTATGGAAGATACCACTAGGCGTTGAGATGCCAAGATCTGGATGGCACCGAGGTGATGTCTAGCAAGTTGCTGTACTGGTGTGGCCATCCTACAATGGTAAAAGTCGGCAAGGGGCGCCCTGTTGGCTTGTGAGATGGTGTCAGTTGCAGACCGATGTGCGAATGGGGCCAAAGGCAGCGCAACAATATTTTCTGTATGGAAGATACCACTAGGCGTTGAGATGCCAAGATCCGGATGGCACCGAGGTGATGTCTAGCAAGTTGCTGTACTGGTGTGGTCATCCTACAATGCTGAAACTCGGCGTGGGGCGCCCTATTAGCCTGTGAGATGGCGTCAGTAGCGGACTGATGTGTGAATGGGGCAAAGGTAGCGCAAGAATATTTTCTGAATAGAAGACACCACAAGGTGCTGAGATGCCAAGATCCGGATGGCACCGAGGTGGTGTCTAGTAAGGTGCACTGGTGTGGTCATCCTACAATGCTGAAACTCGGCGTGGGGTGCCCCATTAGTCTGTGAGATGGCGTCAGTAGCGGACCGATGTGCGAATAGGCCGAAGGCAGCACAACGCGCCAAGATCCGGATGTCACCGTGGTGGTTTCATAGTTGAGAGGCACTTCATCTGCAGTGGGGCGCCGAGATCCGGATGGCACCGAGGTGATGTCTAGCAAGTTGCTGTACTGGTGTGGTCATCCTACAATGCTGAAACTCGGCGTGGGGCGCCCCATTAGCCTGTGAGATGGCGTCAGTAGCGGACCGATGTGCGAATAGGTCGAAGGCAGCACAACGCGCCAAGATCCGGATGTCACCGTGGTGGTTTCATAGTTGAGAGGCACTTCATCTGCAGTGGGGCGCCGAGATCCGGATGGCACCGAGGTGATGTCTAGCAAGTTGCTGTACTGGTGTGGTCATCCTACAATGCTGAAACTCGGCGTGGTGCGCCCCATTAGCCTGTGAGATGGCGTCAGTAGCGGACCGATGTGCGAATAGGCCGAAGGCAGCACAACGCGCCAAGATCCGGATGTCACCGTGGTGGTTTCATAGTTGAGAGGCACTTCATCTGCAGTGGGGCGCTGAGATCCGGATGGCACCGAGGTGATGTCTAGCAAGTTGCTGTACTGGTGTGGTCATCTTACAATGCTGAAACTCGGCGTGGGGCGCCCCATTAGCCTGTGAGATGGCGTCAGTAGCGGACCGATGTGCGAATGGGGCCAAAGGCAGCGCAACAATATTTTCTGAAGAGAAGACACCAAAAGGCGCTGAGATTCCAAGATCCGGATGGCACCGAGGTGGTGTCTAGCAAGCTATGCAGTTGAGTTGTGTGCACACTTGCGGCGAATAGGTCGAAGGCAGCATAACAATGTTTTCTGAATAGAAGACACCACAAGGCGTTGAGATTCGGTTACCACCGAGGTGATGTCTAGCAAGTTGCCGCACTGGTGTGGCCATCCTACAATACTGCTCCGAATAACGGCGTGGGGTGCCCGAAGGGGGGGGGGGGGGAGGCGGCGGGAACGGGCCTTCCTAGGTGGAGGCTCGTCTGCTGTAGTGGGGCGCCCCTTTACCGTTTCAGTTGCCATTCAGCTGAGTTTCGGCTGCTCTTGATGCTACAGCGACAGGCGGCTGCAACAGGACTCTCAAAATGGCGGCCTGTTCTTTGGATTTGGGCCTGGTCCACTAAAATGGCCCTGGGACACCTTAGAACTCGGACGCTCGATTTTTTTTTCCTTTCCTGTACATGCAAAAAAAGGTAAATGCCCGGTACGTTACACGCTTCATCTGCCACGATGAACTCTCCAGAGGAACCGAAAAAAAATATAGTTATGGTAACTATACCATGCATCGTCATATGGAGAGGTGGCACCAATTAATTATAGTGCTGCATAAAAGAGAGATTTGGAGGAGAACCCCTGACCTGCTAGTACATTCATCAAAGAAGTGGCACTGACAGCATCAGAGGCAAGGGAAACGGTCCCAAATATTTAGAAGAACTTTGGAAAGATTAAAATGACATGTTTAGATTGTGGCAAATTAATTTCATGTGGACAGATGAGTGTTACTCTAATAAATACAGCATATGAACATCATCATAGTCGATGGTTGGTAGAGACATTTTGACTATATCCTGGACCTGCCCGTCCTCGCCCAAAATGGCGCCGGAATAAATGGGACTCGTAACTCCTTGTTGTGTACTGGTTGCAGAACCTTGAAATCACGAGATACGTATGCAGTTTTGAAGCACATGGCGGGCGGGGACGAGAATTGATTGAATATTTCGACATCCCTATTGATATTAAGTTCTGATGTGTTATTGATTACTGTACTATTGAAAGTTCGAATTAACGTCACCCATGGTACTTGCCCGCAAATGTATATCTAGATAATTTTATTGTAACTGGCCCTGTCGTATTTTAATTATAAAATGTACGTCCACCGATTCCGTAACTGTTAGACACCTTAGTTCTTGCAACCTAATGGCCCGCCCGTTACGTTCCTCTACAGTGTAAATGTCTACTCATCATATACGATTACAGTTTGCTCCGTGGCCGGCCCACGTGGTTATAGGCTCGTATTTGTATAATGAAATTTTCACAATAAAGGTTTTTAAAAGAAAACATGGTAGTAGTATATACATTGGTAAAGTTTTTAATAATAGTCACTGTTTTAGAATCATTAAAAGGCAAGTGAAATAAAGCAGACCAATTACATGAAGGGTAAAAGGTATAATACGAAGGAACGCAGTAAAGATAAATGGTCAAGGGCTGTTGTGTTTTCTATTCCTGCAACATAAAGTGATCGATAAGAATCTCATATTCAGGCGTATCGGCGACTAAGACAGCAGGTCGACCCTCTTTTGCTCAACGGCTCCGTCATGGGACGAAGAAACGCTCTTTTTCTCGAAAAAAGAATATATTTTACTTGCAGGACAGTTGTAACTTTTCCGGGAAAGTACATTAGCCTGGAACATTATAACATATATTTAAGAAAAAATAATGTTCGGAAGTAATAAAAAGCGTAATTTTTAGGTCATATGACCAAGCCTTTCATCATTAGAATAAGAAAAGTAAAATGAACCAATGAAAAGTTTTATTAACAAGTCACATGACTTGTTATGCTTACGTTACGCGCTGCGCGCCCCGGATGACTTCCGGATGCGGTAACGCGGCGCGTCATATGATGCATTACGCGACAACGCAGGTCCAGAATATAGTCAAAATGTCTCCACCAACCAGCGGTCGGAACACAACCCCTTTCAGCAGGCTAAATAGTTCTGTTAAATGACAACAGAAGGGACAGGCAACAAGAAACATCAGTCAAAGAGGGGAGGGCTAGTTCTTCTCTACCGGGTTACATTGGGGCGCTACCGGAACTGATCAAATTGGTAGTCTACAGTGTTTCTGGATGTTTCAGACTGAAGCTGGGGTTAGCATGAGAGCAGTACCATTTCGTAGCTCCGTCGTGGCCAATCCGCAACCAATCATGGCAGCCGCTCTTTATCGTTATTTTGGGTGGGGTGGGTGGCGGAGCCGAGCTGTTTTGCAGCCATCATTGTGTGGAGTTCAGTTCATTTCACTAGTTTTGTATTTGTCATGAGGGGTTGTTCATAATGTTTCTATTTTAGCGAGGTCAAAAAGAGATCCCGTTAGTGGCCTACTGATTTTGCTCGATTCCTTTTCTTCTTTTTTTACACGATTTTTCGTTATCTGCAAAGACTAAACAGAGTATTGCGACTCTGTGTTTGTTTGTAAATAGAGAATGAACCAAAGAGAACTAATTCTAAAACAGTAAATACTTGGATAACAATCAATCAAATGGAGAGAGAAGCAGGCACGGCGGATTACAACGGGGGCAAAGGCCTGCGTTAACTACCTTTCACTATCTGCAAAGAGAGAGTACTCCTAATAGAAATGAGGGGGGGGGGGCACCATTCAAAGCAGATCAGTGTGCATAAACACGAAAATGTTTTCACTTACCACGTACTTGACATTCGACAGCTTATGATATTTGCTATTAAAAAACCATTGAAATTCACTGAAAAAACCATAGGTTATAGACCATATATAGTTAGGAATTAGCATTTAAAAAACCTTATTTTACTCACACAAAACCATTGAAATTCCATATATAGTTAGTTGCACTAACTATATATCGCGCACCCGCAATCCACTGCTGATCATGTCACATATTACATCATTCATGACATGGTCAGTGACATCACTGATGACATCACTGATGACATCTCAAATGACATCACTGATGATTTGGATAGTATGTGCTGTGTACTACGGGCCAAATGAGGATAATTCAGGTCCTCTTATGTGTTCTTGTTGATAACCTTGCAATAAAAACTTTAAACCTAAAACTTCAGGCTAATCTGTTAGAAACATCTGGCCCTCTGATACTGGGCGGAGATTTCAATTTAATACTGGACCCGACTTGGATCGCACATCTAAAGTAAAATATAATATACAGTCTAGAACTTTCTCCACACTTAAGACGTTTGTTAAGGAGTTTAGGCTATTAGGTATATGGAGAGAGGTTAAAGGGAAAGCTAGAGAGTATTCCTTTTATAGTAACAAAATATAGGCAATATTCAAGAATCGACTATTTCTTAGTTGATCAGTGCCTATTGTCCAACTTTAAATCCATAGCATATACTCCTGCTCCAGTATCGGATCATTCTGTAGTAGAGATGAGACTCAATCTTAAATCAGATGGGAGGAGATGGGCCCTGGATAGGACTCTGTTACTGGAAGAGAGTGTGAGGATAAATCTCGAGGAGAAAACAGTAGAGTTCTTTCAGCTTAATTCTGCCACGTCTAGTGATTACATAGTATGGGAGACCTTCAAGGCGTATGCAAGGGGCCATTTGAGTTCCATGATGATTATGAAAAGCCGTTTAGCTAAGGAACCCGATGTGGACAGCTCCAGGAGAATTAAGGATAAGGAGAGGAAACTACAACAGGCAGCTCTTACGTCTAATGCCACAACTAGAGAGGGAGTTGGTCTCTCTGCGAGCGAGTTCCAAAGCCACGATGAATACAATTAAAAAGGATAGATGGGATGCAAGTAAACTGCAACACTTTGCATATGGCGAAAAATGCGGTTCTCTTCTTGCCTGGAAGTCCAGGGTAGACCGAGTGCGGAACAACATAAGGAACTTGGTCCAAAGAGGGTCGGGTACACTGCTGCAAAAAGAGGATGAAATCAGGGGAGAGGCCAGATCTTTTATGTATGATCTTTACAAGGAAGGAACAGAAAATAGTATTGAAGTGGTAAAAACATGGTTGAATAAGAGAGATCTTCCTCACCTGTCTGAGAGTGATAGGTCATATCTAGCTACTAGTATAACTGAGGGGGACATTAGCGAGCAGCTCAAAAAGATGAGTAAGGGCAAGGCCGGGGGCCAGATGGGCTCCTGGTTGAGATATACTTGAGCATGCTGGATAAGGTTGTACCGTTTTTAAAAACTCTCTTTAATAAAATATTCTTAGAGAAAGAAAGTAACCCCCCCTCTTGGTTAGAGGCAACAGTTTCTTTGATTCTTAAACCGGACAAAGACCCTCAAAGAATTGAGCACTATAGGTCAATTTCATTACTCAATTCAGACCTTACGATTTTTCTGGCATTCTGGCTACCAGAATGGCAAAAATTATTAAAACTATTATACACATCGACCAGCGGGGGTTTATACCTGGAAGGCAGTTCAATGAGCTCACTTTTCAAGCCATAGGAGCCATTGATGTTTCTATTGAGAAGGGGTTACCATTGACACTGGTTGCAATAGATGCCGCTAAGGCATTCGATCAAGTTAACTGGAAATATCTTTGGGAGGCCATGCGTAGCTTTGGCTTCCCATCAAACTTTATTGAGGCCATTAAATCTTTGTATGTGAGCCCACGTGCAAAGGTTTTAGTCAATGGCACCCTATCAGAATAGTTTATTATTTCAAGAGGCACTACGTAGGGTTGTCCCCTGTTCCCCTAATATTTAATGTGTATTGAACCTTTTGTTTGCTCCCTTAGAGAAGAACCCTCAATTTTGCCATTTAAGATTAGAGATTTGGACCTTAAAGTTGCCCTGTATGCAGATGACCTTTTAATGTACACATCTGATCATGTAACTGCTATACCAACATTATATAAGTTAGCGGGAGAATTTGGCAAGGTCTCTGGCTATAAAATTAACAGGGAGAAAACTGAAATAATGAGCTGGAATACTACAGATGTAATTCCAGGGGTGAAGGGTCGGATGAGATATTTAGGTATCTACCTGACCCAACAGCTGAATGATACATCTAGAGTCAGTTGGGAGAAGGTAGCCAAATAGGTGGGTTCCTTATTGGTACGTTGGGCGAGCCTCCCATTAAACGTATATGGGAGGGTGAACCTTATTAAAATGATAATCCTACCAAAGTTAACTTTTTTATTTAATTCAATCCCACTTTCCTTTAACACTAGAGAGCTTGCTACCCTGCAAGGCAAAATCGGGTCATTTATCTGGGCCACCAAGACTCCAAGGATAGCTTGGTAAAAGCTAAGGAGAGGGCTGAAGTTGGGAGGATTAGCTTTTCCTGACTTGCTTTCCTATTGTCACGCTTTCCACTTCAAGAATTTTAGAATGCTTACTAATACTATCGATTCTTCATTGTTGGGCCACCTGTTCCGGGCATTATTGCATGACATTCCGCAGGGACAGGAATTTTTTCTCTATAAATTTGAGGATCCCAAATTCTACAAGAAAGTCAGACTTAAGATCTTATCAGCTGAACTAAGAAACTGGGGGTATATTAGGAAAACATTACGAATATCATACTTTGCACCTCAGGCCCCAATCTGGGATTCGCCGGGTACCCAGGTTTGTTTTCAGGATCAATTATCAAAACCGCTTAGGTCTGCTCTTATTAGATTGTGGGAAGACCTCCAGGTGGATTCACATATTATTAAGCATGGGCGCAAAATCCGTTCCGTCCGCGAATTTTGCGGATTTTCGGCAAATTCGCAATCCGCGAATTCCCGTGAATTTGCAGAAAATCCACAAATCCGCGAGCGGAATGGATACGGGGGGAAAAAGTTCAAGCTTCAAGCTTGTAACTATTTTAGAATGGCGCCGGCAAGCTGCCAGCGCCATTCTAAAATAGTTACTAAGTTAGCTTCATTAGGAAGCACTAATAGAAGCAGGTGCTCGAGTTTAACTGAATTCGAGCACCTGCTTTATTTTATCTATTAGTGCTTCCTGATGAAGCTAACTTAGTAACTATTTTAGAATGGCGCTGGCAGCTCGCCGGCGCATTTCTAAAATAAAACAGGAGAGGGGCAGATGGCAGAAGGGCACAACAACGAGTGGGGCAGAGGGCAGAATGGCACAAAAACGAGTGGGGCAGAGGGCAGAAGGGCACAACAACGAGCGGTCTCGCACAAAAAAAAAACGCGAACACGCAAAGCGCCCCGTGAACACGCAAATCGCCCCACGAACACGCAAAGCGCCCCGCGAACACGCAAAAAAAAATCTGCAAATTCTCACGAATTCGGGAATTTAGCAGATTGCGAATTCGCAAATCCGCAAATTCGCGGATTGCGAATTGGTAAAATTTGCCCATTTGATGTCTCGATAAACTAGAGGGACTCTGACGAAATTTAAGTTTTACCAGTTATCCACATGGTGGTCCTCACAACTATGGGATAATGAAGAGTCCAGTATAACCATCGACTCTATCGCAAGAACTGGAGAATGGAAACAGGAGGTGTCCTACTGGTATGGGGCATTAATAGAAATGGGGGCCGTGCTGGACTCAGAGTTGGTAAAACGCTGGGGTAATACCATCACTGGTAATGGAGACAGTCTACGGAAACATATAGAGTTTTAAGATGAGGTATAATTTCCATTGTTAACTGTGGTTTATCCTGACTCTCCATGTTTGTATCCAGAGCTATTGATTGTTGGTTGTTGGAAAACTCTTTGTTTGCATGAATTTTCGCAAGTTTCATTTTACGTATGTACTTATATAAGTCAATCTTCGTTTCTGTGTAGTTGAAGTGTTTTTGGGGGCAGAAGAAGAGTCCTTTATTTAGAACTTGGCATTCTGTTTCAGATAGTGTGTATTCAGATAGATTGATTATCAAGTTTTCAGATTTTAATTTTGCTGCTTGTGCTTTCATTCTCGCTTCCACTTACGTCGGATTCACTTCCCAGCTCTCCTGAATGCGAGTAAGCTTGTTTTGTATAATTCGTTTTCGGCACATCAAATCTTTTGGCAACTGTTAGGATGAGGCCATGTTTGTAGTCTGCCTCATCGCTTGCGAATTTTCATCGCTTTCTTTGTTGGATCTCCTCCTCATATTTTTCGAGGCGATCTTCCATTTCTTTACGAAGCCTTGTGGCTTCTGTTTTGTCTTCAAGTGCAATTTTAGCTTCCAAGTCATGTATTAAAGTACTTATGTCATCCAGGTCTTTTTCAGCATACTTTATCAATATGCGCATCATATTTTCACTGCAAGCCATATTATTTTCACCCCACTCCTCTAACATGTCTGTTCTAGTTTCTGGATGGGTGGGCATGGTGAAAATCCTTAATCCACGTGGCACTCGTTTTACATCCAGGTATTTTTGTAATGTAATTGCCTCCCAACTTTTGATATTGTTATATGTGTAAATACTGGGACAGACCATCCCATCTGACATTTCTACACTTATATGCAGGGACTGAACAAAGTAAAAAGCATGCATCTCTTAAGTATCTGTGAAGAGATAACAAGCTGTGTGCTTTTATTTCCTCTCCTGCGCATTTGCATTTAATTGAGAAGTTCCAGGCTGCCTCGTGTCCGATACTTGATCATCAAAAGGAGGCCTAGTGGCCCCTTAACTTCTGCCTTTATCTTTGGCACAGCTGGAGGTGTGAAAAAAGCCCCCTAACTGCCTGCACATTGCTGCTTAGAATAAAAAGCAGACAATGATGCACAGAAGCTGCTGAACATGTCCCGGTGTCTGAAAATGACATGGGACAAGTTAAAAATATTTCTGTGGGGCCCAACTTATTGGCAGGGGGGAGGGCGTCCACCCTGCAAAAATAAGGGGTGGACGATGTGCACCCCTCACTCATGCCCTGATCATAGTGTTACAACAGATCACAATACGCAACCAAACGCTGTCATGACCTGGCCAGGTTTCAAGGGAAATTCAGTCCACAAAATCATTTTCATCTGAGGATATGTTCAGTTCTCCTCAGTCATAGGGCCTGAAATAGTGAATGGGGCTGTCTATGACATCATAAAAACTTCGGACGAGTGCATTAGGACACATGGGATAAGTATTGTCAGAGGTAGAATGAAGAGTCCATTGTCATTCATCCTCATCATCTATCATGGATAGCCAAAATTTCCATGCAGAAGGAATTAACAGCCTGATTCATCAATCTCCCGTTTTGTGAGCCCCTAATAGCGATTCATAACGAATCGCTATTAAGGACTTGCAAAACGGGATTCATGTAGGAATTGCTAAATAAATAGCGATTCCTACACATTCCTTATTTGCGAGTAGCAAATTGCTAATCGCAAATAAGGAATAACTCCCCATACATTCCTATGGGCCAAAAGGCCCATAGGAATGATTGGGGAGTATTCCTTATTTGCGATTAGCAATTAGCTAATTGCAAATAAGATAGCGATTTAAAGGGTGCCAGGGGTGTCCAAAGGACACCCTGTAGCACCCCTTAAATGCAAATTGAAACAGGTGTTGCGCACACACATGTCCAAAGGACATGTGTGTGTGCAACATGCAACTTAGAAAAATGCTTTTAAAAGCATTTTTCTAAGTTTTCGCTATTTACCACGAGGTTTGACCTCGCGGTAAATAGCGGGCCGAAATTGCGAATTCGCAATTTTTAAATGGATGATGAATTGCACAAGCAGGAAAAGTGGACTTCAGTATATTTTTTATTGTTTGATTACTTAAAATCATGACAATTTAGGGTAAAACAAGCAAGAAAACTAATTTCATCTTAGATACAACAGGATGAAGTTAAAAGTGTTAAAAAGATACAGTGGTGCAACATTTTTTTTTATTTAAAGTGAGCAAAAAGCAGCTAAAATATGTTTAAAAACATAATGGCCGTGTTGATGGGTGTGAAACCTACCCCTAACTTTCAGTAAACCAAACAAAGGTACCACCAATAAGAGTCTTGAGGTTTGATAGAGAACACGGGATCCTAGCTTGGTCATAAATTTACAGATTGTGACAATGGTTCCTGTAAACCTATAGAGTTAGTTTTTTTTGCAGTTTTGAAAACAAATTTTGAAAGCCTAACATTGAGCATCGTGTTGTTGGGATTCATTGCTGATATAATGGCTTGCGGACATGATCGAACGCCGTATTTGATCCATTTGCCCCGCAGCAAACGCCTTCTGTCGTTAAGAAATGTGGGGCAAACACACACCACGTGCTCGATTTTTTTCTGAGTGATGACCACGACCCCTACAATTAATGTCCTCATTTGAGCGACGCTATGCTGGCAAGTGTTTTAACAAGGCCATTTGCCCATCCTAAGTGCCATAAATCTTTTCTTCCAGACAGCTGCATTAGTGCCCGAAAGATATGGGGCCTCCGATCTGGGTTTAAGCTCCACAATTATAGACCAGGTATGTTTTCTTTTAGACAATTGTGCCATGTCCCGATGGAAAGACCAGAGTCAAACACTTCTTTTAATGGACAGTTTTAGTTCCTGCTGGGTTGGATTAGTACCCCAAAAATCCACAACATCAAGTAGTTTCAAGGAATGTTCAAGGTAACGTCTGTGTGGACTTGTCACTCAAGAGGAGCCAGTAGTTATAGAACAGGAAAGCCAAATTATAGTCTGCTCTACCCCTAGTACAGCAACTCCTGCCATCCCATCCATTGTGAGATCAGGCACAGCCGTGATTCTAACACCTTGTACACCAGCTGCATGTAGAAGTCCTGAAAGCACTCAGGGTAGCACAAGGTTAACCCAAGCAGTACTTGGCACTCCTTCACTGCTGATTTTAAAAGAATTGAAACAAAGATGTTCACGGTGCAGCAAAAACAACATTGGGCCCTCTGTCAAATTAGTTGGAAGGTTGAAGGTTTAAAAGACACCATGTATGAAGGCTTTGTAACAGTGTCTCAAACCTTAAATTAAATGTTGCAGGCCAATGCACTTTAACTCAGCCATTAAATGAGGGGTTTGTTCAGATCAGACAAGGAGCTACACCATTGCAGACAGCAGCAGCAAGCTTTGTGTAGGTCGGTGGATTGACTTACAAATGCAACACATATTCTGTGCCAACATACAACAACAATGCAGGATGATGTTGAAATGAAGTGAGAGGTTACAAAGTAGTTTCTGACATATAAAAAATGTTCTGGAGGACTTACTTCCACCTTTGTCACTATTTGAAGTTCAATCTGATCAGGAAACAGTGAGGATGTTCCAATTTGCCCTGCACAGTAGTGGCAGTTGCTAGTGCTGCAAATCCAAGTAGGGGCAAAAGTAGTGACATCAACTTAAAGCAAATATATCAGACCACTGGCCAAGGGAAGAAAATAAATATTGTGAATTGTTTAAATTTTTTGTGAAAATTACTTGTTTTTCCGTTTCACAAGTTTCATATAATGAAAAAGATATTAATTACTATGGGACAATCATATTCTTTATCTTTGGAAAAACATTGTGTTATTCTAATAAAGTAGAATTATCAACATCAATATTTTGACTATTCCTTTTTTAATGTCTACCTTAAAAATAAATACTTGTAATATCAGTTCAGCATGCCATGCTCTCTGCTGCCATAGTTGCCTCTTTTCCTGTGTTGGGAAAGGGGGTAGATCTTCATCTTCATCAGAACTGTCATCCACAAGTACATGTGGTAGTCCATTTCTTGTTGCTATTTTGTGCGGCATTGCTTAGATAGCTATAAGATTACAGCATATTTTAGGTGTGTACGCAATTGCTCCTCCACTTTTAGGAAGGCAACAAATCCTCTCCTTCAGTATTCCAAAAGTGTACTTGAGCACTGATCTTGCTTGTTTATGTGCACTGTTGTATCTGTTTTCCCTTGCAGAACTTACATTTTGCTGAAGCGCCTTAACTAGGGGTGGGTGGAACTTGTGGAGTTTCACTCCACAGATTTCTGTGGTGTTATGAAAAAACTCACTGAGATTTCACAGAGTTCTGTGAGTGGGTGGTAATCAGTATACCACGCTGCTCATGCAGATTTTTTGTGCAAAATCAGCATCATCTGCACCACGTGGCATACCAGACGGGGCAGCTACTTTGCTGCTGCTTGAACTGATTTTGTACTACAGCGGCAACTTACTCACCTCGAATGGCTGTGACCTTTTGCGACCGCCTACGATCTCCTGCGTTGAGAAAATCTCACAGGGTGCAGTTCTAGAACCCAAAAATTGTGCTAGGAGATACCAATTCATGCTCGTGTGCACTAACTTTACATTGTCAAGCCATACATGAGAAAGAACTCTGCTACGTAACAGTTGGTGCAGTTTTCCTGGAAGTCCTTGATACAAGCATAATGCAGAGTGTGCAAACCTCCTCGAACGTTGCCGGCAGAGCAGAATTTATCACCCGCCTCTAGTCATAACCTATGAATGAATTGTAAATGCGCTGTTGACTACTTTAGAGAAAAACATCCTTACACTTTAAGGACACATGATGCATACTTTATCAAAAGGTTAAATTATCACAACACTTATCAAGAATATAACCATCTCCAAACTCTCCCCTTGCCAGCTGGTTGTAAAGGCCTAAAGGACAAAACATCTAGAATCCATGTGTACTCCCTTGGGATTATGCTACCTAATCTGTTATAATAAAAGCAGCATTGTGTTGGAAATGGTCCTTTTTGCAGGGTCACCCACAAATGTTTTACCTTCCTCCTCCTCCTTTTTCCTGAATTTGTTTTTGTTGGCCTTAAGACTCTGAGCACTTTACCACTACTAACCAGTTTTAACCAGTGCTAAAGTGTATGCACACTCTCCTCTAAAAATGTCAATATTGGCTTATACTCAATTGGCATACTTCAGTTTGCTTATAAGTCCATAGTAAAGTGCACTACGTGTGCCCAGGGACTGTAAATGTAATGCTACTAGTGGGCACGCAGCACTGCTTGTGCCACCCACTTAAGTAGCCCTCTAACTATGTCTCAGGCTTGCCATTGCAGAGCCTATGTGTGCAGTTAAAACTGCCTTTTCAGCAGGGCAAAATAAACCTGGGAGGAGCTGGGCACAGCCTCACTTTCACTTGAATGTGCTGAGCCCTATCCACACGCAAAGGGCTGCTTACCCCCCTAAAGTGAGTCTGGAGCAAGGGCAGGATGTGGGGACATCTGTGCCCTTTAATGGCATGTCTGTGAAGTCCACCACACTTCTAAGGCACCACTGGGTATAAGTATTGGACCTCAGACATCACCTCTACAGTACACTTCTGGGCCTGTAGATAATCTGCTAGGAAGAAGAACAGTTGTGCTGCTGAAGGTCTGCCACTGCTAGACTGCACTGTGCTGGACTCCTGCTTTGCTGTGCTGATCTGCTGCCTGTTGCCCTCCTGCCTGGGTGAGAATGATGAAGGGTTAAAATCACGCTCTACCATCTGATCACCAGAAAGAGCATCCCTTAGCTGTCTTGATAGCGAAATATCACCCATGGGCCTGCCACTGAGACCCTGAAATATGCTTAAAAACCCTCAATTCTTGCTAAGCATGATCAGCAATACCAAATCCCGCTAACTACCTGAATCCTGAGGTTATAGGCCCAAGGCTAAGGCCCAGAAGGCATGTCTTGGCCTAGCAACATGCAATAGGCCACAGTAAGGTTAATAATACATTTCTCTGCTGCACTGAAAATAACACGGCGAATTGGCTTAAGGTGAAATAGTAATTTTCCACAAAAGCCAACACCCACTCAAACTCATGCACAGACTGGTGTCCGTTGGTACAGCTTCCTGAAGTCATTGCTTAAACTAATATTTTGAAACATAGCTTGCACAAAGTGAAAAACGGCAACCTATCGCAATACTAAATATACGTGACCAAAGTGTGCTTTCAGAAATGTACAGGTTGTTCTAGCTCAAAATGTACGTGACCAAAATGTACTTTCAGAAATGTACAGGTTGTTCTAGTTCAAAATGTACCGAACAAAATGTCCCTTAAAAGAGGTCCATCCGGTGTCCTAGGACACTTGTGGTCAAACTGCCAACACGGAAAGGGCGTTGGCCAGTGCGTCACCATAGAACCTTGGTTCCTCAATTTCAGGTATTTCAGACTCAACTGTCAGATTCTAAGGCAGGACTTCCCTGCAGATGCCTGGCATTGAGCGTGGTTTTGTCCTCCGGCTAGCCGCCTCTCTGAGCTGGGATACCGGCGCCTCTCTCTCAGGTTGTTGATCTCCCAGGGCAGAGACCCCTTCTGCTCCTCTATTTCTCTGGTCTAATCTTTTAGCTATATCTCTCTCTCTCCCCTAGTCATTATGGGACTGGTCTCATTTTTAGAATCCACCTGACTCTGAATTTAATAGCAAAATGGCCTATTTTTGAGCTAATTCTAATTGTACCTTCCTAGCCTTGATCCACTCAGGGTCCTGGTAAGAAATGCTTAACTTAATAATTATAGATCTGCCTTAAAATATTTTATCTGAATGCACCAGAAAATCTACGTCAATGTGCTCAGTATCATAGGATCTTTTGATCAGCTGTGCTCATGTTCATTTGTATACATTTTATTCCAGTCTTGCCTTGAGATATTTTGAGCATTTGTCATCTAGCAATTGCCCCAGACGGAGTGAAGTCTGGAGCCTTTGTAGTAACTTGCCTTAGAAACAGAAATAATATGCGTTTATCTTCATGCTTGTAAGCTAATAATAAAAATGTGCCACTCCAAACTTGAAATTCTGGTATTTTACAACTTTATTCCTCTCTCTCAGCGGAATGCTGTGTTGGTGACTTGTGTCCACACCTGAAGTGGTGACCACTGAACTAAAGGGTCAAGAACTACCCTTTATCAGCTGGCGCCCAACCCCGTCATCGTGCCTGAGGCGAATCCTGCGGTGGATCTGGTGAATTTCCACGAGCTACCTTAAGGGGTCCCCGTCGCAGTCTCGTGCATACCATTGGTGAGTCAAGGAACATTTTATTTTTTCCCTTGAGCTTCCGTGGTGTTGGCTACTTGGCTGTGTGCGGTCCCCTTGTGGCTAGCTCTGGGTAGGACTCAGAACCCCCCCCGCGGCATTGCCTATGGTCACGATTCACGAACCCTCTATGTATCTCAGTGGTACCGTTTTGAACGCTTCCTTGTCAGGTGCCCTGCTCGAGTGCTATTTAAAGCTCAACGTGTGTGGCTTGTGGCTTGTCGCCTCCCGGCTGGTTCGAGCACGGAGGGAGCGAGTTGCGGTGTAATTTCCTGTGGTATCAACTAACCCCCCTAGCTTCATGATCCCTCTCGACAGTTCGAGTCTGTGAGTTGGGTGTATTCCGGCAGGTCCGGAATCGGGTTCGAGTCCCAGCCTCCTCTTTTGTGGGGAGGTTCGCGATCCCTACCCCAGTTCGAGTCTGGGGGTACTGGGTGTTTCCTGGGTGTGTCCAGGTGTTCGGCTTTGGGGTGTGGTTGACACGTAATTGTGTCGTCTTCGACATGTGTCGCCTTGGTAACATACTTCCTTTTCTTTTGATGCTGCTTGCCACCACCTACTGCGGTTTTCTTGCTAGTACCCTTACTTCGTCTATGCTCCTGCTCTACACCTGCTTCAGCTCATTACTGCTCCTAAGTGCTGCCTCTCCACTGTACTGCTCCTAAGTGCTGGCTCTCCACTGTACTGCTCCTAAGTGCTGGCTCTCCACTGTACTGCTCCTAAGTGCTGACTGTCCACTGTACTGCTCCTAAGTGCTGGCTCTCCACTGTACTGCTCCTAAGTGCTGACTGTCCACTGTACTGCTCCTAAGTGCTGGCTCTCCACTGTACTGCTCCTAAGTGCTGGCTCTGCACAATACTGCTCCTAAGTGCTGGCTCTTCATCTCAAAAAAACGGCCCTAACACCCCACCTCCCACTGCTCCAGCCCTGCCCTGACCTCCAATGTACGCCCCTTCTTCCCTCGACTTTTCTCACGATCTCTTCACCCATGGTCTCATTGTATTACTGTACATCTCCATCCCACTCTTAAATGCCTTCTGCAAATACACTCTGCCACAGCGCAAGCCTCTGAAAGCCTGCCCTCCGCACACGAAGGAAAAGGAAATGCTGTGTGCTATCTGTGGCACTGTCTCTGCATCACCAGCCCACTTCCTGCCCTGGCGCCGCGGAGATCAGTTCCCCCGCGCACCCACCCCTCCTCCCTACTCTGACTGCACACGGTGCCCTGCCCCGACAGCGCCCCCTTCTGCCCAGCACCAGCAAACAGTCTCCCTTTTTTTACAAGCTTCTTCTATCTCTCTTCCTTGCATCCCTTGCATCCCTCCTCTCTAAAACGCTTCTTCTATCTCTCTTCCTTGCGTCCCTTGCATCCCTCCTCTCTAACTTGCCTTACACTGTCTCTCTCTCTCTCTCTCTCTCTCTCTCTTGCTCGTGCCTCTCTCTCTCTCTCTGTGCCCTTCACTGTCTCTCTCTTTATCTCTCTCTCTCGCCCTCTGTGCCCTTCCCTGTCTCTCTCTCTCTCTCTCTCTCTTGCTCGTTCCTCTCTCTCTCTCTCTCTCTCTCTCTCTCTCTGTCTCAGATTGTTACTGTGTTTTTCTAAAATGCTGGTATTTATTTACTGCAAAAATAACCTTTACATATATTGGCAACTTCAAAAATTGTTCCTTCAAAAACTTCAAAAATTGTTCCTTCAAAAATAACATTACGTGTTCAGAAAATGTCTATATTTTCTATCAAATATATGCTCTTCAATTTTGATATACATACATTAATTAAACAAAGCACAAAATAGGTTTTAATTTCGTAAATTGAGCTACATACTAGAGAGCTACCAGTAGCTCAAGAGCTACTGGTTGGAGAAGCGTGTTGCAATTGCAAAGAAGTGGTGGTTGTCATGGGCATGTGATGTGTTTTTCATTGTAGGTTGCTTTTTTTTTTTAAGTATTTCCATTGATTTAAAATATTATTTTTTGCATTTGAAGGAGTTTGATTTGCACTCCAGAAATGTGCATTTAAATGCCAATCTTCGCCAATGCTCATTATTGAATTTTGGAAACGGTTCTTCTACCATATAAATGAGAGAGGCATGATTCTCTATCATTTGTACATCTATGGGGTCATGAATTTGCGAACACACCCCCTTGAAATGTCACCCTTTCCGGGCATCTACATATACTTTGTGGTTGTAAATTCCGCATTTGGGAATTTCTGTCCGATTTCAACCCTTTTTTTGTTTTCTGGTTGCTATTGCACCCTAAACTTGGCCAAGCAGCAGATGATAGTAAAGTGCCTTGCTGGTAGACCATACAAATATGTTCTTCCTTATTGAAAATAGATCCTTACAAAATAATGTTCTAGGGCCCACAATGTTAGAAGTCATATCATGCCATCAGTATAGGTAGTATGATCTTCTGGCAGAAAAGAAAATACTTTCACTTTCAAATGCATACGAAAATTTATTTATTTAGATGACGAATTATAATTAATGAAATTATTTTTCATTAGAGACTTCATGGCTATCTATTGGCATCCGTATTTCAATGTACAAAATGTAAAGGCCTACCATGTCAGCTAGATTAACAATACTAAGATTACACAAAATACTGCAGCGCTAAGACACTAAGTACAGAATAATTCACTCCTACCTGCTTCTGAATTTCCCTTCCCTGTCTCTCTCTCTCTCTCTCTCTCTCCCTCTGTGGCTCGTTCCTTTTTCTCTTTCTCTCTCTCTCTCTCTCTCTCTCTCTCTCTCTCTCTCTCTCTCTCTCTCTCTCTCTCCCTCTGTGCCCTTCCTTGCCTCTCTCTCTCTATTTGTCTCTCTCCCTCTGTGCCCTTCCCTGCCTCTCTCTATCTCTCTCTCTCTCTCTCTCTCTCTCTCTCTCTCTCACTCTCTCTCTCTCTCTCTCTCTCTCTTTTTCTCTTGTGCCTTTCTCTCACTGTATATCTTTCTTGCCTCTTGCTGACGTTCCATCTCTACAGATATTTCTCTGCCGACCTCTACAGATATTTTGCGTGCGCCAGGCCTTTGTTCAGCGTCTATGCCGCTTCGGACTTCTGTGTTCTTGCATTATGGTAATTTTAATACCTACATACTTGTGACATCTGTGCTCTGGCATTAGTGAGATTTCAATATCTAGATCTTCGTTACATTTTCATCCAGGATGCATCCTCTTTATTTTGTTATCTGTTTTGTTGATTATTGAACGTGTTGATTATTCATCTTGTCTATTTTTATGTTTTATCTATTTTGCCCTGCTCCATGTCCATGTGCTTGCTTTTTGTCCACCCTAAGCGTGGAAGGGTATACTCAGATGTGAGTCCCTTGCTCATTGCACCATCAGGATTCAAGCAAGCCGGGCCGAAGACGCCTGAAATGGCAGAAACCGGTCCCCGGAAGCTTGTTTCCTTCCCAGTGTAAGAATTGGCTTTTGTAGTCTGGTCTGCCCTGTTCCCATGATGCACTGGGCCAGGGACAGACTAATTTGCATACAGCCAGGTTCTGAAACTGGGATGGTGCAATGAGCTAAAAAACGGTGTTGGATCTAGCCCTGATCTCTTGACTGGGTGAGAGTACTCTGCTTAATTCAGAGACTCTGTCCATCACCACCCCTTGTTGTAAATTATTTTGTCCACCCTAAGCGTGGAAGGGTATACTCAGATTTGAGTCCCTTGCTCATTGCATCATCAGGATTCAAGCAAGCCGGGCCGAAGACGCCTGAAATGGCAGAAACCGGTCCCCGGAAGCTTGTTTCCTTCCCAGTGTAAGAATTGGCTTTTGTAGTCTGGTCTGCCCTGTTCCCATGATGCACTGGGCCAGGGACAGACTAATTTGCATACAGCCAGGTTCTGAAACTGGGATGGTGCAATGAGCTAAAAAACGGTGTTGGATCTAGCCCTGATCTCTTGACTGGGTGAGAGTACTCTGCTTAATTCAGAGACTCTGTCCATCACCACCCCTTGTTGTAAATTATTTTGTCCACCCTAAGCGTGGAAGGGTATACTCAGATGTGAGTCCCTTGCTCATTGCACCATCAGGATTCAAGCAAGCCGGGCCGAAGACGCCTGAAATGGCAGAAACCGGTCCCCGGAAGCTTGTTTCCTTCCCAGTGTAAGAATTGGCTTTTGTAGTCTGGTCTGCCCTGTTCCCATGATGCACTGGGCCAGGGACAGACTAATTTGCATACAGCCAGGTTCTGAAACTGGGATGGTGCAATGAGCTAAAAAACGGTGTTGGATCTAGCCCTGATCTCTTGACTGGGTGAGAGTACTCTGCTTAATTCAGAGACTCTGTCCATCACCACCCCTTGTTGTAAATTATTTTGTCCACCCTAAGCGTGGAAGGGTATACTCAGATGTGAGTCCCTTGCTCATTGCACCATCAGGATTCAAGCAAGCCGGGCCGAAGACGCCTGAAATGGCAGAAACCGGTCCCCGGAAGCTTGTTTCCTTCCCAGTGTAAGAATTGGCTTTTGTAGTCTGGTCTGCCCTGTTCCCATGATGCACTGGGCCAGGGACAGACTAATTTGCATACAGCCAGGTTCTGAAACTGGGATGGTGCAATGAGCTAAAAAACGGTGTTGGATCTAGCCCTGATCTCTTGACTGGGTGAGAGTACTCTGCTTAATTCAGAGACTCTGTCCATCACCACCCCTTGTTGTAAATTATTTTGTCCACCCTAAGCGTGGAAGGGTATACTCAGATGTGAGTCCCTTGCTCATTGCACCATCAGGATTCAAGCAAGCCGGGCTGAAGACGCCTGAAATGGCAGAAACCGGTCCCCGGAAGCTTGTTTCCTTCCCAGTGTAAGAATTGGCTTTTGTAGTCTGGTCTGCCCTGTTCCCATGATGCACTGGGCCAGGGACAGACTAATTTGCATACAGCCAGGTTCTGAAACTGGGATGGTGCAATGAGCTAAAAAACGGTGTTGGATCTAGCCCTGATCTCTTGACTGGGTGAGAGTACTCTGCTTAATTCAGAGACTCTGTCCATCACCACCCCTTGTTGTAAATTATTTTGTCCACCCTAAGCGTGGAAGGGTATACTCAGATGTGAGTCCCTTGCTCATTGCACCATCAGGATTCAAGCAAGCCGGGCCGAAGACGCCTGAAATGGCAGAAACCGGTCCCCGGAAGCTTGTTTCCTTCCCAGTGTAAGAATTGGCTTTTGTAGTCTGGTCTGCCCTGTTCCCATGATGCACTGGGCCAGGGACAGACTAATTTGCATACAGCCAGGTTCTGAAACTGGGATGGTGCAATGAGCTAAAAAACGGTGTTGGATCTAGCCCTGATCTCTTGACTGGGTGAGAGTACTCTGCTTAATTCAGAGACTCTGTCCATCACCACCCCTTGTTGTAAATTATTTTGTCCACCCTAAGCGTGGAAGGGTATACTCAGATGTGAGTCCCTTGCTCATTGCACCATCAGGATTCAAGCAAGCCGGGCCGAAGACGCCTGAAATGGCAGAAACCGGTCCCCGGAAGCTTGTTTCCTTCCCAGTGTAAGAATTGGCTTTTGTAGTCTGGTCTGCCCTGTTCCCATGATGCACTGGGCCAGGGACAGACTAATTTGCATACAGCCAGGTTCTGAAACTGGGATGGTGCAATGAGCTAAAAAACGGTGTTGGATCTAGCCCTGATCTCTTGACTGGGTGAGAGTACTCTGCTTAATTCAGAGACTCTGTCCATCACCACCCCTTGTTGTAAATTATTTTGTCCACCCTAAGCGTGGAAGGGTATACTCAGATGTGAGTCCCTTGCTCATTGCACCATCAGGATTCAAGCAAGCCGGGCCGAAGACGCCTGAAATGGCAGAAACCGGTCCCCGGAAGCTTGTTTCCTTCCCAGTGTAAGAATTGGCTTTTGTAGTCTGGTCTGCCCTGTTCCCATGATGCACTGGGCCAGGGACAGACTAATTTGCATACAGCCAGGTTCTGAAACTGGGATGGTGCAATGAGCTAAAAAACGGTGTTGGATCTAGCCCTGATCTCTTGACTGGGTGAGAGTACTCTGCTTAATTCAGAGACTCTGTCCATCACCACCCCTTGTTGTAAATTATTTTGTCCACCCTAAGCGTGGAAGGGTATACTCAGATTTGAGTCCCTTGCTCATTGCATCATCAGGATTCAAGCAAGCCGGGCCGAAGACGCCTGAAATGGCAGAAACCGGTCCCCGGAAGCTTGTTTCCTTCCCAGTGTAAGAATTGGCTTTTGTAGTCTGGTCTGCCCTGTTCCCATGATGCACTGGGCCAGGGACAGACTAATTTGCATACAGCCAGGTTCTGAAACTGGGATGGTGCAATGAGCTAAAAAACGGTGTTGGATCTAGCCCTGATCTCTTGACTGGGTGAGAGTACTCTGCTTAATTCAGAGACTCTGTCCATCACCACCCCTTGTTGTAAATTATTTTGTCCACCCTAAGCGTGGAAGGGTATACTCAGATGTGAGTCCCTTGCTCATTGCACCATCAGGATTCAAGCAAGCCGGGCCGAAGACGCCTGAAATGGCAGAAACCGGTCCCCGGAAGCTTGTTTCCTTCCCAGTGTAAGAATTGGCTTTTGTAGTCTGGTCTGCCCTGTTCCCATGATGCACTGGGCCAGGGACAGACTAATTTGCATACAGCCAGGTTCTGAAACTGGGATGGTGCAATGAGCTAAAAAACGGTGTTGGATCTAGCCCTGATCTCTTGACTGGGTGAGAGTACTCTGCTTAATTCAGAGACTCTGTCCATCACCACCCCTTGTTGTAAATTATTTTGTCCACCCTAAGCGTGGAAGGGTATACTCAGATTTGAGTCCCTTGCTCATTGCATCATCAGGATTCAAGCAAGCCGGGCCGAAGACGCCTGAAATGGCAGAAACCGGTCCCCGGAAGCTTGTTTCCTTCCCAGTGTAAGAATTGGCTTTTGTAGTCTGGTCTGCCCTGTTCCCATGATGCACTGGGCCAGGGACAGACTAATTTGCATACAGCCAGGTTCTGAAACTGGGATGGTGCAATGAGCTAAAAAACGGTGTTGGATCTAACCCTGATCTCTTGACTGGGTGAGAGTACTCTGCTTAATTCAGAGACTCTGTCCATCACCACCCCTTGTTGTAAATTGCTTTATGTCAGCAGCAGCTGCTGTGCTTTGTGATTCCCCTAGGTCTTCCCATCCTACATTCCATCCCTTCCTTCCTAGTGTCCCTCTGTCCCCACAGTTCTCTGTGTTGCACACTCCCTGCTGTCCCCTCCCTTCAGCGTGCAACCTTCATGGTAGCTAGCCATTTGCTCATCAACGTCACCCCCCCACCTGCATTGCGCACAGTTTTGTTTTTGTTTGCCTTCTGACAATCATTCGCCTCACCGACTGATTGCCAAAAAGGGGGGGAATATTACTCCCCCTCCCCTGCCTCTCTCTCTCCCTCGCCTACACATGGTATGCCTTATACACCCTTATTTCCGTAATGACCGCCACCCCCCCACCTATTCTTCATTGCACTATTCAGTTCCTTCACGGCAGGCCCGAGGTAATTCACACCACCGCTAACAACGAATTCACTTCCCATACCGACGACCTCCGCACTATACTAACAAGCGCCTGGACAATTTTAGGAGTTAACCCTACGCCAGGCACACAGGTTCACATCTCTACCCAAACTCTTGACATCCTCCCAGACATATCTCTTACACCACCATCTCCAGACGCTATCGACCCTCAGCAGCTGTATACAGTGGAGGCATCTGATTTGTCAACTCTGTTCCCCCCTCTCTCTCCCCCCCTTGAATACCTAGGCTATCAAAACAATACAGCTAACACACCCATTCTCATTACTGACGACGAGTCTTCAGTAGATTCCATACAGTCAGGTGCTACATCTGAGGTAGCGTTCATCCCACAGGCAGAAGGGCAAAGCCCAAATTTACCCCCGCCATCCGTCTCTAATTCCTACCCCTACCTCCCACAGTTTCAAAACGATGCATCACCCCGTTTAAGAGCACTACTATCCGAGTACCCGTAATATACTGAGGGCCCTGCGCTCTGCCACACCCACAGAACCCATCCTACTATCCCAACTTCACATAAAGGAATGAGTAATTATACAACTAACCATATCACGATATTCCTGATAAATAATAACGTTGTAGGCATATCGGATGGCCAACCCTCTTGTTTCATCCATGTCACACCCCTTATGAATTCTGTTCTCCTCACAATATTTCAGGCACTCAATATTGACTACGCCTACCCTCGCCAAATAACTCTAGCTCTTGCACCAGCATTTTCACGCCCCGCCGAGCCTGCAGTAAAGGCCCCCCCACACAAACAGTTTCACGCCCCGCCGAGGCCATAATAAGGGCTCAGAACAGTGCACCCCCTGCGTGCTGCTCATAGGAAACAAGCCTCATGCAGGCTCTTCAGGCAGTATATGAGAAGAGAATATTCGGTACTTCTGTGCATAAAACACCAGAGTGGATATACATACGGATACGCCTACTATCCCCAGGCTTAGAGCTACCCACAGTATTCGAGTCCTCCTGGCCACGGAACCCACTGCAAAGCAAAGTTCGCTATACATTTGCCCGGCATAATCTGGAGTTCCCTGACCTCTCCCCAGAGGGGAGATACAGAGGACCAGAAGAATTAGATTTAAGATATATACTCTATAATATTGTATGTAATGAAATAGGAGAGGAACTTATCAGAGATCTGCATCCTCACGTCTGTAGCCCTGAAAACACCCAGGCCGTGTTTGACTGTCCCTCCGTTCCAACCTCCGCCTGTACCCCACACAATGGTGCCCAGCATCAGCACATGCACTGAATAAATTTATGAATAGGATAGTGAATTCAACTGTGTATAAGACACCCACGGGCTATTATATATATTTTATCTTGCGCCTTGCAAGTTGGGAAGGACCGACCATCCTATCTAGCGTTTTCCCCAGACACCCGCACCAATCTAAAATAGCTGACGCTTGCTTTGGAGGCCAACTTCTTTTCCCCGGGTGCACTCCCTTCCAGAATATTGAATTACAAAGCACCATATATGACTACATCCTTGAGGCAGTAGCAGGCGAACTCATACGTGACCTCTAGGACCGCACAGGCCGCATCGTCCCCCATTACAGAGCCTAATTTACCTTCACACAAATATTTCATTATGGCAACACCACTCCAACATGCCCTGAAAACGTTTAGTGAACAGGAACAACGCATACTCAAACATTGTAGGGAACTTCACAAGCTTACTAAAAATATGACTTATCCATGGCCCTCAGAAGGGAGCTTTGACGTAACTATCCTTGAGCACGCCACCACCTTCCTAAACACCAAATACTTCGGCTCAAAATTACAGAAAAGGAAGGACACCTTAGCTCTCTGGCGTATTTTTAAAGAGGACAATACGCCACAACACGCCACCCAGCCCACAGCCCCTCCGGCGCCCCCACCGTACCAAGCCAGTGGCATGTACCCCGCAATAGTATCCGCTGAAAATAAAGAACTGGACCTACAGTGTACAACTAATGATATGGCAACTATAGGGTATAGTCAACTCCCAAGTGATTTCCTGAACACACTTGAACACCCTTCACCTGCCACTGACGGCAGTACTGCCCCATTGACACCACCCGGCACCAGCAGTGGCCCAACAATACTCGATACAGCGTCAGCTCCAGCCCCAGTCAGTCCCCCACCAGGTACACCGGTCACCTGTGGCAGTCCAATTTTGCACGCCACAGTGCCAGGGTTACCAGGGTTTTCACTACAACTGAATCCCACTTCTGTCTCAGCCCTGCCTGTCGAGGAAGGAGAGGAGGCAACCAACAATGTGTCCGTCATCTCATCAAACAACTCACGCACGTCATCTCACCACTCATCCGACTCGCCTCGCCAAACACTCCCTCACTACCCCGATCTGAACAGCCTCCGTGACATGACTGCTCCACAACTCCCGGAGCAGGAGGCCACCTCACGAGACCATATGCCCTTCTGCGGTCCACGCACAGGGGAGCCACTGATCACATTCTCCACTGTTCAACAACAGAATAAGGAAAGAGAAGTACAGGGCCCGCCAGCACCATATCTAGTCCATTATGACAATTGGAGAGCATCCACAGAATTCAATAAAAGTTTAGAGTGCAGTCCCAATGGAAATGCACGACCTGATATGTTCCTCCGAGAAGGGCCACACAGCCTTGAACCCGACGGTATAACCACGGTAGTCCGACGCGCCTCATTAAAATTAGAGCAGATAAGTGAAAGGTTGTCCGACACCCTCAAGTTTGCCCACTTTCACACACCAAATACCCAGGCAACAATGAACACTTTGCGACAACACACCGAACACGCAGGCATCTTTGAAAGCATGGGAGGGGATGGGGTACTAGGCAACAGTTCACAGCAGACAGCCCATCTCCCATCCATACCTTTGCCAAGTGCGGGTCCCTCCCGGGACATAAGAGATTATGAGGGGCGGCCGGAAGTGCATTATCATAGGTCCCCCTCCCCTTGTCTCCAGACAATACACATACAACGGCTGGAACAGCTTAGCTCCAGCCCACACCCCCAGACATACCCCCACAGCGTCCCGCACCTGTAGTCGACCCGTTTGCCCCACCATCCGCCACAGCCATAACAAATTTCTCCAGCCAGCCACACGCCTTAAGTGGAACAAACACATCAACAAACCCATTCTACCAACATCAGGACTTGCAAAACTCGGGAGTTGTGGGTGGGACCAAGAAAAAGAGAAAAACAGAGGTACAAAGACTTGCAGTATTAGGAACACACGGACGACCAGAGGACATCGCATACGATGACCCTGGCACGGACGCTCGCATTAACTATCAGGTTACTGGCACCGCCTCCATGCGAAACACTCGAACTAGACCAGCTAATGGCATGTTCCTCAGCAGGCAATGTTCCCTGCGGGACAAGGGCCTAACTCCAAACGAGATAGTGGAAATAGGGGAAAATTCAGATTACGCAGTCATCCCCTTCACGGACAATTTGGCCGGATGGACGGAATCCTTGGCCCCACAGATGATCCCCTGGCCAAGAGAAGGGTCTTTCGACCCTCAGCATATGGCCACCGCAGTAGAATGTATATTGCAGGGGGCAGGGGATGAGGATTGGGACTATGAGTATATGGAAGCCAGTCTCAAAATCTGGCAGAACTATGCTATACGATATGACACCACCAGACCGAAGCTCTCAGGTGTAGGGATTAGCCGCCAGATGCCGCTAATATACAAAACAGCAAAAAGCCCCCCCATATATAACTGCTGGTCTTATGCGGAGAAAGAAGCCATTAAAAAGAACCTCCCGCCCCTCACGGAGGGTGCAAGTAAATGGATAGTGGCCCTAGAGAAAAATACTACAGGCACCAAACCAGGGGTTGGGGATATGAAAAGTTTGCTGATCTCCCTAATGGGAGGGGAAGCAGAAGACATTTTCACAAGTATCAGTAAAGGACTGATAACTATGAACGACACAACATATGATGGACAACCATTTGACAAAATTAGGGCAGCGGTCTGGACTAAATTGCGATTAAAATATCCTGATGTTCCAGATATTGGGTCTCTCATGTCACTAACTATGCAAACAAATGAAGATCCGATTAACTTCATTTCCAGGATGAAGGAAAAGTGGCACCAGGAGTTGGGTGACTCCTGGAATACAACTGGAGGAAATAGCAGACTCTTTTACCACATGGTCAAAAGAGGATTGCCAGACGACGTGCAGGAGAGATTAGATGGAGTAGTAGCAATGGAAGGAAAACCCTGGCCTGAAATACAAGACCACATTATACATTTCTGTAAAAAGAAAATAGAACAGGAGAAAGCTAGACAGCTAGCTATAGAAAATGCAGCTGCCAAACTGGTGCAGCAGAAGCTTAAGAAAAAGGACGCCCTAGACACAGTCATGCTGGCTGCACCTGTCAGCCAAATGACAGCTGTTACAACCTTTCCACAGGCCGCACAAAATGCACTTACTACTAATGCCCAGTCCTCACAACAAGTGCAGCAGCCGGCCATACAGCCTGCCATGCAATATGTGCAAGCACAGACACAACAGCAACAACAGCCCGCCATACAGTACATGCAGACACCACCACAACAGGCAGTGCAGTATGTGCAAGCCCAACAGCAGCCCACAGTGCAGTATGTGCAAGTCCCCATGCAGCCACAACAGATGCAAGTCCCCATGCAGCCACAACAGATGCAAGTCCCCATGCAGCCACAACAGATGCAAGTCCCCATGCAGCCACAACAGATGCAAGTCCCCATGCAGCCACAACAGATGCAAGTCCCCATGCAGTCCCAGCAAATGCAAACTCCCATACAGCCGCAGCAGCAAGTATCCACGTACCAAATGATGTCCCAAGCCCAAAATACAACACCTCAAGGAGGAGTGGTGATGGCTCCCAACAACTCCTTCACACAGGGCACAATCCAGCGGTACCAAACTGGAGGATACACTCACTAGGATAGCCCACAGACTTCTCTTGTGTGCCCGGTTTTATCATGTATCATGAGCGGTGAAGATGACCCCACCGTCCTGGTCACGATAAACAACAAAAAATATAGCTTCCTCATTGACACAGGCGCCACGTACTCCTGCATTACAGGCGGACACCTGCCTATTTCTGATCAAGTAGCGGACACACAGGGATTCTCTGGGGCGGTAGCAAGGGTCCCCTTTACAAAGCCAGTACCCCTACAAATAGGAGACCGGGTGCTGGAGCAACGACTGCTTTATTCACCACACTCCCCAGTCAACTTGTTAGGAAGAGATCTCATGGCAAAATTAAATATGACAATTCACTTCCATGAGAACGGTACAATGGTGTGTTCTATGCCAGGCACACCCCTAGCACGAATGATGGCACTCACGGTGGGCTCTTCAGATCAAATGAGGGCTCGCCCTGTAGATGAACAGGCTTTCTCCACTGCGGTGCACATCGTTATAGCTAACACTCCTGAATTACACCAGCGCACTATCCAGCTCCCAAAGGAATTTCTCTTTCGCCCACAGTCCCAGCACTACCAAATATCGAACAAAAGCATGGTCCTAGGCATACTCGCTCTTCACATTACACCTACTTACGGGGCATTCATAGCCGGAGACGGCGATATGCGCTCCTGGGCATGTGTAATTTTCATCGAACCCGAACACCAAGTAAGAGACATTACAGACGACCAGCTCTTTGGTGATCCTGACAAATACCCCATAACAGAGATAACATATCAATACGAGGTACCTCTCTCAGTGACGGTGGAAAACAGAACACCCGGTGCCCCCCCGAAATTCGATTCAGTGCGTGAGGCAGACTTGGCCCAAGTCCCGCCACATCTGTGGACCACTGGTCCAAATGATGTAGGCCTCATCCGTTCAGCCACCCCTTTTAAAATAACACTGAAAAATGGCGCTATTCTACCAAGAGTTAAACAGTACCCACTTTCTAAGGAAGCAGTGGAAGGCGTTGCCCCAACAATACAAGCCCTGCTAGATCAAGGAGTCATATACCCCTGTGTATCCCCAGTTAACACGTGCCTTTTTCCTGTGCGGAAGGCTAAAACAAATCAGTGGCGCCTAGTTCATGATTTGCGCTCCATTAACAACATAGTGATACCAGAGTTTCCCATCGTCCCAGACCCTTCTGTCATCCTCACCAACGTTCCCCCGAACGCGCAATACTTTTCCGTGATTGACCTGAAAAATGCATTTTTTAGCGTCCCCCTTCACCCAGACAGTCAGTACCTATTGGCTTTTTCATTCAATGGGGTGCACATGACGTACAGAAGACTCCCACAAGGGTACTGCGAGTCTCCCAGCGTCTTTAACAGAGTCATCAAAGAGGACCTATCGAACTTCCAATGTCATAGCACCTTGCTGCAATATGTCGATGACATTTTGCTCTGCAGCACTACAGAACAAGAGTGCAGAACTGATACAGTCTCCCTGCTCACCACGCTAGCCCACAGAGGCTATAAAGTGGACAAAAACAAACTCCAGTACTGTCAAAGAGAGGTACAATATCTAGGCCAGATACTCTCAGCATCAGGGAGACGAGTAACGCCAGACAGAGTCGAAGCCATAAAAATGACATCAGAGCCCCAAACTGTCAAAGATATGCAGAAGTTCCTAGGATTAGTGAATTATGTCCGCCAGTGGGCCTTTGACTTCTCCACAATAACTGCCCCTTTGTTGAAGGCAGTCAAGGGAGCAAAAGACAGGCGAAATAAACTAGATTGGACACCTGAAATGACAGCTTCCTTCAGAAAACTCAAAGATGAGATCACAAACGCACCAGTATTAGGCACACCTGATTACACAAAGGAATTTTACCTGTTCACACACTGCAATGGTCAGGTCATGACTGCAGTCCTTACTCAGAAATACCCCATGGGCCATAAGCCCATTGCCTACTTCAGCGGCATGCTAGACTCAGTCATGAAAGGTCACTACCCCTGCGAACAAGCCCTGGCAGCTGCAGCCTTTGCCGTGGAGAAAAGCACCCCCATTGTCATGGGATCCTCGCTGACACTGTACACCGAGCACGCTGTCTTTGCTATAATTCAGAAAGCCAAAACGACATTGACTACACAGAGAGTGTCCGGTTACGAAGTCATCCTGTCACTGCCCTCCCTGAAGGTTGTCAAATGTCACACAGTCAATCCTGCCACCTTCTTTGCCCATCCCATTGTAGCATCAGATGACGACACTCATGACTGTGCCACATACTCCCTAGATGAATCAGGAGCAGCAAAAGAGGACCCACTGACTGACAGCACAATATACTTTGTTGACGGTTCCTCCACCATTGACCAGGAGACAGGGATCAGGTACACAGGAGCCGCAGTGGTTAGAGCCCAGCAGCACGAGTCCTCCGATTGCTTTGACATTATACAGCACATTACATTACCTCCACATTACTCAGCTCAAGCTGCTGAATTAGTGGCACTAATAGCCGCTCTAAACTGTGGGGCCAATGACCGCATCACAGTCTACTCAGACTCTGCATATGTCACAACGACGACACACTCAAGCATCCTGCGCTGGAAAAGTCGCGGGTTCCTCAAATCTGATGGAACGCCCGTGTGCCACAAAGATTTGCTGGAAGACTTGATTGAAGCACTCACACTTCCAACTGAGGTTGCCGTTGTTAAATGCGCAGCGCACACTAATGGACAGGACTTTGTTTCCAGAGGAAACGCCCTGGCAGATTGGGCAGCTAAAGCTGCGGCCAGGGGTCCCTTACCCGTATCTGCACCATATCACCCTATCCTACTTGCTCAGGCTATTGCTCCATCAGAACAGACAGAACAAACAATAACACTAGCGGAACAAGTACAAAGGCAGGACGATGGTGTAGCTCCAGCCCAGCACTCAGACACAGATAATGACCATTCTGACTCACCTGGTTTATGCCCTATCGATGAAACACAACAATATGATCACATTGCACAACTACATCTCAGGGAGGTACAAGAAAGTGCACCACCACAAGAGAAAGAGCTATGGAAGAAGAGGGGAGTACAGCAGGACACTGCTGATTTTATCTATAGACAGACCATGTCAGGAAAACCTGTCATGCCACAAGCCTTACTGCAGGTGGCACTGGATCAACTTCACCTTCCCGCACATGTCTCCCGAGATAACATGTCCACCACATTGCAAGCAGACTGGTTCATTCCCAATGCTCATGAACTAATACAGCTCTTTGTTAATAAATGCCTCATCTGCCAACAGTATTCACCAAACCCAACTCTCAAAACAGTGGCCTCCACTATTCCTAAACCTTCTGGCCCATTCAAAGAACTCCACCTTGACTATGTCGATATGATTGATCGATGCCAAAATTACCGATATCTCATCGTGGTAGTATGCCCCTTCTCGCGATGGATCGAAGCTGGACCATGCGTCCACTGCGATGCAAAAGCAGCAGCCACATTCCTACTGCGTGAGGTCATCTCACGCTTTGGAATTCCTGCCGCCATAAGAACGGACAACGGGAGCCATTTTTCAAACGCCATCTTTTCCTCTCTCACCACAATGCTAGGCATCAGACACAAGCTGACATCCGCTTACCACCCCCAAAGCAATGGCATTTGTGAGCGCCTCAATGGCCTGCTCAAAAACAAAATAAGCAAAATTAGCGCCACCATTGGCAAAAAGTGGCTCTACTGTCTCCCACTGGCCCTCTTCTCATTAAGAAATTCCCCAAGTTCGGATCACCACCTCACACCCCACCAACTTGTCACCGGACGATCCATAAATGTAGCGATCCCTCCCAGCAGGCCCAAAACAGATACTGAGTCATCCTCTGAGATTGTTAAAGCTGAGCTTTATGACTTCTTGTGCACACTAACCCGCGCTGCGCAGTTCCTCTCTGTCCAGGTATCCAGAAGGAAGGAGAAGGGCCCCATCGTTCCTGATCTCCCACCTATCCGTCCTGGAACTCTGATCTTTATCCGGAGACACGTCAGGAAGTGGAAAGACCCCAAATTTGACGGCCCCTTTTCAGTGACTGATTCATCTCCAACTGCCGTCCGGATAGCTGAACGCAAAGCATGGATACATCGGCGAGACGTTCGGCTCGCTCCTGTGCCTCCGCAACAATAAACAATGAACTAAGAGAGGAAAGAGACATGCCCATGGTCCCCCTGAATGAGGACAGCGGTTTCCCGTCCACTGCCGAAGAAGAAGAAGAAGAGGAAGAAGAAGAAGACACACCCGTGCTGATCCAGGAATGCAGCAGCCACAATGCAAAGTTATGTACTCTTGTCACATGTATGTTTTGTATCATTGTTGGAGTGGCATTAATAACTTTCAATTGGTGCATCTATTTTTTTGCTGTAAAGAGTTTTAATGACATAAGTACCAGAAATGCCTTAGCAACCCCAGTTTCAGCGTCTGTACCAACAACCACACTTAAACAGCAGACAGCAACACAACACACACTAGGTCCTGAGCTCCCCGAAAATAGTACTGCCAGCAGCGCACCCACCAGTATGCATCCCAAGTACCCACTCGTCACCCCAGGGGATGGAAATAGGTCATGGGATAGGTCTGCCAATATCACAGGAAGACAACAAGTGTCCCGCCAACGCCTTTCCCGTCACCATAGAACACGCCGATTTGCTATTGCCCCTTACAGAACAAAACCCCTGGTCCCCCGCAAGAATGCTAATAACCAGAAGGCAGGGCACAAAACATTCGATCATCTTGTGAAGATGCAAGAGGGCCTAGGACCCCTACTAGGCTTACAGCTATCAGTGAAAGATCATTCAGTCCATTCTTCCCTAGTAGACAACTCCTGGTACAGGGACATGACAGCAGTAGGGAAGTCAAGGACTCTCACATACTGACACACCCCATGTCAGGCGACGTAACATTCCTTCACCGCCACCGGCGAACAGCGGAGTACTTTGCAGGCGAAGCTCTTGGTAAAGTTCCAGAAGAATTCCTCCTCTTCAACGAGGCCCAACTTTTCTTTGGAGGAGCAGTCCCAATGTTCCAAACTCAGGTTAATGCTCGTTGGCTGGAAGTGACGCGCTATGAGGTCATGAAAGCCATCAACAGCACCAGAGACGGACTAAATGCCATTAGGGAAGAGCTGCGCCCATTGAGACTAATGGTTCTGGAACATCGTTACTTCCTGGACATGCTGACCGCCAAAGACGGTGGTTTGTGTCACCAAATAGGGAAGTCTTGCTGCGCGTTCATACCAGGAAATGATGAGGACAACGGATCGATCGCCAGAGCCATTGAGGAATTGACCAACTTGGGAAAAGAAATGGTCAGTGAAGGAGGTGCCCCTGCGGACATTATTCCAACAGACTGGTTCAATTTTGACTGGATGCCTTCATGGCTCACAGGGATTTTAAAATTGCTGATACCGATTGTTGGGATTCTCATAATACTGTGTTGCGCTTTTCAGATTGGGAGTCATTGCATTAAAAGATTAGGTTCCAAGGCAGTTGGGATGAATTATGCTAGCACAGGGATCTACCAGATAGCAAAGTATGAAGACATGGATAGAATTCCCGGGGATGGGACGGGAGTACAATTACAAATGGGCGAGATAACAGCACCTGCCACCTACTGTAACATACCCACTGCTCCCCCTCTGCCCCCAGGCAGAGATACCCAGAGCAGGAGCCCTACAGCCCCCCAGTATGAGCGTCTGCTTAATGATAGAGATGCAGAATATGTCAAAATACTCCTTAGGTCAGACGGAGAAATAACAAAAAAGAAAGAGCAGGTCCAAGGTACATTCAAGTGTTATGTTAATGACATGCCCTGGATACCCCCGCTAGCTGTAGGGTCGCCAAGATACTCAGTAAAGAGTGTGTTCATAAATGAACAAGACGGGGGTGATGATGAAGGGTTAAAATCACGCTCTACCATCTGATCACCAGAAAGAGCATCCCTTAGCTGTCTTGATAGCGAAATATCACCCATGGGCCTGCCACTGAGACCCTGAAATATGCTTAAAAACCCTCAATTCTTGCTAAGCATGATCAACAATACCAAATCCCGCTAACTACCTGAATCCTGAGGTTATAGGCCCAAGGCTGAGGCCCAGAAGGCATGTCTTGGCCTAGCAACATGCAATAGGCCACAGTAAGGTTAATAATACATTTCTCTGCTGCACTGAAAATAACACGGCGAATTGGCTTAAGGTGAAATAGTAATTTTCCACAAAAGCCAACACCCACTCAAACTCATGCACAGACTGGTGTCCGTTGGTACAGCTTCCTGAAGTCATTGCTTAAACTAATATTTTGAAACATAGCTTGCACAAAGTGAAAAACGGCAACCTATCGCAATACTTAATATACGTGACCAAAGTGTGCTTTCAGAAATGTACAGGTTGTTCTAGCTCAAAATGTACGTGACCAAAATGTACTTTCAGAAATGTACAGGTTGTTCTAGTTCAAAATGTACCGAACAAAATGTCCCTTAAAAGAGGTCCATCCGGTGTCCTAGGACACTTGTGGTCAAACTGTCAACACGGAAAGGGCGTTGGCCAGTGCGTCACCATAGAACCTTGGTTCCTCAATTTCAGGTATTTCAGACTCAACTGTCAGATTCTAAGGCAGGACTTCCCTGCAGATGCCTGGCATTGAGCGTGGTTTTGTCCTCCGGCTAGCCGCCTCTCTGAGCTGGGATACCGGCGCCTCTCTCTCAGGTTGTTGATCTCCCAGGGCAGAGACCCCTTCTGCTCCTCTATTTCTCTGGTCTAACCTTTTAGCTATATATCTCTCTCCCCTAGTCATTATGGGACTGGTCTCATTTCTAGAATCCACCTGACTCTGAATTTAATAGCAAAATGGCCTATTTTTGAGCTAATTCTAATTGTACCTTCCTAGCCTTGATCCACTCAGGGTCCTGGTAAGAAATGCTTAACTTAATAATTATAGATCTGCCTTAAAATATTTTATCTGAATGCACCAGAAAATCTACGTCAATGTGCTCAGTATCATAGGATCTTTTGATCAGCTGTGCTCATGTTCATTTGTATACATTTTATTCCAGTCTTGCCTTGAGATATTTTGAGCATTTGTCATCTAGCAATTGCCCCAGATGGAGTGAAGTCTGGTGCCTTTGTAGTAACTTGCCTTAGAAACAGAAATAATATGCGTTTATCTTCATGCTTGTAAGCTAATAATAAAAATGTGCCACTCCAAACTTGAAATTCTGGTATTTTACAACTTTATTCCTCTCTCTCAGCGGAATGCTGTGTTGGTGACTTGTGTCCACACCTGAAGTGGTGACCACTGAACTAAAGGGTCAAGAACTACCCTTTATCAAGAAGGAATAGATCTACCTCTCTTTAACCCAGACCTCAGAGTCACTTCAAATGCTAGTTGGCTGGCCTTCTGATCTGAAGCCTAAGGTGCATACCAGCTTCTAAACCTTGCACCTGGACTCTGCTGTCTGTTAGTTTACCCTGTCAAGTGGTGCCACTGAAGGCCTGGACCCTTGGAAGTGAGCCTAAGAAGTTCACCAGTGGAACCAATGTATCTTTTCTGTTGAATGACACATCCCTGAGCAGAACCAGTGCATCTCCTTGGCTAAGCAGTGCATCCTTAAGCAGAACCAATGCATCGCTACTGCTGGTTGGATTGTACCAATCGCAAAAGACTCACATCCCCACCGCCTCCCGAACGGACCTGTCGGCTCTGCTGCGTCATCGGCGTGGATATGCGCACAGCTCCACATCCAGGATTTAAGGTAAATAATTTAGTGGGCCTAACCAGAGTCCCGCAGATGGCCCATTCTCCATCGCAGTCGGCCTGAACTTATGATTTTGTCCCAGTCCAGCGGGACCAATTATCCCCAATATCATTTTGTGCTTTTTGCATTTTTATTTTTCAGTGCAAACTTGAAAAATCAATATCTCCTGTTTTCTAAACCTTAAACCTTATGTGGGATCTTTCTGTGTTGTGTCAATGTTTTTCTGTTTGAAGTATTGCGCAAATACTTCACACATTGCCTTCGAGTTAAGCCTGATGCTTTGTGTCAAGCTGCCAAAAGGTGAGCACAGATTCATTTGGGGTTTGCTGGGTGCCTTACCCTTATTAGGATTGTGGCTGCTGCTTGACCAGGGCTCACACCCCAGTCAACCAACAACCCAATTTCTAACCAATTGAAAACTATTTGAATACTCAGTTAATGGCGATTTTTTTTATTTTTATACAAATTCTCTGTCTTTGAAAAGGGCATATTTGAATGTCATTGCATCCATGCGTCCTATTACGTGCTAAAGATAAGCAATGACAACCTTAGTGCAGTTCATTTTTGCTTGGCTGCTTGCGAATAAGCAAATGTATTTTAGATAACATTGCATTAAAAAAATTAGTGTAAGTCCTTGAAAGGATACCTTTTGAAAACCCCTTAGCAAATGCTGCTATCCCCTGGTAACTACCTGATGCTAGAAGGAGGAGGGAAGAAAGTACCTGTATGTATGTTGGTATGACCTAAGTAAAGCTGTGTTTGCCTTACTAAAATTGGATTTAGTTCACCAATAACATCCACAATGTCTAGTTAACCCGTGTTTGAAAAAGACCTTCTTCTCTGTCTGCTCAAGTAAAGAAACACATATCCTAAAAAACCTTTGCTTTCTCATTCCTTTGTCCTTGTTGTGTAGCCTGGATTCACATTCCCCTCCCCAGAGCATATAGTGCAGCCATTTTAAAAGTTTGTAATATGAGTTTGCCCTTATTTTAAACTTTGCATCTGGTTAAAACCTACTTTAAATTGGTGATATTTGGAAAATGCAGTTTCTGCCTTTTGCAACTATTCGCTAATTGAGAATGCTTTAAAAAAAGGGGATAAAATCAATAAAAAAGAACAAATAAAAAAAAGAGAATGCTTAATGGATACAAATAGTGATTCTCTAATACAAAATCAGTATTTAAGATTCACCAAAGTAGCTTGCAAAATAGCAATTTGGTAATGTTTCAGTTTGTTGTGTAAACACATTTTCGATCATCTACTGACTCTTAAATCATTCATTCATCAGGCCTATATTTTCAAGTAATATGCCATAATGAGTTGTCAGACAAGCACTGTGTCTTTCCATAACCTAACATAGCCAGTGCATCTTCCCACCTTAAGGTAGACATATAAGGTTGAACACAACCAATAAAGAAGACACATGTGCACCTCTGGCCCGTGTTTGTTATTCAGAATACCACTTTCTTGCTCCCTCACCTGTTAAAAAAAAGTACGTCTACCATTAAGACATATTTTTGTGCATTATGTATGACTCCGCCTTGCCTCTCACACACTAACCATACTTTTGTCACCCATTGAAAGCTCCTGACCAATCAGGTACCCCATCTTTTCTGGCCCAAAAGAAGAAACCATCATTATACTCTTTTTTTATACAATGTTTTTGTCCATACCATCACCCCAGACAGATCTACCGGGATAGGAATTAACACCTTCCAGCAGCATTACTGGTGCAGTAAGAAAATGCACATACCTTTGTGTTAGTAAACCCTCAGCAAGTACTTTTAGTTCAGAAATTCCAGTCAATGCTTGAGGTAACTTTTCTGACATTCTCCTTCATGAGAACCCTGATTCTAGGAAGCAAATAGCAGGTACTTAACACCCAGTAGCATACTTTCATTCAGCATCGATTTTCATGTAAGGCTGTGAAAGAGTTGTTTGAGCAAATATATGTTGTGGTAGAAAAGGCATTGGAGGGGTTGGAAAATATTAGTGCCCATTTCATCATGGGCATGTAGCAGCCACGACCCGAGCAGGTAAGAGTGGTGGGGCCCGGAGGGGAGGGATGTCAACAGACAAGGATGAGGGAAAATTAAATAATTAATGAATTTTCCCTCGTCGTCGTCGTCTGTTGAAATCCCACCTCACCTGGCCCCACGGCCCCACCCCTCTTACCTGTACGAGCTGCAGCTGGCCTGTAGTCTGTTGTTCAAAATCATACTACAAGGTCATAACAACACACTGCTTCATCTTCTCTTTCAGTGGTTGGAAAATCGGAAGTAGGTGCAGAAGTGTGCAGTTCAATAACAAGCCAATGTGTGCATGACACACTTTGATAGCAAGATTCACAGCGGGTTCTATCAATTGAAAAAAGTAGAGGAGTTGGAATGACTCTGACTTTCACCAAAACCTAAAGCTTGACACTAAATAATGATAGCTTGAATGGCACTGCTGCTTTACCCCTTCCATGCTGGTGACGAACCCCAGCCGTCACGCTCCACGGTGCTTGTGTGCTGATGACGGCTGGGGTGCGTCACGGCCCCGCCCTGTTCAGGCGGCGGCCGCACACGGGGGGAATCGCGGCCGCGCGGAAGGGGTTAAAATTTGAGCCACACATTGCGTTTTCTTTGTGTTGCATATGTTCAGCTCGTAGCGGCACATTTGTTTTTTAGAGATTGTCATCTTTTCCTTGACATGCTTGCTATAGCAAATGAGATAAACTGTCATTGCATATAGTTATAAGTGCAGGTATGATAAGCATTGCTTGCATTTGTAGCACAAACTGCCACATGACTAGCAGAAAACGTTTCAGCAATCATACATTTTTCAACATACCAAACGCGCGATCATATGGCACAATGATGCAATCATGTAAATGACTTCAACACGTCACCACTGCGCCTTTTAGGAGGCTGTATTTAGTTATAGTTTAACGTTTATAAATGTATATAGGGTAGCTTATCACACATTAGGATATCCATGCACTGTCCATAGGCAAGGGGGGATTAAGGGCCGAATTAAAACTACGGTGGTCCCTGGACCCCCATAAGCACAGTGGTGGTGCGGACACCGCCACACCATTGGTCTGACCACACTATTACAAGTCGGGTGGTCACTCAGACTGCCATGGGACTGCTGTCATCGCTGCAACCGCCAGGGATCCGAGCGGTGCTTGGCGGTCTTGAGGCTGCAATATGCTTGGCTCTGTCCCTTTAGCATCACCAAGCATATGGTGAGTTTTCTTTCCACCATGGTTTTCATGGCAATGAGCACACCATGAAAATTGTGGTGGAGAGGGAACAAAGGGGGCCTTACAGGACCCCTTATTGCCTCAGGGCTATGGTTTGCACATGTGCCCCCCTTTGTGCATGCACCCCAGTTTCTGCACGGCATGGACTGCAGCTGACCATGCCATGCAGGAAAAGCCTTTGACACTCCCATTGCAGTGCCTTTTTCATAGGCATCCCCATTGTACCAACAAGAAGCTCCTGCACGTCGAAATCAGGCAGGTGGTATCCATGCAGCTTTGGCAGTCTTGGACTGGAGCAGCGGCTTTGCAGCTCCACTCCAAGACCGCCAAAGTCGTAATTAGTCCTGTAGTGATTTGCCCAGAATCAAAGGATGGTGCGCTGATGCCAAGACTTGAACCAGGATTCCCAGCTCCCAAATCGGCAGCTCTGGCTGCTGCACCACATTCTGTCCCTTACACCAACATAACAGCAGTTTAAATACAATCCTAGGTGTGTGCTGCAGAACTTTGATGTGGTTATCAGCCTTATGAGCCAGAGCACACTGTAGTGTAGCAAAGACTTACTACCATTTTATAGAGAACTCACAATCAATACTGTTGACCTGTGTAAAACTGCATCAAATACATCACACAAAATCTGTTGTTGATTTGCCTTGTTCCTGAGCTTGGTGGGTAGGAGCGACAAGAGGACACAATACCAAAGTCAAAGAGTATACCAAAGAGACACTCACAAGAGAAAGTACAAGAAGGAAAGGCACTCTAGAGAACCAGTGAATCTCTTCTTCACAACTTCACAGTTGAGGAGCACCCACTAAGGACAACTCATTGGACGTCCATTTGACTCCACAACATCTAGCAAGCATACAGCTGCACTGGTGTTACATGCATATTGGATATGATAGAGAAATATATCTTGTAAGAAAGTATTATGATCCCTGGAGTAGGCACTCTAAGAAACTTCTTTGTCAATATCATTTGTCCTTGTAGGATGGAGATCTTTAATATTGACTACAGAGTATCATTACCATAATATCAAGCTAAAATATTGAGGAAGGGACTAAAATTAAAGTCTTGCAATACTCAATACCATTTTGTATAGTGTTTAGTGAAATGTATGTAAAAATTGACCTTCAGGAAATAATGTATTATTTTGGTATTGTTTTTGTTTCGTAGACTCAAAATTACTTGGGATATTGGCTGGAGTATTTTAAAAAATATATGTATTACTCTTTTATGTATTGTTCTTGATTAATTATCTATATCTCAATATTTTCTTAATACGCTTTTACTTGATTTTCCATTTTATTATGGTAATGGTGTGGGTAGTATTTACAAATATATAATTAACACAAATTTGGATATTTTCATTTAAAAGAACTTGTTTGAAAGGCATTGGTTTATACTTTTTTTAAATCATTTAAATATATGTACAATAATGTATTTTTGTAACATATTACTGTGTTTTAAAAACACTGGCAAAGGTTAGTCCCTACAAGGCAGGTATTTACGTGTATGTGTGTGTGTGTGTGTATATGTAGTGTTAGATAGGGTATTAAATAAAATTAAATAAGTTGCTTGTTGATGTTGCGTCTGCAGTACATGCAAAGTCAAAGAACAGTATTATTATCTCAATTAAAACTATTACAATAATGAATAGAATTGGATAGGTACACGAAGGTGGACGGAACCCACATGAACTGTTGCTGAGCACTCATTGATCTTCCCTCCCCCCGGCCATGTTCTTTATGTTTCCGGGTCTTGGGCAACGGAGCAGTGAGGTAGGCATAAGTGGGAAATGCCACCAGTGCAGTGAGAGTACCAGCAGTGGCAGCAACATGGAGGAGTCGGTTGCCGACTGACACAGGGGGTGACTGTTAGTTTTTCAGCTGCTTGAAGGAAGCTTCTCGGGGACCATAGAGCCTTTTTCATTCTGCCTCTTCACCCAGGGTTGAGCCTACAGCAGATGGAGAGGCCATTTCAGGTAAACCACCAGGTTTTTCACTGGGGGGGGGGGGGTGCTTTGTGTGTATCTCAGTTGACGTACTATCTCACTACCCAGTCGAAGATCACTGGGCAGGTTTCTCTCTATTAGAGTACCCAACTTCTCCAAAGCATATGCTGTGTTTGCTGCAATCTTTTGTTGTCATCTGCAGTTACTTCTGGTGCCTGTTTTCAGTGATCTTAAAATATGAGAAAGCATCTTAAGTCAGCAAATGCTGCCAGAAATCAGTATTCTTCTTCAACTTTTATACAGAGGGATAAAAAACACACTGTTCAAGCAAAACCAGTTGTTACGTGGGCAAATCGACATTTCCTGCTGCAAAAGGAACTAAAGATTACAGCAAGTTCTGCTACCTAAAAGGATAACTTTGTCATCATACATAAGCAAGGAGAGATAGATGCAGTGAATACAATTTCAGAGTAGGCTGTAGAAACCTCAGTTGGCTCAATGATTTTTTTTTATTTGCACAATTAATTAAAATCATTGCAATTCATACAAAAAAGCTTAAATGCATTTTCAGTTTTCTATAAGTTCATATTAAAAGAGAGTTCATGACTGGCATTGCAGAAATGTGCGGAGCCGGACTTCCTCTGTGATTTATCCAGACTCCCAGGTATTTATATGCAGCCACTACCTCTATTAATTTCCCTTCAATATACCATGAACGCTTTCTTGCTCGTTGTCTCGAGACTATCATCACCTTGGTTTTGGCGATGTTAATCTCTAAAATGTTTGTTTTAAAGTACAATGCCAAGTAATCCAAGAGTCTTTGGAGGCCCACCTGGGTTTGATTGAAAAGAATCGTATTGTTTGCATATTGCATTGATTGAATTTTGATAGATGTGATTCTAGGCGGAAATGCTTGAAGGAGAGCCAGCCACTCGGGCAGGTCTGCTAGGTACAAATTAAAGAGTAGAGCGGACAATATGCATCCCTGCTTTAGGCCTCTGTTGGTCATGATTTTATTGGTCATTTACCAACCAGAGGATACTCTTTTTTTTACCCAGATGTCAGTGTACAGGGCGATGAGAGTGTTCAGTAGGGATTGCTGGTTGCCCCATTTCATTACTTTTTCCCAGAGACTGGGACGAACAACACTGTCAAAAGCTTTTCGGAAATCAATGAACCCCAAATATAACGATTTTCCTTTTGCAGCGAGCGTGCCCTCAATCATGTGGGTTAGACAGATCAAAATATCTTCAATGTGGCAGCCCTTTGGAAGCTGGTTTGAGTAAAGGGTATTCATTTATGGTCTTCCACCCAGGTAGTCAGTTCTTGAAGTAGAGCACTTGCATAGACCTTCCCTTCAACATCGAGGAGGGCAATCATCCGGTAGTTATCGGGACTGGATTGTACGCCTTTTTATAGCTGAGGACGAGGAGAGAACCTTGTCAGGAGTCAGGAATAGGCACGGCAATTCTGCTTGCCTCAAATAGGGTGGCCAAGAGTACGACCCAACTTGTGAATAGATGCTTTGTACACTTTTGTTGGTATGCCATTTGGGCACGGGTTGGTGTGATCTTATGGTGGGCTCCGGTCCGATGTAGGAGGTAATGTGGCTGGAGCTGTGATGGCTAGGCCAGTTGTTTCTATGGGCTCTACGTAGAGTGCGACAATGTGGGCTTCCCATCAGGCAGGAGAGATGTTTGTAACGTTAGGTGGTTGGGCAGGTCTGGCACCCTTATTTACCGAGCTACAGAATCTCCTTTGATCCTTTGATTTTATCATGTCATGGGTGATTGTCCAGCGATGTTCTTCTTTCATCCTCTGGAAGGTGAACCTTGTCTTCCTGCATTCCTTGTGAGTGATCGATATCTTCCCTCGCAGGGATTTATATTCTGTTTTGTTGTAGGCGCGCCTGCACAATACGTTTTTTAATTTGTGTTTGATGTTCATTGTAATTTGCTTACGCCCAATAAAGTGGTGTGTGTTAAGGTGGGGTTATATGGCCTTTTAATTATCTTTGTGGCAACATTTTCTCTAAGGTCCACCACTGCCGTTTCCCTCCATGATGCAGTCAGTTGGTCACAAGATGAAAGTAGGCAACCAAAATCCAGATGTAGTCCAGAGTGGGCATTGTGGAAGAGATACATGGGTATAAGCGGCGGGCGACTCTGAGTCGACACTTCTGTTTAAGATGCAGAGGCTTAGTTGGTTTAAATAAGCTGCCAGCATCGTCCCTTGACCGTCCTTCCGTTGGTACTGATGCCTTATATCCAGGATGGCCCACATTTGATCGTCCAATGAAGTTAGGAGGGAGGAGTCAAAGTCTGTCGCCATTAGAGTTTGCATTAAAATCTCCCATTATTAGCCACATATCGTTAGGTAAGTAAGAGAGAAGTTCTCTCATGACGGGGAACATTTTGCTCAAGGCTGCCTCTTGCTTGGTTTTAGAGGGGTGTAGATAGATACAGGTGAGGATCGTTTTTTGTGGTTTCGAGTTGTAGTTTTCCAAGAGCTGTGTCTGGATTTTAAGAAACATGTAATCTCCATGCCTTTTACAGAGTAGGGAACCCTGTAAGGCCAGGTTGATCTTCACAGAGATTAACACTCCTCCCAATGCGTGGCCACCTACTTGGGAATTCATAAACAGTGAAATCCTCCCAGGCGATAGTTTGCAAGGACCAAGATTCTTGCAGGGCAATGATGTCATAGTTCTTCAGGAAAGAGGTAGTTGTCCTTTCAGCTTTTTCCTTGGTTAGTCTATGAATGTTCCAAGAGCAGATTGTGAGATGGTAAACTACGTCCTTAGTTTTATGTAGGTGGGTGCCTGATTAAATTACTGATGGTCAAGTTTTTATTTTTGGAGACCGTTAGGGTGTTGAGAGCTCTACCCTTTAAGAAAATGGGATACTTTTAACTGGGGTCGCGAAACTAACCCGGATACCCCAGTTACCCAGGCGATTTTTGTTCTTCATTAGTGAAGAGGCCGTGTATTTACTATAGAAGTTTCATACCATGGTCTCGTTTGTCTGGCCCTGTTCTGGGGCGATGAATGCTACACTTTCGATATCAGTTGTTTTCATATTTTCTAGTCCCAGTCGGTACGAACACAACTTTAGGATATTTCCTCTGTTGAGGGTGTCCCATTTCCCTTGGGATGCATACTCTGGGGAGGTACAATGTTAATTTTAAGCCTTAATAGGGCAATTGGATTATCTCAGCTGTGCCACTTTATTCAGCTGTTGTAAGAGTTTTACCACAGAGTCATCTATGTGCACCCTGATCTTGGGTGATTGACTTAGGCATCCTGGTCTGTTCGCATTGGAGCAGTGTAAGCTGGCATCATAAGAAGATTCTTCCCCTCTTGGACATCCTTGGGGGTACTGCAGCCTGTGATCGGCTATTTCGAGTGGGTTCAGTGACTTCTTGTTTCGATTTTTTCCCGACAAGTCCCTGAGGTTTACTTGTATGGCTATCTCCTCTGTGCGTTTTCTTTTTTTAAGGTCTTCTTTGTCTGCTTTAAGCGGATGTGATAAGTCATGACAGCTTATGGCTTTGTGAGGAGAACCCCTGCCCATGGGCTTTTCACACCATATTGGAGGAGGGGTTGGTTTCTTGATGGTTTTATAGGTTTATCCAGGGTCTTGGAGGATTCTCCACTGTGTTTTTTGATTGTTTGTTTTTCCTTTGATTTCTTAGAGATCTTCACTGGGTGAAGCTCAGTGCATCGGTCGATATCGACTTTCTTTTGGTCTGCACCTTGCACTTCGATGTTTTGCTCTGGAGAGCGAGTGGCTGCAGTTCCTCCTCCATGAATGTTGTTGCTGTATGCAGGGATTATGTAGGCTTTCAATTTGGTATCAAGTGTTCTGAGCCAGCGTAGAAGTGCACCATCCTTTTCCCTGGAATTATTTACTTTCTTCAGTCTCTTCTTGTTTTTCCTAGACAAAGGTTGTCCTTCTCTGGGGGGTGCGTTAGTCGTATTTAATACCGCAGTGTTTAAGATTGGGTTGTCCATGTCTATTGCAGGGTTAGTTTGTTTGGAATTAGCTGCCCCTCTTTTTAATTGTATTGTATTTGGGGTAAGCTCATAATCTTGTTTATTGGTAGATTTCTAGCTTCTGGCCTGGTGCTCTTGTGTGATAATGGTCTACTGATCGAGAGCCTCGGGAGGGTCATGGTTGTGAGGCTGGTGTCTTGTCCTGGTGTCAATCCTGTTGTCTCCTAGGTGCTCCGCGCTGCAAAAGCACTCCTTGCTTGAAGTGGGCCGATGTAGATACTGACTTTGACATAACGAGGGAGAAGATTTTATCGGAGCTCGTCTACATGCCTCGTTCTTCAGGTCCTCAATTAGGGTGGACATAACTTCCGGGACTCTTTCTAGTTTTTTTATATCGGATTGCTGCTGCATTCCTTGTGTATTTGAGTTTCTGATACGTTATTTTGAGCTCTGCATATCAGAGAGTTTAGTTGATCAAGCTTGGTGTCAATTCAAGTTATTAAGTCAGCTATCAGGTGTAAGATATTTATTTGTGCATCCAGTTTGTCTGCATGCATGTGAGCTGCGCTAGCCATTGAGTTCAGGGCTTGATTGGTGACAGAGAGCAGCACCTCAACCTTATGTGTAGATGGAGTGTGGAGTGGCTCCCTGTGCAGGGATTCTCTTTTTAAGGGTTAGTTGTCCTGATTTTGGGGATGTGGAGGGGTTAAGTTTGAGTTTGAATAGCTACTAGTTGACAAGGATCATTTCCTTTGAAGGTTTTTATGTGAATTTTGTTGTAGGTTCACTGCTTTATGGCTAGCATTGCTGTTATTGGTGACCATCAAGGAGGCGTTGATTATGCAGCCCTAGTCTCAAGCTGGTGTGGGTCCGTGGGACGGGTTTTTCAAAATTGCTTGCTAGGAGCAAGAGACAGCGTGGAGGAAGGCAAGGGGAAATTGAACCTGAGCATTTGGGTGCAAGGCTCCAGTGCACCATTAGATTGGTTTGTTTCTATTCAGAGTGCAACAGGCTTGATAGGTTCGTGAACAGACTTACCTGGCTCACTGAATTAGTGGACGAAATCCATATTGGGATTTTAGTGATTTCTGTGATTTCTAACCAGAGTACTGGTTTAAAGCAAGGTCTCAATCTTCTTGAGAGTCCAGGCGTTCCATCCATTGTGGTGTCTCTTGGTGAGCTTCACTGGGTTTCATGTTGGCTTAATGAATTCTTCTATAAGTAGTAGATCTCTTCCTCATAACAATGATTATACTGGGTCTATTTCGGTGACTATGGCTGAGGCAGAATTAAATCAGTTTAAAACAAAATAATATCCTTTGTTTGCTGATGGGAAAGCAGTGTCATCCATTTTCTCGAAGTTACCTCAGTACATAGGCACAATATCTTTAGTAATAACACATGCCCCCATATCAATGTCAGAGTTGGACTGTTCTTAGGCGGATGCTTTTGATCTACAGATATGACTGTTCCCTAGTTCAGAATGTTTATGTGCAGTAACAGATCAGTTGCTGCCTGATTTTATGGTTGTCCTCCAGCCCCTGGAGGAGCAGAAGAATGACTTGCGATATCAGAGAGCGAATAGTTACTGTGAAATGTGGAGTAAAAACTATGCTCAATATTATTCTGGACGCGATTAGGGAACTTAAAGCATCACAGGTGATTGAAATAGCAGCCATATACAACAGAATGTCTAAAATTGAAGAAGGTTTGGCTCAACTCCCAGAGAGACTTAGGAAGGCTGAGTCCAGAATATCAGAACATGAAGATCAAGTTACTACTATGCAGGAAGAAGTCAGTCAGTTTTGAAAGCAAGAGTCTTTGCTGGAATACAAGATTGAGGAGCTCAAAATCATTCACAGCGCTCTAACTTACACATAGCAGGGGCTCTAGAGGGATGAGAAAGTCAATTGGTTCTCCAATGGCTGGATGCATTTATTAAGACTCATGTGCTTCTGGAATACTCAGGTGATTTAACTATAACAAGAGCTCATTGTGTTCCGGCCCAACGTTTACCATGCACGAAATTTCCTTTTACTCTCTTGGTCAAATTTTGGGACTATGGAGTAATAGAACCTATTTTGGCCAAGGAAATTTTAAAAAAGCATTCTCAACACCCAAGATAACTCATTGCTGTATATTTGCTGACATGCCAGCCTCGGCAGCTTGAGATTGAAACAAATTTGTAAAATTGTATTTGCTTAAAGCGCAGGGTGCTCTGGTGATCATTGCACAGCATCTTCACTGAAGGTGCTGGTAAATGGGCAGTTTCATCCATTTACTGGTTTAGGACGGAGGCTCAGGAGCTTCTGCAGAAGATCTCTAATCAAACATGAAAGTTAATGTGCTTAAAGGTATTGCATTTATGATGATGATCTTGACAAGGGTGATTATGTTGATTGTCACTGTTCAGTGGTGGGACAGGTGTGGTTGGAGGGTCTAGCGTACATGAGGCTGCAACTCCAGAGTATTCCATCTTACATGAGGAGTTAGTCTGGTGGAGGTGCAGAAGCCTCCACAGAAGATTTTGAATTAATCTTGAATGATGCTTGTTTCATTGTTTTTGATGATGAAAAGGATGTTGATGATGCTAAAGCATTGTTTGGTGGCAGTGGTGGGAGGGCCATGTGTGCTCTAGGATGCAGTTCCATGGCGCCCCGTTTAAATAGAAGAATTGTGAAAGGAGAATTGTGTGCAATTCCCCCCTTGCTGGGTTTGGAGGGGATTGGGGTCACTTGGATTTCTTGAGATTGGTTGCAGGGGTGGTAGGAAGCACTTATGTTGAAACAACAGAATGATTTGAAGTATTAATGATTTGTGACATAAAAGTGCAATTAGGAAGAGGTACCTACCTAATGGTTCTTAACTTTAGATATATCTTGTGTAATTTCAATGGCATGTCAAACAAGCAGAAATACAGGGGGCTGATTAGATGGTAGGTTTCCTTCTCCCCAGATGTCCTATTTTTACAGGAGACCCATTTCATGAATAACTTTCCAGATGTTTACATTCTGAAGAAGCATCCATGTGCTTATTTTGTTTCGGCCAGGTTTCTTTTAAGAGGGGTTACAATTTTACTAGTCGGGGGCTTGACTGGCTGGTAAGCAATGTAATTAGAGATACTCGTGAAAGGTGGCCATGGCTTAGAATTTTAGCTAATGGGACCCCTCTAAATTTGATCAACTATTACACACCAGTTTTTAATGAAGTGGCTTCATTATCACAGATCTACATTATTGCAATGGGAGCAATGGGGCTGATAATTTTAGGGGGTAATTTTAATAGGATTCTGGATTTCACGTTGGTCGAATAAACCCAAAAAACAATTGAAGCCCCAAACTAAAGGAGAGATCGATATGCTGAAGCAGGTCTTTCTATTAATCAATCAATGGCGTACTGACCAACCAGGTGTTTTGCAATACACTTGCTGCTCACATTGATTCCACTCAGCCTCTTGTATTGATGTTTTTAACATTTCTCATTTGCTGAAAAGAGCGGGATCGGATATTTGGACTGACAAGGTAGCTTTTATTAAAATGTCAGTTCTATCTCTGCTTTTATTTCTCTTTTCGAGTGTCCCCATTAAAGTTAGTAAGAACTGTTTTAGAGATCTAGATGTACTTTGTAGACATTTTACTTGGAACAGGAAGGTACCTAGGGTGAATTATTTATTACTTCAATTAGATATTTCACAGGGAGCCTTAGTCCCTTACCATGTTCAGACATTATGAGGCGGCCATTTTAGATGTTCTGGCAATAATGTTGGATGGAAGGGAGACAGTTGATCTCTTTTTTAATGAAAAATGATGCAGGAAGCTGAAACTCAGTTGCCAATGTTTATTAAGGCAGAGAAGTCCCCCAAAAAACTATGTACAAGGGGTTTTAGGACCTTGGAGTGCGATTGCTAGCAGTATATCTATCTAACTACATTCCGCTAGGTTACATGCATCTCACATTACAGGAGTGCCATTATGCTGACTGACAATACCAAATACTCAGATCAGATCCTAGGACTCTTGTGGATTCAAGGATCTGGGGCACTTTATTCTTAGGGGTAAATGCATTACATGGCAAGAACGTCATGCTCGCTGTGCTAATCGCTGCAAGTGATTTTGGGGGGGTTTTCAGAAGATTGTCCATTTTTTTAGGAATTATTTGCAGGAATCTAGTCAAGACAGATGTCCTGTTATATGCTTGCTTTTAAGGTCTAAACTCCAGGTAATTAGAAATTGGCATTAGTTACTCGTAATCAGGGGGTTCAGCAGCATGTGACAAGTTGCTGAGAACAAATCTGGTTAACTTCACAATGTTGCCTTTCTGAGGAGGACTGGCAGATTATTTCGGAAACAGGATAGAAGTCATTAAGAGCTGAACATTTTAAGAGGAAGTCATTTCTGTCCCAGTCAATGGCTTATCATACTCCTGCAGCCCTTAATAGAATATATCCATTGGTTGAGAATCGTTGCGTTTGATGTCAGCAGCAGGGGGCAGCGGCCTGTCTCTATATTTTTTACACTTGCAGGTTTTGGACTAGATCTTCTCCACTCTCAGTCTTAGTCTCCAGGTTAAGATAGATCGAGAAACTTGTTTGGTCATTTTCTGGTGCATTAAGCAGAGTCAGTGCTCCAGCATGGGCAAATGGCGGCAGGTGTTTATATTAATTGCATTCTCCATTGCTCGATCCTTGATTTTACAAATGTGCAGAACACACAGAGTTCCAGCTTATCAAGATTCGTTGAATAAAATACTTAGAAAAGAGAAGTTAGAGGAAGAGTATGCAAAAGGGGTTGGGTATTAAAGAGATTTAATGCCTCTTGGCAATATCTTGAAGTAATTGAAAAGGAGGGCTCTAACCTTTTATTAGTACTACCTGAAATAATTTGATGGCTGTGTTTAGTCCAGAATTTTTCAATGGTGTAGGTGTCCTTGTAAAAACATGTTACTCGCACATTTTTTAACATTGGTAGGGTGCCACCGCACCATGATTTTTTAAATTTAGGGGGCTCAGAGTTGCTTCATTTATTGGGTTACTGAGCTGCTTGCTACTAGAAGCTTAGTCTCGTTAATTGCTGCTATCCTACTTTCATCAATGAAACAATGAGTTAATTGTACAATAGGGATTCCACGAGGCATGATGGCACTTTATGGATTATATCTCTACTGTATAAAACTTGGGGGCATATTAGCAAGAACCTCGTTAACATTTTCGGCGTATTAGCAGCAAGAAAATGCCGCTAAAACGGCAATAATGGGCTTGCTAATATGCTTTATAGAATTCCAATAGAAGCCCTGGTTAGATGTCCTGCACATCTAACCTGGGCTTCTACTGAAATTCCATAACGCCTATTAGCAAGCCCATTATTGTCGTTTTAGCTGCAGTTTCCTGCCACTAAAACAGCGATTATTTTAAGAAGGTTCTTGCCAATATGCTCCTTGATTCCTTATTTTGATTTTTGCTATGCCAATTTATCGACTGTCTTATGTTTAGTTTTAGGATTTTCTGTTTCAGACTTTTGGTTGTACATATTTTCAGTATATAACAGACAAATTGGATTTAGCACCCATCAAAAATTATAGTATGGATAATTTGCACAACTTCAAATGTCCAAAGGAAGAAGCACACGAGCAGGTCCCAGATCCACTTGTGATAGAAAATCTTCTTTATTAATATACTTCAAAAACGTCTTTAAAATTCAAAATGATCACAATTGATTCTTTTCTTATTTTTTAGCCAACGCGTTTCGTCTTTGTCAAGACTTCTTCAGGGCTCTAGACAAAGTATAGAAGATTTGTAAAGGGATTCCATTAACATAAATGAACCTGATCCCACGATATCAACCACGCAAATAGTCAAAGAAAGAACAATCTCAAAAATGCACCTTTCAGTAATTTTCAAATATATAGGAGCAAAAGAAAAATATCATATCATAAGTAAAATGCCAGTTTAGCAAGAAAAGGCATGGTGGCCAGCAACATTTCCAGATGTCAGTGTTTGTAGCAATACGCCGGCAGGACTTGGTATCAGTGATGTGAATGTGTGTGTTCACCCTGTAGACATGTGACCGCCTGGTGGATGGTCCTTGAAGACCTGGTTGCAGGTACAAGAGACACTCACAACTACTCGATTTGGTGTTTATCTCAAGTGAGGTGAAAACAGGTTCCCCTCTAGCCCTGATGAAGTTGCGCAAAATGGTGGCAGTGAAACATGTCAGCTTTTTTGGAATTGAAAATGGTCTCATTTAAACCATTTTTTAATTGAGGACGCTCACAGCATTGAATAAAGTTATGTCCAGCCAGTGAGTAGTACCTCATTTTAAACTCTGGGAATTGCATTTCTTTTCTCACAGGGACCAGTGGGCACTTTAGTAACACTAGCACTTACAGTGCATCTATTTCAATCTTTCACTGGCTTTTTTCCTTTCTTCATTTTTGAGAACTTCACGATGGAACATACACTTTTTCTTTACGGGGAGAAAGCAACCGATGATGATAAGTGGGTGTGCTGGTGGGTACCAACCAGCAAGCCTCCCTTGGTGTTACTACAGTGAGGTGCTTTCTCTCCTTCCTCACATTTTTTCATGAATATATTTGGAAGTCTCACTCTTTCCTGTGGTGTATTGACATTTGGTTACAAATTGAACATATAGACACTTGGACTAGCAGCAGTGAGTCGTGCCATTAAAGGAGTTTTTGAAAAAATGTTACAGACCCCTCTATTGTCTTGAAGATAAGGGTTGTTGTTCATCTTGAGTCAGGTCTTTTTTCTGTTGATAAACTGAGCATTCACCCTGCTCGCAAACAGGTCCATCCCTAGTGGACCCCATTTCTTGGTTATTGACTTGAGCACCTCCCTGTTCAAACTCCAATCGCTCAAATCCTACAGTTGCCTTTAATTCCAATCTGCTATAGTATTGCCTATTCCTGGTAAGTACTGAGCCTGAAACATAATATTTCTGCTCAGGTAGAAATGCCAAAACTCTCTTGCCAAATCTGGTAAAGCCTTTGAAAAAGGACCCTCAACTTGTTTACATATCGTAGTGCCAAAATGCTTTCCATCCTCAAAAGTACACAGCATCTCACTTGATCCTTGACAAAGCTCTTCACTGCGAAGGAACTTGCCAAAAACTCTAGGTAGTTGATGTGCATTTCATTTTCCTGGCCTGTCCATTTCTCTCCTGTTGTCAATGAGCCACACCTTGCTCCCTATCCTTGAAGGCTGGCATCCAATTCTATAACTATATCTGGGGTTGGGCCAAAAATAGCCCTTCCATTCATGCTTCCAAATTCTCCAGCCACCACCTTAACTCCTCTCTCGTTTCTGTATCTGTCTGTACTTTCTGTGAATACTTCACCCCTCTGTGCAAAAACACAGTTTTCAACCTCTATAGAGAGCGATAAGGTAATGGTGCTGGGACCACTGCCTGGATTGAAGCTGAGAGGAGGCCTAGTACCCTCGCTATCTGTCTCAAATGTATCTATTTGCTCACTAACATTCTTCGAACCTCTCTCCGGATGTTCTTCACCTTCTCTATGGGCAGTCTCAATACACAATCCAGCGTCCAAATCTGGAAACCTAAGAACACGGTCTCCTGACTCGGTTCAAAACATGACTTCTTTCTGTTTACCACAAAACCCAAATCCTCTATTACTTCAACTGCCATCATCGTATGTTCATGAGCCAATTCCTTGCTCTGAGACATAATAAGGATATCATCTAAATATACTATCAGCCTCACCCCGCTTGTGCCAACCACACTACTATTGGCCTCATCACCTTTGTAAAGCTCCAAGGAGCTGATGTCAAACCGAAGGGAAGGCTTTTGAATCTCCACATGTTTCCTCCTCACTGAAACTTCAACAAGTCCCTCTATTCTTAACACACAGAAACCGTTAGGTATGTATCTTTTAGGTCTAGACAGATCAGCCAGTCCCATTTCTTCAAAAGGTCCCTCATAATATGAATCCCTTCCATTTTGAAGTGATTTTACTCCACCCAATCAGTTAAGTCTTTCACATTCATCACCCGTCTCATGCCTTTGTCCTTTTCCTCGACGAGGAACAGGTTGCTTACAAAGCCTGCAGAGATGTTGTCTGCTTTCTCTATGGCTCCCTTCTTTGCCACTCTTGAAGCTCTTGGTCTACCATATTTTTCTCCCCTTTTGCAAATCTCAAAGGTCTCAGTCATCTTACCTGGATTGGCGTTCCTACCAAAACAATTCAATAACCACTTACAGTTTGTAACACCCAGAGATCAGAGGTTATCCCTTTCCACCTGTCTAAAAAATGGGTGAGTCTGCCACCCAGTTTTCCCTGAATAGACAAAGGGTTGTTTCCCAAACATACCTCAATGTCTTGTCTTTCTTTCTCCTATATATCGTCCTCTTCCCCTGTGCCTCTCGGGGTAGAAATTGGGAGTATAGTTTCCTGCCAATTGAAAGCCACCTGGTCTATATCCACGTGAAAATGAGTTCTGTGTGATTCCAAAACCCCAGCCAGGAAATCAACCCCACATTCTCCCGGCTATTCCAGAATCCTTTCCAATATCCTTTTGTACTTTTGGAATAGAGTTTAAGGCACCAGGATACTGAGCCATCTCTTTCAAAAACTTTTCCCCAAAAAGGAGACCATAAGCATCCTGACCTGATTCCTTTCCTGCCAACTCTGCCAATTTCGGGTCTATTTTCATTAGTAGGCTCTACCGACACTCCTCGCACAGGGCTGCTTTAGTATTCCCTAGTAAGCATACAGCTCTTTGCCCCCATTTTCTCAACTCTAACACATTGACTGCACTTTCCTGCAGATAAGCCTTTTCAGATAGATCAAAACAGTTTTGTTATGGGTCCAAATACATCCAGAAGGCGGTCCTGACATCCCTTCAGTCCTTTATCAAGCCACCCTGGTCTTGGGTCCTTACCCAATTTATAAAAATTCTAATCATCTTTGCATCTAATTCTGGTGTGTAAGACAGCTTATTAGCTAGAGAAGGTCTTAGACACTCCGTACAGAGTCTTGTCTTAACTTCCTTAGGCATTTCTCTCCTGATCCAAAATTCACTGTTTTCAGCAACATGCTTTGCTGGGACCCCTTGAGGAGAGAGTGGGTGCTGGATTAAGTGAGGATCAAACATGAAATCCCCCAAGGGGTCTTTAATCTGATCCAAACTTTCTTTCTCTCTTCGCTCTTTTTTTACTCTCTCCCTCTCCATCTACTCTTCCTCAGAGGTATCAAAGTCTGAAGAGCAAGAAATCACAATATCCCCGCTGCTGGAGGATTTGTCACAGACAATAGCTTTGTGATCAGCTTGAGCGGCCTTTATAGCCTTGCCACACAAGGCCTACTGAGATGACTCATAAGTGCCTTTCTGATTAAAGGCCCCTTTTTTCTTAGTGACCGTCTCTTTACACATGTTTCATCTTCTGAGTAATCTTTCTACCACTTCTGCTAGGCATCACCAACCTCCTCCTCTACTGACCAAAATTGTTTCTCATCTATTCTCTTTCCAAACCTCCCTTCCAACTTGTCTAAACAATCGTCAAGCTTCTTCGGCAACTGCGTAGCCAAAACAGAGACGGCCTTACCAACACATTCCTGTAGTCTGACCTAAGCATTTCCCTCAATTGCTCTTTTTCCGCCATATTCTAACCAAATACCAAGATAATCCTCTACTCTTCTCAAATAATTCAAAAGTTCCACCAATACCTTCTTCTTTTCAAAATGAACTAAGCATAAATATCAGTATGTACTCTTGACCTTTTTCCTCAACTGACTGAAATAGACTGTCTCTCTGCCACTTTTTCAAGCCTAAAAGATGGCTGACTTGATACTAAACAAATCTCCACTGTTGAAACCAAACTAAGTTGGCCGCCGCGTCACGTGACACTCATATAGTGACCTGGGAGATAATTAGAAAAGGAGAAACTCCCAGCAACGAATGCTGGGGTAAGCGACATTAATTATTTTCTGTTCCTCAATCTCACCCCCGAAGTTTCAGTTGGTGATGGCGACCACCGTGTTTTCTTTAAAGCACTTTCCCTTTGGACTGGGTGAAGAGTAAGGACACTTTGACTGCCTGGTCTTTCACTCTCGGTCGCGGCATCGAGAGGAATGGAGTCAGTGCTCTTGCGCCTTTTCTCCTCATTACTGCTTCGCTCAAGCGCAAAATGACGTTAAAACCTCTGCGCTCAAGCCCAATCTAACTTCCAGAGTCCCTGCTAATAATCTAAGAATCGTAAGCAGTACAAACCCTACGTTTAACAAATTCCTATCAAGGATATCAACCTAGTGATTTATAACCCCAAAAAACACTTGGCAACCTCCTTGCGTCCATACCGGATCTAAGATTGAGAATCTACATATGTAAAGTCAAATTGAAACGTATCATTGTTAGCATGCTCATTAAAACAACAATATAGTAAAACATTCCTCTTAAACAGCATTGGTGCACACAACTTTCATAGCGCCCTTTCACACACCAATTGTGCAGATCTAAATTGTGAACTTATTTGAGCTGTGAGCAGCAACAAAGTAGGAAGATGGCTGCCAGACAGGAAATTAAATAGAGATTGGAATGTTAATTCATTCCTATTCTAAGTTATTTCATTGTTTTGTAGTTGCTGCTGTGAGTTGTATTTAAATAGATATATATACATATTATTGGCTTCCATGCCTTGCCATAAAATTTCCATGGCATGATTAGTCATGTTTGTTGGGGTACTATCCAGGACTTCACTTCTCAAATCCTTTTCAATCTGCTTCTAGGTAGATATCATTGTATGTAGTATACTAGGTAATGTCCTCAATTTAAAAATAATTTCTACACAGAAGCAATGGTTTGTGAATGACATATTGTCATTTTTGCTTGGTCCATCGAACCTTGCGACTGGTAATTTTTTAATGACTTCTGGCGATTGCAAAGCTATCCGTAAAAGTATATCAATATTAGTATCCATTTTTAAGGATTACCTATTGAAAGCATGCACTGCCAGTGTAAAAGATTAGTAATTGAGTTCAAGTCTCTGCTAGAGTATCAGTTATTTACCTAATCTCCCAGAGACCCCACCTCTGGCATTACTCTGTGAGCAATCCAACCTTTGCAGTTCCTAAAATCTAGTTAATAACCCAATTTGTAGTAAGCACCTCCTTGACTATTCTCTCACCTTTGACCTTTGCACCATTTTACTGACCTCCTCTTCACTGTTCTCAGAGCTATCTTTGCCTTGAATATTTGATGCAACTGCATTGGTATCCAATTCCTCTTAAATTTGAACCCTTAGGGAGGTTTAATCATATCAGTATTATTCTTGCATTCCCCTTTATTAACGTTCAGTGATTTCAATTGTCCCACTTGACCTTTAATGTTGTCTGTTTTTTAAATTTCAAGGTTTATTAGATTGTCTGCAAGTCTGTCTCGTGGTTCAATTTGGATCATTTTCGATTTTACAGCTGATCAGCTGTTAATTGTTGCATTTTCTCAGACTGATGTTTTTGTAACTTGGAGATAGGTAATAGACGAGTGGGGTTTTCCTTATGCTCTTGTGCTTGCACTCTCAACTGCTTAAGTGCACTTTAACCTTAAGCCAATGATATTGTTTGACTGAGATAACCCCTGCACTTTCTTCCATACTTTCAGCTCCTGCAATTCACAAATCAGGTTCGTATTAAGGGTCCTGCTGGGAATTACCATGGGCTATTTGTATTTTTTCCCAATTGTGATCTTTTCAATCTCTTTCATTGCCAGTTACTGTGGCATTAATTCTGTAGACAATAATGGTGATTTTACTTTAACATTACACAAGTAGATGAATTCCTACTCCTTTTTTATTTTCTAGTATCTTCTCATCCAGTTCTCCTTCACTATGACTAACTTTTCAGAATACGGTTTTGCTTTGGTAAAGATGGTTGCCACACTTTTCCAGTAATTCTTTAAGGATTATTTTGTTCTGCTAGGTTCTGTGAAGGCCAGATTGCACTTTAATAACTTTTGTTCTGGTTCCGGTCTGATGCACTGCTGCTTGACCCCCCCAAAATATCACCAAGTAATGGGCAGCTGGAGGATACTTAGGGGCATATTTACAAGCCCCTATTGCCCCCACAACGTCAGTTTTAGTGACGTTGTGGTGGCAATAGGAGATTTGCGTTATTTACAAGGCACCTTTCACGCTACACTTAGAGTGAAGGGGCGGGCAATGGCCATTGTGGTGGGCATTCCCATTGATTTTGATGCGTCCCCCCTAAATACAAGAGCAGTGTAAAAAGGAGGCAGCGCCAACATTAAGACCAGGGAAAACCTGGTCTTAAACAGGGAAAACGAGGAAAAAAGCTTTATTTCTCCTCATCTTTGCTGTTTCGATGTGTGATGTGTTATACAGCACACATAGAAACAGCACGCCACCAATGATTGTTTATGTGCAGGAAGGTCCCCCTTCCTGCACATAAACAGTCATTTTAAAAATATGCCATTTTGCAACTTCTATGTGTGCTGCATTAAGCAGCACACACAGAAGTTACAAAACGGCATTTGAAGATTGTTTATGTGCAGGAAGGGGGACCTTCCTGCTCATAACCAATATTTCCCTCAACACAGGCACCCTTGCACTATGGTGCAAGTGCATCTGCATTGGCGCTAGGAAGTTACATTTAGTGCCAGCGCCAGAGGAAATGCAGGGCTGCACCATATTGTAGTATGTAGTGCAGCCCTACATTTCTAAAGTGAAGAAGCGTGTTGTTAGCCTTCTTCGCTCAATGACACACTTCACCACTTTATTGTAAATATGTTCCTCAGTTTGGTCCCAAAGTGACACTGATGAGCAACACACCATAAATGTCCACAGAGAAGTGATCTGAACTGCTGGCACTGAGGACCCTCAGCCACAAGCTGCACCTGGGCCACCAGCCAACCCACCCAGACTTGGTAGGCACTCCACCTCTACAGCTCTCTTGGATCCACCCACACTACCCAACAACACCAGAAGAATCCCCCTACTGTACCAATCCTAATTCACCACTAGTCTCCACTGCTGCTACTCTAGGAATTAGCTGCATTTAATAAGGGGAACCTTCTATCTGCCCCTGGGCTTCAAAATGGTGGCCACATCCAGTTGAGGTTGGTCATGGCAAAGTGCCCAACCACTGCAGTGGCACTAAAAGGGTAGGGAAATGTTCCTGATACAGGCCGGATCCCAGGCCCCGAGACAGGCCCAGAAGCTGAGGGGGGTCTATGCTATGGTTAGTTCAATTGTGACACCCCAATTACTGTGGCTGACGCCAACACTCTAAAGGGGGCCAGTAGTCTGTTGCAGGGCTATGTAAGGTATCTGCAGAAGTTATGCAGGATTATGTGAGGGCCAAGCCAAGCTGACCTGTTGCTGTCACATCCTGCATCCATGTCCTCTCTACTCTGCCTCCTACTCTCCACTACATGAAATGTACATCAGTATTTTCCTTTTTCATGACAGTGAATACAACTGTATTTTCATGTAGCGCTAGGCTTTTTATTGTTTGGTTGTATTATATTAAGATGTGTGTGCTTTTAAATTGTTAGTGTTTTGGTGGAATGGCACCCCAAACACATAATGAAAGGCATAAAATATGGCCTTGAATGTAGTAATTCTACAACGATCTATGTACATATTCAATGAAAAAATGACAGGTTGAGGATAGGTTATAGTTAATTAAACTTAAGTTACTACTTCTATGCAAAACCAAGCTACGCAAAAAAGTTATATTTTCAACCCAAACAAAACTTTCTAAAACCAAACACCTTCATACAGAGTGATGTAAACATGCTAGTCAGACTAAATCAACTATAATTTGGCTCTCTACCATGCACAGTGTTCTCATAAATAATGTCAGTTGAGATGGCATGAGTGTTGTTATGAATGCTATGATTTAATATGATATAAGAGATGTAATATGAAAGGGTATGAGCAGTGCATGGTAAAGGCACAAGCTATAATTGAGCTAGTCTGCCCATGGAGTAGGAAGAGTGCCATAAAGTGGAGTAGTGCAGAGTAGAGTGCCGTAGAGTAGAGAGTGATGTGTGGTAGAATAGAGTGGCTTACAGTAGAATGGCTTTTAGTAGAGCTGTATACAATAGAATACCGTAGACTAGAGTGTGTAAGAGTGAGGTGGGGTAGAGTGAAGTGGGCTGGAGTTAAATAGAACAGAGTAGAGTGGCGTAGAGTAGAGTGATGTACAGTAGATTGGGGTAGAGTCAATTGGGGTTGAGTGGAGTTGTGGTCGAAAAAATTGGCATAGAGTAGAGCTGAGTGGTATAGAGTAGAGTGGCATAGATTGAAGTGTGGTGGAGTAGAGTGCAGTGGCATACAGTGCAGTGTTGTAGGGTACAGTGGAACAGAGTACAGAAGTTATAGAGTAGAGTGATGCAGACTAGAGAAGAGGGGTGTAGAGTCAAATAGGTTGGAGTGAATTGGGGTAGAGTAGATTGCCATAGAGTAGACAGGCATAGAGTATATTGGTGTACAGTTTAAAGGAGTACATTGCTTTGTGTGGTGTAGAGTAGAGTGGCCTAGAGTAGAGTGGCATATAATAGATTGGCATAGAGTATAATGGTGTAGAATGAAGTAGGATATAGTGATGTGGGTTAGAGTAGAATTGTGTACATCAGAGTGATGGATAGTGGAGATGCCAACAGTGAAGTGGGTAAGAGTGGAATGAGATATAGTGAAGTGCGGTAGAGTCAAATGGACTAGATTGAAGTAGGTAGAGTAGATTGGCATAGAGGGATAGAGTGAATTGGGGTTGAGTGCAGTGGGGTAGAGTAGAGTGGTATAGAGTAGAATAGCATTGAATGAAGTGTGGTGGAGTACAGTGCAGTGGCATACAGTGCAGTGACACAAGTGTACAGTGGCATAGAGTGCAGTTGCATAGATAAGTGTGGTACATAGTAGAGTACAGTGCTGTAGAATGAAGTGGGGTGAAGTGAAGTGGAAAGAGGTTGCGTAGAGTGGCGTAAAGTAGATTAGGATGCAGTAGAGCTGGGTAGAGGGCAGAGAGGGCAGTGGTGCAGAGTAGAGTGCAGTGGCATGGGGTGGAGCAGAGTACAGTGGGTCAGAGTGGCATGGAATGGAGTGAGGTACAGTATCTTATAGTGTCATAGAGTACAGTGGCATCGGGTGGAGTGGTATGGAATAGAGTGGTGTAGAGTAGAGTGGTGTTGAGTGAAGTAGGGAATCGTGAGTTTGGATAAATTACCATGGAGTAGAATAGAGTGGTGTAGAGAACAGTGCTGTAGAGTGAAGTGGAGTAGAGTGGCATAGAATGGAATGCAGGAGAGTGGTTTAGAGTGAAACGGGGTAGAGTAGAGTGGTGCATTTTAGAGTACAGCAAATTAGAGGGCAGTGGCATACAGTAGAGTGGTGAAGAGTAGAGTGGAACAAAGTAGGGTGGCATAGAGTGCCACTGAGTAGAGTGACACATAGTAAAGTGGCATTGAGTGCAGTGGTTTAGAGTTGGTTTGAGGACAGTGTAGTGGTGTAGAGTGAAGGGAGTAGAGTGAAGTGGGGTAGAGTGGAGTAGAGTATGGTTGATTGGCATAGAGTAGAGCGGCATAGAATGCAGTGGTGCAGAGTAAAGTTCAGTGATGTAGAGTGGAGTGGGGTAGAGTAGAGTGGCAAAGAGTAGATTGACATACAGTGGAGAGGTGTAGAGTAAAGTGGCATTGGGTAGAGTGGCATAGACTAGAGTGGTATAGAGCAGAATGGAGTAGAGTGCAGTTGTGCAGAATAGACGTCGGTGGCATAGAGTGGAGCAGAGTGCAGTGGCATACAGTGGAGTGGTCACAGTGGCTTGAAGCGCCGTAGAAGGAAGTGGTGTTAAAGTGGAGTAATGCAGTGTAGAGTGGTGTGGCATTGACTGTATTGGCATACAGTAGTAGAGCGGTGCAAAGTAGAATAGTGTGGCATGCAGTGTAGTGATGTAGAGTGCATTGGCATACAATGGTTTGGAGTGGTTTGGAGTGGAGCAGAGCATAGGGGAGTAGAGTGGCATGGACTGGAGTAGAGTTGCTTGGAGATGGGTAGAGTAGAGTAGAGTGGCTTAGAATACAGTGCTGTAGATTAGAGTCATACAGAGTAGAGTGGAATAGGTTGAAGTGAGAAGCAAAAGAGTGGTATTGAGTAGAATGGCATAGCGTAGAGTGGTGTAGAGCAGAGTGGTGTAGAGTAGTGTGGCGTACAGTGAAGTGGGGTGAAATGAATTGGCATAGAGTGAAGTGGAGTGGAGTGAAGTGGGATAGAGGAATAGAGCGGCATTCAGGAAAGTGGGTAGAGTGAAGTGGCATATAGTGGTGTGGAGTAGCGCTGAGTGGAGTGGAATAGAGTGACAAACATGGGAATGGAGTACAGTGAATTGGAGTGGTTTCGAGAAGAGCAGCAAAAACTAGAGTGGCATGAAGTCCAGTGCGGTGGAGTGGCGTACCATGCTACTGTATTGAGTGGAGAGACATGGCGTACAGTAGAGTGGTGTAGACTGCAGTTGTCTAGAGTAGAGTGGTGTAAAGTAGATTAGAGTGGCATTGAGTGCAACAGAGTACTGCACAATGATACAGAGTGCAGTTGCACACTGCAGTGGTATACAATAACAGTGGTAACAGTACTGTGGCATACAGTTCAGTGGCTTATAATGTAGTGACATAGTGTGCAGGGGTGCAAGGTGCAGTGGCGTAGAGTGCAGTGAGATAGAGTGAACTGGCAAACATTGCGGCGGCATAAAGTGGAGTGAGGGTCAGCGCAATGTTCTGCAGTGCAATAGCGTAGAATGCAGTTGTGTAGAGTGCATTTGCATACAGTGCAGTTGCGTAGAGTGCAGCTGCATGCATTGCAGTGGTATGGAGTGCAGTGGTGTACAGTGCAGCACCGTGGAGTGCAGTGACCTGCAGTGATATAGGGCACAATGGCATACTGTGCAGTGGCATACAGAGCTGTTGGGTTAAATGAAATAAAAATGTAGCCATATTGTTTAGATCACACTTTGGCTGTACTGTTGGTTTTTACATGAGAGATAGCTTGTTAGTATGTTTTTAAGCTATAGTAAGATGTGGTAGTTTAGCATAGTCTATACAGGTAGGTAAACTTATTTTTAATACTTTACATATTTAAAAAAATAAAATAAAACTACTGCTGTACTCCCTCGAAAGCACTGTAGTACTTAGAAATGAGAAAAAGTGCAGTGGCACAGAGTGTAGTGGTGTAGAGTGCAGTGGCATGCAGTGTAGTAGTGTGCAGTTTAGTGCATACAATTCAGTGACCAATATAAAGGAGAGGCAAGAAAGAAGGGAAAAAAGAAGCAAATAAAGAATTTTCCAGAAGAGTGTAGAATGCATTATCCTTCACTTTCAGCTTTTGAGCCCTCCCAGTCACAGACCCAGTGTTTAAACCGATGCCTTATCAAGTGGGCAGATGTATATTCTCAAGCCTGCTGACAGGCAGTTATCATGTGCGAGCTACTCAGTGGAAGCCTTCAAGCTACTGGTAGCTTGCAAACGATCTGTTGGAGACCCAGTGGCGGCTTTTTGCTTTGGGCAAAGGGGCTCCGTACCCGCAATCTCTTACAAAATCTACACCATAATTTTCTAATTACTATTGTAAAGAGTAGAATAGTAATTAGAAGATTAGTTACGCCTGTCTTGCTGTCACTCTCTGGCTCTCACTTCAGCTAGGATCAGCAATCTAGGCACTTTTACAGACACATGTGCTAGTGCACGTGTCAAACTTTGAAGATATGGTCGGTAATGCCATGGCTTACCATGTTCCATCGTTTGTCCTACCCATCATCAGGCACTCTGGCCACACCCATTATCATGTTCTGCAAGCGTTATTTTCTAAGGTAACCCTGGGTGTTGTGTGGTTCAGATCTAAGGAGAATGCTCGCCTAGATGAAAGTTTGTACTAACCACTTAAGTTCACATCCACACACACACAGTTCATTTATGCTTTCATAAGAACGCTATGAAAAAAACATATGATTAACAAAAAATATAATATGTATTTATTGTGAATATTAAAGCCATCTGTTACTTTACATATGTGTAGTACACCCAAAAAATATATAAAATCACCAGTCACAAATACAAGAAAGAATTTAAAACCAGGCCAAATCATTTGCCATTAAATTAGTGCATAGTTACTATTTGGCGTCATTGTACAACAATTCATTCATTTTTTATGCAATTATTTAATGCTGGTGGATTATGTCAATTAATCTTCGTTCAGGAGTTTTGATGGAGAAAATATTTCTAGTCTACCTTCTTAAGATACATATATTCATTCCAGAAGAATGAATATGTTTATTTGGGTCGAATATTTTGATACAACCTCCAAAAAGGTTCCCATTTTCAGCATCTTGGGCGGAAGGCAGATTCCCATGCTGGGGCACTACAGAGAATTTATTGCTTCCCTGGGAACATGCATTTTAAATCTTTGCTGGAGGTTTATAGTATGAAAATTCCACCCATTTTGCCCTACTGCTTCCAATGTAAGCCTGGCAGTCAGTAGATGTAAAAGAAGGGTCTATTCTGTGAAAAATGCTAAAAGTTAACCAATCAGTCCCCGCAGACGCTATACGTCTCAAGCTTTCCTTAACAACTTCATACGCTCGAGCTATTTCCAATATTCTATGGTGGGCCTTTAACCCTATACACGCAATCCCCGGCTCCTTAAGATATATATTAAATCAAGAGACCTTTGGCGAAGACTTTGCACAACATACTTTTAATAGGAATATTAAAATAGCCCTCGAGGTATCTCAATGCACTGTCGCACTTTTGAAGGTTTGGTCACCAGCCCATTTGAAGATCTTTTTAAAACATTTGACGCCAAAAATACGTTTTTCACTAGATAGGGAGCACAGTGTCCAACTAAAGTACTTTAGAAATATTGCAAAAACGATAGTATATAAAATTCCCAAACATTATATACAATTCCAACTAGATCATTGAGTAAGGTGCTGTATTTTTCATTTACGACTAGGAATTCATCCCTTAAAGCTTTACTCCTCCCGAGTGAAATCCCCTGAACAGTCTTCAGCCATTTGAGACCTGTGTAATGGAGAAGTACAAGATCTTTACCATATACTTTTTGTCTGTCCAAATCAGAGCTTGATAGAGGCATGATAACGTTTTATAAATCTAATACGTTTTGAAATACAATGTCATTTTAACTCAATATCTAATTACACTGTGCACATCCCCTCCTAATTAATTCGTTTGCCACAATCTGTTTACGTTTTTAAAGAGTTTCTTAGAACTGCTTTAAAAGCATGGAGATTGATTAGCAAAAAACTATTCATGAATCTTAACCCATTATGTTTATATGAATTTTAAGACAATTTTAAAAGTTTATATCTATTTATCTTATATTATGTATTTTTATTTGTTGTCCTCAGCTGTGGTCTGAATAAAATAAAATGATGAATTTGAATTTGGATTCACAAAGTGGCATTCACATGTAGCAAATGTGTCATTGGAAGTTCATAGCAATAGCCACATAAGAAACAGCAATTGCCACATATCTAGTAAGATACATTTTGAAATCTACACATTGCATTTTCAAAATACCTATTATGTATGACAATGCAAGCCACCCCCACAAGTGTGCAGAAGAAAATTCACACTTTGTACACATTAAATACATATGCAGCAGATATCTCAGGGAGTTCTTTCCATTGACACGCTTGGCCACTGGCCAAGGAAAACTGCAAAACCCATGAATTCATAAAACATCCAATGACTGGGGATGAGGTGAAACAAGGGGTGGGGTTGTGGAGGTAGAGGGATATGATATCTGTGCTGTGTCTGTGTCTGCTGGTTTGGTGTCCTTAGTGGCTGTGTTTGCTGTTGTGGAGTCTGCCTGTTTGTCTGTAGTGAAGGTATGGGGTGCGGTGGGCTTGGAGTCTTCCTGTATGATAAGGGATGTGGTAGTGAGGGTGCCTTTTGTCTGTGGAATGGATGTGTGTCTGTCTTTTGCCTTATGTTTGTGTATTTTTGTGCTGCGTGTGGAGGATGAGTGGTCATATTTGTGTTTGATTTGGGTAGGTTCTTGAATAGGGATTGTGGATGGGGAAAAGGCAGGAGGGTGGACTGAATGTTGGAATTGGGTGCAGACTGCCTGAGTGTAGATGCTAGAACATGAAACAATGTCTGTAGAGAAAACATGTCAGAGTGAACACCCTCGAGGTACGACATCATCTGTGTCTGCCAATTGGTATACACCTGGAGTACATTCAGCATTGCTGTCTCATCCACATAAATATGCCTAAGGAGGTCAATGGCCTCCACACTCAGGGAAGTCAGAGACAGGGGGTGAGGTGCCTGGTGTAAAGGAGACTCTTCCCCTTTTTGGGAACGCCACAAACAACTGGCTGGGGAGGAGAAGTGGGGGTGGAGATAGCAGGTGGGGTGGTGGACTGAGATGTAGTAGAGGTAGGTCCAAGGCGATCCACCACCACCTTGTTCCAAATTTACCCTCATGTATGTACCAGCAGATATCCTGAGTCTTGCTTCTTATGCCCTTGTAGTATACCATACTTACCTCATGTTATCAAAGGGATATTACACATGGAAAGCAAAAACAACAAGGCCCTCAAGGCTCGCCGATCAGGGTATGGTGAGGTGTCCCTACTCCAGACCACGTTGACCTGCAGACAACCTGCTACAGTGTACCTATTGAAAAATGTTACTACCAATACGAAGGGGGCATGGAGTAGCCCATTCCACCTTGTTCAAATGACACTTACACATATGTCCACTGGCAGGTGATGCAGTTGTAAGTGCCACATGCGTATCTCATATAGAAGTCACCTGTACGATAGAAGACTTGAAAGAACAAAATATGTCTCCAAGTAGTTTGTCACAACTGCACAGAGGACCACTGTGTACGAGTTTGCCTGGAAATACACACAGTCAACATTGGTGCACGTGAGAACAGCTTATTACTCATCCAATATCAATGATTGCAGATTAGTGAAAGGACATGTGGCTTACAATACCGCGAGGCCCAGTAGAATCCTTTATTGTGTCCATGATATAAAGGAAATCATGTACTGTTCAACCTTATGACAACACTAGTCACAACCTAGTGAATTCTGCTGATGTACACATATCACCCAAACATGTCAGTTTATCCCTCCCTGATAAATTTAATTGAGCACATATTGACCCTCCACAGATGCACATATGTAGCTCACCTGACTGAATCTGCGCTTCTCAATGGTATACTAAGGCACAATTTCAGACGGGTCAGTTAACACAACTGTTTTAAGTGGTCACAAATAGCAAATCGGACCATTAGCGATCGATAAAAAGATCTGTGGCATTTACAAACCATATTTTGTGAGTTGACAAACTGTTACCAACTTGTAAAATAGGTTTTATGATTCATTATTAGGACGGGCATTTCAAGGGTGTCCCTTCCTAATTGCGCCTCGCAGTGCTATGTACAAATATTTTGTGACGAACCGCGTTCGCAAAATATATATGCATTCTACCACCAATGGAAAGTTGATGATAGACCAGTCGGAAATGGGAAGGTGTCCCCAAGGACCACTTCCCCTTTGCAAATGTGGGCCCAAATCCTTTTTTAAAACAAGCAGCGGTCCCATGGACCACTGCCTGCTCTTACAAAATGAAAATGAAACTTTTCATTTGTATTTTAGAAACGCATCCAGGGTTAGCCAGACAGTAGGCTGCTGTGAAGTCCGTCTGTGTTCCCTGTTTTTTTTTTACTTCGCTCTGCCTTGATATTTTAAACTCTACTGCACAGTGTTTTTTAAAGATTTTGTTTACAGTTACCATAGCTCCTTCTCTGGTCCGCCACAGCATGTTGTGCTGATTGAGCAGAGGGAAGTGCAGCCACCCTGATTGGCAAAGAACACTTCCAGCTGAGATAGCAGCTTAGTGCTTTAACGATAAATCATAAATTGGCAACCTGGGGTGGACGTACATAGGTTAGCCAGACGGTAGGCTACTGTGATGTTCCTCTGTGTCCCCAGCTTGTTTTACTTCATGCTGTATTGTTGTTTTAAACTATACTGCACAGTGTTTATTTTTAATTTAGTTTACGTTTTTCTTATCTCCTTCTCTAGTCGGCCGTGACATGCTGTGCCGATTGAGCAGAGGGAAGTGGACCTGCCTGATTGACTAGGAGCACTTTCGTTTGAGTTAGCAGTATACAGCCAGATTCATCATTCTCCCGTTTTGCGAGCCCCTAATAGCGATTCATAAGGAATCGCTATTAAGGACTTGCAAAACGGGATTCATGTAGGAATTGCAAAAAATATTGCGATTCCTACATGTTCCTTATTTGCGATTAGCAAATTGCTAATCGCAAATAAGGAATAACTCCCCATGCATTCCTATGGGCCTACAGGCCCATAGGAATGAATGGGGAGTTATTCCTTATTTGCGATTAGCAATTAGCTAATCGCAAATAAGGATGCGATTTCAAGGGTGCAGGGGTGTCCAAAGGACACCCTGTAGCACCCCTGAAATGTAATCTACATTGGTGTTGCGCACACACATGTCCAAAGGACATGTGTGTGTGTAACATGCAACTTAGAAAAATGCATTTAAATGCATTTTTCTAAGTTTTTCCTATTTACCACGAGGTCTGACCTCTCGGTAAATAGCGGCCCAAAATTGCAATTTCGCAATTTTAAAATGATTCATGAATTGCATTTAAGGAATCTCAAATAGAGATTCCTTAAATGGAATTCTTCGCAAATGTGCGAATTCTTTAATAGCGAATTTTGCATTTGGGATGATGAATCCCAAATGCAAAAATTGCACTCGCAAAAGGCAAGATTCTGAGAATCTTGCCCTTTGCAAGTGCAATTTAGCTTGATGAATCAGGCTGTAAGTGCTTTAACGATCACCCAAAAAAGGCCAATTGGGATGGACGCGCACCAGATGAGCACAGCAGGTGTGCCACTGGAATGCTGAAGGCGCGCAAGGAGCAAGCCTGTCTGCGCCTGTCAGCGCCTGGTCTGCACCGTGCACCAGGAGCCTTGTTTCTTGCACCATGGAAAAGGCAAATCCCCTCATTTACTCCAGAGAACATCTCCTTAAAATACGGGAACAGGGAAAGGAAATACTGTAGGCTGTTGTCTCCCCTTCAGTTTGGGAGAACCCTTCTTTGATAATATCACTAGTTGCCCTGTTTGCAACTTTCAGCCCACCTCTTTGGCATTAGACCCAACAATATCACAGGATGTTTCTCTCCCTCCTTGTTACGCAAATAATACCTACTCTGGATTTCTTATTAATGGCAGATCGCTTATTAAAAATAAAATGGAGATTGCTGACTTTATTGCCCTTCATGAGTCTGATTGGGTGTTCATTACAGAGACTTGGGCAAAGGAGTCCTTAGGTCCTGATCTGGTTGATGCTATTTTACCATCACCTGGCTTGATAGAACTGGTAGAATTGGGGAGGGATTGGCCATAATATATAAGACCTTTTATACCTGTTTTATAGAGATACTGTTTAACGCTACAACTACCTGTGAAGCACTATTCTGTTTTCTAAAGGTACGCCTGACCGAATCGTTTGCTGGAATTCTGAACTACTGGTCGCTGGGACCGCGGTCTTTTTTCATTCTTGAGTTCGCTCATCTCATAGAACCCTATCTTGGAAAACAAAACCTCACTCTTTTGGGGGACTTCAATTTTCATTTGGACAGTGACCTTTGTAAGGTCTTGCAGGCCTTTAAAGACATGATGCTATGTTGTGGTCTTGCACAATTAGCAGGCACAGCCACTCACGATGCAGGACACATTCTTAATGACATTTTCTCCAATGATCATCGTCTTAGGGTAGACAAACCTCTTCCCTTCATTTGGTCTGACTATCTTCCTGTCCCATTTTCCTTCTCCTTTCCCTCTACACATAAAACTGCTTCGAGTAGTATCAACAAGAGATTTAAAAGAAATTGGAAAAGTATAAGTAACAAATCCTTTTTATGAGCTTTTAACAATCAATACTGGACTGATCATAAAGACATTGATATGGCAGCTATAGAGTATTCATCATGGCTTACCTCTGATATTGCCTCTCTTGCTCCCCTTAAAGAATCTTAAATAGATAGAAAGAAGAACCCTCCTACCTGGTTTTCAGAGAAGCTGAAAATACACAGACAGACCTGTCGCCAACAAAAACACGATTGGCTTAAACACTATGACCCACTTGAAAGAGCCAGCTAGAAGGCCAGTCTGGTAGAATACAAAGCAGCCATTAGGATAGAGAAATCCCTGTATTGCAATCAGAAGATTGGATCAGTTAAGTCTCCTGGGAATCTCTTTCAAGTGATTGATCTCCTATCCACACCCTCTGTTTTCTCCAATACTGAGAGCTCACAAGTCTTCTGAAATCATATGGCAAACATTTTTCATTCCAAATTTTTGACCTCTACTCTTCCTTGGACAGTCTCAATTCTGAGCCCACCATCACTGCCCAAAACAATAATACACCACAGACTAAAAGTAGGGATCATTGTCTTTCTGCTTTCTCCCCTCTGTCTCATGAGCTGACCAAACAGTTTCTTTGAAGGGTTAAATTAGGCTCCACACTTGAACCCTGCTCCCCCAAACTGAAGCAGTTGGGATGGGATATCATTATTCCCCATTTCACAGTAACTCTTAATTAGGCTATTTCCTCGGGATGTTATCCCCAAAACTTGAAAACTGAGCTTGTCAACCCTCTGCCTAAAAAATCCAATTTGGACCCATCTGAATTGAAAAACTATCTGCCCAGTTCCTTGTTACCCATTCCCGCCAAGAACCCTGGAGAAACATCGGAATATCCAGCTTTTGGCTTACTTGGAACAATAGCATCTGCTGGGCATTTCACAGTATGGATTTAGGAGTGACCATGTGACCAAGACGGCACTTCTATCTGTAGGTAATAAAATCCGCTCCATGGTTGATGCTAGACAGGCTGCAGTGCTGATCCTGCTGGATACCATCAGCTAGATTCATCAAAGACCCGTTTTGCGAGTCTATAATAGCGATTCATAAGGAATCGCTATTACAGACTCGCAAAACGGGATTCATGTAGGAATCGCAATATTTATTGCGATTCCTACAGCTTCCGTATTTGCGATTAGCTAATTGCTAATAAGGAATAACTTCCCATTCATTCCTATGGGCCTGTAGGCCCATAGGAATGAATGGGAAGTTATTCCTTATTTGCAATTAGCAATTAGCTAATCGCAAATAAGGATGTGAATTCAAGGGTGCCAGGGGTGTCCAAAGGACACCCTGTAGCACCCCTGAAATGCAAATTTACACAGGTGTTGCGCACACACATGTCCAAAGGACATGTGTGTGTGTAACATGCAATTGAGAAAAATGCACTAAAGTGCCTATTTCAATTTTTTCGCTATTTACCACGAAGTCAGACCTCGTGGTAAATAGCGACCAAAAATTGCGATTTCGCAATTTAAAAATCGTTAATGAATTGCATTTAAGGAATCTCAAATAGAGATTCCTTAAATGCAATTCCTCGCAAATATGCGATTTCGCTAATAGGGATTGTTGCATTTAGGATGATAAATCCCAAATGCAAAAATTGCGCTCGCAAAGGGCCAGATTCGCAGAATCTGGCCCTTTCCGAGCCGAATTTTCTTTCATGAATCTGGCTGCATGTCTCCCACCAAGATAATTGACTGCCTACAGGAAATTGGGGTCACAGACCTAGCCTTTTGAAGCTTCAGTCATCTTTCCTGACAGACTGGACACAGACAGCGTGGGTGGACCAGTTCTACTTTGAAGCCATAGCCACTCTATGTGGGGTCCTGCAGGGCTCATCCAAGTCCAACTTTCTTTAACATATATATCTCCCCGCTGGCCAAATTGATTAGATCTTTTGGGCTATAAGCTTTATCCTGTGCTGATGACGCACACATAATTGTGTCTATCACAAAGGACATAGAAGCCTCTGCCACCAATTTTAACAGCTGCACGCAGGCTGTGGCCACCTGGTTGGTAACAAATTACCTCTGACTTCATGGGGACAAGACCTCGGTCTTGATCTTTGGTAATCAGCAATCTATTTGGACATATTCTTGGTGGCCAGAAATGCTGAGGCAATGTCCCAGCACTGCTGACTCTGCTAAAAGTCTTTGCATTCTGGTGGATAACAATCAGTTCTTTAATCTTCAGGTTAACAGGACAGTGTCATCCTGTTTTTGGATAAATAAGACTCTTAGGAAGGTGTTTCCATTCCTTTCTTTCCCCGCATGCAACCAAGCGGCTGTCTCACTGATTATATCCAGGATGTATCAAGGCAACACGCTTTACCTTGACATTTATAAGAAAGCCATCGACAAGTTGCAGCCTGTCCAGAATGCTGCACAAGACTTGTTTTGGACCTTCCTAAATATCATTAAGTCTCTGCTGCTATTTGAAAATTGCATTGGCTCCCTGCCGCTAAACGGATTGCCTTCAAGGCATTCTGCATTGTTCATTAGGCAGTTTACAATTTAGTCCCTGAAAGGAGTTATGCATCTTTTTCAACGGTATGTATCCCTCTAGGCAGTAGCGTTCTGCTGGAAAATATCTGTTTGTTATTCCTAGGTTTTGAAGGGCAGGATGGGGAGAGAGATCCTTTGCTGTGGCTACATCTAGGCTTTGGAATACCTTCCCTCAATCCATTTCTTGCCTAGAATCTTATTTCTCTTTTTCCAAGGCCTTGAAGAGTTGGCTTTTCGCCTCTTAATGCCACTTTAGTTAAGGAATGATGTTCTTGCCTAGCATCAGATTAACTGCATTAACGCCTTTGACGCCTTTGAGCATTTGCCTGCACTATGTTAGTTGCCAAATCAATCAATTAATCAATTAATCATCCTATTTTCCTTTAAGGAAAATGGGCTGCATTTAAAAAAAATTGCTTTATTGAAAAAACAGTCACAAATATGGTTGTCTGCTGACCCCAGCAGGCAACCATCCCTGTGAGTGCAGGCCAGTCCGAATAGGTCGCAAATTGCGACTACCTCATAAATATTAATGTGGCAGGTCCCTTTGAACAATTTGAGAATTGCAAACAGTGTCTGAGACGCTGTTGTACATTCCATTTTGTGTGTCGCAAATTGCGATTTGCAAAACGTCACAATTTGTGACTCTCAAAATGGAATGGTCATAAATATGGCCCTTAATTTTCAAACTATGCACGTGTTTGCATCAACATGTTGTTCTTAATATAACACAAAACAGAAGAGGGTCAGAGCCTTAGAGATCCAGCACCAAATGTTTCTACCTGTCGGGCCTTATTAAATCAACAATATGTCCTGGTGCAGCAGATCTGGAATGTGACCCACATACATCCCAAATAGGTGGCTTAAAAGCCAACACTATCAACAACTACAAAAGTGCCCTGCACCCACGACAGATAGGTATTTGTATTATTTGATTGTCCTAGTATATAATGTATAAACAATAACACAATATATTGACAAAAGAATAGCTTCCCAGAAATAAAAAACCACAAATATATTGATTTTAGTTAGATAAGGTCTTTTTATTGAAAATGATTTGTTCTTTCAAAACACCGCACAATTTGCTTGCCAGCACGTTTCATGCCTCTTGGGACTTCTTCAGGGCTTTTTCAAAGTGTTTTTCTGCTGTTGATGTTGGATGTGACTTTAAGCCAACAAATTAAACAGCAGCGTTGGTAAAAGCATACAGTAATTTTCAGAATCAGTGCCGTCAGTGTTATATAAATATCCTCCAATAAACATTGAAAGAACGGTTTGTAATTTGAATCAATTTGGAGATGACCACTATGTCAAAATAAGGACTCTCTTATTTTTTCAGTTCCATAGTTAGACATTGAGATTACAAAGTTTTCTCACGTGAGTTGTACTGTAATGGTAGTAAGGATTCCTGCGTTATTAGTATTGGCTCTGTATGTTCAGCAATCTCTAGTGATTAGTGATAACATCCGGGTGCACCATGGGTTCAATATTTTTAATAGGTAAATGGTCCAGGTATCGGATCTTCTAAATACATGTGGCCGTCAGGTTGGTCCAAAGTGTATGCACATGAAACCAATGTCCTATAGGAGGAACTCTCTTTTGGTTATCCATATACACTATGTGCACAATACACACCCCCTCCTAACTGCTGTCTGGCTCTCAACTGCCTATTGAGGTACTAATAGGCCACCACCAGTATGCTTACCATTAGGGGGGGTCAAGGCTCAGCGTGTACCCCTTCTGTCTGGAGGTAACAGGCCCTGCTGGACTTCTGCGATATGTTGGCTCTAGCCTCTTAAGTCCTGCCACCGTTTGTGACAGTGGCCACTGCGCTGAGATGTGACCCTCAGGGTACCCACCTTCCAGGCAATGGTCATCCGTAAAAACACTTTCTGATCGATGTTATATTAATGTTATGTTAAAGTATTTGTGAAGAGCATGGCTGCCCCACCATCGGGGCGTCCCAGCGGTAAAGTTGAACACAGAGTGAGGAAACAAGGATAGAAAATTAACAGTGGAAGAAAAGCCAGTTCTTCACTAGCCTTCCAAAGGTCAGGTGATCAGGATTGCTACCGATGTGGAGAGGGAGGGAGTTCCATAGGGCGGGAGCCAACAACTGGAAGGATCAACCACCCGCTCTGGCCCACCATATCCGAGGGAATCTGCCCAGGAGCAGACCGGTAGTGCACGTGGCGCTCTTGTGGGAGCATAGTAGGAACATAAATCACTCAGACTTCTTGGGCCAGTGTCCAGAGAATCTTATGAGTGATATACAGCTTTTTGAAGCACACTCTCTGTTCTAGAGGTAGCAAATATTGACGGAAGAGGAGTTTGGAAACATTACAGTGACTGGGAAGAGTGAAGTTAGCGCGGGCCACAGCATTTGAACGCGCTGCAGCCTTTTGATCACTGATTTGTCGCGCCCAGAAGTAGCATGTGGCAGTAGTCCAATCTGGCCAGGATGGATGATTGGATGATCAGCTGCCGAGTTTGAGAGTCAAAGAGACCTAGTATTGGCTTAGGCAACGCAACATTCTGAAACATTTCCCTGCCACTGATTTGGCGTGGGCCTCACTGGTAGGTCTTTATCCATCTTAACTCCATCATAACTCCTAAATTCTTCACCACAGATTTGGGTAGGGGGTCACCACTCATTACTCCAGAGATGTGGATCCCTGAGTTCTGACTGGGATTATTGAAGAAGGCCATCACCGGCTGGGTGTTATCTACATATGACACCAGGGAGATGCCTGGGCTTTGGCCAACTGAGCCAAGTCTCAAGTAAACGTTGAATAAGGTGGGCTCAATGCTGCCTTCTGGGAAGCTTTTCATAGAGTGTACCTGGGTATCTTTCTAATTATAATCCAGGAATTCCAGTCTTTTAGGAGGTCTGTTCTGTTCCGCTCTGACTCCAGGATCTGAAAAAGAGTCTGTGCCTTTAGATTTCTAAAACAGTCTCTTCAGCCCGGCTGTACACACTGTATTATGTCTTTATGTTCTCGATGACCACTCCTGGGTCTCGAATACTGATCAAAGCATGAAATGTGCGCCCTGACGAAGGAATATCTATAATGTTTTTGGTACTTTCCGAAACGCGCATTGGCGCTTCTTTTTTGGGTGTGTTCTGTATGGTATAGTTGTGAATTGTATATTTTGTTTTTTGTAATGTCTGATCTATATATATATATATTCACTGAAAAAACCATAGGTTATAGACCATATATAGTTAGGAATTAGCATTTACAAAACCTTGAAAATTCACTGAAAAAACCATAGGTTATAGACCATATATAGTTAGGAATTAGCATTTACAAAACCTTATTTTACTCACACAAAACCATTGAAATTCCATATATAGTTAGTTGCACTAACTATATATCGCGCACCCGCAATCCACTGCTGATGATGTCACATATTACATCATTCATGACATGGTCAGTGACATCACTGATGACATTACTGATGACATCTCAAATGACATCACTGATGACATCACTGATGACATCTCATTTGACATTACTGATCACATCACTGATGACATCATTCATGTGATGATACGATGAACCTCTTCAGACTCTAATATAACCTTAGATACACTCAGTGTAAACAGACACTCACAGACTGTCACTCATCCATGGAGTTACTCACACACCTAGTCAGTCTTGCAAAGAATCAATCACACCTCCATTTCCTCAACTATATAGTTATACACACCTTACTTATTGAAACATGTAATAACACATATTTACTCTGTTATACAATCCCTGATACAAGTTCACAATAATCCATACAGCCACTCACACATTCACTGGCTCTTATGCACAGTTATTTATATATGTCAACTATCACATGTACTGTGTTTTACATATGTACTTACTTTGACATGTAGCACTGAGATATCCATTCACTCACCAATACACTCATGCACACAGTCAACCGCCCATACAGCTGTTTCCACATGCACTTTTGAACCCATACATCTAGTGAATCAACTGCTCACACATCTATGCACAGAGTCATACACCTCCCAGACACCCACACACACACTCAGTCTCCCATACAAATACTTGGCCAACCAATCAATAACCCATATAGTTAGTCATATAGCTAATGATCAACACATGCATCAGATTACAGAACAACAGACACAATGATGCACAATTTAAAACAGTTTAGTCACTAACCCATGCACTCAGTGAGACACATTTAATCACTCACTTATACAGTCAGTCATGCACCTACTAAATCCTTCATCCAGACACTTATACATCCACTCATTCTTCAATATGTAAGACATATTTTAACTTTACAGAAACATACAGTCACTGGATGTTGTCATCAGTGATGTCATCAGTGATGTCATTTGAGATGTCATCAGTGATGTCATCAGTGATGTCACTGACCATGTCATGAATGATGTAATATGTGACATCATCAGCAGTGGATTGCGGGTGCGCGATATATAGTTAGTGCAACTAACTATATATGGAATTTCAATGGTTTTGTGTGAGTAAAATAAGGTTTTGTAAATGCTAATTCCTAACTATATATGGTCTATAACCTATGGTTTTTTCTGTGAATTTTCAAGGTTTTGTAAATGCTAATTCCTAACTATATATGGTCTATAACCTATGGTTTTTTCAGTGAATTTCATTGGTTTTTTAACAGCTAATATCTGTAGCTGTAAAATGTATTTTTCTTTAAATCCAAAAATATATTTTATATGTTTATGAATAAAAAAAAATTTTAATATTTTTTTTTCTTCGTTCCCGCTTCGCGAATCGGGAAGCTTCCCGTTAGCTGACCTTGATGCCGCGAAATAGACCGCGAGCCGGTAAACGTTTCTTTACCGCAACTGCCGCGTTAGAAAACAACATCGTGACGCCTCCCGTCCGCATGACGTTTCGCGTTGTCGCGTGATACGTCATATGACGTGCTACGTTAGCGAACTGGTACGCGAAGCGAGTCGCAAAGCGCAGGTTTCTGGAAGCAAACCGGGAGGCCCTGCAAAGCGCTTAACGTAAACACAGCAGGTCATGTGACTTGGTAATAACACTTTTCATTGGTTCATTTCACTTTTGGTTTCCTAATGATGTAAGACTAGGTCATATAATCTAAAATGAACACTTTTCATTGGTTGAGAACTCTTGTTTTTCCCAAATGATGAAAATCCCTCCTTCTTTCCTCACTCTGACTTTCATCATTGTGAGAGAAAGACCCTTTGTGATCACTGAGCAATGGCTTCTTTAGTAGCTTCAGCTGGTGCTTCCCTACCACCTCCACCACATCCAAGGAAGAGTGGACCACCTGCTCAAGTTATAATTCAACAAGAAGAGGAAGAAGAGGAACAGGACGACGAGCACGAAGAGAGGCAGTTTTTGCCTGAGCAGCCCAGGACGTCTCACTGGAAAGAAAACTTCATTTGGCAATTTTTTTAAATTCCCAAAGGTCAGAAAAAAGTAAATGCAAGATACGTAACTTGCCTTATATGTCAAGATAGACTGTCCAGAGGAACCGAGAAAAAATACAGTTTCGGAAACTACACAATGCATCGCCATATGACTAGGTGGCATCCTAACAACTACAGTGCTGCACAGTTTCGGAACGACCTAGATAATCTCCCTATTATGGCCAGAAGATCTGTTGTACCGGAAGTAACGGGACCAGAGGGCAGGGAGATGGTGCCAATTATACAAATGAAATTTGGTGAAGTAAAACACATCTGCGTATTTTGCGATGGATTCATTTGCTACGGAGAAAGAAGCATCACTCTGATCAACAGAGCTATTGACTATCATATGCAAGTTTGTACGAAACGCCCAAAATAATAAATACTTTTTTTTTGTTTTGTTGCTCCTGTTGAGCCCTTTACAATGAATCGTTTTCATTGCCCCCTCCAAGAAAAACCCAAAAAAATATAAAACTGTTCAGAAAAATTCAAAAAAAGTAAAAAAATGTTCCGAAAAATAATAAAAAAAATATAAAACAACAAAAACAATAAAAAAAAAAAGTTCTTTTCAGAACTACCTCCCCGTTATTAAAAAATTGGTACAATATTTGGAACTGTGCCAACCTCTATTTCTCTTAGTTCGCTTCCCAGTTCGCTCGCCGGTACGCGAACCGGAAGCGAACCAAAAACAGTAAGTATAAGGGAAGGAAACAGACACTTATGTTAAAAGAAAGACAGCTATAGGGGAGTAAACTAGAGATACTATTACCCGTAATCCACTGCTGATGATGTCACATATTACATCATTCATGACATGCTCAGTGACATCATCAGCAGAGGATTGCGGGTTTTTTGGCAACGTGCCTTATCCACGGTTTAATAACGCTGCCTTTTGCTTTATATAAGTTTTCAAATTGTATGAAATATATACCAATAGGTCGTTATGAACCTTTAGGTAGTGCTTTTCTTCATGAGGTCTGGTCGCTTCCATACACATACAGATGTTTCAAAGATGATCAAGAAGTTTATCTGAATGGAGAGGAATGCACTGAGACGCCAGATCATTCACTAATGTGTAGGCACATACAGTTACACGGTTCATGCAACAAACACCGACCAAATATGGCTTGCGTGTTGCAAGGCACGCCAGTTCCTGCTATCATCCCCACGTTCAAGTTGTTGGAAAATGGTAGTTATTTGATGCTCAATAATGAAGATTGTTCTGGGTTAATTAAAAGTATTCCTTTTATCGTAACAGTAAGTGAACGGGTTATTTGCTGCAGAAATGTTCTATTTCCTCCCACACATGAACATAGGGAGTTTTCAATCTCGCCACAAATACCAACCTTGGGAGCAGATTTCAACGGCATGGCAAGAATAAGAGCTCTTTTGTCTCAGAGAGAGGTGGCCTTGAGTTCGGCCCGTGAAACTTTCGTGCTTCACATAGCGAACACCCGTACAGAGGTGCAGACCCTTTTCAATTCAGATTTGCCTTTCCATTTCAGCAAGATGGTTCGGACTATCTCTAACGCATCCTCCACAAAGGCCCTGGCGCACTTTTTTAAAGTTGTTACCAGTGGTCTCGTGACTTCATTTGAGAAAATCTTTGGAGTCATCCCTGCTTTCTTTCATTGTATTTTTTCCACTCTGCTTCGTGGATTGCCATTTTTACTTGCATTACCAGCGGACGCTCTTGTGCTTTTTTACATTTTTAAATATGGATGTCCCTCCTATGCAACCTCCCGCCCTGCAGCTGCTGACACTGTTCCGCAATCGCATGCTAGAATATTATGGCACAATGCCGTTGGCGATATTAAGCACGGCATATGGATTATCTTTTCGATTCTCCTACTTCACCTGTGTCCAGCCTGTATTTCACTGCCTGACCTGTGATTTCGATTGGGCCATTGATTTGTGTCTCTGCGGACCGGTTTCTCCTGACGTCGACTTTAATCAGCTGATGACTCCTATCATTACTCACGAGTTGGTTTGTCCTGGCGAAAGGATTATGGCTGTGGCATTGATGCATGGACTAATTGGTCCCTGGAATTTACTGGCGGCAACACAGTCTCTCTTGGAACAGAGCTTTCTTGAAAACCCACCGAGCTGTCCTCTGATGGTGATAGAGGATCCGGTGCTGGGAGAGCACGTATGTTCTTTTCCGCTTTTAAATTGGATGGCTGAACTGTTTTCGGATGAAGACGGTGACTTCCTATTGGAGGCTGTTGCAGCTTATTTTGCATACACAGTTATGTCATAGACCTTTTTCATGTTTGATATGCTGAGTACTAGCATTTCATTGACAATTCATTGACTTATTTGTCAAGTTTTTATTATTTACCTTGCCTATTGGCTTAAGACTCGATAAAGTACTTGGCTGTTTTATTTTTCTTTAGCATTAAATTTTCCTAGTTTTTAATGCTTTACCTTGCGGACCGTCCACATATAAACTTGCAATCTGCTCTCATGAGATGGCACTTCTATTATCTTATTCAGTTCGTTTCCGGATCATGGGGACGTGTCATCTAGGTCCTGGATATCTTTACACCGTGTTAAGTTAGCATGGGCTCATTACCGGTTTAAACGCCATTTTTCCTTTTTTGCAACTTCTGCACACGACACTTAGTTGTTGCTTTAGCTTTCAACCTAGTAGTTCATCGTGGTTTACATGAGAATAATATGTTATTGCTCTACTATCTGCTTTGCTTGTTAAACTATATCTGTACAGCGAGTGCTAAAGTTTCAAGAACAACACGATACAGAATTGTTATGAGGTCTGATCTCCACGACTTCATACTCATAACATAAGTGCAACTTCTGCCAATTCTGGGCATGAGGCGGGTTTTATATTGCTTTGCCGAACACACATACACAACACTTGATGCGGTTCACATGAAGAGAGAGCTGGTGTATGCTGATGTGATTCCTTCAAATCTAAGACACTAAAGTATGGGCACGCCCTAAACCAACACAAAGAGACCTTCTTAGCAAATAATATAATATGTGTATTAGGGAGGGTGAGATATAAGCAGCCGCGGGCCATGGAGGGAGTTACGGTGAGGCAGGGAGGCGGGGAGGGGGAGAAGCAGGGTGGAGCCCTCTCCACCCTGCCCCTCCCCCTCCTCGCCTCCCTGCCCCACCGTAACTCCCTCCACGGCCCGCGGCTGCTTATAAGTGTTGCTAACTCTTATTCATTTACAGCATGTTAACATACTGTCACCATTCGCTTTTTATGTACTAGTAACTATGCTGGTAATTTTGCTACTGATAATATGTGTACTTGTATTATCTAAGATACTACGCCTGAGAAGACGGCATTAGTAAATAAACATTTCAAATACACATGTGTTCTTCTTAACTCCATGTTCTGGTTTCTAAGAAATATATAACGACCGAGTGTTCATGAGTTCCACGTATCCTGAGGTACTATAAGTTCATATTCTGGATTGTCTAAACATTGAGAGTTTGTTATATCCAATGTGACACTGTACCTAGCTTGCTAAGGGGTTTTTGATTACTAAGGTGAGTTTTGGGACACCCTAATTCGCCGAGGTTCCAATCCTCTGTCCACAGTTCTGTGTGAGAACAGAAACCCTGCGACAGGGGCACCCCCGACCCTTGCTGGAGCTTCATCACACTTGCGATACAACTCCAGCAATGCGCCACCTTTACGGCACAGATACATCACGCATCTGTGCTGTTTTTGCCCCATGATGCGCCGCATTGTAAATGCAGCACACCATAGGTGACGGAACAGCGGCACAGAATGACTAACACATCCCTGGTGATGCGCCAGTCATCATAAATCTATCCCTATGCTTCTTATCTTGTTAGAGATGAACCGCCATATGTATCATCAAAGTTTTTTGCATTTCCTAAATAGCGAACTTTAAGGAATAAATAGCGATTCTTTACCATTCCTAGTTTGCGATGAGCTATTTGCTAATTACAAATTACCCATTCATTTCCTTCATTTCCATAGGGCGGTTGGACTCACTTTTAGCTCGAACGGCTGAATGGATTTCCACGAAACTTGGCAAAATTGTAGGGACTGGTAGCCCGATGTGCCTTTGCTATGTCTCAAGATATATGCTCCAGTGGTTTTTACGAAAATTAACTTTGAAAAATATATATTGGGCTACATTGGCCTATATATATGTTGGAGCCCAAATGTAGCCCAATGTAGCCCAATGAAGCCCAATGAAGCCCAATGTAGCCCAATGTAGCCCAAAGATGGCCGCCAGAGACGAAAAAAAACAAATGTAGCCCAAATATCAGCCAGATGTAGCCCAACTATAGCCCAGTGACAGAATGACCAATCAGCGTCGCAAACCTCCGTTACGCGAAGCGGAGCGCTGTTACAGATATATATCTTTTTTTGAACGTTAATTTCTCAAAATCCACTGGAGCACATATATTGAGACCTAGCAAAGGCACATCGGGCTACCAGTCCCTAATATTTTACCAAGTTTCGTGCAAATCCATTCAGCCGTTCGATTATTATTATTATTTTTTTTTTTGCCCCGCGGGGCCCTTTTAAAACCTCCACATCAAACCTAGGGGGTCAGCGAGGATCTACTATTCCCCCTTATGGTCATTTGCCCCTTCGCTTTCGCCTCCTCTTGTCTCTCGATCCTACCGAGAGACAAGATGGCGGCCGCTACGGACTGTTTGGAATGTTGACAGACGCCGGAGAACCAATCAGCTTCGCTTCACAAAGCTCCGTTGCGCGAAAAGTACGCGTCCTGGAGCGCTGCCCGGTCCGCTGTTACAGATATATATCTTTTTTTAAACGTTAATTTCTCAAAATCCACTGTAGCACATATATTGAGACCTACAAAAGGCACATCGGGCTACCAGTCCCTACAATTTTGCCAAGTTTCATGCAAATCCATTCAGCCGTTCGGGCTAAAAGTGAGGCCAACCGCCCTATGGAAAACTCAATGTTAAAAACACGTTTTGGGACCCCCCTTTTTTCTCGGCCCCCCCTTGACGAACCCCCCCAAATTTTCAAGGGCTGCTCAGAAACAAAATGTGCCATTTTCCTGAAAATTTCAGCCAATTCCGTCCACAAACGCCAAAGTTATTAGACATAGAATTTTCAAAAATCCCATAGAGAAAAAATCCTAACTATATATACCTACTGGCGACCGCCAGTAGGTAATATATATATCTATATATACATTTTTGTAATTGATTGTGTTTTTGATTCATTGTATGTGCTTGATGTATTTGCTTCTTAGGTTGTTGGATACATAGTGTTCACATTTATATATTTTTTGGATATTGTTAAGTGTGGGCTGGTCTTTTGTGTTTTATGAATAATTGTGCAAAGTTTATATGATTATAGTTCTATGTGAGATATATATTGTATTTCCATGAATGAATTTTTATATTTGTCTTGTATGACTGTTTTTAAAGAAAATTATAAAATATTTTAATAATGACAAATAAATAAAAAATCAGTTGAGCTGTACTGTGGGTGAATTTTTCAATATTTTGGAGCTATTGCCCTATTCCTATTTATAGTTGGGGACATCTCCTGATGTTCTTTAGTCTGTCTCTTTCCCTGGTTGGATGTCCCCTTAAAATTGATTTTCTCAGGGTCCCTCTTATGTTTATCTAGCAGTTTAGTAGGAGAACTACCTTGGCGTGCTTCCAGGGCTTAGGGACCACTCCCGAGGCTAAGCATAAATTAATTAACTCCAACCATTCAGGCAGTAAGGATGAATTGGAATGAGATGCTTAGTAGACATAACAAGATGTATATCAACTTCTAGGGTGTCACATAAGTAATATGCAGCTAGTTTAAGCATTTAACAAGTTAGCCTACTTCATATGTTTGCTCTGCACATGGTTCTTTCAAAAGACAGAGACCAAAATAAGACACAATTGTAAATACAATTGTAACATACATGATGTTCACTACCCAAAGAAGGATTGAACCAGTCTTCTATACAGCCATATCATTACTAAAGTAAGGTGCACAGTTCCTTGTCTATATTAAACCCATATTGGACAGTCTGTAATTTATTCATCCAAAACGTTTCTTTAGTTCTTATTTTCTTGTATAAGGGCCTTATTACGAGTATGGCATACTTGTGGTGGCAGCCTGACCACCGACACCACTGTGGGTCCACCTGACATATTTTGAGTGTGGCAGTTGAACTGCCATTGGACCACCATGTATACCAAGATCCCATGGGGGTGGTGCAGCAGAAAGGGGCATGTATAAATAGCCGGTGCCACTGCAGCACTGCTGCGCATATTCCAAGTAGCATATCTACAGCCCATTTTATGGTGGTGAGCCCACCATGAAAAGGGGGGTGGAGATGCAACTAGTCACTTCTGGGCCTAGGAGTACATGCAGGGGGCACATGTTGTGTCCCCCTAGAGTTGCACCCCATTTCTGCATGATGTGGTATACATGACATGGTGCATTCCACACCATGCAGGAACATGCTGCAGGCTCTCCTATAAGCATAACACAGCTGTTGCCATGAGACCGCTGCTGCACCCCCACCTGCCCTGGATCAACTCTGAATCCAGCGGGCGGACACAATACAGGGTTGGCGGTCCTCCAGTTAACTCAGTGGTGGTGCTGCAGGAGAACTGCCTAATTCATAATACAGTCCTGAGTCTCCACCCCTCCTATCTAAAGTGACATGCTCTATGCCCATAAATCATATACCTCCCAATTCTGTAACTTTATGGTTATCAGGAAAGTGTATGGCAATGGAATATTTTGTATTTCAAACAAAGCAAGGGAAACCCCCAGATGCCTAAAGACCAAGGGTAGTCAGAGGTTATAAGAACAGTAGTCCCTAAGTGCTATAAAAAACAATCATACTGTGGATATACAATTAATGTTCAGGAACAGTAGTACTCAATGAGTAATTTATTCAAACAGAAGATAAAAACAAGTTTAAGAGGTAACAACACCCTTTTTTGTGGTTATAGCTGCAACTTTTTTTTTTATACAGGCAATACATTTGTGACAAATAAGATTACATAAAATAACAGTGTCACACTTAGTACTCCAACATCACTACTGCACCCAAGGAACCAGTTAAACATAGACATAGACATGTTGGTCAGACTGATTCGGTTGACAACATTTCGATCCACTATCAATGAGGGATCATCATCAGGACATTTAATAGTTTGCCTGAACCCATATTACATATATATCAAAGTTAATAACCTCAATGTAACCTGCCAATTCTGGGCGAGAATTGGCCCAATACGGGGACAGGGACGTAGTTGGTGTCCCACTAGCAGGCAAGTGAGCTGATAATAAACAAAAGGCCGATGCACTGATTGTGAGTATGAGCCAGCACCACTTCCAGAGCCCAGAATAGGAACCTGTCTCAAGGGACAGAGAGTGCAGACAAGTGTGTGTTGCTTTCTTGTAATTTGTCCTGGGGAAGCAGTGGTCCCCGGGGGTTCCGGGGTGCCACACGGCCCCCCTGCATTTAATTTGACTTTAGCCCTGTGTATGTGGTGGTTCCAAGACAGTGGGGTCCAATGTAGACCCCATGCTTTCTTTCTTTTTAAAACCCCGGGGAGGCGGCAGTCTCCGGGGCTACAAGGGGGTCCGCACACCCCCTGCATTCTTTCATGTGAAAGCACCAGGAAGGTGGTCAGCCCTGGGGAGGTTTATCACCCTCCAATTATTAGATAAAAAAGCCCAGAGGAGGTGGTGACCCCCATGGCAGTGAGAAATGCAATACAGGCCTCTCCCACATATTTTTGTAAAAGAAACAGTGATATCCTAGGGTCACATGCATTGTGACATAGAATGCCAAACAGCTAAGTTCTAGTATGGAACTTGAGGTGACTGTTCGTTGGTAAAGTTGTCCTGTGAAGAGGACCTGCGTCTATGCTGTCCTCCTGTACTACAAATATACTTCTACTTACCAGCACCTACTGAGTCCAGACTTCACTATAATGTGGTGACGATTGGGCCGGGGTCCTGCGACCTCGAAATCTTCTTTGGAGCATCTGCCAAAGTGCCATTACTGTGCCACTTTTTCAGATGTTGCGTCTTCTCAGCGCATAGCATTTGAGGAAGTGCACCTCCACCTGTGCTCTGCGGTTTCCGTTGCTGTTTGGGACCTTGAGGACTCCGGTAGGTGCAGGGGGAGAGCATAGCAATGCACAAGCTGCTAGCTAGAAGGAGCCGGCCCGTGAAAGCTATAGCCTGTGTGCACAGTAACACGCTTGCCAGCACATGAGTACTGCTCCAGTCCAAGTTTGTGCAGGCTATTGGCTGGCGCATGCACCTTATGATGCACTAGATGTTTTGAATCTTCCCAGCATAGCTGCGGGAGCCCGTATTATGTTGCTTTATGTGCTGTCTTACCATTTGACACCTGTTGCTCACGTCAGCTTGCACCTTCTTGACGGCCATTCTTCCTGTGTGGTCGCGATAGCCTCCAGGCTTGCTTCTTTTATATATCTGACCTTCGGATGCCTGTTCTTTACGTCATTGCGCATCCTGCATGGTGGCCATCTTAACTGTGTTATCTTTCAGTGATACACTCACCATGTGCTGTCTAGTTAAATCGGATGCCAGCAGTCATTGAATTATTCTGTGGTAACACGCATGCTAGGAGTGCTTTTTTTTCTTCCTATATAGTCCTTATTTCGTATTACCAGTTAAGGTCCTTCTTGCCAATACTTACATCTGCTGCCTCCATGGTGTCAAGCACACCATTCCTGTTGCTTAAGGTAACCTTCCATTTTTCTACATTATGGCAAGGATTTCACAGTGACATGCTCACCTTTCCAGTGTTTTTTCAGACTATTTTGCAATAATAGGAACAGGGGTGGGAGCACTCTGCTTCACCTCCCAGCAAGGGTCGCCCCTGGCATTATGGTAAATGCAGATTCAGTTACTTGTTTGCTTCAAGAGTGTTCAAGTGTTTCGACTCATGGGAGTACTATTAAACAAGGTGAACTGTTCCTGTTTAATAGTACTCACCTGAGTCATTGATCTAACAAGCTTGTGGATGAAGCACCCGCATACCTGTGAGATGTACCTGACCTGAGAAAGTTCTTGGCAGCCTACTCAACAAACCCCAAAATTTGAAGACCGAACTCTCCACTGACCAAAGTTAAAGAACCAGAAACACGTGTCTAGAGCTCAGCACTATCTGCGCCAACTGAGGCGAAACACTCAAGCACTCTTGAAGCACACAAGTAACTGACACTGCATTTACCATAATGCCAGGGGAGACCCTTGCTGTGAGGTGAAGTGGTGTGCTCCACCCCTGTTCCTATTTTGCAATAATATTTCACTAAAACACATCTTACAGTGGTTATTGAGGGAAGTTTTATACATTGTTTTTTCCCCTATTTCGGCTAGTTCCTTTTTTTTATTGTAGTGCGTCAGTTCACTATTCCTTGTTAGTATGTGCTCGCAAGCCTTTTCTCTTACTCCACCCTTGTCGTTCTTTCAGACTCCTGGCGAACCATCTATGAAATGGCCAGAGAAGAAAGAGTACTTTTTAAATTATATCTCTGCTACTGAAGATGAAGGTTCAGGAACATTTCCAGCGGCAAGGAAGAATATCCTTTTATACAGTTAGGATCCAGAAGGGTTGAGAGTATTCAATCAAATTGAAAAGAAAACTGGGACTGGTAGTGGACAGAATGTATTTTTTTATTCTCCTGAGAATCTTGATAATTATTATCAACCTACAGTATGTGCCGCCATAGATAGGTAAAACAGAACCTATTCATGATTACGTGTCAGCACTCAACACATCTTGCAGATTTAGTGTGTTACATGAGGAATTGGACTGTGATCAGATCATCATGCATACTAATGAACGAGTTTGCAACAAAGACTATGGTGAAATGGTGATGCATCATTGGAAGATATTATTATATTAGCGGAAAAAAGTAAGTTATGTAAGAGATGTGCTAAAGTGGCTGTTAGTTCCTGTGTCTAGTTCAGAATCTATATAGAATGATGGTGTTCCCGTATGCAAGATCTATGGAGAATGATGGTGTTCCCGTATGCAAGATTTCAAATGCTCGCATGAGTAAGGGGAAAGAATGTGAAGTAAACAAGAGGAAGACAAAAAAATCCTTCTGCTACAAGAACTGCAGCTGGTATGGGTGCTTTAGTAAGGATGAGCTGGCCATAGATAAAAGATGCCCTGGCTTTAGTGTCAAGAATGAAGTTGCTGAGGAACTCATTTTTTTTAGTAAGGGTTTCATTGAACCATTGAAAGCACAGAATGGCTTGCTCAATAGGTGGTGGCCAGGAAGGTAAATAGGAAAATTACACTTTGTCTTGATTTGAGGGATCTCAATAAGAGCATAGTGGTGGACAAATTCTGTTTGTCCAAGATTAACAAACTTTTAACCATGATCAAGGGTGTTTAGTGCTTTTCCACATTGGACCACTTCAGGAAGAAAAACTGAATGGCCTTCGTTACTCCCTTGGGTTGTTTTAGGTTTGTACGCATGCCTTTAGGGATGGCTTCCACTGCAATAGTCTTTCAAAGAGTCTGCACCATCTGTTGAAGGAGATTGCTAACGTAGCATATTTCCAAGATGATATCCTCATCATGGGCAAAAGTAAGGAAGAGCCTGATGCAACTTGTATTCTGTCCCAGAGAGATTAAAGGCCCTTGGGCTCACAGCAGAGTTAGAGAAGTGTAGATTTTGAAGGCATTCTGTCTCTTATCCAGAGCATGAGGTTAGCGATAAGGGTGTTTTTCCCCCAAAAAGAAGTAATTGAGGCTATCAAGTAAGCACCTGCTCCCACTACAAAAGATGAGGTGAGATTGTTTTTAGGTCTCGCAGAATTCTTCTCTAAATTTATGAGAGACATTGTAGAGAAAATGTTTGGTTTCAGGCAACTTTTGAAAGTTTGTCAAAATTTTGTTTGGAATGAGGAAATGCAAAAAGAATTTGGCAGTATCAAGAATGATATATTCAATGCTGTCTCCTTACAGGGGTTTGACCATATGTCTCACAAAGTCTTAACTAAAGATACTAGTGATAAGGGATTAGATGCTGTGTAGACCCAGGTATACAGTGATGGAAATGAAAGCACTATCTTGTTCGCTTCAAGCTCCCTTAATACATCAGAAACTAAATACTCTGTGATAGAGACAGAAATTTTGGGGTGTGTGTGGGTTACAGAGAAGTTTAGACAATACCGATGGGGTACAATGTTTACCAATCATACAGCCATAAACCTGTTGTCAAGGTTTTAACCACAGAAGGTACTGAGAAAGCCAATCTGTGCATTGCAAGAATGTCTCTCAAACTATTAGTCTATGCGTACAAGGTTGAATACATACCTGGCAAGAAAAACAGAGTAGCTGATTAGTTGAATAGGTCACCTGTACATGAAATTAACACTTTGGTGAATGGAATTGAATAGAGCGACTACAGAGTGGCTTATGTGGTAGCTGACAATTCAGCTACTTTTAAAGAAGAATGGCTCTATGGGTATGCCCATAATGCATTTGGAGAAAATCAGGGAGTATGTTTTGCATGGGTGGCCAAACAAATGTAATATTACTGAAGATTTCAGGAAATCTTGGGCGCTAAGGGAATAATTGTCAGTTTCTAGCTCAGAATTTATTCTAAGAGGTAGTAGAGTAGTCCCTCCTTCTCTCCTTTGTAATAAAATGATGGATCTCATACACAAGGGGCACCTTGACACTGTCAAATCTAAGCAAACGGTGAAACTTTTTTATTGGCTGCTGGGTACCGATTTGGAAATGGATAGTTTGTAAAGAACTGTACTCAGTGTGTCTTGCAGAATGTTTAGACCACCCTTGGGTTAGGAGAAGAAGTCCACTTTAGTCCTCAGGCCCTGAGGTGTGTTTGCAGAGTGGTGGTTAAAGGAGGTGTGGCCCCCCACCACCTCCCAGCAATCTCACTGTGTGGGGCTTACTGGAGTTAACAGGAGGCCTTGTTGGCCTCTAAGGACCCTCAGCAGCGAAGGAGACTTCATTCCCCAACCAGCAGCATGCCAAAAGGTGCGTTGGCAGAGTGGTGGAGAAAGGAGGCGGTGACTCCTGTGAGTTACAAGAAACCTTACAGGCGTAAGGTGGATAACCTGAGCACTCCTATGTGCTGAAATGAGCAATAGTCATCAAAAAAGTAAACAGTGGTTATCAGGAAATTGTAGTACAAATCAATTGTTCAAATGTTCAATGTTCAAAGTTTTATTCACTTTATAACATGATGTTGATTTGTCTCTAATCTAAAGCAATATGTTGAACAAAATCAATTTTGCAGGTGAATATATTTCATAATATTATCATAATAGACGTAAGTCCATGTCCCCAATGCATTTCGAGCCGTAGCTCTTCGTCAGGGGGTTTAAGGTAATTCTGTGAACAAAGCGGAGAAGATAAAGAATCATGAGTCAGGAACCAGGTGTGAGTAGGGTGGAGCGATAAAACGAAAAGGATATATAGTGTGGGAAAAATTGAGAATGAAACGAAGAAGGATAGGCAGAGTCCAAGTGAGTTTCATCCGAGACCAATTGAAAGTAATGTAATGCCGTTAACGAATGCTGTATTTATGTGAAAACGACCTGTGCCAAAAAGTGAATTGCCAAGGAACAGTAATCGATAGAAACCGGAATAATTGGAGTGACAGATGAGCGTAAACCGGAAATAGCCCCGAAATCCGTGAACCAGTGTGTAAAACGATAACTATAATTATGGGGGTAAGTAGAGTGAGGGTTGAACATCAACGTGGTACGTGAACCTGGAAAAAAAAGTCGAAACGCCCAATGGTGATGTAAAAGTGACAGGTGCACAATTTAAGGAAAGTGGGGTCTTACCGAGCAAATGTAGTTGGTGCGGAACGTCCGTGTTGTGAGGTGCCGTGAAGCGCCGTCCGATGAATGCGGAAGTATGTGAGGTGCCGGCATGCGCATGCGCATTAAGATGAGGGTGTTCGAAATAGAAAGAGGACCGTGTTTGTCCTGGGCACCGTGGAGGGAATCAATAAAGGAAAGACAACGTGCTTGAAGCGGATGAGTAGGAACAGCTATAGGGGGAGAGTAGAAATAAATTGAAGGTAGTGTGGTGAAAAGAAACGATATTGTAGTAGTAGAAAAATAGTGTAAAAAGGAATGACCAAGATGATGAAGGATAGTGAGAGAAATAATATGAAATGAGAAAAGTAAGAAAGATAATGTGTAGGAATAATCGAGACATGAAATACCAGGATCAGTGAAGCAGGGGAAAAAGAGGAAAAAACATGATGAAAAAATGCATCAAATGAACAAATACATTAAGAAAAACATTAAGAAAAATGATGTGGGAGCGTGGGTAAATGCAGGCAGAAGAGTAGGGCAACCAACATGTACAGTGTACACTGTTCAATACAAATGTTCAAAGGAAGCTGCTAAATTCCAAACGTTCATTGAGTCCTTTGGGATGGATGGTGTTAAGTTTAAAAATCCAAAAGAGTTCTCTTTGTAGGAGGTATTTTTTGGGGTCAATACCCTCCGGTTTCTGGGCCACCTCAAGAATGAGGAAGCAAATTTGACTATTGTTGTGATTCTGATGAGTGAAATGAGCGGATACAGTCGATTTCAAATTGTTGTTTCTGATGTTGCTCCGATGCTCATTCAATCTGGTTTTTATTTTACGTTCGGTTTTCCCGACGTAGGGTAGTCCGCAAGGGCATTTCAACAGATACACAACGTTCATGGTGTCGCATGTGGCATTGACTTGTAGCATGATTTGTTTGCCTGAGCTGGGATGATTAATCTTATTCCCTGGTATTATGTTGTGGCAATTTTGGCAATTGTGGCATGGGATCGTTCCTTTATAGATGGTAGGCTGAATGGTCCGTGTTTTTATGATTGCGCGCAAGTTCTTAGAACGCTGGTAAGCGAAGATGGGCAATTCGTTGAATAGATTGTTGAAATCAGGTTCTAGTTGAAGTATCCGCCAATGGGTCTTGATGCTTTTTTTGATCATGTGGCTCTTGGTTGAAAATTTAGACACAAACACATTACGTTGTTCGTTCGAGACAGTTTTGCCTTTGGGTTTCAACAATGTGGACCGATCAATGGTAGAAACTTTAGAATAGGCTGCTGATACAATTTGATTTGGGTAGCCTCTTTTACGAAATTTGTCCATGATGGTGGTGCTGTCTTGTTCAAAAGATTCATTGGTAGAAGCAATTCTTTTAGCGCGCAGTAGTTGTGAATATGGTAAGTGTTTTTTCAAACTGGGTTGGTGAAAACTTGAGTAGTGGAGGTAGTTATTGCGATCCGTTGGCTTGGTGTATATAGATGTTTCGAGTTTGTGATTATTGACAGTAATATTTACATCCAGGAAAGCGATTTGTGACCGGTTGCAGTTGTGGGTAAATTGGATTCTTTCATTAATGGTGTTGAAATGATTGAAGGCACTCATAAATTGTTGTTCGGTTCCAGTCCAAATAAGAAAAATGTCATTGATATAACGATAGTAGGTTTTGAGGTGATTTTGCCATTGTGGAGAAGTCAGTATGTGTTTGGTTTCGAAGTCTTGCATGAAAAGATTAGCATATGACGGGGCAGCACAGTTTCCCATAGCTACCCCTGACGTTGGGTAAAGAATTTGTTTTGGAATTTAAAGTAACTGTGCTGTAGGGTGAATTGAATGAGTTCCATGAGGAAGACCTGTAAATCAGAAGGTTTGTTGGTTTTCAGTAAAGTGGCTTCCATGGCCTCGATTCCGAGGTTGTGAGGGATGGATGTGTAGAGTGAGTTAACATCAATGGTGCATAGCAATACAGGTGATTGAGGATCAATGCTGACAGTACTAAGTTTAAATAGGAAGTCTGTGGTGTCTTGTAGATAGCTGACCATTTGTGTAACTGAAGGTTGAAGGTGTCGGTCGATGTAGGTGCCAATGGGTTCATGAATAGTATTGCAAGTGCTGACAATGGGTCTGAATGGAGGTTTGACTGGGTCTCCTGTGAGTTGCCAGCTTCTTTAAATTGTATTTTTTCCTATTTTTTATGACTGCTTTGAACCTTGGGTACCCCATTCCCAGGCTTTATTTTTATATTATTTTGATGTCTTCTTTTTTAGGAATGGGGGCCACATGACCCCCCCCCCCTTTTCTGGGGACCTCGTCCCCAGTGACCTGAACTTTTATTTTTAAATATATTTTTGAAAGGAGGGGGCCCCTCTCCCAGGCCATTTTCGTTCCCAGGGACCCCATCCCTCGGGACCAGCCTTTCTGTTTTATAATATTTTGATTAATTTTTTTTAAAGGAAGGGGGTCCACGTGGTCCTCCTACCTTGGGCCGATTTTGGCAACAGGGACCCATCTCCAGGGGCCCAGCCTTTCTTTTTTTAATATTTATTTGAAAGAAGGGGGCCATTTTTTGCCCTGGGGACCCCATACTCTGGGGCTGCCCATTTAAAAAAAAAAAAATGGGTGTGGTCAGGATGGTGACTGAGTAGGACATGCTTCCTCGTCGCTGTGTCTCATCCGCCAAGCCCCTTCTCTTGTTCTTAGGGAAACTGTATCGGGCAGTCCAGCCACAGACCGATCTGGGCAACCAGAGACCATAGAGCGGCCAGGCCTGACCACAACCAAGAAACAGGGAAGAGGGGGAGGGGGATCAGGTACGTCTAGCCAGCACTGGATCCTGGGGCTGGGCATTCTTCCAGAGCTGTGTGACTGAGCTGCTGTGGTAGTGGAGCCCCACTTGAGAGAAGTGGATCAGACCCGGACAGGGATGACAATCCTATCCCATTATCAAGAGGCTGTTGACCTATAGTTGATCCTGACTGGGCGGAAGCTGGGTGATAGGCAGCCGAGACCTAGCAAACAAGAGGCAAAGAAACAGCGGAATGGACCTCCGGGGATGCTCAGATCTACGTGCCCCCTCATGGTCAATCAGGAGCCCAGCCTGGACATCGACCACTGGAGTGCGCATGACCTAGGGCCGGCTTGAAGGCAGAAGCTGAAGGATCAAGAGATAGAAAGTGTTAGCCGGCCTGGGCCCTCCAAGGATCTAAAGGCTGGGAGGAAACAGAGGCCTAGCACGACTGGGCTGAGGTAGCCGGGGGAACCCGAGCCGGGCCCTAGGGCCTGGGGGCTAAATACATAGTGGGGTTGACCTACAACATTGTAGGTAAGGTGGGGGTGCCTCCCCCACCTACCAAACGCTAATAGTGGCCCCTTGGATGCAAAGGGGGTTCCCAGTGTGCGACACCCCACTCTTGCTGATCCTGCATTGCCCATTTCAGCTAGCAGACTCTCCGGGGCAGTGGTGGGCGGAGAGTCTGGAGCACCAGGAGTAAACAACAACAGGGCCTTGAAGCAAGCCCTTATCACAGGAGGTACATTTTTGCATAGAACCTGACCAGGATTCACCAGGCTTTGGAGACTGTACATGGGTGCATAAAACCTCCATCCCCACTTCCCCCTACACTGACCAGACTCTGGGGAAAGTGAGACATGGGACTATGCGGGAGCCTGGTCTACCACTGGGGCCCTCCCAGTGAGATATCTGATCCATCAGTTGCGTGGCACCCACAGCATCCAAAGAATCAGGATGGACGGGCCTCCCTTGTTCCTTTTTGTAGGGGCCCGCTGGTCTGGAAGGGGCCCTGGGACGAAACAGACAGATCTGATTCCTGTGAGACCAATCTCCCCCACTCTGGGGGCAGTCATACACAGTCTGGATAGATAATTGCCTCACCTGAGCACAGTGGGTGACCATCCTGAAATGACCTACCCAGGCTGGGCCTGTGGGGAACGAAGGCAGCCCCTGCCTGTTTGGAACTGGTCCACTCAAACGATTGGAAGCCCAGCACCTTCTTGATATAGTACACCAGCTATTCCTCCTACATGGCAGTCAGTAAGAGGAAGAAGGACTGCTCAGTCAAGGACCTACTCCTCAAGTCGTCTAGAGCTAAGGCCCCTGTAGCTCCCATGACTCATACACTGCTACAGGTACCAACAATACAGAAGCCCCCCTAACCTGCTCCTTCATTGAAACGCTGTTTGTCTCATTGAGGGTCGACTTGCAATCCATGAAGAAAGAGTTGGCCCAGGAACTGAGGGAGGTGAGAAGTGATATAGATTTGCTGTGAGACAGAGTGGACACTCTGGAGGCACATGACACAAACAGAGATGAGGAAATTGAACAGCTTCAGCGAGAGGTGCTTCGTCTCAAACACCTAGACTGCAGGCCCACGCTGAGGACCTCGATAACCATTCTAGGTCCACACAATATATGCATTCCATGTGTAGCAGAGGGTCCCAATATTACTTCCGTTGTTGAGGATCTTTTCAGAGCAATTCCGGAAAGCCCATCTGACTTAGAGATTAAGCAGGACCGTACCCAACATGCCAGCCCTAAGATGCCTGCCCCGGCCCCTCTGCAGACATCCTCACTTGTGAGCATTACTTTCAGTTAAAAGAGCATATTCTAAAAAAGGCCAGAGACACTCAGCCAGTCCAATTCCAGGGTCATCACCCTCTCCTATTTCAGGACCTCGCTGCCTCGACCCTTAAAAAAAGGAGAGCGTTCTGACAAATCATATTACACCTCCGGTCTATTGAAATCCCTTTAGATTAGTCTTCCATATGGATGGGAAGATACATCAAATTTGTTCCTTGAGGGTGGCCCACCAACTACTGAATATCCCAACCAATTCTCCAAAGGACTCCTATTCGCCTGCCAAGTTGGACAAAGATCCAAGAGCTCGTAGATGGCAGACAGCAGACAGCGGGCCACGCGTCTCCCCATCTGTGCCCTGACTCAGAGACAATCACTAAAGAACATAAGGCGGGTCTGGCCTTCCTCGGTGAGGACACCAGCGATCCGGGGTGGCGGGTACCGAGCTGCTCCAACTGGCAGTCGATTACAAGCAACACTTAACTTTCCCTGGTTCCAATCTTTCAGCAGTTTATGAGGGCGGTAGGCCAGGGCAGGATGAGGGAGAACGGTTATTGCGGACCTTTTTCACCCCCCTCTCATGGATCTTACCGGGCAGGACATTTCAGATGTTTATCTTTGTTATGTTTTTTGTTTGTTGACTTCATTGGAGTATGTTGGGTCCTCCCCCACCTCGGAGTTCTCCTGGAGTAAAATTCTTGCCTCTCTAGACACTCATTTCCTCCCTTAGGCAGCCCACACTTGGATCTCCATTTATCATATGTTTTACTTCCACAAACAACGCACTCTCACTGACCCTCTTACAAACCCACATGATGACAACAAATCTTAAAATCATCACTTTAAACTTGAATGGGATTAACAACCCAGTCAAAAGAAGCGCTATGCTCTACTACCTAGAGAACTCAGGCGCCCACATTTGTCTCCTACAGGAGACTCATCTCCTCCCCGGAGACACACACATTGCGTTTCCTATTTTCCTCCCAGTCCTCCAGTCCACTGGGGTTGCCATTTTAGTATCCTCCAACTTTCCAGGAAAGGTTGGCCCCAAACAGTCAAAGATTAGAGGCAGGATGTTGGCCCACTTATTTACAGTTGGCTCCCACAGATTTATGATAGGCTTGATCTTCGCCCCAAATGAAGGACAAGACTCCATCCTGTGGAAGGCGGTGTCCGAATTTACCCGGTCAACTGAATAGAGGTTACTGTTAGGGGGAAATCTAAACCTTGCTTATGACAACACCATTAATACATCAACCTAACGACAGGGCCAAACTGGGGCACTCTCGAAGAAGGGGGCACATTTGTTGGAGGAGGTAGGATTGAAAGATGTATAGAAAACCTTATACTCCACAGACACGGAATACACGTTATACTCTCATTCTCACAAAACTTATACAAGAATCGAGTACTTTCTAGGCCCTCAAAATATGGTAACCCATATTCAACAAATTGACATTCTCCCCCGCACGCTGTTGGATCACTCGGCAGAGACAGTGGAGATATCTCTCCCCTCTTATCATCCCCCATCTAGATCCTGGCACCCTAGGGACACCCTACTGCACTGCCCAGAGGTGATTCAGCAGGATTTTCTGGACAGGAATGAAAGTCCTAGAGCTCTATTGCCACTCTGTGGAATGCTTTGAAGGCGGTGATGAAGGGAGAATTCATTGTGATAGCCTTGTCTGAAAATAAAGCACGTAGGGACAAGAGAGAATTGCTCACAAGAGAGGTACAAGAAAGGTACAAGAGCTGGAACATACACACCAATGGACTGGCGCTCCATGGATCTGGTGGCAGTTTGAGGCAGCTAGATCCCAAAAGTCTTCCTCAGATCTCGACTGGGTGGAGTACGCAGCGCTTCAATTATGACACGCTTTCTACACCGGGGCAACAGAGGGGAAAGACTGCTAGCCAAAAGACTGAGAATCCAGAGACAGGTGTCCAGTGTTTCTTCTGCGATTAGCACAACAGGGGTCGAATACACCGAAGACCAACAGATTACCAAATAATTTCTCCAATTTTATATGGGGCTCAATGACTCGCCGGACCTTCCCACAGGCGCTCCAGCAGGATACCTCCAGGATTACCATTGAAACCGAGAACACAGACCTGAGAGGCCATATCGTACTTTTGAGGTGGTCGCATCAATAGACCCCTTTCAGGAGATTATTCCTTGAATATCACACATGTTGACAAGACTACATTTATCCATTTGCAACAGTGTATGTGGCCAAGTTTCTTGGAACTGGTAAGAACCTGTTTTTAACTGAAAAGAACGGTGGCTCCAACAAAGATTAACCCATGCAGGCTCCTTAATATATAAAGGTAGTCATCCAGATAAGAAGATTCATTCCCTCTTATCTTCATGCATAGTAGATGTCACTAGAGAAGTATAGGACATCCCTTTACTGCCCACCCTGCATATGATAATGAGAATATTGGTCCTGATGAAGGTGTTTTAAAGCATAAAACCGAAACGCTGCGTCGACAACTGTTCTCTTTGTGAATCCAATGATTTTATTATGATTGTGTTTTTATGATGATATGAAGATGGAATTGCCATGTTTGGAATAAATGATATAGTTTTTTAAATAATTTCTCTCACTGGTTTTTATGTTGTGCATTTATATTGATTTTATGTAATATTTTTTTCATTATTGTTGGCATAATTGTATGCTTTGCTATGAGCTCAACCACAATATCCCCTTTTGTATAAACTTTTAGCTAGGGACATTGTTACTTTCTTGTACCTCCAGGATGCGGCCACCACTAGATTAACGCCTGACCAGGCAGGGCCACTTGCAGACCCAATTCAAATAGGGGGAGTGATATCGGGTCTCTCTAAGCAGAAATTGCTAAAGTCCCCTGGCCCTGATGGGTTCATCTAACTTTTTTACAAGACATGTCCAATATCTTGGCTCCCATTCTCACTAAAGTCTATAATGCGATCGGAACTGCCGCTGAATCCCCACCCACCATACAAGAGGCTGCATTGGTGATTATACCTAAACCAGGTAAAGATAGGTGCCAATGCGCTTCTTATTGGTCCGATCTCCCTCTTGAATATCAGCCTGAAACTGTTCACTGGGATTTTGGCGTTGCGTTTGTCTCCTCCTCTTTCTAGCTTGGTAGATCCCACCTAGGCAGCCTTTGTGCCCAACAGACAATGCACAGATAATACTAAGGGCCTGCTCCATATGGTAGACAAGGCACAGCCCTTTGACACTGAATGTGTAAAACTTCAAAGGATACTCTGGAGCGGCCCCCTCAGGAACAGAAGCTCTTGCCCCAACTCCCCTCCAAGCCAAAACCAAAGGCAACCTTGAATTCGCTGCCTGTAGAATTAGCCCAGGGGGGAAAGGGGAAGTGGAAGACAAACAAGAGAGAGACACGCTTCGGACACTGGCTCCAACCTCTGTCTGGTCTGGAATTAGCTGTAAGGAAAAATACTTATTAAACTCCTAACTCTGCAAACTGTACGATTAATGTTAAAACCTTTTAGACTAACTTGTGTGTCTTACCAGTGTCTGACTAGAAGCTAGCTCCTCCCTAAGGTTGTTTGTCTGTAACATATAATATCTGATTCACTGGAAGAACAACTGGCACCAAAGGATCCTCTCTGATGCGATGAACTTCCAATGCCAAGAAGAATTTGTCCAATGACTTTAGCAATAGTCTTTATAGCCTCGCATTAGGCTTGCAGAACGCTGGAAACATGAAAGTCTTAATTTACTACACATTCCATTAGGTGAATTAGTCTCCGAAGGCTCAAGGATCCTCTGTACTTCAGAGTTGAAAATGTCCGAAGATCGTATCACCTTTAGTCATAGCCTTAAGACTCTATGAACTGTACCAAATACGCTTACTTGAATATGGTGAGGTCTTCTCTTGACTGAAGACGCTCCACGATACTCTGCTCCGGTTATTCAGCCGAATAACTTTCAACACTGTCTCTAGAAACGACGGTCTCTAGTGTTCTGAGGAGAAAAGTTTTAATTATCAACAATTCATTTACACAGAACTAAGGCATTCCATTCATACTTCCCATAGAAGTAGACGAGTGCAGGCAAACTGAATTCTCTGGAGATTTTTCTCTTCAAGAAAAGACAGCGAGCGGTGGAAGCTCCTGTCAGACGAGAAAAGCCGGTTGAAGTGCGCAGAGCGAAGCGCGCGCATGCGCATTACCAACTATCCTCGCAATTCGGCAAATCAACTAGACCGCTACCCTCTGTACAGTCCTGTGGCACAAACGACTGCCTTCTCAAAATGGCAGACTGCCACAGTACAATAATAAACGTTGTAATGAAGTTCTCCAGCATGGGTTTCTTTTATGGAGTCTCTTCTGGCGAGGAACGTGAATCCTGACAGAATGCATTCTCAGCTCCTTCGACACCGAAAAAGCATTCAATAGAGTCCACTGGCGATATTGGACAGACACATTACGACATTTCCCGCTGCCCACCAGATACATACAATGGATCATGAGTAGCTACACTATGCTCACAGCAACGGTGCACGCAGGCTGTGGCCACCTGGATGGTAACAAATTACCTCTGACTTAATAGGGACAAGACCTCGGTCTTGATCTTTGGTAATCAACAATCTATTTGGACACATTCTTGGTGGCCAGACATGCTGGGGCAATGTCCCAGCACTGCTGACTCTGCTAAAAGTCTTTGCGTTCTTGTGGATAACAATCAGTTCTTTAATCTTCAGGTTAACAGGACAGTGTCATCCTGTTTTAGGATAAATAAGACTCATAGGAAGGTGTTTCCATTCCTTTCTTTCCCCGCATGCAACCAAGCGGCTGTATCACTGATTATATACAGGATGTATCAAGGCAACACGCTTTACCTTGACATTTATAAGAAAGCCATCGACAAGTTGCAGCTTGTCCAGAATGCTGCACAAGACTTGTTTTGGACCTTCCTAAATATCATTAAGTCTCTGCTGCTATTTTGAAATTGCATTGGCTCCCGGCCACTAAACGGATTGCCTTCAAGGCATTCTGCATTGTTCATTAGGCATTTCACAATTTAGGCCCTGAAGGGAGTTATGCATCTTTTTCAACGGTATGTATCCCTCTAGGCAGTAGCGTTCTGCTGTAAAAAATCTGTTTGTTATTCCTAGGTTTTGAAGGGCAGGATGGGGAGAGAGATCCTTTGCTGTGGCTACATCTAGGCTTTGGAATACCTTCCCTCAATCCATTTCTTGCCTAGAATCTTATTTCTCTTTTTGCAAGGCCTTGAAGAGTTGGTTTTTCGCCTCTTAATGCCACTTTAGTTAAGAAATGATGTTCTTGCCTAGCATCACATTAACTGCATTAGTGCCTTGACGCCTTTGAGCATTTGCTTGCACTTTGTAAGTTGCCAAATTAATCAATTAATCAAATAATCATCCTGTTTTCCTTTAAGGAAAATGGGCTGCGTTTAAAAAAAATTGCTTTATTGAAAAAACAGTCACAAATATAGTGGTCTGCTGACCCCAGCAGGCAATCATCCCTGTGAGTGCAGGCCAGTCCGAATAGGTCGCAAATTGCGACTACCTCATGAATATTAATGTGGCAGGTCCCTTTGAACAATTTGAGAATTGCAAACAATGTCTGAAACGCTGTTGTACATTCCATTTTGTGAGTCGCAAATTGCGATTTGCAAAACGTCACAATTTGTGACTCTCAAAATGGAATGGTCATAAATCTGGCCCTTAATTTTCAAACTATGCCCGTGTTTGCATCAACATGTTGTTCTTAATATAACACAAAAAAAGAGGGTCAGAGCCTTAGAGATCCAGCACCAAAGGTTTCTACCTGTCGGGCCTTATTAAATCAACAATATGTCTTGGTGCAGCAGGTCTGGAATGTGACCTACATACATCCCAAATAGGTGGTTTAAAAGCCAACACTATCAACAACTACAAAAGTGCCCTGCAACCAACACAGATAGGTACTTGTATTATTTGATTGTCCTAGTATATAATATATAAACAATAACACAGTATATTGAAAAAAGAATAATTTCCCAGAAATAAAAAAAATATATATATATTGATTTTAGTTAGGTCTTTTTATTGAAAATGATTTGTTCTTTTTAAAACACTGCACAATTTGCTTGCCAGCACGTTTCATGCCTTTTGGGACTTCTTCAGGGCTTTTTCAAAGTGTTTTTCTGCTGTTGATGTTGGATGTGACTTTAAGCCAACAAAATAAACAGCAGCGTTGGTAAAACCGTATATTAATTTTCAGAATCAGTGCCGTCAGTGTTATATAAATATCCTCCATTAAATATTGAAAGAACGGTTTGTAATTTGAATCAATTTGGAGATGACCACTATGTCAAAATAAGGACTCTCTTATTTTTTCAGTTCCATAGTTAGACATTGAGATTACAAAGTTTTCTCACGTGAGTTGTACTGTAATGGTAGTAAGGATTCCTGCGTTATTAGTATTGGCTCTGTATGTTCAGCAATCTCTAGTGAATAGTCATAACATCCGGTTGCACCATGGGTTCAAGTATTTTTAATAGGTAAATGGTCCAGGTATCGGATCTTCTAAATACATGTGGCCGTCAGGTTGGTGCAAAGTGTAAGCACATTAAACCAATGTCCTATAGGAGGGACTCTCTTTTGGTTATTCATATACACTGTGTGCACAATACACACCCCCTCCTAACTGCTGTCTGGCTCTCAACTTCCTATTGAGGTACTTATAGGCCACCACCAGTATGCGTACCATTGTGTCAGGGCTCCAAGCATTACCTGATGCGTAATGACTTTAACTTGTACTTGCGCGGGAGCAGAGATGATCCAGGCTCAGGAACTAGATGCTAGTACCCGAATCCCAAGAGACGATGCCGGCAGGTCTATAAGAACCCTCCTACATCATCCTCAGGGAAGGGGGTGTGGATAAAATAACAAACTGAGAAGAGACTGGTCCGGGAAGTTTCTTCAGACAACGTCCTTCAGGGTGTCTGCGTATTTGAAACTTATTATTTTCCTGGACCTTGCTTCTCTTCTATGGAATATAGGTTTTCTCGTCTAGTTAGTCGTTATTGGCTAACTACTCGAGAACGCTGCCTTAGGGGTTCTGTGAAGTTGCTCTGAGTTGAAAACCCTGAAGCAAGGCTTGCTTATAGATAGTCTTAACTCAATTAATTTACTCTAGGAGGCAAGTTCAGGTAATCCTTCTTTTCTCGCTCCTCGCTGAGTTTTGAATTTGTTTCTTTCTTTTTTCTACGCTAGTTCAAGAAATTAGTTTCTCTCTCACTAATTTCATACGAAGTTCAGGGAATTGGTTTCTCTTTCTCTCTTTTCACACTCTATTCGAGAAATAGGTTTCTCTTTTTTCTTGTCACACCAGTCCAAGAAGTTCGAGCTATGCACTTGACAATATAAGCTCGTCACTACGAATATCTTCAGTTTGGCCAAACACTTGTTATTCGACACTTAGCTTTCTGTTGCTGACTGACTCTCTTCCACATTGGCGATCGTCTTCTCCACAGGAAATCACCATCACTCGCTATACTCTTCGACCACTCTTTCGAGGTTCTCTACTCTGCTGGGAAACTTGGACTTGGGAAAAGGCAGGTTATTACGCGTTTGAATTAATACGCCGTAACAACGTTTCCTCGACACTCGCGCTCAAACGCAAATGGAGTACTACAACCAGGATACTCAAAACTAAGGATTCTAGGAATTCACCAGAGTACGCACATAGGTTCTTCTTCTCTAACGGTTCAGGTGAAGTGCGTAGTTTCTAGAACTTGCGTCCCGCTCATACTCTCCGCACCAAAACGAGGCTAAACGACTAGAGCGTCAACCTCACAGCTCCACGGCACCGCAGTGGCCATTTTGTCTCTCCAGAATCGGACCCTCTCCGACCATGATGAATATGCGTACCTTCGGGCTTCGCTTTGGGTGGAGGTTGAACCACACATCAACGAGTCCACGTGACGGGTTCTGACAGTACCCCCCAACAAGGCAGGCTCCTTCCCTCTGGGCTTGGAAGGGTAGCATTGATGGAAGGAATGAACCAATCTGGGAGCGTGAACATCTTCTTCCAGTTCCCATGATCGCTCTTCCGGCCCATAACCTTTCCAATCGATGAGGTAGTACAGTTTCCCTTTGGCGATCTTGGAATCCAGAATTTCTTTTACCTCAAACTCTGTTCCCGTCTCCAGGTGAATTGGCTTAGGGGGTGCTTGCATTCTCAGATCCGCAGAGGTTCTCTTAAGCAAGGAAACATGGAAGACAGGATGAATCTTCATCTTAGGAGGGAGTGTCAATTGATAGGTGACTGGATTGATTTGCTTCTCCACAGGGTAAGGACCAATAAAGCGGGGTTGAAATTTTCTATTTCCTTTTAGTCTCAGATGTTTTGTGTTCAACCACACCTTATCCCCCACGGACAGTGGAGGACCAGCACGCCGTTTCCTATCCGCATAAATCTTATATTTCTCCTTTGCCTTTTGCAGATTGTCTGTTGCCTTTTGCTGGATTTGACTCATCTGGGATACCAGGTCCTCGACGGCTGGGACAGCAGTTTCCATTTGTCGAATTGATGCATTTGGGTGTCTTCCATAATTCAAGAAGAAGGGGGAGAAACCAGTGGAACTGTTTCTCGCATTGTTATGGGCGAATTCCGCCGACCACAAGTAATCGGCCCACTGAATTTCCTCCTTCAGAAGGAATAGTCGAAGATATTGCTCCAGCTCTTGATTCACCCTCTCTGTTTGCCCATCAGTCTCTGGGTGATAACTCGTGGAAAACCTAACTTCAGTACCTAGACCTTTCATGAATGCCCTCCAAAAATGAGATACAAACTGGGTACCCCTATCCGAAATGACCACCTTGGGTATGCCATGGATCCTAACTATTTGGGAGCTAAAATGATCTGCTACTTGTTTGGCTGACGGACTTCCTTTTAATGCTATGAAGTGGGCCATTTTTGAGAAGGCATCTACTACCACTAGAATGGTGTCATAACCTCTGCTCAAAGGTAAATCGGTAATGAGATCAAGAGTCACCGTGTGCCAGGGGTAAGGAGGGGTGGGTAGGGGTTGCAGGAGCCCCTTTGGTGCTCGTCGTTCAGATTTTCCCTGAGCGCAGACCTCACAAGCCTTGACATATCTCTCAATATCTGTTGACATTCCAGGCCACCAATAGTGTCTCTTTATCAACTCTTCGGTTTTGTTTTCTCCCTTGTGTCCTGCCAGCTTATCATCATGACATTCACGCATCACTTGTTGCTGTAATTCCGTTGTAGGCACATACAAGGCCTCCCCTTGATATGGCAACTGACGAACAATTTTCCTGTTAGGATCTTCCTTAACCCAATTTTGCTTAGCCTCCGAACTCATGCTTTCTGCTATGGCCTCTTGGATATCTATCGAAACCGTGGCCCCAATAAACTTGTTCTCAGGGATGATCGGTTGAACCTCTATGACCGTTCTCTGCGGGTCGGTGTCCAGTCTGGAAAGCGCATCAGCCTTCCCATTTTGCGCTCCTGGGCGAAAGGTAATTACAAAGTCGTAATCTGCAAAGTACAAGGACCATCTGAGTTGTCTTGGCGTGAGTGTTCTGGCGGATTTCAAGAACTTCAGGTTTCGATGATCCGTGAATACTGTGACTTGATGCTGTGTCCCCATCAGATAATGCCGCCACTCTTTGAAGGCATCTTTGATAGCCAGCAGTTCTTTCTCGGTGATAGTGTAGTTGATTTCCGCCGGGGTTAGCTTCCTAGATCGGTAAGCTACTGGATGCAGTTGACCTGTGCTCTTATGACGCTGCGACAGGACCCCCCCCCAACGCCTGGTCCGACGCATCGGTCTCTACATAGAACGGTTCCGATGGATCAGCATGAAGCAGAACCGGTGCAGTAGTAAAGGCTTCTTTTAGGGCCTGGAAGGCCTCTTCGGCTTCTTCTGACCACTCGAACTTCGTTCCTTTCTTCAATAGCCTGGTAAGGGGTAAAATCCTTCCGGAAAACTCTCTAATGAATCGTCTGTAGAAGTTGGCAAACCCAATGAAGCCTTGGACCTCTTTCACACTCGTTGGAGATTTCCAGGTGGTTACTGCCTCCACTTTCCTCGGATCCATTAAGATGCCAGACGGGGAAAGGACAAATCCCAAAAATTCGACCTGGGAGACATCGAAAGCACATTTCTCCAGTTTTACGAACAACTTGTTCTCTTGCAGTTTCCTCAAGACTCCTTTCACCTGCTCATGGTGTCTCGTCACATCGGAGGAGTAAATCAAGATGTCATCAATGTACACAATGGCACACTGGTCGATAAACTCCTTCAGAACATCATTAATAAAATGCTGGAAGGCAGCTGGGGCATTACATAGCCCATAGGGCATCACTTGGTACTCGAATAGCCCGAATCTAGTCCGAAAGGCAGTCTTCCACTCGTCTCCTTCTCGCATTCTGATTAGGTGGTAGGCCCCTCGCAGATCTAATTTTGTGTAAACTTGAGCTCCTTTGACTTGATCCAATAGTTCCGATATCAAGGGCGGGGGGTATCTGTTCTTTTTTGTTATCCTATTGATTGCTCGGTAATCGATGCATGTTCTTAATTCCCCTTCCTTCTTGGGCACAAAAAATAGGGGCGATGAGACGGGTAACTGTGATGGTCGGATGAAACCATTTGCTAAATACTTGTCCAGGTATTCTTTCAGATGTTGGTGTTCTTTCTCAGTTAATGCGTACACTCGACTGCATGGCAAATTGACTCCAGGTTCTAGATCTATCTTGCAGTCGTAGGCTCTGTGTGGAGGTAAAAGCTCTGCTTCCACTTCGTTGAACACGCTTTCGAACTCCTTATACACCTCCGGGATCTGGCGTGTGTCTATGGCACACACAGAGTGCTCCACAAGACTCAAGGCATGAGCTGGGTTTATTTCTTCTACGCTATTCCTTGGGACAAAACAGTTCTCACAACAGTAGTTCGAGTCCATGAGAACGGTTCTGGAGTTCCAGTCGATCGTAGGGTTATGCTCCGTGAGCCACGGCAATCCAAGAATTAACTGAAACTGTGGAGCGTCGATCAGATTGAACTGGATCTGTTCACGATGGCCATCTGCGGTAATCAGTTCCATCACCTCTGTGTGGCTCACTATGGGTCCCGATGATAGATTAGTTCCGTCCACGGCGCGGACTGGCTCACTCTTCTCTTTCTGTATTGCTCTGATTCCCACCTTGTCCGCAAAACGCAAGTCACAGAAGTTTCCCGTCGCTCCAGAGTCTATCATTATGGAGACTTCGGTCAGGACCGTCGATCGGAACTTCACTCTCATAGACAGAATCAAATGTGGAGCCGCCGCTTGTAGGGTATTCGCCACATGGTGTTCTTTTGGAGTCTCTTCAGTAATCGCACCCACCCGTTCAACTCCAGCCACGGGTGGTGCCGCTAGTTTTCCTTCGGCTTGAAGGTTCCTTTGGGCTTCTTCGGACAGTTTCGGACAAAATGCCCACTCGAACCACAATATATGCACAGATTATTCGTCCTCCTCCTCTCTCTTTCTTCCTTCGTTAGGGGTCCTCTGATGGTTCCGATTTGCATTGGTTCTACTCCGGAGTTCCCTTCTGAGGTTCGTGTTCCTTCTGGACGCGCCCTGTCAAATCTAGGAACGACCGCTCGGAAATCTTTTTTCTTTTCCCCTCTCCGCTCTCCTTGACGAAAATCTATTTCTAGAACTAAATCGATGAGGGCCGATATCTCCGTTGGACGATTTGGAATCTGGGCTAACACGTCCTTCAGCTCGTCTCTTAACCCACGATAAAACACTGCTGCTCGCTTGCTTTCCGGCCAATCCGTCTCCACCACCAACTTGTTAAACTGCGCCAGATATGCTATTAAGTCTCGATTACCCTGTCGCAAATCAAGTAATTCGTTGTCCACAACCTGGGAGATCCTTCTGCGATCAAATATTCGAAGAAATTCTTGTTTGAAATTTTCGAAGTTCCTCAACAGCGGGTCTTCTCTGGTGACTAGAGGCATGGACCAGGCCGCTGCGTCCCCGCTCAAATACGAGAGAATGAAGGCTACTTTGGACTGCGCGTCAGGGAAAATGGATGGACGGCAAAGGAAATGCAAGGAGCATTGTGAGAGAAATATCTGTGCCTTCTGTGGATCTCCACTAAACCTTTCAGGGGCGGCTAGAGGAATAACTGGAGACAGAGAGTGAATGACTTGTGTAGTTGACCTGTTTGTCGCTTCTAACACTGGGTTCATGGCCTCTCGCTCTAAGCTACTAGTTCTGTGTAACCTCAGGGCTAACTCGGCTGTCTCCTTTCGGGCATTAACTACTTCTTGTCTTAAATTCTGATTCTCCTCCCTTACTGCCCCCAGTTCCTTGTGGATTGCGTCTAGGATTGTCCCTAACGATTGAACATCTATTCCCTCGGTCATCTCTGCTCAGGTGCAAAAAATACTTGGGCACTTCACTCTGTCAGGGCTCCAAGCATTACCTGATGCGTAATGACTTTAACTTGTTCTTGCGCGGGAGCAGAGATGATCCAGGCTCAGGAACTAGATGCTAGTACCCGAATCCCAAGAGACAATGCCGGCAGGTCTATAAGAACCCTCCTACATCATCCTCAGGGAAGGGGGTGTGGATAAAATAACAAACTGAGAAGAGACTGGTCCGGGAAGTTTCTTCAGACAACGTCCTTCAGGGTGTCTGCGTATTTGAAACTTATTATTTTCCTGGACCTTGCTTCTCTTCTATGGAATATAGGTTTTCTCATCTAGTTAGTCGTTATTGGCTAACTACTCGAGAACGCTGCCTTAGGGGTTCTGTGAAGTTGCTCTGAGTTGAAAACCCTGAAGCAAGGCTTGCTTATAGATAGTCTTAACTCAATTAATTTACTCTAGGAGGCAAGTTCAGGTAATCCTTCTTTTCTCGCTCCTCGCTGAGTTTTGAATTTGTTTCTTTCTTTTTTCCACGCTAGTTCAAGAAATTAGTTTCTCTCTCACTAATTTCATACGAAGTTCAGGGAATTGGTTTCTCTTTCTCTCTTTTCACACTCTATTCGAGAAATAGGTTTCTCTTTTTTCTTGTCACACCAGTCCAAGAAGTTCGAGCTATGCACTTGACAATATAAGCTCGTCACTACGAATATCTTCAGTTTGGCCAAACACTTGTTATTCGACACTTAGCTTTCTGTTGCTGACTGACTCTCTTCCACATTGGCGATCGTCTTCTCCACAGGAAATCACCATCACTCGCTATACTCTTCGACCACTCTTCGGAGGTTCTCTACTCTGCTGGGAAACTTGGACTTGGGAAAAGGCAGGTTATTACGCGTTTGAATTAATACGCCGTAACAACGTTTCCTCGACACTCGCGCTCAAACGCAAATGGAGTACTACAACCAGGATACTCAAAACTAAGGATTCTAGGAATTCACCAGAGTACGCACATAGGTTCTTCTTCTCTAACGGTTCAGGTGAAGTGCGTAGTTTCTAGAACTTGCGTCCCGCTCATACTCTCCGCACCAAAACGAGGCTAAACGACTAGAGCGTTAACCTCACAGCTCCACGGCACCGCAGCGGCCATTTTGTCTCTCCAGAATCGGACCCTCTCCGACCATGATGAATATGCGTACCTTCGGGCTTCGCTTTGGGTGGAGGTTGAACCACACATCAACGAGTCCACGTGACGGGTTCTGACACATTGGGGCGGGGTCAAGGCGCAGCGTGCACCCCTTCTGTCTGGAGGTAACAGGCCCTGCTGGACTTCTGTGATTTTTTGGCTCTAGCCTCTTAAGTCCTGCCACCGTTTGTGACAGTGGTCACTGCGGTGACATGTGACCTTCAGGGTACCCACCATCCGGGCAATGGTCATCCGTAAAAACACTTTCTGATCGACGTTATATTAATGTTATGTTAAAGTATTTGTGAAGAGCATGGCTGCCCCACCATCGGGGCGTCCCAGCGGTAAAGTTGAACACAGAGTGAGGAAACAAGGATAGAAAATTAACAGTGGTAGAAAAGCCAGTTCTTCACTAGCCTTCTAAAGGTCAGGTGATCAGGATTGCTACGGATGTGGAGAGGGAGGGAGTTCCATAGGGCGGGAGCCAACAACTGGAAGGATCAACCACCCGCTCTTGCCCACCGTATCCGAGGGACTCTGGCCAGGAGCAGACCGGTAGAGCATGTGGCGCTCATGTGGGAGCATAGTAGGAACATAAATCACTCAGACTTCTTGGGCCAGTGTCCAGAAGAATCTTATGAGTGATATACAGCGTTTTGAAGCACACTCCCTGTTCTAGAGGTAGCAAATATTGACGGAAGAGGAGTTTGGAAACATTACAGTGACTGGGAAGAGTGAAGTTAGCGCGGGCCACAGCATTTGAACACGCTGCAGCCTTTTGATCACTGATTTGTCGCGCCCAGAAGTAGCATGTGGCAGTAGTCCAATCAGGCCAGGATGGATGATTGGATGATCAGCTGCCGAGTTTGAGAGTCAAAGAGACCTAGTATTGGCTTAGGCCACGCAACATTCTGAAACATTTCCCTGCCACTGATTTGGCATGGGCCTCACTGGTGAGATCTTTATCCATCATAACTCCTAAATTCTTCACCACAGATTTGGGTAGGGGGGCACTCCAGGAGCAGAAGGTCACCACTCATTACTCCCGAGATGGGGATCCCTGAGTCCTGACTGGGATTATTGAAGAAGGCGATCACCAGCTGGGTGTTGTCTGCATATGACACCAGGGAGGTGCCTGGGCTTTGGCCAACTGAGCCAAGTCTCAAGTAAACGTTGAATAAGGTGGGTTCAGTGCTGCCTTCTGGGAAGCTTTTCATAGAGTGTACATGGGTATCTCTCTAATTATAATCCAGGAATTCCAGTCTTTTAGGAGGTCTATCCTGTTCCGCTCTGACTCCAGGCTCTGAAAAAGAGTCTGTGCCTTTAGATTTCTAAGACAGTCTCTTCAGCCCGACTGTACACACTGTATTATGTCTCTATGTTCTCAATGACCACTCCTGGGTCTCGAATACTGATCAAAGCATGAAATGTGCGCCCTGACGAAGGAATATCTATAATGTTTTTGGTACTTTCCGAAATGCGCGTTGGCGCTTCTTTTTTGTGTCTGTTCTGTATGGTATAGTTGTGAATTGTATATTTTGGTTTTTGTAATGTCTGATCTATATATATATATATATATATTCTTGTAATTTAATGTGTTTTTGATTCATTGTATGTGCTTGATGTATTTGTTTCTTAGGTTGTTGGGTACATAGTGTGCTCATTTGTATATTTTTAGGATATTGTTAAGTGTGGGCTGGTCTTTTGTGTTTTATGAATATTTGTGCAAAGTTTATATGATTGTAGTTCTATGTGATATATATATTGTATTTCCATGAATGAATTTCTGTATTTGTCTTGTATGACTGTTTTTAAAGAAAATTATAAAATATTTTAATAATGACAAATAAATAAAAAATCAGTTGAGCTGTACTGTGGGGGAATTTTTCAATATTTTGGAGCTATTGCCCTATTCTTATTTATAGTTGGGGACATCTCCTGATGTTCTTTAGTCTGTCTCTTTCCCTGGTTGGATGTTCCCTTAGAATTGATTTTCTCAGGGCCCCTCTTATGTTTATCTAGTAGTTTAGTAGGAGAACTACCTGGGCGTGCTTCCAGGGCTTAGGGACCACTCCTGAGGCTAAGGATAAATTAATTAACTCCAAGCATTCAGGCAGTAAGGATGAATTGGAATGAGATGCTCAGTAGACATGAAAGATGTATATCAACTTCTAGGGTGTCACATAAGTAATATGCAGCTAGTTTAAGCATTTAACAGGTTAGCCTACTTCATATGTTTGCACTGCACATGGTTCTTTCAAAAGACAAAGACCAAAATAAGACACAATTGTAAATACAATTGTAACATACATGATGTTCACTACCCAAAGAAGGATTGAACCTTTCTTCTATACAGCCATATCTTTACTAAAGTAAGGTGCACAGTTCCTTGTCTATATTAAACCCATATTGGACAGTCTGTAATTTATTCATCCAAAACGTTTCTTTAGTTCTTATTTTCTTGTCTGAGGGCCTTATTACAAGTATGGCATACTTGTGGTGGCAGCCTGACCACCAACACCACTGTGGGTCCTCCTGACATATTTTGAGTGTGGCAGTTGAACTGCCATAGGACCACCATGTATACCAAGATCCCATGGGGGTGGTACAGCAGAAAGGGGCATGAATAAATAGCCGGTGCCGCTGCAGCACTGCTGCGCATATTCCAAGTAGCATATCTACAGCCTATTTTATTGTGGTGAGCCCACCATGAAAAGGGGGGTGGAGATGCAACTAGTCACTTCTGGGCCTAGGAGTACATGCAGTGTCCCCCTAGAGCTGCACCCCATTTCTGCATGATGTGGTATACATGACAAGGTGCATTCCACACCATGCAGGAAAGTGCTGCAGGCTCTCCTATATGCATAACACAGCTGTTGCCATGAGACCGCTGCTGCACCCCCACCTGCCCTGGATCAACTCTGAATCCAGCGGGCAGACACAATACAGGCTTGGCGGTCCTCCAGTTTACTCAGTGGTGGTGCTGCAGGAAACTGCCTAATTCATAATACAGTCCTGAGTCTCCACCCCTCCGATCTCAAGTGACATGCTCTTTGCCCATAAATCATATACCTCCCAATTCTGTAACTTTATGGTTATCAGGAAAGTGTATGGCAATGGAATTTTTTGTAGTTTCAAACAAAGCAAGGGAAACCCTCCGATGCCTAAGGACCAAGGGTAGTCAGAGGTTATAAGAACAGTAGTCCCTAAGTGCTATACAAAACAATAATACTGTGGGTATACAATTAATGCTCAGGAATAGTAGTACTCAATGAGTAATTTATTCAAACAGAAGATAAAAACAAGTTTAAGAGGTAACAACCCACCTTTTTTATGGTTATAGCTGCAACTTTTTTTTAATACAGGCAATACATTTGTGACAAATAAGATTACATAAAATAACAGTGTCACACTTAGTACTCCAACATCACTACTGCACCCAAGGAACCAGCGAAACATAGACATAGACATGTGGGTCAGACTGATTCGGTTGACAACATTTCGATCCACTATCAATGAAGGATCATGATCAGGACATTTAATAGTTTGCCTGAACCCATATTACATATATACCAAAGTTAATAACCTCAATGTAACCTGCCATTTCTGGGCAAGAATTGGCCCAACACGGGGACAGGGACATAGTTGGTGTCCCACTAGCAGGCAAGTGAGCTGATAATAAACAAAAGGACGATGCACTGATTGTGAGTATGAGCCAGCACCACTTCCAGAGCCCAGAATAGGAACCTGTCTCAAGGGACAGAGAGTGCAGACAAGTGTGTGTTGCTTTCTTGTAATTTGTCCTGGGGAAGCAGTGGTACCCGGGGTTTCGGGGTGCCACACGCCCCCCCCTGCATTTAATTTGACTTAAGCCCTGTGTATATGGTGGTTCCAGGACTGTGGGGTCCAATGTAGACCCCATGCATTCTTTCTTTTTAAAACCCCGGGGAGTTGGCAGTCTCCGGGGCTACAAGGGGGTCCGCACACCCCCTGCATTCTTTCATGTGAAAGCCCCAGGAAGGTGGTCAGCCCTGGGGAGGTTTATTACCCCCCACGTATTAGATAAAAAAGCCCAGAGGAGGTGGTGACCCCGTGGCAGTGAGAAATGTAATACAGGCCTCTCCCACATATTTTTGTAAAAGAAGCAGTGATATCCTAGGGTCACATGCATTGTGACATAGAATGCCAAACAGCTAAGCTCTAGTATGGAACTTGAGGTGAGTGTTCGTTGGTAAAGTTGTCCTTTGAAGAGGACCTGCGTCTATGCTGTACTCCTGTACTACAAATATACTTCTACTTACCAGCACCTACTGAGTCCAGACTTCACTATAATTTGGCGACGATTGGGCCGGGGTCCTGCGACCTTGAGATCTTCTTTGGAGCATCTGCCAGAGTGCCATTAGTGAGAGGTGCCACTTTTTCAGATGTAGCGTCTACTCAGCGCCTAGCATTTGAGGAAGTGCACCTCCACCTGTGCTCTGCGGTTTCCGTTGCTGTTTGGGACCTTGAGGACTCCGGTAGGTGCAGGGGGAGAGCATTGCAATGCACGAGCTGCTATCTAGAAGGAGCCGTCTCGTGAAAGCTATAGCCTGTGTGCACAGTAACACGCTTGCCAGCACATGAGTACTGCTCCAGTCCAAGTTTGTGCAGGCTATTGGCTGGCGCATGCACCTTATGATGCACTAGATGTTGTGAATCTTCCCAGCATAGCTGCGGGATCCCGTATGATGTCGCTTTATGTGCTGTCTTACCATTTGACACCTGTTGCTCACGTCAGCTTGCACCCTGTTGACGGCCATTCTTCCTGTGTGGTCGCAATAGCCTCCAGGCTTGCTTCTTTTATATATCTGACCTTCAGATGCCTGTTCTTCACGTCATTGCGCATCCTGCATGGTAGCCATCTTAAATGTGTTATCTTTCAGTAATACACTCACCATGTGCGGTCTAGTTAAATCGGATGCCAGCAGTCATTGAATTATTCTGTGGTAACACGCATGCTAGGAGTGCTTTTTTTTCTTCCTATATAGACCTTATTTTGTATTACCAGTTAAGGTCCTTTTTGCCAATACTTTCATCTGCTGCCTCCATGGTGCCATGCACACCATTCCTGTTGCTGAAGGTAACCTTCCATTTTTCTACATTATGGCAAGGATTTCTCAGTGACATGCTCACCTTTCCAGTGTTTTTTCAGACTATTTTGCAATAATAAGAAAAGGGGTGGGAGCACTCTGCTTCACCTCCCAGCAAGGGTAGCCCCTGGCATTATGGTAAATGCAGTTTCAGTTACTTGTTTGCTTCAAGAGTGTTCAAGTGTTTCGACTCATGGGAGTACTATTAACACCTTGCCTGCTAAGGCAATTCCCGCTGGGTGCTGAAATTTCAAGATCCCATTCTTCATGACAAGGTCAGCTCGTCATTAGCACAGCTCCAGTGTACTGCATGACGAGCTGACCTTGTCGTTAGCATGGAAGTGGTTAAACAAGGTGAACTGTTCCTGTTTAATAGTACTCACCTGAGTCATTGAGCTAACAAGCCTGTGGATGAAGCACCCGCATACCTGTGAGATGTACCTGACCTGAGAAAGTTGTTGGCAGCCTACTCAACAAACCCCAAAATTTGAAAGACCGAACTCTCCACTGATCAAAGTTAAAGAACCAGAAACACGTGTCTAGAGCTCAGCACTCTCTGCGCCAACTGTGGCAAAACACTCAAGCACTCTTGAAGCAAACAAGTAACTGAAACTGCATTCACCGTGATGCCAGGGGAGACCCTTGCTGGGAGGTGAAGCGGTGTGCTCCCACCCCTGTTCCTATTTTGCAATAATATTGCACTAAAACACATCTTACAGTGGTTATTGAGGGAAGTTTTATACATTGTTTTTTCCCCTATTTCGGCTAGTTCCTTTTTTTTTTTATTGTTGTGCGCAAACCTTTTCTCTTACTCCACCCTTGTCGTTCTTTCCGACTCCTGGCGAACCATCTATGAAATGGCCATAGAAGAAAGAGTACTTTTTAAATTCTATCTTTGCTACTGACGATGAAGGTTCAGGAACATTTACAGCGGCAAGGAAGGATATCCTTTTACACAGTTAGGATCCAGAAGGGTTGAGAGTATTCAATCAAATTGAAAAGAAAACTGGGACTGGTAGTGGACAGTATGTATTTTTGAATTCTCCTGAGAATCTTGATAATTATTATCAACCTACAGTATGTGCCGCCATAGATAGGTAAAACAGAACCTATTCATGATTACGTGTCAGCACTCAAAAGGTAGATACATCTTGCAGATTTAGTGTGTTACATGGTGAATTGGACTGTGATCAGATCATCATGCATACTAATGAACGAGTTTGCAACAAAGACTATGGGTAAATGGTGATGCATCATTGGAAGACATTATTATATTAGCAGAAAAAAGTAAGTTATGTAAGAGATGTGCTAAAGTGGCTGTTAGTTCCTGTGTCTGATTCAGAATCTAAAGAGAGTGATGGTGTTCCTGTATGCAAGATTTCAAATGTTGGCATGAGTGAGGGGAAAGAATGCGAAGTAAACAAGAGGAAGAAAAAAAATCCTTCTGCTACAAGAACTGCAGCTGGTATGGGTGATGTAGTAAGGATCAGCTGGCCAAAGATAAAAGATGCCCTGCCTTTAGTGTCAAGAATGACGTTGCTGAGGAACTCATTTTTTTTTAGTAATTGTTTCATTGAACCATTGAAAGCACAGAATGGTTTGCTCAATAGGTGGTGGCCAGGAAGGTAAATGGGAAAATTAGACTTTGTCTTGATTTGAGGGATCTCAATAAGAGCGCAGTGGTGGACAAATTCTGTTTGCCCAAGATTAACAAACTTTTAACCATGATCAAGGGTGTTTAGTACTTTTCCAGGTTGGACCACTTCAAGAGGAAAAACTGAATGGCTATCGTTACTCCCTTTGGTTGTTTTAGGTTTGTACGCATGCCTTTTGGGATGGCTTCCACTGCAATAGTCTTTCAAAGAGTCTGCAAGATCTGTTGAAGGAGATTGCTAAAGTAGCATATTTCCAAGATGATATCCTCATCATGGGCAAAAGTAAGGAAGAGCCTGATGCAACTTGTATTCTGTCCCAGAGAGATTAAAGGCCCTTGGACTCACAGCAGAGTTACAGAAGTGTATATTTTGAAGGCATTCTGTCTCTTATCCAGAGCATGAGGTTAGCGATAAGGGTGTTTCCCCCCCAAAAAAAAGTAATTGAGGCTATCAAGTAAGCACATGCTCCCACTACAAAAGATGAGGTGAGATTGTTTTTAGGTATCGCAGAATTCTTCTCTAAATTTATGAGAGACATTGCAGAGAAAACGTTTGGCTTCAGGCAACTTTTGACAGTTTGTCAAAATTTTGTTTGGAATGAGGAATTGCAAAAAGAATTTGTCAGTATCAAGAATGATATATTCACTGCTGTCTCCTTACAAGGGTTTGACCATATGTCTCACAAAGTCTTAACTAACTAAAGATACTAGTGATAAGGGATTAGATGCTGTGTAGACCCAGGTTACAGTGATGGAATTGAAAGCACTATCTTGTTCGCTTCAAGCTCCCTTAATACACCAGAAACTAAATACTCTGTGATAGACAGAGAATTTTTGGTGTGTGTGTGGGTTACAGAGAAGTTTAGACAATACCTATGGGGTGCAATGTTTACCAATCATACAGCCATAAACCTGTGGTCAAGGTTTTAACCACAGAAGGTACTGAGATAGCCAATCTGTGCATTGCAAGAATGTCTCTCAAACTATTAGTCTATGCGTACAAGGTTGAATACATACCTGGCAAGAAAACCAGAGGAGCTGACTAGTTGAGTAGGTCAACTGTACATGAAATTAACACTTTGGTGAATGGAATTGAATAGAACGACTACAGTGTGGCTTATGTGGTAGCTGACAACTCAGCTACTATTAAAGAAGAATGGCTCTATGGGTATGCACAGGATGCATTTGGAGAAAATCAGAGAGTATGTTTTGCATGGGTGGCCAAGCAAATGTAATATTACTGAAGATTTCAGGAAATCTTGGGCGCTAAGGGAAGAATGGTCAGTTTCTAGCTCAGAATTTATTCTAAGAGGTAGTAGAGTAGTCCCTCCTTCTGTCCTTTGTAATAAAATGATGGATCTCATACACGAGGGGAACCTTGACACTGTCAAATCTAAGCAAACGGTGAAACTTTTTTATTGGCTGCTGGGTACCGATTTGGAAATGGATAGTTTGTAAAGAACTGTACTCAGTGTGCCTTGGCAGACAAGTCTTGCAGAATGTTTAGACCACCCTTGGGTTAGGAGAAGAAGTCCACTTTAGTCCTCAGGCCCTGAGGTGTGTTTGCAGAGTGGTGGTAAAAGGAGGTGTGGCCCCCCACCACCTCTCAGCAATCTCTCTGTGTGGGGCTTACTGGAGTTAACAGGAGGCCTTGTTGGCCCCTAAGGACCCTCAGCAGCGAAGGAGACTTCATTCCCCAACCAGCAGCATACCAAAAGGTGCATCGGCGGAGTGGTGGAGAAAGGAGGGGGTGACTCCCGTGAGTTGCCAGCTTTTTTAAATTGTATTTGTTCCTATTTTTAATGACTGCTTTGAACCTTGGGTACCCCATTCCCAGGCTTTATTTTTATATTATTTTGATGTCTTCTTTTTTAGGAATGGGGGCCACATGACCCCCCCCCTTTCCTGGGGACTTCGTCCCCAGGGGCCTGAACTTTTCCTTTAAAATATATTTTTAAAAGGAGGGGGCCCCTCTCCCAGGCCATTTTCGATCCCAGGGACCCCATCCCTCGGGACCACACTTTCTCTTTTATATCATTTTGATTCATTTTTTTAGAGGAAGGGGGTCCACGTGGTCCTCCTACCTTGGGCCAATTTTGGCAACAGAGACCCATCTCCAGGGGCCCAGCCTTTCTTTTTTTAATATTTATTTAAAAGAAGGGGGCCATTTTTTACCCTGGGGACCCCATACCCTGGGGCTGCCCATTAAAAAAACATAAAAAATGGGTGTGGTCAGGATGGTGACTGAGTAGGACATGCTTCCTCGTCGCTTTGTCTCATCCGCCAAGCCGCATCTCTTGTTCTTAGGGAAACTGTACCGGGCAGTCCAGCCACAGACCGATCTGGGCAACCAGAGACCATAGAGCGGCCAGGCCTGACCACAACCAAGAAACAGGGAAGAGGGGAGGGGGATCAGGTACGTCTAGCCAGCACTGGAGCCCGGGGCTGGGCATTTCTCCAGACCTGTGTGACTGAGCTGCTGTGGTAGTGGAGCCCGACTTGACCCTCGTGGAGTCAAGGGTGGAACAGGAGTGAAGTCCTCATAAGAGAGACGTGGATCAGACCGGGACAGGGGTGACAATCCTATCCCATTAACAAGAGGCTGTTGACCTAGAGTTGATCCTGACTGGGCGGAAGCTGGCTGATAGGCAGCTGAGACCTAGCAAACAAGAGGCAAAGAAACAGCGGAATGGACCTCCGGGGATGCTCAGCTCTACGTGCCCCCTCGTGGTCAATCAGGAGCCCAGCCTGGACCTTGACCACTGGAGTGCGTATGACCTAGGGCCGGCTTGAAGGCAGAAGCCGAAGGATCAAGAGATAGAAAGTGTCAGCCGGCCTGGGCCCTCCAAGGAACTAAAGGCTGGGAGGAAACCGAGGCCTAGCACGACTGAGGTAGCCGGGGGAACCCGAGCCGGGCCCTAGGGCCTGGGGGCTAAATACATAGTGGGGTTGACCTGCAAACATTGTAGGTAAGGTGGGGGCGCCTCCCCCGCCTACCAAACGCTAATAGTGGCCCCTTGGATGCAAAAGGTGTTCCCAGTGTGCCACACCCTACTCTTGCTGAGCCTGCATTGCCCATTTCAGCTAGCAGACTCTCCGGGGCAGTGGTGGGTGGAGAATCTGGAGCACCAGGAGTAAAAAACAAAAGGGCTTGAAGCAAGCCCTTACCACACGCTTAAGGAGGTACATTTTTGCATAGAACCTGGCCAGGATTCACCAGGCTTTGGAGACTGTACATGGGTGCATACAACCTCCATCCCCACTTCCCCCTACACTGACCAGACTCTGGAGAAAGTGAGACATGGGACTATGCGGGAGCCTGGTCTAGCAGTGGGGCCCTCCCAGTGAGATATCTGGTCCATCAGTTGCCTGGCACCCACAGCATCCAAAGAATCAGGATGGACGGGCCTCCCTTGTTCCTTTTTGTAGGGGCCCGCTGGTCTGGAAGGGGCCCTGGGGCAAAACAGACAGATCTGATTCCTGTGAGACCAATCTCTCCCACTCTGGGGGCAGTCATACACAGTCTGGATAGATAACGGCCTCACCTGAGCACAGTGGGTGACCCTCCTGAAATTACCTACCCAGCCTGGGCCTGTGTGGAACGAAGGCAGCCCTGCCTGTTTGGAACTGGTCCACTCAAACGATTGGAAGCCCAGCACCTTCTTCATATTGTACACCAGCTAGTCCTCCTACATGGCAGTCAGTAAGGGGAAGAAGGACTGCTCAGTCAAGCACCTACTCCTCAAGTCGTCTGGAGCTAAGGCCCATGTAGCTCCCATGGACTCATACACTGCTACAGGTACCAGCAATACAGAAACCCCCCTAACCTTCTCCTTTATTGAAACGCTGTTTGTCTCATTGAGGGACGACTTGCAATCCATGAAGAAAGAGTTGGCCCAGGAACTCAGGGAGGTGAGAAGTGATATAGATTTGCTGTTAGACAGAGTGGACACTCTGGAGGTACATGACACAAACAGAGATGAGGAAACTGAGCAGCTTCAGCGAGAGGTGCTTCGTCTCAAACACCTAGACTGCAGACACATGCTGAGGACCTCGATAACCATTCTAGGTCCAAACAACATATGCATTCCATGTGTAGCAGAGGGTCCCAATATTACTTCCGTTGTTGAGAATCTTTTCAGAGCAACTCTGGAAAGCCCATCTGACTTAGAGATTATGCAGGACCGTACCCAACATGCCAGCCCTAAGAGGCCTGCCCCCGGCCCCCCTGCAAACATCCTCACTTGTGAGGATTACATTCAGTTAAAAGAGCATATTCTAAAAAAGGCCAGAGGGGGGCGTGTCCAAGATGGCGACGGAGTGAGACGTGTTCCTGAGTCCCTCCGGCGCCACAAGTGCTTAGCTTTGTCCTGCACCCTCTCAGGTCTCTTGGCGACCCGGCTAGCCCTGCCGCGTCGCCCCCTGAGGCAGTGGGAGGCATCTGGAGGTTCCTGCTGCCCGGTAGAAGCGCCAAGCCGCTCCCGACGTCTAGAGGCAAGCGGCGCGAAAACGGCCGCCGAGACCGGGGGCTGTAGTGAGAGCCGCGACCGGAATAACGTACGAGTCGCACACTACGACGGAAGCGCTGTGCTTCTGCAGCTTGGAGGCCCCAGACGCGACATCTGCGACCCGGCGGCCCTTGTCGGACCTGACTGCGGAGGTGACGTGAGCGCCGTGGTGGTGGCGTGCCCCGACCCTGTGGAGCGCGGCTGAGGAGCATCAGACGGCGGAGAGGCGTGGACGACTGATGATCACCAGAGGCCGGGGATCCTGGGCCTATGAACGTACCCGCCCGGCAGTGCAGCGGCCGTGATTGCAGTGGCGGCCAGGACCCCGGCCACCAAGGCCTTTATGGTCGAACTCTTTACAGCGATGATGGAAGACATTGCGGAGCTGCGCTCCCAGCTTTCATCGGATCTCCGCGAAGTGAGGAGGGACGTGGATGGAATCGGGGAGCGAGTGGCTACCTTGGAAGAGCATGATCTGGGCCTGGCAAAAGACGTGCATCAACTCCAACAAGACGTCCTCCGGCTCACGGAACAGAACCTTGATCTCCAGGCCCACGCTGAGGACTTGGAGAAACGGTCCCGCCGGAATAATATCAGGATCCGAGCGGTGCCCTGGGCAGGAGAGGGCAAGGACCTCAGAGAATACGTGCAAGCCCTCTTTCAGTTTATCCTGGGTGAGGAGGACCCTCGGGAGATCCGCATGGACAGGGTCCACAGAGTCTGGCTACCTAGAGGTCCGAAAGCACCACCCCCGGATATCCTGGTATGTGTGCACAACTTCCAACTAAAGGAACTGATTCTGCGGAAAGCACAAGACATTAATCCCTTGCGATTTCGGGATCATCAGCCCCTATTGTTCCAAGATTTGGCGGCCTCGACCCTACAGAATCTGCGGGACTTTCGCCCGGTTACCAATTACCTTAGAGACCAGAAGGAGGCCTACTCCTGGGGTCACCCCTTCCGCCTTATCTTTCGCTGGCACAACAAGCTGGTCCAGGTTCGATCTCTCAAAGCTGCCTTGGCGATCCTTGGTTTGGACGACCCTACAGTGACACCCAGGAGCAGTACTTCATCACCAAGGAGACGACAACGGTCCCCGGCATGGCAGGGAGTGGGCAGTGCGGCAGCTGCGGGGAGGCCGGACGTCTCCGCCAGCCTCCAAGAGAGAGGGGCTGCGATGGCCTCTGTGGCACTGGTCACAGACGCAGCATTACAGGATGACCCTCCCACTGAGTGTGCCTGAGAGGCAGAAGTCAGTGCGTCGGAGGGACATCTCTTCATCAGGGACCGAGAACACTTTATGCTTACCCTGATGCCACACACCCCTAGTGGGTTCAAGAGGGACCCCCACTACCTAATTGTTTCCCGGCCCTTGTGGCCGCTCCCGGGGACTTTTTTTCTAGGCCTCCACGCCATTTTATTTTGCGTTGCTTGGCCAGGCCTGCTGGTCTCTGGGGTTGTGGGAAGGGGAGGGGGAGAGGGGGGAGTGGTGGTAGCTGGGGGGACGGTTTATTTACATCACAGTTGAGACACGGTCTGTATGGAGACTTGGCGAGGCTGAATTCGACATACTGTGAGGATACTTGTTCTGCATGGTTTGTTCTACCCTGGAATATACAACTGGCTGGGCTGTGTGGAGTTGATGCGACTCAAAGCTGGGAGATAGGAGACTGGATAGCTTTGGGGGTCCCCCATAGAATGCAAGACAGGTCACCCCAATTGAGATGCCGCTCACTTTAGGGACTTGGACTGTGAAGGGACTGAACTCTCCTCAAAAGCGCCAAAAGATCTGGAAGTACATACTAGATCATCACTTAGACGTGGTGGGGATGCAAGAAACACACTTAGCTAGGAGGGAGGACTCTCGTCTAAAGCACAAACAATTTCCCCTCATTTATAGATCCTCAGCCCCCACGAAGCATAGGGGGGTAGCTCTCATGTTCCGAGCGTACCTGCACTTTCAGCCCACGGGAGTGCTTAATGATAAGGAGGGGCGCTGGCTGGCGGTTAAGGGGATGCTACGCGGTAGGCTTGGCACATTTCTGGTCCTATACGCTCCCAATACGGGTCAGAATGGATTCCTACAGGGCCTGCCAAAGACAGTCCTTGACTTTGTGGAGGGACCTCTAATTGTAATGGGGGATTTTAACCTAGTTTGGCAGAGGGACATGGACAGCACTCACCACTAGAGATCTGATACCGGCTTGTTCTCCACTGACACACAGCAAATGATTGCAGACATGGGGTTGGTTGACGGATGGCAGTACCTATACCCTCATTCCAAGGATTTTACTTTTTATTCACACGTCGACCATTCCTACTCCCGTCTGAACCATTTCTTCCTTAGCCAATCGCTCCGGGGGATCTGCGCGAGGCCAAGATTTTCCCGTTGTCAGTCTCGGACCATAGCTTGCTTGCTATCTGCCTCCGGTGGGACGCGGCCGATACCTCCCACCGCAGGTGGTACTTTCCTGCCTCCCTGACTCAAGACAAATCCTCCTGCCAGGCATTGCGGAAAGCTATTGCCGAATTCTTTGACCTTAACGACACGGAAGACACATCGATATTTTCGATGCTTTCAAAGCTTCAATACGTGGCAGCTGTATAGCACTTAACGCCGCCCTTAACAAACTGAGAAGGAAAGAGCGGGAACAATTGGAAGAGGAACTCTCTTCGCTTAAACTCGCTCACAAACAGAACCCCTCCCGGCGGGCGATGCGGCAACTAGCGGCGGTTAGGGGAAACTCAGAGCTCACTATAATATTAGATCGGAGCTCACGCTGTTGAAATTACGGCACCTCTCATATTCCCAAGGCAATAAGGTGGGGAAACATCTAGCCCGTCAACTCCGAGACAAGAGGGAAAAAGAATATATTGGGGGAATACAAGACGCAACGGGGACCCTCATCCATCATGATAGCTCCAAAGCGGGGCTCTTCGGTAACTTTTATGAAGCACTTTACACCGGAGACACTCACGACGTCAGAGCACAGGAGGAATATTTGCGGGTGCTCCCGCTCTCCCAAGTGTCGATGGAGTGGAACGACCTCCTTACCGCCCCCTTCACCTGGGAAGAGGTACTAGCAGCCATCAAGGCCCTGAAACCTCATAAGGCCCGGGGTCCAATGGATTTACCGCGATCTTTTACAAAACTTTCGCCTCAGAACTGAGTGACTTCCTGGTACACCTATTTAATGGCATGGCAGACAGTGGTGTGTCTTCCGGGACTATGGCCGAGGCGATAATCTCGGTTATCCCCAAGCCTGGGAAGGACCCATCGTCGTGCTCATCGTACCGGCCGATCGCTCTACTCAACCTGGACACCAAGCTCCACTCGTCCATACTAGCAGGTAGGCTGAATGACTTGATGCCGGCGCTTATCCACCCGGATCAGTCCGGATTCATCAAGGGCCGCCAAACCCACGATAACACCAGACGAGTAATCCCTCTCATTAAAAAGGCTAACAATTTCAAGATCCCTGCCGTCCTGGTGGGCCTTGACGCGGAGAAGGCCTTTGACAGGGTGGACTGGGGCTTCCTGTTCCAGACCCTGACGGCCTTTGGTTTTTCGCCCAAATTCTTGACGATGCTTAAGGCCAACTTCAGCTCTCCCTGTTCTAGGGTCGTTGTCAACGGCCACGTGTTTGCGCCCTTTCCGCTTTCCCGAGGCACTCGTCAGGGATGCCCCCTATCCCCTCTGCTCTTTGCTTTAAGCATAGAACCACTGGCTGTAGCGGTGAGGGAGGATCCAGACATTCGGGGCCTCCCCTTCACTGGGGAATCCCACAAGATCACCCTGTTTGCGGATGATGTCCTCCTCTCCCTCTCGGACCCCGCCCATTCACTCCCCCATGTTCGGGACGGCTTATTACGCTTTGAAGGCGTGGCAGGCTTTAAGATCAACTATGGGAAATCATTTGTCCTCAACCTCACTTTGCCCCCAGCAGAGGTAACACACCTCCAGACTCTCACGGCCTTATCGTGGACCCATAACTCTATATAGTACTTGGGGATCCACCTAACTCCCAAGATCGAGAAGCTCTACTCCGCTAATTTTCCCCCACTGCTCAAGTCCATTCAGAAAATGCTGGCTCGGTGGAAACCGATGTTCATTTCCTGGTTGGGGAGCATACACGCAATCAAAATGACCCTTCTCCCTAAGCTCGTATACCTCTTTCAAGCACTACCTATTACCCCTGATGGGGACTTCTTTCGGCGATTTCAAATGCAGATGCTCCGCTTCATCTGGCAAGGGGGACATGCCTGATTTTCCTATGCTACCCTACGCCGTCCGAGGAGAGAGGGGGGGACGGGCCTTCCTGACATGCACCTGTACTATTAGGCAGCGCAACTCCGTATACTGGTGGAATGGACCCAGCGGGAGTCGGAAAAGCATTGGCTGCACATGGACAGAAGCGTGGCGGGGAGGTCGATCTGGGACCTAGTGTGGAAACCCAAGAGCGATAGACCCAAAAACGCCTACATCAGCACCCCCACAGGCACTACACTCAAGGTCTGGGATTCGATCTCTGGTGATGATCGGTGGACAACGTTCTCTTCCCCCTTTAATCCTATAAACTTTAACCCTGCCTTTCCCCCGGCGGCACTTGAGGGCCCCTTTGACAGATGGAGGGAGGGGGGTTGCCTAGCACTCACGCATCTTTTCCACGGTTACGCGCCCCTCACTTTTGATAATTGCATGCGGGATTACGGTGTCTAAAGAGCCGAGAGGTACCATCACACACAGCTTCTACACTGGGCTTTACCCCCCTCGGTGAGAGACGCAGCCACCAGACCACTGACACCATTTGAGTCCTTCCTCTCTGGGTCCTCTACCATGTGGGGGGCGATCTCTTTTCTCTACAATCATCTTCTGTCAACTGCTGTGTCCCCTAGACCCCGCTACATGTCCATGTGGGAGGGTGTGCTTGGCCGGGACATCACTGAGGTGGAGTGGTCCTGCCTGTGGACTGACGTAACGAAACACAACCATTCCATAGAGCTACGTGAGGCACACTTCAAAACAATGATGGATTGGTATCTCTACCCAGCCAAGTTGCGTCAGATTTTCCTGAACACCTCGGATAGGTGCTGGAGGGGTTGTGGCCTATTGGGGGACTTCCGCCACATTTGGTGGGATTGCCCCATCATTCGACCTTATTGGGACGAGATTTTATCCCACATTAAAGAAATACTGGGCTATACGATAGAGGAAACGATGGTTCACATTCTGCTAGGCTTTCGAGATCCAGAGCTCGAACATCAAACCAAGGCTGATTAGAGGATAATGTAGCTATGTGTGGGAGCGGCTAAACTTACCTTGGTAGCGGCATGGAAGTAGAAGGCTGCCCCGGCGATTTCCCTATGGCATGCGGAACTGTGGAAACTGTTGAGTGTGGAGAGAATGTCTGACATATTCCAAAACGATTTTACAAAATTCGAATTTCGCTGGGGCTCCCTGGTACAGTTCCTTTCTAAGGGTCTCCCTTCCACAGTCTGTCCGCCCAGTGTGCGTGCGCTCCATTTGTTCCAGCTGTAACCGCCATTCTTCCAGTCTAGTTTTACCAGTAAACATGCTACCACCACTGGGGAGGGGGGAGGGTACGGGGGGTTGGGGGGGAGGGGGGGTTCTGTTCCTTGTTTGAGCGGAGTCCTAACGCTATGATCTGCTGGAGCTTTCCCTCACGAGGGGATATCGAACCTTTATCAAGCCTCAGGCCTATCACCGCTCCTCGGCCTTCTTCACGATACAAACTATGTGTCACGGACTAGTGGTAGGCCTGGACGAGCCAATACTGCTACCCGGATGATGAAGATTTGCTTTAGCTGGCCACACGACTTTGCTCCGAGATAATGGGCCTTTACTTCACCTTGACTCCATAATGCCCCCTGCGTGGGAAGTTGTGCAGGACTGTTGCATGTTTTCTTTTGTCTTTAGTTACCAATAAAAACACTTTTGACAAAAAAAAAGGCCAGAGACACTCACCCAGTCCAATTCCTGGGTCATCACCCTCTCCTATTTCAGGACCTCGCTGCCTCGACCCTTAAAAAAAGGAGAGCCTTCTGGCTCATCATATTACACCTCCGGTCTATTGAAATCCCTTACTCATGGGGACAACCCTTTAGATTAATCTTCCATATGGATGGGAAGATATATCAAATTTGTTCCTTGAGGGAGGCCTGCCAACTACTGAATATCCCAACCAATTCTCCAAAGGACTCCTAGTTGGGCAGAGATCCAAGAGCTCGTAGATGGCACACAGCAGACAGAGGGCCAAGCGACTGCCCATCTGTGCCCTGACTCAGAGACAATCACTAAAGAACATCAGGCGGGTCTGGCCTTCCTCGGTGAGGACACCAGCAATCCGGGGAGGCAGGTACCGAGCTGCTCCAACTGGCAGTCGATTACAAGCAACACTTAACTTTCCCTGGTTCCAATCTTTCAGCAGTTTATGAGGGCGGAAGGCGGGGCAGGACGAGGGTGAACGGGTATTGCAGACCTTTTTCACCCCCTCTCATGGGTCTTACCAGCCAGGACATTTCAGATGTTTATCTTTGTTATGTTTTTTGTTTGTTGACTTCATAGGAGTTTGTTGGGTCCTCCCCCACCTCGGAGTTCTCCTGGAGTAAAATTCTTGCCTTTCTAGACACTCATTTCCTCCCTTATGCAGCCCACACTTGGATCTCCATTTATCATATGTTTTACTTCCACAAACAACGCACTCTTACTGACCCTCTTACAAACCCACATGATCACACCAAATCTTAAAATCATCACTTTAAACTTGAATGGGCTTAACAACCCAGTCAAAAGAAGCGCTATACTCTACTACCTAGAGCACTCAGGCGCCAAATTTGTATCCTCCAGGAGACTCATCTCCTCCCCGGAGACACACACACTGCATTTCCTATTTTCCTCCCAGTCCTCCAATCCACTGGGGTTTACAGTTGGCCCCCACACTTTTATGATAGGCTTGATCTTTGCCCCAAATGAAGGACAAGACTCCATCCTGTGGAAGGCGGTGTCCGAATTTACCCGGTCAACTGAATAGAGGTTACTGTTAGGGGGAAATCTAAACCTTGCTTTTGACAACACCATTGATAGATCAACCTAACGACAGGGCCAACCTGGGGCACTCTCGAAGAAGGGGGCACATTTGTTGGAGGAGGTTGGATTGAAAGATGTATAGAGAACCTTATACTCCACAGACAGGGAATACACGTTCTACTCTCTCTCACAAAACTTCTACAAGAATCAAGTACTCTCTAGGCGCTCAAAATATGGTAACCCATATACAACAAGTTGACATACTCCACCGCACGCTGTTGGATCACTCGGCAGAGACAGTGGGGATTTCTCTCCCCTCTTATCATCCCCCATCTAGATCCTGGCACCATAGGGACACTCTACTGCACTGCCCAGAGGTGATTCAGCAGGATTTTCTGGACAGGAAAGAAACTCCTAGAGCTCTATTGCCACTCTGTGGAATGCTTTGAAGGCGGTGATGAAGGGAGAATTCATTGCGATAGCCTTGTCTGAAAATAAAGCACGTAGGGACATGAAAGAATTGCTCACAAGAGAGGTACAAGACAGGTACAAGAGCTGGAACATACACACCAATGGACTGGCGCTCCATGGATCTGGTGGCAGCTTGAGGCAGCTAGATCACAATTGTCTTCCTCAGATCTCGATAGGGTGGAGTACGCAGCGATTCAATTATGACACGCTTTCTACACCGGGGCAACAGAGGGGAAAAACTGCTAGTCAAAAGACTGAGAATCCAGAGACAGGTGTCCAGTGTTTCTTCTGCGATTAGCACAACAGGGGTGGAATACACAAAGACCAACAGATTACCAAATAATTTCTCCAATTTTATATGGGGCTCTATGACTCGCAGGACCTTCCCACAGGCGCTCCAGCAGGATACCTCCAGGATTACCATTGAAACCTGGAACACGGACCCGAGAGGCCGTATCGTACTTTTGAGGTGGTCGCATCAATAGACCCCTTTCAGGAGATTATTCCTTGAATATCACACATGTTGACAATACTACATTTATCCATTTGCAACAGTGTATGTGGCCAGGTTTCTTGGAACTGGTAAGAACCTGTTTTTAACTGAAAAGAACGGTGGCTCCAACAAAGATTAACCCATGCAGGCTCCTTTATATATAAAGGTAGTCATCCAGCTAAGAAGATTCATTCCCTCTTATCTTCATGCATAGTAGGTGTCACTAGAGAATGTAAATGTAAATGTAAATGTAGGTGTACTTATATAGCGCAAGTATAGGACATCCCTTTCCTGCCCACCCTGCATATGATATTGAGAATATTGGTCCTGATGAAGGTGTTTTAAAGCATAAAACCGACAACTGTTCTCTTTGTGAGTCCAATGATTTTATTATGATTGTGTTTTTATGATGATATGAAGATGGAATTGTCATGTTTGGAATAAATGATATCGTTTTTTTAATAATTTCTCTCACTGGTTTTTATGTTGTGCATTTATATTGATTTTATGTAATAGTTTTTTTTATTATTGTTGGCATAATTGTATGCTTTGCTATGAGCTCTTGACAACCACAATATCCCCCTTTTGTATAAACTTTTAGCTAGGGACATTGTTACTTTCTTGTACCTCCAGCATGCGGCCACCACTAGATTAACGCCTTACCAGGCAGGGCCACTTGCAGACCCAATCTGAATAGGGGGAGTGATATCGGCTCTCTTTAAGCAGAAATTGCTAATGTCCCCTGGCCCTGATGGGTTCATCTAACTTTTTTACAAGACATCTCCAATATCTTGGCTCCTATTCTAACTAAAGTCTATAATGCGATCGGAACCGCCGCTGAATCTCCACCCACCATACAAGAGGCTGCATTGGTGATTACACCTAAACCAGGTAAAGATAGGTGCCAGTGCGCTTCTTATTGGGCCGATCTCCCTCTTGAATATCAGCCTGAAACTGTTCACTGGGATTTTGGCGTCACATTTGTCTCCTCTTCTTTCTAGCTTGGTGGATCCCAACTAGGCAGGCTTTGTGCCCAACAGACAATACACAGATAATACTAAGGGCCTGCTCCATATGGTAGACAAGGCACAGCCCTTTGACACTGAATGCATGCTCAGCTCCATCGACACTGAAAAAGCATTCAATAGAGTCCACTGGCCATATTGGAGAGAAACATTACGACATTTCCCGCTGCCCGCCAGATACATACAATGGATCATGAGTAGCTACACTATGCTCACAGCAACGGTGCTAGTAAACAGAATTGCCTCTACTCCCTCCAGCATTCGGAGAGGAACACAACAGGGATACCCACATACAGGGGGTGTGATATGGGGGAGACAAGCACATGCTCAGACTGTATGCAGACAATGTCATAGTGTCACTGGAGGACCCTCTGACCTCTTTGCAAGCCTTCATGAAATAGCTAAAACAAGTCAGTCAAGCGGCAGATTTTAACACCAATATCCATAAATCCCTAGATATTAACACCCCTACCTTTGCGGAACTACAATGCACATACCCAGGTCAATGGGCTCCAAAATAATACCATATCTTGGGTTACAACTCACGGCCAATACACAACACACAGTGACACTTAACTACAACACCTTACTCCACCAGTTAAGTTACAAGAGGACCTATGCTGATGCAATGAAAATGACCACATTACCTTAACTACAATATCTCTTTCAAACCCTGCCATTAAAACCCCCTACAGACTCCTTGCAATCCATATATAGAGAGGTAGACCAGTTTATATGGGCAGAAAAGAGACCCCCCTTATGTAGCGATCTATGTTACAGACCTCTGAGAGAAGGCAGAATCGGGTCGCTGAATCTAAAAGAATATCTTCGAGCGGCACAAATGAAGACATTCATAGAGTGGTCCCACCTCGAGTCTGAAAAACATTGGCTTTTTATGGACAGAGCGGTGGCGGGGCAATCACTATGGAAGATTCCAGTCCTCCCCAAAGAGGCAGGCCAAAAGCTTCTATCTATCTCCAGTTACACAAGCCCCCCTAACAGCAGGGTATAGAGTGACTGTGAAAAGACCTCTGATTACCTTCCCATCCCTGCTGATGCCAATAGTGGCCAACCAAGATTTTAACTCGGGCCTTGAGATAGGGGCGGTCACCCATTGATTATAGTAGGGACGTGATGCATCCATCAGTTTGACCCCAAGCCCAGTGATGTTTAACTCCTTTAGAGAAGTGGTTGTTTTCCAAATCCTCAAATTCACGTCTCATCTCCGAGTTATTTTGGCTAACTTCACCCCCTCTCAGCTACTAAATCCCTGGGCCTGAGAAGGTGTGAGGCTGAACTGGGTCGCTCCCTTTTGCAGCAGGGATGGGGGACATGTAGTATCATGGGCGCCACACAGCCCACAACATATTGAGGATAAAGACGGCTGCTAAAATAGCCACGTATTGGTCCCTGACACCCTGGGACTTCAAAGAGTGAACCCAACTCATTCCCCCCTTTAATTGTGAGATTGGGGTTCCTCAGGCACCCAATCACACTTTGCTCTGGGACTGCCCTAATATCACCTCATACTGGATGCAAGTAACTGATGATATTGATGCCTATTTTGATACACAGCTATCTCGCTTTCCAGCTTACAACCTTCTTGGCCCACCAAATGCCCTCACATTTCTTCTCAAATCACACAGTGGACACCAGTTTGGATTGGCATTGGGAGCAGCTCTTCAAAACGTATTGGCTCTTTGAGAGTCTGGGAAGCTCCCCTCCGACATGGGTCGGTTACACCGTATATGGCACATATTAGACATGGAGGGAGGGGAGAGTTCACAGAAGTTTCATTGTTCAATGTTCATTTCTTTGTTGACAAATAAGAATCAGCTAAGCTTCATGCTGCGTCATGAGCTTGTTTGCCTCATTATAATTCCTTTCATGCTGGAAAAATAATAAAGAAATGTAAACAAAAAATAAAAATAAAAAATAGGAGGGAGCTGCATGACCACTGTGTGGGAATATTTTTGGCCACAGGGACCCCATCCCCAGTGGCCCGGCTTGTAGCTTTGGTGTCCTAGTATAAACACAGGGCATCCACATTTTTGAATTTGGGGACCACAGGGGGAGCCTCAAGGTCCCGAAGGCCCCACCTGCTCCCCACCTCCAGCGGTAGCCGGAATTGCTTTGACACCCAGGGACATGCAGCTCCCTGGGTGTCAATGCAATGTGTCTGTTTCCCTGTTCACTTCATAGCGAGCAGCGAAACAGACACTGCTTTGCAGCCAGCAAGCTAGAGCATTTTTGTTTTCTAAAAGTAGAGAGTTTGCTATGGCTTGGCACGAGCGGTGCTCCCACCAAGCCATAGCAAACTGCAAAGTCCAGGAGGTTGGTACCCTGACTCATTGCTACAGCCGGCCCTTGGGGGTGGTGTTATCCATGGCCATATACGGCTCCTAGAGGATGGGCACGTGGCTCCCCTCCTTTGTAATTAAGCCCTGTCATGCTTGCCACAATGGACCCCCTTAATTATTATATATGTGCCCTGGGGAAGTGGCAGTCCCCGGGGCTGCAGGGGAAGTCCTAGGGTCTTCCAGATTTTTTTAGATTCTATGTGCCTTGGGGAGGTGGTGGACTCTAGGGCAGCATACCAGGCCTTTGGGATTACCTCGCATTTTGTATTAATAAAAAACAGTGTGGCTCTGGGAGGTAAAGGGGCCGGATCCCCCAAGCATTAATATATAAACTAGCCCCGGGGATATGGCAGTCCCCAGAGCCAAGGGGGGCCTGCGCAGGCCCTCATCATCATCTCTAACTGCCCCCAGGACCTTGCCCACTCTGGGGCCTAAATTAAATGAAGCCTAGGAGCCCCCCACTTCATTTTTTTCCATACAAATGCTTTTTTTGTCCTGGACAGGGGCCTGTGGGACCCTTCAAGAGGCCAAGCGGGTTAGGGCGTTTCTACACCACCCCCTCATCTTTTCGTAAAAATGTTTTTCTGTGACTCAGTTCAACTAGTCACAAGATGGTTTGCCAATACTTCCTTATTTGCAGTGCTGTCAGCCAATCCGATCTCAGCCACATGATCAGGAGGGGTCACAGATCCACTGCGGCCTCAGTTGTGAATCAAAAAAATCTTTACATTTCTCAACAACTACCGAATGGATCTACATCATTTAACAAGAAGATTGCTTTCTGGGCCAAGAGCTAACTTTCAGACAAATTTGGTGTAATTCCGTTCAGCAGTTTGGGCTTTAGCCGTGTCTAAAGTACCCAATGGAAATTAACATGGATAAAAAGAGTTTTAGGGCCTCCCTTTTTCTCAACCCACAATTAACATATCACCCCAAAATTTTCAAAACAGCAGCTCAAGTGAGCATCAAGCAAGTTGTGAAACTTTTGCAAAGATTCATAAAACATTGTCAAAGTTATTGCTGAATGAAAAAAGGCTATTGCTATAGAAATAGCATCCTAACTATAACTACCTACTGGTGACCCATGTACCACTATGTGTTTCTTTTATGTCTATCAAAGTCGAGCTGTGTGTGATGCTAACTTGCTCTTTAAAAAAAACGTATTCCAATGTAATGGTCAAGTGACCACGACCTCGTGTGTGGTCGAAACACGTTATCCCTGCTGACTGAATAAATACCTTTAAACTGCTAATCAGTGTGGCTTGGAAGTTTCTGCCTGTGGAAGGTAAAATTCGGTATATATATGTATATAATTGGTGGCGGTTAGAAAGGTTATTTTTAGTATTCCCACTCCAGATTATTCAACAATAAGGAAAGTGTTGGACTTCAGAAGGCTAGATTTATAATTCCCACTCCACTGTATACAAAATTGGGGAAAGGCCCTTATTACGAACGACTATGGTGACTCATGGGACTACTGTAGTCGTGGTAGTGGTCAATGGACCACAAGACTCGCTGTCCACCCGCCATATTCTCACTATGTTGGTTGAACCGCCACAGAAACACTGCTACCCCCAGGGATCCACGATCCCTGGTTGTTTTGCAGTGGTGCGAGGCTGGTAATATGCTTGCGGTGCTGCTGCAGCACTGCCACGCATATTACTAGTTTCCCCATCACCACTGTTTTAATGGCGGTACGACTGCCATGAAAAGTGTGGCAGTTAGGAAACTCAGGATACCCTACAGGGCCCCCTGTTGCCTCTGCACCAGGGGTTGCATGCAGAGGGGCACATGGTGTGCCCCCTTGTATGCCTGCACCCCCAGTTCCTGCAGTGCATGGACTTCACAGACCATTTCCTATAGCAATGTGCAATGGCGTTCCCATTGCTGTGCGTTGCTCACAAATAAGCCTTAGCACGGCACCGCCGGTGGCCAGCCACAGCAGGACTGCCCGACCTGGATTCAAGTCAGAATCTGCCAGGTGGTCTCACTATGGGTGTAGGGGTCTTGGAGCAGGGCGCTGGTGTGGCGGCCAGCTCCAAGACAGCCATACTCATAATAAGGCCCATAATGTTGGACTCTGAATGGGTTAGATGGGCTAAGCGCACCCCAGTCTAAGCAACAGTGGCGACAGTGTGGGACTTCAGAGGGGTTACATTTTCCATTCCCACTCCGGTCTACACAAGAGTGGTGAAAGTGTTGGACTAGGGAGGGGTTAGATTTGCTATTCTCACTCCAGCCTAAGCAACAGTACGGAAAGTGTTGTACACTTGGGGGTTAGATTTGCTATTCCCACTCCAGTCTAAGCAACAATAAGTGAAGTAAGTCTGGGTTTCGGAATGGTTAGGTTTACTATTCCCAATCCAGTCTAAGCCACTGTAGGGAAGTGCTGGACTTCAGAGAGATTACATAACACATTCCAACTCCTAATCATTTTGTAAAAACTATTGAAATGCCTAATTAAAGAAAATTATTAAATCATACAAAATATAAACTTACCTACTTTATAATTTAATTAAAAACCAACAAATTAAAGCATACGTTTTTAATAAAAAATAAAAACTTGAAAAAAGGAAAAGCAACCTCATTTCCCTACCCAGAAGCATAAAAACAAAAAAAAACAGAAGAATGAAATAAGTACAATAATAAATTGAAGTATTACTTACAAAAACCCTCAATAAAATGTACTATTATAAATGATAATACATTTTACAAACATTGTTAAAGCACTTACCACCAAATTAATAAATATGGCCAATAATTTACATAATAAGTGAACCTTCAAAAACATACATAATAAGTATCAGTTAATCACCTAGATATAATAATCAATGGTTTACAGAAATATTATAACTTCAATAATTTACCACCGTAATCCCTTAAAAAACCAACAACCCACTACTAAAATATAAATTACAGAAATTTCTAAGAAAAACATTTAAAATTAAATATAAATTTAAATGTACAATTAAAAATTAGTTGACATTAATATAACATTAATTGTAATTTAATTAACTTTGTATTGTATCCCCCTGCAAACCCAACAACCAGCTTCTAAAAAAATAAATAACATATCAAAGTGTAAATATACATTCAAATGAAGAAATTCCACTTGATTACATATATATAACAATCGATCTGCATAATATTTAATGCTCTTCAACTCCAACAACTTCATGTGCAAAGAATACACGTTGAGAACAGTGTTGCAAATTTAATTTTTGTAGGCTGGATTGGCATTCACTGCAATGTAGTAGAGTAGAATGGCATACTGTGGAGTGGCAAACACTGGTGAGGTGTACAATGGAATAGCGCAGAATGGAGTGTGCCACAGTAGAGTCGCAGACACTGGAGTGGTGTATAGTGGAGTGGCATACAGTGGAAAGGTTTAGAGTCAAGTAGCATAGAGAGGAGTGTTGTACCATGGATTGGTGTAGAGTGCTATAGGATGTAGTGGAGAAGGGCACATTATAGTGGCATATAATGGAGTTGTGTAGACTGTAGCGTCATAGAGTGGTGTCAGGTACCGTGTAACAGCATACAGTAGAGTGCTGCACACTGGACTGGTGTACAGGAGTGGTATGGAGTTGAATATAATATAGTGGAGTGGATACAGTGACATGGGACATCAATGTATGACATATTGCAGCAATGAAGAATATGTTGTGCAGTTAGGCACAACATTGAATTCACATAGACAAAGCAAGGGCTCATAATTGTGATATTCACAACCCATTGTCTCACACATTTGATCAACATAATCTTCCTACTCCCAGATGAAGTGGCCTACAAGTAGATGGTTTCCAGGAAGCCTACGTTGCAAGGACACACTGCACATAGCACCTGCAGCCATGTTCCCATGTGCATACAACCTGATGCATGTTATTGAGACTAGGACAACCTATGCCCTCGCCAACTGGCATGTACATGTAGGAAATGTTTAAGAGCAAGTCACCAGCATAAATTCCTGCAGCTGTTTTTCTCATGGCAATTATGATGCATTGGTGAGGAAGTTCATACATGGAAATGCACTCGTGTGCCTTTGAAGTCATATATTTCTAAGACAACAGAACAGCTACCCAGGTTTGGTTAAAGAGAAAATCTTATGATGAACATATGAAGCACCCTCTTCACCCCACAAATCAGACAGTAATGCAAAATCATAATGCATGATGTTGTGGAAGAAAATATGCCATGAAAACCATAGCAGAGCCCATCCACTGCAATGTATAGCCCAATAGTAACCCATCACAGAGAGGCACCATATCCCCATTGAGCCTCTCATTGAACAAACACATTACCTGCTCCAAGGTCTGTCTACACCAGAAACTGCAAATACATAATATGCCACAGTGACAGTGGTACTACTATACTGCAACAGGTCATCATATACACATACATTGCCCTGCAGCATTAGCAAGGCCACCACAAAGGTTTATAAGAAAATATAGTTTTAATCAATGCTATGCAATTGTAATAAAGTTCCAAACAACAAGGCCAATGTCCAGTTCAAATATCAGACAGTACTTTTGTGCCCAAAATGTTGCCACACAATTCAATGCCAGGGGAAGCTCCCCAGGATAGTGGTATCAAATGGGCACACCAGGCATACAAGGCACACCAGGCACTGCTTAGGGGGTATGGGTGGACAGGGGAAATTGGTTAAATGCTTGGCAGGGCTGACCCTGGAAGGGGGAGGGCAGGCTAGGGTAGTGGGAGGGCTGGACCTGGAAGGGGAGAGCTGGACCTGGAAGGGGAGAGCTGGACCTTGGAGGAGGAGGGCTGGCTGGGGTAGTGGGAGGACTGGATCTGGAAGGGGGAGGGCTGGCTTGGGGAGTTGGAGGGCTGACCTCTGAAGGTGACTATGGGGGATGACCATGGAGGTAGCTATGTTCGCCACCTTTTTGTCAGAACGTGGGGGGTATTTTGTGGCTCTCTTGGATGATTTAGGTGTGGGATTGGAGAGGGTGGCTCTCTTACCCTTCCTCTCCTGTTGGGAAGGGACTTCATCATCAGGTCTGATGGTTCCACCCTTCTCAGGAGGGTGGCTGGAAGTGGAAGTTGAAGGGATTGGTGATAGATAAGCCAGGTCTCTTAACTCTGTGAGGGGTTTTGGAGGGAGAGGAAACTGAGGTCTGAGATGTGGATGCATGTTTTCTGTCTGAATGTCTCTGAGTGTCCTGTGATGGTGTTGTTGGTGTTTTGTCTTGTGTACTGGGAGTGGGTGTTGTGCATGGTGTAGTGGGTGTTGTGTGTTTGCGTTTCTTGGAGTGGTATTGATGTGTGCTACTTGTGGATGTCAGGTTTGCGTGTACTCTGGTCAGGTGGGGGCATTGGAAGGGTGGAGGGGCAAGCCAAATGAGCGAGGCTGGCAGGCTGGTCATTCTGGATGCCTGCCAGCAGTGTTGAGGCCAGAGAGTGCGCATATCTCTGCAGGCCTGCGATTCCCGAAGGAATGCTTCCAGGAATACAACAATTTGGGACATCTTGTTGCCATGATCCTGGAGGGCATTCAGGACTGCAGTCTGACCCACTGAGATTTGCCGCAGGACGTCTGTGGCCTCCACACTGAGGGCAGCAGGGGATACAGGGGCAGGGGCTGCGGTGCCGGGGGGGAAGGAGACTCTACCCTTCTTAGGGGAGAGGTCCAGATAGCAGGTTGAGAAGCAGCATGGAGGGTGGACACAGAACGTGGTTGGGTGGACGGAGATGTTTATGCTGTACTTCCTTGGTCCTCCACCACCATGGAGTCACCACTGGAGTGTGATGTTGTGGAGCTTGGTCTATCATCTCCTGTCTCTTCCAGGGAACTCCCATAACCCTCTGAGGCACTGGTCCCTTCTGTGTCGCTCAACCCTCGTGGACCACTCATGCCAGCTGTTTCCCTAATGGTGTCAGGCCCCTCTCCTTCCCTGCCCTCGGTTGATGCTGTAACAGAAGGAGACATAGGTTCAATACAATGGCAGTGCTACAAATCTGAGAGCAAATATCTATTCAACTGTTTAGACATCAGTACAGTAAGTTAGTTGTACACAGATTGGCTACAGCAGCCCAACCTTTGGCATGAGAACAGGAAGTATTGGCACATCACGTGTATAAGTCAAACTACATGAGATGTTGACAATAACAATTCCCATTGCATGTGCCAACATATACATCCCACATCCTATTGTGTGTAGCAATACCAGCATGCATCCTTTCAAACAAGCAATACATCCAAAAGTGTAGTGTGCCTCTAGCACAGGTATCTCCAACATTTTCTGTAATAAGAGCTACTTAGGTTAAATGACAATCATCCCGAGCTACTAATGTTTCATCCAAGCAAAAGCTTTTATATTAGTCAGCTGCACACAGAAGAGCTACTCAGAGGTAGCTGGAGAGCTACTGATAGCTCAACAGCTACTCGTTGGAAACGCCTGCTCTAGCATCATGATGAAAGGTCTTATGCTCACACCACTACACATACAAACTGAGACATGAAATTATGTAAAAAAAACTTGCATGCATACAATAATGACTTGTTGTATAGTGGAATACCTACTTGGGCATCACAAGCCAAAGGCATAATTGAAGTGGAGACCACACCCAGCGTACACCCCCAATGATCAGGCTCACTGCTGTCCACTTCCTGATAATGCAGTTGACACATTCACATGAACGGAATTGCTACATGTCTCATGGAGTGTGGTTAAAATTGTTGAAATCACCATGTAATTGTGTAAACAAAGAACAAGGCAAATTAGTCTGGCTAGGGCAATCTCAGACAAAGACATTACATGTGAGCAGATCTCATCCAGAGAGCATTTGTCAATATCAGTACAACCCTTAAAGGACAATAGTCATTAGAATGAGCCTCTCTGTGAAGAGAGTGGCCTCCACAAGGACAGGGAATGTGCAGTCCAAGCCATTGTCTGGTGTATGTCTTCCCTATGTTGTGCTGACTGCTAATACTTAGGGCACATCAATGTCACAAGATGTCACCCCCTGATGCATGTCAGTAGCCACACCTTGACTGTGCACTGATGCACATGTCTACCCCTCCTCAAAGCATATACAGTAAGCTCTGCCACTCAGATTAACATTGCCTGACTCTATAGCAAAGTATAGCACAATTTTCTCAAACATACCACGTTTCCATCTGCCTGATCCCATACAACCATGTGAACCCTCATGGGTTAACACATTCACCCAATCCAGAAACAATGCTCAATTGTAACAACCTACCTCTGTCTGCCCATCACAAAGACATATTGCCATGTACACAATGTACAATTTAACATCACCTAATGCATATTGTTTTTTTTCAATCTACACTGTCTGTGCATTTGTGCAGTTGCAGTGATAGTGCGAGGAAAAAATCTATTGTGATGCTATGCTACAGTTAGGCAACTTAGGATTCAATTGTGAAGCTGTCATCTGTTACATTTGGGCTTACAAAACACATAGGACAAGGGTGATCTTCTGTAAACTCCAGACATTTATCTCCAGTTGGGATCTGCAATGATGGTAAGATGTGTTTGTCTGACACTACCTATTTAAATACTACATCTAGTGGAGACAGTTGTATACACGAGTCACCTCCTGCCGTTCCTACAAAATAAAATTCCTACGCAATGCATCGCACATGAGACGTCTCGAAGCTTCCTGGGGTGATGATGGCTGGGATAAATGTAGTCATTAATGCAAAAACTTACACTCAGCCCAATACTCACCTGCAGCTAGCTGCTGTTGGCCCCTCAAATGTCCATCAAGCTCTGACTGGGTCACCACCAGAATGCGGGCCATTAGGGGGTTCATGGACAGGTGCACCAACCTGCCACTTCGAGGAGCCAGCCCCAGCTGCTTCTCAGCGACGTTCTTGCTGAGGCGGCAGATGTTGTCCCATCTCTTGTGGCAGTGAACTTTTACTGTTGGACTTTGAGCTGTAAACATGAAAGACATGTGGAAACAGATTGTCACAGAAAGATAGTAGACCTTTGTGTGCAAGTTATGAATTGACTTGACACCTACCACACACATGGATCCATGGACAGCTTAGTCATTCAGACCATTTCACATGCCACGCTCTAATCGAGCTTAGTAATTACAATGGCAACGTCTGTGAGGATGAACCGACTACATGGGTATTATATACGCATCCTGAGGCTGCCAACTTAGATCATGGTGAGCAAGTACATCCTTGCTGGTTTGTGATATGAGGGACCATGACAGACAGTACACTGTTCTGAAAACCTCTAGGATATGTACTCACTGTGTCTTACAGTACAAACACCTTTATGACAAGACACATTGCATTGTATCACGTTGTACAGAGGGCACAGTAAGGTACATGACACAACATGCACTCACTAAGGTGACAAGGTAAGGGCTAACATGTGTCTAAATAAGAGCTAGTACTGTTTGTGACCAAATAGGAGTGGGCACTACTCAGATGGCTAACCTAGTCAGCTGAGATATGTGGATTTTCTACATGGTGCATTCACAGGACAGCCCTTTTGCCAATTGTGACTTTAAAACTGGGATGCCATCCCAATGTTCACGTGGATATTGAATGGGAGAGTTGAGACAGTAGTTACACATGTGATCCTCACCACAATATGCCACCAATTGTTTCATTACATCTACACTGTACATATCTCAGATGTGTACGGGGTGAGTCAAATGAACTATTCAATACAAAAACAGGCCTTGATATAGAAAGCACTCATCTCGATTGTGTACCTGTATACCCATTTTCTGGGCCTTTCTGTGCCCTCTGCCCAATACACATGTCTCATCTCATTTATGTTAACATTGTAAGGATGATAGTGAACTTTAAACACCTCACAGGCAACAGGTGTGCCATGTGAAAAATGGAGCAGTCACCAGTGTAACTGGAAAATTGCCAAACCTCATTCTGGCTTCATCCTCATTGTATGCAGTCAGGGCTCATGAGAAAGGAGGCTCTACTTACCATTGCACCATAACTGCGTAGTCATTAAGCACGTCAAAGTAGCTAACAAGAACCAGAGCAATGCAGAGTGCAAAATCTGAGGTAAAAACGTTAAAGATAGCTACACTCAAACCAATGGGACCACACACTCCACAGACTTAAGTGCAACATATGGATTGTCATGTATGGGTCATGTAGTGGTCCACAATCAAGGCATCTACATTGGCTTGCACTCTGAGGCACATACTAGTGTACAGTTACATTAGCTAAAGATGCACATGCAGTGCGTCACTGGCATTTCTCTATTGTGTATAAACAGAGGAGAGAGTAAGGGTGGTTCGACCAGTAGGTCAGGTGGGAACTCCTGGTCCCCTTGGGTATAATAATCAAACAAAAGAAGGAGTAACCACTAGGGGTACTGAATACCTGTATAATTATTACGGTATTTTGGGTTGCATACCCTGCGACCCAGTATGGGACAATCCTTTGTCCTTTGAAGACCCCTCACTCACCAACCTAGTTGGTGACATGCTTCATCATCGGGGTCCCACCCGGACAGCCGAATGCCATCCAGGTGTGCTGCGACACCTGATTACAGTGGAGCGGGTTATTCGTTTTTATATGTGATAAGGGTAGAAAAGTGTGTTTAAAAGTTGTTTCAACACTACCCACTCGGAGACTTTATTCTGGAGTGGTTGGACAACTCCCGACAGACCTGCTGCTAGGCTAAACTGCCAGATTTCCAGAATCCGCAAATGGCGGCTGCACGAGCAGGGTCGGTGAGCTCATGAAGCCCTAAATCAGCGTGCTTCTAGTTTTTAATCAAAACTAATCGGAGAGCAACACTTTTTTCACAAATCACCTGTTTGGGATTTCACCTGCACTTTAGGCTAGGACTGGATACACCTTAGCGTGTGTAGACCACCCAGCCTAAGTTACACTGGTCCTGACGAAAACCTCTATAATCACACGTAGGTTGAAACATGTAGACCTCCCTCCCCTTTTTAATACGTCTCTTTTGACACCACAGCCTACCTAATAAGGCAAAGGTGCCCCATGTAAATACTACTGTTTATATTTTAATGGTTGTCCAACCACTCCAGAATAAAGTCTCCGAGTGGGTAGTGTTGAAACAACTTTTAAACACACTTTTCTACCCTTATCACATATAAAAACGAATAACCCGCTCCACTGTAATCAGGTGTCGCAGCACACCTGGATGGCATTCGGCTGTCCGGGTGGGACCCCGATGATGAAGCATGTCACCAACTAGGTTGGTGAGTGAGGGGTCTTCAAAGGACAAAGGATTGTCCCATACTGGGTCGCAGGGCATGCAACCCAAAATACCGTAATAATTATACAGGTATTCAGTACCCCTAGTGGTTACTCCTTCTTTTGTTTGATTATTTCTCTATTGTGGCCAATGGCAGTGGCCGCCATGGCTGAGCACGCCTACTACAATTTTCAAATCCTCAAGTGGTGGCTGCAATGACAGGGCCCATTGGCTGCCTTGTTATCATCATAGGCGGGCTCAGACCTCGGGGGACAGAATCTCTCCACCGCGTTGCTGGCATTTTTCTAATGCGGCAAATGACAGTGGCTGCTGTGACTGAGCACGCTTACCACTATTTTCAAATCCTCAAGCGGTGGCCACGATGACAGGGCTTATTGGCTAGCATGTTATTATCATAAGCGGGCTCAGACCACTGGGGTCAGAATCTCTCCACCATGTCACTGGCATTTTCAATTGTAGCTAATGGCAGTAGCTGCCCTGGCTGACACATATCACGCGGGTCACATCAGCTTGCATTCGCAGTTCTTGCATAACAAATTGCAGCAATATGCTCCACCCAGTATCAAACATCAGTAGCACTTTGTAAGGTGACTCAATAGTGGGACACTCATTTTTCTCAGCTTTTACATGGAATGCAGTAACTAGAGGTTTTCTAACATTGCTCTACCATGCCTCACATATCAGTATTATCCGTGTGTGCATGGACACACCTCACCAGTCGAGCTGTGTATCCTTGTTATGACTGTGCCAAGGTGTGTAATGCAGACTCCTCGGACAGTTATAGCAAACTCTGCACAAAAGGAGTGTATATGATGTACACAGTGCTGTGACAGACTCATGTGTTCTCTAGAATTGAGGAAATGGCTGACTATGAGGATGATGGTCTGCATCCTTTACATCAAGGGGTGCCATGTTAGTAGATAACAGGTATATCAATCTCCAGCCTAATGCTGTGTGCCACCTATGATGTGTTCACACCCCACATAGATGAGTATCCATGAATTTGCAATGGCCTAAATGTATGTCATCTACACCGCTACCCCATACGGTTAGTTTGTATGTACATATCATCTATGTCACAACCTAAATGATGCGTGTTACAAGAGGGAGAGAGAGGACTAGATAGCTAGTCCGAGTCCCCGAGGGTTTATATGTGATTAAACAAAGAGGACTAGCTTAAGTTGACCAAAGTTTTGCAGTACTCTAATTAGTTCTGTCACGGGCACCTTGTTGGTGTATTCATGAAGCCCTCACCCACCAACCTAGTTGGTGGCATGCTTCATCATCGGGCCCACCCAGTGACACCTAGTATGTCCCGGATGTGCTACGACGCCTGATTACAGCGGAGCTGGTATATTGCTGAGAGTGCAGTGAGTGAGGTTGAGTGAGTTGTGATTTAAAACGGCTTGGTGGTGGTCCCAGTACCCGAGGGTAAATTAAATTTTAATAACTGGGCCGTCACCAGCGGTTAAAAGTAAGGCTACAGGACGCGTGAGGGTGGCGAGTTACTGCCCCCTGCGCCCTTCAGATGGTCGACATGTTTCAGCCAGTGCCTTAGAGTATTCTGGCTTTCCTCAGGACCGTTTTTTAAAAGGTGTAGTGAAATAAAACAGACTTAGTGTTGTGGTACAGACTATGTGATACACTCACTAAGGCGTTTTTCTATATGTGAGAGGGGGATTCCCTTCTCATGCATACCTGTATAGACAAACATTAAGGACAAGGACAAAACATTTATAGAGAGAGTCAGTAGTCAATTTAGACATATGGTCAACAATGCTTTGGTGGCCGGATCTATAGTGCAGGGTGAGAGGACTATAGTCGGCTAGGTGTGATGGTACTGGTGGTGCCATCAGAGTGAAAATACGCGACTAATTAGGAGCGTGGTGTGGCTAAAACACGAAAATCACACTGAAAGAAGTTGACTTAGTGTGGCAGGGCGCAAGAAAATTGTTCTTACGCTTTGGGTTACTAGCCAAGGCTTCCTGGAGGGAAGCGGTAAGGGGATGACCCTGTGAGAGAAAAAGAGATAGGCTGTAGGGGTTAGGGACCTGTGAGGAAAGAAGCGCTTACCCAGTTTGTTGTTTGGAGGCTTGTCAGGTTTGTCATACTCACAGTCTTTCTGGTCAGTGCCTGCCTTGAACCTGTTGTCCCGCTGTCGTCCTCCGGTAGAATGAGCCTGTCGACGTGTGGGCTTTTATACTATGGTTAACAAAGTAATGATGAGCACCTGTGGGAATAGTCAGGGTGGAAAGACTACCCCTTTGTGTTGTTGTTGCTCATGCTCGTGGTTTGCACACTAGTCTCTCGTGCATGCTCAGTATGACAGCGCGATTGCTATGTTACTGCTCATGCTCATGATTTGCACACTAGTTTCTCGCACATGCTCAGTATGATTGCGTGATTATAATGTTACTGCTCATGCTCATGATTTGCACACTAGTTTCTCGCACATGCTCAGTATGATTGCGTGATTATAATGTTACTGTTCATGCAGATGATTTGTACACTAGTCTTTTGCGTATGCTCAGGTTGATAGCGCGATTACACTCTGTGTGATAAAGTAATTAAGGTACATGTAGCAACAAAAATATGCCGCTGTAGGTACGGGGAGAGGGGCAACACCCGTGTTGGCACGGGGGATTATGGCACGGGGGATTGACCACTGTACACAGGCGAGGTAACTGTGACTAGTGTTGGTCTAGGGTGTGACTGAGTTCCACGGTATGGCGTCGTTGAGTCCATTGGTTTGGGTGGATAGGCGATATATCCAACGTTGATCCTTGCTGAGTAATTTCTTCTCATTATCCACTGCCAGTTCCGGTAGTTGTTCGATGATGGTCCAGGTCAGGTCATTGGGGGTGTGTCCCTGGGTGATGAAATGACTGGTCAGTTTGCTAATGTTCTTCTTGCACCTGATTATGCTCCTGTGTTCTGTGACTCTAGTCCTTATTTTGCGGGCGGTCATACCGATGTATCGGAGGCCGCAGCTGGAGGTAAGTACACGCATATATAGGCAGCGCACAGCTGCGAGAGTTTGACAACATCACCATGGCCGAGAACCATGGCCATACCTTTACGGAGGAGGAGGTCAACGATATTCTCGCAGTCCCCTCTTTTCAAGTTGATTTCAACATTGCTAATTCCATAGCCCAAACAACTGACTGGGAGACCCTCACTGAGAAAAAGAGAAACAGGATCCGCACCATCCTCCATGGAGTGATCCTAGCCCAATATGTCAAAACCAACACGGCCCCAAGAGGACTGATTGTCACCAATGCACCCAGGATCTTCCTAGATGACCCCACCTTCAGGAAGGACTGGGCCCAGATCGCCTGGCACTGCACCAGGGATTGGATGATACTAATTATAAAAACTGCCAAACGCCTTTCAGAAGCCATCGTAATTGAAATCCAATTAACAGAAAGCCACTTCAAAACAACCCTGACAGCCTACAGAAAGAAATTAGACGACCAAAATAAAGAAATTAACGAGTACAAGGAGTACCTGACCCAAGCTAAAATTAAGAAATTTGAGAAAGACCTCAAAAAATGTAGCTATGCCAAAGTCTTTCCATACTCTGAAGAAGACTTTACCCCACCAGCCAATAACTCAAATGCCTCAGACTCCTCAGCAGATGACAGTTCTGCATCCAGTGACTCTAGCAACAGCTCACACAAACGGGGTGGCAGAGGCCACCGCGGACAACGCTGGCCAAACACCTGGCAGGTAGGACAACCTGGACATTACTTCGGGCCCCCAACGAACTTTGGCCCAATGCAAAACCCCTACTTCGGATACCAGCCAATGTATACACCTGGCCCCATGCCCTTATTCCCAGGAAACCATGGACCCCACATGCCTCCTTTTTTAGGACAGGACAGAAGAACACGCGGAAGGAGAAGACACAACCCGCAACCACAAGTACACTGGGCCAAAGAAGGGGACCCAGTGAGCGCGAACACTCGCCAGAAGGCACCCAGCCAACCGGGAACCAGCAAACCATAAACCAAGCAACCCATGAGTCCATGGTGTTTAACCTTTCTAACATTTCACTGACACCCAAACAGGTCTCAGTACTAGAAAAGGGACTATCCTTCGTGCCAACGACCAGATTGGACTAATTTAAACTGCACGTGGAACTGGCGGAGTTCATGAGGAAACTAAAACTCAAGGCCTTCTTCGAGAAACCCTCGAGGGATGACTCAACTCCCACTGAAAACCCTAACATCACAGGCCTGAGGACCAAATCCACCTTCACTCCGACACCCTCCACAGTGCCCCCAGAGATCACCACTTTTGAATTGGCTGTTTACAATGATGTCGAGAACCTAGAACCAACCAACCACTTCAACAACCTGTCGAAGGAAGACAGAGAAATCATCCAGGAACTCAAAAACAATCCCTCTATCATAATAAAACCTGCCGACAAGGGAGGAGGCATTGTGCTCTTAGATAAACAGGACTATGACACCGAATGTCGCCGACTACTAAGCGACCAAAGAAACTATAAAAAACTGGAACATGACCCAACCAACTCACTACAAAGTACTATCCAGGCACTAGTGAAGACCGCCCATCAGGCGGAACACATCTCCAAACAAGAAGCAGAGTACCTCTGCCCCCAAAAGATAAAAGTACCATACTTTTACACAGTACCAAAAATACATAAAGGTATTCTCCCCCCCCCGGGCAGACCTATAGTGTCTGGCATCAACTCCCTTCTGGAACCCCTCTCTCGCTATTGCGATTTCTTTCTTAATCCACTGGTCCAGCAAACCCCCAGTTACATCAAGGACACCAAACACTTACTACAAGTCATCAACAACACTGAATTCAACCCAGAAACCCAAGTCCTGGTGGGCCTGGATATTGAAAGCCTTTACACCAGTATCCCCCAGGACGCCACCATCCAAGTCCTGAGACAGGTACTCATGGAGTCCCCATGGCCGCACCGCACACCCAGAGACTTCATCCTCCAATGTGCCACAATAGCACTAAAGGAAAACTATTTCAAGTATGAGGGAAGCCTGTACCTCCAAACCAACGGAACTTCAATGGGCAGCGTCTTCGCCCCAAGCGTGGCAGGACTCTGTGTCCACCTCTTTGAGCAGACCCACATCACCCACAACACCAATCCCTATACCGGGAATATTCTCACATGGCGTCGATATATAGACGACATCCTTATGATCTGGCAGGGATCAGAAATAACTCTACAACTCTTCCTCACTTGGCTCAATGAAAGAGACCCATACCTGAAATTCACAAGCACCTCGAGTGCAAGCCACTTGGCGTTCCTTGATCTGAACATATGGGCCAAAGATGGCCAATTGATCACTACCACCTATTACAAGCCTACCTCAAGGAACTCACTCCTCCACTACACAAGTTTCCATCCCCGCCCTTTAAGGGAAAACTTACCATTTGGGCAGTTTCTGCGTATACGCAGAAACTGCACTCAAGTAACCGACTACAAAAATCAATCGGCAGACTTGTCTAAGAAACTGGAGCAACGAGGCTACCCCCGGGCCATCATTAACAAAACCAAGAAAAAGAGCCAGGAACCAAAATAGGGAGACCCTTCTGGAAACTGTACCCAAGGACAAGAGTGACCAACCCATCACGTGTGTCACCACATTCAACACAGCCTCCAATGAGGTGGCGAAGCTCATACGCAGAAACTGGAAAATCCTAAACTCTGGACAACGACAATGGGAAACCCCTAGGTTTGCCTACAAAAGGTGCAACAACCTGAAAGACCAACTCGTGAGCACCCGCCCCAGACCCCTGACCAATAGAGAACCCAACACTATCCTGAATGCGTGGGGCCTACCTAAAATTTCTGGACACTATCCATGCAATGACTGTAGCGTGTGCCATCTCACCAGTCATACGAAAACATTGACACTAGAACCAGACAAAGTGTGGACTCAACGCAGCCACACAAACTGCAATTCACGTAACGTGATCTACCTACTTACCTGCAGCTGCGGCTTCCGATACATCGGTATGACCGCCCGCAAAATAAGGACTAGAGTCACAGAACACAGGAGCACAATCAGGTGCAAGAAGAACATTAGCAAACTGACCAGTCATTTCATCACCCAGGGACACACCCCCAATTACCTGACCTGGACCATCATCGAACAACTACCGGAACTGGCAGTGGATAATGAGAAGAAATTACTCAGCAAGGAACAACATTGGATATATCGCCTATCCACCCAAACCAATGGACTCAACGACGCCATACCGTGGAACTCAGTCACACCCTAGACCAACACTAGTCACAGTTACCTCGCCTGTGTACAGTGGTCAATCCCCCGTGCCATAATCCCCCATGCCATAGTCCCTCTGTACATAGACATAGATCATGCTCCCCCTTTTGCGCACTACTAGGCTGCCATAATCATGGGCACATGCTTAAACCCCCTTATTATTTTGCATGTCAACATTAGCGCGCAGCGCCCAGCAGCGCATGCGCACTATGCAGTGATTAACTGGCCAAACCACTCTGGGCCGCGGCGCGTCCCACAGGCATGTCTCCCCAACATTAGCGCATATGTGGCCAACACTGATCCCTTCGCGCCTGCGCGGATAGACCACGCCACACCTAACACGGGTGTTGCCCCTCTCCCCGTACCAACAGCGGCATATTTTTGTTGCTACATGTACCTTAATTACTTTATCACACAGAGTGTAATCGCGCTATCATACTGAGCATACGCAAAAGACTAGTGTACAAATCATCTGCATGAACAGTAACATTATAATCACGCAATCATACTGAGCATGTGCGAGAAACTAGTGTGCAAATCATGAGCATGAGCAGTAACATTATAATCACGCAATCATACTGAGCATGTGCGAGAAACTAGTGTGCAAATCATGAGCATGAGCAGTAACATAGCAATCGCGCTGTCATACTGAGCATGCACGAGAGACTAGTGTGCAAACCACGAGCATGAGCAACAACAACACTAAGGGGTAGTCTTTCCACCCTGACTATTCCCACAGGTGCTCATCATTACCTTGTTAACCATAGTATAAAAGCCCACACGTCGACAGGCTCATTCTACCGGAGGACGACGGCGGGACAGCAGGTACAAGGCAGGCACTGACCAGAAAGACTGTGAGTATGACAAACCTGACAAGCCTCCAAACAACAAACTGGGTAAGCGCTTCTTTCCTCACAGGTCCCTAACCCCTTCAGCCTATCTCTTTTTCTCCCACAGGGTCATCCCCTTACCGCTTTCCTCCAGGAAGCCTTGGCTAATAACCCAAAGCGTAAGAACAATTTTCTTGCGCCCTGCCACACTAAGTCAACTTCTTTCAGTGTGATTTTCGTGTTTTAGCCACACTACGCTCCTAATTAGTCGCGTATTTTCACCCAGATGGCACCACCAGTACCATCACACCTAGCCGACTATAGTCCTCTCACCCTGCACTATAGATCCGGCCACCAAAGCATTGTTGACCATATGTCTAAATTGACTACTGACTCTCTCTATAAATGTTTTGTCCTTGTCCTTAATGTTTGTCTGTACAGGTATGCATGAGAAGGGAATCCCCCTCTCACATATAGAAAAACGCCTTAGTGAGTGTATCACATAGTCTGTACCATAACACTAAGTCTGTTTTATTTCACTACACCTTTTAAAGAACGGTCCTGAGGAAAGCCAGAATACTCTAAGGCGCTGGCTGAAACATGTCGACCATCTGAAGGACGCAGGGGGCAGTAACTCGCCACCCTCACGCGTCCTGTAGCCTTACTTTTAACCGCTGGTGACGGCCCAGTTATTAAAATTTAATTTACCCTCGGGTACTGGGACCACCACCAAGCCGTTTTAAATCACAACTCACTCAACCTCACTCACTGCACTCTCAGCAATATACCAGCTCCGCTGTAATCAGGCATCGTAGCACACCCGGGACATACTAGGTGTCACTGGGTGGGCCCGATGATAAAGCATGCCACCAACTAGGTTGGTGGGTGAGGGCTTCATGAATACACCAACAAGGTGCCCGTGACAGAACTAATTAGAGTACTGCAACACTTTGGTCAACTTAAGCTAGTCCTCTTTGGTTAATCACAACCTAAATGATGACAATGTATTACTGAAGCTCCCATGTGCATGAAACTGATTCCACATGACTGTTCATCTTGTGCTGTAATGAGTCAACATGTACTCTGTAACCAACATCTCTTCTTCTCCTGTTTCCACACATGTGCACCCTGGCAGAAGTAGAAGGAGACAAGCTCCCGTATACTAGCCTTTTCCAGATCTGCTGAGCATGAAGGAGCAAGACATCATTATGAAGTTAAGACTGAATCGCCTGACAATTCAGGAGCTATGTTCCCAGTTGGCACTTCAGTTAAGGGCTCATAGAACCTATTCCACAGCCATGACCCCAACATTGAAGTTGATGGCCACACAACATTTCTTTGACACTGGTTCATTTCAGTACACAGTGGCTACATCTGGTGGGATGTCACAACCGGTGTTCAGTATGGTGTTGCGTGATGTCCAGTCCGCACTGATGCTACACATGGACAGTTATATTATTTTCCCAAAAAGAGAGGAATTTTCAACTGTGAAGGGTGACTTTTAGGACCTAGGTCGTATCTCACATGTTGTAGGATCCATCAATGGCACACACATTGCCCTTGTGCCACTTCAAGCACATGAGCAATTATATAGGAACCGGAAACATTGTCATTCTATCTACCTGCAAGTGACATGCCTTGAAGAGCTGACCATTTCACATGTTTGTGCAAAAGTCCTAGTATCTGTACATACCCTCAATTCTATTATACCCCGATCCAACTATACAGATATGGTCTGCGATCACATGGCAAGTGTTATAGGTGTGATGCATTGCATGCAGACTTTTTACACATGGCGTGGGCATGCCCGCAGATACATAAGAATTGGCAAAATATCATGGAAGCAATTACAGCAATGTTATCAGAACTGGTACCGAATACTCTCCTTGTGTGTATACTGGGAATATATAAATTAACACCTACAAGAAGAAGGAAATTCCTGTCCGTAGCATTACTGTTAGCAAAACGGCAGGTGACTATTAGATGAGGAAGCAAACGCCCCCTAAGTTCAAAGACTGACTCCCTACAGGTCTCACTGCAGGGAAATCATGGAGGTTTACGCGGAGGAACTGCGACAGGCATCATGGCCTCATGATTTTTGGGAACCCCTGAAGCAATACCTCTGGCCACACAGGGGGACAATTGATTTATGATAATTGAGGGTGGGGAAGATTATGTGATACTTATGTTGTTTTGTCTAATTTTTGAAGGTGAGAGAAGAGATGCAAGATTTCCACATGCATCTAGTTATGTATCAAGGATATCTACAGGGTTGAAGGCTTTAAAATTCTGGGAGATGTCAAGGTTTTGTGATGTGGTGAGTGCTTTCCTACCCTCCATATGTACCCCTAAAACAAAACATAGGCCCCCACTGACGTATATTGATGTATAAGTATACTGTGCTTTGTAGAATTGTAAACAGCTGGCCCTACTGTACATGTGCTTTTCAGATGTTGACTGGACAAAATAAACAAATTATAAAATCTCATTTATTCAATGTAGCCACTAATAGTGAAATGTGCATAAGCACATGCACATACACATGCATAGTTTAAATAGTCAAGTGATGGAAATTATGCTGGCAGCAAGTGAATGAATACAATTCAATATTTAGCAAAAACTGTAATGGCATTGCAGGAACAAAGGAAAAAGAGTCCAGAAAGCAGTAGACATGTGGTAGGTTGCGAGCAGAGTTGCCATTGCGGTTAATGGGAGGATCCATGTGGTGGCTATAAATAATGCTAGCCAGAAAATTAAAGGTGGTTGCCTCTGGGAGAAAAGGAAGAGATATGAGTGCACAGAACTCAAATTTAGAATGTTACAGGGTGCTGAAGAGCTGGTCGGGTAGATACCCTGGATGTGATGACATGATTGGTGACTAGTGACAACAAAGAATACAGGAGAGGGAGCCGATGGTTCAATCAATCAATCAATCAATCAATCAATGTACTTGTAAAGCGCGCTACTTACCAATGAGGGTCCCAAGGCTCTGAAGGGAGGGGGCCGTGTGCTGCTTCAGCTCAAAGAGACAGGTCTTGAGGAGTCTTCTGAAGGTGAGTAGGTCTTGGGTCTGCCGTATGTGGGTTAGGAGGGTGTTCCAGGTCTTGGTGGCGAGGTAGGAGAAGGATTTGCTGCCAGAGGTAGTTCGTTGAATGTGGGGGACAGCGGCGGGGGCGAGGCTGGTGGAGCAGAGCTGGCGGGTGGGGGTGTGGAAGCTGAGTCTAATGTTTAGGTAGGCTGATCCGGTGTTGTGAAGTGCTTTGTGTGTGTGGGTGAAGAGCTTGAAGGTTATCTTCTTGTCAACGGGGTGCCAGTGTAGGTTTCTCAGGTGGGGATGATGTGCCTGCGGCAGAGGATTTTGACGATGAGTCGGGCGGAGGCATTTTAGATGTGTTGTAGTCGTTGTAGGTGTTTGGCTGGGATTCCTGCATTGAGTGCGTTTCCGTAGTCCAGTCTCCTGCTGACGAGGGCCTGTGTCACCATTCTTCTTGTTTCGGTTGGGATCCACTTTTAGATCCTGCAGAGCATGCGGAGGGTATTTTAGCAGGAGGAGGAGACGGCGTTGACCCTTCTTAGACATGGAGAGGGAGGAGTCGAGGATGAATCCTAGATTGGGTGCGTGGTCGTTGGGTGTTGGTGCTGTTCCCGTGTGGTCGGCCACCAGGAGTTGTCCTAGCTTGAGGGGGTGGATCCGAGGATGAGGACCTCCATCTTGTCCGAGTTCAGCTTTAGACGGCTGCTCCTCATCCAGTCGGTGACGGCCTTCATTTCTTCGTGGAGGTTGGTTTTGGCAGTGTGTGGGTCATTGGTGAGAGAGAGGATCAGCTGGTTGTCGTCGGCGTAGGAGATGATGTTGAGGTCGTGATGGCAAGCCACTAGTGCGAGGGGGCCATGTAGATGTTGAACATCGTCGGGATGATGGATGAGCCTTGGGGGACGCCGCAGATGATGTTGGTGGCTTCGGATCGGAAGGGTGGGAGGTGGACGCTCTGGGTTCTGCCGGTGAGGAAGGACGAAGTCCAGTCAAGGGCCTTCTCTTGGATTCCGGCTTCTAGGAGGCATGTCTTTAGAGTGCGATGGCAGACCGTGTCGAAGGCGGCTGATAGGTCCAGGAGGATGAGGGCTGAAGTTTTGCCGTTGTCTAGTTGGCGCCTGATGTCGTCTGTGGAGGTAATGAGGGCTGTCTTGGTGTTGTGGTTTTGTCTGAATTCGGACTGGGACGGGTCCAGGACGTTGCTGTCTTCCAAGTTGCGGGTTAGTTGCATGTTGATGATTTTCTCGATTACTTTGGCCAGGTATGGGAGCAGGAAGATGGGACGGAAGTTCTTGAGTTCCTTGGGGTCTGCTTTGGGCTTCTTGAGGAGGGCATTGATTTCGGCATGTTTCCAGCTTTCCGGGAATGTTGCTGTTTCAAAGGAGACGTTGATGACCTTCCGTAGTTGGGTGCGATGGCTGCGTCTGCTTTGTTGAATACGTGGTGTGGGCATGAGTCACACGGAGATCCTGAGTGGATGGAGTTCATGACCTTGTGTGTCTCGTGGTCATTGACGTTGGACCAGGAGGTCAGGCGGTTGGCGCTCGTGGTGTTCACATGGGAGGTGGAGTCTGGCGTAGTCGTGGTGGTCATGGTGTTGAAGCTGTCATGGATGTCAGCGATCTTGCGGTGGAAGAAGATGGCCTGTGAGTCACACAGTTCTTGTGAGGGCAGGATGTCGTTGGCGTTGGCGCTGGGGTTGGAGAGTTCCTTTACGATGCTGAAGAGCTCTTTGCTGTTGTGTTCGTTGTCATCAAAGCGGTTTTTGAAGGAGGATCTCTTGGCTAATCTGATGAGGTGGTTATGTCTGCGGGTAGCATCCTTGTGGGCTGCGCGGTTGTCTGGTGTGCGTTCGTGGTGCCATGTCTTCTCCAAATTTCGGCATTTGCGTTTGGAGGCCTGGAGCTCATTGGTGAACCATGTGGCTCTCTTGCTGGTGTGGCTGTTGGAAGGATTCTTGAGCGGGGCGAGGGTGTTGGCACAGTTGTCGATCCACTGTCTGAGGTTGAGGGCTGTGGCGTCAGAGTTGGTGGGGTCGGTGGGTGGGTTCTTGGCAAGGGAGGTGAGTAGCTGATCTTCGCTGACTTTGCTCCAGCAGCAGCGAGACAGATGTTGGGTGCGATGGTGCCTGGTTGCTTTCTTGAATGTGAAGTGGATGTAGTGGTGGTCGGTCCAGTGGAATTCGGTGGTGTGATTGAAGACGATGTGGGAGCCTGTGGAGAAGATGGGGTCAAGCGTGTGGCCGGCGGCATGGGTGGGTGTGGTGACGAGTTGTCTGAGGCCGAGTTTGGCGAGGTTGTATATCAGGGTGGCAGAGTTGTCGTCGTTGTTTTTCTCGAGGTGGAAGTTCAGGTCCCTGAGGAGGATGTAGTCCGTGGAGGTGAGTGCGTGGGTGCTGGCGAGGTCGGCGATGGAGTCGCTGAACTGAGCCCGGAGTCCGGGTTGTCTGTTGATGAGTGTTCCTCTGAGGGTGGTGTTGGGGTCGGTGTGTATCCGGAAGTGCAGGTGTTCGGCGGTGTTGAGGGTGTCGTCTGCGTGGGTGGCGACTTTGAGGGTTGACTTGTGGATGATGGCTATTCCTCCTCCGATTCCATTGGCGCGATCCCTGCAGGTGATCTTGTAGCCGTCTGGGATGGCTATGGCGATGTCTGGCGCGAAGGAGTTGTTCCACCAGGTCTCGGTCAGGAAGGCCACATCTGGGGCGGAGGTGTCGAGCAGATTCCAGAGTTTGATGGCGTGTTTGCGTGTGGAGCGGGTGTTGAGGAGTATGCAGCGGAGGTGGTTGGGTCCAGTCCTTGGATGTTTGGTGTTTCTGTCGCAGGTGTGATTGTAAGTCTCCTGAGGCAAAATAGCCGGGAGTGTTCGTTTTTAGAAATTATTGTGTCACTTGTGCTTTATAACTTGTATTTTTAACCTACCTCGACTCCCACCGCTATCATCACTTCGAGGGCGCCGTGCAGCGGATCAAACGCTCACGTGACCCCCTCCCTTCGGCCTGTTACACGCTCGGCCACGCCCACCTAGAGGCCACGCCCCCTTCCCGCCCTTCATAAGCGCTGAGACGCTAGCGCTGGGGTGATTGTAAGTCTCCTGAGGCAAAATAGCCGGGAGTGTTCGTTTTTAGAAATTCTTGTGTCACTTGTGCTTTAAAACTTGTATTTTTAACCTACCTCGACTCCCACCGCTATCATCACTTCGAGGGCGCCGTGCAGCGGATCAAACGCTCACGTGACCCCCTCCCTTCGGCCTGTTACACGCTCGGCCACGCCCACCTAGAGGCCACGCCCCCTTCCCACCCTTCATAAGCGCTGAGACGCTAGCGCTGGGGTGATTGTAAGTCTCCTGAGGCAAAATAGCCGGGAGTGTTCGTTTTTAGAAATTATTGTGTCACTTGTGCTTTAAAACTTGTATTTTTAACCTACCTCGACTCCCACCGCTATCATCACGTCGAGGGTGCCGTGCAGCGGATCAAACGCTCACGTGACCCCCTCCCTTCGGCCTGTTACACACTCGGCCACGCCCACCTAGAGGCCACGCCCCCTTCCTGCCCTTCATAAGCGCTGAGACGCTAGCGCTGGGGTGATTGTAAGTCTCCTGAGGCAAAATAGCCGGGAGAATTCGTTTTTAGAAATTATTGTGTCACTTGTGCTTTAAAAACTTGTATTTTTAACCTACCTCGACTCCCACCGCTATCATCACTTCGAGGGCGCCGTGCAGCGGATCAAACGCTCACGTGACCCCCTCCCTTCGGCCTGTTACACGCTCGGCCACGCCCACCTAGAGGCCACGCCCCCTTCCCGCCCTTCATAAGCGCTGAGACGCTAGCGCTGGGGTGATTGTAAGTCTCCTGAGGCAAAATAGCCGGGAGTGTTCATTTTTAGAAATTATTGTGTCACTTGTGCTTTAAAACTTGTATTTTTAACCTACCTCGACTCCCACCGCTATCATCACTTCGAGGGCGCCGTGCAGCGGATCAAACGCTCACGTGACCCCCTCCCTTCGGCCTGTTACACGCTCGGCCACGCCCACCCCCACCTAGAGGCCACGCCCCCTTCCCGCCCTTCATAAGCGCTGAGACGCTAGCGCTGGGGTGATTGTAAGTCTCCTGAGGCAAAAAAGCCGGGAGTGTTCGTTTTTAGAAATTATTGTGTCACTTGTGCTTTAAAACTTGTATTTTTAACCTACCTCGACTCCCACCGCTATCATCACTTCGAGGGCGCCGTGCAGCGGATCAAACGCTCACGTGACCCCCTCCCTTCGGCCTGTTACACGCTCGGCCACGCCCACCTAGAGGCCACGCCCCCTTCCCGGCCAAAGATTCCCTTTATCAAATGTGCAATCCCAGGACGCGCAGCGGACATGCGCAGCGGGCGCGCCGTTTGCGCGCCAAAGGCGCGCCTAGGGCAAGCCCGTCTGCGCCCGTCCGCGGCCGGACGGGGCCAGGGGCACGACCACATGCCCAACTTACCTCTTATTCTTCTGAGGAGCTTACCACCCTCCAAGGCGACTGGCCTCTCGCAGAAATCGTACAAAGACACATTGCTTCATTAGGTCTGGTCCCTTCGTCCACTTCTACATTACCTCCCGCCCGACTGACCCCTCCACCACATGACTCCCCTCCGCTTGACCCTCTCCCCTCTCCTCCGCCGTTATCTGTTCTTTTACTTAATACCAGATCAGCGGTCAAGCACCACCATGAGCTGTTTGTCCTGCTTGACACTGAGAAGCCTGACTTGCTGCTCTTGACCGAAACCTGGTTCTGTGATTCTTCCCTTCCTGTTCTTCTGGCTACCCTCCCCCCTTCCTACGTTGCCCTACGTGCCGATCGTCCGGCGGGCAAGGCTGGTGGCGGCGTGGCGTTAATCGCTCGGTCAGAAATAAACTTTCAAACCCTTCCCTTTCCTCCCATCGCCCTTACTGAGTTCCTTGTGGTCCGTTCCCTATCCTCTTCTCCCCCTATTACTTGTCTCCTTATGTACCGCCCACCCCAGTCTTCCTCAGTATTCCTGCCGGTATTTCAAGACCTGCTGGCCAATCTGGTGGTCAACTACGCCTCGGTCTTGGTGCTAGGGGATTTCAATTACTGGCCTTCGGACCCCTCTGAGTGCACTGCTTCGAAAGAGTTCACAGAATCTCTTTCTTCTTTGAACTTTGTTCCGCACATAACTGTCCCCACCCACTCCCACGGTCATTCTCTTGACCAGGTTTGGTCCCTCAATCTCCAAATATCCCCGGTGACTGTATCCCCCTGCTGTTGGTCCGACCATGCCCTTATTTCCTTTTCCATCTTCCACTACCATGTACCCAAAGTCCCACACGCCAGAAATACTTGGGCGCGGAATTGGAACAGAGTCGACCTCCCTTCCTTGTCCTCCCTGCTTCGGAACTCCACTCCGACTCTCTCCGGTCTCTCCTCCCACTCTCAAGCCAACGCCATTAACACCTGGCTGACTGGAGGTTGCGACTCAGTGGCTCCCTTGCGTCGCATTTCCATCCGACGACCAAAGGATTCCAATAGATGGTTTAATGACCACCTAAAAGAGCTAAAACTGACCACTCGACAGGCGGAGAGACAGTGGAGAAGAAACTATTCCCCCTTATCAAAAACCCTTTATCTCAAATCACTTGCTGACTACAAAACTGCAATTCTCTCTGCCAAAACCACCTATTTCTCTACAAAAATAGTGGCAGCTGAAAACAAATCTAGAGAAATATTCAGTATAGTGAATAACCTGGCCTACTCTGACAGAGCGTCATTCCAAATCCCTCCATCCCAGTCATTATGCGACCAACTCAATATTTACTTTTTAGAGAAAATCGCTACCATCAAGGCTAATATGCCCCCCCCTTCACCTACCTTTGTGGATCCCTCCTTTCCCACTGTCCGTGGTCATCTTACCTCTATCCCTCCCCTTACTGAGGCTACATTCCGCGAGATACTCCCCAAAGTAAAGTCGGGCTCCCCGGCAGATATCTGTCCGGCTCGAATCCTGCAGCATATTTACTCCTCCTGCCCCGAAGCCCCCATTACCTTCCTCAACAACTCCCTTGCACAGGGAGTAGTGACCCCGGCGCTTAAAACAGCCACTATAGTGCCCATCCTAAAAAAGCCTGGCGCTGACCCTGCCATCTCAGCCAACTACCGCCCAATTTCCCTGCTGCCCTACCTGGGCAAGGTGCTGGAACGCCATGCCACTGCGGTACTCAGCGCCCACGTAGAGGCTAACGGGGGATTGGCCTCCCGCCAGGCTGGCTTTTGCCCCAGGCACTCGACCGAATCAGTTGTGGTTTCGGTCTTGGACACCCTCAGGAAGGGTATGGACAATAACAATCATCAGGCGCTGGTACTTCTCGATCTCTCTGCCGCCTTTGACACGGTTGACCATACCATCTTATTGTCCCATGTCAGGGCGGCTGGAATTGAGGGTTCAGCCCTGATCTGGCTGTCCTCCTTCCTGAGGGACCGCACTCAGGCGGTCCCGTTAGGAGATTTTACGACCACTCCACTTCCTGTCACTTGTGGTGTTCCCCAGGGATCTTCTCTTTCTCCTTTGTTATTTAACCTCTACATTTCCCCCCTCATCTTTGCTCTTCAGCAGCTGGAGGTTACCGTGTACAATTACGCCGATGACCTCCAGCTCATCTTTGACCTGTCCACTTCTCCTCTTTCTGTCTCTAACTTTCAGTCTACCATGACTTTCATCAGGGACTGGATGAACCACAACCATCTTAAATTGAACCCGGACAAAACCGAGTTGGTTCTCACCGGTGGTTCGTCCAGTCCCTGGAATTCCCGATTCTGGCCCTCCTCTCTTGGTCCCTCCCCCAATCCCTCAACCACAGTTAAAACACTGGGGGTTAAAATCAACAACCAGCTCACCCTCCACTCACAAATTAGCACTGTTGTCTCCTCCTGTTTTCTCACCCTCCGAACTATCCGCTCTGTTTCCCGCTTCTTTTCCCCACAGGCACTTAAGTTGATTATGGCCACACTGGTGATCTCGAGGCTAGATTATGCCAATGCCATCTACAACGGCATTCCAGCATATAGCCTGCGGAGACTCCAGATGGTTCAGAACCAGGCGGCCCCGCTGGTCTATGGTCTCCCACGGTATCACCATTCCACACCCCTCCTCAGAGAGCTTCACTGGCTCCCTCTTAAGGAACGTTCCCTGTTCAAGACCGGCTGTATGGTCTTCCAGGCCCGTCAAGGCACTGCCCCTGCTTTCATTTCCTCGTTACTAAATGAATACGTCCCCACCAGAGAGCTTCGCTCTTCCTCCAAATCCTTCCTCCAAATCCCACGTTTCAAACGTAAAAAGTGGGGTGGAACCAATTTCGCTACCCTTGCCCCCACTTTTTGGAACTCCCTCCCTGATCACCTCCGCTCTGCAACCCAGTATCTTTCCTTTCGTAAAGACTTAAAAACGCTTCTTTTCAAACAAGCCTTCCCTGTGTAATTCCCCCTTCTGCCCACGACAGGTTTTATTTTCTTCAGGTGTCGAACTATCCACTAGCGCCAAGAAACCGTATGGTGCACGCTGCGCTTTATAAATGTTTTAAATTAGAAATTAGAAATTAAATTAAATTAGAAATTAAATTAGAAGCTGCAGGTGCGGCAGGAGAAGGGTCCGTGGGTCTGATCGGGGCTGCCTGCAAGCAGGTGTGGTTTCTGCCGGTGGTGAATGCGTGGAGGCTGCTGGCGTTGTAGTGGAGTCTGGTGTCGTGGTGTTCGATGGGTCCAGGGGTTCTTGTGCTTGGCGCAGACCAGGCGCGGACCAGGCGCGGACAGGTGCAGACGGGCTTGCCTCGCTGAGCGCGTCCGCTGCGTGGCCGCTTCGCGGCCTGCATATGAGGAGGCTTGGGAGGGAGGAGCAGCTGGGAGGCGGGAGCAGGAAGGCCAATGGGTGTGCTGGGGGCGGGGCCACAGAGAGGCAGCAGCGGGAAAGGCCGGGTAGGGTGCGGTGGGGACGACGGCGGCAGAAAGGGGCACAAGCAGAGGTAAATGCAGCAGCAGGTGGCGAGTGGCGGCGACCTGCCTGCAAGCAGGGTCAAAGTTCGGTTCAACAAGAACATACTGGAAAGAAAGGAGGGTGAAATGTGTTAAAAATTACATGCAGGATACAGACCGGAAAGTGGGCCAGCGTGCCAGGTAAGTCTTACCTAGGACGGTGAATAATAACGAGTTGCCGCAATGTGTAACTCAGCTCAGGAGTGCAATGCTTTAGTTGTAACAACAACAGTCAGATGATAACGGTTTGATGATGCAAGAGCGGCAATAAAGCAGTAAGAATAAAACAGAACATATTGCTTAACAGCGTAGTGAAGCTATTCACCCATATTGTACTAGGGAATTGTGAGAATAAGAGTATATCTGTGTAGGGAAGAGCCTAGGATAGTGAGAAGAAGCGGACAGTAGATGAAGAGATAATAGGTACAAATAATCATTATGTGGGACGGTAAGAATACAATGGAACATATTGCTAAGCAATTTATACGTAATATGAAAATTACAATAAATAGAGTTTCGCAAATCAAAGTACATAGATACAAATCAGGCACTTCAGCCATGCCTGAATGAAGGAGAAACAGAATCCGGCACTAGAGAGAAATTATAGTTAGGGTGTCGCCACTTTACGAACTGTGGTGTCAGGCTACTTAGGTTTAATGCAGGAACGTGATAGAAATGATGAAGACTACCCAACTTCACCTGGTCATCAAATGCACTCAAAGGGCAAATAATAACTTGGGGAAGAAGGGAAGAGAACAAGGAACAACACACAAAGGCTCCTCATGACGCCCCAAATCTGAGATGAGATCACTGTAAGATATAATAGGGGAATTCGGTAAGCTTAAACTTAGTGTAGACCTGATGAATATATCCATTCTCTAATCTAGTATATATTTCTAATTATACAGATGCCTGATTATTTCTCTTCTTCTGTGTTCTCAAATTATGTGGTAAGTTTTAGAGCATACCTGAGTTTGGAACAACAGAAAACCTGGATAAAAATAGTATCAAGAAAGATATGTAATAAACAATAGTATTTTGTAAGTATGGGCAAAATTTGTGAATTTGAGGTACGCGAATTCGTAAGGGGGCGAATTCGCGGTCTGCAAAATCTGCAAATTTGTGTGAATTTGCGGATTTTTTTATTTTTGCGTGTTCGCGGAGTGCTTTGCGTGTTCGCGGAGTTTTTTTCAGCGCGCCGACCGCGAAGTTACCCATGCGGTCGTACATAGGCGCAGCCATCTTGTTTTCAGTGTTCGCGTTGCGTATTTCCGTTTACCGGCGCTAGTAGCATGCTCGCGTTGGGCATTTCCTACGTGCGGGGCGCAATTACGTCATCGCGTCCATTTTTGTGTGCTCGCGGGGGAAATATCACGCAAACTAACCCACGCGGTCCCAATGGGCGCGGCCATCTTGTTTTTCATTCATTGCTATGGTTCTGGGCATTCTTTTTCAATCTTCCCATAATCTTTGCAATCCTTTGTTTCTTTGAACTTTTTTTACTTTTTTTTACTCATTATCTATCCCTCTCTTTTTCTACATCTATATTTTGTGTTTTTTTCTACTTTTGGTTACCTTAAAACTACTTTTTTTTAACTCTTTTATTTACTTTTTCCCTATTCTCTTTCCTATTTATTTCCATTCCTGTCCAGGACCATGGCAAAGGGAGCCAGGAAGAACAAGGGGAAGAGTCCCGCACCTCGTACCCGGCTCCCTTACAGGCGATTAAGAGGGGAGGATGTATTGGCCCGGGAGATTTTCAGCGCGGTGGAGGTGGCCGCACTTATCTTTTATGTTCAGCGCCACTTCCCGAAGACCGTTGCACCAGGCGGCAGGTCCGGTGCAGGGTATGGCCTCCGGGAGCGTCGCCAGCGCTGGGATAAGGTGTGCCGGGCCATGTTTAGGGAGTCGGGGGTCCGGCGCACCAACCATCAGGCGACCCACCAGTGGGCCTGTCGTGTATTTCTATAGGTTCTGATTCGATCCCCCTATTCCTGACCCTATTCTGGTTAAACTTACTAGCTAGTTAACTAACAGTCAGCCCATGAGGCAAGAAATTCCCCATGATGCAGATACCGTTATCTGACGCAGTCACACTACGGCACAGGAACGTGTTATCTGATTAGGTCATAACGCTTGAGATCTAATTAGACAAGCGATATTCCTCCAGCCCCTGATAAGGCATACGACGTTCTCATAACAAATCAAACCTATGACAACCTGGATAATCCGTGCGGCCATTGTTTTGATTTCACAGAGAACTTTAGTAAAGAATGTGCTAACGAGCAAGTCGTATGACATCTTTATTGACGTACCTATGTCCATCCTTACGTCAATCCCGGCACCTTTAAGGTATAAATATTGCCGACCTTGCCCTATGCAAACACACGCGTGGTGACAAGACGGAGCAGCCATACTTGCCGAAGCCGAGAGCAGAAGCAGACCCCGCAGCCAGCAGCCCCGCCTTCCTGACGCGCTGAGAGACGCGCTGCTATCTCAAGCCGAGAGACCCAGCACCGGCGCTTCTGGGCAGCCCTCGCAGGCAACCTGGAATATCGAGAGCAGAGAAAGAGATACCATTCCTCATTCATCCTAAATTCCAGGTACAGAACTGAATAACCCCTCCTAGAGAATTCTTTAGTTATTCACTTGGCAAAAACAAACTTAAACTAAACTGTAACTTTCTATTCCCGCCCACGCATTAGACTTAGGTCAGGTACACGGGGTAGGCGTATTTAGAAACACCAGTTGAGTACGTTTAGTCAAATGTATATGTGTATGTAAATATATTTTATTCATTTTAAACATCATATGGCTCAGAAACCATATCAATGTTTTTACAGTATTATTTTATACTATTGCTTCTAATGTATGCACTTTACTTAACTATAAGTATTGCAATAATATCGATCCATTTCTCTTGTACGAGAAAAGAGACTGATCAATAAATAACATCTTTTATTGAACACGCCCGTCTCTTCCTTTTCTCTACATTCTGATGAGACTAAGAATGCACGTACTGACTGAGTAAAATAATTGCCTTGTGCTCACACGACTCTCGAGATTGACTCTTGATTAGGGGAGAGCAAAGTTGTCATGTTCTATGGTTGTCAGAAACTAAATCCCTTCTTGTCTAATCAGGGGAGTTAATCCTTCCTTGAACATTCGAGAAAGTTTCTAGCGAACTCTGAGCTTAGCTGGCAAACCCAAAAATTAAGTCTAGTATCGACAGTAGTAGACCTAGTTAACGTCTGGCCTAGGCCTTTACTGCTGTAGGTACTATTCCAATGCGCAGAGCCTATTGGGAAAATAGGAGCTACACTACATGGCGCCCAACGCGTTTGGAAAGGGCGATAAAACTAACGTAAGACATTTAGAGTAACTCAGTCGTGCTTTCTCACTCAGACCCCTTTTCCTAAATACTCCAAAGACGTCTGGAGTGGGTGAAAGGTTATAATATCCTCCAAAACCTCGCAGGAGGGAACTCCTATGTATGGTTCTTGGTCTAGTCAACGTTGAAGGATAAAACAGTTCCAAAATATTGTGCACCTAATCTTTGTTCCATAAAGAAACCTGATCTGCAAACAAAAGACATAAGCCTCCTGTCGGTAAAATGACAGAGAGTGATGAAGAAAGAGAGGCAATTAGATTAGCTACTGAAATAGCAGCAGCTGATACTACAGCACTCGATGCAGACCCGGATATAATACTCATCCAGGTCGCCAAAAGGAGAGCTATAACTCTAAAACTTATAGAAAATGGACTGACACCTAGAGGTGGCACAGTCATATTCGTAATCGAGGCACACGAATATCGGCAGACAGAGGTATACTATACATGGATAAATTTTCCAGCAGCAAATGCTGTAACAAAGTACTTCCACTATTACAAAGTAGAGGAACCTCCTAATGAGTACACTCCTTTCGAGGAGGTGGAAGTACCACTCAAATTCCAAGAGCATTTGCTCTTATTTGATGGCGCCCTAATACATAACAATCACATTACAAGGCTCGGTCCTTTAGGAAGACCAGGAGCAACGTGGCCGGTCCTAGCCGGATACACACCACATCCAGACATCGAAAGAATGCCTGCAGCAGAGCTGTTAATACAGCTAAAACAACTACTAAAAATTCACAGACAATTAGTTCAGTATGTAATGCGGACTTCAACAATTCAGCCAGCGATTAAACTTCCACAGCTGACCCCTCACCAGGGGAACACAAATAAAATTACACCACAGAACATCCAATCCTGCCTAGGTAAAGTTCCAGCTAAACGGGAACAGATACCATTCTGGTTGGCACAGAAAATTACCCAAATAGAGGCGGTGTTTCCTGACACCACCCCATTAGAAAAACACAGGATTCTGACTATATGTCTCCCAATGGGAATCGCACCACACATTGAGGACTGTGACACTTGGGGTACAGTCTTTGCTTCCATCTATACAAAAACGCACGGTGTCCCATCCATTTCGGTGATACCAGATGTGCTAAAACAAATTCAAGATGAATACGGTCCAGAACCAGCTTTAACTCTTGGTATGAAATTACTAAAAGACTTCAAGCAGGTCTCGGCTATATTACTAGCCAACATAAAGGGTGAAGCAGCAAACGTGGCGATCCGCCAGAGGTTAAAAGAGACAGATATAGCAGACCAACCAGCTGAAATTGCCAGAATCATAGAAAAATCCTATGAAGAACTAGGCAGAGATAGTCTAGGTGGAATACCAGTAAAACCGCAACTGATTACAAGTCCAGAAAAAATATTTTTTAATAATAATTCACCAAAAAAGAACTGGGATGGAAATAAACAATCCAATCCTAAAGAAAAGAAATTCCAGTCCAGAGGAAGGTCTCCTAGGCGAAGAGAGAAATCTCCAAACCCGAGACAAAGGTCACCTCAGAGTGAACCCTCTGGGAATAGATATAACCTTAGAAATAGGGATAATATTAAAAAACCTGATAGATATCAAGACATTGATACACGTCCCTCTCAATCTTTTCAGAATTCCTCGCAGAAATCGGAAAGAAGAGGACGATCAGAAGAGCACGCCAAGTCCAAAGACAAGGAACCTGCTCAACTGAAAAAGAAATCACAATTTCCAAAAAAGAAGGTAGCCAGTATCAAGGTAGTTAACAATGCCGAGAATACTGAGGACACAACTGAAAAACGGAGAATGGGCTCAGACAATGCTAGACAGCGCAGCAGAGGTGAGCATAGCTCGCAAAGTCCTTATGAATCATCTGGAGACAGTGGACACGAATGAATACCTTCAAGTGGAAACTGCAGATACCAGAGTTAGCAAGCCCCACAAAATATACGAGATAACATTACGTATAGAGGGAGATAAGACTAGGAAAATAAGGGGACTATTTTGGGATAACCTATCCAAGGGCTATGACATCCTTCTAGCTGAAAAAGACTGGCCACCAGAGTTTGTCAGGGAGTGCCCTCATGGCGAAGAAGTAATTATGCCTGCCTTCTCGAATCAAATACCGATTCATAAAAAATATACACTTGCTAGAAAGTGGGCAGTGGCCTTAGCACCTGCTTTATATAAAAATCATGTAGGATGGGATGAGGATTCTCCTCCTCACAAAGTCCAGTTAAAATCACAACCTACTGCACAAAGGCAGTACCCAATTAAGCAAGAAGCTAAAAAACAAGTAAATGAAATACTAGATCAGCTAGAATACCAGGGGGTGATTGAAACTTGCACCTCACAAATGAACAATCCTTTGTTTCCGGTCTCCAAACCAGACAATTCGTACCGTCTAGTTTTGGATTACCGACACCTTAACACATGTTGCAAAACTTTTGCAGTGCAAAACTCACACAGTGCTGCACTAATGAATAACATAGTGCGCAAAAAATACAAAACAACCTTGGACATCTCCAACGGTTTCTTTTGTCAAAACATAGCACCAGAGAGCAGATATTTAACTGCATTCTCAGTAAATGGCACTCAAAAACAATTCTGTCGGTTAGCCCAGGGGTACAAGAACAGCCCGGGGGTATTCTCAGCGAGAGTAACAGAATTACTACAACTATATGATGATGAAGCATTATCTTATGTCGATGACATTTACTTAACAGATGATGACTTGGAAACTCACTTGAAAAGAGTGAACACCATAATACTTGGTTTCGCTGCAGAGGGTTACAAATTCAACTTCAAAAAGTCCAGAATTGCCCATCTGACGGTCCTATTCTTAGGATATGAGTTATCAAGTGAAGGCAAGAGCCTGGCAGACAATTTCCTAGAGAAATGTGCCGTAATCCAAGCTCCTAAAACACTAAAAAACCTACAGTCAATTCTAGGCTTCCTAAATTTCGGAAGAACTTACATTGCAAATTACGCAGAAAGGGTCAAACCCCTTTACGATCTAATTAAACCAGACTTTAAAAGATCCAGTTGGACTCAAGCACACACAGAAGTTTTGAGATCCTTACAAACAGACATGCTAATTAAAACAAAATTAGAAACCCGTGATAATACACGCAACCTTGTGATCCGAGTCATCCCAGGGAGATACGGATTCACATACCTAACCTCTAATGAGGGAGATAAGGTACCAATTGCATTCAAATCACATTTGTACACAAAAGCTGAACAGAGATTCAACAACAAAGGAAAAATTGTTCAAGCAGTTCAAACGGCAATAGCTAGAGAAAAAGACATAGCTGACGGTAGACATATCACAGTCAGAACAGCAGAATCAGCTTTTGAGGCATTAACAACACCGTGTAATTTACCAACAACAACATTGGATCCAGAATGGTTACAATGGGTAAATTCAATCACAACGGACAAAGTATATTACTTCTTTGATCCAGAACTAGAAGAATTAAAAAATCTAAAATATGAAAAAACGTATCCTCTGCCAATCGACATTCTGCCTCTACGACATTACGCCTGTGTAATCTATACAGACGGACATGCTCAACCCTACGTTTGGGGAGAACATGCATACAATCCCACATGTGAGATTACAAAAGAAGTGTGGCGCGGAGGTAAACTAAGACCTCTATTAACAAAAACACACTCAGTAGAAACTAATTCAGAACTACAAACTGAAATATTAGCTTTGAAAATGGCGCTAGATAATGCGGATCGCGAATTCCCGACACTTATAGTGTCAGATTCATATTTCTGCGTCAAAGCATATAACAAGGATTTGCAGACCTGGATTCAGAACGATTACAAAGATGACACGGATGCACCAATAAAGCAGAGACTGCTCTGGGAACAGGTAGCTCTTTTGAAAAAAGAACTACCAAAGACTCACGTGACACACTCACTGAGTCACCAGCGTGATGGCGTTCACGTTGTAGGGAATTCATTGGCTGAAACAGCCGCAGCGGCAGCCAGTAAACCGGCTCCCGTAGATCGAAAAAAGCGTACATTGAAATACATTGACGGCGAAACATTGCTGGCAGTAAAAACGTCATCAAAAGGCGACTGCTCGGCGTTACCGATCAACTATCCACTCAATTACACATACATCATAGATGCAAACTCCATTCCTTTTGCTCGAATCCCTGGAGTGGGGGATAGAGTGATTCCAAACATGGACAGGAGAAACTTGTTAATCGCAGACGCACACATGGGCGAGGGTCTCAGACACCTTAAATTAAAGGATTCTCTGGAAGAATTACAATCACGGTACTGGTGGCCAGGCATGAGCCTGCACTACACCATGTTTGTAAAAAACTGCCCAAACTGCAACAGAGATCGCAGTGGGGAGAGAAGCAGTTTAATACCTCGTCGTATCAAGGCAGATAACATCACCACTAAAAAGAATGGCTTGCGATTAACATATACAGGCTAGTTCCCACTTATAATGTAGATCCACAGCACTCGGCTGACGTCCGGACTGTTATACAAGATTTGCGAGTCTAAATGGCATATACGCTAAGAGCATGCTACGTTCGACCATTGTTTTCACTCAGGCAATCCAGCCTGGGGGGGGAAAGAATGGCCAAATGAGCACAGCCCAGCGGGAATCTTCTCACTTCCTTCCTGAGGGTATGGGATGGTGTAAAGAAAAAACCAAGACAGAAAGCAATCTATAATAGAAAGGATATTAGGTTCGGGAGCTGGGTGGGTCAAACATCTAATAAGTGTCCAACGTAGTCTTAATAACTTGCCAAGAAATTCTCTGAAGGGATTCAGTCCGTACGAATTATTATTCGGAACTAGGATGTTGATCTCTGACCTTGATAGTCAGACTTCAGTGGTAACAGAAAAAAGCTTTGATGTCAAAGACCGTTTGGCTATTTTGCAGGACTTAAACAAAACAAGAAAAGACCTGAGCAACATACAGTTGAAACAACAGCCAACGACCACTGAAGAATCACCACCTGTCCCAGCAAGACCTGTCTGGATTCCAAAAGTCGGGGATCTAGTCAGGGAGAAGATCGCGGTAAAGAAGGAATTTGGGCCTTCTTACAGAAAAGCAGTTCCTGTATTGTCTGTCAACGGGACAAGATCAGTTGTACTACCGCCACTTGCTGGAAAAAAGGAGAACCGAGTTGTATCCATCGACCTGGTAAAACCACAACATGTGGCCGATAACAAACAGTAGGCCAAGTGGACTCCCAATAAGTAGCAGAACACCAAGGTTTGCTACCAGTACAGAGGTCCTATCAAAGAGGCTCATCACATTCGAAACGCCTACGGAAGAACAACAAGGACTATGCAACAATGCAATAGAACTTAGACCTCTGAAAACCCAAATAAAGACATTTAGCAGAGACACACCAATCTATACAGAAGTACCAAGTGAAAATGCAAGAAACAAAAATCCTGAACCAATTGGAACAATTGACAGAACTGCATCCGGTTACTTCATCAACTTCGATGATTCCTCTGAAGGCTTCAGCAAACAAAAGACACAGCCATCATCAAAATCCTTTAAAGACAAAGCGAAGGAACTTTTAAAACAACTGAAAGAAACATATCTGGTTTCTCCATGGATTGAATTTTGGGTGGGTTTTGGTGCATTTATCCTCATACTTTGGCTCATCATGGTATTTACTTTGGGACGCTTCATTGAGGGAAAATATGCTAAAATGGACACAGCAAGTCAGAACATCAACTTGGTCCTCAAACCACACACATCTTCACACGTCAAGAAACGAGAACTTTCTTCAGAACTTTCTTCAGCCAACTTCACAGCAATTCCAATACCTGGTGGGGTAGCCTGGGACAACACTGACTATGAAATTTATGGTCCGGTCGAGATCCTGAAATATCCACACCAAATCAAGATCTCCTTGAGTGATTTTGCAAAACCAAACTCTTTTGCTGATGATTGGGACTTTGAAAGTATAAACAATATGATGTCTGACTTAGTAATGTCTGCTAAATTTACAAAACATGATTATTTGCAGGGTTCTACAAATTATGACAGCATGTACTGCTATAACCATTATGGTAACCATTTCTTGCATAAATCTGCACAACCTAGAAATGTTTTAAATTTTAATCAATGGGAACATTGTGCTACACCTCCAAAAGGGAGCTCTAGAACCGTATATGGCAAATATTCATATTTTTCAGGTTTTAACATAACTAATGCTGAAACATTTTATTACAAATTGTCAAACAAGACAGGGATGAAAACCATGATAACCAACACAAAATTGATATATTCAGATTCTTTCTTTGAAAAAATGAATACTTTTGGATTTGATTATTGGGACAAACATGTTGATTTGAAAAGTGTTTGGGGTACAAAAGAATGGCAAGTACAGGGTTTAGAAGCTTTGTTTAGAGCCTGCATGATCCCAGAACAAATGATATTTTTAAATGACACCGTTCAACAAACCACCTGTCTTGGCTTAGCCAAAATCAAAGATTTAAATACCCTGTCTATTCCAAAGCCAACAATGTTTAGCAATAACTCTGAAACAGATGAAGAAATAGACATAAACCATATACTTAACCAAAACAGAACACATCCTGATTGGAAACAATGGTTGATCTGGCCCACAGATACAAATAACTGTCAAGATAGATTCCTGAATAAAACACAGGGTTTCAAAATGACCAGGCCAGACCCTAGATATCCCCAAAGACATCACCCAGGGATAATAACAACCTACAGTGTGGGCAAATTATGCCTTCAATGGCTACAAACTTCCACACTGCCTGAAATTAAGCAACACCTAACTTTACTTACTGATGGTGCTGACTTGCGTGATTTCATACTGGGACCACGCAAACAGCGTCATAAGCGTTTCATAGCAGCCTCTGTATATGCAGCATACAATGAGGCCTGGAAGGTTACTCAAATTGAGACAGCAGAAAGAATACGGGAAATTGACCGTATTAATTTGGAAAAATCACTTTCTGTAGTGGACAATGGGTTAATGACTCTGTCCTCCAGAATTTTTTCATTGGACAGCATTGTGTCGTCAGCAATCGATATATTATCGCAAGACTTACTGTTATTACAACATGGTCAGTCACAATTGCGTTCTATTGTACAGCTTGGCTGGACGTTACAAAATCTGCGTTCAGGCTATGTGCCTTGGCGTTTAATCAACACAACGTCACTATTCCAAATCTTTAACCTTACTGATAGACAGATCGGTATGGCGCAGAAGGGTGCTGATTATACAATCTTGAGCATTGAAAAACTAGAAAGATTACCGTTGACAATGTCAGAACGACCTGTCAGTGAATGGATAATCCACGGAATCATAAATATTCCAATCTCAACCTTCAGGTTTCAATACTGCCAAAAATATATACAGGCTGGCATGTACGAGAAATTGGGAAAGGGGTACCTTAAAACAACTTGGAACCTGCCCTATTCACATGCATGTGTCAGTAATAAAGGACAGAAAGTGTTTCTTAGTGGCAACAATTGTGCTATGTCACTAAGCGGCACGCTTCTGTGTAACGGAATTAGTTTGCACGGAGCCTGTGAAGGGAATTCATACAACCTTTCATGTCACCAGCAAGGCGCACCTGCAACTGAAATAGAACCATTCTTTCAAAGACTCTATAATGGGAGTTACATTCTTATTGTAGACCGCAGATGCTGTAGTCTTATGCCCGGTACTCCTTATCTCGTCACTACGACGGCGAAGGTCAAGTGCTGTGGACGTTCTTTGTTTCCCAGCTCCTTTCCAGACAAGGAGGCAAGGGTATGGCCCGGATTGAAGATTACTTCTATTCGAATAGACACTTTAAGCAGAATGAAAACAGTGCTTCTTCAGACGCCTACAAGGCTCACGTCATCTAAAGAAACGTATGATCTACAAGTCGCAAGGACGACTGCAGAGATACATACATTATTATCAACTAATTCCCCCGTACATTTCGCGGAAATCCTGAGCGAAATCTTAAATATTTCTGATACCACAGGGGTCTCAAAGGTATTTAAGACAGTATTTTCGATGGCATTAACACCATTCAAAGCCATACTGGGTATTTTTCCAGACTTCGTCCATTCGATTTTTGGCGGACTTCCCCTGATCCTAGGACTAATTGCAGGAATCCTATTCCTAGTCCTTATTTTTCGTTATGGCAACCCATGTCACAGAACAAAATCTCACGACAATGGAAGATACGATCCTAGCCATTGGATACCGGGACCGGATATCAAAAATCCTGGGACTATCCCGGCTTAGAGACCTAAACATGACTTGGTTTCTATCATTTCGACCAATGTGGCAAAGGTGTGTTTTACCTGTACTAAGGTGTCTGCTATGCGGAGAAGAATGCGTGTTAGACACCTGTCTGACGCTACAATCGGATGCGCCAGTGGATGCAGATACACTGTTGGTTCCTACCAAGGTTCACGCACTGTGCTGCCCTCAAAGGCTGCCAATTCTGATGACGGCATTCCTGGAATCTTCACCACTGCGATTGAAGAGTAGTGAAGTTCAAGATGAAAGCAGCATCGAACAGGTACGACCTTCTGTCAGCAATGCAAATCAGAATGTCAATGGAGACAATCATGCGCATGAATGCATGGTTACCCCTATTTCCGACTTAGAGGAACTTTCCCATGAAGCTGTTGACAGTTTTTTCGAAAGCCTGAATGATATGATGTTCTCTCCGGAACAGAAATAGAGACTTTTGAGTTAACTCGCACACGGCGTTCCCTGAATTCGGCCTTCAACTTTAAAAATAAAGTCACATGAACAATTACAATCCAGTTCACGGACAGCAACTTTTTTCAGCAAGCCCCTAAAATATTTTTCTATATATTTTTTCCCGGGACACTGATTTTCTGCTTAAAGTAAGAGACTATTCCTAGAGAACTAAGATTTCTATTTTAGATACTTTATAGACTTTATAGACTTTAGCTGCCCGCTGGTATGTTCACAATAGATTTTATGTGATGAAATGGTTTCGACTTTTTTCTGTATAGCCATATTAAGAGCCATTTCATGTGTATTTCTCATATACCAACAAGCAATAATGCATAACAATGCGTGTTTACTTTTGCATTTAATTCATAGCTTAAGTGCATACAATATATATGACTGCAATTTTTCAGTATATTTGAAAATTTCGAAATGCATTTTATGTATTTTGGGGTGGTAAGGTATACACTATACTCTATAGTATGTTGTACTATGTTATACTATGCATAGATTAGTAGATATGACCATAGTTAGCGTGGAGTGGGTGTCGTGTATTTCTATAGGTTCTGATTCGATCCCCCTATTCCTGACCCTATTCTGGTTAAACTTACTAGCTAGTTAACTAACAGTCAGCCCATGAGGCAAGAAATTCCCCATGATGCAGATACCGTTATCTGACGCAGTCACACTACGGCACAGGAACGTGTTATCTGATTAGGTCATAACGCTTGAGATCTAATTAGACAAGCGATATTCCTCCAGCCCCTGATAAGGCATACGACGTTCTCATAACAAATCAAACCTATGACAACCTGGATAATCCGTGCGGCCATTGTTTTGATTTCACAGAGAACTTTAGTAAAGAATGTGCTAACGAGCAAGTCGTATGACATCTTTATTGACGTACCTATGTCCATCCTTACGTCAATCCCGGCACCTTTAAGGTATAAATATTGCCGACCTTGCCCTATGCAAACACACGCGTGGTGACAAGACGGAGCAGCCATACTTGCCGAAGCCGAGAGCAGAAGCAGACCCCGCAGCCAGCAGCCCCGCCTTCCTGACGCGCTGAGAGACGCGCTGCTATCTCAAGCCGAGAGACCCAGCACCGGCGCTTCTGGGCAGCCCTCGCAGGCAACCTGGAATATCGAGAGCAGAGAAAGAGATACCATTCCTCATTCATCCTAAATTCCAGGTACAGAACTGAATAACCCCTCCTAGAGAATTCTTTAGTTATTCACTTGGCAAAAACAAACTTAAACTAAACTGTAACTTTCTATTCCCGCCCACGCATTAGACTTAGGTCAGGTACACGGGGTAGGCGTATTTAGAAACACCAGTTGAGTACGTTTAGTCAAATGTATATGTGTATGTAAATATATTTTATTCATTTTAAACATCATATGGCTCAGAAACCATATCAATGTTTTTACAGTATTATTTTATACTATTGCTTCTAATGTATGCACTTTACTTAACTATAAGTATTGCAATAATATCGATCCATTTCTCTTGTACGAGAAAAGAGACTGATCAATAAATAACATCTTTTATTGAACACGCCCGTCTCTTCCTTTTCTCTACATTCTGATGAGACTAAGAATGCACGTACTGACTGAGTAAAATAATTGCCTTGTGCTCACACGACTCTCGAGATTGACTCTTGATTAGGGGAGAGCAAAGTTGTCATGTTCTATGGTTGTCAGAAACTAAATCCCTTCTTGTCTAATCAGGGGAGTTAATCCTTCCTTGAACATTCGAGAAAGTTTCTAGCGAACTCTGAGCTTAGCTGGCAAACCCAAAAATTAAGTCTAGTATCGACAGTAGTAGACCTAGTTAACGTCTGGCCTAGGCCTTTACTGCTGTAGGTACTATTCCAATGCGCAGAGCCTATTGGGAAAATAGGAGCTACACTACAGGCCGACCTCCTTGACCGGGAGCAGGACCTGCTCGGCCTGCTAGGCATGGAGATTCCTGGGCTTGGTGAGTGGCTATTTAATAACTACTTTGTTTTCTTCAGCTCTGTGTTTTTATATTGCTAATATATGTTTTTCCCGAAGAGCAAGAATGCTGCTGATTCGATTACATTGCAGGTAAATTAATGTTTATAGCTTCTGTGATTGCAGGTGCTCACCTGCTCAGTGGCATTGCTTCTTTGCTTACTTGTTTGCAACTCTGTGCTCATTTGGCCTGATTATGTATGAGTGTAGTACTTTACAGAACTGCGTAATGCTAGAGAGACTAGAGACTCAAGTCTAGTGCTTACTTTGTACTCCTGCTGCCACTAAGAAGAAGAGATAGTGGTGGATTGATAGGTTGAGTATATTATGACTTGTTATTAGAAGGACATTTTTTAGTGGTCTGCAATCATGATGACGGACTGTGTCTGTCACGTCGTGTGCTGCTGAGTGCTGGCAGTGGTATTAGAACCTTTTTGTTATTGGTTCAGTTAGTGATTCACATAACTTTCCAAGTAGACGGTCTGCGAATCCAGCAATACTGTACTATCCTCCTAGTTGACCAGATCAGATAGGTCAATACATGTAGTGCAATTGTTGGTAATTTGTTTCCCCAAGATAATTTTAGATTGTGGTCAAAGAAATCAAATTTTTCAAAAAAACAATCATCCATGTTTGTGTTTATTTCATGATCATCAGCAACTCCCAGGGGCAAGAGGACGACAGCAACGCCGGCGGAACAAGGTGGGCAGGATCTGTCCTCCAAGCTCTCTTCTGCTGGCCCCAGTAAGATTTTCTGTTGTAATGTTAATATTAATAATTATACTTCCCTAACTTTTACAGCACCTATTCTTTCCAAACTGTTTCCTAATTCGATTTTTCACAAAATAGTCTTTGATCTTCCTGTAGACTGTTTCTACATTCTTATCCTGCCTCTACTATCAACCTCTGTGTATTACTATTTACTATTATTATGATTCGGTCTGTGTAGGTAGCTAAGCTTGCCCAGTCGGCAAACGGTGTTAAACAAAACTCTGATCTAGCAATAGCTCTAGGCACTGAGTGCAGTCCTCTGGGTTGCCCTTGCTGTCTATTCCTTTCTTCTTAATGTAAGTGCTTTGACAATTTCCAACAACGAAATGTTAATGTGTCCACCAAGAATAAGCTAGTAGTTGGCTTTTTTGATTTGAAAGGAGCACATACCATACCGCTAGTGTTTCAGGGACTATTCTCCACATACAGAGGTATGGACAAGAGAAATAGTACATTGTTGATGGTAGGTGCAGTTCGACTTTCCACATAACTCAGTCCGAACAGAAGTTGAACCTCCAATCCCCTGACCGACTATCTAGTGTGTCTGACCAATGATTATACGACCAAGAAGAACAGAAGAAGACTACCGCCAAGTCCCGACCTATCAGATTCACGGAAGCATGCCTGCAAAGTGCAGTAGTGCAAACCCTTCCGCTCACTCACTCGTGAACAAAAACCACACAGTGTTTTTTAGTTTTAAAGTTTTATTTTCAAATAAGAAATAAAAAAAACAATGTCTTTATTTTTAATAGTGCAGTATTCCGAGTGAGCAAAGATGACGTTAAAGTTTAAACACCCGTCACTAGAATCAATACACTTGAACTTAACACATCTAATTATTAGAATAACTGTGCGGGAGCCCTCACCTTGTTTGAAATTCAAGTACTGGTGGTGATGACGAGTAGGTGGTGAATTGTAAAGCTCTTGTTGGCAGAAGGGCAATGGAATCTTCTGTCTGTAATTAGAAAAATGGTGCATGTTAAAAAGCAAGCATTCATCAGTTGTGCCAAAAAGTGTAGCACGTAATGGCTAAGCATATAAAAGGTTAACACCCTCCCCAAAACCATCACTTTTTTTCATTCCCAATAATTAAAAATTGGTGAAACCCAAGGAACGTGGTAATGTGTATAGGGATTTTGGTGCCTCAAGGTTGCTTTGCAATCATTTATATTTCTTCAATAAATTAAGTTAACGGTGCTCAAAGGTGTGGGGAACCACTAACCTTCACAAAGCGAAAGCCAGCCAAGCTCTCAAAACATGAATTAATCGCCCAAGCACACATTAGAGTTTACACCAGGTTTCCCTATTTTTAGCAAGCATATATAGTAATTTCAAGACAAAATATACACATGTTCTTTTGATTCTCTTTCTTTTCGTGCTTTTATTCTGTTGATTTCAGCAAAAGCCAACTCGTGTTTCGTCGCAATCGGTTCGTGATCCCATGACTTCCTCAAGGCTATATCTTCCAAGTGTAACGATTGTCAATGTGGTGATAATTCCGACCCACAAAGGGGTTCTAAGGAGTATCACGATCGTCCAGAAATCAGATTCCTTTCACTTTCAAATCCAAGTTTCCAACGTAATGATTATCGTTATCTCGTCTTAAGCGTTTCAGAGTACCGCAAACAAATCAAGGAGCGTAGTAACACCACCGTGTACGGTAGGTAAGCGTACAGAAAGCCACTTGAGTCAAGCTATGCTGGCTGAAGACGGCTGATAGCCAGAAACCGGTCCTAGGATGCTTGATTCCGGTCCAGGGAAGACATGGCTTGGCAGTTTGGTCTGGACTGTTCCCATGAGGCACATGGTCAAGACTGATTTGCATATGGCCATGTCTGAACTGGGGTGGCTTGGTGAGCAAAATAAAGATGGATTAAACCCAGATCTGTGACTGGGGGTGAATGTTTTGCCATTGTGCAACATTCCGTCCATCATCTTGTGTATTTTGCTGTTCACCCTAAGTGGGAAGGGTATGCCCAGACATGGGTCCCTTGCTCACTAAGCCACTGGAGTCAAGCTATCCTGGCTGAAGATGGCTGATAGCCAGAAACCGGTCCTAGGATGCTTGATTCCGGTCCAGGGAAGACATGGCTTGGCAGTTCGGTATGGACTGTTCCCATGAGGCACAGGGTCAAGACTGATTTGCATATGGCCATGTCTGAACTGGGGTGGCTTGGTGAGCAAAATAACAATGGATTAAACCCAGATCTGTGACTGGGGGTGAATGTTTTGCCATTGTGCAACATTCCGTCCATCATCTTGTGTATATAGCTTTGCCCAAAGTACAGTCCTCCCTGCTGATTTCACGCGTGAAGACCTCAAAAGGACGAAGCATGTCTGTCAGGCTTTTAACTAGCTTCCATTCCTCCAACTCTAGCCCCATGTCTTTCATAGTAGAACCCAATGCAACAACATACTCATGGATTACAAAGCACAGCTCAGACGGACGCTCAAGCATGTAGAAGGTTGAGTTCCAACGTGTTACCACCTCCTGGATAAGTCCTCTGACTGGCAGTCTACGTTCACGTTGCAAGTTCCTCAGATGCTTCCGGGCCTTAAAAGAATGGCTGAAATGTGTGCAGATTCTTCGGCAGGTGCTCAGTAACTTGCTGACTTTGTTTTCTTTTTTCAAGAAATCTTGAACAACTAGGTTAATACAGTGCGCCAAACACGGCACTCTGAAATAGCCACCATCAGCCATGGCCCTACCTACATTACTGCCATTATCCGTGGAAACATAACCAATCATGCGGTTTCTTGGATGCAGCCATTGAAAGACCTTACTGTTAAACTCCTCCAAAATGTTTAATGCAGTATGAGATTTCTCCATGGCAAACATGGCTACTGTTGCATGTTTCCGAGTAGCTTGAAAAATTGTGTCTGTGTCAACACCTGCAGATAGCTTCTCTCTAACCCCTGTGTGCAGTGATGTACATGTAATCAAGGGCTTGGCAACTGGTCCACATGTCTGTTGTCAGGTGGATAGTGTGAACAGCACGCTTCTGCAAAGCTTCTGCAAAGCTTCCCCTAATCACCTCCAGCACATCTTGATGTAGTGCTGGAACCGCTACTCTGGCAAAAAAGGGGCCGGCTAGGAACCTTCCATTTAGGGCACACTGTTGCCACAAATTGTAGAAAACCCACCCCTTCCACGAAAGAAAAGGGGAGAAGGTCCAGCGCTAACATTTTAGCCTGCATTGCATTATAAAGACGTGCCATTGGGTGGTTGCGTTCAAATGGCGCCTCCGACCAAAACATGCTTTTAATGGTGGTCTGGACCGGTTTAGGTGATGATGATGATCCAGACTTCTTCAAGCCAGTTAGACTTATTGATGTACTTTTTCACATTGGTGTCTCTCCCAGACTCTTAGTGTGCCTCATAGATGTTGCTGGGGTGGAGGGTGTGGGCGCTACCACTGCAGTGCTACTGCCAGGGGTACTGTGTGTACTAGAAAAAATGTCTGTCGCTTCTTCACCTCCCCCCTGCACGATCAGCCCCTCGTCATCATCAGATGCAATATCAATGGATACATTTGGATTTCCTGTACTTTTTGCTTCCCGGATCTTACTTAGGTGCTCCTCCCAAGGGATAGTGTGGTGTTTTTGGAGATGACCTCTCTGGCCTCCGGTACCATAGTTGGTACCAAGCTTACCCCGACTAACTACAGCTTTACAAATCGAAAAAATGACTAGGTTTTCCACCTTTTTGCTAACACTAAAAAAGTCCCAAACTGGGGAGTTGAGATTTCTGGTGGTGGTGGTGGAGCTGCTACTTTCAATGCCAGATGAAGTGGAGGATGGGCGTGGCCGAATTTGACCCTGTTGTGCACTTACAGTTACAGAACCACTACTTGTGGTAACAGAGGTCGAGCTGGATGGAGGTCCCTGCCGGCCCTTCTGTAGAGAAAATATAACAGCTGTAGGTCGTGTTGGTGTAGTGGTTTTCTGTGTTGGTTGTGGTACCAGTACCACGCCGCCCACATCCCGCTCAGCAGCAATTCGGGATAGGGTCAAAATGTCTGTCTGCTGCATTCCCGCTGGGGCTGGAGTGACGACTGTGATGACTGGGTCGTCGTCAGACTGTTCATCAGCAGCAGAATACACTTCTTGTTCGTCGCCAATAGTTTCACCCATAAGTGAAAGCTTTGCGGGAACCTTCTTTTTGGGCTTAGCTACCTTTGTCGGCTCCTGGCGTGCCTCACTCTCTGACTGCATTGGTGGGTTCCAATCAACATCAAGATCATCAGAAAGAATGAGGCTTGAAGAAAAACTTGTAGTAGCCCTCCTTGACCTTTTTCTTGCTGGGGATCTGGAAGAAAATGGATCATCCTCAGGAGGAGTGGCTTCCTCGGATGATACCTCCGCTTGAATCTCGATTTCCTGATGTGCCCCTACTTCTGAGGAACAAGCATTGTGGGCAGTTGTGCCACTCCATGCGCCTCTAGTTGCGCCTCTCCATACGCCTCTCCTTGCGCCTCTCCATGGGCCTCTCCTTGCGCCTCTACTTGTGCCTCAACGTTTGCCTCTACTTGTGCCTCTCCTTGCGCCTCTCCTTGCGCCTCTCCTTGCACATGTACTTGCGCTTGTACTAGTTGCACCTGTGCTTGTCATTGCGGCAGTGGTTGTTGAACACTCGTCAGATGAATTACACCCTGCGTTAGTTGGATGCTACTTTCTTGCGATGAGCCAACATCACTGGTCGATGGTGATTGAGCAATTAAAGTGGCTGTCTCTGCAGCACTCATGGCCTTGGACCTAACTTGGCGTGGTGGCACTGAGCCCAATGAAGTGGAGGTGCTGCTCTCAGCTTGGTCCCCGGAGGACCACGCTGCTGCAGGCGTAGTTTTTTCCCCCAAAAAAAGTTTCTGTGGGCACACAAGACTCCTTGGTAAGTGGCGCCACTTGCTTCTTCTGCTCCTTCATACTGGCAGTGGCACTGGCAACTTTCTTGGTAGAGGAGCTACGACCACCTTTCTTTGGGCCCATCTTTTTCAGATGTCAGAACAGCAGGCCACAGTTGCACGAGTTGCAGAGTTGTCTGTGGCTACACGTGACGTCACGTGATGTTGTGCTGCACACACCGCAGCAGGACTTCTTCCAGGCACTGATGATGAACGATGACTGATTTGTGGTTCTCTTGTGCACCAAAAGCAAAGGAAGCAAGAGCAACATCAGTTAAATAAATGTTGCATATGTCGTACTTCAATTAATATTTACAACTAGGCATTTATTTTTACAACACACCCAAAAACGGAAAGACCCAAAATTAAAATTGGAATTCTAATCAAGAATGGATATTTACATTATTTGAAGAGAGACCACACAGAGAGAGTTATTTCATGCACCACTGAGTAGCCCTGGGCATAATGGATGAAAGCAATGCAAACTGGGTGCAGGCCTGAGCACACTGCCTGGCTTCAAAATGGCCCCTTGACCCCCACCCACATGGCCAGGCCCTGCCTTTACCAGGCCTCAAAATGGCCCCCACCCACATGGCCAGGCCCCAACACCACCCCAAAAAATCAAAAAACACACAAAAATCACCACAATCCAATGCCATCCATGTCCTCAATGATGTTTAAATTCAAGACACCCCACAGAAAGACTTGGTCCATGCACCACTCACTACCCCTGGGCATAATGGACGAAAGCAAGGCAAACTGGGTGCAGGCCTGAGCACACTGCCTGGCTTCAAAATGGCCCCTTGATCCCCACCCACATGGCCAGGCCCTGCCTGTACCAGGCCTCAAAATGGCCCCCACCCACATGACCAGGCCCCAACACCACCCCAAAAAGTCGAAAAACACACAAAAATCACCACAATCCAATGCCATCCATGCCCTCAATGATGTTTAAATTCAAGACACCCCACAGAAAGACTTGGTCCATGCACCACTCACTACCCCTGGGCATAATGGATGAAAGCAAGGCAAACTGGGTGCAGGCCTGAGCACACTGCCTGGCTTCAAAATGGCCCCTTGACCCCCACCCATATGGCCAGGCCCTGCCTGTACCAGGCCTCAAAATGGCCCCCACCCACATGGCCAGGCCCCAACACCACCCCAAAAAGTCGAAAAACACACAAAAATCACCACAATCCAATGACATCCATGCCCTCAATGATGTTTAAATTCAAGACACCCCACAGAAAGACTTGGTCCATGCACCACTCACTACCCCTGGGCATAATGGACGAAAGCAAGGCAAACTGGGTGCAGGCCTGAGCACACTGCCTGGCTTCAAAATGGCCCCTTGATCCCCACCCACATGGCCAGGCCCTGCTGTACCAGTCCTCAAAATGGCCTCCACCCACATGACAAGGCCCCAACAACACCCCGAAAAGTGGAAAAACACACCGCTCACTACCCCTGGGCCTACTGGCTAGTGTGGCTTTACAGGCACCCAAAAAGGTAAAACAACTCGGCGAACTCAGAATCATGGTAAGTCAACGCCGTGCGCACAAGATTGTATTTTTGAAGCGCGACCAAGCAAAAAAATCCGCTAGCTTGCTAATTGTGGATTTTTGGACAAATTTGTGTGATTCGCGGACTGCGAAATTGCCAAAAATCCACAAATTCCGCAAACGGGTCGGATTTTCAGCTCATAGTTAGTATTTTGTTTATATGTCTGGAATTAAGGGCCCGATGTAGGTAAAATAGATTTACCGATTTTTAATTACCGAATCATACCGATTCGGTAATTAAAAATCGGTAAATCTAAGGGGTGGAGATGTAGGAACATCCAGATGTTCCTTTTACCGAATCGGTAAAAATCTGTATTTACCGATTCGGTAAATACCGACCGGTAATGCCCCATTCATTCCTATGGGCTTTGAAGCCCATAGGAATGAATGGGGCATTACCGGTCGGTATTTACCGAATCGGTAAATACAGATTTTGACAAGGGTGCAGGGGGTGTCACTTTGACACCCTCTAGCACCCCCAAAAAAGATTTGGGGGCCATGTGGCAGGCATACCTGCCCTAAGGGCAGGTCTGCCTGTCATATGGCACAGGTGTACATGCACACATGTGCATGCACACCGGAATCGGTATTTTACCATCAAATATATTTGATGGTAAAATACCGAATCGGTAAGGGTTGTGGGACTCAGAAGAGTCCCACCTACATAGCAAAAATACCGAATAGGTATGAATACCGATTCTGTATTTTACAGATTCGGTAAATTTGCCGATCGGTAAATTTACCGAATCTGTAAAATATGTGGCCCTACATACCGATTTGTAAATACCGGTCGGTAACGGCCGAAAATACCGATTTTCGGCCGTTACCGACCGACCTACATCGGGCCCTAAGTGATTAGAGAAATGGACCCCACCAAATGTTTTATGGGTAAAGCTCCATATATGTCTTGGTTCACCACATAACTTAAATTTCCTTGACAGCAGGTAATTCATTATTTTCAGTAATTCATCCTATCCTTGTTTTCAGGAATCAAGAATAAACCAATGAGTAAAATTTTACCTTAATCGACTTGGAGCGCAATTCAGATAAGTAACTTTAAATTTTTATAATGGAGGTCTGAATTTAATCATAATGTCATGAGTCAGTTTTAAGCTTTTCTTTCTTGTTTTTTATTTAGGTTTTGGAGAAAAACCTACCGCAAAAAGGAGACATCGATGAGGAGCCGGAATGTTGCAGGAAATGAGGCTTTTCACAAGGAGGATGCTGCTAGGACACCACAACTAAGGCACGACAAAGCAATGTCCTTCAGGATACGAGAAATGCCAGGAAACGCAGTGAGGATGCCGTGATCAAGGCCCGATAAAGAAATGTCCTTCTGAAAACGTGAAATGCCAGGAAAATGCTGTGAGGATCCTGCGATCATGGAGAACTCGATGGGAGAGTGCTACGCTACCCAGAAGTCAGGTGAGTAATTTAGAAAGCCGAAACTCGCGCAGGTGCAGGGCGTGAGTCGGCCACCACTGGAGTCCAACTGCTTCTTGCGCTCTGCAGTCCTGGCAAGTAGAACATGATGTTGACAAAGTAGGCTGTGGGGGAACAGCCAAGAAACTAGTGGTCTGATAGATCAAGTGGACTTAAGATGTATTCAAGATTCCTACTTAAAGGTACTTATGAGTCAAAGTATAGTATGCACAAATTAGGTACATCTGTGTCCATTCAATGCATACTATATGAGAGTAGTCCAGTCCTCCTGCCGGTTTAGACCTGTATAAATGCTTTTGGTGTGGAGATTCCATTTGAGCTCCTCCTTTTAGAGGATTTGTTTGATGTCTGCACCTCTAAGTGATTTAACTACACTGATGACTTGCCAGAAGATGTCGTCCTCTCTGTGGCCTTTTAGAGAGAAATCATCCACGAGCGGGGCATTTGGCACCTTGCAACAGAGATGGCTTCGATGTTAACAGATGAGAATCCTTACTTTTTGTGTTGTTTGACTGATGAAAATCTTATTACGGGGCACAAAATTGTATAAATCACATTGGAAATATTACAATTAGAAAATTGTTCAAGCGAAATACTGATGGTCTTAAATACAAACTCCTTACTTTCAACAATGAGCTGACATACAAAACAGTTGCCACGTTTGGAGTGGAGGGAAGGCCCCAGAGGTCATTGAGTGTGTGCCTTGGTGTTTTTTAGATGGAAGACTAGCCCTAACCATGGCAAAATGCAAAAAGGGGTCGTTCATGGTTGACATCACCAGCATTGAGTGTTGGTCAATGTTTTAGGATGCATTTCTTAACTTTCTTGGATATGGCTGAAAAAAGTTGTTACTCACACTAAACAATTGTGGGTGTTGTTTTTTGATTTGGGTTTTAAAATGATAAGATCTTTAAGAGAGACTGGTCCCTGATATTGTGGCATTGCATCAAGGATTGGGTGGTCCTGATTATAAAGACAGCAGCACATCAATCTCAAGAAATGAAAGAGGAGATTCACACTATTGAAGTGCATTTGAAATCCTTCCTACCTGTGGCAGAACTAAAGAAAAGACTGGAAGAACTAAACAAAACAATGTGAGAATTTGATGACGCCCTAAATGATACAAAATTTCAGAAATTCAAAAAAGACGTAAAGAATTTCTCACACGAGATGGTGTATCCCTATATAAGGGATGGCTATAACGGTATAGAGACATAATATTGAATCAAAAATATAGAATAGCACAAATATCGAAGTCAAAATATAGAATGGACAAAATATTCAATGGACAGAATATAGTGGTGAAAAATATCGAATTGAAGGTAAGTAATGTAATATCGATTTTTAAAATATAGAAAGTTAAAATATCTAAGTATATACTATAGGTATTAAAATATATTGAATTTTTAATAATATCTAATTTTGTTAAGTGTGTTTTTATGTTATTTAATTTTTTCGTAATTTAATTCTGTAGTGGGTTGTGGGTTTATAGGGGAATAGGGTGGGAAGTAATTTAATTGTAATTAATTAAATATGTTAATTTAGTTATTAGTATTCATTTTTAATTATTTGTTAATTAATTTTTAATTGGTAATTAAGAATTTTTAATTGGTTATTGATTTTTAATTGGTATTTATTTTATATTAATTGATTAATAGATAATTATGTCAATTGTATTAATTTATTTTCTGTAGCGGGTTGTGGGTTTAGAGGGGAATAGGGTGGGAAGTATTTTAATTGCAATTAATTAAATATGTTAATTTATTTATTGGTATTCATTTTGAACTATTGTTAATTAATTTTTAATTGGTAATTAATACATTTTAAATTGGTAAATAATTTGTATTAATTGATTAATTGATAATTATGTTAATTTAATTTAATTATTTTCTGTAGCGGGTTGTGAGTTTATAGGGGAATAGGGTGGGAAGTAATTTAATTGTAATTAAGTAAATCATTTTTATTTATTTATTGGTATTGATTTTTAATTTATTGTTAATTATTTGTTAATTGGTAATTAATTTGTATTAATAGGAAATTAATTTTAATAACTAATATTTATTTGTATTTTTAATTGATTAAGTATTACATAATGTTAAATTGGTAATTTATTTTAATAAATTTTTTATTGGTATTGATATTTAATTATATATTTAATATATTAAATCTTTACTTTCCCTACTGTTAAACTCACTAGAGTGGGAATAGTAATTTGTATCCCTACGCTATCCAAAGCTTTCCCTACTGTTGCACTCTCTGGAGTGGAAATAGTCATTTTTACCCCTACGGTATCCAACGCTTTCCCTACTGTTGCACTCTCTGGAGTGGGAATAGTCATTTTTACCCCTACGCTATCCAATGCTTTCCCTACTGTTGCACTCTTTGGAGTGGGAATAGTAATTTTTACCCCTACGCTATCCAACGCTTTCCCTACTGTTGCACTCTCTTGAGGGGGAATAGTAATTTTTACCCCAACGGTATCCAACGCTTACTCTACTGTTGCACTCTCTGGAGTGGGAATAGTAATTTTTACCCCTACGCTATCCAACACTTTCCCTACTGTTGCACTCTCTGGAGTGGGAATAGTAATTTTTACCCCTACGCTATCCAAGGCTTTCCCTACTGTTGCACTCACTGTAGTGGGAATAGTAATTTTACCCTCCCGCTATCCAACGTTTTCCCTACTGTTGCACTCACTGGAGTGAGAATAGTAATTTTTACCCCTACGCTATCCAACGCTTTCCCTACTGTTGCACTCACCAGAGTGGGAATAGTAATTTTTACCTTCTCGCTATCCAACGCTTTCTCTACTGTTGCACAAACTGGAGTGGGAATAGTAATTTTTACCCCTACGCTATCCAACTTTTTCCCTCCTGTTGCATTCACTGTAGTGGAAATAGTAATTTTTACCCTCCCGCTATCCAACGCTTTCCCTACTGTTGCACTCACTGGAGTAGGAATAGTAATTTTGACCCTTACGCTATCCAACGCTTTCCCTACTGTTGCACTCACTGGAGTGGGAATAGTAATTTTTACCCCTACGCTATCCAACGTTTACCCTACTGTTGCACTCACTGGAGTGGTAATAGTAAATTTTACCCTCCCGCTATCCTACGGTAAAAATATTGTATATTTTTTATTAATATTATGTTAATATATATATGTGTTAAAAAATAAAATTGTATGTTTATTTTATTTTTAACCTAAATTAATTATTTAATAATGTTAAGGTTATTTAAGTATTTTTAAGTATGTTTTAGTTAATTATATTTATTATTTAATTAATTTTAAATTACTTTTAAGACATTTTAAAAAATTCGATATTTTGACTAACTATATCTTTTTTAACGACATTTTTGATTCGATATTTTTGTACTTACCTGTTTGTAGATAGGACTTCGATATTTTTGCAATCTATATTTTGTCATCCATATTTTAGGTATTCTATATTTTTGTATTCAATATTTTGTTAGTGATCCGGCTATAACATGACTAGAAGGAACCCAGGATACAATACTGACACCAACTGATCAGACTTTGGTTCAGACAGTTCTGATTTCAACACTAACAGGAGAAGCTATCATAAGAGCAGCAGAACCCTTAATAGATGGACAGGATATCAAAGTGGACAAGGGAGAGGATGGCCTCCATTTCAGGGTCCACTGACTTCTCGGTCCCCCCCCTCTCTTTTATGGCCCACCACCATTTCAACAGCACCACTATGAGTACTGGAATCCCGCCCAAACAAAACAGCCTAGTTATTCAGGCCACAAATGCATTTTTTAGGGCAAGGCCGTGGTCCACAGAGAAGACGAACGAAGAAGGGCCACCAGGTTCAATGGTCAGATCCCCTAGAACAGGCGAGGATGACCACGAGGCGCATGGACTCAATCAACAACCCAGGAACAAGCAACCAACCAGCCTAGTGGTAAACCTAACAGATAAGACCCTGTCCCCCACCGATTTGAGAGTTTCTGGAAAGAGGCCTAGCTTTCGTACCAACAGCAAGCCTAGACAAATCCAAATTAAGCTGTGAAATCAATGAATTTATCTGCAAAATCAAGCTGAAGGTCTTCTTTGCTAATAAATCAGCCCTCAATGTCAGCCAAAGCGACACAGGTCTATGCCCAAAATCAATTTTCACACCACCGACTTCAGCCCTCCAGATAGAAATCATAGCCTTCTAAAAAGCAGTTCTAAAAGATGGAGGCGAGATCAAGCCCAGGACTATCAAGATCTTCCATAACAATACGAGGGGTGAACAAACTGCTATTTACGAGCTGCCGAATGATACAAGCATGGTATTTGAACCGGCAGATAAAGGGGGCGCCATAGTCCTGCAAACTACTGATACATACTGAAGAAAATGTCTAAGACTATTGAATGATGAGAGAAACTATAAACGAATCAGGGAAGACCAAAATGAACGTTTACAAATTATGATAAGAAACATGGTAGAGGAAGCAGTGACATGATTGGATCGCAAAAAAAAAGGGGAAATCTTGATCAATACCAATCCTACTACCCCATATTTCTACACGATCCTGAAGATCCACAAGTTCCTAACAAACCCCCCAGGATGACCCATTGTGTCATGCATCGGCTAGCTATTAGAACCTCTTTCCAAATTCGCAGATGCCTTCCTAAGACCCCTCATTCAGAGCACGAGTACATACTTACAAGACACCAAAGCAGTCTTATGTCTCCTCCGGAATCTACAATTCAACGCTAACACAAGCATTTTGATTTGACTGGATGTCAAGGGCTTGTACACGAGTCTTCCCCAAAAAGAAACCCTGGATATTATTGAGAAAGTCCTCTTTGAATCCACCTGGACCTATCACACAGCAAGGCATCTAGTTTTAGAGTGCTGCAAATGGGCCTCAGTAGAGAACCTCTTTCGTTTTGAGGATATGCTATTCTAACAACGTGTGACCAGTATGGGGAGTACTTTTGCCCCTAGAGTGGTGGGTTTGCACGTGCACCACTTGGAATCACTCAGAATTCTAGTTGAGACCAACCCCTTCCTCTGCCACATAAAACAATGGAAAAGATACATCAACAACATCTTGGTAATCTGGGAAGGTGATGAGTCAACAGCGGAGGACTTCATAACGTGGCTCAACACCAAGGACACATACCTAAAGTTCACCCACACCATGAGCAAGACAGAACTAGTGTTCCTGGATTTAAACATCATTGCGGAAGAGGTGATCCTTAAGACCACTACACACGTAAAACTGCCCACTACTTTATGTCAGCTTCCACCCCAGACACCTAAAAGAAAATCTCCCCTTTGGACAATTTCTAAGACTAAGGAGAAACTGTACAGAACTCAATGATTTCAGAACACAGGCTGATACACTCAAGCAGGGCAAGGAACTACCCAAGATGGATGTTGTACAAGGAAAGAAACGTGCCAGAAACTACCACAGAGAGAGTCTGTTGTACCCACATCCACAACTTGACAAGGAAGAGGAAAAAAGACCAATCTGCATAACCACATATAACATAGCTTCAGATGGGTCTCCAAAATCATAGGGAACAGTGGAAATTTGAACATACCAAAGCCCATGTTTTGTCACAGGAGAGCAAGAAGCTTGAGGGATATGCTAGTTCATTCCCACCCCAAAACCAGCAGCACCAGATTAGAGAACCAAACCATCTCTGGTACAGCGCCAACAGGCCACTACCCCTGCGGGAATTGCAGTGTTTACCATCTTACCACTATCACCAAGACCATGGTTTTCAACAACGGTATCAGCTGGGAACTATGAAACCTAACGAATTGCTAAAGATCAGGGGTTCAAAAAGAAGGTCAGAGCATAGAAATTCAGCACCAGACATCACAATGTGTCATGGCCTCAATGTCCTAATAGCAAATTGGTGCACTGGGTCTGGGATGTGACCTATATACATCCCATAGAGGTGGTATACATACTACCACAGACAAATAAACACAAATGACCCTGCACTTGAAAAACTCAAGTGAACTATTTGTGAAGGCAATTATACACCATAATGTGAAAACAGAACAGAGTGTAAAAAGATTACTTCCCAAATGAAAAAGCAAAACTGTTGTATTTTTGATGGTAGAAAAACGTTGTCTTTATTCTTTTGATCCATATACTTCATTCTTTAAATTAGAGATGCACACTGGACAAGACTGTCAACGCATTTCGTCCCTCTTGGGACTTCTTCAGGGCTCAAAAATTCGGTATTTTCTGTATTTTATAATACGTATGTAATATTCGGATCAGCAAAAGTACAATGAGTGGTTTATCGTTTTTCTTTTTATTTAGTATCTCCTTTTGCTTATAGATATGTGATACAGAATAAAAAGAAAAACAATGAACCAGTCATTGTACTTTTGCTGACAGCCCTGAAGAAGTCTCAAGAGGGACGAAATGCGTTGGCAGTCTTGAACAGTGTGCAGCTGTATTTTAAAGAATGAAGTTTAGGGATTAAAAGAATAAAGAATTTTTTCTAAAATCAAAAATACAACCGTTTTGCTTTTTCATTTGGGAAGCACTCTTTTTACACTATGTTCTATTTTAACATTATGGTGTATATTTGCCTTCACAAATAGCTCACGTGTTTTTCGAGTGCAGGGTCATTTGTGTATAATACATCAGGGGTTGTCTATCTCATCACTTGCCCATGAACATACATTATGTGGGCATGACCACTCGAAAAGTGAGCATCAGAATTTGTGAACACCCCAGTAAATGTCCCATGCCAACTCATTACTACAAAAATGTCATCACATTTTTTTTATCTGAAACACACACCCCTGGATTTGAAATGGGTAATCCTTAATAATACAGACAACGGGGAACAGCGACTTCTGGAGAAGGAGCAGAGATGGGGTTTCAAACTCAGAACAGACACACGGGGTATTAATGACAATATCCTGTGGGGCCTCTTTCTGTAGGATAGAAAGGGCTACCAGCACCAGGAATCACTTGCAGTACATTGCCCAAGGGTCTATTTGAACATAATAAGCAACTATTACGGGGCAGGTCAAGCTAAAATGCAGTCTCCAGGGAATCGTGTAGGCTACTAAGCCGAGGACGGCCTTGGTGAAGTCATTTACAGAGCAAGCAGTACGGGGCACTTTTTCCATGATGACCGCGAACGTCGGTTTTTCTCTGCCTCAATCTGAAACCTTTTTTAACGTTCTTGGGTAACATTTTTTCTTTTATAGGGTTTCACTACAGGCCCCTCATCCCTTGCAAAGACCATGACACAATAGTATAGTGTCCTAAAAGTATGTAATTTTGATACAAGATATAATACATGTTTATGTGTAGTTTTGTCTTGTTTTGTTTCACATTGTCTCACCCCTGGTTGGAGACATTTCACAACCACAGAGTTGAGCGATGACTTTCAAACCAAGGAGTGATCACATGTCTAATTTACTGAGCACACACACTATAAGGGTGTTGCATATCTATGGCTTGGGACAGTTTTGGGTTTGGCAGCCAAGCTGACAAGCCTATGTTTTTGAATTTTCCTTATTCTTTTCATTTCAGATACAGGATGATTTATTAGTAACCGTATGTATATTAGGTGCATGCGCATGGCATGCCACCCAGTGTATCCCAATTATAGAATTTAGAGCAGTGGTACTATTGGGACTAGGTTCCCGATAAGTCTTGATGAAGAGCCAATAGGGGAACTGCTCGAAACATGTTGACTACCTATTTCTGAAGCACGCAGACTCATCAAAGTCCATAACGTCAGTCTTAACCCATGATTTTAACTCTATGGGCTAGGGAGCGTGAATAAAACAATTGTTCTACTAGTCAGGTATTTTTATCTTTACTTCCCACTCCCCCCACCTTTATCATTTAATACACCAATAAATGCTCCTGCATAATTGCAAAGTCGTAGCATGCCTCAATCCGTAGAGGATTGGGATGAACCCCAATGATAAAGCATGTCACCAAGGGAGAACCCTCGTGGGTGAGGCGTTTCTAGGAAAAATGTTTTTGTCCTACCGAATGATTGCAGTGGACTCTCGCTGTATCCAATACCCCAAATCCCTGGGCAGGTTGTCTTTAAATCTTTCGATTTATTTGTGTTAAATGTACATACATGTAAGGAGGATAAACCTAGCCTCTACTCCCCCCATTTGCTTGTGGCATGAACGGATTTTATAAACAAAATATATTTCTCACCAATTGTAAATCATCCTTCCATCGTCAAAAAATGTTGTCCTCATGAGGATACTCATTAGTTAATTACTTACAATAGCGAGTTACTTCAGCATAACAATTATTTTCCTTATATTGTTTACTGAAGGGTACGAATCGGTTCTTATAAAAACAACTAACTGCCAGTTGTTTTGTCTGTATTGGTTGACAACAACAGGCAATCCCTCAATGAAGGCGAGTACATTATTGAAAAAAAACTAATTTAGCAAGATAAAAAAAGCGATGTATACTGTATTCGAAGAAATTCTTCCTCGAGTTACAGAATGTCAAATCTGCCGATTTTGTAATTTTTTTAACCCAATTTGCATGTGTCATTTTATTATAAGAAATACCATAAAGCCAGTCTTCCTCGTGAATCTGGTCTTTTTTGACCAACTAAATTATACATTAAAAGGCATGCTAATGTGTAGTGTAATAATCTATCCATATATTGACAACTGCGTGTTCTGCCATATAGTAAGACCTAGAAGCAATGTTAAAAGTCTAGGGAGATCTGCAGCTTGTTGTCTGAATGCATGGCTGATAAGCAAGGACACAGATTCATTTTATAAACAACTGCCAAGGCTACAATTGTGTGCTGTGTTCTAGTGAACGGGGACCTTGAGCACGTGAATGTATGCGCAAGGACACAGTGCAATTACTGTTGAAGGGAAGGTCGCGCACTCTGTCAGCATAGCCTATGGGAAACAGAAAAATGAAATCATGTCCATCAACCGTAGTCTTCCGAAATAATTGAGCCGCACTGGAATCTACAGAGGGGAGGATGAAACATGGTTCTTTCCACATTTGCACATTTTTGTCATTTCTGGCTGTGGCTACCTTATCAAGAAATACAACACACTGAGTATACTCCAAGTACAGGGGCTTCCGGTTTCATTGTAGGCCTAGTCTGCGTTTCTGTGTGTTGGGAAAAAAAGTTCGTAGTTATTCAAACGCAGTACGGCATTTTTTCGATATTGATACAACTGTAGCTGTTAAGGAAAGCTTATGTCATTAAAACAGAAAGGTAAAAGAAACGAAAGCACCACAGATGAATTGTCGTGGTTGTTATTCCTCCTGCCCACATTGCAAAGCCATTGGTTATTTACTATTCACATTCATGATGTATGGAGTTTAATTGAACTAATCAGCACAAGCATATAACAATTGCATTGATGCTGCAGTGAGAACAGCCCAAGCCGACAGAAATGCTCTATTACTTACCGGTAATCTTCATTACTCTGGGTCCCGTTGTCCTCGTCCCATTCATAAATACGTAAAGATAACCATCTCCCGACAGAAAAAAAAAAGATCAGAAGAATGCTGGGACACTAACCCCGCCCCTCCCACCGGGAGTACATAAGGGGTACTTACCCAGCATTCCACCTGAACAACCAAGCCCCCAACAGGAAGGCCAGCCGTCCGGGAGGGAGGGCAGGGCGTATGAATGGGACGAGGACAACGGGACCCGGAGTAATGAAGATTACCGGTAAGTAATAGAGCATTACCGCCTGGTCCCTTATGTCCTCGTCCCATTCATAAATACGTGGAGAACACCAAAGCAGAAAACGCCGGACTTCCCAAACCAAACAGAAGCCAACCCAGGAAACCACACCAAGGCAGCAACCGCAGGAAGCAAAAGGCAAAACCGGCAAAACCCCAGGCAGAGCCTCCGACAAGAGGGACCCCCACCAGACCAGCACACACCCAACAAAACCATGGGAGCACAGCCAGACGACCAGACCGGCAACCACAGAGGACAACCAGCCCATCGCAGGAACACCCCACAGCCAACCAGCGAAGGGGAGAGCACAGACACCGAAGCCAACATAGGCAAGAGGAAAACAATAGAGAGGAGGCCAACGAAAGAGAAAGGCCAAGAGCCAACAGGCCAGCAAGCCAGCAAGCCAGAACCGGGCAAAAGGAGCCAAACCCAGGCACATAAACCCCAAGCCAGGCAAATCCAGACCCCGGAAAGAAAGAAAAAAGGCAGGGGACAAGCGAGCCAGAGGAACACAAAGTCCCAACCAAAGCCGACCCCGGGAAACCAAAGGTCCAAGAAGCCCACCAAGGGCAGGACCAAACCCGAAGAGAAGGGAGGCAAACGACCCGACCCCAGAGAGAGCAGAGGAAAAAACCCCAAGAACCACACAAAAGAGCAGCAGGCCACAAGAAAAAAAGGGCCAGCAGCCGGTGGAAGCCCACCAGCACCCATCCCGGAAGGCAAGACAGAGCCCACGGACAGGGAAAGAGGGAAAACCCAGGCACCTGGGAACGAAGAGCAAACCCCAGGAAGCCACCAGGCCCCGAAAGACGAGGAAACAAAGCACCAAAGGGAACCAGCACCTCCAGGAAACCTGAGCAGCAAGAACCAGCAAGGGCAACCAACCCGGACAAAGAGACCCGGAAAAAAAGGGGAAAAGGGAACCGAAGGAACCCCAGGAACCCCAAAACACAACTCCTGCCAAACCGGAGGAAACGGGGGCAGGAAGCAACAGCCCAAAGAAGGCACACCCCGATCACCAAAGAAGGAGCGCAACCGGACGGACTAAGGAGCCGGAGAACCCAAGACAACAGCAAGGGAAACCGAAGGAAGCCAGCAACAACCACAGCCAAGCCAAACCAGAGACAGGCCAGGCATAAACGACCCCAAACAGCCCAAGCAGAGGGCCAGGGCAAAAACCCAGAGGCCAGAGAGACCGAGGCACAACAACGCCAGAGGAACCCACAGAAGCAACAAAAGCCAGGGAGGAAAGCACAAGCAAACCAAACCCCACAGCCCGGCAAGACCCAAGGCAGGGCACGCACAGGGGAGGAACCCCACAGGGCACAAAACTGCAACCGAGGACACAGACAGGAAGCCAAAGCCGAAGCCACAAGCAACCCGTAGAACCAACTCAAACCGGGGGAAGGCCAAAGAAGGGAAGACCCCATTAGAGCACAGGCCAGAGAGCCAACAGCCCCGGCGTCGCCCCAACGAAACCCAAGACGAGGCAAGCAGGGAAAACAAGAGGGTGACAGCACCAAACAGGCACGGCCAGAACCAAGATGCAGACAGGAACACACCACACCCGCAAGGAACCGGAACCCAACAGCAGAGGAACCAGCCACCCCACAGGCAGACAGGACACCTGCAAAGAAGTGCCAGGCCATCCAAGAAACCCCCAACAGAGCCCCAATCAGGCAGCCCAGGACTGCAGAAAGAGCTCAACCAGGCAACCCAGAGCTGGACGTACCAAAAAGAAACCAGCAGACCAGCCAAGAACAGGAGCCAACAGGGAGGAAGCCCAAGGCAACAGGCAACCACAGGAAGCCACCGCCGAAGGACAAGCAGAAGCAACCGCAAGCCAGCAGACCAGGAGCGACCGAAAAACAGCCCCCCCAAAGAACAGGGAAAGCAGAGGCACAACTCCAGCGACAGAACCACCAGAAAGGTTGGGGCCAACACCCCCCCCCCCCTCAGGAAATCAGGGCAGAGAAGAACGCCACAGGTCAGGAGAGGTAACAACAACGACCACCCAGCACCACCACCAAAACCAGAAGAGGCAGGGAGGAAAAACCGAAGGAAGAAGCACAGCCAACCCCCCCCAGAGGTCAAACACAAGACACCCCAGGGGTAGTCAAACACCACCAAGGCACCCAGAGCAGACGAGGTGTCCAGAACACCACGCAGCAGAGAGGAGCAGAGAGGCCCGACCAGAGCATCCCAAGCACACCGGCAAGGGCGACAGACCCAGAAAGGAGGCCAGACCAGGACCACAGCACCAGCCAAGAACCAGGAGCCCAGGGAAACCTTCCCAAAACCCCAATCGGGCGACCTCACCCAAAACAGAAGCCAACCCCAGGGAGGAAAGAACACAGGCAAAAAGCCACGGAGGCCAGGACCGTAACAACCAGGTCCAGGACACAACCAAGGAGCGCCAACACCAAGCCATCCTTCCTGGCCAGCAGACCACTAGGGCCAAAGGCAGCACAACAAGTGGGACAGGAAGAACCACACAGAAGTGCAAGCAAAGGCAACACGGAAAGTCACCAAAACGAGGCAGAACAGCAGCAGGAAGACTGAGACCACAAACCGGCACCGCAGCCAAAGGCTCACCATCCAGTAAAGCCTCAGGCAGAGACCCACAGAGGCACCGGAGCCAGAGCACCACCCCAGAGACACAGGAAAGTCCAAGGCCAGGCCTTGGGCCGAGAAACCCAGAGAATGACCGCAGCACAGAGGAGGAGAGGGAGCCACAAACACACTCCCCCCCCAAAACAGGGAAAGAAACAGAGCACCCAAAGGAACACGAAGGACACAGCCTTGCAGACCAGGAGAAGAGCCAGGACACCACAGGGAACAAGGCCCCCCACCCGACCGATAGCCCAAGGCAGCCACGAAGGCAACGCCAGAGCCAAGAAGAAAGAGCCCCGTCCCCAGAACGGAGGGAGAACCCAGGACCCGAGCAGAGTCCAACAACAGGCCCCAGCCCCACCAGGATGAGCCCGCCCAATGGGAGGAAAAGCAGCCCAAAGAACAGGAAGCAAAAACAGCGCCCGTCCACAGCCACAGCGACAGAAAACCCCAACACCAAAGGCGCAGGAGAAGCAAAGCACGCCAAAAGCACGCAAACGTGTCAAGGCGCAAAGGCAGGAGCGCAGGCCCTCAGGACGCAGCCCAGCGTGCCCCAATAGGACGAAACACACACCCAAAAGGAGCCAAGGAACCACAGCTCACCCATTTGCACGGGACCGTACTGGAGGCAGTAAAGTAGCCCCCCCAGAAAGGGCGACAGCATATCAGAGGGCAGAAGAGGGGAGGAAGCCCAGTGGCAAAGCCCATGCCACGCAGGACCCGAGACCAAATCCCGGCAACCCCAGGAGTCTCCGCAGCGCATCCTGGCCGTAACCAGAAACCTAGCCCGCCAACAGGCGGAAAGTAGAGGTGCCACCCAATGAGGCACACAGAAACACGGAGAACCCTGCAGCACGCTGCAAAAGAAAAACTCACAGGAACCCCCATAGGGGAGGGGAACATAGCGCTAAGCAGACCCGGAGGAAGCAGAGCGCAGCACAGGAGCACCAGGCACGGAGCACATGGAGCGCCTCCGCCGCAGCACGAACCCGGAACCCCAGTTCCGAGGCCGACCCACATCCACCCCCGCCAGTACAACAAGGACAGAAAAGGGCAACAGGAGCGGAAAACCCCAAAGGCGAAAAAGAAAGCCGCTCAGTGAAACGTCCAGTGCACCGAGCTACACTCCCCTCAACCAAAGCACACAGTCTTCGCACAGCGAAACAGCAGCCACGCCAGCCCCCAGGGACCGGAAAAACAGTGAACTCAACCGGGCGCCATTCCTCACTCCTGAGCACGCCGAGGCCATGAAGATGCATGACTTCAGAGGAACCTTTTATCATGGCGCTGAATAACACATGTATATAGCCACCCCAACACAATGTGCTACAAGGGACTTGTTTAGGAACAGAGTTTCTCAGTTGTGAGTAGTACATGCGTAACACACTCAGGTGTAATACCAGAATATCACAGTTTGTTTTACTTTGGAATTAATCAAAGGAAGGATGAAAAAGGAGCGAACACACGGAAAGAATTTATAATTTTGAAAGTATTCTGTATTGATATAATGAAACAATCAATTTACATTGTGGGAGACAAGTACAAGGAAATAAATCAAAGCAAAAAGAACTGTGAAGAGAGATGTAGTTAATCACATTCCTTCCATTCACAGTTCCAACATCAACTCCTGATCAGTGTAACAAACAACCAAGAATAGTTAATAAACTCTGGTCGAATGATGGTGACAATGCAGGGGATTGGCCCGAATAAGCACTCAGTCTACAATTACTTACTTGTGCCCATCATAGAATCGGATTGTTTCGTCAAACCAGAGCAATAGATTTGTTTCTTCCCCTTCAAACTCTCTTCACCAGTGGTCCACTAGATCCAATACCTACACAACAGAAATTTCAGGGAGTTCTTTCTGCAATGAAATGCTTAGTCCTGATGATGGTCTATTCGAAGACTGCACATTAGACCGAAACGTCGACACCTCCATCATCTCCTAATAGTGCTGCATTGTCACCATCATTCGACCAGAGTTTATTAACTATTCTTGGTTGTTTGTTACACTGATCAGGAGTTGATGTTGGAACTGTGAATGGAAGGAATGTGATTAACTACATCTCTCTTCACAGTTCTTTTTGCTTTGATTTATTTCCTTGTACTTGTCTCCCACAATGTAAATTGATTGTTTCATTATATCAATACAGAATACTTTCAAAATTATAAATTCTTTCCGTGTGTTCGCTCCTTTTTCATCCTTCCTTTGATTAATTCCAAAGTAAAACAAACTGTGATATTCTGGTATTACACCTGAGTGTGTTACGCATGTACTACTCACAACTGAGAAACTCTGTTCCTAAACAAGTCCCTTGTAGCACACTGTGACTTTAACTATTTGATGCCCAAGCCTACAAGGGTTGATTGGGTTTCCCCTGCTGACTACACACCCCAACACAATGGCACCCCTTTTATCGACCCCAGAAGGATGAAAGGCTGTGCGGACCCACAGGGATCCGAACATGAGGACAACGCCGGTCAATACAGATGAGGCAATAGTCCATCAAGCTACCAGACTGAGTGCTTATTCGGGCCAATCCCCAGCAACCTAATGCCAGACCAAAGCTCTGAGCGCAGGGAACACCAGCGCAAGATCAACAAACAGCCAGCCAGCATGGCAGGAGGAGAGCGAGGAGAGCGAGGCACAGAGGCCGCGAACACCCGCCCAGGGAACAGAAACTGTGGCAGCGCAGGAGGAGCATTCCCGTAGGAGCAAGCGCAGGCAGCATGACGAAGGAACCTACTGCAAGCCACACGTTGCCCAAGCGCGGCTCCAAACACCAGCAACAGCGCAGAGAGCAACATCAGGGAGAGAAGAAAACACCGCTATGCGGGACTCACCCAGAGCGGAGGCCAGAACACCAAGAGGACCCAGGCCCCCACCCCAACATCCGGCTCTGGAAATCCACGGCTAACAGCAAGCGCAGGGCGTCTTCCACCCGGCCAGGCCCCAGCAAGACGCCCACAGCGACCCAGAAGCAACCGGTAGGCAGCGCACCAGCCGCAAATGGTCGGTAACAAGCAGGATTTCCAGCCAGGAACGGCCGCGCCTCCCAGCAAGCCCGGCAGGCCAGAAGGCAGACCAACACAAACCCCCCCCGCCCACGAAGCCAGGCAGCTGGGCAGGGGGAGAAGAAAAGAAGCGTACGCCACCCCAGCCCAGCAGGAGCAGGAGCAGCACCAGCATCCAAGACCATTCTGTCGACAGACAGAAAAAAGAACAGGTGGAATGCTGGGTAAGTACCCCTTATGTACTCCCGGTGGGAGGGGCGGGGTTAGTGTCCCAGCATGCTTCTGATCTTTTTTTCTGTCGGGAGATGGTTATCTCCACGTATTTATGAATGGAGCAAGGACATAAGGGACCAGGGGGTAATTCATTGTTTTCCACCTTGCTTGGTGTGGCTGTTCATTGAGTCTTGAAATCATTGTGGAATGAGCGCTCGTCCAGAATTTCCCTGGACAGTCCGTTATCGGAGACCAACGTGAACAACCATTTTTACTTGTAAATCTGAGATCAACAATGGCTTACAAAGATTTCTGACCACTCTAAACCAATCACCTAGGTGGATGTTTATTCGGAAGGCGGTGGGATATCGTGACGCCCTTGAATTAGTGTGGACAGCCCTGGCCATGCGATTAGATAGCGGAAAGATTGTTGTTTATTGGATACTTGGTGTGGGAGAACATAGCCTTACTTGTGAAGAGCCAGTTGTTCATAGGCCCTAGTGTCCCTTCTATCAGTGGGTGGCTCTTTGACAGTCTGCCAGGTGACTTTTCGTGTTTTCATCACGGATAAAACACCTTGACTTGAGGCAACTGAAAGACACCTGCAGAGATCCTGATGAACTGGTTCAGAACTGGTGAGTAGTAGACCGCTAGTATATGAATTGTAGGTCTAGTTTTGGACAAAGGTGTGTAGTTCTTTTTCTCATGTAGTATACAGAATTCTTTTAAGATCTATAGGTGGTATGACTTCTATGCTAGGATGGGTGCATGTGTGTAAATCTAGAATTTCTCAATGCTTTTTTGTCTGAGTGTATGTAGCGGGGTGGGTGACACAGGGGAAGGAAGTGAGTCGGAATGCTGGAAAAGTGCTTTTAACGAAGGCTTCATTTTTAGGTATGCTTTCTTTCGCCTGCTGGATTGTCTTATACGGGCAAACTCATCAGTCTCCGTCCTGACACCTTTGGGGAACACGGATATGTCCAGGGTGGCTCTGTGACGTGCAGGTGTTGAGGCCGCCAGAACGTCGGGGTAGCCGTCGACCTCCAGCCGTAGTCCGGGAGTCAGGAAGGCACCACCGGAAAATGAAGGGAGAAAAAGAAGATTCAGGAGGAGTGTTTGATTCACACTCGTAAAGGGAGAGGGAGTGAGGGTTTCCGTGCCACAGTGCTATATACAGGTCGATGTGACGTAGTGCCCGTGAGGAAGGGGTGCAGGGAAACGTAAGGCGGAATACAGTGAGAGGTTCACCCGCTCCAACCCGCCCAGCCCGCTACCTTGCCCCGTACCTTTGTCAGCCACGCCCCTCCAGTGGGTGCGTGGCAGGGCGATACGTGAAAACGTTGGCCTCCTGGCTTGTCGTCTGCGGTAGTCTCGTCTCTTCTCCAACCCGTCTCCGGCTGCCTCTCCTCACCACGCTCGATCTCCGGGGAAGTGTTCTCCGGCGTCTTCCGGGTTCCTCCCTCTTTTGTCGTGACGTGCTCCTCCCTGGGCGGAGACTCTGCAGTGTAGCTGTCGGCATTAAAGGTACAGAGTCCCGGCACTGTCTCTTCGCCCCATGGGTATGCAAACTCCGGGTTGGCCCACTCCTCTTCAGGCACCGTGGCGTGAGGCTGGAGGGGGTGAGAAAAGGGCAACATAGGTACCGCAGACCACCAGTCAGGCGTAGTCCTTCCCTTGTCCATGTCATCATCACAGGGACGACCCGCCCCGTCACACACCTCCCCCCCTGGCATCTCCCGTTCGGGGAGGGGAAAAGCACGGGAGAGGTAGTCCGCGTTGCCATGCTCAGTGCCCTTCTTGTGCAGTACCTTAAAGGAATAGGGCTGAAGGGATAGGAACCAGCGTAGCACCCTGGCGTTCGTGGCTCTATTGCTATGCATCCATCTCAAGGGGGCATGATCAGTCAGTAAGACAAAAGGTTTCCCCTCTAGATAGTACCGTAGCTTTTCGATGGCCCACTTTATGGCTAAACACTCACGTTCGACTGTGGAATAGCGGCACTCCCTGGGGAACAGCTTACGGCTAACATAGAGAATGGGATGTTCCACTCCGTCTACCCCTTTCTGGGAGAGTACCGCTCCTAGGCCGATGCTCGAGGCGTCTGTAGCCAGGATGAAGGTTTTGTTGAAGTCTGGTGATTCCAAAACCGGGGCCCCGGTTATGATTTGCTTCAGCTTCACAAACGCCTCTTGTGCCTCTTGGGACGGGGACAAGATTTCCTTCGGTTTCACGCTTTTCCTCAACAGGTCCGTGAGTGGCGCAGCGACGGCAGCAAAGTTGGGAATAAAACGTCGGTAATAACCGATTAAGCCGAGGAAGGCCCGTACCTCTCTTTTGTCCTTTGGGAAGGTGGTTAGCTTGATGGCCTTGATCTTTTCGGATTGAGGGGCTATGGTTCCCTTGCCCAGGACATATCCCAGGTAGTTGACTCTGGTGAAAGCGATTCGCGACTTCTTCGAGTTGACGTGTAAACCCGCAGTCTGCAGTGCGGACAGGATGGTGTGTACATGTCGCAAGTGATCCTCCCACGTTGTACTAAAGATCACGATATCGTCTAAGTATGCTGAGCTAAATGAACCATACGGCTTCAGAACCCGGTTCATAAGCCGCTGAAAAGTGGCAGGGGCTCCGTGCAATCCAAACGGTAGGACCGTAAACTCAAACAGGCCGTCCTCTGTGCTGAAGGCCGTCTTCTTCCGATCGGCTTCACGCAAGGGTACCTGCCAGTAGCCCTTGGTGAGATCCAAGGTGGTGATGAAGGTGGCGTCGCCCAGCTTTTCGACCAACTCGTCGACCCTCAGTATGGGGTAGGCGTCGAAGGTAGAGATGGAGTTCAGGGCACGGAAGTCCATACAAAATCTTTTTGACCCGTCTGGCTTCGGGACCATTACGATCGGGGAAGACCATTCGCTTCTCGACGGTCGTATTACCCCTAAGTCCAACATGTCTTGGACTTCTTTTCTAACGTCCTTTCGTCGGGCTGCGGGGATCCGATAGGGTCGTTGCTTCACCGTCTTGCCGGGTAGGGTGTCTATACAATGTTCCACCAAGTCGGTTTTTCCGGGAAGGTCTGAGAAGATGGACGACAAAGGAAGAAGTACCCTATCGAGGTCCGCTTTTTGTTCCTCAGTCAGCTCCGGGTTGACCACCAGGTCCTGCAGGGAGGAAAGGCTTTCGGGTCTTTCTGGGAGAGTCAAAGAGTTGGTCCTTGGTATGGGTCCGATCCATTTTTTTAGCAGGTTGATGTGGTAGCTCTGTCTTTTTGTCGGGGAGAGTTTTAGTCTGTAAGTGGTGGCGCCTATGGTGTCCACTACCTCATAGGGCCCCATCCACTCTTTCTTTTGAGCCAGGGTGGGCAGAAGAACAAGAGCCCAATCTCCGATCTTGAGAGTCCTCAATTTAGTACCACGGTCGTACGCCTGTTTTTGTCTTCCTTGCTGTTTTTCCAAGTTCGTTTCTGCCAAGTCTCTCAGCTTCCCTAGTCTGGCTTTTAGCTGTGTTGTGTAGTCTAGGAGGGATCTCTGGTCGTCGGCCTCCTGTGATTCCCATGCTTCTTTTGTGATGTCTAACAGGGATCTGGGTACCCTTCCGTACACCAGTTCGAACGCGGAACACCCGAGACTGCTCTGTTTTTGCGCTCTCAACACATAGAGCGCTAGGGGAAGCAACCGGTCCCATGCGGGGCCTTCGGTGGTCAACATTTTCTTCAGGGCTGCTTTCAGGGATTGGTTGTAGCGCTCCACCAGACCGTCGGTCTGTGGGTGGTACACCGATGTCTTCAGGTGTTGTATGTCGAGAGTTTTGCAAACCTCCTTCATTAGGCGAGAAGTAAACGGAGTCCCTTGGTCGGTCAGGATTTCTTTTGGGAATCCGACCCGGGAAAAGAGTTTGATCAGTCTTTCAGAGACGTTGGCTGTGGTTGGGGATCGAAGGGGAAACGCTTCGATGAAGCGGGTGGCGTAATCCACGAGGACCAGCGCATACAGGTGACCCCTAGGGGTTTTTGGTAGGGGTCCTATTAGGTCCATTCCCACCCTCTCAAAGGGCACCCCGACAATGGGCATGGGCTGTACCGGCGCCGCGGGAGGGCGGTGTGTGTTCTTTCTCTGGCAGACGTCACACTTCTTGCAGTACTCCTCCACGTCCCCATAGATACCAGGCCAATAGAAATGGCGAATGATGGAGTCCGTGGTTTTTTCCTTACCGGAGTGTCCTGCCGTTAAGTGTGCATGGGCAAAGAACATGACCTGTTCTCTGAAAGAAGTAGGGACAAGAAGTTGGGGCACGCTTCCCGCCTTCGGTTCTCGATACAGTAGGTTCTTGTGAATCACGAACCTAGGAAACGGAGGGTCCTCGTTCTCGTGAGCGGAGTGAGCAGCCTCCCAGGCGTTGTACAATGACCTGTCTTCTGTCTGGGCGTATTTGAAGTTGCGGTCCATGATCCATGGGTCAGATGTTATCAGAGCATGCTGGGGGGTTTCAGCGGACCCTGCCCTGACGGACAACTCCTTTCGGAACAAAGCGAGAAACTCTGGGTTGTCGACCCCCAAAATGACGTCCTCAGGGAGAGTATCAACCACCCCTACTCTCACTACACAAGCGGGTTTGTCTTTAGGGCGGATCGTGACCTGGGCAAGGGGGTAGGGCTTTACGTCTCCATGGACGTAACGTATGTGCACCCTTGTTTTAGGGACATATTGATTAGGGTTTACCAGGCGGGTTTGGACCATGGATTGCCTACACCCGGAGTCTAGCAACGCTCTTACCATGAAGTTATTCAGTCGTATACTCACATAGAAGGAGGGCCCCATCTCTGCGGAGTACAGAACGGTTCTCGGGAGATAGCCCACTTCCATCGGTTCCTCCGCTGGGTGCTTCCTGGGACAGAGTCGGGCGATGTGGCCCCATTCACCGCACTCGAAACATTGCGGTCCTCGGGTCGTCGGTGCTTCGGTTCTCCATGGTTTGGGTTTGTGGTGCTCTACCGGGACGAAAGGTGTTTCTGTTCTCCATGGTTTGGGTTTGTGATGTTCCACAGGGACGAATGGTTTCCTATCAGGTTTACTTGGTGGTACGGGCTTCTCAGTCTTCAGGGGTGTTGACTGTTTGTGGGGCCTCTCATATTCCCAACCCAGCCCACGGGGTTGCGCTCTGGCGTAGTTGGCAGCCATCTCTATGGCTTGTTCAATGGTCAGTCCCGAATGCTGTCTTAACCACCGCTGGGACCCATAGGGGAGAGCCTCCATAAACTGTTTGAGATATATTCGTGCAAGTATCTCTTCCTTGGTACTGGACTCCGATTGCAGCCACTTGTCCGCCATCATTTTGAGCCGGAACAGGGTCTTTGGGTTCTCCCCTGGCATTCCCTTCTCCCTTCGGAAGCGAACCCTGTACGCTTCGGGGTCCAACCCCAAATGGTCCAGTATGATAGCCTTGACATGGGGGTAGGGGGCGTTCCCTGCAGGATTAGCCACCTGGTACGCGAACTGAGCCTCACCGGTCAACCGGGGGGCGAGGAAACAAGGCCACTTCTCTTCGGGCCACCCTAGGGCTCTCGCCGCCCTTTCAAAGTTCATCAGGAAGGCGTCGGGATCGTCCCCTGGAACATATTTTTGTAGAGCTATGCCTGAGGGGTGAGGCGTATGTCCACGGGGTTCCACCTGCACGACCCCAGTTGTTGGCGGTCCCGCTCTCTGGATGCTGTCTAGTTGGGCCGTGACAGTGTTTTTAAACAGGTCTCTATCGGCCTGTGCTGCGTTCCATTGCCTTTCCACAGCCCACTCTAACTTCTCCTGCCCCTTTATCAGGTGTTGGATAACGGCGTCCATCTTGGGATCACAGACGGACTGCGGTGGAGATCCCACTTCTGACACCACTTGTAGCGGGGTGGGTGACACAGGGGAAGGAAGTGAGTCGGAATGCTGGAAAAGTGCTTTTAACGAAGGCTTTACTTTTAGGTATGCTTTCTTTCGCCTGCTGGATTGTCTTATACGGGCAAACTCATCAGTCTCCGTCCTGACACCTTTGGGGAACACGGATATGTCCAGGGTGGCTCTGTGACGTGCAGGTGTTGAGGCCGCCAGAACGTCGGGGTAGCCGTCGACCTCAAGCCATAGTCCGGGAGTCAGGAAGGCACCACCGGAAAATGAAGGGAGAAAAAGAAGATTCAGGAGGAGTGTTTGATTCACACTCGTAAAGGGAGAGGGAGTGAGGGTTTCCGTGCCACAGTGCTATATACAGGTCGAGGTGACGTAGTGCCCGTGAGGAAGGGGTGCAGGGAAACGTAAGGCGGAATACAGTGAGCGGTTCACCCGCTCCAACCCGCCCAGCCCGCTACCTTGCCCCGTACCTTTGTCAGCCACGCCCCTCCAGTGGGTGCGTGGCAGGGCGATACGTGAAAACGTTGGCCTCCTGGCTTGTCGTCTGCGGTAGTCTCGTCTCTTCTCCAACCCGTCTCCGGCTGCCTCTCCTCACCACGCTCGATCTCCGGGGAAGTGTTCTCCGGCGTCTTCCGGGTTCCTCCCTCTTTTGTCGTGACGTGCTCCTCCCTGGGCGGAGACTATGCAGTGTAGCTGTCGGCATTAAAGGTACAGAGTCCCGGCACTGTCTCTTCGCCCCATGGGTATGCAAACTCCGGGTTGGCCCACTCCTCTTCAGGCACCGTGGCGTGAGGCTGGAGGGGGTGAGAAAATGGCAACATAGGTACCGCAGACCACCAGTCAGGCGTAGTCCTTCCCTTGTCCATGTCATCATCACAGGGACGACCCGCCCCGTCACAGTGTACTAATTATTTTAATTGAAACGAGGTGTGTGGCAGGGATGTGTGCATGCCCCTATTTCATTACTATTATAAGTGAACAAAATGCATGACTATTTATTGTCTGATGTCCGAGATCGCCCTAAAATTAAGACCTACCCTTCGGCAGCTTTACTGTACGCCAATGATGCTGTGATGATCTCTCAGACGCTGCAGGCCTAATAAAACTGCTTCACAATTTAATGTAGTTCATGGATGGTGCCAATTTGGAGACACATTTTTCCAAAACACATTACATTGCAGTGGAGCACCACCCTTCTGGAATTGGACCTATCATCATCAAGGGGCGGCGCTCAGAAAGAGGCCACAGTTTTCAATATTTGGGTATTACATTGGCTCACAGGGAAATTTGGGACCTTAGTGGGGCACCAGGGTTAGTAGATGTAGACTAGCAAAGGGGCCTTTTTTTTAGTTTGTTAATAGAATTGGATCTAAGCCCATCCCTGCTCTGTTGGGAATATACAAGTGTAAGCGCCTCTCTTTTTTGACCTACGGAGTACCTATTTAGGGCCACTGTTTTGTTGGGTGTCTTCAAGATGAGGAAAATATTTTTAGCAGGAGACTCTTAGGGCTACTCCCTGTAGTCCCCATGTTATCATCCATGAGGAGTTGGAGTTTGATTTATAGGTGGGTGGAATGTTTCATTCCTCCTGCGGAATTGGCATAATATGGAGGCTCCGCAATATTGATGTAACACAAACTTCTTTCCCAAGTCCATTAATCACCTTGTGGCAGAGCGAGATTTGGCATCCACTGACACCATTTTTTAAAAGCTTACATAAATGTGAGGAGAGAATGCCAAAAAAGTTTTACCATAATTGATAGGCATGAAAATGTAATATTTGTACAGAAAATATTTGGTTAACGGCACTAAGGAAAACTCAGGACTGCTGTACCCATTAGATCCTGCAACAAAGAAAGAACTCATGAAAGTGGTCTCTCTTGTTTTGTGCACCACAGAAATCTTGAAACGAATCGTGGATTTGTTGTTGATTGTGATCTTCTCTGAAAGGCCACTCCATAATGCTTTATGTAATTAGAAAGTAGACAGTTGAAGAGAATGAAAGTGCAAAATCGTGTCATCCATCTCTTTTTCACTTCTAATTTTGTCCTAAGGTTCCACATTTTGCGATGCAGTGCGCGATACGAAATTCGTTTTATTAATTAAATTGTGTACTTACCTGCAATTATCCATATGCCGTTTTTTAGAACCCTCCACCCTGCCCCTCTCCCTCCCCGCCTCCCTGCCCCACCGTAACTCCCTCCACGGGCCGCGGCTGATATTTAGGTATCAGCCGGGTTGTTCTTTGACAATATGAAGGTCACTAATAGCTACAAGGAAGTATTTCTTCTATGTTGTCGACTGTTTAGCTCTATCCAAAATGTGCACTAGCACTTTAAATACTGGTCCTTGCCAAACGCAACTTGCCATGTGATCAAGCTTTCGGTGGAAGCGAAACGCGTTATGGCGGCTGGCTGGCTGAAAATAAAACACTTTGATTAATGCACAGATTTTTGGGTCTGCTCTTCGCCATTTACAAAAGGCAGGAGCCTTGTCTTGGTGACAACTTACTTTCATACTTGTGTACTGAAGAAGCTTCCAAGGTACGAGCAGAACCCCTTCTTTGTTCTTGGGCAGCGCAGCAGGAAGAGCAACCTTTTTCTGTTCACCCGGAAGAGGATTTACATACTCCGGCAAGGAGCGCGCCGCAGGAGTCGCCGGACACAGCTGATTGTTCCACCCGTTTGCCGAAGCCGGCGTGTTCCGTGTCTGTTGACGGGAGCCAGTGCCGGTAGTCGAGCTGAGGTGGAATCCCCGCGGAGTGACCGGTAAGGAGAGTGCACGGCAGTCTGGCAGGGGAGATTTGCAGCGTGCTAGAGGCCATATCAAAGTGTTGAGCTATTGTGGCTCAGAGCCGAATTGCCATAATGTTCGCAAACGTGTTGCGTGAACGAGAGGAGGCGGCAGAGACCATGTTTTTGGATTCCCCGGCTGGGGGATCCACTTCCGCAATTTAAACAATGCATACAGTTATTGGCAACCCCACCACTCGGGATTTGTTCAAGAGGCTGGAAAAGCTTATGCGCTCTGAACAATCCAAGTGGTGGGAGCACCGGTCCCTATCCCGATATTTACAGGTCGGGAGAGTGCCTCGGGGACTGCGTATTACCTTGGCCCCTAGCTATGAAAAACCCGACCCTGCAATGTAAACAGAATGGGCTGAATCCAACTTGGAATCGTCGAGTAAATTGATGACGATACTAATGAAATATGCTGAAAGTGACTGGGCTAAATTACAGACTGAAATTGAAAAATTGGAGGCTGAAATTTGTAAACTAGGAACAAATGATCAAACAAGAAAACATCGAGATGAAATGATGGCTAGACTTAGAAAGAATGAGGAAGTGATTAAGAAAAGAAAAGCCTACAAGTTTGAGAGAGATCGGTTGGACTACCTCAACGGGCAAGTTTTCACTTTTGCACGCCGTTACGATGCAGTGAAAGCGAGAACCAACCGTTCCCAACACAAAACGGCGAGAGACATGATGGCAGTGTCAGTATCAGCCTCTGATCTCAGCTCAGCAGCTGAAAGTGATCCAGAAGGAGACGATGCAACATCGCAACAGTTGGGGTTTACCAAACTGTCCCTGGCAGAGGAGGTAAATTGCCTCTGCCAGGATCGGAGAGATACCGAGAGTTATTTGAAGAGATCTGGGCTCTCCAAAATGAAACAGAAGATGGTGAAAATGTGGTGGCGAACATAAGGCCTGATGTCATGAATACATGTTCAACCCCGTTCAAACCTAAATTTACGTTTCAGCCAGTAATGATACATGACAATATCGATGTATATCAGGACTTGGTGGTACAAGACCTTAAAAAACTCTACATTTCTACCAAAAGAAAAAGGCATGCTATCAGCAATCAAAACCGTTGTTATGCACAGTTGATTAATTAATTAGATTCCAACAATAACATCCTAGTGCGACAAGCTGACAAGGGTGGAAATGTAGTTTTATGGCCTCACAGTCTTTATATGGTTGAAGCAGAATCACAACTGGGGGACAACTCATTCTACAAGAAGAGCAATATGCAAATGGTCAAAGCCGCATGGGTGGACCAACATACAAAAATCCCGGCTTGGAGGAGTGGTGGATTACTATCAGAAGATGAATTTCGCTTTTTTTAAAAAGAGCATCCGGTCATCCCCACTTTTTATTTGATCCCTAAAATTCATAAGGACTCCACAAATCCCCCTTGGGAGACCCATTATTTCGGCCATAAACAGTTCATTGGAAAATGTATCCAAGTATATCAATTTTTTCCTGCAGGATTGGGTTAGAGGACTGAAATCTTATGTTCAGGACACCTCGGATTTTATTCGGAAGATTGACTTTGTAAAATGGGGCCCTGAAATGCTTTTAATGACTTTGGATGTGTCGGCCCTTTACACTTCTATCGGACATTATGATGGGCTGAAGGCCATAGAACATTTGCTTGACAAACGTCCAATGCATTTAACAGCCCACAATAAAATGTTACTGTCCATGATAAAAATGTGCTTGGAGCAAAACTTTTTTGTATTTAACAACCAGATTTTCCAACAGACCAGGGGTGTTGCGATGGGGGACTGTTTCTCCCCCAGTTACACATGTTTACACATGGGACTGTGGGAGGAACAGGTCCTATCGCAGCAACTCAGAGGCACTATGGAGCAGAACATTATCGTGTACCTCCGCTATATAGATGATTTGTTCTTTGTCTGGCTGGGTACAGAGATAGCGGCTAAGTAATTTGTCAGGGAACTTAATAACAACAGTCTGAATCTAGAATTTACATCTCACATTCATGCAACCTCCATCTGTTTCCTAGACATGCAAGTTTATGTGGACAATAACATCTTAACCACTAAACTTTACAGGAAACCCACGGCGGGCAACACGAACCTGCATGCGGCAAGTCACCATCCGCACCCCCTTATCCGCAGCATCCCCTATGGGGAGATGCTGCGGATTAGACGGATATGTAGTTCAGAGGCTGAATGTGCGGCTGCACAGGAAGCCAGTAGACTGAGATTTTTGGCCAGGGGCTATTCTAAAGATTACACAGACTCAACAAATGCCCAGGGATTTAGCCTTAACACCTAAGTCTCAGGATACACTCACTGCCACACCGGATGGAGGTATTCATTCTCGCATGATTTTGTCATTTAGTAGGCAACATTCTGACATTAGGAGGATTTTCTATCGTAATCGTAATCTCATTAAAGGGGATCCAATCATAGGTCAGAGGGTTCCAGATTGCTTACTTTTAGGAGATGTCCGTCTATGGCCAAAGCATTAGTCAAAAATAATTTAGAACCTCATATGTCCAGCACATGGTTGGCCCTCCGCAAGGGTTTTAAAAAGTGTACTCAGTGCAAGGCCTGCCGGTATGGATGTAACAAAAACAGTTACATCAGCCCTTTTAAACAAAATCCGCTGGAAATCACTACAAGACTCACATGTAAAACGGATGTCGCGGTTTATGTGTTGGAGTGTCCATGTGCGCTGAGGTACATGGGAAGTACCAGGTTACCGGCCCACAAATGGATACTCCAGCATATAAGGGCAATATTTGGGAAAGATCAAGCCTACCCGGTGGCTAGACACTTTGAGGAAGCTCACAAAGCAAATCCAGTCCATCTCCAGCATTACGAAATCGACATTGTCTGGCCTCCTAAACAAGGCGGTGACAGAGAAGCGAGGCTTCGTCTTCTCGAAACAAGGTATATACTGAAACTAGACCGTATAAACCCTAATGGGCTAAATGCGAGTGAGGACTTCTACACTTGTTTATGAGGGGCCTCTGATTTGTGGTCATTTCCATAAGTCAGTCTTTTTACGTTTAATGTAGGGGTCCAGTTAACAACTGGGTGGTCAATTAATTTACTGTATCAAATAATGTGAATTGCGCATGATATTAGACAATATGGTTTTTCGAGTCTCGCGTCTAACTCAGGTTATTTTAATGGTGGGGGGTTTTCAAGATTTACTTGATAATGTATAGAATTGCACTTGTACATGCACTTTACAAATTTATTAGCACATATTGACTCCCGGTGACCAGTAAGATAAAAATATGACTTATTGTCAGAGCTGTGCATTTGTTAGACTTGATTTAAGCCCACTTGGGCAGTATCATCAAACAGGACGGATACGTTGTTGAAAATCATTTCATGTAGCTATTTTTGAACAATTTTACATCTTTTGTGCAGTGATTTTGTACTGTTTAGGGCTGTAGCATTGGATTGAATTTTGCACTTGCGAATTTTATGTCCTTGCTGTTTTTTTTAAGAATCTAAGATGTGGTTTTTATGTAATTGAAACATTATTATGAATTTTGAATGATTTTATTATATTTATTCAATATTTATGTATCAGCCCGGTTGATCTTTGACAATATGAAGGTCACTAATAGCTACTAGGAAGTATTTCTTCTATGTTGTCGACTGTTTAGCTCTGTCCAAAATTTGCACTAGCACTTTAAATAATGGTCCTTGCCAAACGCAACTTGCCATGTGATCAAGCTTCGGTGGAAGCAAAACGCGTTATGGCGGCTGGCTGGCTGAAAATAAAACACTTTGATTAATGCACAGATTTTAGGGTCTGCTCTTCGTCATTTACAAAAGGCAGGAGCCTTGTCTTGGTGACAACTTACTTTCATATATATATATATATATATATATATATATATATATATATAGATACACATTTACAAAACCTTTGAAATTCACTGAAAAACAATAGGTTTCAAGCAGGTTATAGTTAGGAATTATCATTTAAAAAACCTTAGAAATTCATTGAAAAAACCATAGGTTTCAGGGGTGTTATAATTAGCTGGACATTTCACGCATACAAAACCATTGAAATTCCTCCGTTATAGTTATGTGTACTAACTCTAACTCTCGCGCCTGCAATCCACTGGTGATGTCACATATTACATCATTCATGACATGGTCAGTGACATCACTGATGACATCTCAAATAACATCACTGATGACATCATCCATTGAATGTGGGTTGGTTTTTTATTTAAATAAGTATTATATATACACCAATCTGCATTGAAGAATCAGTGGATATATAAATATCTGGACAGAGGATTTAGTAGCAGTGTGATTAATTGTTTACTTGAGTAATTTTAAGTGTCTCACTAAATATATTGGATAGTGACTAAACTGTGTGTATATCTGTATTACTTGGTCAGTTGTTGTGTAAACTGCTGCACCAGTTGGTTACTAGCTATGTGAAAGTCCATATTAGTTATTGATTAGTTAACTGATTATTTGTATGGGAGAGTGAATGTGTGTGTGGTTCGGTGGGGGATCTATAACTGCCCAAAGATATGTGAATAGTTAATTCAGTACGTATATGAGGTTAGGACTACGTGTTATAATAGTTGTTTGGGTGAATGAATATCTTTATGGGTGTGCTGATGAGGAAACATATTTCTCAATGGTACATGTCCAACAAAGTAGAACAAATAAAAGACAGTGTATGTGACAGTTGTTGTATATAAATAAGTGTACATAAAACTCATTGATTGCATGAGTGACTGTATAGATAACTGTATACTTGTAATAGTAATTTCATAACACACTAAGTATGAGTTACTATCTATATGAAAAAATGAAGTGCTATTTGTATAAGTGTGTAGCTGAGTAAATTTAAATAAGATGCATTGTTTGCAAAAGTGAGTAGGATGACTGCATAACTGAATAGGATGTGTGCTGGTGTGTAATGTCAATATAGGTGTATATGTATATTTGATAGTGTTCTATTGATCATTGACAACATGTATGAGTGAATCTATAGGTAATTGATTAGATGTGTGTGTGGATCTAGGAATCACTGAGTGGGTTTTTAGATACTTGTACTGCTGTGTCAATAGATTCAAATATGGTACTCTGTATTTTACAGTGAGTGATGAAAGGTTATACTATGATGAGGTATATCTGATTGTCACGTGGATGATGTCATCAGTGATGTCATTTGAGATGTCTTCATTGATGACATCAGTGATGTCACTGCCCATGTCATGAATGATGTAATGTGTGACATCATCACCAGTGGATTGCGGGTGCGAGAGTTACAGTTAGTACAAGCAACTACAACAAAGGAATTTCAATGGCTTTGTATGAGTGAAATGTCCAGCTAACTATAACATGCCTGAAACCTATGGTTTTTTCAGTGAATTTCAAAGGTTTTTTAAATGATAATTCCTAATTATAATGTTCATTAAGCATATCTCTTTTTTCTATCTTTTTTAATTATCATCCTGTTCGCAATATCGTACAAACTGCAAATATTACTATTCTTCAATGTATTCCTTCCTCCGAGAAAATCGCCTCAAACCAGAACCACAACTAACATTAATGATATACAAACTAGGAGTTCCCTTTGTAAAAAAACAAAAAAATACCACTTCCCTATATTTTCAACAGCAAGCCAAATCTGCAATGGTACCTAAAAAAACAGGCGATAGTTTCACTTACCACTAACAAATTAATATCAACATTTAACTAGTGTAAGGACGTGGACTATGTACTGCGTGAATTACATCTAACTGCCACCCATATTTAAAGACAAATATGTAATAGAGGTACTAATTATGCACTTCAAAGAGCCAACAAAATCACAACACCAAGCGCCACCACCTCTACAACCATCCCTCCTAACTCTTCCCCCTCTACTACCTCAGAGGCAGCGCAAAACAGGACAACGGACCGTCCCAAAATAATATATCCCCTCAACAGCATACTAGCTCAATGTTCATAGATGTGGCAATCAACTATGTATAAGGGAAGGAACTTGCACATCAACAACAAAGTACACAATGCTAACACTACCAGTGATATGCTATATACAACCCACTATACAAACCAACAACTTTTCCGTGTGTAGATATTCTATTGATACTTGTAGTGTACTGTAAAGTGGACACAACCATATTATCTCAGACACTGGGGAATATGTCGGTCAGGTAGCTGGTTTGTCTCCCCCCCGAAGCAGAAGCGGAGTGGGCTGGTCCAACGTATGCAACTCCAGCGTAAGAGTATAAATAATTAGCCCACGCCTTGGGCGTGGTTAATTTCTGCAAAGAGAAAAGACTCTGACACAGCAAAGGTCCTCACCCTGCCACATGGCTGCTGCCATGAGCACGTGCCTCCTCGATAGAGGCCGATTAAGAACTCAGCGCCACAGCACCGCAGACTTATGTTTGTATCGACTACTGCCTTCGATCTACACTGCGGACAACAGGGTTCACAAATTAAATTCAGCTTTGGATCTACACTACGGACAGCATTGAAGTTAGCCTTGATTTATGTAAGGCAGAGACAATTTTAATAAAGGATGCAACAAAAAACATTCCTCAATGTCTGTACTGAGTACTGCCTTCAAATGTACACTGCAATCATCAGAGCTTACCACTTGATACCAAGAGTGCATCAGCACTACAGACAACATTGAATTCAGTCTCAATTTATTTATGGCAAAGGCAGTTGTACTGTATGTGTTCAGATTCTATTAAAGGACGTGACAAAAAGCATTAATAGATGTTTGTATTGACTACTGCCTTCGATCTACACTGCAGACAGCAGGATTCACAACTTGAATTCAGCTTTGGATCTACACTATGGACAGCTTTGAAGTTAGCCTTGATTTATGAAAGGTAAAGACAATTTTGTTAAAGGATGCAACAAAAAACATTCCTCAATGTCTTTACTGAGTACTGCCTTCGACCTACACTGCGATCAACAGAGTTCACTACTTGATACCAGTTTCGCATCAGCACTACAGACAACATTGAATTCAGTCTTGATTTATTTAAGGCAGAGACAATTGTACTGTGTCCTCAGATTATGTTAAGGTATGTGGCATAAAGCATTTCTCAATGTTTGTGTTGACTACTGCCTTCGATCTACACTGAGAGCAGCAGGGTTCACAACTTAAATTCAGCTTTGCATCTATACTACGGACAGTAGGAAATTCAGCCTTGATTTATTTAATGCAGAGACAATTGTACTGTATTTGTTCAGATTTTGTTAAAATAAGTGATAAAAATCATTCGTTCAAATCTGTGCTGACTACTGCTTTCGGTCTACCCAGTGCACCATAATTCATCACCACATGACAGTATTCAGGCAGAATTCAACTGACTCTTCATTCATTATTTGCAGAGTGCAGTACCAAACAAAGTATAACGTCCTTCAAACCTACACTATATCCCTTTAGTAACCTTCCTTCAAAAATGTCTTTTATATCATTTCTAGGTTTAGTTGAAAAACAAAATTCACGCTGCAAGTGCCAAGGCACACTCAATGGTAGTCTACATTGCGGACAGCACAGGTCACAACTTGAACTATAATGTCCCTGAAACATACACATTTCGACAATGTATTCCATACATGTTTCATCTTTTATTTCAATCATGATTACAGATAATGCAGTCCAGCCTAAGATCTACACTGCGGACACCAGGGTATACAACTTCAATTCAGCTTTGGATCTACACTACAGACAGTAGGGAATTCAGCCTTGATTTATTTAGGGCAGAGACAAAAAATACTCCTGTGGCACTGCTAGTATGCGCAAGCACATTTAATCCCTGCATCCTGTGAACTATGCTCACAAAGAATGTAGAACACCGCGCCAAAATGTACCTCCACCACCGGCAATACCAAGTACCTCTGGGGCATCACCTTTACCATTGCCACCAGATATATGTCCCCATTTTGAAAAAGTTAGAATGCACTGCTTGAAATGCAATAGTTTAATTTGTTATCGGGAGCAATTAGTAGACCTAGTTTGCAGACCAATTGATAACCATCGATGGTAGTTTTTTTCCCCTCAAAGTACATGCTGTCCAGTATGCAACAGTCAATGCTTTGAGTACAGACCGCTCGAACCATGCATCATCGCAGGGTGAGCACACGCTGAGCACCAGACGTACCACTAACTCACTGCACCATAAATAATCGCCACGTGGCCTTATTAAGGTAAAATTCAGTAGCCAAAACACATTCTTACCAGTGCGCTCTGCCTGAACCACGCTTCATTGCAGGCTCCACACAAACCGTCCCTACCTTAGTGCACCACAACTCAAGAACCCTTTACGATAGAATCTTCTGTGTATTATTTCACATATAGTGCTCCTACCCTTGTACAGCAGAAGTCATAAACCGTTTATGATTGAATATCTGTGTATGAAATCATGATTATTATTCTACTTGTTACCAAAAGAAATGTAATAAAATGGAGTCGAGCACACGTGCCCTTACCCACTTCAACTATCTGTTTGTGTCTGTGTACTTATTATGTTTGTAAAATTCTGCTCCAGAGCCCTACCACATTATTATGTGCTGTAAACAGCGTATGCAACCATCTTACCTCTGCCAGTAACAAAAACTTCGATTATACAACTTTCTCTCGCTCATTCTACAAATACAAAAGCACAAACTGGATCATTACAATACTGCAAAGAAAGTGTATAGTAAATTTATAAGTGTGTGCTATTTATCGTTTTTTTTAGCATATTTATATAGCACGAAGTCAACCCAAAACTTTGTCAGCAATTTACATGAGCACCGTATTTACAGTGCATTTTCAGGCACGCGTAGATTACGTCATTTCTCTACAATAACAGGATGTGGACGCGCCTCAAACACTGATTTCCGGCACCAAGTTCGACAATACCTGAGTGACCACATACGTATATATGATTGATTGATAGGCTTTATTTCGATATATAAAAATATCATAAAAGCTTGTACAACAAATATAAAACACAACATTTATAACGATCGCATTCTATTTACACTAAAAAGGACAGGAAGGAAAGTATTAAAACAGTTAAAATAGAATTAAATTGACAAAGAAAGCCTTCTTGCACGAATCAACCATGACCACTTTAAAAATTTTGACACAGCGCAAACAATCAAGGTGGATGTATCAGACATTAAAATACGCAGCGCCACTTTGTGTTGGCGGGTGCCTAAGAGTCTACATAAGGGTTTTAGCCAGCTGCTCCTGGGTGCACAGTAATCCGGACATTCAAAAAGAATGTGGGCTACCGACTCTACTCGGGTGGGACAACACGCGCAGAATGGGAAAGACTGGTAAGACGGTTTCCAGTGGGCAACTAATTCACCTACTGGAAGAGTCCCCACTCTAAACTTAAAATACAGGGTACGGTCAAAAGGGATGGAAATGATGTCTAGATAGGGTTCGTAAGCCACCGCATCTTTAATCCTCACAAAAGCTACAGTGGAGTTACAATGACATGAATCTGAATGTAGTTTGGAGGAAACCCAGTTCCAGTACAGCTTCTTAATCATGGCTTTGGGTGGAGCGGTTCTCAAAGCCCATGCTTCACCTATTCCTATCTCCGCTAGTAGCCATTTAACATCCCTCAACCATTTGATCCTGGACCAGCCTACCATGGCCATAACCTCTGATAGCGCTTCCGCATAAGGGGCTAGTTCAGGCACCCGCCACAGCCGGGCCCGAAGGAGCAGGGGGCGGAGTTGCGCTTGGTCCTTTATTGATCTGCAGCCTGAGTCCAGTAGCACTGGTACGGTAGGTGTACTCCAGGGGAGAGCCATCAGTACTTTCAAAAATTTGCTCTCCGATTTTGCTAATACATCCAGGTTGCAGGTACCCCACAGCTCCGCCCCATATAGGGCAGCGCTGACCCCTCTGGCTTTATATATTTCCACAACTGGGGCTATAGGTTTGCTTGTGGAGGAGCGTTGTTCCTTAAGTAAAGCACCTCCCACCCTTTTGTAACCCAGGAGCATTTTTTGGATATGCGGGTTCCAGGTAAGAGAATCATTAAGGCGGATACCCAGGTAATCAAACTCGGATACCCTCTCCAGTGGAAAAGAATTCAGAGCCGGAGGTCGCCCAAGTTTCTTGGGGGGATTCATAATCAAAAACGTGGTTTTGTTGGTATTGATTACCAACCTCCTCAGCAAACAAAACTCCTGGAAACTATTCAGGAGGCTCTGAAGACCCATGGGAGACTTTGAGATTAGAAGAGTATCGTCTGCAAAGAGCAGTGTTGGGATCCGTTTGCCCGCCAGGGATGGAGCGTCGGAAGGGTTTCTTAGCAAATGCTCAACCACACCGTTTACATAAAGGGAGAACAGGGTGGGGGCTAACACGCATACCTGGCGGACGCCCCGCCCCACAGGGATCCTGTTGGTTTTTTCACCCTTCGTGCCCCAACGGACCAGCGCAAAATTGCCAGCATGTAGTCTTACGAGGAGAGAGAGAATACACGTGGGCAACCCCAGTTCTGACAGAACCTTCCACAACTCCTCCCTGGGTACCAGGTCAAAGGCAGTCTTAAGGTCTATAAAGGCCAAATACAGACTGCCTTTGCCCAGCACCACCACCTTCCAATATAAGAGAGCCAGTCTGAAGGCCTGTTCAATGGTCCCAGTACCAGAGCGAAATCCGGATTGGAGGTCCGACAGGATGTTATTGTCGTCCACCCACTGGAGCACCTTTCCCAGAATCACCTTCCCTGCCACCTTTTGGGATGAGTCAATACATACGTATATATATAAACTGCCCTTCATGTGCTAAAAACTGCAACCTAAAGCTTTCACAGTCCTGTATTACTACAGCTACAACACTCCACTGAATGTACAACAAACATTCATATTCGCAGAAATGCATCATGTCCACCATCGTTTATGTGTGCAACAATGGATAAATATAGGGTCAGTGTTAGAAATGGGATCCCTGGCTGGCCAGGGCTTGCGCCAAAGTCAGTGAGAGACCACCATTCCCATGTCAGGGCAAGGGAGTTACACACCAAGATGACCCCTGTTCACCCCCTTGGTAACGTGACACGAGCAGTAAGGCTAAACTCGGAGGCAATGTGAGTTAACTGTTTGCGCGCGCACCCAGCAACAACACCCAAGGCCCACCACAAAGGAATCTCCACACAAGGTTATATGTAAAAATAGCCTTTGTATTGTAAAAAATACATTAGATAATAAATACACACTTTACAATGTGCCATAGGCACGGGCAGAATTTACAGGGGATAAGGTACATGGGACAGGGCCACGGGCGCCACTGTCAAGAATAAACACTTTTAGCACTAGCACTTGGTAGAATTAGCACTTTGTAGGGATAACTCTTAGCACATAGAACAATTGTAGAAACAAATAGAAAATGTAGCACAGATAGAACATAAAGCACACAACCAGTAACCAATGGTAAGAGGTAAGTACCACCTACGCAACCCTAACCACCTCAGGAGAATGTCATGCAGGGAACCAGGTCCTCACTAGTACACCTATTCTAGAAGGAACAACCACCTAAGTATCACTATACATTTAGGGGTATAGGCATGAACACATTACACATGATGCATCACAACATTCAGAGGTGTAGGGAAGAAGACACATGATGCATAAACATACATTCAGCGGTGTAAGGAAAAGCACATGATGCATCAAGAACACATTCAGAGGTGCAGCAAAGAACAATTGCGCAGGAATCACATAAGCATAAACTCATAATCTGTCCCCAGGCCAACTGACCTCTCTGGGGCTAGGACGCCCTGTGTCCCAATGTCAGGGGGGCCTAAACGTAGCAGCTGCCCACTAAGTGCTGGGCAGCTGAATTCACCATAGCCAAACACACGTGGGCACCTCGTGGGCTTGAAAGAAATACTTGGGGCCTCAGGAGCCTTGTGGCTCTGAACAACAACTGCCCCCTCTGAGCCTCAGGGGCTCTCAAACCAATGCTGCCAACGTTGGAGCCTTGTGGGCTCGAAAGAAATGTGCCACAAATGGGGGAAGCGGCTCGCTACCCGCAGGGGCCGCTCTACCACCCTAAATGACCCCGGGGTCGTTGGAGTCCGCTCGGGGGACTCAAGATCACACCAATGTCCCCAAGACCCTCGGGGCTCTACATAGCACCATGCCGCCTTGATGGGGGAAGTTCCTCTCGGGGGACTAGAAAGCAAAGATAGGCCCCCGGGGCCTCCGTGGGCCAAACAAGAACAATGCCTCGCGTTAGGGGAGCCTCTCAGGGCTCGAAATACTAATGCCCCCGGGGCCCTCGTGGGCTAAGGTTAAACAAATGCCCCCTTAACAACGTGAGCACAACTGGGGGGTGGTGCAGCAGCCCGCTCTCCTGCTGAGGGACACAGGATCAGCCTCCACTGTGCCGGGGGAAACAGGAGACTACCGCTCCCAATTCCGCCCCACTCACCGGTGCGTCTCTGCTGCGATTCTCGGTCTCGGCGGAGGCTGCAGGGGAAGCTCTCTCTCCCCGTCGCTCTCTCCCGGGGCTGCTTCCTTCCTCGGTCCGGCCCAGTGCGGGGTATGCTCCCGCCTGGGTCTCCTGCAATCACTCTGGTCACCACGGCAGTCCGGGGCTCAGCCTTGCTCCTGGGAGCCCCGGAAAAAGACGCCGACCTCTCGCTGGTGGCTCAGGAGCGCGGGGTGGGCTCCCGTCTGCTTCCTGTTGTCTCGCTTGTCCCGCCCCCGGCCTGCCTGACTTCCGGTGAAGCCCAGGCGGCGGTGGCGATATCGAGGGGTAGGCTCCCTCGCTAATTTAAGTATAACACGGGGTGAGCACCCGATAATGAAATAATAAAAAAATCGGCACAAGTGCGGCGTGGGCAGCCGCGAGAAAGCAGCAAAATGCAGGGTGGGCACCTGCGCTGAAGTAACGAATGAGGGGGGATCTCTTTCCCTCCCCAGTAGCGCAATGCTGCAGCGAGCCTCCCAGACCCAATCCAGCACTCCCAGGTGCTGCAGGGAGGAAACGAGCGCTTCCAGGCGCTATAGGGCCAAGTTCAGGCAACAAAAGTCCAGCAAAAGTCTTTTAGGAGGTGGGGGGGGGGCAAGGCTCGGCCCAGAGCCAGATCACAGGGTCCTCCTAGGCAGGGAGGCATTCCCCAGTGGTGGTCCTCCTGGCTCCCAGCAGCAGCCCCCCTCAGGAAAAGGATCCAGGGCAAGAACAAATTGCAAGGGGACACAGCCCCTTTTTATACATTAAATCCCTTTGTCTCAGGGTGCAGGGTGGGGGAAAAACCAGTCGCAGCTGGTTTTGGAGCACTGTGATGTGCTCAACCACCCTTTTCTTTCACTGGCCAGGCTAGGGACATTAGACGCACCACAGGGGGCGGAGCCAACATTGTATGGGGAAAGCCCAGCCCTATTCAGGTCCCAGGTACACCCCTCCCTCACATCACACATGCTAATCTCAACACTCACCACCGGGGCAGACCCATCATGACTCATGGAGCCAGGCTCACCAGCCAGCTTCAGCCAATCACAAGCCAGCACATTCACTGCACAGACAGGCACACTTCTAGAAGTGGCACTTCCATATTAGACACAAACACGCTGCACGCATCATTGCGCATCATTCAATCACACGAGTCCGCACATGCCAGACTCGAGCCTGCACACCCCACGCATCAGGAACTACCAGGGACACATACATTCCCCATGCATTCCTATGGGAGGGCAGGCCTATCTCACCACTGGGACACAGTGAAAGTGCGCAGAAACCAAAAATCACCATCACCAGGTCACCATTAAAAGCAAAAAGTTTAGGGGTGAACCTGCCAGAAGGGCCAAGTCCAACAGTCAGTGATACACCGTACCTTCCATGTCGCCATGTTGTGGGACTTTACAGGCATAATGACACATTTGCGCTTAAGACCCAGGTGACGGCAGCACTACAACACGGACACCCGAATCAGTTGATTTCTCATATAGCTCATGACGTAACCACGCTATTGTTCCGGAGTCATCGTTCACAGCCTCGTGCAGAACTGTCATACGTCAGTCCAGCCCACTCCGCTTACGCTACCTGGAAAACACAACAACGCTACATGGCCCAGATTTCCATTGTAGTGATTTATTACTTCCAGGACTAGTTGTCAGAACGGCACACACACACTCCCTCATGGCTGGCATAAACCCACACCACACCCATCCAGCACATGCGTCACTACACACGTGACCCTACCAATAAAAAAGACGGGGTGCACGTGCTCTACGCCATTTTAGAGTTGCTCCCATTGTAAGCCTTGTGATGGCCCGTCATAGTGGTTCAGACGCCTCATGTAGGCCTGAACTACCGAACTGGGGAGCCCACTACCACGTGTGAAGCCTCTTTGGTCACTGAGTTAGTGGTACCACAAGGACTGAGTGGATGAGAAACCTGCGATGAAGATAGTTGCATGAGTATGTCCTTTGCCATAGTGATATCAAGACTCAGCACCAAATGTGAGACTTCTTGGTGGCAGAGCAGGACTGCATGATGTAGAACGTACCCTGTCCGCGAAAAGGTGAGCAGTGAGGTCTGGGTGCACAGCGAAGGGAGTAATGGGGTGCAGCAGACTGGATACTAAAAAAAAGGCAATGCAGCGATTTAGGCGTACGCAGTCCTATATACCGTATCTTATTGCATTTGTATTTTTTTTCCCATAGCAGGAAAGTTTTTATAGTCGGTCAAAAGTCAGTTGCTTGTGATGATTGAAACCACGTGTATCACTGCGCACCACTTGTTTTCTATAACTGGATGGAAAACATTGCTACTTTACTAATTCCTCAAAAATCGAAGCCCATTAAACAAGATGGAACTGTACAAATAGTTGTATTTTTAATGCGAGAGGGAAGGTGTGTGAAAGGGCGATGTTATTCTTCTCCACATTAAGATAGTGACAATTACCAATCATAACATCTTTCTTTTACTATCTTTTAGATATAAAGCTACAGGGTGCACTATGTCACGGCACGTTGTGGAAGACACACCGGTGTCACTCTCTCACTTCTGCTCTTCTTTGATAAACAAATGACGAACAATCTTATTTTCTTTTTTATCTAACAGGTTGTGTTTCACAAATCGGTGTCCCCCCAACACCTCCAAAGCTCAATGTTTGAGGATTCTGCGATGATGCGTGGCCATCGTTACAACGCCTGAGAAGGTTACTTCGACACGTGGTGGACCCTCTTTGAATCACGCCAATGGCACAAGGTGAGCAAAGAAGCTTGTTTCCGAAGCAACAAGAAGTCACCTGTGGCCGGAGAGAGTAGATAGTGTGCAGCAGCTTGACTGTGTAGGAATGTACAATTACCTCCGGACAGTGAGAATGGATAGGTTGGAACAGTCTGGGTGCGCAACAAAAGGCACTCACCTCTGGACTCTGGGCGTCAATGGGGTGCAACAGGCTGGGTACGCAGTAATAAGAACTCACCGCTATGCAGTTGGAGTGCATGGGGTATACTACTCTGAAAGAAAAAGAGCGCACACCCACCACCTTGCAGTGGAAGTTGATGTAATACAGTGTCCTGAGTGTCCGAAAGCATAACGCAGAAATACACTTCTGCAGGTGTATGTACTCTGCTATTACTAACTCTATACTATCTTTCATATAACTAAAACTGAGGGTGCATTATGAATCAGCCCGTGCTCTGACACACAACATAGGCAAAAAGGTGAGCTACGAAGATTTTCGCCAGTAGTAACACTACCTCTCCTGCTCCATCTATTACTTTCTCTCTCTCACACTTTCAATGTCGTTTTTTCTCTCTCTCCCTCTCTCTCACATTGTTTCTCTTTCTCTTTTCAAGTTATGGATGCTGCTGTCCACTCTGCAGATATATAAATCAAGTCTGAATTTAATACAGTCTGCAGTGTAGAAACAAAGCAGACTTCAAGTTGTGAGCTCAGTTGAACACAGTGTTTACAAAAGGTAATCAGAGTGGCCTAGATACACAATACACAAGATGCGCGGATCCACCGAGTCCATAGATATATATGTACTTTTAATTATAATTTTCTCAGGAACTACTGAACGGATTTACACCATTAAAGCAAAATTTAGGGGCATATTTACAAGGACGGCGCTAAAAAAATGATTGTCGCTTTAACGGCAGCAAACTAAAGCTAAAACGGCGATAATGGACTTCAAAATCCTTTGTTGTCTTGCCGGAAGATTTTTGTAACACTGCTGTTTCCTATGGTAGGGTGAGAGCCGAGGCTCCCGTCCTGCCAAAGCAAACTTGGTTTGCATTTTGAAAGAAAGAACACGAAAACCTACTCTCTCTTTATGGGGGTCTCTTCCATGTTATATTGTCATAGGAACGCCTACCTTGCCACTGGGAATGCCTACATTGCAACTCATTGGCGATACGAAGTGAGCCGTTAGCAAACCGGCTGCTAACATGCGTTAATGCATTTTATTGTCAGCTAGTAAATAGGGTGATATAATTTTCACTGCATTTTTGGCTTTTTAACAAAAAATTCAGTGAAATGGCACTTGTTAATATACCCTCAAGTTTGCTATGACACAGCGGGAACCTCGACTCCAGCCCGGATGTATGACGGTACAACGCGGTATAAAACACCGCAGACCATCACAACGCAGGTTTTACAATGCAAGTCGTTACCACGACTTGCGCTGTAGGGTGCCGGACTTAGGAATAGTAAGATTTACTATTCCAACACCAGCCTACGTAAAGTAGGGAAGGTGCTGGATTAGTAAATCTACTATTTCTTAGCCTAGAGCGCCCTCCAGCGCAAGTCGGCGTAACGACTTGCGTTGTAAACCTGTGTTGTAATGGCACTGCTGTGTCATTACCGCGTTGTAAAGGATGTTCCTCCCCAGCCCTGCCATAGCAAACAGCAGTGTCATGGGGGTAGACACCCCAAGACACAGCAGGAGCCGCTCCTGGGGGGTGGTGTACCCCAAGGCTTTCGACTGCTTCAGAATGGAGACCATGCGGCCCCCCTCCCAAAATAAAAAATGCCTTGGAGGGTGGTAATCCCCAGGGTTAGACAGACCTTTGTGCTCCCTCACCCATTTATTTTGTTGCATGGGGGAATGGCGATCCCCGGGGTACAGGGGCCCTCGGAATCCCCATCAAATGTAATATTTTAGAACCCGGGATTTGGCCCTCCCAGGTAGCTAATTTTTAAACAAGCACAGGAGCCCGCGCTTTGTTTTTATTTTTATTTTTATTACGGCAGATCCATGCACCCAGCGCACATTTTTCCGTATTCTCAAAAGAAAAAAATATATTTTTTGGGCCCTAGGGGTCCTTGTGGGACCCTCTAAGCAGGTATAGAGGGTCAAAATATTTCTTACCTGCCCCCTTTACACGTTTTGTACACTTGTTCCACTAAATTCTACATCCTTGCTTCTACCGAGGCACAAAACGGCTGCCAACACTTCCTGGTTTCAAATGTAGACAACCACTTGACAATTAGCTTGTGATCGGGATGGTGCGCTTAGAGTGCGCGCAAGATGCAAGGATTCACCGAGGCCATAGATATATATATGTACATTTAATTGTAATTTTCTCAGAAACTACTGAACGGATTTACGCTATTTAAGCAAAAGGCAGGAGTCTGAACCGAGGACTACCTCTTTGCTAAATGTGGTATAATTCCGATCAGCCGTTCAGGCTGTAGCCGCAATGAACGGTTCCTATTGAAAATTGCATGGGAAAAACACGTTTTGGGACCCCCCTTTTTTCTCGACTCTACTTCAAATTCAATATTTTAGACCCCAGGATTTGTCCTTCCCAGGCAGGTAATTTTTAAACAAGCACAGGAGTCTGCACTTAGTTTTTTTTTTTTTTTTACTGCTGATCCATCCACCCAACGCACATTTCTTCATTTTTTCAAAAAAAATTATATTTTTTTGGGCCCTAGGGGTCCTTGTAGGGATTCATTTCATGGTCCTTATGACACATACAGATTCACCATAGACTTCTTTCTGCTCATATGATATTGCACTGATAGACCAGTAGTATCTCTTTTGTTGTGATATATTGTAAGTGGGAGTTAGATACTACTAGGTCTTTAATAATCCTTCCCCTAAGACCCTTGTTTAAATTGTTGTTTTTTGTCCTTGTAGGATCCCCTAAGCAGGTCTAGAGGGTCAAAATATTTCTTACCTGCCCCCTTTATACATTTTGAACACTTGTTCCACTAATTTCTAGATCCTCACTTCTACCAAGGCACAAATTGTCTGCCAACACTTCCTGGTTTTGAATGTTGACAACCACTTGACAGCCAATCAGCATTCAGCTCGTGATTGGGACGGTGCACTTATAGTGCACGCAAGATGCGCGGATCCACCGAGGCCATAGATATATATGTACTTTTAATTGTAATTTTCTCAAGAACTACTAAACGGATTTACACCATTTAATGAAAAGGCACGAGTCTGAACCAAGGACTACCACTTCGCCAAATTTGTGTAATTCCGTTGAACCGTTTGGGCTGTAGCCACGATGAACGGTTCCTATGGAAAATTGCATGGGGAAAACACATTTTAGGACCCCCCTTTTTTCTCAGCCCTCGCTACACGAATCACCCCAAGACTTCCAGGATAGGAGCGGACCGGAGCGCCCCACCAGTTTTGAAAATTTTGCGAAGATTTGTCAACCGGCGTCAAAGTTAATCCAAACAGAATGTTGCGGATTTCCTATGGAAAATAGGTGTTAACTCTAACTACCTACTGGCGACCGCCAGTAGAAAAAATATATATTTATATATATATATTCACTTAAAAAAACCATAGGTTTCACAATCGTTATAGTTAGGTATTAGCATTTAAAAAACCTTTGAAATTCACTGAAAAAACCATAGGTTTCACACCAGTTATAGTTAGCTGAACATTTTACTCATACAAAACCATTGAAATTCCCACGTTATAGTTAGTTGGACTCACTATAACTCGCGTGCCCGCAATCCACTGCTGATGATGTCACATGTTATATCATTCATGACATGGTCAGTGACATCACTGATGACATCACTGGTGACATCTCAAATGACATCACTGATGACATCACTGATGACATCTCAAATGACATCACTGATGATATCATCCATGTGATAACACGATGCACCTCCTCACACTCTAATCTAACCTTTGATACACCCAGTGTTAAATGCAAACTACCATTGCTGAAACCATTGACACACCAATACCAGTAACTACATACGCACTCACTGATTCCAAGGTCTACACACACATTCACTCATTCACACATACAATCCCTCATACATACAAACACTCATCAATACAACACTATCATATGCACTCATAGACCTATACAGACACTCACACACTGGCACTCATCCATGGAGATACTCACACACCTAGTCAGTCATGCAAAGAATCAATCACACTCCCATTTTCTCATCTATACAGTTATACACACAAAACCTTACTTATTCAAACATAGACTAACACATACTTACTCTTTTTTACAATCACTGATACTGATTGATAGATACAGTCACTTATGCAATCACAGGCTCTCATGTATAGTCATTTATAAATGCCAACTCTCACATGCACTGTATTTTACATATGTACTTACTTGGACATGTAGCACTGAGATATCCATTCACTCACCCACACAGCCATGCGCTCAGTCAACCGCCCATACCGTTGTTTTCACATGCACTCTTGAACCCATACACCAAGTCAATCAACTGCTCACACATGTATGCACAGAATCACACACCTCCTAGCCACCCACACACACACGCAGCCTCACATACAAATACTTGGGCAACCAATCAATAACTCATGAAGCCACTCATATAGCTACTGATCAACACATGCAGCAGCTTACACAACAACAGACATAATGATGCACACATTCAGACAGTTTAGTCACTAACCCATGCATTCAGTAAGACACATTTAATCACTCACTCATACAGTCAGTCACGCACCTACTAAATCCTTCATCCAGACACTTATACATCCACTCATTCTTCAATGTGTAAAACATATTTAAACTTTACAGAAACACACAGACACTGGATGATGTCATCAGTGATGTCATTTGAGATTTCATCAGTGATGTCATCAGTGATGTCATTTGAGATGTCATCAGTGATGTCACTGACCATGTCATGAATGATGTAATATGTGACATCATCAGCAGTGGATTGCGGGCGTGCGAGTTATAGTGAGTCCAACTAACTATAACGTGGGAATTTCAATGGTTTTGTATGAGTAAAATGTTCAGCTAACTATAACTGGTGTGAAACCTATGGTTTTTTCAGTGAATTTCAAAGGTTTTTTAAATGCTAATACCTAACTATAATGATTGTGAAACCTATGGTTTTTTCAGTGAATTTCAAAGGTTTTTTAAAAGCAAATTCCTTACCATATCGAGTTTGTAACCTACGATATTTAAAGTGAATTATTAAGTTTTTTTAGCAGATGTTTTTTATAACTATTAATTTTTTTTTTCCCTAAAATTAATTTTTTAATGTATTTTTCATGTGTTTTTTTTTTAAAATCATTTTGTCTCAGAGCGCTCAGGGTGCGAGCACCGGTAAGCTCACCCGAGAGTGCTATTCCCGCGTGCGAAAAAAAAAGTATGTATTTAAAGTAAAAAATAATGCAAGACATTCAGTGGCATACTTATAAAAGTAGTATTTGTGATTTTAAATACCCGTATTTTAACTTTAAACGCATTTCCGAAAAGCTAGCAAAACGTCATTCAGGCGCGCCGCGTAAGCGCCCCCCGGAAGCGCCTACGTTCGTGCCGCGTAAGCGCCCCCGGAAGCGCTCCAGTGTTCGAGTATGCCCGGGAGAGTGTCAGGGACCTGGCACGTAATCCCCCCAGAGATGGTGCCTCAACTTCCACCGGAGGAGCAACAACATCCTTGAGAGGAAGACCAGTTGAATTAATTCCAAATATTCAACATGTTTTTACGGACATTGCAATTAAGTGTAAGCAGTGTGACGAACTGCTTTGTTACGGAGAGCAGAGTATCATGCTAATTGTACATAAAAGAGAAGACCTCTCCAGCCCTAATTTCCCCCCTTTTTTTGCTCCTGTTGAGCAGTTTGGCATTCCCTATTTTTGTTTTTGTTCAGAAAAAAAAAAAAATTAAAAACGTTCGGAAAAGTAAAAAACAAAATAAAAACTACAAAAGAAGAAAAAACTGTTTTATTTAGAACTGCCTCCAATTCTCCAAAAAGAGCTGTATTCTTTACAAATTTAAAAGGAGTGAGTGAAGTGGAGTGCAGTGAGAGAGGAAAGGAAAATGAGTGAGGGAGTAAAGAAAGGGACGAGAGGGGAAGGGAAGTGAAGTAGGGGGATTGAAAGAAGGTGAGTGTGGGAGGTGAGTGAGGGGAAGGGGAGTGAACAAGGGGAATGAGGATAAGTGAAGAAAACGGAGTAAGGGAACGGGGGTGAGGAAGGGTAAGAGAAGAGCAGTGAGGTTAAGGAAAGAGTGGTGATAGAGAGTGGATAAAGGAAAGTGAGTGTGAGACAAGGGGAGTGAGGAGACAGAGGAAGTGAAGGAAAGAGTGAGAGAAGAGGACTGAGTGCGGGAGCAAAGAAAGATAAGTGAGGAAGTGTGGCTGAGTTATAGGGAGTAAGCGTAACAGAAGAGGAGTGAGAGACTAAGAGGACGGAGAGAATGGGGGTAACAGAGAGAGAGTGAGGGAAGGGGAGTGAACAAGTTAGAGGACAGAGGGATTGAGAGAAGGAGTTACTGAAGTGGAGTAAGGAGAGTAACAGAAGGGAAAAGAGTGAAGGAGCAAAGGAAGGGAACAGACAGGAAGGAAAGTAAAGGAGAAGGTCTAAAGAAGGTGAGTGTGGGAGTGGGAGTATGGCTGAGTTATAGGGAGTGAGCGTGACAGAAGAGGAGTGAGAGACTAAGGGGACGGAGAGAATGAGGCTAACAGAGAGAGAATGAGGGAAGGGGAGTGTAGAAGTAAGAGGACAAAGGGAGTAAGAGAAGGAGTTAGTGAAGTGGAGTAAGGAGAGTAAGGGAAGGGAAAAGAGTAAAGGAGTGAAGGAAGGGAAGAGAGAGGAAGGAAAGTAAAGGAGAAGGTCTGAAAGAAGGTGAATGTGGGAGTATGGCTGAGTTATAGGGAGTGAGCGTAACAGAAGAGGAGTGAGAGACTAAGGGGACGGAGAGAATGAGGCTAACAGAGAGAGAATGAGGGAAGGGGAGTGTAGAAGTAAGAGGACAGGGGGAGTAAGAGACGGAGTTAGTGAAGTGGAGTAAGGAGAGTAGGGGGAAGAAAAAGAGTGAAGGAGTGAAGGAAGGGAAGAGAGAGGAAGGAAAGTAAAGGAGAAGGTCTGAAAGAAGTTGAGTGTAGGAGTATGGCTGGGTTATAGGGAGTGAGCGTGACAGAAGAGGAGTGAGAGACTAAGGGGACGGAGAGAATGAGGCTAACAGAGAGAGAATGAGGGAAGGGGAGTGTAGAAGTAAGAGGACAGAGGGAGTAAGAGAAGGAGTTAGTGAAGTGGAGTAAGGAGAGTAAGGGAAGGGAAAAGAGTAAAGGAGCGAAGGAAGGGAAGAGAGAGGAAGGAAAGTAAAGGAGAAGGTCTGAAAGAAGGTGAGTGTGGGAGTATGGCTGAGTTATAGGGAGTGAGCGTGACAGAAGAGGAGTGAGAGACTAAGAGGTAGGAGAGAATGAGGTTAACAGAGAGAGGATGAGGGAAGGCAAGTGTAGAAGTAAGAGGACAAAGAGAGTAAGAGAAGGAGTTAGTGAAGTGGAGTAAGGAGAGTATGGGAAGGGAAAAGAGTGAAGGAGTGAAGAAAGGCAAGAGAGAGCAAGGAAAGTAAAGGAGAAGCTCTGAACGAAGGTTGAGTGTGAGAGATGAGTGAGGAAAAGGGGAGTAAACGTGGGGATTCAGAATAAGTGAGGGAATCTCAGTAAGGGAAAAGGGGTGTGGGAGCATGAGAGAAGAGTAGTGAGGTTAAGGAAAAGAGGGTTGAGAAAGTAAATTTTGTACGTCAAACTTACCTTATAAGTAATGTAAACTAAATTACATATTTTCAGTAAATTTAATATCTGGGAAAGAGAAAAAAAAAGTACGTTATAATATTTATAATATATATTTTACAATACAAGTGACAAAGCAGGAGATTAAAAGTCATAAAAGGTTAGTAAGAGATAAAGTAGGAGTGAAGGACTCAGAAAGGAAAACAAAGGAATGGTGAAGGTCAGAGAGAGTTAAAAAGAAATAGAGGGAGAGCAAATTACTAAAAGGATAATGACATGGATACATTCAGTGACAGAGAAGAAGAGCAGGAGAGAGAAATGAAGTGAAGGTGAGTAAGATACTAAAGGAATGTGCATTAGGAAAACTAAAGGAAGAAAGGGGAGTAAAGAAAGGGGAGTGAGTGACAGGGAAGCAGGAGTGAATGACGGTGGATTAATGACAATTAGGGATGGAAGGTGAGTGAGGGTGAATGTAGGGTTGTAAGACTGTGAGGAGACAATGGGAGTGAGGGTAACAGAGAGGGAGTGAGGGAAGACAAGTGAGAATATGAGAGAACAGAGGGAGTGAGAGAAAGAGTGAGTAAAGGGGAGTACGGTGAGTAAGGGAAGGAGAATGACTGAGGGAGCAAAGGAAGGAAAGAAGGGGAAGAGAAGTAAAGAAAAGGGACTGGGAAAAGGTGAGTGCGTGAGGAGAGAAAGAGGAAGGGGAGTTATGGATGATGAATGAGGATAACTGAGGGAACCGGAGTAAGGGAACAAGGGTGAGGGAGGGTGTGTGAAGGGCAGTGAGGTTGAGGAAAAAGGGAAGATAGAGAGAGGATAAAAGAAAGTGAGCCTGAGACAAGGGAAGTGAAGGAGTGAAAACATAGAGGTAGTGAAGGAAAGAGTGGCAGAAAGGGACTGAGTGAGAGAGCAAAGAAAGGTAAGTAAGGGAGTGTGGATGAGTTATAGGGAGTGAGCGTGATGGAAGAGGAGTGAGAGAGTGAGAAGACCGAGAGAGTGAGGCTAAGAGAGAGGGAGTGAGGGAAGGGGAGTGAGGATGTGAGAGGACAGAGGGAGTGAGAGAAGGAGTAAGTGAAGTGGAGTAAGTTGAGTGAGAGAAGGGGAATTATTGAGGGAGCAACGAAAGTAAAGAAGGAGAAGGGGAGTGAAGTAGAGTGACTGACAGCTGGAAAGTGGTGGATGGGAGAGAGGGAAAGGGCAGTGAAGGAATGGGGAATGAGGATAAGTGAAGGAAGTGGAATAACGGAAGGGAGGTGAGGGAGAGTGAGAGAAGGCCAGTGAGGGTGACTTAAGATGAGTAATAGAGGGTGGAAAAAGGTGAGTGAGCATAAGAGAAGGAGAGAATAATATATATTTGATAATACAAATTACAAAATAGTTTGTACAACATGTTATATGGTTTATTTTTGCTGTTCTCAGAATATATTGAATTTCACTTAAAACAGTGACTTCAATAGTATTCATCACATAACAGCGGGCAAAAAAACCACAATCAAAATGATTGTGTTTAAAAAACCCATACAACGTTTCAATAAATAATGTATAATTTAGAAAAAACATATCTTAACTCACTTTTGATCCACGTACTTTTCCACGAGACCAAATAGTATATGGAAAGTCCTTTTCTTTGGAAATTACTCAATAGTATTCATTATCTCCCATTTACCTGAGTTTCTGAAAGAAAAGCTCCAACATCTTTTACATTATGAAACAATAGTTTTATTTCCACCTCTGGCTTACTTATGATTAATATTTCCTTTAATACTCACAGCACACACTACGTGATACACTTATACTACCTCTATGACAACAACAAGTTTTTTATTATCTTGATCACTCTCACTCGCAAAGTAATTTTGAACAGCAAACTACGTTTTATTAACTGGTCCAATCTTCATAGGCCAATTACCTTCCCTAAAATTTCGGTTGTAAGACCACTAGGTAAGAATTTTGTACGTCAAAAGGCAAACGTTGTTTGAAAGTCAATTCAGTATCATTACAATAACTCCAACCTTTTTGACATTTTTAATAAGCTGTGTAATGTCCTGATGTTGTTGAAGGACCATCATGGTAAATAATTGCTGCAGTTGCAAAGGTTCTTCCTGAAATTGATAATTGAGAAGCCACAAAATCTTTAATTAAAGTTGTCAATTTAGTTCCATAAGGTCTACATCGTTGGAACATTAAAATTACATACTGTCATATCTTTGTATAAATAATGTTGATAGCATTGCTGTTTTATATTGAGTACAGACCATGTTTTGATCTGATCCTCTAACTAGATTATTAAAAGACACTGATTTGCAGTCTGGTAAAGTCAAATATATAAATCTTTCAGTGTCTATTGTATTACTACTTGAAAAGGAACAATTGTCGCAGTCATGCTGCCATTTATAAGAAAGGCCGAAAAGATTTTCTACATCTACACCTTCATCTTGCAATTCAACAAGCATATACATTAGAAATTCCTGACATCTTGCTTAATATTCTGAGAAAATTGATTTAAACCAGAATATATGTCTAAAACATTTCGAATTTCAGAAACACTTTGTATTTTTGTTCTATCACTGCTACATTTCTCAAACACAGAATTCAACAAACAACAAAATGTTTGATCCCGATTTTCAGCAATCTGTTCCTGTACAGTGTGGAGAAAAAAAACAACATTAACCACTACATTAGCATAGCAGTTGACACCAGAACTGTTTTCAAACTGAAATCCAACAACATCTTTAACTGAATCCTTTTCCTTTCTGCTTACAATTACTGGTTCATCTACTTTTTTTCTTTTTGCTACAACTTCACTACAATTTTTCTCACTTCTTCCTTTTCGGCCTACCAACACGCTTTTCAAATAGAGGATATTGAGGTAAATTTGGAGCATACTCTCTTCTTAACCTATTATATTCTTTTACACAATTTAGATCTGCATTAATCTTCGTCTCATCAAAATCAATCAAGTATAATCCAGATAAAGTTCTGACTCGAGATAAAGCAACATATGCCATACCCTCCTTGAACACAGAACTTCCAATATTCACTAAAGCACCATCTACACTTAAACCTTGAGATTTATGAATAGTCACCGCATTTGCCAAAGAAACAGGAAACTGTTTTCTGCGGACATATACATCTTTCACAAGCAAAAATCAGGCAGAACAACGACTGATTTGTTGTACTTCTTCAATACCATCAAATTTAATTTTTACAAATTCAATTCCATCTCTATTTCGGTAATTCACAAAATCAACAACATGACCCATTGCTCCATTTACTAAACTTCTTTCCACATGTAAATTACGTCGTAAAAATTATACGACAATTTAAAGATGCATACAGAGTCTTTTCCAAACCAGCAGTTTTAAATATTGTCTTCTCTAAAGAATCCAATTTTGATTTAAACTTTTCAGACAAAATAATAGTTGCTCCTTCATGTTCTATTTTATCAATAGCTTCCAGTTTCACAATCTCTTGATTTTCCAACTTTAACATTTTGTTGTTGAAGATTGAACATTCTTGCAGAGTTGGCATCAAGCATATGACAGATTTGTTTTCAGGAATTTTCTTAAAAATATTCTCTGGGAGAATGTTTTCATTTGGAAACAAATTTGAAATTAATTGTGCATGTAAAGCTGCTTTCCCATGCTCACTTACTTTTCCAATTCTTACATCTTGTAGAATCTTTTTATAATCTTCATCCTTTGCCTGTCGCATATTTTGTAGCAGTTCTGCATATTTGAAATGTAACCATATGTTAACATTTCCAATGCTTCCTAGGCACTTCCTTGTATCTTCATGTGTAAGCATTTAAACACTGGTTGTCCTTTCACTGGAGTTAGCTGCAGTAGATCTCCCAAAACAATGATGTGTTTGCCTCCAAATAGCATATCATACTCTGTTTTAAGAATTTATTGCATTCTTAAATGCACAAAAGCAAGCATTACATTTGATTCCATGCTTACCTCATCAATGATAAGAAGTTTCATTTTCTTCAAGACTCTGGAAACTTCACAACAAGCTTCTCCAGATAGCTTGTGGTATTGTAATTTATTATCATGCTCTACTGGCAGCATCAACAAGCGATGTAAAGTTATCCCTTTAATGTTATGTGCTGCCAACCCAGTTGGGGCGGTAACAACACAAGACAGCGATGACTCCGTTCTTTTCTGCAGATAAGTTGCAATTGCTTTAATCAGAAAACTTTTTCCAGTTCCTGCATCTCCACTCACGTATAGTCGGACAGGTATAAATGACGTACATGAGCACTCTTTTTTCTCATGAGATAAACCATGCTCAATCTGTTCTGTGACTTCGTCATATATTTGTCTCTGCTCAACGTTTAGTCTTTTTCCAAATCTTTTAAGTTAACTACATCCTCCTGAGCTTGTTTCATGGCTCTTTCAACTTCATCCATGGCAGTGGCAGCTTAATTTTGTATAATTGGTCCTCCTAGTGGATCCTGACTTAATGAAGCAGAACTGTGACTGTCTTGAGAACTGTCTCTAGCAATCTCTGCTGCAATTGTAGCTTCTTGCTGTATTTCCTCGTTCAACATTTGCAGATAATTTGAAAAAACAGGACATTCTATGGTATCCTTGGTTGCATTGAACGAATCTTCATAAGTAAGAAAATCTCCAAGTAGTTCCTCTTCTGTACGCCAAGGCTTAAAGAGTTGCAAAAGAGCTAAGTAATAAAATTCTCTTTTGTCTGGAGATTCGCGACTCAATTTTTGATGATTAATCAAATGGCTTTTTCTTTGTTTCACAAGACAGCCTTCACATCCAATTACAGCATATACACCTTTATTGATATCTTCTGTGACGTTCCTCGTAAAAGTATAGGTTTGCAGAACTTCATACAGACAAATGTTCTCAAGATGACTACTTCTATTTGGATAGTATGTATCCAACATGTTTGTCTTCAAAATATCTGTACTGTCTGGTTCTTTGTCCGCCAAATACTCTATTTCTTGTACAGATTTCAAAACTCGGTTTCGTGTTGCAGCAAGACCTAGACTCACCCAAATGATGGTTCTAGATTTGGCATATAGACTTGCTGATGATAACCGATCAGAACATTCATATGCTCCAATTTCTCGATGCGACAACATCTTCAGACTGTAACTGTATAATTTCTTGCTTAGACTCTTTTCATGTGAAATTTCCTCCCACATTTCCTTCAGTTCCGTCTTTTCTGATTTTGTGATGTAAGACATCACATATCGAGCCCCAGCAACAGAGTTGTCAGCAACATATTGAATATCCATGTTAGCATTCCACATGGACAAAATGACTGGGTTGTAGTCATTTATGTATTTGGAATCCTCATTTCTTCTTAGGTTGTATGTATTTTTAGGTGATTTTCTTGTCACAGTATGTCGCAGAGAAGACATAAAATTGTTCACTCTTCCTTTTGATGTTACTGGACGTGGAAATGCAAAACGACATTTTGTGTAGAACTTATCCTTAGATTTGTACTTTCGACGACAGTATTATCCACAATGATGGGTTTGAAACCGTAAGACTTGATGTCTTAAATTCTTTTGTTCTGTACTTTTTGGTACAGCACATGTACGATATTGTTCAATAAAAATCATCACTGTGTCATCTGAGTCTGTTCCAAATTTGGGAGCATCTTTGATATATAGCAGCATATGTATGTGAGGAGCACCTCTTGCTTGATACTCCTTTCTCCAAAAGAAATCCAAAACCTCTCCAAGCGGAGGATTTTTTTTTGCTTGTGATAAAAGACATCATAGCTTCAAACCTATGATTGAAATATCTGCATACATTAACTGGATCCAAAGAGCACAGTTCTCCAGGTGTCTTGTATTCAATATTTTCAATGTTTTTATTTGCCTCTCGTAGAAATTGAAGTAAGTCTTCCAAAGCATACTCAGCACAGCTAAGAGTGAGGAACCATGTAGGAGTTCCAAAGTTTTTTAGCATACATTTCAATTCCCCATGACGATGGTACCAATACTCGTTAGTTCCACGCTGACATGCCATGAGATTAATTAGCTGAGATTCCAAAACACTGACTTGCAATTTCACTTTATCCATAAAGTCCCTTGCCGAAACATTTTGTAGATGTACTCCACTTTTCAGTATATGGTTCACTACATAAGAAAGTTCAGACAAGTCACTCTCAAACAATAGATGGAACAAATATGGAATGCATTGACAAAACCTTGATTCTTCTGCATATAATCATGAAGTCCGGTATTCAGATGCAAGAATTTGAAGAGGACGGTCGTCATATCGTCCACCTTGACCTGTTGGAAATAACTGTGGAAAACAACGAGCTTCCAAACTTTCTTCCCATACAATAATGGGACTTCCTTTTGCTTCTTTCATTTGAAACAAGTCAATAGCATTCCCCATTACTTCTTTGGAATGCAATGGATGAACACTATAATGTTCATACATTTCTTCACTTCTAGAGACATCAACTTTTTCAATTTGCCCAGCTGAGATATCACTGTCCTCTTCTACAGTTGTTTCCTGTTCTTAAAATCTAGAGGCAAATAAACAACTCTTCCCTTTAATCCTCTCTGTAAATCTGAAGGAGGCCATTTCCGTGTCTTAGGCTCCATGCGAACAATAGCCTGAAAAGGATGCACACATTGAATCAGAATAGACTCATAGGTATTTAAATCCATCAATTCTGAAGGAATGTCTACCATCTCCAAATTATTATGAACAGCTCGAACAGGCATTCTGTTTTCATTTAATTTATTAGAACAATATTTATAAATACGTTGATCAGAACCCAAATCAAAACAATTTTCTACCAACAAATAAGTTGCAAATTCCTCCCACTCATAATTGTTTTCCATTTCACTTTTTACATATAAATCAACTAATCTAGTCTGATTCTTATAATGAGTACGTCGACAACACACACAAGTAAAATTAGGCCTTTCACTTGAATTGACCTTAAACTTTGTAATTTCATGGTCAAATTTTTCTGTACTTGAAATCTCTACATTCTCTTCCACATTACCTTCTATTACTGTATCAGTTTCTGCACTGCCCTCTTTTTCACCAAAGTAACAAAACTCAATTTCTTCACAAATGTTCTTCACATCTAGTTCAGTCCCATGCAAAAAAGCACTGTTTAACTGTTTTAGCTTAAGTGCTGGACTTTTTGCATAATACAACCTTCTCACTAATTTCCTCACTTTATTATGATGCACTGCTAACATCCTAAAATGGTGAAAAACACTCTGACATACTTTTCTTAAAAGACAAGCCAGTGAATACCCTTGCAGACCTGTTTTTTCTCTCACTCTACAAGGATCTAACTCTTGCAAAATTTTCATTTTTTGTTTTAGACTTTTCTTAGTATATGTCCGTAAGAAACTGAGAAACAAATCAATTGAATCCTGTCGCACACTACAAATACTACTACAATTCCAAGTATACACTGGAGCCTTAGGACATCTCCCTAAAACTTCACCAGTTAACACCTCTTCTGTATTTCTAGGCACAATTTTTTCTTTTTCAACCGGACAACCGTCCTTCACCTCATATGCTTGACCACTGGTGTCAACTGCATGCACCAAATCATTATCCTGAAAGTAACTTTCTTCATTAAAAAATGGCTAACAACTTGAACTATGCTTCCATTCTTCAGAAAAAACATCATAAAAATTAGTCCGATTAATTACTCTTTTCCACTTATATTTTGATTTGAAAACACTGATTAACTTATCTAGAGTATGAATTCTATTGATTAGTAAACCATATAACTTATTTTTGACTTTAAATGCTTCATCCACAATCTTCTCTATGCTTTTTTTTCTTGTAAAAAGCGGTCTTTATTTGATACCTCTCTACATTTTTTAATAAATTAGACACTATTCTGTTATAAAACATTTGTCTACGAATTTCAATTAATTGATTTCTCCTTCTATTGCTATAGACAATATCATCTCCTTGTACAGGTTTAACATTTTTTGAGGGGCACAATTTCTTCTTTCACATATATATAAGCAAGACATAACATTCCTTTTTTGTTTCAAAGGCATACCCTGGATCTTGATTGCACAGCTTAGAGCCTTTTTCTGAAGTAAGAGGCCTAACAGACATGCTACCTAAGATTCCCTACTAGTACATATGCTAAAGCCTAACTGACTTTAAGAATACACATCAACTAAGCAAATTATTCACCCAGATCCATTTAAAATCATGCTTGACTCACAGTGTGATCTTAGGCACATCACCAGGATGTTACATGTAATCTACCATGCCTGCCTCTGCATGCAATATGCATGTGTCTGCTCATACTATTTCACTGTGTCTACTGGCAAAAAACAGACCACATATATATAAGCAAGACATAACATTCCTTTTTCATTTCAAAGGCACACCCTGGATCTTGATTGCACAGCTTAGAGCCTATTTCTGAAGTAAGAGGCCTAACAGACATGATGCCTAAGATTCCCTACTAGTACATATGCTAAAGCCTAACTGACTTTAAGAATACACATCAACTAAGCAAATTATTCACCCAGATCCATTTAAAATCATGCTTGACTCACAGTGTGATCTTAGGCACATGACACACAGGCACAGAGTACCCTTTAAGCTAAGAGAGGCAAACTGACAGCACACACAGGTGACATTATTGAAAAATGTGAAAACATAGTTCCCTATTTCACACAGACACTCAATGTAATCCTTGACCAAAATTTAAAAGCCAGACTTTTTACCAGAAAACATTTTTCATAGTAAATCGTTTTTAACACAGAGCACAGCCCATTTAAATGACCACTACAAAACAAAGCAGAAACCTAACTCATTTCCAAAATACATTTCCAATATGCACCATTCAATTTTTTAAACAGCATTACAAAAAAACATGACACACAATGCAAGAAAAAAGAAGCAGAATATGCTTCTTAATCTTCCCCATACTGCATACAGCAGTCTATCTTTATTAAAAGAATCATTACTCACATTTAAAAATGCTTTGGAAGATTTAGAACATTGTCAGTCACACACACCAGATTTTCTTAAGCAGAATCTCTGAATAATGCTTCTGTCACTGCAGCCTCAGAATAATGGCACAGATTCCCTCTAATTTCAGACCCATATTCTTGTACATAACCAATTAAATTCTTCCCACACAAATTCAAAACCAAACTGCACATTTTAATTGGTTGTACATTTCAACACTTTGAAACTCACATAATATTCACCCATCCCCCTAGTGCTCATTCACCCTGTTACCATGGTAACTGCCACCTAACTCAGCACACAGTTGAAAAGTTCATCATACTATGTTGCAAAACAATCCAGCAAGGATGTTTGACCTCTCAATGTACTAGCTAATCATGTGCAATGTTTCTTTCAATGACTTTTTCTCAACCATTAAAATGACTTCTTTAAAAAAAAAGCAGGCACCCTAATTTTCAGTCGTGAATTTTAAGAAAACACCAATCATTTCTTGTTTTTCAAGTGCACTGAATCTCAACTACTTTTTTTCATAATTCCTACTGTCTATTTGCCATTTCATTTCCACAACTCATCTGAATACAAGCACATCTACCTTCAAGATGCCAAAAGTCTGGTTTGTGGGTCATAGCTTTGTCTACTGGACTGAAAAATTCGCAAGTAACAGAGGTATTTACAACTTGATTTACCAAATGTGGACATTGTATGGATTGGACAGAGAGGATTGAGAAGTCACCAATTGATACCAATGGTAAAATCCTTTATGCATCTACCACACCCTGACCTCATAATTGTGCACTGTGGTGGAAATGACCTGGGCTCTTTGACTGGGGTAGGTCTGGAAATGCTTTTAAAGGACATCTTTGGGCAATTGATGTCACTTTTTCCAAAAACTGACTTGATATTTTCCAATATATGCCAAAGGCAAAAATGGAACTGGTCCAACCAATTTTGTCCACAGATTGAGAAAGCAAGGAAATATGTGAATAAATCTGATTCTGCTTTCCTCGGAGACTATGGTATAGGTTCCATATACCACAACAACTTGCGTTACAACATGCAAGGCATCTATAGGAGAGATGGTGTACATTTTACAGATGAGGGGAATAGAGTCTCCCTCTTGAATTTGAGACTCTGCATTGGTACCTACTTGTAGGTACAAAAAACACCCACATAACACAACAGCTCTTTTCGGAGCTACCCTACCTCTAAGCACTCTAAATTATTTTTTTACTATAATTTTTTACACTGTTTTTCCCCGTGGTGTGCTCAGGGTGCGCGTACCGGGAAGCGCACATGGGAACGCACCCAGCGCTTAACCCGCGAAAATTTCAACAAAAAAAATAGTTTTTTTGCCCTTCAGGGTCCTTCTAGGCCCCCCTCAGAAAACCTAGGGGGTCAGGGGGTGTCTACCCTGCCCCCTTTTATTCATTTCCCCCTTTTTATTTTCACCTCTTGTGTCTCGATTCTACCGAGACACAAGATGGCGGACTCTCCGGACTGTTTAGAATGTTGACAGACACCCAAGAGCCAATCATCTTTCTGCTCGCGCACTCCCGTAGCGTGCCAGGTGCGCTCCCCGGTACACGTACCGGTAAGCGCTGGAAGCGCGCCTATAGATATATATGTGTTTTTGAAGCTAATTTTCGAAAAAACCACTGGAGCAATTTTCACCAAATATAGCAAAGGCACTTCTGCGTACCAGTCCCTGCAATTTTGAAAAGTTTGGTGTAATTCCGTTCAGCGGTTCGGGCTGTAGCCTTGTCAATTCATCCTATGGAAATTAACATGGGGAAAACATGTTTTGGGACCCCCCTTTTTTCTCAGCCCCCACTTCACGAATCCCCCAGAAACTTTCAGGGAAGGAGCGGAGCGGAGCTGGTCTAAATTTTGGAAAATTACGCGCAAATTCCTCTACCGGCGCAAAAGTTATTCCCAATAGAATGTTGCGGATTTCCTATGGTAGCTAGGTCCTAACTATAACTACCTACTGGCGACCGCCAGTAGGTAATATATACATATTACACTTAATCATTGTTGTTGTTGCAGCGCTCACTTAACAGAAAAATAAAAATGCAGAATTAAAGAAAATTACAATCCTGGAAGAAACTTGGATGTCATCTGGTTGTTGTGATGCTGCGTGGGTGGTTTGTGAAGGAGAACCCCTTTTGCAGTATATATATATATATATATATATATATATATATATATATATATATATATATATATATATATATATATACACATACATATATATATATATATATATATATATATATATATATATATATATATATATAAAGCCAGTGGAATGACTGTAATCAATCTGACAGATCTAACATTGAACACCGCTGAACAACAACTATGGGCCTCAGGTCTCTCCTTTTGCCCTGAGAGCTCATTTAATTACTCAAAATCAAGAGTTGATATCTACAAAAGTGTAAGAAAACTAAAACTAAGGAAGTTCCATGCTCAAACCAAGAAAAGCAATAAATAGTGAAGACACTTCCGCTATATCCGATCCGCCAGCACAAGAAAACAAGAAAGATTCAAACATTGAACATGGGTCACAGGAACTGGTTGATACTCTTCATGAACTTATGCAGGAAGGTAACCAAGCCAGTGGAACTTTGACTGAAAAAACAATGCATAATGTCATGGTACCATGCAAGACTCCCTTTAAACCACCATCATCTTCCTATCCATTAATGACACAATCAATGTATTTCAAGACCAAGTCATCAAGGACTTAAAAAACTTAAACAGGCCAATTAACAAAGAAAAAAGTAAGGCCGAGAAAAAAATAAAGGAATTACAATACCATCAACTTATGACAAAAGTCAAGAATGACAAGGAAGTAGTGGCAAGAAACGCCGACAAAGGCGGAAACGTGGTTCTGTAGAAAAGGGAGGATTACCTCAAAGAACCAATGAACAACCTAACAGATGGAACCTGCTACAGTACCAGTAACAAAATGACCTGGAATGGAATACAATCTTCATTTCAGGTCAAATTAATGGCATGGCGAGAAATGGGCCTCTTAACAACTGATGAATACAAGTACCTATGGTTAGCAAACCCTACAATCCCCATCCTGTACTTTATACCAAAAGTACACAAGGAGAGTGCAAACCCACCGGGGAAGCCAATCATATCAGCCAAAAATAGCATTTTTGAAAACACTTCAAAATACTTGGACTTCTTTCTACAAGAACATGTACATAAACTTGCCTCATATATCAAAGATACAGGGGACTTTTTGTTTAAAATAAAAGACTTCCAATGGCAGAATGATTATCTTTCAATCACTTTAGACGTTACCTCACTCTATACGTCCATCAAACACAGGGATAGACTACGAGCATTGAAGCACTACTTGGCAAGGAGAGGACAATCCTATACGGAACACAACAAAATGATTGTCAGCATGGTGGAATTGTGTCTGACAAACAACATTTTTATGTTCCAAAATGTCCTGTACCAACAATTACGTGGTGTTGCCATGGGAGCCAGCTTCTCCCCCAGCTACACGTGTTTACACATGGGCTGGTGGGAGGAGTTGGTTCTCATGGCAGAATACGCGGAAACACTAAAGAAACATGTAAAATGCTGGTGGAGGTTCATTGATGACCTGTTCCTGATTTGGAAGGGTAAGGAAGAGGAGGCAAGTAAGTTCATTGCTTCACTCAATATAAAGGAACTTAATTTGAACTTCACAGCAAACATATGTAAGACCAGTGTAGTGTTTTTAGACGTGGAGGTACTGATCAATAAAGGCAAGGTTGAGACCAAATTGCACAGGAAACCAACGGCAGGAAATGCAATTTTGCATGCCAATAGTTTGCACCCTAATCACCTAGTACAAAGTATTCCTTATGGTGAGCTACTGCGCATTAAATGAATCTGCAGTAATGATGAGGCACTAAAACTAGCACAACAGGAGTGTATTGGCAGATTCAAAGCCAGAGGTTACAGCAATAAATGTTTGGAAAAAGCTGTAATGAAATGCAATTTGGTCAAAAGGGAAAAACTAATGAACAAACAGCCAAAACAAGCCACTACTCCAGATGAAACAGTCAGTGATTTTCGATTCATTCTAGATTGTCGTCAAGAGGTAGCTGTAAGAAAAATTATTAACAAAAACTGGCACCTCTTAAAACAAGACCCCGTAATAGGCAAAACAGTCCCCAAAAAACTTTCAATAACATACTGGAGGGGGGTATCCAAAGACACTCTGGTGGAAAATGATCCATGCGGCACGCCAACCAAGGGATCTTGGTTGGCACAAAGAAAAGGTTTTTACAAATGTAAAATATGTAAAGCATGCCAAAATGGAGTGTCCACAACCGAGTTTGGAGGGCCAAACCAGGAAATAACAAAATCCTTAAACTGCAAAACAGATTATGTGGTGTATGTGTTGGAGTGCCCCGTGCAATTTAAGATATGTTGGTAGTACCATCTTGCCGGGCCATAAACCGATACTCCAACACATACGAGCCATAAAAAACAACGATCAGGCATATCCGGTGGCACGCCATTTCCATGAAAAGCATGAGGGCAATCCTAAAGACTTACGATATTTCCTCATTCATGCAGTTCCAAGAAATAAAAGAGGAGGGGATAGAGAAAAATCCCTAAGAAAATTAGAGATGCACTATATTCTTAACCTAGATAGTAAGCATCCAAACGGGCTGAATAGTTTGGAAGAACTGCATGCAAGTCTTTAGTATAAGGATGGGCGGCCAGATCAAATGGTTTTTCAAATCCTCCGATAAACAACATAAACTGTAGAGTCACAGGATGAGGTACATGTACTAGGATTGCACAGAAATAGGACTTACCATAAGAACCCGACTTTAGATTCTGACTATTTATAAATAACACATTCCCCCTAGATAGTGTTAAAGTTATCAGGGTTTTTAAGGAAGCACAATTTGCACTTTTTCTCTATATTTGCACAGCTCTTTTTAGCATGAATCTCTTCCTTTTGAGTAAGATTGGCATTTTCAAATTACCATACCAATTTCAAACACTATAGATCTAATAAACATAAGGACTGACTGCTATCTAAATTGCAAGTAGAGTCATAAATGGATTTATCCTAATACGTCTAACATTATACTCTGTGGGTTAGTACAGAGGTGTGTATACAATAGTTATATGAGATTTTTAAATATTATTATCAATGACAGTGAATTATCTATTTATATATTTATTTATCTATATATTTATTATATTTATGAGCAAGGTGGTGTTTTAAATGTATATTTACATGCATTTGCAAATTTGCATACTTAAGCGCATTGCCATGTTCGTAATAATATATAGATTGGTATTTATACTTATATTTATATGTGAACACGTGGATATTGTGTTATTTATATATATATTTATTTATTCATGGATATATTTATATATTGACTTGGGCATTTGCACACACAACTAGGAAATAACATATGTATTAACCATTTGGTTTGGAAGGAAATGAAGCCTCATGAAGTCACCTGTGTATTTGTACTATTGTAAGAAAGTAAGGTGAAATTGAATTATTCAATCATATACATTTCAAGCTGTAAGAAATTTCGCAACTTGATCATACTATAATGAGGCAAAATTATGGATGGACGTTATGTATTTTATTGTTATTCTATGTATATAAATGAGCACTGAGCACTGTTTTTGCACAAAAATCACATGGTATACAAGTAACCAATGAGAACCAAGTATGCACAAAAAGTGAAAAAGTTAGAAAAAAATGCAACCTTTAAAAAGTAACACTATTGGTAAAGCTGCGTCATGTGATCAAGTCCCCTGGAGGGATGAAACGCGTAATGGCTGCCATCTACCTGTTTGTCGATCTGTGATCCTGTAAATAAACAAACCGGTTTTGAGGAAAGAATACTGGGTCTGTGCTCTTTGTACTTTTGAAAAATGTTCAAGGAGAGAATAGTCTTTTGGACATATATATATATATATATATATATATATATATATATATATATATATATATATATTACCTACTGGCGATAGACAGTAGGTATATATAGTTAGGATTGTTTTCCATAGGGAAATCGCAACATTCTATTGGGAATAACTTTGGCGCCCGTTGAGGAATCTTCCTGAAATTTTCCTTAACTTTGCCTCGCGGCGCTCCGCTCCTTCCCTGTAAGTTTGGGGGGGATTTGTCAAGCGAGGGCCGAGATAAAAGGGGGGTCCCAAAACGTGTTTTCCCCATGTTAATTTCCATAGGGCGGTTGGACTCACTTTTAGCCCGAACGGCTGAATGGTTTTCCACCAAACTTGGCAAAATTGTAGGGACTGGTAGCCCGATGTGCCTTTGCTATGTCGCAAGATATGTGCTCCAGTGGTTTTTACGAAAATTTACTTTGAAAAAATATATATTGGGCTACATTGGGCTATATATATGTTAGAGCCCAAATGTAGCCCAATGTAGCCCAATGTAGCCCAATGTAGCCCAAAGATGGCCACCAGAGACAAAAAAAAACAAATGTAGCCCAAATATCAGCCAGATGTAGCCCAACTATAGCCCAATGACAGAATGTCCCAGAGTGTTCTAAAGAACAACTAGAGCACTAACAGTCTTACTTATGACAAACGTATGGCACACCTGAAGTCATCTTGATTGGAATAAAGTGTTAACACTTAAAACATTTAATTTGCAAAGGAACAAAATGAGGGGGTTCATTTTGCCATAGAAATTATGATTAGTGCTGAAGAAAGAAAAATTAGGGCACATTTTGAGTGACTTCTCAAATCCTCTTATATTTCATTAAAAGAATTCTGATATGCAGTCTCCCAAGATGGCCACCAGAGACAAAAGAGCCCAAATGTAGCCCAAATATCAGCCAGATGTAGCCCAACTATAGCCCAATGACAGAATGTCCCAGAGTGTTCTAAAGAACAACTAGAACGCTAACAGTCTTACTTATGACAAAAGTATGGCACACCGGAAGTCATCTTGATTGGAATAAAGTGGTAACACTTAATACATTTAATTTGAAAAGGAACAAAATGAGGGGTTTCATTTTGCCATAGAAATGTTATATATATATATATTCACTGAAAAAACCATAGGTTATAGACCATATATAGTTAGGAATTAGCATTTAAAAAACCTTATTTTACTCACACAAAACCATTGAAATTCCATATATAGTTAGTTGCACTAACTATATATCGCGCACCCGCAATCCACTGCTGATCATGTCACATATTACATCATTCATGACATGGTCAGTGACATCACTGATGACATCACTGATGACATCTCAAATGACATCACTGATGACATCACTGATGACAACATCCAGTGACTGTATGTTTCTGTAAAGTTAAAATATGTCTTACATATTGAAGAATGAGTGGATGTATAAGTGTCTGGATGAAGGATTTAGTAGGTGCGTGACTGACTTTATGAGTGAGTGATTACATGTGTCTCACTGAATGCATGGGTTAGTGACTAAACTGTCTTAATTTGTGCATCATAATGTCTGTTGTGATGTAAACTGCTGCATGTGTTGATCATTAGCTATACGAGAGGCTATATGTGTTATTGATTGGTTGCCCAAATATTTGTATGGGAGATTGAGTTTGTGTAGGGGTGGCTGGGAGGTGTGTGACTCTGTGCATAGATGTGTGAGCAGTTGATTCACTAGGTGTATGAGTTCAAGAGTGCATGTGGAAACAGCTACATGGGCAGTTGACTGTGTGCATGAGTGTATTGATGAGTGAATGGATATCTCAATGCTACATGTCATAGTAAGTACATATGTAAAACACAGTACATGTGAGAGTTGGCATATATAAATAACTGTGCATGAGAGCCACTGAATGTGTGAGTGGTTGTATGGATCATTGTGAACTTGTATCAGGGATTGTATAAGAGAGTAAATATGTGTTAGTATATGTTTGAATAAGTAAGGTGTGTATAACTGTATGGTTGAAGAAATGGAGGTGAGATTGTTTATTTGCATGACTGACTAGGTGTGTGAGTAACTCCATGGATGAGTGACAGTGTGTGAGTGTCTCTATACACTGAGTGTATCTAAGGTTATATTAGAGTCTGAAGAGGTTTATCGTATTAGCACAAGAATGATGTCAAATGAGATGTCATCATTGATGTCATCAGTGATGTCATTTGAGATGTCATCAGTGATGTCATCAGTGATGTCACTGACCATGTCATGAATGATGTAATATGTGACATGATCAGCAGTGGATTGCGGGTGCGCGATATATAGTTAGTGCAACTAACTATATATGGAATTTCAATGGTTTTGTGTGAGTAAAATAAGGTTTTTTAAATGCTAATTCCTAACTATATATGGTCTATAACCTATGGTTTTTTCAGTGAATTTTCAAGGTTTTGTAAATGCTAATTCCTAACTATATATGGTCTATAACCTATGGTTTTTTCAGTGAATTTTCAATGTTTTGTAAATGCTAATTCCTAACTATATATGGTCTATAACCTATGGTTTTTTCAGTGAATTTCATTGGTTTTTTAACAGCTAATATCTGTAGCTGTAAAATGTATTCTTCTTTAAATCCAAAAATATATTTTATATGTTTATTAATAACTTTTTTTTAAAATATTTTTTTTTCTTCGTTCCCGCTTCGCGAATCGGGAAGCTTCCCGTTAGCTGACCTTGATGCCGCGAAATAGACCGCGAGCCGGTAATCGTTTCTTTACCGCAACTGCCGCGTTAGAAAACAACATCATCACGCCTCCCGTCCGCATGACGTTTCGCGTTGTCGCGTGATACGTCATATGACGTGCTAAGTTAGCGAACTGGTACGCTTACCGAGTCGCAAAGCACAGGTTTCTGGAAGCAAACCGGGAGGCCCTGCAAAGCGCGTAACGTAAACACAGCAGGTCATGTGACTTGGTAATAACACTTTTCATTGGTTCATTTCACTTTTGGTTTCCTAATGATGTAAGACTAGGTCATATAATATAAAATGAACACTTTTCATTGGTTGAGAACTATTGTTTTTCCCAAATGATGAAAATCCCTCCTTCTTTCCTCACTCTGACTTTCATCATTGTGAGAGAAAGACCCTTTGTTACCAGTGAGCAATGGCTTCTTTAGTAGCTTCAGCTGGTGCTTCCCCACCACCTCCACCACATCCAAGGAAGAGTGGACCACCTGCTCAAGTTATAATTCAGCAAGAAGAGGAAGAAGAGGAACAGGACGACGAGCACGAAGAGAGGCACTTTTTGCCTGAGGAGCCCAGGACGTCTCACCGGAAAGAAAACTTCATTTGGCAATTTTTTAAAATTCCCAAAGGTCAGAAAAAAGTAAATGCAAGATACGTAACTTGCCTTATATGTCAAGATAGACTGTCCAGAGGGACCGACAAAAAATACAGTTTCGGAAACTACACAATGCATCGCCATATGACTAGGTGGCATCCTAACAACTACAGTGCTGCACAGTTTCGTAACGACCTAGATAATCTCCCTATTATGGCCAGAAGATCTGTTGTACCGGAAGTAACTGGACCAGAGGGCAGGGAGATGGTGCCAAATATACAAACAAGATTTCGTGAAGTAAAACAAGTCTGCGTACATTGCAGTGGATTCATTTGCTACGGAGAAAGAAGCATCACTCTGATCAACAGAGCTATTGACTATCATATGCAAGTTTGTACGAAACGCCCCAAATAATAAATTCTTTTTTTTTGTTTTGTTGCTCCTGTTGAGCCCTTTACAATGAATCGTTTTCGTTGCCCCCTCCGAAAAAAAAACAAAAAAAATATAAAACTGTTCGGAAAAATTCAAAAAAAGTAAAAAAATGTTCAGAAAAATAATAAAAAAAATATAAAACAACAAAAACAATAAAAAAAAAAGTTCTTTTCAGAACTACCTCCCCGTTATTAAAAAATTGGTACAATATTTGGAACTGTGCCAACCTCTATTTCTCTTAGTTCGCTTCCCAGTTCGCTCCCCGGTACGCGAACCGGAAGCGAACCCCAAAAATGTTTTTTTTAAAAAGAACAGTAAGTATAAGGGAAGGAAACAGACAGTTATGTTAAAAGAAAGACAGCTATAGGGGAGTAAACTAGAGATACTATTACCCGTAATCCACTGCTGATGATGTCACATATTACATCATTCATGACATGCTCAATGACATCATCAGCAGAGGATTGCGGGTAACAGTATCCCTAGTTTATTCCCTATAGCTGTGTTTCTTTTAACATAACTGTCTGTTTCCTTCCCTTATACTTACTGTTCTTTTTAAAAAAAATTTTTAGATCAGTCAGAAACAGTGAAAGTAATGAAATATAAAAGACTACGTACAATATAAGCACTGTATGCAACAACTTTGACACTTACAGAAGCCTCACCTTCTCCATGCCTCCTACACAGTTCTACATGTACATCATAAATGCAAACAGAACAGAATTAATTATACATGTTAAATGGTTTATTTTTGCTGTTCTCAGAATGCATCAAATTTCACTAAAACAGTGACTTGAAGGTATTCATCATATAACAGCGGGGAAAAAAAAACACAATCAAAATGATTGTGTTTAAAAAACCCATACAACATAACGAATCAGAATTCAGAACTCCTTAAAGTTAACTTACTTTCCATGACGGCCAAGGATGTCCTATGAACAGCTTACACTCTGTTGTGCTGTTATTACTTTCAACCCGCCACTTTCTGAAAGAAAACCTCCATCGTTTTCAAAAACATGTTACATACAATAAATGACTTCTCGCTCTCTACCACACGTTTCCACAAGGCCAAATCGTGTCTGAGCCATTTATAACTCTTAGAATTCTTTTAAACCAATCCCGTCATGTTGTATTTCCGCAACTTTCACAATTAAAATGTTGAAGATCATTTTCACAATCCTGGACTAGTAATATCTTCCCCTTCTTGCTCAATCATGTTCTACATTTCCTATCACACTGATACTGCTTACTATGAAGCAGACTTACACTACCTTTATGACTAGTACAATTATTTAATTCTCTACATCACTTTTAATCACAAAGCAATGTAAAACAGTAGACAGCATTGCAGACTTACATTCCCTCTACTCCATGTTTTGATTGGCTGCTTCAATTAGCTTATAAAAAGAAACAGTTTTTCTGAACTCATTCAAAGTGCACGTATTTCTCCATGACGTCCAGTGTTATGATAAGAAGTTATGTCTCTATACTACACTTATCCTCAAGGCCAAATCGTGTAGGAGCCATTAGAACTTCTTGAAATTCCTCAGAGCACATCCCGAGATTCTTTCCCTAAAATTTTGGTTTTAAAAACACCAGGTAAGAGTTTTTAAGGTCATAAGGCAATTTTTTTTTTTAAATTAAAACAGAATCATTGCAGAATGACCAGCCATTTCTACACTTTAAATAAGCTGTATAATGTCCTGATGTTATTGAAGGACCATCATGATATATAATTGCTACAGTTACAAAAGTCCTTCCTGATATTGACAACTGTGAAGCCACAAAATTTTTAATTAAAGTTGTCAATTTTGTTCCATCAGGCCTACATCGTTGGAACATTAAAATGACATACTGGCCATATGTTCGTATAAATAATGTGGACATCATTTCAGATTTACATTGGCTACACTCCATGTTGTGATCAGCTGCTTTTACTAGCTTATTAAAAGAGACTGATTTACTGTCTGGCAAAGTTAAATATATAAATCTTTCTGAGTCTACACTAGTAGTACTTGATACCCTACAGTTCTCGCAGTCATGCTGCCATTGATAAGAAAGCCCAAACAGGTGATCTACATCTACACCTTCATCATGCAATACATCAAGCATATACATTAAAAACTCCTGACAATCTTGCTGACTATTTTGAGAGAATTGTGTTTGGCCTGAACATCTGTCTAACAGATTTCGAATTTCAGACACACTTTCTATGTTTGTTCTATCAGTGCTACATTTCTCTAACACAGAATTTAACAAACTGCAAAATCTTTGATCAGAATTGACCACAATCTCTTCTTTGACATTTTCTAGAGAAAACAAAACATTAACCACTACATTAGCATAGCAGTTGACACCAGAACTGTTTTCAAATTGAAAACCAACAACATCTTCAACAGAATCCTTTTTGTTTCTGCTTATAATTTCAGGTTCATCAACTTTTCGTCTTTTTGCTACAACCTCCCCAGTATTGGTCACATTTCTTCGTTTCCGGCCTACCACACGTTTCTCAAACAAAGGATACTGAGGCAAATGTGGCGCATACTCTCTTCTTAACCTATTGTATTCCTTAACACAATCTAGAATCGCACAAATGTTTGTGACATCACACTCAATCAAGTACAATCCCGATAAAGTTCTAACTCGTGACAATGCCACATATGACATACCCTCCTTGAACACAGAACTGCCAATATTCACCAATGCACAGTCTACACTTAAACCTTGCGATTTATGGATTGTCACCGCATATGCCAAGCAAACAGGAAACTGCTTACGACGAACATATAAGTCTTTTACAAGCAAAAATCTAGCAGAACAACGACCAATTAGCTGTACTTCCTCAATGCCATCAAATTTAATTTTTAAAAATTCAATTCCATCTCTATTTCTGTATTTCACAAAATCAACAACATTACCCATTGATCCATTTACCAGACCTCTTTCAACATGTAAATTCCTTCTTAAAATTATACGGCAGTTCAAGCACACATTCAGAGTCTTTTCAAAACCCGCAGTTTTAGATATACTCTTCTCTAATGAATCCAATTTTGTTTTCAGATTCTCAGACAAAATAATTGTTGATCCCATATGCTCTACTCTGTCAATAGCTTCCAGTTTCACAATCTCTTGCTTTTCTAAATGCAACATTTTGTTATTGAATTTGGCACATTCTGCAAGAGTTGGCATCAAACATATTCCAGATTTTTTCTCAGTAACTTTCTGAAAAATATTCTCAGGCACAACATCTTCGTCTGGATATAAATTTGTCAGTAATCGTGCATGTAAAGCTTCTTTCCCATGCTCGGTCACTTTTCCAATTCTAACATCTTGTAGAATAGTCTTGTAAACTTCATCCTTTGCCTGACGCATATTTTCATGCAGTTCAGCATAATTGAAGTTTAACCATATATTGACGTTGCCAATGCTCCCTAAGCACTTCCTGGTATCTTCATGCGTGAGCATTTTGAACACAGGTTGCCCTTTCACTGGTGTCAGCTGCAGAAGATCTCCGAAAACAATGATGTGTTTGCCACCAAATAACACATCATACTCTGTTTTGAGAACTTCTTGCATTCTCAAATGCACAAAGGCAAGCATGACATTGGAAACCATGCTTACTTCGTCAATGATAAGAAGTTTCATTTTCCTCAAGACTCTTGAAACTTCAAAACAAGCATCTCCAGATAGCTTGTGATATTCTAATTTGTTGTCATGCTCCACTGGCAGCATCAGTAAACGATGTAAAGTAATCCCTTTAATGTTATGTGCTGCCAGTCCAGTTGGAGCGGTGACAACACAAGACAGCGATGACTCTGTCCTTTCCTGCAAATAACATGAAATTGCTTTAATAAGGAAACTTTTTCCAGTTCCCGCTTCTCCACTCACGTACAGTCGGACAGGCTTCAACGACGTACATGAGCACTCTTTCTTGTCATGACTTAATCCATGATCAATTTGCATGGTAATCTCGTCATATATTTTCCTCTGCTCAACGTTGAGTTGTCTTTCCAACTCTTCTAAGTTAACCGCATCCTCCTGAGCATGTGCCATGGCTCTTTCCACTTCATTCATAGCAGTGGCAGCTTCATTTTCGATAAGAGGTCCTCCTAGTGGATCCTGACTCAATGAAGCAGAACTTTGACTGTCCTGAGAACTGTCTCTGGCAATCTCGGCTGCAATCGTTGCTTCCTGCTCAATTTCCACATTCAACATTTCTACATATTTGGGAAAAGCAGGACATTCTATGGTCTCCTTGGCAGCATTGAATGAGTCTTCATAACAAAGGAAATGTCCAAGCAGTTCCTCTTCTGCACGCCAAGGCTTAAAAAGTTGCAAAAGTGCTAAATAGAAAAACTCCTTTTTTTCAGGAGATTCGCCACTCAATTTTCGATGGTTTATCAAGTGGCATTTTCTTTGCTTGACCAGACATCCCTCACTTCCTATTACAGCATACACTCCTTTCTCAGTATCTTCTTTGATGTTCCTCTTGAATATGTAATTTTGCAGAACCTCATACAGACAAACATTCTCGAGGTGACTGCTTCGATTTGGATAATATGTATCCAACATGTTGCTCTTCAAAATGTCGGTACTGTTTGGCTCCTTTTCCGCCAAATACTCAATTTCCCGCACAGGTTTCAGAACTCGATTACGCGTTGCAGCAAGACCAACACTCGCCCAAACGATACTCCTGGACTTGGCATAGACACTTGCTGAAGACAACCGGTCAGAACATTCGTAAGCTCCGATTTCTCGATGCGACAACATCTTCAGACTGAAACTGTTCAACTTCTTGCTGAGGCTCTTTTCATGGGAAATGTCCTCCCACATATCCTTCAATTCTGTCTTCTCTTTTTTGGTGATGTAAGATGTCACATACCGAGCCACAGCCATACAGTTATCAGCCACAAACTGTATATCCATGTTAGCATTCCACATGGACAAAATCACCGGGTTGTAGTCGTTGATGTACTTAGACTCTTCGTTCCTCTTCAAATTGTATGTGTTTTTAGGTGATTTCTTCATCACATTATGTCGCAGCGAAGACATCAAACTGTTCACTCTTCCTTTAGAAATCACCGGTCGTGGAAAGCCGAAACGACATTTGGTGTAGAACTTGTCTTTGTTCCGGAATTTACGACGACAGTACTTTCCACATCGATGGCTTTGGAAACGTAGAACTTTTTCTCGTAGGCTTTTTTTCTCCTTTGCGTTTGGAACAGCACACGTAGAATACTGTTCTATGAAACTCATCACTGAGTCTTCTGCATCCGTTCCAAATTTAGGTGCATCCTTGATCCACAGCAACATATGTATATGAGGAGCACCTCTTGCTTGGTACTCCTTCCTCCAGAAGAAATCCAACACCTCTCCAAGAGGTGGATTCTTCTTATTCATGATGAAAGACATCATACCTTCAAATCTATGATTGAAGTACCTACATACATTGACTGGATCCAAAGAGCACAGTTCTCCGGGTGTCTTGAATTCGATGTTTTCTACGTTAGCATTTGCCTCTCGTAGAAATTCAAGTAAGTCTTCCCAGCCATACTCAGCACAGCTCAAAGTGAGGAACCATGTGGGAGTTCCTAAGTTCCTCAGCATACATTTTAAATCACCATGACGACGGTACCAGTACTCATTAGTACCACGCTGACACGCCATGAGATTAATCAGGTGAGAATCCAAAATACTGTCTTGGACATTGACTTTATCCATAAAGTCACTTGCCGAGATGTTTTGCATGTGTATACCACTTTTCAAGATGTGGTTCACTGCATATGACAGTCCAGACAGATCGCTTTCAAACAGGAGATGAAACAAATAAGGAATGCATTGTCGAAACCTAGGATCTCCTGCATACAATCGCAAAGTCCGGTATTCAGAAGCAGGAATTTGATGAGGTCGCTCATCATATCTTCCTCCCTGACCTGTTGGAAAAAGCTGTGGGAAACACCGAGCTTCCAAACTTTCCTCCCAAACACTAATGGGACTCCCTTTCGCTTGTTTCATTTGAAACAACTCAATAGCATTCCCCATGACTTCCTTGGAATGCAAAGGATGAACACTATAATGTTCATATATTTCTTCACTAGTACAGGGTTCTACTTTCTCAATTTGACCAGCACACAAATCGCTATCCTCTTCCTCACTTACTTCCTCTTCTGCAACATATACATTTTTATAGTATTTATTATATTTTTTCAAATACAATGTTGCCCTTTTGACTTTCCTAACATCTACTAAATCTTGCCATATTTTCTTATTCTTTGTCGGAACCCCATTAACTAAGATAACAAGAGGTTCCTCTTCCACTTTTTCTACTCCAATTGTGTTAATGTTTTTCTTCAAATCTAGAGGCAAATAAACAACTCTTCCCTTTAATCCTCTCTGTAAATCTGATGGAGGCAATTTCCCTGTCTTTGGCTCCATTCTTACAATAGCCTGAAAGGGATGGATACTTTGAATCAAAATAGATTCATAAGTATTTAAATCCTTCAATTCAGGAGGAATCTCAACCAATTCCAGATTATTATGAACTGCTCTAGCAGGCATCTGGTTTTGATTTAATTTGTTACAACAATAAGTACACACACGTTGATCCAATCCCAAATCAAAACAATTTTCTACCATCAAGTATGTTGTAAAATCCTTCCATTCACTATTATTTTCCCTTTCACTTTTTGCATATAAATCCACTAACTTAGTCTGATTCTTATAATAAGTGCGTCGACAACACACACAAGTGAAATTTGGCCTCTCACTTGATTTCACCTCAAACGTCGCAATTTCCCTCTGGAAATTATCTGTACTGGAAACCTGTACACTATCTTCCACATTACTCTCTTCTTCTTGGTCAATTTCAACATTCTCCTCTTTACTTCCAAAGTAACAAAACTCAATTTCTTCACATATATTCTTCACATCTATTTCAGAACCATGCAAAAGAGCAGCGCATAATTGTTTAAGCATAATTGCTGGACTCTTAGCATAATACAACATTCTAACTAATTTCCTCACTTTATTATGATGCACTGCTAGCATCCTGAAATGATGAAAAACACTCTGGCATACTCTCCTGGAAAGACAAGCCAGTGAATGACCATGAAAACCTATCACTTCTCTCACTCTGCAAGGATCTAATTCTTGCAACAACTTTATTTTCTGCTTCAAACTTTTCTTATTAAATGACCGTATAAAATCACAAAGCAAATTGATGGAATCCTGTCGTACACTGCAAATACTACTACACTTCCAGGTGTACACAGGACCCTTAGGACGTCTCCCTAAAACCTCATTACCTAACACCTCTTCTATCTCTGTTGTCACAAGTTTTTCTTTTTCAACTGGACAACCATCTTTCACTTCATAACCTCGACCACTGGTGTCAACTGCATGCACCAAATCATTATCCTGGAAATAACTCTCCTCATTAAAAATATGCCTCAGAGCTTGAACTATGCATCCATTCTCCAGAAAAAACTTCACAAAAATTACTACGATTAACTATTCTCTTCCGTCTACTATTTCTTTTGAAATCATAAATTGCCTTGTTTAGCTTCCTAATTCTATTGATTGTCAAAATAAATAACTTAAGTTTAATTTCAAATGCCTGACCAATAACTTTCTCAACTATTTTTTTTTTCTTATAAAAAACCACTTTCTGTTGACCTTTCTTAATATTTTTTAACAAATTGCCAATTATCCTGTTGCGGAACATTCGTTTACGAATGTCCCTAAACTGTTGTTTCCTTCTACTTTCATGCATAGATTTATCTCTTACTCTAGCAGTAACATTTCTCATTGGCCTTTCCTTACCGTTTGAAATGCTTCTCCTTTTCTGGACTGAAACATTTTCTGTAGTAATATTTTTTTTACTAGATATATTTCTTATGAATGTTTTTGTACTCTTACCCGGTGCTTTCTTGGTGACTTGACAAATCTTTTTGTTAGAGGACTGCTGCTTTTTTTTCATTCACCTGCTGTCTTTGACGTTTTGCAGCCTTTCTCACTCTTTCTTTGCTTGGCATCCTAAAATCTTGAAATAATCTGCAGTTGAATCTGTGGTAAAATATAATAAAAAATGTTATTAACCACTATTACCCAACAGTAAATTAATAACAGTCATCAAAAACTTAACACACTACTTAACATTTTTACATAGAAGAATTTTTTGTACATGGCAAATTTAGAATACAGAAATAGCAGAAAAGAAATGGAATTTATATTCATTTTACCTGTCCTGTTTTATATATGAATCTGATCTAATTTTATGACCATATTTTAATATTTTATTGAAGACACTACACATAACCTGTTTTTGAAGGTGTCTTTATTTTTAAATTAAACGGTTTACATATTTAATTTTTATTTATTATAAATTTATAAAATAAATGTTTATAGTTCCATAGGCTCAAGCAAGTCAGCTTCCCATCCTATGTCATACAATTCTGACAAATCTGCATCCTCATCACGTTCTTCTTCATCCTCATGATTGAAATCATCCAAGGGATCAACATCCACTGATGTTTCAATTACGAGTTCAATGATGAGGTCGAAATCAACTGATTGCTGATTGTCGCTCATGTTGATGTTGTCTTTATCTTTAAAGAAAGATAACAACAATGAGATGTTGCACAGTAAGAGACAAATCTCAGAGATTATAATAGTAAAATTGTTTAACAAGAGTAACATTTTGCAGCTATTATTTAACCATGTCCAACGATGCTGAGGAGCAGAGGAGGTAAAGCCTATCTCCAATTTTTCACTGAACAGGACTCATCTCTTCTTAACCTTGGATAAACCTCACCGACTCTGTGTCCCCTGCACATAATTAAATGTAAAGGGGCAGATTTATATTAACTAGCACATCCCCAGGGATGCACCAGTTAACATGCACCGCTGCTCTGCCACCCACAGTGTGCCGCATTTACAATCAGATAGGACAAAGCTACATCAAAACCCTGCGCCTGCTTGAAGCAGGCATAGATCTTGACGCAGGTAGGCTGAAAGCTAAAGCAACAACTAAGTGTTGTGTGCAGAAGTTGCAAAAAAGGAAAAATGGCGTTTAAACCAGTAATGAGCCCATGCTAACTTAACACAGAGTAAAGATATCCAGGATCTACATCAGTTTGGGGTTCACGAACCTGGCAGGTACAAGGCACTGAGGCTTTGCACCGTGCATGTCTCATCCCAAATCATATGTTGTTTGTGAATGAAACAATTTTCCAGACCAAATGCTTTGGATTGGCTACTTCTAAAAAATTAAACACCCCTACTATCCCGGAGTTACAGGAATATGATGCTTGGAGTAATTTTACTCGTTGTCCATTAAAGATTTACAGGCCCTACTCCGTAATTCTTCCTTTAACATTTCCAGTATAAATCCAAAAGGTTGACTGCTTTGGCAACGTGCCTTATCCACGGTTTAATAACGCTGCCTTTTGCTTTATATAAGTTTTCAAATTGTATGAAATATATACCAATAGGTCTTTATTAACCTTTAGGTAGTGGTTTTCTTTATGAGGTCTGGTCGCTTCCATACACATACAGATTTTCAAAGATGATCAAGAAGTTTATCTGAATGGAGAGGAATGCACTGAGACGCCAGATCATTCACTAATGTGTAGGCACATACAGTTACACGGTTCATGCAACAAACACCGACCAAATATGGCTTGCGTGTTGCAAGGCACGCCAGTTCCTGCTATCATCCCCACGTTCAAGTTGTTGGAAAATGGTAGTTATTTGATGCTCAATAATGAAGATTGTTCTGGGTTAATTAAAAGTATTCCTTTTATCGTAACAGTAAGTGAACTGGTTATTTGCTGCAGAAATGTTCTATTTCCTCCCACACATGAACATAGGGAGTTTTCAATCTGGCCACAAATACCAACCTTGGGAGCACATTTCAACGGCATGGCAAGAATAAGAGCTCTTTTGTCTCAGAGAGAGGTGGCCTTGACTTCGGCCCGTGAAACTTTCGTGCTTCACATAGCGAACACCCGTACAGAGGTGCAGACCCTTTTAAATACAGATTCGCCTTTCCATTTCAGCAAGATGGTTCGGACTATCTCTAACGCGTCCTCTACAAAGGGCCTGGCGCACTTTTTTAAAGTTGTTACCAGTGGTCTCGTGACTTCATTTAAGAAAATCTTTGGAATCATCCCTGCTTTCTTTCATTCTATTTTTTCCACTGTGCTTGGTGGATTCCCATTTTTACTTGCATTACCAGCGGACGCTCTTGTGCTTTTTTACATTTTTAAATATGGATGTCCCTCCTGTGCAAGCTCCCGCCCTGCAGCTGCTCACGCTGTTCCGCAATCGCATGCTTGAATATTATGGCACAATGCCGTTGGCGATATTAAGCACGGCATATGGATTATCTTTTCGATTCTCCTACTTCACCTGTGTCCAGCCTGTATTTCACTGCCTGACCTGTGATTTCGATTGGGCCATTGATTTGTGTCTCTGCGGACCGGTTTCTCCTGACGTCGACTTTAATCAGCTGATGAGTCCTATCATTACTCACGAGTTGGTTTGTCCTGGCGAAAGTATTATGGCTGTGGCATTGATCCATGGACTAATTGGTCCCTGGAATTTACTGGCGGCAACACAGTCTTTCTTGGAACAGAGCTTTCTTGAAAACCCACCGAGCTGTCCTCTGATGGTGATAGAGGATCCGGTGCTGGGAGAGCACGTATGTTCTTTTCCGCTTTTAAATTGGATGGCTGAACTCTTTTCGGATGAAGACGGTGACTTCCTATTAGAGGCTGTTGCAGCTTATTTTGCATACACAGTTATGTCATAGACCTTTTTCATGTTTGATATGCTGAGTACTAGCATTTCATTGACAATTCATTGACTTATTTGTCAAGTTTTTATTATTTAGCTTGCCTATTGGCTTAAGCCTCGATAAAGTAGTTGGCTGTTTTATTTTTCTTTAGCATTACATTTTCCTAGTTTTTAATGTTTTACCTTGTGGACCGTCCACATATAAAGTTGCAATCTGCTCTCATGAGATGGCACTTCTATTATCTTATTCAGTTCGTTTCCGGATCATGGGGAGGTGTCATGTAGATCCTATATATCTTTACACCGTGTTAAGTTAGCATGGACTCATTACCGGTTTAAACGCCATTTTTCCTTTTTTGCAACTTCTGCACACAACACTTAGTTGTTGCTTTAGCTTTCAACCTAATAGTTCATCGTGATTTACATGAGAATAATATGCTATTGCTCTACTATCTGCTTTACTTGTTAAACTATATCTGTACAGCGAGTGCTGAAGTTTCAAGAACAACACGATACAGAATTGTTATGAGGTCTGATCTCCACGACTTCATACTCATAACATAAGTGCAGCTTCTGCCAATTCTGGGCATGAGGCGGGTTTTATATTGCTTTGCCGAACACACATACACAACACTTGATGCGGTTCACATGAAGAGAGAGCTGGTGTATGCTGATGTGATTCCTTCAAATCTAAGACACTAAAGTATGGGCACGCCCTAAACCAACACAAAGAGACCTTCTTAGCAAATAATATAATATGTGTATTAGGGAGGGTGAGATATAAGCAGCCGCGGGCCGTGGAGGGAGTTACGGTGGGGCAGGGAGGCGGGGAGGGGGAGGGGCAGGGTGGAGCCCTCTCCACCGTGCCCCTCCCCCTCCCCGCCTCCCTGCCCCACCGTAACTCCCTCCACGGCCCGCGGCTGCTTATAAGTGTTGCTAACTCTTATTCATTTACAGCATGTTAACATACTGTCACCATTCGCTTTTTATGTACTAGTAACTATGCTGGTAATTTTGCTACTGATAATATGTGTACTTGTATTATCTAAGATACTACGCCTGAGAAGACGGCATTAGTAAATAAACATTTCAAATACACATGTGTTCTTCTTAACTCCATGTTCTGGTTTCTAAGAAATATATAACGACCGACTGTTCATGAGTTCCACGTATCCTGAGGTACTATAAGTTCATATTCTGGATTGTCTAAACATTGAGAGTTTGTTATATCCAATGTGACACTGTACCTAGCTTGCTAAGGGGTTTTTGATTACTAAGGTGAGTTTTGGGGCACCCTAATTCGCCGAGGTTCCAATCCTCTGTCCACAGTTCTGTGTGAGAACAGAAACCCTGCGACAGGGGCACCCCTGAGCCTTGCTGGAGCTTCATCACACTTGCGATACAACTCCAGCAATGCGCCACCTTTACGGCACAGATACGTCACGCATCTGTGCTGTTTTTGCCCCATGATGCGCCGCATTGTAAATGCAGCACACCATAGGTGACGGAACAGCGGCACAGAATGACTAACACATCCCTGGTGATGCGCCAGTCATCATAAATCTATCCCTATGCTTCTTATCTTGTTAGACATGAACCGCCATATGTATCATCAAAGTTTTTTGCATTTCCTAAATAGCGAACTTTAAGGAATAAATAGCGATTCTTTACCATTCCTAGTTTGCGATGAGCTATTTGCTAATTACAAATTACCCATTCATTTCCATGCAGCAGGAGGCCCATAGGAATGAAGGTGCAATTTGCGATTAGCAATTACCTCATCGCAAATTACGAATTTTTCCGAGGGTGCAGGAGTGTCTCAAGAACACCCTGCTGCACCCCTGAAAAAGAAATTTGGGGGCATATGGCGCACATAAATTTTGAAAACATTCCTTTACCTCAAAAACGATTTTCAACTCATAATTTGAAAACACTGCACATGGGGAAATGACTTAAAATGTCCTTAAGACACATAAAAGCGTTTTTTGATTGCCTTTGCAGCATGTTTCAGTCACCTTTAACATGCCTATGTAACGCAAACATTCAAAATCTAAATTTGCCATGCACAGGTGGGAGCATATTTACAAGCAATTTGCTCCACAGACAAACTTCTTACATTGAAATGGGAAAAATAACATCAGAGACTCTCAATTACCTTATAAAGAAGCAGACACCATTATGTCCTTCTCATCAATATTAAAACCATTGCTTTTTCTCAAAAACGATTTACAAGTCATAATTTGAAAACACTCCACAGCTCCTATGCACATAAAAACCCTGTCAGTACTAATACTTCACATTTTCTCCAATTACAATTTCTCAAAGAAACAAAATCTATTTGTAAAACACTTGAGACAAAGCAACATTTGAAAAACACAACTTTCTTCATAATTTTCTCCTTAAAGCACACTATTTTCTATCTAAATTAAAGAAATCTTTTCTCACCTTAGCAAATACTTTGAGTTTCAAAACAGTCTCAGAAACACACCAATTTGTCTTCAGCAGAGCAAAAGGTATGTACTCCAGAGTCTGCAGCTATCAAAAGCACAGAAATGCTGTAATTCCTCACACATATCTCTCATGTCACCCAATCAAAACTCTTCCCTCACTTTTTTTCAATGCAAAACCCTTCCCCCCTCTGCCCCCTCTCTGCTTTTTCTGCATAGCAACCACCTCTTGCAAGACCTCTGGTGTTTCCAAGTTCACACAACAAAGTTGCAATTGAACTCTGAACTCTCAGTGCACCTGCATATCCAGTGCAATCTTTCATTTAATGATTTTTTCTTCGCCACTCAAAATACATCTTTCAACGAACTCCTCCATGCACCCTAACTTTCTGTTTTCAGCAATCAAAATCCACCAATCACTCTTACTGCTTCATTAACACAGAAACTCCTCAGTTTTTTTCATTTTACACTCTCATTTTTTCAACTGCCATTTCATTGCCACACTTCATCTGACTGCAGGAGAACCTTCTCTCGCCATGTTTTCTGTCTGGATTGTTGGACATAGTTACATCTATTGGGCTCAGAGGTACGCTGAAAACAGGAATTTACCTAACCTCAATTTACAAGATGTGGAAATTAAGTGGTTTGGCCACAGAGGATTAAAATGTCACCAATTGATACCATTGGTGAAAACCTTTATGCATTTGCCAAAACCTGACCTGTTAATTGTGCACTGTGGAGGTAATGATTTGGGCACTTTGACTGGGGTAGGTCTGGAAATGCTTTTAAAGGACACCTTTGAGCAATTGATGGCACTTTTTCCTCAGACTGCCTTGGTATATTCAAATATATGCCAAAGACAAAAATGGAGGTGGTCGAACCAATTTTGTCCACAAATTGAGTAATCGAGGAAGCATGTAAACAAATCTGTTTCAGCTTACATGAGAGACCATGAAATGGGCTCCCTGTACAACAATAACTTGCGTTACTACATGCAAGATATCTACAGAGGAGATGGAGTTCACTTCTCAGATGAGGGCAACAGAATTTTCACTCTGAATTTAAGACTGTGCATTGGTACCTACTTATAAGTACCTAAATGTACCATAAACCCAAAAGCTCTTCTCAGAGCTACCCTACATCTGATCACTCACAATTATTATTTTACTCTAACTTTTTTCACTAATTTTCAAGAAAGTACGCTCCCCAGAACGCTTCCCGGTTCGCAAACCGGGCGCACTCCACGCAAAAAAACTAAAAAAAATGTATATTTTTTTTTTGCCCTGCGAGACCCTTTTAAAGCCTCCACATCAAACCTAGGGGGTCAGGGACGATCTACTATGCCCCCTTATGGTCATTTGCCCCTTCGCTTTGGCCTCCTCTTGTCTCTCGATCCTACCGAGAGACAAGATGGCGGCCGCTACGGACTGTTTGGAATGTTTACAGACGCCGAAGAACCAATCAGCTTCGCAAACCTCCGTAACGCGAAAAGTACGCGAAGCGGAGCGCTGTTACAGATATATATCTTTTTTTGAACGTTAATTTCTCAAAATCCACTGGAGCACATATATTGAGACCTAGCAAAGGCACATCGGGCTACCAGTCCCTACAATTTTGCCAAGTTTCGTGCAAATCCATTCAGCCGTTCGATTATTATTATTTTATTTTTTTTGCCCCGCTGGGCCCTTTTAAAACCTCCACATCAAACCTAGGGGGTCAGCGAGAATCTACTATGCCCCCTTATGGTCATTTGCCCCTTCGCTTTGGCCTCCTCTTGTCTCTCGATCCTACCGAGAGACAAGATGGCGGCCGCTACGGACTGTTTGGAATGTTTACAGACGCCGGAGAACCAATCAGCTTCGCTTCACAAAGCTCTGTTGCGCGAAAAGTACGCGAACCGGAGCGCTGCCCGGTCCGCTGTTACAGATATATATCTTTTTTTAAATGTTCATTTCTCAAAATCCACTGGAGCACATATATTGAGACCTACAAAAGGCACATCGGGCTACCAGCCCCTACAATTTTGCCAAGTTTCGTGCAAATCCATTCAGCCGTTCGGGCTAAAAGTGAGGCCAACCGCCCTATGGAAAACTCAATGTTAAAAACACGTTTTGGGACCCCCCTTTTTTCTCGACCCCCCCTGGACGAACCCCCCCCCAATTTTCAGGGGCTGCTCAGAAACAAAATGTGCCATTTTCCTGAAAATTTCAGCCAATTCCGTCCACAAACGCCAAAGTTATTAGACATAGAATTTTCAAAAATCCCATAGAGAAAAAATCCTAACTATATATACCTACTGGCGACCGCCAGTAGGTAATATATATTCACTGAAAAAACCATAGGTTACACACCAGTTATAGTTAGCTGGAAATTTTACTCGCATAAAACCATTGAAATTCCCACGTTATAGTTAGTTGGACTCACTATAACTTGCACGTCTGCAATGCACTGCTGATGACGTCACATATTACATCACTCATGCATATATTTAAATATTCAAACATTACTCGCTAATATATGTATTCACTAAGATACACTTAATAAGCCAGTTAACCAATCAATTTTTTTTTTTTAAAACACTGAAAAAACCATAGGTTTCTGGCCTTATATAGTTAGGAATTAGCATTTAAAAAACCTTTGAAATTCACTGAAAAAACCATAGGTTTCAGGCCTTATATATTTAGGAATACGCATTTAAAAAACCTTTGAAATTCACTGAAAAAACCATAGGTTTCAGGCCTTATATAGTTAGGAATCAGCATTTAAAAAACCTTTGAAATTCACTGAAAAAACCATAGGTTTCAGGCCTTATATAGTTAGGAATTAGCATTTAAAAAAACCTTTGAAATTCACTGAAAAAAACATAGGTTTCAGGAGTTATATAGTTAGGAATTCGTTTTTAAAAAACCTTTGAAATTCACTCAAAAAACTATAAGTTTAGTGGTGTTATAGTTAGCTGGACATTTTACTCATACAAAACCAATGAAATTGCTCCTATATAGTTAGTTGTACTAACTATATTTCGCTCACCCGCAATCCACTGCTGATGATGTCACATATTAGATCATTCATGACATGGTCAGTGACATCACTGATGACATCTCAAATGACATCACTGATGACATCACTGATGACATCATCCATGTGACAATCACATACACCTTTTCATACACTATTACAATTTTTCATCACTGTTTGTAAAATACAGAGTATTATATTTAAATCCATTGTCACAGCAATACAAGTATCTAAAAATCCACTCAGTGATTCATAGATGTATACACACATCTACTCACTTAACTATGGATTCACTCATACATGCTGTCAATTAACAATAGAACACTATCAAAAATACTTATACATCTATATCGACATTTAACAACAGCACGCATCCTATTCACATATGAAGTCATCCTACTCACTTATGCAAACAATGGATCATACTTACATATTTACTTAGCAAAACACTTATACAAACACCACTTCTTCTATTCATTTAGATAGTAAGTCATACTTAGTGAATTATAAAATCATTATTACAAGTATACAGTTATCCATACAGTCACTCACACAATCATTGCGTCTTATGTATACTTATTTATATACAACAACTGACACATACACTGCCTTTTATTTTTCTAGTTTGTTGGACCTGTACCTTTGAGAAATATATTTGCTCATCACCACACCCATAAAGAGATTCCCTCACCCAAACTGTTAGAACATGTAGTTTTAACTTCATATATCTACTGAATCAACTATTCACACATCTTTGGACAGTCACACCCCCCCACCGAACCACACACACTTTCACACTCCCATACAAATACTCAGTTAACTAATCAATAACTAATATAGACTTTCACATAGCTAGTAACCAACTGTAGAATCAGTTTACACAACAACTGACAAAGTGATGCAGATATTCACACAGTTTAGTCACTATCCACTATATTTAGTGAGACATTATAAATTGGTCAAGTAAACAATCGATTACACTGCTACTAAATCCTCCATCCAAATATTTATTTATATATATCCACTCATTCTTCAATGTAAAATGCTATATATATATAATGCATATTTAAATAACGAAGCAAACCACATTCACTGGATGATGTCATCAGGGATGTCATCAGTGATGTCATTTGAGATGTCATCAGTGATGTCACTGACCATGTCATGAATGATCTAATATGTGACATCATCAGCAGTGGATTGCGGGTGCGCGAAATATAGTTAGTACAACTAACTATATAGGAGCAATTTCATTGGTTTTGTATGAGTAAAATGTCCAGCTAACTATAACACCACTAAAACTTATAGTTTTTTGAGTGAAATTTCAAAGGTTTTTCAAAAACTAATTCCTAACTATATAACTCCTGAAACCTATGGTTTTTTCAGTGAATTTCAAAGGTTTTTTTAAATGCTAATTCCTAACTATATAAGGCCTGAAACCTATGGTTTTTTCAGTGAATTTCAAAGGTTTTTTAAATGCTGATTCCTAACTATATAAGGCCTGAAACCTATGGTTTTGTCAGTGAATATATATATATATGTGTATGTATATATATATATATATATATATATATATATATATATATATATATATATATATATATATATATATATTCACTGAAAAAAACGTAGGTTTCAGACATGTTATAGTCAGGAATTAGCATTTAAAAAACCTTTGAAATTCACTGAAAAAAACATAGGTTTTAGGGGTGTTATAGTTAGCTGAACATCAATCCACTGCTGATGATGTCACATATTACATCATTCATGACATGGTCAGTGACATCACTGATGACATCTCAAATTCAAGTTACTGGTAAGTACAGTTTGAATTATTTTTCAGGATCAGTACTGGGCTCAAAAATGCAGCACTGAGGTCTCTCCTGATAACAGGTGAGTAAATCGGAATTCCTAGTTCAGTTGATTTTAGAGGAATATTTGTAAGTTCCAAAACTCCACACATAGAAGAATTCCCAAGTGAAACTAGTCAATGTTAGCCTATGGAAGGAAATTCAAGTTACTTGTAAGTACAGTTAGAATTACTTTTCAGGATTACTACTGGGCTCAAAGATGCAGCACTGAGGTCTCTCCTGATAACAGGTGAGTAAATCGGAATTTTAAGTTCGGCTGATTTTAGAGTAATATTCTAAAGTTCCAAAACTCCACACTTAGAAGAATTTCCAAGTGAAACCAGTCGATGTTAGGCTATGGAAGGAAATTCAAGTTACTGGTAAGTACGTTAGAATAACTTTTCAGGATCAGTACTCGGCTCAAAGATGCAGCACGGAGCTCTCTCCTGATAACGGGAGAGTAAATCGGAATTCGTAGTTTGGCTGATTTTACTTCGGTCCAGTATATATAGAGCCACTTCCCTACACCATCCCCACCCTTCACCACTGTGCAAACACGCCCTGTGGCGCGTATTAAGTTGGGGAAATAATTCCCCTTCAATCCTGAGGGTCCCTAGGGTCCAACTAGCCCACTAGGTACATCCAGTAAGCCCAGGACACTGCGGGAGCCGGCCTTGGGGGGTGTCAGTCCCCAGGGCCATCAATGGCTCCAGGAGGGGGCTGCGGGGCCCCCCTCCTCACATTTTTAAAGCCCTGGGAGGTTGTGGTACCCGGGGCTGGGGGGTCAATCAAGGACCCCCAATCTAAATATTTAGAGGTGGTGGTCCCCCACACAGGGTATTTTTTTAAAAGCCCCGGAGGTGACGGTCCTCAGGGCTGCAGGGTGGCAGTGTGAGCCCCACAAACAAAATTAAATGGAACTCTGGGGGGTGGCAGTCCCCGGGGCTGGGGGGCCTGAGAGCCCCACCAACTAATTTAAAGAAATCCCGGGGTGGCGACCCACGGGGCTGGGGGTGGCCTGAGAACCCCACCACCTAATGTAAATAAGCCCCTGGGCTGGGGGGGCCTTACATAATAAGTATTGCCCCCAGCATATGGCCCCCCAGGAGCTAATTAACAACAAAGAACGGGAGCTCACACTTTGTTTTTGTTTTCATTGTGGCTGAAATTCACGATGGGTGCGCAAATCTTGCCGATTTTTTTTAATGCTTTTTTTGACACTGGGGTCCTTGTGGCACCCCCTGAGCAGGCCTAGGGGGTCAGGGGGTCTCTACCCTGCCTCCCTTTTGTGCTCTGCACGTTTTTGTTTCTGCTTTCTTGTGCCTCGGTTCTACCGAGGCTCAAGATGGCTGGCAACACTTCCTGGTTTGGAGTGTTAACAGCCAATTAGCATACAGCTCGTGCTTGGCATGGTGCGCGGATCCTGTGCGGCCATAGATATATCTGTGATTTTGATTTTGATTTTCTACGGAACTACTGAATGGATTAACCAAATTTGGTGTAAATCCGTTCTGCAGATCGGGCTGTAGCTGCGATTAAAGGTTCCTATGGGAAATTGCATGGGAAAACACGTTTTGGGACCCCCTTTTTTTCTCGGCCCCCGCTTGCCAAATCACCTTGAGACTTTCAGGATAGGAGCAGACCGGAGAAGGCCACAAGTTTTGAAAATGTTGCCAAGATTCGTCAACTGGCGCCAAAGTTATTCTAAACAGAATGTTGCAGATTTCTTATGGATAATAGGTCCTAACTATAACTACCTGCTGGTGACCGTCAGTAGGTTATATATATGTATATATATATATATATATATCGGTATATATTGACAGCAGAGTGGCACTGTTGTTACTTCAATCCGCCCACTTGGGTAAAGACATTGTGACACTTCGGACAGATCAAGGCACCCACTGGGGTTTTTTTGCACGATACATGTGGGGCAATGAACTGCATTTACCAGCATGCTCTTTCATCACCGCCCAAGGGGGCGTGTCTCTTTATTGTTGAATAAAATACGTGCTAACATTCAGCCTCTGTTTCCGAATTGCAGCCAGTGAACAAGGGCGGGAGGTCGCCCGAAACGCGTATGGCCTGATTGGAGTGGAGTACAACAAGCTGGTGTGCTGTTACCGGTGGCATGTGTGCTTGATACCCCTTCGTGTGTGGCATTCCAATGGGGCAACTTGTTGTTTGGATTTAAAAGCGGCTAGCCTGGTCGCGGAATGCCCCGCCGCATATTTCAGCGGATCTGCACTGCTCGGAGTTGAGAGCGGTTAGAAGAACGAGTGGGGCCTGAGCCATCGGTATATATTGACAGCAGAGTGGCACTGTTGTTACTTCAATCCGCCCACTTGGGTAAAGACATTGTGACACTTCGGACAGATCAAGGCACCCACTGGGGTTTTTTTGCACGATACAAGTGGGGCAATGAACTGCATTTACCAGCATGCTCTTTCGTCACCGCCCAAGGGGGCGTGTCTCTTTATTGTTGAATAAAATACGTGCTAACATTCAGCCTCTGTTTCCGAATTGCAGCCAGTGAACAAGGGCGGGAGGTCGCCCGAAACGCGTATGGCCTGATTGGAGTGGAGTACAACAAGCTGGTGTGCTGTTACCGGTGGCATGTGTGCTTGATACCCCTTCGTGTGTGGCATTCCAATGGGGCAACTTGTTGTTTGGATTTAAAAGCGGCTAGCCTGGTCGCGGAATGCCCCGCCGCATATTTCAGCGGATCTGCACTGCTCGGAGTTGAGAGCGGTTAGAAGAACGAGGGGGGCCTGAGCCATCGGTATATATTGACAGCAGAGTGGCACTGTTGTTAATTCAATCCGCCCACTTGGGTAAAGACATTGTGACACTTCGGACAGATCAAGGCACCCACTGGGGTTTTTTTGCACGATACATGTGGGGCAATGAACTGCATTTACCAGCATGCTCTTTCGTCACCGCCCAAGGGGGCGTGTCTCTTTATTGTTGAATAAAATACGTGCTAACATTCAGCCTCTGTTTCCGAATTGCAGCCAGTGAACAAGGGCGGGAGGTCGCCCGAAACGCGTATGGCCTGATTGGAGTGGAGTACAACAAGCTGGTGTGCTGTTACCGGTGGCATGTGTGCTTGATACCCCTTCGTGTGTGGCATTCCAATGGGGCAACTTGTTGTTTGGATATATATATATATATGCAAAAAAGAAGCAGAGATCTCTGGGTAGTTCTCAAATGTAGGTAGAAAGCAGCTCCTGTAGAGAGCACTCTGAACACCAGCGACACTCTAGATCTGCTCACCTCAAATGTCTGCTTTTCTATCAAAGTCTTTAAGCATAGAATTAGCACAGTGCCATCCACGCCAAGATAGAAAAGGACAAAGTCTTTTGCCATTTCTAAAGGAAAAGTCTTTAAGCATAGGACTAGCACAGTGCTGTCCTTGCCGAGCTGTAAAATGTCAAAAGCCATTTACCACTCCAGGCACAGTATTACAACTTTGAATTGATAAAATACCAACCAAGCCAACCAGAAATGAGTAAAAGCAACCCCTGACACAGTGTTTCGCTCTAATTGGAGCTCTTTAGAGAGGTATAGTTTTGTCCAGATACAACCGAGAATATATATATATCACCTACTGGTGGTCGCCAGTAAGTAGTTATAGTTAGTACCTTGTTTCTATTCACAAAGCATTTTTTATTCTGCCAATATCTTTAGCGGCATTTGACGAATCATCGCAAAATTTAAAAAACTAATGGGGTGCTCCAGTCCACTTCTGTCTTGAAAGTTTTGGGGTGATTAGTCAAGAGGGGGGCGAGAAAAAAGGGGGGTCCCAAAATGTGTTTTCTCAATGTTAATTTCCATAGGAAACTTTAGACAAAGCTACAGCCCGAACTGCTGAACGGAATTACACCAAATTTGGCAACAATGTAGGTCTAGGTTCAGAAAGAGACCTTTTTTTTAATGGTGTTAATCCATTTAGTAGTTGCTGAGCAATTAATAAAAATAAAAATTTCAATATCTGAGCAACGAGGAGGAATCCCAATTCCTCCCGGGCACATGCTTCACTCTGATTGGCTGCCAACACTTTAAACCAGGAAATGTTGGCAGCCATCTTGTGACTCAGTAACCGAGTTACAAGAAAAGAGTAAAAAAAAGGTGAAAAAGAAGAAAAGGGGGCAGGATAGAAACACCCTAGGCCTGCTCAGGTGGTCCCACAAGGACCCCCATGGCCAAAAAATACACTTTTTTTTTAGAGGGCAGAATTTACGCTGTGTGCGCAAATTCTTCTGAGAAAATTAAAAAATACGAAGCGCAGGCCCCCTCCTGGGCATGGGGACAGCCACCCCCCAGCGCTGGCTCCTGCAATGTCCCGCTGTGTCCACCCCCGGGACATTGCTGTTTGCTATGCCGTTTGCTATGGCAAGGGGGGACCATGGCTCCCGCCCTGCCACAGGTAAACCTGCTCTCGCTGCAATCAATCAAAGCAGGATTGCTTTTGCACAAAGGGCGTGCATTACTGCAGCTCCCCTTGTGCAAAAGCAATGCTGGTTCGACCGTGAGGGCATTGGGGATGCCCTCACGGTCCCCAACAGAGAGTCCAGGATCCCCGGATGGAGTCACTGGGGCCAGAAGTGGCCTGGGGGGGTCCCGCTCTCCAATGATTAAAAAAGAAAAACAGAAAGACAGGCCTTAGGAGGGGGACGACACGGCCCCCCTCCAAATAAAAATGAGAAGAAATAAAAGTCTGGCCGTGGCCTGGGGGATGGGGTCCCTGGGGTCCAAAAAAAAAGTAAAAAGAAGGGGGGCCATACAGCCCCCCGTCTAAAAAAAAAAACAAGCTAACCTCTCGCCGGAGGCCCTGCCTCCTCCTTGCACCACTCTGCAAACGCACCCCGTGGCGCGTTTTAAGTTGGGGAATTAATTCCCCTTGAATACTGGGGTCCCTACGGGCCAACTAGCCCACCAGGTACCTCCAATATGAGCCACAGAGGTGCATTGCAGAAAGGTGGTCCGAGGCAACGCCCCTTTTACACCACTCTGCAAACGCGCCTTCTTACGCACTGGTGGTGGGGTGATGAGGTCCTCTGGTGTCCTGATGACCTCAGGACACAAGTGGACTTCATTTTCCAAGCAGCAGTGCACCAAGAGGCGCGTTTGCAGAGTGGTGTAAAAAGGGAGTGTGGCCTCGGACCACCTCTCTGCAATCCAGCTGTGTGGCGCTTACTGGAGGTACAACTCGGCAAACTCAGAATCAAGGTAAGTCAACGCAGCACGCGCAAGATTGTATTTTGGAAGCGCGAACAGGCAAAAAAAATCGCGAACTTGCGAATTGCAGATTGTTTGCCAAAAATCCGCACATTTCGTGAGCAGAACGAATTTTCAGCCCATGCTTAATGTGAACCATTGGGTAGCGTGTATCTCCATGAAGTTTGGACTCTTCCGTTCACTTGCAGGTGTCTGAAGGAGGGTTAAGAAGTTTATTTAAAAGGAGAACATTGCACTTCCACCCCGATAACTCATTGGTCTGTAGGAATTTACAATTGCATGGTTCCTGTAATTCAGACACCCCGAATTTGGCCTGTATTTTAAAAGGTACACCCGCCCCGGCTATCACACCTACGTTCACTTTATTAGCAAATGGTAGTTATTTACTTTTACGTAATGAAGCTTGCTGTGGTATGCTGGCAGGGATACCGTACTTAGGGCGATATGTATCAAGCATTTTCGCATTCGCAAAGGCCGAAATTCTCAGAATTTCGGTCTTTGCGAATGCGAATTCTCAATATGGTATGTATGAAAGAAATGTGGTACAAAATAGGGAATCGCACAATTTGCTATTCCTTATTTTGCGATTGCATTTAAGGAATCGCAAAATGTGCGATTTCTTAAATGCAATGTATGATGCAATAAAATATTGCTAATTGTTCCTAAGGAATCGCAAATTACCACCAACTTCAAGTTGGTGGTAAGTTGCGAATTCCTTTTAAAAAGCATTTTATTTAAATACAAAAGGTGCCATGTGACGCTCATACATGCCCTTAGGGCATGTATGTGCGCCATATGCGCACACATGTCATTTTCAGGGGTGCAGCAGGGTGTCCTTTGGACACCCCTGCACCCTTGAAAATATTCCCAAATTGCGATTAGCTAATTGCTAATCCCACATTTCCCCTTCGTTCCTATGGGCCTCCTGGCCCATAGAAATGAATGGGAAATTATTCCTTATTTGCGATTAGCAATATGCTAATCGCAATTAAGGAATATTAAGAAATCGCTAAAAAGAAGCTGATTTCTACATACATACCATTGTGCGATTCCTAAATAGCGATTCCTTAAAAATCGCTATTTAGGAATCGCACATTGGAATGTTGATACATATCGCCCATAGTGACTGTTTCCCAATGTGTTGTCTGTTGTAAGAATGTCCTGTTTCCTCCTCCGCATGGGAAGCTCGATGTATCCATCTGGCCTTCCATTCTGACCTTGAAAGCAGAGTTCAACAAGATGAGTCGAATAAGGGCTCTTTTATCTCAAAAAGAAGTCGCCCTTACATCTGCGCGTGAAACATTCATCCTTCACGTGGCAAATACTGTTACTGAGGTACAGGCCTTACTAAACATAGATCTCCCCCTGCATTTTGGGATTAATTCACACTATCTTTAATCCCTCCTTGACCACGGGCTTGGCACAATTTTAAAGTAGTAAGTTCTGGCCTTGTACCCTCATTCCAAACTGTATTCGGTGTAAAACTGGCATTTTTTCTTTCTATTTTTTCCAGCCTCTTTGGTAGTTTCCCGTTACTTCTCGCCTTGGCTGCCGGTGTACTACTGTTAATTTGCTTACTCCAAAATGGTTGCACATTCTGTGCCCCACGACGGTCTGCCCCAGCTGCTCCAACTTCGTAACCGGAAGCTTGAATACTATGGATCGCTATCTCTGGCGACTCTGAGTATGACGTATGGTTTATCTTTCTAGTTTTCGCACTTCACATGCGTGCAGCCAGTTTCCACTGCCTGGATTGCAGATTTGAATGGGTTCTGGATTTGTGTCTCTGCAATACGGTGTCTCCTAACACGGATTATGATCTACTAATGAGTCCCTTAGTTGCTCATGAACTAGACTGTTCTGGAGTCGGGATTATGGGCTGCGCAGCGGCTCATGGGGTCCTAGGCAATTGGAATATATGGACTGCAGCCCATGACTTTCTGGCACGCAGTTATATCGCAGAACACCCAAGTTGTCCTCTGATGGTGCTAGAGGCTCCGGCTGTTGAAGAACATATGTGTTCTTTGCCATTGTTAAATTGGATGGCTGAAATGTTCACTGACGATAACAATGACTTCCTGTTGGAGGTGGTTGCAACGTACTGTGCATATATGCTGTTGGATTGATGTTACGATTTTTTATGCTTCATAGACACGTAATGGTATGATGACGTTTTTTTTCCCTTCAATAATTTTTTTCACTCTAAAAGTTACATGTGTTTTGACACTATACATCCCTGTTGGGTTTTAACATTTTTATGGTTACTAATTCGGATTTTACTCCCAATTATCCACTTTGGCGAAATTTGGAACTTGGTTCTATCTCATTTGAACTTGAATTCTGCGTTCTAAAAATTGCCACCGCTATTGTGCGTTCTCTTATCAAGGGAGTGTGTAGTGAGAGCTGGGCCTTGTTACTCATACTGCTATGTTAGCATAGGCTTATTAGAAGTTTAAACACCATTCTACCTTTTCGCTGCTTTTGCACACAACACTGCATATAACTGTTGTTGTAAGTTAGGCTGCGTGAAATGCTTCACATGAGAATGGCTTATTTTCAGCATCTCTAGACTTACATTATGACTCTAGTCTGTAGACTGAGTGCTAAAGCCTCCAAGGTTATAACAAGGTAGCTGTTGTTCGGGCTGATCGGCTCACATTTTAGCCATAACCTATATGCAGCTGCAGCTAACGTGATTCTGGTGCCTTTAATAATGCAATGTAAGCATGATTTCAGGCACTTGGAAGAAGCCCGTTTTTCAAGAGAGACAGAGAGCTTTTTCAGATCCTGATGTGTTTCACTTCTGCTGATTCTAGAGGTATGGGGTCCCCCGCACAAGCCTAAGAGACCTTCTATATTTTATAAATCATAGTTCCTAACTTGGGAGGGTGATTTACTAGGCGCTATTGGACCTATTTTCACCATCATTGTAATATGATTTCTCCTTTTGTGTTTTATGGAATTGTAACAATGCTGATCCTATTATTTCTAATCATATGTCTGCTTATGTTAGCAAAGATACTGCATCTTAGAGCACGTTGTTAAATTAAATATGTTAACCTTTCCCTTGTCTCTTTTTCTCCTGTTGTATACTGGTATGAGAGTATAACGAAAGAGTGTTTTTGCTTCCCACCATTTCTGAGTATAACCTAAGTCTCATGTTCTCGGTTGTCTAAACATTGGTTTCTTTGCGATAGGATGAGGAGCTAGTGTGACACTGATGCAAGCTGGTTAGGATTTCTAGGCACTAAGGTGAGTTTTTTGGTACACCACAATTCACTGAGGTCCTGGGTCTCTGTGCACAATTCTGTATAGGAGCAGAATCCCTGCGACAATATAAAGCATCAAACCTTCACATGAGTCTGTTATAAATCTCTCCATATTCCTGAAAACATGTATGCATGTGTCTGTACCTTTTACTACTACTACCATATGTAATAGAAACTTACAAATAAAGATATATCTCTCTTTTATGCGTCTATCATCTTCAGATGATAAGAATACAGATGCAAGTAGAGACATACAGCAATCACAGGACCATGCAGACCGTAAAACTTAACAGACTACAGTTAACATTTCAAAGAAACACCTAGATTTACATGGCATACTTTAAGTACAATTTTAAAGAGACTCTTATAAAGCCCCATAATCACTAATTCCTCACTCAACATATGTTAAAGATCAGGTTTCTGTACTTACTGCTTCACAATTCAACCACTACTCAGATGTAGACCCTAACAAAATACAAAGCAACAACTCTTCACATATATCTCTTCTAAGTCTCCAAAGATTTCTGAAAGCATTGATGCATCTGTCTGTACCTTTCACTACTGCCATCATATATAATAGAAATAGATATATACCTGTATTTTATACATCTATCATCTTCAGCTGCATAACACATATACAAATACATCTGCAAGCACAAACATTCCTCTGTCACAAGACCATACAGACCTTAAAACTTAAGAAACACACTTGAATGAATGAATGAATGAATTAAGCCATTTATAGAGCGCAGCTTTCACTCCGATGAGCATCTTGGCGCTAGGAGCAGGTGGCTAGAGGTCTAAAGGAAAGTAGGCTCAGTCGGGAAAGCATCAACTAAGTAATAGTACCCAATTATCTGGAGCTGCAAAAATCCAGGTTTTCAGAGATTTCCTGAACATGGGTTCTGACTGGGAATTACTAGGATCTTGAAGAGGATCCTTTTGTGTGTGGGCAGCCACTGGAGGGTTTTGAGTGATTCTGAGGCAGAGGTAGTTTCAGTACCAGTCGGCCGCTGCATTTTGGATTATCTGTAGCTTTTACAGAGCTTTTTTCTTTGCTCTTGTGTATAGGCTGTTACAGTAGTTCAGTCGATATAGGATTAAGGCCACTGCAACTGTCTTAGAAGCAGTGGCTGGAAGTAGATCAAAACACTTTTTAGGGTTTTTATCATGTGGAAGCAGGTGCCGGCCACCTAGAGCGCTTGCTGGTGGAAGGACAGTGGAGTGTCAAATCTAGTCCCCACGTTCTTTTCACTATCCACTGTATTAGGAGGAGGTGCCACATCAGTCAGCCACCACTGTTTGGGCATAAAGATGATCGATTTCCCAAGCAACATAAACTCTGTTTTTTGGCTATTACATTTGGTATGGTTAGATTTCATCCAGTCAAAGACACCGGAGAGGCAGCGCTGAAAATTTTCCTTTGCCACTATGGAATCTTTAACTAGAGTTAGGATGAACTGAGTGTCATCAGCATAGGAGAAAAACTCAATGTCAAAAGATGCAACCAAAGTAGAGGTACCAAGTATATATTAAGTGTTGGGCTGAGGGTGAGCCCTGTGGAACACCAGAGAGCGACAGTTTTTCGGTCAATTGGTAGTTGCCGAGGATTACTATTTGTCTCCTATTCTCCAGAAATGATATTAGCCAGGCCAACGCTTTATGTGAGATGCCGCTTTTTTAAACTCTTCTCCCAAGATGTCATAGAAGACAGTGTGGAAAGCGGCCAATAGATCCAACACAATCAGCACTGGATTTTTGCCTTGATCTACGGCATGGGTACTCCAAAATTTCTCTCGGGGGCCAAATTTACAGTGTGGTGGAGGGCCGCACCGGTGTGGGCGAAGTCAGTGGGGGAAGGGGCAGGGCCAGAGCAAAAAATAACCGTGACCATGAGGTTGAACATAGGCCCCTGCAGCGGATGCCTTCGTCCACTGAGCCACCAGACCCGGCATACACAAATCTTTGTATCTCTCTCTCTATCTATCTCTCTCTCTCCCTCCCTCTCTCTATCTCTCCCTCCCTCTCTCTCTATCTCTCTCTCTTTCTCTCTCCCTCTCTCTCCCTCCCTCTCCCTCCCTCTCTCCCTCTCTCTCTGTCTCCCTCTGTCTCCCTCTGTCTCACTTACTCTGTCTGTCTGTGTCTCTCTCTGCCTCTCTCTGTCTCCTTCCCTCTCTCTCCCTCCTTCCCTCCCTCCCTATGTCTCCTTCCCTCCCTCCCTCTGTCTTCTTCCCTTTGTCTCCCTTTGTCTGTCTCTGTCTGTCTCCCTCTGTCTGTCTACCTCCCTCTGTCGCCCTCTATCTGTCTCACTCCCTACGTCTCGCTCCCTCTGTTGCCCTCCTTCCTCTGTCTGTCTCCCTATGTTTGTCTCCCTCCCTCTGTCTGTCTCCCTCCCTCTGTTTCCCTCTGTCTCCCTCCCTCTGTCTCCCTCTGTTTCCCCTCTGTCTCTCTCACTCTGTCTTCCTCTGTCTGTCTCCCTCTCTCTCTGTCTCCCTCTCTCTGTCTCCCTCCCTCTGTCTCCCTCCCTCTGCCTCCCTCTCTCTGTCTTCCTCCCTCTGTCTGTCTACCTCCCTCTGTCACCCTCTATCTGTCTCACTCCCTATGTCTCGCTCCCTCTGTTGCCCTCCTTCCTCTGTCTGTCTCCCTATGTTTGTCTCCCTCCCTCTGTCTGTCTGCCTCCCTCTCCCTCCCTCTGTCTCCCTCCCTCTGTCTCCCTCACTATGTCTCCCTCTCTCTGTCTCCCTCTCCCTCTCTGTCTCAATCTCTCTCTGTCTTTCTCTGTCTCACTCCCTCTCTCTCCCTCTGTCTCCCTCCCTCCCTCTGTTTCCTTCCCTCTGTCTCCCTCTGTCTCTCTCTGTCTGTCTCCCTCTGTCTGTCTACCTCTCTCTGTCACCCTCTATCTGTCTCACTCCCTCTGTCTCCCTCTCTCTGTCACCCTCCTCCCTCTGTCTGTCGCCCTCTGTCTCCCTCTGTCACTCTCCTTCTGTCTACCTCCCTCTGTCACCCTCCCTCTGTCTCCCTCCCTCTGTCTCCCTCTGTCTGTCTCCCACTATCACCGTCCCTCTGTCTCTCTCCATCTGTCTCCCTCTGTCTGTTTCCCTCTGTCTCCCTCCCTCTGTCTTACTCTCTCTCTCTGTCTCCCTCTCTCTCTGTCTCCCTCCCTCTGTCTCCCTCCCTCTGTCTAACTCCCTCTGTCTGTCTCCCTCTCCCTCCCTCCCTCTGTATCCCTCTCCCTAGCTCCCTCTGTCTCCGTCTCTCTGTCTCCCTCTGAAGTCTTCTCTCTCTGTCTCCCTCCCTCTGTCACCCTCTGTCTCCCTCCCTCTATCTCTCTCCCTCTGTCTCCCTTTCCTGCTCGGTCTCCCTATCTGTTTCCCTGCCACACTGTCTCTGTCTGTCTTAGTCTCCGCCTCTATCTGTCTGTCCCTGCCTCTATCTGTCTGTCTGTCCCTGTCTCTGTCTGTCCCTGTCTCCCTCCCTCTGTCTCCCTCTCTACCTCTTTGTCTCTGTCTGTTTCTGCCTCTGTCTGACCCTGCCTCTATTTGTCTCTGTCTGTCTCTGTCTCTATCTCTGTCTGTGTCTGTGTCTGTCTCCCTCCCTCTTTCTCTCTCTCTCTGTCTCCCTCCCTCTCTGTCTCCCTCCCTCTTTCTATCTCTCTCTCTCTCCCCCTCTCTCTCTCTTTCTCTCTCTGTCTCCCTTTCCTGCTCGGTCTCCCTATCTGTTTCCCTGCCACTCTGTCTCTGTCTGTCTTAGTCTCCACCTCTATCTGTCTGTCCCTGTCCCTGCCTCTATCTGTCTGTCTGTCCCTGTCTCTGTCTGTCCCTGTCTCCCTCCCTCTGTCTCCCTCTCTACCTCTTTGTCTCTGTCTGTTCCTGCCTCTGTCTGTCTCTGCCTATATCTGTCTCTGTCTGTCTCTGTCTCTATCTCTGTCTGTGTCTGTCTCCCTCCCTCTTTCTCTCTCTGTCTCCCTCCCTCTCTGTCTCCCTCCCTCTTTCTATCTCTCTCTCTCTCCCTCTCTCTCTCTTTCTCTCTCTGTCTCCCTCTATCTCACTCACTCTGTCTGTCTCTCTCTTTCTCTCTCTCAGTCTCCCTCCCTCCTCTCTCTCCCTCTGTCTCCCTCCCTCTGTCTCCCTCTGTCTGTCTCCCACTATCTCCCTCCCTCTGTCTCTCTCCATCTGTCTCCCTCTGTCTGTTTCCCTCTGTCTCCCTCCCTCTGTCTCCCTCTCTCTCTCTGTCTCCCTCTCTCTCTGTCTCCCTCCCTGTGTCTCCCACCCTCTGTCTAACTCCCTCTGTCTGTCTCCCTCTCCCTCCCTCTGTCTCCCTCTCCCTAGCTCCCTCTGTCTCCCTCTCTCGGTCTCCCTCTGAAGTCTTCTCTCTCTGTCTCCCTCCCTCTGTCACCCTCTGTCTCCCTCCCTCTATCTCTCTCCCTCTGTCTCCCTTTCCTGCTCGGTCTCCCTATCTGTTTCCCTGCCACTCTGTCTCTGTCTGTCTTAGTCTCCACCTTTATCTGTCTGTCCCTGTCCCTGCCTCTATCTGTCTGTCTGTCCCTGTCTCCCTCCCTCTGTCTCCCTCTCTCCCTCTCTACCTCTTTGTCTCTGTCTGTTCCTGCCTCTGTCTGTCCCTGCCTCTATCTGTCTCTGTCTGTCTCTGTCTCTATCTCTGTCTGTGTCTGTCTCCCTCCCTCTTTCTCTCTCTGTCTCCCTCCCTCTCTGTCTCCCTCCCTCTTTCTATCTCTCTCTCTCTCCCTCTCTCTCTCTTTCTCTCTCTGTCTCCCTTTCCTGCTCGGTCTCCCTATCTGTTTCCCTGCCACTCTGTCTCTGTCTGTCTTAGTCTCCGCCTCTATCTGTCTGTCCCTGTCCCTGCCTCTATCTGTCTGTCTGTCCCTGTCTCTGTCTGTCCCTGTCTCCCTCCCTCTGTCTCCCTCTCTACCTCTTTGTCCCTGTCGGTTCCTACCTCTGTCTGTCTCTGCCTCTATCTGTCTCTGTCTGTCTCTGTCTCTATCTCTGTCTGTGTCTGTCTCCCTCCCTCTTTCTCTCTCTGTCTCCCTCCCTCTTTCTATCTCTCTCTCTCTCCCTCTCTCTCTCTTTCTCTCTTTGTCTCCCTCTATCTCACTCACTCTGTCTGTCTCTCTCTTTCTCTCTCTCAGTCTCCCTCCCTCTCTCTCCCTCTGTCTCCCTCCCTCTGTCTACCTCTGTCAGTCTCCGTCTGTCTCCCTCTGTCTGCCTACCTCTGTCTGTCTCCCTCACTCAGTCTCCCTCTATCTGTCTCCCTCCCTCTGTCGCCCTCCTCCCTCTGTCTGCCTCTCTCTGTCTGTCTCCCTATGTCTGTCTTCCTCTATCTGTTGCCTTCTGTCTCCCTCTCTTTGTCTCCCTATGTCTCTGTCCCTCCATCTCCCTCCCTCTGTCTCCCTCTCCCTCTGTCTCCCTCTCTCTGTCTCCCTCTCTCTCTGTCTCCCTCTCTCTCTTGGGCTGTCTCTGTCTCCCTCCCTCTGTGTCTCTCCCCGTCTCCCTCCCTCTGTCTCCCTCCCTCTGTCTCCCTCCCTGTCTCCCTCCCTCTGTCTCCCTCAGTCTTCCTCCCTCTATCTCCCTCTGTCTGTCTCTCTCTGTCTGCCACCCTCTGTCACCTCACCCCAGCTTCCCAGGCACACACACAGCCACCCTCGTGAACTTCAAAGGTGTTTGAAAGACCATTTACTTGTTAATGAGGCTTTGGTGTGAATCGCCCAGCCCCCAAAGAGCAGTCTCTCGGAGTCCGCACTGCTGGGGCGGTGTTTGCTGACACTCTTTAATGTTTTTTTTAAACCACAGGTACAATGTCTGCAAGGTCCACGGGCCACCAAGGAAGGCTTGCCGGGCGGCGGGCCGTACTATGAGTACCCCTGATCTAGGGAAAACTTTTGTGCTTCCGTAGTATGTAGCAGTGCCAACTCTGTTGAGTGTCCAGACCTAAACCCCTGTTGCCTGGGGTGTAAGATGTTGGCTTCTAGCAGAAAGCCATTTAGTTGCATATTTACTAACTTCCCTGTTATTTTACTTAGACATGGAAGCAGAGAGATGGGTCTGAGATTAGAGAGGGTTGTTGGGTCCGGTAGTTGTTTTTTTTAAGGGGCTTGACTGAGGTGATTTTCCACTTTTCTGGTACTGTTGCTTGCCTAAAAGAGGAGTTTATTCGTTGATTGATAATTGGGTTTATGGTGTTGATGAGTGCATATAACACTTTTGGGGGCATGGATCAAGAGGGGAGCCTGGGTTACATGAGAGGATAGCTTGTCTGGACTGCTTGATGTTAATCTCCTTGAAACAGTTAAGCTTTGGTCTGTTTTCATGATCAGTTCTTTCTGAAGGCAAAGTGTTGGTTGACTTAAAATCTCATTTTAGGTCTTTGACATTTTTATCAAAGTAAATCAGTGATCTGGTCACATAATGTTTGTGACGGAGGAATTTTGTGATCAAGCATCTTAGGGTGGGTAAAAGATTTAAAGATTGTTTTCTAATCAGGTGCTGCCTGGTTGATGAGATTAGTGCAATGGGCCTTCTTTTCTGATTTGATTTGTTGATGATAGTTTTTGAGAACTGCTCTAAAGGTAGTGAGCTCTTCAGATGTATAGCTTAACCTCCACGTATGTTCAAGTTTTCTACATTAGCCTTGTAGTTCTTTTAGCTGGGAGTTGTACCAGGGAGCAGAGGTTTTGCCAGCAAATATTCTACTAGGTAGGGCTGGAGGTGCTAAAATGTTAGCAAGTGAGGCCATCCAGTCATTGAAAATGTTGGTGTCTAGCAAAGAGGTCTTTGTCAGAGTGGGTTTACCTAATGTTGCCATTGCATGCAGATTAGTACTGGTTAGCATTTTATTCCATTTTCATCTGGATGTGTTGCAGGTTTGACCGGACTCTTTTACCAGTTGTGAAATGGTACAGCTAATCCTCAAAAGGAAGACCAAGTTATAGTTACCTGAGGGTCTACTGTGATGCTGTTGGAATTGGTGCATATTCCATCCAGGTTATGCCCTGCACAGTGTGTGGGACCAGCTATCTGCTGATTAAGTCCCAGAGTTTCTATAATCTCTCTGAATTTATTTGCAGTTGGGGTATCTGCTGAATGCAAATATAGGTTAAAGGCTCCTGAGAATTACGTTGAGCTGTCAAGTTGGAAAGAGAAGCCCAAACTTTCTGCCCCTTTAAGCTCTGTGATGTCAAACGTGGAGCACGTCAGTGTGCTCCTGTAGAATATTGCTGCCCTTCCCTCTTTCTATAGGTCTGTCTCTTCTGGATATAGTATGTCCTGGGGGGAGGGCTTGTAAGATATTGGGATTGGACCAGTCTTTTAACCATGTTTCTGTGATAAAGAGGCCGTCTAATTTAAGATTTAGGATGATGTCATATATATGAAGGCCAATTTTACCTAGTGATCTAACCTTAACCAGGCTGCAACGTAGTTCCTTGGGGTTACGGTCAGTTATAGAGTATAATTTACGGGCATATTTAGGGATGTGCTAGGTTCATGTCTGAGTTCATATCTGCACCCTAAACAAATTAATGAGCCAAATATTTTGTATAATTGTAGGTGGATATGGCACTCACTAATTGTGTATTAAGAGCCAAAATGTAATCTCTAGAGTAGTGATAGTCCGGGTTAGAACATGCAGCATATCTGGCACTGGCCTTGTTCTGGAACTCTGACGGGCTTATCCTGGTGCGCCTTCGTTTCAACTAGATACCTAAAATCATGTGGTGTTATTCATGCATACCTTTCCACAGACAAATATAAAGCAGCAACTCATCACATGTCTATGCTGTAAATCTCACGATCTTCCTGAAAGCATGTATTCATATGTTTGTATGCTGCATAAATGTAGGTGTCTATGTACATATGTCTCTACTTACTCATGTACTCTGATATGGGTTATCCATCAGAAGATGCTACATGTGTAAAACACAAGTATACATCTAATTGCATGCTTCTTTTATACATGGTGCACTAACAAGTGGTAGAGATACATGCATGCACGGTTTGAGGAAGATGGTGTGACTTACAGCAGAGACATGTAAAAGGTTGCTGCTTTGCCCTTAGCTATGCCCAATACCTGACTAGTAGCAGAAAAGTGAAGCAGCAGCAGTAGAAAATTGATGTTTAATATAAGTTGGGTGACAAATTATCGAGTATGGTACTTTGTAAGAATCTGTGGAAAGTTCACTTGAAGACGTATGCCACATAAACCTAGGTGTGTGTTTGAAATGTGAAGTGCAATTGGTCAAGCTTTAAACCCTTTATAGTCTTTGTTTATTTTTTTATTTTTATTCCTCATATGTCTGATCAGTATATAAATGGAGATAAAAGAGATTTCCGACTTAGTCTTTTGCCGTCTATGCGAGGTGGTGCCCGTACTCTCCCCTAGGGATGCGATGGAATCCATCACAGGCTCACTTTTGTTTTGTCCACATTTATTATTAAACCTTTTGCAGCACAAAACTCCTGAAAACGTGTTAGCAATTTCTGCAGGCCTTGGGGGGTCTTCGAGATCAGAAGCGTGTCGTCCGCAAAAAGCAAGGTGGGGATACGGACTCCACCGAGACAGGGGGCGTCGGCTGGTTCTTGTTGAAGGTGTTTTACCACCCCATTCACATATAGTGAAAATAGGGTGGGCGCCAAGACGCAGCCCTGTCTTACGCCCCTGGACACTGGTATCTTCTCAGTGAGCTCTCCATTTTTACCCCAACGGACCTGTGCAAAGGTATGGGCATGGAGACTAATGAGGAGGGACAAGATGTAAGAAGGTAATCCCAACTCATTAAGCACCCTCCAAAGCTCTTCCCGGGGGACTAGGTCAAAGGCAGTCTTCAGGTCTATAAAGGCCAAATAAAGACTACCCTTGCCTAGTTCCACCACCTTCCACCCCAGTAGTGCCAACCTAAACACCTGCTCTAATGTCCCCATACCAGCCCGAAAACCTGCCTGAAAATCTGATAGGATTTTATTCTCCTCCACCCAATGTAGGATCCTTCCAAGAATAGCTTTACCAGCTATCTTTTGGGTGGAGTCTATCAGACTTATGGGGCGGTAGTTCCCCGGGGTTTCCCTACACCCTTTTTTGTAGATCGGGACCACCACCGCCCCTTTCCAGGATTCTGGCACTGCCCCTCCCATCATGATGTCGTTTAAGAGAGCGGCAATGACCCTTCCCCATTCCGCTGGGTATGCCTTCATAAGATCCCCTGGAAGGCCGTCTGGGCCCGCTGCCTTGCGAGGCGCTACCCATCCTATAACCCCCTCAATCTCTAAGGGAGTGAAGAGATCATAGGCATGGGGTTCAATTGCTAATGTAAGCTCCCTCCCGGCATTTAGTTCCCCATCTGGAGGGAGGTATAGAGTCCCGAAGTGTTTTATCCAGTTTTGAGGAGGGATGTTGCAGGGTCTCATAGATCCATCAGGTTTATTCCGTGTGGCTATGAGATTCCAAAAGGCCCTTGAGTCCCTAACTTTACTAGCCTGGAGCAGGTCTTCCCAGAATTTGTCTTCCCACTCCCCCCTAGCAAATTTAAGGGACTTGTTATAGGCCTTCCTTGCTTCCTGTATCTCACCTCGGGATTTGTGTTTAACTGCCTCAACTAACTTCGTCTTGTGATCCCTACATGTTTGGGTATACCAACCATCAACAGGTTTTCTAAAATCTTTGTTGCCTAACTTGTTGGGATGTGAGGTAAACACGCTAGATAAGTCTTCTACCAAGGAAACAAAAAGCCCACTCGCTCTGCCCACCCCTTCTAGGGAGGTTCCGAGGTTTGTTACTGCATGATTTAAGAGGGTTTGAATTTCCCTTACCTTTCCCTCGGAAAGAACCAATTTCGCCCATTTTATTCGTCTTCCACAGGGGGAGACTTCAGAATCATCCGGGGGTGCAGCTACCGGGTAAATATTATCCTTTCTTAAGGGGCACCACCACTGGTCCATACTCAAAGAGAGTGAGTTGTGGTCACTCTCAGTCGTAGGGACCACCTGCATGTCCCTTACGTAAGACCATAGACACACATCTATCAGTATATAATCTAACCTAGAGGTGTGTCCTGGCCTGTTGTACGTGTGGACACCCCCCCTATCCGAGGTTGTCCTCCCGTTTGCTGCCCTTAAATTGAATTCCAGGCTCAGGGAGTATATCTGGAGCGCCACTTCTGTCCACCTTCTGATCGGTGGGATTTCCAGTACCGGAATCCCCAACCTAATATCATCCTCATCTTGGTCGCGGGAAACGTCCGAGCCCAGGGGCTCGAACGTACAGTTCATATCACCCGCAACCAATGTACGCGTCTTGTGAGGGGAGTTTTTTAGCAGGGTCTCGAGGAGTGATATTACGGGAGACTTCCTCCCTCCCTTAGTTCCCCGGGCGTAAATATTGAGAACATTTAAGACAATTCTTCCCCTTTGATCTATTAGGGTAATGTTTTGTATGTCCGGGCAGCCTGTGGGAAACTCCACTACTCTGCAGTCTAAGGAGGCTGAGACCCATATGAGAAGGCCACCCGAAGGTCGCCCTCTCCCTGATACCGAGACTTGTGCCGGGGAGGAATAGGAAGAAAAACCCACCCTATGAACCGGCACCATACTCCATGTCTCTTGGAAAAGGCACAGAGAGTGCTCATCAGCCCACGCAGTGAATTCAGGTATAGCCAATTTTCTTGCAATCCCTGCGACATTCCAGCTGCAAACCTTAAAAGCTAGGTCCGTCACAGCTGAAGTGTCGTTGGGCGCCGGAATGTCCCTGTCTATGGTCCTCCTCAAGGGTATTTGAGGGGAGCAGCGATCTTGGGGGGTGACTAAAGAGGCTGCTGTCCCACTTACAAGGTTTGCATGGGTAGATGATACTCCTGATGGCTCTACTCTCCTCTCGATTTCCAGTCAATGTGGCCCTGGTGCCCACAATTGATTCTCCCTTGGACCTCCCGTGATCCCAGCCCAATTTTGACCAGAAACAGGGGGACTTGAGCTTCCTCCAATTAGGACAACACTTTGCCTGGGGTAAAAATAAGAAAGATCTACCAGTTTAACCCCTGGAACCCCCATATTTTTAATAGGAGTACAAATCGCGGGCACTACTCTTGGGTCTTGAAAATTTATAATTATACAATCCCCCTCCTGAGTCTTTTTCCCCTGCCCCACCCACCCCACTCTGCGGACACCCAGAATGATTCCATCCACATCCAACGGAAATGGCCTGTTTGCCTTCAGCCAGTGGATACACTTATTCTTAAGTGATTGGTGGTTTTCCAACTGGCCTTCTTTTAATGGAGGCACATTAACCATAACAACAACAAAAGGTTGACAGTCTGGTGGGAGGTTTACTGGAGGGATTCGTCGTACTAGATTTCTAGGCACCGATAAGGTGGTGGTTGGGGCAGCAGGTTGGACTACAGGTCTAGGGGCTTTCCCTGGCGCTAACCCATTAATTTTGTTACATGCGCCTAGCTTTTGGGAGCCTTCCATTTTGCCACTAGCAAACTGTGGCTGCTTTTGTGGAAAAGGGTTAGGCTTACTTTTATCTGGCTCTAAATATGATGGTGGCCCCTTCTGTTTTGGTCCTGCTTTCAGACGGGGAGGAGATTTAGGAGCTGGGATTAATGGACTATTAGAGACAACTTTATTTGGACATATTGGGGGCTTAGGGTCTCTCTGTGATGGTAGCTCGTTCCCCTTTGCGCCCATGTCCTTATTTTCACTCACTCTGGTTATTTGTTTAAATGTGGTTTTGAGTGAGTGGAACCCGTCAAGGGTTGATTGCTCTAATTTATCTATCCGCTCCCCCAAACCCTTGATCTGTATTAGTAGCGGTTTCAAGAGACTGTATACTTTCTCGAGGATATTTTCAGCTGCTACGGGGTCAGTGAGGTTAGGAACCTTAGCAGTGTTAGCATCTATGTGTAGCCCCTTAGAAGAGATCAGAACATCCCCTTCAGAGTCAGCTTCATTCACTATAGGCCTACCCCTTATGTTTCTCATCCCAGATCCAGGAGACTTTCTGGCTCTTTGATAAAGAGCAGCCTGTCTCACTAGTCTACCCTTTTTGCGTTTACGTGATTTTTTGCTTAAGGGCCTATTCTCCTGACTAATCTCGGGAGTTTGGCTGTTGGGGGAAACCCTCACTGACTCCCCTTCTGATATAACTAAGGAGGTGGTGAGCGGTTGTGAGGGCAGAGAATCACTGGTGGCTTCGTGTGGAAGGTTAGGTGGAGAAGATGGAGACAGCTTACTAAGTCCACCGTCTTCCTCAGTAACTATGGGGATAAGTTCGGCCAGATTTTCCAGCCTATCGATATTTTGCTCTATGCTTTGCTCTATACCAGCCAGCTGGGGGGGGTCAGAGGAAACGCCAGGCATACTAGATGGAGAAACAGATTGAATCCGGACACTAGCCGGTGTAAGCGACTGGGCAGCAACCCCCAGGGATGAACGTCTTGAGGGGAGGTACACCTCTGATAAACGCCGCTCAGACATAGCAATCTCCTTTTCAATCACCGCCGCCACCCTAGTAATAAAACGGTCCATGGATCCTATAACAGGGCTCGCTGCAATTGACCCCCTTTCGCCTTCACTCCTAAGAAGCTTCCCAGAGCGGGTAGACATGATTGCGGGGAACAGCTCAGGGACTCACACTGGACGTATGTACTCACGGCTGATGGAAAGGAAAGGGACGTGGCCCAGCCCAGCCTTGACAGCCCCTGACGGCCACAGACGGCCCGCCCTCTGCCCGGGCTCCGCCCGGCGCCGCCCGCGCGCGTCCGCGACGCGGAGGGAGCTGTTCCCTTTTGTGCGCCTCCTGGCGCTCCTGGCAGGAAGAGGAAGCGGTGTGGACGCAGGGCGCGCTGGGAGCTGTAGTCCGGTCACAGCGTCAGGGACCCAGCGTCGCTGCGAGATCTTCCCTCGTGCTGGTAAGGCAGGCAAGCAGGCGGTGAAGCGCTAAGACCCCTCCTCGGGCCGGTATGCGCTACGAAATGACTCCCAGCTCCTCAGTGGGAGCTGTTCCCTTTTGTGCGCCTCCTGGCGCTCCTGGCAGGAAGAGGAAGCGGTGTGGACGCAGGGCGCGCTGGGAGCTGTAGTCCGTTCACAGCGTCAGGGACCCAGTGTCGCTGCGAGATCTTCCCTCGTGCAGGTAAGGCAGGCAAGCAGGCGGTGAAGCGCTAAGACCCCTCCTCGGGCCGGTATGCGCTACGAAATGACTCCCAGCTCCTATACTCTGTTTTCATTTTAGGTGGCTTTGCGCACAGGTCGCAAATCTACAAAAGCTTGGCTTCACTGTACTGCAACAAAATACACTTTTCAAGTTTAACTATTCATTTTTAATTTTATATATTTTTACTAATTCTATCAATTTTAATCTTATCATTAACTTCAAATACACTCCCTCATTAAAAACAACTTCACAAATGCAACACTACCATCTAAAATATATACTACTTAAATTATTTATTTGAGGAGGATCCATTAATCTGATGCCACTTTACACGGGGGGGGGGGTACGTGCTGAGAGCCGCATTTGGATCACTACTCCAAACTTGAAAGAAAAAAAATGCCCCACTACCATTATTCAGTATTTGCCCCTGGGACCCCATCCCCCAGGGCATTCCTTCTTTTTAAAAAAAATAATAATTATGGACGGAGGGCCGTGTGGCCCCCTTTCCTTGGCCTCTTTTTGCCCCGGGCCCCCATCCCCCAGAGAATGACCATATATTTTGAAATGAAGTATTTATAAAAATTAAAATGGCATGGGGACCCCAACCCCCGGGGCTTTGCCTCTGTTTTTGTTTTCAAAAATATGAGAGGGGGTCCACATAGCCCTCTTCTCCGGGCCACTATTGGCCCTGGGGACCCCATCCCCCAGGGCCTGGCCTCATGTTGGGGACTGTGGTGTTCTCCAGGACCGGGGACTACAACAGACCCCCTAATTAACATAATCAGTGCCCCCCGGAGGTGGTGGTCCACAAGGCATGTGGGGGGTCTCAACCCCCAACTACATTTTTGGCACAGTCCCGGGGAGGTGGCGGTCCCCGGGGCTAGGGAGCAGCCACATGCACCCCTACCCGGCATATATAAATTAAAGCACCGGGGAGGTGGCAGTCCCCGGGGCTGCGTGAGGGGGCTGAAGCCCCCGGGCTTTAAAAAAAAATGAAAGACCCGGGTAGATGATGGTCCTCAGCAGGGCCCCCGCATAAATATTCAAAAATCCCCCCGGGACATGGCCAACCCAGAGGCTCATTAAAACGAAGCACAGTAGAATGAGCTTCATTTTTTTTTCTCTGCTGGATTCACGCACCCAGCATGACTTCCGCTGAATATATATTTTTTTAATACTTTTTTGGGCCCTGGTGTTCCTGTGGGGCCCCCTGACCAGGTCTACGGGGTCAGGATGTTTCTACCCTGCCCCCTTGCCTTCATTTATACCATTTCTTCACCTTTTTCCTTGTGGCTCGGTTCAACCGAGTCACAAAATGGATACCAACACGTTTTGGTTTGGTGTGTTGGCAGCCAATCAGAATGGAGCTCGTGCCCGGAAGGGTTCGCAAATCCTCCTCGGCCACCAGATTTCGATAGTATTTATTTTTATATGTCTTAGGAACTACTAAAACGGATTAACACCTTTTAAAAAAAAGATCGCTTTCTGAACCAAGAGCTACCTTTTTGCCAAATTTGGTGTAATTCTGTTCAGCAGTTCGAGCTGTAGCCGTGTCTGAAGTTCCTATACAAATTAACATCGGGAGAACGTGTTTTTAGACCCTCTTTTTTCTCGGCCCCTGCTAGAGAAATCACCCCGATACTTTCAAGACAGGAGCTGACCTGAGTGAACCAATAATTTTGAAAATTTCATGAAGATTCATGAAGCGGCGCGAAAGATATTGGCAGAAAAAAAACGCTTCTTGAATAGAAACCTGGCCCTATATATGTACATATATAGGGCAGCAATCTGCAAAACCTCCACCGCAACGGCGAAATGAAGAGACGGACCTCAGGGCTTGGCAAGGTAAGATTTATTGATGACCTTTCAACAGCGACGCGTTTCGAGCATCAAGTGCTCTTGTTCACACTCCAAGCACCGCGTTAACTCTCTTTTTAAATGCTTTTTTTTTACGCTTTTTTTTACGTCAGTGTTCCACCTCTTTTGTGAGTCACATGGTAATCAGCCATAAACATAGACAAAGTACTATTATCCACATTAGTTTTAAACAGCAAAGCCATCGAAAATGTAACAATGTTTCTTTTCGCGAAACTAATTGCCTTCATACTGAGCCTGAAAGATATGTTCACCCTCTGGCAGTACATGAAAAACAAAAGGTGTTTGATGTAATATTTTGTACTGCCTGAATGCAGATTCTATGATAACATGTTGAGATGATGCTGATTTGCGATATTGACAACGGTAATTATAAAAAAGTATATTTTACAAATTTACAATTTATAAATAAATTAATTACAGGGACATATCTATTTTGAACCGCATGAATGCACAAGTAAAGGCAGTATTATTTAAAGCCACCCTTACGTTCGAAATATCCCGTGACCCAATGAATTGGATAAAACCATTTAATAGCTGTTGTTGTATCTAATATTGCAACAACCAATTGTTCTTACTCAAATCCAAATATGTATTTTATTGTTTCAGATCAACATCTTGTGAGAATAATGACTGGCTGAATCCAACAATCATACATTGATTGTACTTGAACTATGAACCTGATATAGCATGTGTATGTAGAAATAAGTGCCATAAAAACGTGATACCCTTCAATCAATTATCTATAGCGCTCAAATGAATAATTCTTTCCACTATCTTAAATTCTCAGACCTATGTGCACTTTCACTCATCACAAAAAATATGTACACGTATATATATATATATATACACACACACATATGTATTAAAAAAGAGTTAGTCAGAATACATTTTGGTTTAAACATGTACCTGTCCTTGCTGTAGAGGGAAAGGACCTCATCAGTCAGCATCTCCAGCTCCTCTGGAAAGAGGTTTGGGGTCCTGTTTCCTGCTTTTTCAGGCATTGTGGCTCCTAGAGGTCGGAAACAGCAGCAAAAGTTGAGAATATGTTCTTGGTGGCACTGCTAGGAGGCAGGTGAACTTTATACACAATCACCAAAACCAACACACTCACATGAAAGCACACCTACACACAAAACAATACTGCCCAAAAGCAAACACACTCGTTCACCAGAATACCAAACACAAACCAAACAACACACATCCAAACATACATAACACACACCAGACCCACATACTTAAGTTAATCCTAAACCCAAAACTTAAGTTTAACTAAGACAAAAACCTAACTTTAAGACTTTCAGTATTCACAAGGGGCATTTAGGAGTAGTAAAGGTAGCATTTTGTCTCAGTTAAATTTAAGTTTTTGTCTTAAGTTTAACTTAAGTGAAAACATATTGCAGTATAGGAGGCAAATTCGTAAATGAGCAGAATACACATCTGCTAACAAACATGTTGCACAACAACATACGGTAAAATTCTCTAAAAACTGCAAATATAGTAATACTTGTTTAAAACTCAGGGGCAAAAGAAGGAGGCGAATATACTTATTGTTAAACTCACCCACCTAGGGCTAATAAGGGGAATATGTAAAGAATCTTGTGCAACACCCATGTCCAATGTACAGGTCAGGGGATGGCAGGTTGATACCATTCTCCTAAAAGTTGAGGTAACATATTTAACTGAAAGAACTTTAGGAGCCGTCTATGCAGGACCAATATATCTAGTGTGAGGAACAGTTTATATATTGCTCGGATTAGACACCATCACATGATGAATACACAAACCTTTAGGGGCATATTTTCAAGGGGGTTTATCTCCACTTTTTTGGCTTTAAAGTCCAAGAAAGCAGAGATAAAATTATCTCCCTATTACCTAGCTGTCGCTAACACCAGTTAGCAACAGCTAGTAGGAGATAGCGACCATCTTGGGCCCCGCTTTGCATGTCAGTGATATTTATCACTAATGACATGCAAAGTGGGCGTGCCAAAATGTTAGCAACTGGAAACAGTCGCTAACATCGCTATCTCCTATTACCAACTTTTGGAGATATTCGCGCTAAGCGCGAATATCTCCAAAAGCTAACACCTCCCCCAGAGCAGTTCTTAGCCATGTTATCCAATGGTAGGTGGATAACATGGTTAAGAGCATTAGCTCGGTAATGCATGAATATCGCTGACTTTTCAGCGATATTCATGCATTTCGGCCGATTTTTATCGCTTAGGAGATAAACCTTGATAATATCAAGGCTCCTAAGCGATAAAAATCGCCGCAGCTCGGCGTTAAAAATATCGCCGCTAAACCAACATAGCGATAATTATCGCTAGTTATTGGTAATATGCCCCCTAGTTCTTTGTCCTTTTACCCTTTGTCCTTTTACCCCTGCCTATGTGCCACAAAATCCCTCTTGACCCAAGCAATGTCTGTGTAAGAAATCATCCCTGTAAAACTATCCAGTTGAGATTTGCCCAGTCCCAACAACTATTCCTTTATATACCTCAGCCACAGTATCTGAAGGCAATTGCACATACCCATGCAATCCCTTAAAATTCTCCTGTTAAAATCAAGGTCCCTTTTTTGCCAGACTGAAAACCATAATAGTATAGGGCATAATCTTATAAAATTCTCTATATAACCAACGTCAAGTTCCTTATGCACCATCTCTGAAGGGACACTCTGGGGTAATTGATATATGTTCGGCTAATTGTATCAAGGAACACGACCTATACCCCATATGTCTGTCCCAAATTGCACACTGTATAGGTGTAAAATAGACTTGATATGAGTATAGCCTAGATATCTGGAGAAAGCATCAATACTGTGAGCTATCCTATTGAAAGATTGATCATGCACAATCATCAAGGGGCTCCAGTTCATTTTACAGTCTAGCATGATGCCCAAATAACATAATGTATCCTCTTTTCTAATGTTATGTGCCTTCTTAGTGTGATGTGGATTTAATTTTATTTGGGCCTAAAGATATAATAAATGATTTGTAATAGTTTATTTTTAGACCCAGAATCTATAAAATCATTAAAAAAGATCCAATTAAAGCTTCAGACCATTGGTGTATGAGCAATTAAACCAAAATCATAAGTGTACAACAAGGTGGGTATAAATGTGGGTTCTAACTTCTGGGTGTCTATGTAGGGACCTATCAATATTAACTGCTCTTGGTGATTACGATAAAAAAATTAAAGAGCATCAGGCCAGAATACAGCCCTGCTGTCCCCCCTTACTAATTTAAAGTGTGATGTGCATTCTCCCATGGGTCCATATCTGATGGAGGCTTCAAGTTCTAATTCCAAATCGTGCAGAAAAGCTATGAGAGCCTCACCCACCACCATGTGCCACAGCCCAGCCCCCACTTTAGATCCAACTACTGTGTCAAATGCCATACTGAGGTCCATGAATGCCAGGTGAATGCCCTCCCACCTAACAGCAGTGTATTTAGTTATTAATAAATACAGATTCAAATTATGTTCTGCTGTACCTCAACCCACTCTGAAACCAAATTGAATATCAGATAAAACGTCATCATCAGCCCAATCCATTAATCTGTTGAGAAGGACCTTACACAACACTTCCACTTCAGCATCTATCAACAAATGGATGACAGCATGCTGGGTCTGCTTGATTCCCCTTTTTAAAAATGAGAATGGTTACTGATTGTTTTCAGACCGTAGATATATAGTCTTGTGCTACTGTATTGAGGTACAGAGTGATTAATAGGTCCCAGAGGTCTATGCATGATTTCAAGAGATACCCTGGGACTCTGTGCTGGCCAAGTGCTTTTCCTGCTGTGAGGGCCATTAGACCTTCCCTCACTTCAGTCAGATTCAAATATAATTTAGGCATTATACTCTTTGATGCAGAAAGAGACTTTTCAACTTTGTTTTCATAAATATTTGCAAAGGGATCAACCCATTTCTGGGCAGAGATGGTTTGGGCTATAAGTGGTGCTGACATCCCATTGAAGAGAGTTTGATTCACAAATTGCCAAAAAGCTGAACTATCTCTCCTACTACAAGTCTCCTTGAGTTCTTTGCATGTTTTCTTTTTTCAAGGCACTTATCCTATTCTTTCACACCAACATTTATGGTCTCCTGGCCATCCTAACTGCATCTTTGGACCTTGGTTTCGGATGAAGAGCCTGTGTAAGGGCTTTAAGTGCATTAGTGCAACTCTTATCAAACCATTTCAGGACTCCTCTATCTAATCTGTTACTTTTGCTGGTTAGAGTACTCTTTATCTTTATACAAATGTGAGAAAAGGAGTCCATGGTGGCTTAATCAGGGGCATCAGGTTGCAAACAAACTTCAAACTCCCTGTTGCACTTATGTACCAAATTCTTCAGGAATTCGGCAGGAAGAATCTTACCCCAACCGATTCATCTGCCATGCTCCTTAGGCACAAACGTTTCTTTATATGTTATAGAACCCTTCTCCTTGAAATCATACCACCCAAATTCAGCTATACCAGGGTTATGGTCAATAAGGATACTCCCTACTGCTTTAAACTTAATAGGTGAAAGACCTAGACATGCAAACACAAAGATAAAACCAATGGTTGAGTGTTAGAAATGGGATCTCTGGTTGTCTCAGGCTTGCGCCAAAGCCAGGCAAAGACCACCACTCTAGTCAGGGCTTGAGAGTTACACACCAAAGATAACCCCTGCTCACCCCCTTGGTAGCTTGGCATGAGCAGTCAGGCTTATCCCGGAGGCAATGTGTAAAGCGTTTGTGCAACACACACACACACAGCACCAACACACTAGGCACACCCCAGAAGGAACTCCACACAAGGTTATATATAAAAATAGCCTTTGCATTACCATAAACACGTTAGATCATAATCACACAATTTTATACTGTGTCAACTGGCACTAGGCAATATCTACAGGGGATTATATACACCTGACAGGGCCAATTGGGCCACTGTCAGAACAATCACAAATCACCAATTGCAAATGTAGCACAAATAATAAAAGTAGAGCACAACCAGTAACAACTGTTAAAAGTTAGGGACTTTGCATGAGGTCCTGCAAGGTAAACCACCATAGGCAATAATCATCACATTAGGCGTTACTCACACAGTGAAACATAACCACACTGGCATAAACCATGATATGTAAAACAACCTCCTAATCATAAAACATATTTAGAGGTATAAAGCAGGGTGCATAAATACATTACACATACATCACATTGGGTATCATGTAACTACCATCATAAACACAGTATACCCCAATCACCTTAAGCAAGAATCACATTAGGTACTGACCCCAGGCCAACAGGCCTTCCATGGGGCTCAAATGCCCTTTGTCCAACAGTGTCAGGGCTGGCTGCGCATGCAGCAAAAGAAGAGTGCGCAAGAGTTTAGGCCTAAACGTGGCAGCTGCCCACTAATTGCTGGGCAGCTCTGAAAAAAAGGCCTGGCACCAGCGTGCCTCCTGAACTTCTCTCTAGGACTTTGTCACTAGTTTGCACAATGTAGCAGCTGCCCTCTGCCAAGTGGGGCGGCTGGTGAAAAATGGAACTGGCCCAATGAATACAGGCACTCCTTGTGCCTGGTGAGCCCCCCTCTGGGACTCTGTCAAGCAAATGGACCCCAAAGCAAATCAGCGCGGGCGCCACTGTGGGAGCCCCACTGGGGGATTCCTGGAAACACTTGCCCAAAACGTTGCAGCGGCCCGCAACTGCAGCGACGTTCTGAAGCCAAAGTAAGAAGGGGATATTAGGCCTCAAGGATCACCCCTGTACCACAGGACGCGCGGGTGCTAGAGATCACACTTCTGTAGGGAAAGGCGGCCAGCCACAGCCCATCCGGACACACCGCTCCCCCCCAGCGCCAGTAACTTCTGATGTGCGGGGCAGTGAAGACCTCCAACTTGTCTCGATCCCGGGCGGTGCAGCCTTACCTCGGGAAAGCTCCCCCGGCTCGAGGTGCAGGGTTGCTGGTCAGCCAATGGCAGCGCGGTGCTTTGCGTTGAGCCTCCAGGCTCGGGGGCGCATTAGCCAATGGCAGCGCAGCCCTCGCGACGAGCCTCCAGGCTCAGGGGCCCTTTGGCCAATGGCAGCCCGGCACTCTCAAGGAAGCCCCAGTGCCGGCGGTGGTGATTCCTTCGGGGCCCAGGGTTCTGCCAGCACAACAGTGGGGTGGGCTCGCACTGTTTTAAATATCCATAAAGCGGCAACTATGCGGGGTGGGCACCCGCGAAGGATGCTACTACGGGGAGGCCTCCCGTCTTCTTGTTACAATGCGGCAGGCACTGTGGGGTGAGCTCCCATGCTGTAGATAGTCATAAGTTCTTATAAAGCACACAATTCACCAGAAAGGTCTCAAGATAAGTCAAATTGCGGGGAATCTCCACACCAGGGATTCCCTTTCAAAGACGATCGCAGCTTCATGCTGCTGTTGAAAATAGAAGTGCTTAAAGTCCCCAAATCCAGGTAAAAGAATGGAGCGCTCTGGACAACAGTAAAGAGCAAAGCGCTCTTTCAAAGTAAGGCAAAGTTCAGGGAAAGTCTTGGAAGGAAGGGGGGGCAAAGGCTGGGCCCAGGCAGGCCAGCCCAAAGGGCCCTCTAGCAGGGAGGCTGTCCATAGGTGCGGTTCCTCCTGGCGCCAACAGCAGCAGCAGGCCCCCCTTAAGTCAAGAACACAGAGAAAACATTTTCATGAGGTCACAGCCCCTTATATACACATTTTCCTCTTTGCCACCTAGCACAGGGCTGGGGGAAAACCAGATGCAACTAGTTTGGGGGAGCTTTAGAGCACTTTGTTGTGCTCAGCTCCTCTCCCCATTGTCAGGTGGGAGCTAGGTGCTCAGACGCACCACATGGGGTGGAGCCAGCATTGTGGAGGGAAGACACAGCCTTATTCAGGTCCCAGGTGCAACTCCTCCCTTCCATCTACATGCAGAGCTCCCTTTTCACCACCGGGCAGACCGATCCTGGCTCCTGGAGCCAAGCACACCATCCAGACCCTGTCAATCACAAGCCAGACATGCACTCCACATCAGGCAGGCAGACACACAGCACACAGAAATGCCAACTTCTAAAAGTAGCACTTCTCCACCAGTCACAATAAATTTGCACACACGATTGCACAGCATTTATTCTCACGAGTTCGCTCATACCAAACTCACCACTGCACTCCTCTTACACCAGGAATTACCATGGACACATATATCCCCCATGCATTCCTATGGGAGGGCAGTCCCACCTCACCACATGCACTCAGAGTGCGCACACACTTTACACTGGGACACAGTGCTAAAGTGCGCAGAGGCCAAAAACTACAAGTATCAGGTCACATTAAAAAACTAAATGTTTAGGGGTGAACCTGCCAAAAGGGCCAAGTCCAACATTGAGTTAATATCTCTACCATTAAATGTAGGGACTAAATCTGGTGACTCATAGTCAACAGATTAATGAGTTCAAATTCTGCCAACATATTATTAAACATTTCTCCCAGGGTGGCATGGGTAAAATGGATAAGTTCATGTGCCATAGGCTTGCCTTGTTCTCTCCTATTAAAACTAAATGACACACATAGATGTAAATTAAATACACCATTTACAATAATAATGGATGAGAATGACCAGATCAATAAAGTCACATCCCATAGTTTTCTTAACTCTGCTTCCAATTCTGCTGCAGATGATGGTTAGTTATATATATTAACCACCAACATTCTGATTGTGTGTGGAAATGATAGAAGGGCACTTAAAATATTTTTGGAAGCAAAGAAAACCAACTCTGAGTCAGATCCCAGCCCTAGGCACACAAAAGTCACCAGGCCTCCTTTTACCCTACCATGAAGTGAGACTTCGGCAAAGGCCCAACATGCCATATACCTGTCTGAAAACGAGCTCTTCCCCAAGTCCCAGGCCACCTGGAGGCAAACAATGTCTCAGGACTTACAAAATTCAACACACTGATAATCAGCCGTCAATGTTTTTATCCCTGCCGTTTTCCAATTAAGTACACACAATGTATTCACTAACATAATGGAAACCCCTGAAGTGTCCTGCAGGCCCTTAAATAAATCTGTCCTACAATTGGCTTTTGGATTCACCATTCCTCCAGCATCCTCAGATGGGGCCTCATCCTTCCTCCCGGTGAGTCAGTCCACATCTGCCAAAGCTTCAAAACTATTATAGGAGGGAAAACTATATGGGCTACCTCTGCCTCTATTTTGTATTGCTGAGGCCATTCTTGGACCCCCCCCTTTTCTGGTTGTGTACACAGGTGGAAACCCCAACTATCCAGTGGCTGGGTTATGAAAGTATCCCAATGGTATTAAGGCAATGTTTCTAGCTTCAAATTGCATACTCATATGGACAATTAATAATCTTTTAGCTGATTGAGGAGAACTAAAGTTAACAATAATGCAGCCCCCCTGCCTATCCACCAGCCCTGTCCCAATACATCCCATCCTCCTAGTCAACAGTATCTTAGGGGCCAATATGGGTGAGAAGTTTCAATATTGGCTTAACCAGTTCACAGTCTTTTAAGTAGTTCTTTGTGAATCTCCTTTTGCCCTTTTTTTCAATCCTGGGACCCCTGACATAACTAATACATATGGGCAGGAGGCAGTGGGCAAACCAATAACTGGTTGCTTTTCCTCCTAATTTTTCCCTACTCTGACCTCAATGTTTTTGCCTAGAGAATTGTGACGTTGCCCACTGTCCAGTCAGTACCAACTGCAGTGTCTTCTTGGCTCAGAATAATAACTTGACGTAGACTAGTAATTGGATCCACACTTAATAAGTCAGGTGGTGACCTTACAATGGGGGTAGTCAATTTATTGAGGGGGGGTCAAGCAAATCATTTAGTTGGCCAACCTGAGCTCCCCTGTTTAACAACCATATCTGCTGGCGCTAGGGAGCAACATACTTGCTCCAGATTTTCTCTTTTCTTCTTGATTCCTGTTATCGCCTATTCAATGGAGTCCAAGCGCATCAATATCGACACCAATTCAGCCGACAATTGTTTAGCCACCTTAGCCAGAATGTCAACCACCAAGCTCCAGATATCTCCACTAGCCTGTTCCACTTACCTACCTCCTAAAATGCCTTGTCATCCTTTGACGGGCTAGGATGGACCACCTTGGTCATATCTGTGGCTGATTTCATTTGTGGGTATGCCGGGTCACCCTTTTGTTTGTGTTAACTCTGGGTATGCGTTTAAGGTGTTTAACCTCCGTCCAGGGGCAAGCCCTCTGAGGTTAACAAACACTCAGTGTCAAAGAGGGATCCTTAATAGGGGCAAAGGGAGCCCCAGCAGATTAATTAAAGGTATTCAGCAAAGGATCCGGAGGACACGGCAAGCTTGGTAGAAATTTTAGGGCTTGTACCGGGTGTTGTGGTAGGAAGGAACCTCCTTTCAGTGTGTTCAATTTCATTAGTAATGACAGTCATGGCTTGCAGTAATATTTAATCAAGTGAAGTGGTTGCAGAGGGTTGTGTCACTACACTTAACCCCCTTATAATATGCTATAATTTATAATATGACCCATCATGTCGCAAGAAAGGACAGATATGTCAGTAAAACTGACGTATTTGCCAGCGCAAAAAGTGGCGCATTGCTGGAGTTGTGTCAGAAGCCTGACGCAACCCCAGCAATGTTCCTTTCACATGGGGCAAGCCCCATGTGAAAGGGCCTGCGTCACCCTTACCTCTGCCATGAGGCAGGCGTAAGGTTTTGACGCATTGGCGTCCTAGAAGTGGCGCAGCAAAATCTCAAAGATTTCGCTACGCCACTTCTACAACCCTTTCTTGCGAGGTTACGCCCACCCTGCATACATTATACCTGGCGAAGGTATAATGTAGTGCAGGGGTTTACGAAGTAACGCATCTACCTAGATGAGTCACTTTGTAAATATGGCGCAACATGGCTCATTTTTTACGCCACTGGTGCGTCACAAAAAGTGACATAACCGGTGGCGCAAAAGTGACGCAGGGGCTCATAGATGAGCCCCTAAGAGTTTAAATATTTTCCCATAGCAAGGACCACCTAAGATCGGATAGAATACTCACAACGGTCATTAATACAAATTGATAAACTGAGACAGCCGTAAAAGTCCAGGAAATAAAAGGTCAAACCACTTCACATTCCTGAATAGTGAAAACATTTAAATTGTGAAAAACCTTTACTCCACATTCAAGAATAAACGTAAAAGATGAAGTAAACACCCTAATATGGGAGTTCATAAATCTTTAAATAAATCATCACCAGCGCTTGAGGGAATTTAACACCCCAGATTGAGAAGTAGTGTCCAAATGGTAAATAAGTGTCACTATAATGGAATATTGTTATTGTCCGTATTCATAAGACCTTACACAAAGGTTGAACGCGTGAAGCAAGTAGATTTCAGTCGTTTTTAGTCATCAGTTATGGCATCTATATGTTATATTCTGGTCTTCTATTTGCGTCATACTTTTATTTTTGTTAACTGCTTATTTGAAATCCTGACCTTGCCATCGTCAGGGCATACTGTATTTATTTTCTCTTGCTTCCTTTTGTTTTCATTGTTTTAAAGGAGGGAGATGTGTTATATTCTGGTCTTCTCCTTACCTGCTGCTCAGCCTGTGTGTGTGATGTCATTAGAATGTTCGTGTATGCATGGTTTGAATGTGTGGTCAGTTTGAGTGAGTGGGGCTGAGCAGCTGGATGCTGCTCCCGGTGGGGCCTTCCTTACTACCAACTTATAACTAATAAACCTACTTAAGAACATCTACGGCTATTGGATCAATTTACTTTACAAAGTACTTTTTACCATTGTAACACTATACATATAGCAAAATGAGAGAAAAACAAAACTTTCAGGTAAAAATGTAGTTTATTTTTCCTCAGAGTACACTGCGCTCTACTGAGGGCAGAACACGCAACGAATAAACAACATGGCTGCTACATTAAAGTGCCTCAAGGTCTACTGGACACACATACACGCCTATAGTGCTATTTTAATAAAAATTGGAGAAGAGACATCGAGTTAGGTAATTTACTCAATCCGCTTGCAGGTGCTAGTTGCCCATTATGCACACATGAGTTCTTTCCAATTCCGCATGAGTAGATAATGCGTGTGACAGTACTTTTGAAATAAGGCATCTTTTTCTTAAGATTAGTTTTTCTAGTGGATAGGGTGGACCTCATCTCCATGCACAGTTAGTGTATCATTCATGCGACTGTATTGAAAGCAGGGAGCTTGTTTTTTAGCATACGCCCGCTTTTGGCGTTGCGCATGAAATAAATGTAGCTTTACTTTTTCTTTGGTTCTTTAATGGTAAGCTCCTTAAAAATGCTGTATCAGCTTTTATGAGAAAATATTTCAAAAAATGCCACCTGCGTTTTTCTGCATTCCGATTCCTGCAGGGTAGAGAAGGATGTGTCGCAGAAAGCATTTTCATTTGACTATGCTACACTTTTTAACTATTATGGCCCATGGGCGTGTTGGATGTTATGACTTGAACAAAGTGATGAGTGGCAGGTCAGGGGTTCAAATCCATTCAAAGGCACCCAACTTCCCGACAGATTGTAAATTGAGCAATATACATTGTGTATTACTAACGTCTGATTCATCACAGGACATAAAGCAATGCTGATGCTTTTTTATTACACAACAACTGTAAGTGCAGCATATCTCTTTCCTTCCTTATGATATTAGTATACAAATAACAGTATACGCCTGAAGCCAGCGCGCTCATTGACAGAAATGTTTGCCTCTGGAATTAGCTCTTTAAAGTGCACATGTTCAAACCCCACAAAAGGCATGATGTTTGCATCCCTATAACATCATCTGTCAGACATCACTTTATAATGTAGGCAGCTTTCACAGCATGCTACAACATGCTACAATAAAATACCTGTCACCTCACATAACATGTGCTATTCCATTCAAGGGCACTTTTATTCAGACATACCTAGGTGAATAGAGTAAAATGTGCTGAGAAACTGTGGTTTGAAGAAGTCCCATTTATCTTCACACTTTTCTCATCTTTTCCATCGTAAAGCTGCATTTTTTAACGCATTTCAGAGCCCTTCTGTACCATGGCGGTAATGATTAGACTATGGGGCATATTAATAAGGAGATGCAATAATTATCGCAAATCACGCTTATCGCGATTGACTTTATCGCTGGATTACATTGCTGTGTTAGCGACGTATTATCAACGTTTTGCTAACAGGCGATATAATTCCAGCAACAGAGGCCGATTATCAGGAATAGCGCATGAAATCCAGCGATGATTTCACAGCGCTAAGGAGAAGCTTGCTGATAGGGGAGTGTGGACCTAACCTGGCTATCCACCTCTCATTATCAGTATGCCTAAGTCAATTTAAAAGCAGGCGTTATATTCCTTCGATAACCACATTTAGCGCGGTTATTTTTATCGCTTCGCGGGTCTGCTGCATGGCTTGTAAGACGTGTTAGCGAGGATTCCCATGCTGTTGTGCTCAGGAATGCCTACTTTGCATGTCATTAGCGATATTGATCGCTGACATGCAACGTCACAAGGAAACATGCGCTAACGCTTGTTAGCATGTCCTTGTGAATAGGGTGATAAGAAAATCACCGCTTTTTCGGCACTATGTGCCGAAAAAGCGGCGATGTTTATAATATGCCCCCAAGAGTTAAAAATGCCTCATTGTTCACCCGAGTTTCACCACGTAACCATGAGAGTGCTTGTATTTTGTGTTAGATAATATAAGCCTGAATGAATAAAACATTTGTTGCAGTGGTCTTGCTTGTTTAATATAAGAAAATTAGCCAAAACAACATACCTTAGAGATGAGCAAGAGATAGCACTAAGGAGGTGTTATAAAATGAGGTGATTACCCTTCAGGAACATTTTCTTTTTTCAATTTTAAGGTCTGTTTACAATTTCTGCACAGCACAATTTTCAGGATAACCATTGAGGGGCATATTTATCAAGGTTTTGCACATGTCTTGGTAGTGTGATGCCAGGCTGGTGCAAGTAGTAAGGCATATTTAAAAAACAATGCAACGTTTTTAAGGATTGTATGACGCAAACGCTTTGTTGAATCCTGCTGGGAGGCAGTTTCAAGTACAGGTCCTTGCTTTATGCAAGGACCGCCATAAACTTCAATTGAGTGGTCCCGATGCTGGGGAAAAAGGATACTAATAAGGATGAAAGATGCTCTGGGTTCTGTGCACAATGAAAGTCTTCCTGGGCTTGTTCCTCAGTCCAGGTGGGGGTGACTGGCCACAGGGGTTGATGTCCCTTGAAGTCCTCTTTAGTCCAGCAGTAGTCCATTTATGACTGGGCTACTGGTTTCCAACCACAGCAGATCCAGCGGTGTTAAAAATTGGATCTCTAGCTGGCAGAGGTGTGCACCCTGTCCAAGTGGGGACCAAAATCATAATCAGGGTAAGCTAGATTCACACTAAAGGATAAACTGTGCTCACCCTCATATAGTTTGGCACAGAGAAGTCAGGTTTATGTAAAGAGGCAATGTCTAAAGTAGTTGTGCAACACACACAGTAACAAAATGAAAACACCACAAAAATACTCCACAGGGGTTAAGTAAAATAGAGAATAATGTTATGTGTAAATCAAACCAAAATGACAAAAATCCAATTAGTAGAACCAGAGTTATGAATTTTTAAAGAAAAAACAAAAAATAGTACTTAGAAGTAAATAGCGCTAAGAGGTTATGTCATGTCCCTTAAGTTAGATCCATCATGTGTATACCGATTACATACACTGGAATTAAGAAACTCGAACACATTTCGCCAGCTTTCAGAGAACTCAGATAGCTCCCAATCGAGTTGCGAGCCAGCTTCAGAACAGCCTATCTCACTCATAAAGCGCTGCACACAGGCAAACCGGAATACCTGGCCAACAAACTCAAAAGGGCAGGCCAGTCAAGAAAGCTCAGGAGCTCCAACTCTCTACTACTCATCCCACCAAGAACTTGTAAGCATAAAACCTCAGCCAAATCTTTTGCCGGCAACGCTCCAAAAATCTGGAACTCCTTCCCCCCCACATCAGTACAACCCCCTCGTTTCCAAAATTCAAGAGTCTACTCAAAGCCCTCTTCCTCGACCGATCTCAAGAGTACCGATAGAGCCCAGGTAACTCCTTAGCCAACACTCCACCTTGCCTCAAACCTCATGACTGACGACACTGATTCGGATCATCAGACTTGTCCTGCATCCTCTTCTCCTCTGCCCCTTCGACCACACGCTTGTTCCCTTCCCTGCTTGAACCCTCATGTTTCACCACTCCCCTGTATCATATGTTTGCTCAATACTGTATATGCTGTGAAGCGCTCTGATTCCCCCGGGCCCAGCTAGCGCTATACAAAACTTCTAAATAAATAAATAAATAAATACATACATACATTACGTCCCATCGACACAACACGGTTTTACACAGGTGACCTTTTACCCAGTAGCCAACTTCTGTCTCTCCAACATCAGCTCTTGGTACCATATCTTATTTCCTGTACCAGACGTACACAAAACATGTCCCAACGCACTGTAGATTTATTCTGTACAAGGGTCATTAGGGATTAGCAAATGTTTTCAAAATGTTTTCAAAACATATTGATTCTAGAAAAACCCTGGAGTGACCACTTTAGTATAAAAGACTCTTACTCCCCTTTACTAAGGCAGGGGAAAAATTCCTTCCAGGCTGGAAGGAGACTCTGCAGGCTGATCCTTCGACAGGGAGAGACCTGACATTCCTTGCGGTGTGCCATCTGCGACCCAGAGATGGGGTCCTTCATTCAGAGCCATCAGGTGAGGTGTTAGCACTTCCCCGGAGAATTCTGGGCTCCATTAAGTTCCATTAGGACATATCCTAGTTCTTACACATACATGCTTTACCTACACCTCTAGGCTAGGCACGGTTAGGTAGGATACTCATCGTAGGAGTACACCAATGCTATTGTTTTATGTAATATGCTTTTATTCATCTTTTTAGCATAATGGTAGAAATGTATCTGCTATTCACAATATTGGTACTAGCGATCACATTTGTCTGCTCCTGTCTTTTGAATGTAACAGCTAATGTGCTTCATACTAGACTCACGTTTGACCAATAAATACTTATTGAAACCATTCCTATTGTCATTCTATGTATTCTGAGAAAAGCAATCACGATTGACTGAGCAAAAGATACCGCATTGTTTCCACGATACCTGAGGGATAGTGGTTGTCATGTTCAGTGGTTGCCAGAAACTACCTACCAACCAGTATAGTACAGTGGGCTGACTCATCCTGTGTGGGTGTCCAGAGTCTGTCTGCACACCCAGCCCTCAGTTTAGGTCATCCAAAATGCGCAGGTCCCGGGGGGTCCTAGGAACTACAAAACATATTGCCCAACTTTGGTTTGGTTCTTATATTGACAGTAAAATCTGAGTAGTTCAGTCGTGCTTTCTCAGACAATCCTACTCACATTTTGTCAGAGACATCTGAAGTGGGAAGGTTAATCCGCCTCATCTGAGCAGGTACACCTTGTGTATTAGCTGAAGGTTATTAGACAAGCTTGTAAGGACTAAAAGTTCCCTATCATACTAAACCTATCTCTTAAACCTTTTTACTTTCTTCTGATTCCAAAATGACTGAACCCTCAAATGGAGGTGGAGGATAGGAAGGAGACGATTTGCAAACGCCCTTCACATTTCAGAAAACTGCTGACAGGCAGTATCTCTGAAATTATTAGAACGTGCGTTACCTGCAACAGGTGTCCATGTTACCTTTTTGATTGGGGCACACAAGGTGTTCAGATCAGAGGTATTCGATTCCTGGGTAAAGTTCCCACATTCAGATCCACAAACACACATATTCCATGAATACGTTGAAGTGGATCCACTGGAAGAATACATCCCATACAAGGACATTAAAGAACCGTTAACTTACCAGCAACATAAAAACTTGTTTAAAGGCACCCTAAAACACACAAGTTCAGTCGTAAGACTCAGTCCGCTCAGCATAGGAGGAGCGATGTGGTTGGTCTTAGCGGCTTACACTCCACATCTTGAGATAGACACACTCCCAGTAGGGGAAGTGCGTACACTATACAAAGAAATAGTCTGGCTATACAGAAAAATTGTTCAGTTCATCAGGCGTACACTCACATTACAACCTGCGGGAGCTGCTACATCTGGAAAAGTCCAGACCCAACCCACACCAATAATTAGTCCATAAACACTAAAAGCAATTACAAGTGTGTTCCCATCAAGAAGGGATCAAGTATATTTCTGGATTGCTGAAAAATAGCACAGCTGGAAGCAGTATTTCCCTATACGGGTCCACAGAAAAACACAGAATGTTAACAATTTGCTTGCCAATGGGAATAGTTCCCTCATTTTGGGATTGTACCACATGGGGAACAATCTTTGCTGCAGTATATATTAGAATACATGGTACCCCAACCATATCAGTTATTTCTGAAGTATTAAAACAGATACAGAATGAGTACGGGGCAGAACCTGCCCTGGACCTGGGGAAGAAACTGATAGGTAATTTTGACCATGCCTTGGCAAATATGTTGAGCAACATAAAGGAAACAACTCCTGCAAATCAGGAGCGGACATTACCAAAAATTATCGACAACGTCTATGCTTCATCGGGCAGTGAGAGTTTGGGAGCCAAACTCAGGAAACCACTAGTAGTGAGTAGTTCTGAAAAAGAAAACTCAAAGCAAGCACCCACTTCTTCTTAAAAGAAGTAGGATCGTAGTCAACCTAAAAATAATAATAACAGAAATACTTCACAATCAAGGGGTGGGTCTCCTCAACGGTAGTCCTCTGAAAGGAGGTAATCCCTTAGGAATCGTGATAACATTAGAATACATGACTGGTATCAGGATACTGACACACGTTCCTTTCGTTCCTTTAAGGATTCATCAAAAAGCTCAGAGAGGCGAGGAAGGTAAGAACACAAAGTTGAAGATCGACCAAAGAGATAAAGGGAGACACATCGCACTTCAGATTTCCTTATCAAACAGGAAGAGCAACCTAAAGCAAAGACTCAATTCAAAATAAGAAAGCAGCTGGCTTAAAAATTGGAAATGCCCAGGTTACTGAGGACTCAGCTTCGGAACGGGGATGGGCTCTGACGTTGCTAGACAGCCGGGCAGAAGTAACAATAGGTCGCCAGAACCTGAAGGAATTTCTGGTAACAGCAGTATTGAATGAATATTTAATGGTGGAAACACCAGATACACGAGTGAGTGTCCCACATTATCTACACAAAATTAATCTCTAAATTGAGGGGGACATCTCAAGAAAAATTAAAAGTCTTTTTTGGGAAAATTTGACATTTGGGTACGAAATCCCATTAACAGAAAAAGATTGTTCGCCTGAATGCTTAATGTATTGTCCAAAGGGGGAAGCGTCATCTTGCCAGCCTTTTCCAACCTTCCTGTTTCCTTAAAACACTCATATGCGCAGGAGTGGATGCAAGAACTACCTCCGGCATCATTTCGCAACCATGAAGGGTAGGATGTGGAGTCCAAACACCATGAAATACCATTATAAATACTCCAACTCCACAGAGACAGTACCCGATTAAAAATGAAGTGAAAAAACAGGTCAAAGAAATCTTAGACCAACTCGAATACCAAGGTGTGATAGAAATTTGCACCTCATCAATGAACAACCCATCAGTTCCAGTAATGAAACCTGACAAACATAGAGTTTGGTTTTGGATTACAGACACTTGAACTTATGCACAAAACTATTTGCAGTACAGAACACACACAGTGCCGCATTGATCAATAACACTTTGTGGAAGAAATACAAAACAACACTAGATATCTCAAATGAATTCTTCTACCAAAATATAGCTCCTGAAAACCAATATTTGACAGGATTTTTTTCTCTTGACAGACAGTGTCAGTTTTATCATCTGCCCCACGTCTATAAGAAAAACCCCAGGATATTTTTGACAAGGGTATTAGAACTATTACAAACTTTCTATGAAGTGGCAGTGTACTATGTAGATGATATTTATCTGTCTGATGATGAATTACCAGATCCCTTGTGCAGGGTGAACAACATACTTGTTGGTTTAGCAAATTTGGGCTACTAATTTAACTTAGAAAAATCAAAGATTGCTTATCTCTTCGTCCTATTTGTGTGATATGAGCTGCCAAGTGAAAGCAAAAGCCTGGCCACAAACTTTTTAGAAGTGCACGCTAATACAGCCTCCAAAACTCTTAAGGGTTTAGAATCCATTTTAGGATTTTTAAATTTTGGCAGAACATACATTCCAAACTGCGCAGAAAGAGGAAATCCTTTCTACAACTTAATCAGACCTGAACTTACACAAAGCAAGTGGACTCAAACACATACGGACACTCTATATTCAGTTCAAGCTGACATGATAGCTTCAAAACACTTGCAGACATGAGTAAACGTCCGCAACCTGATAATACGGGTAATCAGGGTATACTAATATCACGTTCAATGAAGGTGAGACATTCACTATCGCATACAAATCTGATCTGTACACAAATGCTGAAAATCGATTTGCAGCAACAGATAAAATTCTGACAGCTGTACAGACTGCTGTAATGAGAGAAAGAGCACTAGCACAGGGGAAACACATCATTGTTCTAACTCCGATACCAACTTTAGAAGTGGTAACCAGAGCCAGCGTTCCAAATGCAAAGGCACTGCATCCACAATGGATACAATGGGCTACTTCTCTCACTGTAAGAGATGCAGAATACAATATGATCCAAGACTTAGAACACAAGCATTCCTGCAGTATGAACACGAATATCCTTCCCCAAATGAAATCTTGCTCTAGATCAGAATGAAAACATCATTTATACTGACGGTTCTGCGCAGCCTGCCATAGAAAGTAAACAGCAGTATAGCGCTGCATGCGCTATAGTAAAAGGTCGGATGCAGGATTGTAAGTTCCACCTGAGCAATACAACTAAGGGTTCTCTAGGAGATTGTACTGTGCAGCTAGCAGAACTAAAAGCCCTGATACTAACACTACAGTATATGGATCAGGAATTTCCCACACTGATTGTGTGCGATTCATTCTACTGTGTGCAATTTTACAATTAACATCTTCACTACTGGGGCCATAAAGGATTTAGAGACGCAAAGGGTGGCACAATAAAACACAAATTGTTATGAGAACAAGTGGCAAAGCTGAAAGCAGGTCTGCCATGGGCTCAAGTTATCCACACCTTGAGTCATCAGCGTGTTGACATACGTGTTGAAGGAAATTCACTGGCTGATGAAGCAGCCAAGCTGACAATGCAAACTGGTGCTGTTGCCGCAATTACTCGTTCACAAATGAGAATAGACAGTGATATAATAGAGATATAATAGCAGCTATCAATGCCTCAAAGAATGGCTCAACCGTCCTGCCAAAGGGCTTTCCATTCAAGTACTCCTACAAGTTAGATGTGCATAACACACTGCATGCTCAAATTACAGGAGTGGGGGATAGAGTAATGCCAAACAAAGATCGCAGATTAGGTTTAATACTAGCTGCACACGAGGGTCTGGGCTCAGCACACGCAGGAGTCACTGCAACAATTTCATTATTGAAGCAGTGGTACTGGTGGTTGGGGCAGACAAAGCAAAATGAAGGACTATGTCCTGACATACAACATTTGCCTGCAGATGAAGGGTTCTACCATTCACAAGCTGCCACACACAACATTACTGATTTCAGAAAGACCACTTGCATGTATCTATTTGGACCACTGCAGCACCTTAAATTCTGATGGGGCTTATAAGTATATTGTGGTTGCAGTGGATTCATGCTCTAGCTTCCTATGGGTTTGACCCCAGCGCTCAGCTGACGCTCGAACTGTTATAAAGGATTTGCGAGTCTTTATCGGGACATAAGCAATTGGCATGTTACGTGGAGCTGCTTTTAGCTCTAGGGCTTACAAGGACGCCATAGAAGGTATGGGCATGGCCTTGCGTACTCCTCCCCCTACCACCCGATGGAAATTCAGAGGTGGTGAGGAAAAACTGGGTCTTAAAGCAATCCTTAACAGCAAGGGTGTTCGGCGTGGGGCGGTACATGGGTCAATCACCTATATTGGGTCCAGAGGGCACTTAACAACATGCCAAGAAAGTCCTTGGGAGGCCGTACCCTTTAATAAATCCTGTTTGGGAAAAGAATGCGGGTACCTGATCTTGATTATGCCAGCACAGTAGCAGGTGCAAAACCATTTGAACTGAATGACCGTTCGGCTGTTTTACAGGAACTCAATGAATTCTAAGCACTACAAAGCAACGTGCAGGTCAAGCGCACTGCCACTGGGTAAGTGAAACCAGTTCCGGCAAGACCTGCCTGGGTCCCGTAGATTGGAGACCTGGTCAGGGAAAGATTGAGAGTTTGAGCCATCATACAGAACAGCTGTGCCTGTCCTGGTGGTAGTAGGAACTAGAATAGTACGACTTCCTCCTCTTGCCGTAAAAAAAGAAAAAATATGAGTCTCCATTGATCTTATCAAATCACATCATGTGGCCGATTCTCAACAGTAGGCCGCATGGGGTCCTGAGTAGCCGCAGATCTCCTCTTGCTCCTATACAGGAAGTTCAGATGGAAAGACTAATAACCTTTCAAGACTTGGCAACATAGAGTGATGGAGCAACGAATAATGGAGTACACATCACACCAGTTGAAATTATCAAGCATCAAGAAGAAACAACAATGCAAGTTGCAATTTGGCCCGCAATGATGTCTACATTAATGTGCCTTCAAACGACACATCTGCCAGTTCTACTAAACTGCTTAGCTACCAAAGATGGATCGAACTGCGTCTGGCTACTTCATCAACTTTGATGATTTCTCTTCAGAACCAAATGAACCTGATCTAACGCCACCCACTTCAAAGAAAGAAAAATTTTGCCAATTCTATATTCTGCTCAGAAAGACTTAGTTAGTGCCTCCTTGGTTGCATATTTGGTTTGAAATAGGGGTAGTATATCTGTTAATTTGGATTGGCACAGTGACAGTCTTTTTTTCTGCTTCTGAACGGACATTATCTCCTAGAATGCTCTGCAGTACAATCCGAGAACTTGGTTCTGAAACGACGTACGTCATCACATCATCAACAAAGAGACCCTGGTGAACATTACAGCAATTCCAATACCGGATGGTATTGTTTGGGGTAAAGTATCATATGAAATGCATGGCCCCACTGAACATTTGAAAATCTTACATTTGTTTAAAATCACTTTGAACTATTTAACTACCCCCAGTATACTCTCTGATCATTGGGACATTGAAACTATAAATACTATGCTCACAGATGTAGAACAATCTACTGCATTTTCTTAAAGGGAATTGTATGAAGATACAACTTACTACGATACCATGTTTTGTTACCAGCATTATGGTAATCAATTACTGCATAGAGCAAGTGTACCACGTGCTGCTAATGTGTACCATCAATGGAAACATTGCCCAACACCACCAAAAGGTAGTTCTGCCCGATTCACACAGAAGTTTGCATGCTTTTTAGGGTACAACATATCAGACCCAGAATCATTCTATTACAGACTTGCAAAGACTAATACAACAGCGAAGAAAATTATGCTGACAAATACTAAGCTGATACTCAGCACCTTTTATCCCCCAACTGTCTATACAGGGATTCGACTACTGGAAAGACACCATAGGCACAAAATCCATCTGGGGATGTGAGAATGGCAGTTTCAGGGAACTGAGGCATTATTTAGAGCTTGCCAAATACCATTACAAATGATTTTCCTGAACAGAAGAGTGCAACAAACTACCTGTTATGGGTTTGCAAAAATCAAAGACCTAAAAACACCGAGCATTCCCCCACACGTCCGATCAATGGTATTGTAAATAACAGACTTACAAGTGAAGGGGAACATGGTACAAATACATAGAATTCATCATCTTCCGATTGGAAGGATTGGTTGGTTTGGCCAGTAGACCCTAATAGGTGTCACTCAAGATTCAGGGGTATAACCGAAGGGTTCAGTATCCATAGGCGAGACCCACGCTATGTACACATAGACGATCCAGGGGTAGTGACTTCCTATAGTGTCGGGAAGTCATGCCTAGATTGGTTAAAGACCTCAACACTTTCATAGCTGAAACAACACTTGACCATTTTGTCGGACAACATGGATCTTGGATATTTCTTGCTAGGTGCCAAGAAACCATGTAGGAAACGCTTTGTGTATACCATCTACAATGAACTGTGGAAGATCTCCCAACAGGAAGCTACTGAGAGACTTTGTGAAATAAAAAGAAATAACATAGAAAAGGCCTTAGCTGTGGTAGACAAAGGCATGACCACACTCTCTTACTTATTCACTGGGCAACATTGTGTCCTCAGCTATCGACATAATGGAACAAGATTTGTCTATCTTACAACATGGGCAATCACAGCTACATGCTATTATGCTTCTAAGTTGGACCCTTCAATCATTGTGTTCTGGCCAGGTTCAATGGCGATACATTAAAGACACAAAAAATGTTCGGCTTACAACCTGTCTGACAAGACAATTGACCATGGCACGCCGAGATGCGAAGAATACCATGCTGCTTATTGAAAAACTAGAGAAGTTACCTTGTACTGTAGAAGAGTCACCAACTAGAGAATGGTTAAGCCATGTCTGTATCACACAGCAAATCACAACATTTCAAAACCAGTACTGCCTGAAATATTACACAGTAGGCAGATATAAAGCATTGGGCAAAGGGTACATCTGAGAAACCTGGCAGTTACCATACACATATAGGTTCAACAAAGAAGGAAGTTTTTCTGAGTGGTTCAAACTGTGAAAAGGCCATGAGTGGGTCTTTAGCATGTAAGGAAATATTGCTGCACAGAGCACGCAATGTGGCAATAGCGAACTTATCCTGCTACCTTATGGGTTTCCGCTGCTCACTTGATATCATACTAGAGGTATTGGAGGGACTGCCTCCTGCGAATGCCATGTACAGTGATGTTGAGTCTTCAGCGCAGGATTCTTAAACAATCTGTCCTTTCCTGGGCTGGGAACCGTTTGGGCAATTTTTTAAACATGTACCAAATTAAAGTTCAAACAGACTTTGTTTTTCTTCTTCTCCACTCTATCTAAAAATGGTGGATTTCAAGGTGCTCAGAAAAACAAATGTCAATATATCAAAATATATAATGGACCTTTTTGAATGCTTTGGAGGGAAGAATATTTTCACTATAGACTTTACTTTCTATGGACGATTTTAAACACCTTTTAAATATGCTCTTAAGATTAAGGATTTTTTATGCGTTTACCAGTAGTACCTAGCTTACCTTGTTGCCCTTTCTATGAGGAGTGGGTGTCAGTCAGTCAAATAACTTTATTTGATTCATTCTAATCATAAAAGTTTTCATACGTACATAAAATAATTAAGTATTCATAAAAACTAATTCAAGAATTTAACAAAGAATACATATATAAACTTCAAGGTTTAAAACTTTAAAACAGTGTACACTTTGCATAGCATATAAAGTAAAAACATATCCTCCAATATTGCTCTTGCTCCCCCTGTACGAATTCTATATTAAGAGAATGAATTCATCATGTCAGTTTTTAACGCATTAATACAAAATAAATGAAGCTTTAAAATATTTTAAAATTTAATTTTCGGTTACGCTTCATAGCGTTTCCTAATTGATAAAGCAGTTCTAATCAAGTTAAGCAGAGCGATACAAATAGGAGCAGTAGGTAAAGATCGTAAATAGTTAAAGCCCTCCTGGTAAGAACAGGGTCGAATATCGCTCAAGGTAGGCTTGATGAAGCGTGCCCTTGGATCTTTATAAAGTGTGCAAAACAGCATAAAGTGTATAGTGCTTTGATGGGCTAAATTATTGCACGGACAAGGAGTTAGGGCCAGATGTATCAAAGGGTTTTGCCCATTCTGTGTCTATGGGGAAATGTGTTGATACATATGGCCCTTAGTCTCCCACACAAATTTGCCTTTTTGGGAAAAGCCACAAGAAAGTGCAATGTGCAAAGACAAAATCTGGTAAGAAGGAAACGTGATTGTACTTGGACAGTAAAGGGCAAATTTTCGTGCTCTTCGATCCAGATTAGATATACTTGATTCAGCATAATATGCATTTTTTATGATCAATTTCATGTTAGATTGAATACAATCAGAATTATAATAATAGTGCCCTAAACCAATCTTATTAAAATTTTGTTTATCATAACAAAGTCAGGGGAAAGCCAGAGACTTTTCAAGGTTCATACAGTCTCTAAGCATACTGCTCGAAATCGATAAGTCCTCTGAGGTCCAAACTTTTCCCCAGAGAATCAGTGGGGCGATGTTTATTCTATCTTCTACAAAATCCAGCCCCACTTCCGATTGACAAAAAAATATAAGAGAACTAATAGGGATCATCAGCAATCTTTTTAGGAATTGATTTGTCAAAATTTGCATCTGGGTTGTTTTATGATGTCCCCATACAACCGTCCCATAGGTAGCGACTGACTGTAAGTAAGTAATGTTTTATTTGTATATGATTAATTAAAATCTTTACAAAAATATAAAACGCCATATGACAGTACAAATGATTTAAAATACAGCAGTTACTATTGTCAATTCAAGGTTGTTATTAAGTTCCGATAAGTCTTTCAGGTGTGCTTGAGTCTTTCCTTCATTAAATCAAAGAACTTCACAACCTGACAGTTCAGTTTAATGTCACTGGAGGAAAAACACAGTTTAACTGCCTGCCTGCAAGTCCGAACGGCATGTGATCTAAAAAAAGGTAGCAACAGCTTGTGCCTCAAGTCCATTAGTCTCAGGCAGATGCATATCACGTGGATGATGTCCTCCTTGCCAGATTTACACAGGTGACATAGAGCCAAGGCATGAGTCGCGACTGACTGGCATTTTGATTAGTATAGGGTATAGGGTTATTGTCTCCGCTACCGGCTCATGTCCCAGCTTGCAGGCAAAGCGGAACAGGCCCTCTACTATTCTGCTAGTGTGTTGGACCCTGGCCACAATCAGTTGCTCCCAATTCAATTCATCATTAAAAACACTCCCTAGGTCAGTAAAATTGGACACCTGATCAACAATTTTTTCCTTCACCACAAAAGTCCTTGTTTTTGTTTCGTTGGGACCACATACCACTATAAAAGCAGTTCTAATAAAGTTAAGCACAGCGATACAAATAGCAGCAGTAGGTAAAGCTCGTAAATAGTTAAAGTCCTCTTGGTAAGAACAGGGTAAAATATTGCTCTAGGCAGGCTTGATGAAGCGTGCCCTTGGATTTTTATAAAGTGTGCAAAACAGCATAAAGTGCATGGTGCTTTGTTGGGCAAAATTATTGCACTGACAGGAACACAGTCTCTCACACCAACGTGCCTGTTTGTGAAACGCCGCAAGAAAGTGCAATGTGCAAAGACAAAATCTAATTATAAGGAAACGTGATTGTACTTGGATAGTAAAAGACAATTAAAATTGCTGATGGTTTAGGTGCCCATTTACACAGTTTAGTATCCCTCGATCCTGATTAGACATACTTGATTCAGCATAACATGCATTTTTTATGATCAATTTCATGTTAGATTGAATACAATCGGGATTATAATAATAGTGCCCTAAACCAATCTTATTAAAATGATCTTTATCGTAACAAAGCCAGGGGATAGCTGGAGCCTTTTCAAGGTTCATAGAGTCTACGAATCCTGCTCAAAATTGATAAGTCCTCTGAGGTCCAAACTTTTCGCCAGAGAATCAGTGGGGCGATGTTTATTCTATCTTCTACAAAATCCAGCCGCACTTCAGATCGACAAAAAAATATAAGAGAACTAATAGGGATCATCAGCAATCTTTTTAGGAATTGATTTGTCAAAATTTATATCTGGGTAGTTTTATGATGTCCCCATACACCCGACCCATAGGTAGCGACTGACTGGCAATTTGATTTGTATAGGGTTATCATCTCCGCTACCGGCTTATGTCCCAACTTGCAGGCAAAGCGGAACAGGCCCTCTAGTATTCTGCTAGTGTGTTGGACCGTGGTCACAATCAGTTTCTCCCAATTCAATTTATCATTAAAAACATTCCCTAGGTCAGTAAAATTGGACACCTGATCAATAATTTTTTCCTTCACCACAAAAGTCCTTGTTTTTGTTTCGTTGGGACCACATACCATGATAAAAGCAGTTCTAATAAAGTTAAACACAGCGATACAAATAGCAGCAGTAGGTAAAGATCGTAAATAGTTAACCTCCTCCTGGTAAGTACAGGGACAAATATCGCTCAAGGCAGGCTTGATGAAGCGTGCCTTTGGATTTTTATAAAGTGTGCAAAACAGCATAAAGTGCATGGTGCTTTGTTGGGCAAAATTATTGCACTGACTGGAACACAGTCTCTCACACCAACGTGCCTGTTTGGGAAACGCCGCAAGAAAGTGCAATGTGCAAAGACAAAATCTAATCATAAGGAAACGTGATTGTACTTGGATAGTAAAAGACAATTAAAATTGCTGATGGTTTAAGCGCCCATTTACACAGTTTAGTGTCCCTCGATCCTGATTAGACATACTTGATTCAGCATAAAATGCATTTTTTATGATCAATTTCATGTTAGATTGAATACAATCGGGATTATATTAATAGTGCCCTAAACCAATATTATTAAAATTATCTTTATCGTAACAAAGCCAGGGGATATCCGGAGCCTTTCAAAGGTTCATACAGTCTCTAAGAATCCTGCTCAAAATTGATAAGTCCTCTGAGGTCCAAACTTTTCACCAGAGAATCAGTGGGGCGATGTTTATTCTATCTTCTACAAAATCCAGCCCCACTTCCGATTGACAAAAAAATGTAAGAGAACTAATAGGGATCATCAGCAGTCTTTTTAGGAATTGATTTGCCAAAATGTGTATCTGGGTACTTTTATGATGTCCCCATACACCCGTCCCATAGTTAGCTACTGACAGGCATTTTTATTTGTATAGGGTTATCATTTCCGCTACCGGCTTATGTCCCAGCTTGCAGGCAAAGCGGAACAGCCCCTCTACTATTCTGCTAGTGTTTTGGACCCTGGCCACAATCAGTTGTTCACAATTCAATTTATTATTAAAAACTTTCCCTAGGTAAGTAAAATTGGACACCTCAAAAATAATCTTTTCCTTCACCACAAATGTCCATGCTTTTGTTTGGTTGGGACCACATACCATGATAAAAGCTATTCTAATAAAGTTAAGCACAGCGATACAAATAGCAGCAGTAAGTAAAGGTCATAAATAGTGAAAGTCCTTCTGGTAAGAACAGTTTCGAATATTACTCAAGGCAGGCTTGATGAAGCGTGCCCTTGGATCTTTATAAGGTGTGCAAAACAGCAGAAAGTGCATGGTCCTTTGTTGGGCAGAATTATTGCATGGGCAGGAACTCAGTCTCTCACACCAACAGGCCTGTTTGGGAAAAGCCACAAGAAAGTGAAATGTGAAAAGACAAAATCTAGTCATAAGGAAATGTGATTGTACTTGGATAGTAAAAGACAAATAAAATTGCTGATGGTTTAGGCGCCCATCCACACAGTTTTGTGTCCCTTGATCCCTATAAGAGATACTTGATTCAGCTTAATATGAATTTTTTATGATCAATTTCATTTTAGATTAAATCCAATCGGGATTATAATAATAGTGCCCTAAACCAATCTCATTAAAATTATCTTTATCGTAACGAAGCCAGGGGATAGCCTGACCCTTTTCAAGGTTCATACAGTCTCTAAGAATACTGCTCGAAATTGATAAGTCCTCTGAGGTCCAAACTTTTCCCAGAGAACCACTGGGGCAATGTCTATTCTATCTTCTACAAAATCCACCCCACTTCTGATTGACAAAAAAATGCAAGCGAACTAATAGGGATCATCAGCAATATTTTGGGGAATTTATTTGCAAAAAATTGTATCTGGGTACTTTTATAATGTCCCCATAGGTAGCTACTGACAGGCATTTTGATTTGTATGGAGTTAACATTTCTGCTACCGGCATATGTCCCAGCTTGCAGGTAAAATGGAACAGCCCCTCTACTATTCTGCTAGTGTGTTGGACCCTAGCCACAATCAGTAGCTCCCAATTCAATTTATTATTAAAAACATTCCCTAGGTAACTAAATGTGGACACCTTATCAATAATCTTTTCTTCACCACAAATGTCCTTGTTGTTGTTTGCTTTGGACCACATACCATGATAAAAGCAATTCTAATAAAGTTAAGCACAGCAATACAAATAGCAGCAGTAGGTAAAGATCGTAAATAGTTAAAGTCCTCCTGGTAAGAACAGGGTCAAATATCGCTCAAGGCAGGTTTGATGAAGCGTGCCCTTGGATCTTTTTAAAGTGTGCAAAACAGCATAAAGTGCATGGTGCTTTGTTGGGCAAAATTATTGCACCGACAGGTACTCAGTCTCTCACACCAACTTGCCTGTTTGGGAAAAGCCCCAAGAAAGTGCAATGTGCAAAGACAAAATCTAGTCTAAGAATACTGCTAAAAAATGATAAGTCCTCTGAGGTCCAAACTTTTCCCCAGAGAATCAGTGGGGCGATGTTTATTCTATCTTCTACAAAATCCAGCCCCACTACCAATGGACAAAAAATGTAAAAGAACTAATAGGGATCATCAGCAATCTTGTTAGGAATTTATTTGCCAAAATCTGTATCTGGGTACTTTTATGATGACTCCTTACACCCGTCCCATAGGTAGCTACTGACAGGCATTTTTATTTGTATAGGGTTATCACGTTTTACTACCGGCTTATGTCCCAGCTTCCAGGCAAAGTGGAGCAGTTCCTCTACTATTCTGCTAGTGTGTTGGACCCTGGCCACAATCAGTTGCTCCCAATTCAACTTATTATTAAAAATCAATCAATCAATCAATACATTTATAAAGCACACTAATCACCCATGAGGTTCTCAAGGTGCTGGGGGTGCTGCTATTGCTCGAATAGCCAGGTCTTGAGTAGCCTCCTGAAGGTTAGCAGGTCCTGGGTCCGTAGGAGCAGGGGGTGGATGTTCCAGGTCTTGGCAGTGAGGTGGAAGAAGGATCTGCCGCTGGTAGTCGTTCTTGGGATGCGAGGGCAGTGGCGAGGGCGAGGTCAGCTGAGCGGAGCTGGCTGTTCGGGGTGTAGAGGGTGAGTCATCTGTTGAGGTAAGCCGGACCAGTGTTGTGGAGTGCCTTGTTTGCATGGGTGAGGAGCTTGAAGGTTATCCTCTTGTTGAAGGGGAGCCAGTGTAGGTCTCTCAGAAGCGGAGGGGCGTGGCTGTGGCGGAGTATGTCAGGGATCAGGCGTGCATAGGTGTTCAGGAGTTTGGCCGGGGCTCCCGCGTAGAGGTTGTTTCCGTTCTCCAGCCTGCTACGGACGAGGGCCTGGGTGAAGGTTCTTCTAGTTTCGGTTGGGATCCATCTGTAGATCTTGTGGAGCATGCGGAGGGTATAGAAGCAGGAGGATGAGACGGCGTTAACTTGTTTGGTCATGGAGAGTGTTGAGTCAACGATGACTCCCAGGTTGCGTACGAGGTCTGTTGGTGTCGGGGCTGCTCCCAGTGTGGTCGGCCACCAGGAGTCGTCCCAGACTGAGGGGTTGGAGCAGAGGATGAGGACCTCCATCTTGTCTGAGTTCAGCTTCAGTCGGCTGTTCTTCATCCATTTGGCGATGGCCTTCAGTCCTTCATGGAGGTTGGATTTGGCGGTGAGGGGGTCCTTGGTGAGGGAGAGGATCAATTGGGTGTCGTCGGCATAGGAGATGATGTTGAGGTTGTGCAGTCGGGCAATGTGGGCGCGCGATGCTATGTAGATGTTGAACAGTGTCGGGCTGAAGGATGATCCTTGGGGTACGGCGCTGATTATCTCGGAGGCTTTGGATCAGAATGGGGGAGGTGGACGCTCCGGGTTCTGCCGGAGAGGAAGGAAGTGGTTCATTCCTGAGCCTTGTCTCGGATCCCTGCGTTGTGGAGGCGTGTGCCATGGGTGCGGTGGCAGACTGTATCGAAGGCGGCTGAGAGGTCCAAGAGGATGAGGGCTGCGGTTTCACCATTGTCCAGCAGGGTCCTGATGTCATCGATGGCGGCGATGAGGGCAGTTTTGGTGCTGTGATTACTGTGGAACCCTGACTGAGACAGGTCCAGGATGTTGTTCTCTTCGAGGTAGCGGGTAAGTTGTCTGTTGACTCTCTTCTCAATTGCTTTAGCCGGGAACGGGAGCAGGAAGATGGGCCAGAAGTTCTTGAGGTCTCTCAGGTCTGCCTTGGGTTTCTCTTGGCGTGCTTCCAGCTCTCCGGGAAGGTCACCATCTCGATGGAGATGTTGATGACTTTGCGAAGGTGGGGTGCAATGGTGGGGCAGGCTTTGTTGAAGATGTGGTGCGGGCATGGGTCTGACGGTGAGCCGGAGTGGATTGTGCTCATGGTTTTGATAGTGTCCTCATTGTTCACGTTGGCCCAGGCGACTAGGGGGTCGTAGTCGATGGTGGGTGTGGGGTCTGAGGTGTTGGTGGCTGTCAGGGTGATCTGGTTGTTGAAGCTGTTGTGGAGTCGCACAGGTCTTGCAACAGTAGGATGTCATTGGTGTTGGAGCTGGGGTTGGAGAGTTCCTTCACAATGTTGAAGAGCTCCTTGCTGTTGTGTGAGTTGTTGTCGAGGCGGTCTTTGAAGGAGGTCCTCTTGGCGGATCTGATGAGGTGATGGTGTCTGCGGATGGTGTTCTTGTAGTCTGCATGACTGTACGGTGTCTGTTTGTGATGCCATTTCTTCTCAATTTTCTGGCAGGTATGTTTGGAGGCCTGGAGGTCTGAGGTGAACCAGCTGGCTCTCTTGTTGTTGTGTCTGTTGGAGGGTTTCTTGGGCAGGGCGAGAGTATTAGTGCAGTCGTCGATCCAGCGCCTAAAGCTGCGGGTGGTGGATTCGGTGTCGGTGGGGTCACCAGGTGGGCTTCGGGTAAGGCTGGTGTTCAGCTGGTCTGCGGTGACTTTGCTCCAGGTGCGGCGGGGGATCTGTTGGGTGCGGTGGTGCATGGTGGGTTTCTGGAAGGTGAAGTGGCTGCAGCAGTGGGGTTCGGTGGTGTGACTGAAGGTGATGTGGGGGCTTGCGGAGAAGATGGGGTCAAGTGTGTGACCAGCAGAGTGGGTGGACATTGTGACAAGCAGTCTGAGTCTGAGGTTGGCGATCAGGGTGGTGGAGTTGGAGTCGTCGTTATTCTCCAGGTAGTAAAATTGGACACCTTATCAATAATCTTTTCCATCACCACAAATGTCCTTGTATTTGTTTGGTTGGGACCACATACCATGATAAAAGATTTACTAACATTTACTTTTAGGTCCAATGTCAAGATAAAGTCAGTAAAAGCATTTAAGGCTTTTTGGAGGCAGTTGGCCGTCAAAGCCATCAAAACTATGTCATCAGCATGTAACAACAAGGGTTCTGATTTGCCTCTTAGAGTGGGTGTCATGTCTCTTAGGTTAGTTCCCTCATGTATATACGATTACACACATTACGTCCCCTCTATAACATATGACCTTTTACCCAGTAGCTGACTTCTGTCTATCCGACATCAGGCTCTTGGTACCATATCTTAATCCCTGTACCTGACGTACACAAAACATGTCCCCAGGCACAGTAGATTTCTTCTGTACATGGGTCACCACTTTTTTTATTCATGGCCAACAGCCAGCTGCATATGCTCATGTTTGTTTAGAAAAGGATTAGCAAATGTTTTCAAAACATATTGATTCTAGAAAAACCCCAGAGTGACCACTTTAGTATAAAAGACTCTCACTCTCCCTTACCAAGGCAGATAAGTATTTCCTTCCAGGCTGGATCGAGACTCTGCAGGCTGATCCTTCGACAGGCAGAGACCAGACATCCCTTGCGGGGTGCCATCCTCGACGCAGAGACGGGGTCCTTCATTCTGAACCATCAGGTTAGGGGTTAGCACTTCCCCAGTGAATTCTTGGATCCATTAGTTTTGATTAGGTTCCATTAGGACATAACTTAGCACTTACACATACATGCCTCATCTACATCTCTAGGCTAGGCACGGTTAGGTAGGACACGCATCGTAGAAGTATGGTTGCCATCTGCCCTTTAAAAGTAGTTTCTCCTTTGAAGCTCACATTTTAAGCCAACACTCTGTGGCTTCCTATAAGGGGGAGGTATATTCTCCCTCTATTGTTCTTGTACTTTGGAGTCAGCTCAAAGACTTCCTTTTGGTTAGTCATAACCATAAAAGTACACATAAAAACATTAAAAACAGTATTTAAATATTAACAGTATAGTTCATAAAGCCTTTTATGGCACTATTCTCCAACGTTTGGAGTGCATGTGGATAGATAGGGCTAATTCGATTGAGGTGGGCCTGAACTCGGCTGAGGAATGGCGGGGATTCGTGACGAACCTGCACTAATCAATCTGATTAAATCTTATAGACTCTTGTCCCGCTATTACAGAAGAAGTAAGACTGTGAGCGTGAATCATAGATCACGACAGATGAAAAGAAAACACGGGCTTTCCATCTCCACACTACACTCTGTAAAATGATTGTGCTTTTATGCAATGATTTATAAATCGTTTTAAGTATTTTATATTCCAGTGGTAACTATATAGTCATGACAAATAGGAAATGTTTATGTAAGAAATGTTCAGTACATCTATGCTTTATGAAAATGTAACTGTGTAGTCATGTACAAAAATAAGGAATGTTTATGCAAGAAACCGCCAGCACAGCTATGCTTCATGTTAATGCAACTTTATTGACAACTGTACAGATAAACGTATAAATAGGTAATGTCCATGACCAATGCCATACTACTATCACATCCATGTTGCACAGTCTTTACCTTTATCTCACTGCCACGTTAACAATCATGTCGATCGCGAGTTTAGCGGTTCTTTTGTATAAGAAAAGACACACACGGACTTTCCAGTAATGCAGACAAGCGTTACCATAGTTACATGGCTAGACCGCGGAGGTCTCGCCCTTCATTCCACCAACGCGAGACTTCGCGCACAAACGCGGAAGCCAGTCAACTAACGAGTGCGACCAGAGCAACTTAGGATTGAGCAGCATATTGAGAGACAGATCATTTACGGCAGCTCTACCACAGCCCCTATAGACTCGGGGCACTCACAAATGGTCATTGTACCGGACAGAGTCTGACTCGGCTACACACCATACCTCATTGCAGGAGACCTCGCTAACATTCAAGTAAGTGCTATTAGCACTCCATCTGAAATTCCTCAATTCCTTAAAAGCCTTATTTAGCACTAAATCTCGCTTGTATTTGTTTTAGAATAAAGACACCACCCTGTGTGACCACTGTGCCACTGTGCCTCTCGAGGCCGGGTCACCCCCTTGCTCACTCGCCTGCCGTTCCTGCTAGCCAGCCTCCTTGCCAGCCTCCTGCCTGCCTGCCGCCGCCACCGCCGCCCCCCCAGCACCCCCGAGCGGCCCAGCCACAGCTGAGCCGCGCGCTCGCCACTTTTCCCGCTGCTGGCCCCCTGCGGCCCCGCCCACCACCGGCCCATTGGCCCAGACGCTCGCCCAGCCCAGCAGACCCGCCCTCCCGTCCCCCTTCTTAAGGGGAGTGCCTGTGTGCCCGCGGGAGTGACCACTGTGCCTCTCGAGGCCGAGTCACCCCCTTGCTCACTCGCCTGCCGTTCCTGCTAGCCAGCCTCCTTGCCAGCCTCCTGCCTGCCTGCCGCCACCGCCGACCCCCAGCACCCCCGAGCGGCCCAGCCACAGCTGAGCCGCGCGCTCGCCACTTTTCCCGCCGCTGGCCCCCTGCGGCCCCGCCCACCACCGGCCCATTGGCCCAGACGCTCGCACAGCACAGCAGACCCGCCCTCCCGTCCCCCTTCTTAAGGGGAGTGCCTGTGTGCCCGCGGGAGTGACCACTGTGCCTCTCGAGGCCGGGTCACCCCCTTGCTCACTCGCCTGCCGTTCCTGCTAGCCAGCCTCCTTGCCAGCCTCCTGCCTGCCTGCCGCCACCGCCGCCCCCCCAGCACCCCCGAGCGGCCCAGCCACAGCTGAGCCGCGCGCTCGCCACTTTTCCCGCCGCTGGCCCCCTGCGGCCCCGCCCACCACCGGCCCATTGGCCCAGACGCTCGCCCAGCCCAGCAGACCCGCCCTCCCGTCCCCCTTCTTATGACGCCCCCTGAGCGACCGCGCAGCGGACGCGCGCAGCGGGATCACCGATTGAGCGCCGAAGGTGCGCCAAAGGTAAGCCCGTCTGCGCCCGTCCGCGCCTGGACCGCGCCCAGTGCCAGGACCCCTGGCCCCCACCGTCGGAAGCTGACCAGACGAACCTACGACTCCACCGAACTCAACGCTCTCAAAACCGGCTGAACCCCGGGCTGCTACCGAGCCACACCGAGACGCACCCACGGACCCTTCAGCTGCCACTCCTGCAAGTTCACCTGCGACCGGACCCACGCTACACCAGCATCCACCAAGCCGAACTCCAGCAGCACCCACCTGAAGTGCATCCTGCTCAACACCCGCTCTGTCCACAGACACGCCGTCGAGCTCTGGAACCTGCTCGACACCACAGACCCAGACGTCGCCTTCCTCACGGAAACCTGGATGAACGCCTCCTCAGCGCCCGACATCGCCATCGCCATTCCAGACGGATACAAGATCATCCGGAGGGACCGCGTCAACCAGACAGGAGGAGGCATCGCCATCATCCACAGGAACACCATCCGCATCACGACCAACACCGACGACAAACTCGCACCCGCCGAACACCTGCACTTCCAGATCCACGTCAACCCCAAGACCACCCTCAGAGGCACCCTCATCTACAGACCCCCGGGACCACGCACACAATTCAGCGAGGACATCGCCGACTTCGTCAGCCCGCTCGCCCTCCCCTCAGCCGACTACATCCTCCTCGGAGACCTCAACTTCGACCTGGAGAACAACAACGACCGCAACACCACCACCCTGCTGGACAACCTCGCCAACCTCGGACTCAAGCAACTGGTGACCACCCCCACCCACTACACCGGACACACACTTGACCCGATCTTCTCTTCCAGCAAGGACATCGCCTTCAGCCACGCCACGGGACTCCAATGGACGGACCACAGCTGCGTCCACTTCAGCTACAGAAGGACCACGCTCCACCATCACCAGCAACAGGCTCCCCGCAGAAGCTGGAACAAGATCACTGCAGACCAGCTCACTACGTCCTTGAGCAAGAACCCTCCCACCAGCACAACGAACCCCAGCCAAGCAGCCACCAACCTCACGAAATGGATCAGCGACTACGCAGACGACCTCGCCCCGCTGAAGACCCCGCCGAGCAGACCCGGCAGCAAGAAAGCCCCATGGTTTAACGACGAACTCAAGAGCTCCAAGAAGAACTGCAGAGCACTCGAGAAAACCTGGCGCAGAGACCCAACACCGGACAACATGACTGCCCTCAAGCTCGCCACCCGAAAACACCACCAGCTGATCCGCGCCACCAAGAAAACCGCATTCAAGGAACGACTGGACAACAACGCACACAACAGCAAGGAACTCTTCAACATCGTGAAAGAGCTCTCCAACCCCAACGCCGGAAACAACGACATCACCCCTTCGCAAGACCTCTGCAACTCCCTCGCCTCCTACTTCCACAACAAGATCGCGGACATACACAACAGCTTCAGCACTCAACCAACGCACGCCACGACCGAACCACCGCCCCCCACCACCACCCTCCGTGCCTGGACCCCGATCAGCACCGAAGACACCATCCGCACGATGAACTCCATCCACTCCGGATCTACGACAGACCCCTGCCCTCACCACGTCTTCAACAAGGCCGATGCTGTCATCGCACCCCACCTACGGGACATCATCAACACCTCCTTCGACATCGCCACCTTCCCGGAGAGCTGGAAGCACGCCGAACTCAGCGCTCTACTCAAGAAACCATCAGCAGACCCAACCGACCTCAAGAATTACCGCCCCATCTCGCTGCTCCCGTTTCCGGCCAAAGTGATCGAGAAGACCGTCAACAAGCAACTGGCCGCCTTCCTCGAGACGAACGGCTCCCTTGACCCCTCGCAGTCTGGCTTCCGGGCCAACCACAGCACCGAGACCGCCCTGATCGCAGCTACAGATGACATCCGAGCCCTGCTCGACAACGGAGAAACAGCGGCCCTCATCCTCCTGGACCTCTCCGCGGCCTTCGACACTGTCTGCCACCGTACCCTAGTACAGCGCCTCAGCAACGTCGGAATCCAGGAGAAGGCACTGGAGTGGATCACCTCCTTCCTCACCGGAAGGACACAGAGAGTCCGCCTCCCCCCGTTCAGATCGGAGGCCACCGAAGTCATCTGCGGCGTTCCTCAAGGCTCCTCGCTCAGCCCAACTCTCTTCAACGTCTACATGAGCCCCCTGGCAGCCATCGCACGCCAGCACAACCTGAACATCATCTTCTACGCCGACGACACCCAGCTGATCCTCTCCCTCACTAACGACCCCGCCACCGCCAGAGCCAACCTGCACGAAGGGATGACAGACGTAGCCAAATGGATGTCGAACAGCCGCCTGAAACTGAACTCGGACAAGACGGAAGTCCTCATCCTGGGATCCTCACCCTCCGCCTGGGACGACTCCTGGTGGCCCCCCGCCCTGGGCAGCGCACCCAAACCAACTGACCACGCACGCAACCTGGGCTTCATCCTGGACTCCTCCCTCTCCATGACCAGACAAGTCAACGCCGTCTCCTCGTCGTGCTTCAACATCCTGCGAATGCTACGCAAGATCTTCCGATGGATCCCCACCGAGACCAGGAAGACGGTCACCCAGGCCCTCGTCACCAGCCGTCTGGACTACGGCAACTCTCTCTACGCCGGAACCACCGCCAAACTCCAGAAGAGACTCCAGCGGATCCAGAACACCTCAGCACGACTCATCCTGGACATCCCCCGCCGCAGCCACATCTCCGGACACCTGAGAGACCTGCACTGGCTCCCGGTCAACAAGAGAATCACCTTCCGGCTCCTCACCCATGCACACAAAGCCCTACACAACCAAGGACCAGGATACCTCAACAGCCGCCTCAACTTCTACGCTCCCACGCGCCAGCTTCGATCGACCAGCCACGCCCTCGCCGCCGTCCCCCGCATCCGAAGAACCACCACAGGAGGAAGGTCCTTCTCCTACCTGGCCGCCAAGACTTGGAACTCCCTTCCGACCCACCTCCGCCTGACCCAGGACCACCTCGCCTTCAGGAAGCAGCTCAAGACCTGGCTGTTCGAGCAGTAGCGGACCCCCCCCCCAGCGCCTTGAGACCCTCCGGGTGAGTAGTGTGCTATACAAATGCTCTGATTGATTGATTGATTGATTGATTGATTGATTGTGTCGTTTCTATCAAGCCTTTAAGGCAGATTTCATCGCAGAAGGCAGCCAACACCTCATGATCGTGAGGTAAGAGTTTTTTGTATGGAACCTTATTGATAATGGACATTGTCTCATAGTAGAGTACTTACCAGAGTGTTATTTCTCCCCATTACGCGCCACGCAGCACCCGGCCGGGTCCTCACGTGAGTGCTTTTTGATTTCTTTTCACAAACACGGGAGACCACACATTCACTTGGGCTGCCCTCATATATCAGGTACCAAATTGTCCCTGACTTTTATGTTTACATCTTCTTGAGCCCCAATATTTGCCTGCAAACTAACGCTATGCGTTTCTGTGCAGATACCCCCAATACCTACTGTCCTGAAGAAACCCCACATCCACCAAGGGGTTGAAACGCCGTCAACACGAGTACAAAAAGACCTCAAATAGCCGGTGTTATCAGACATCCCTGCTATTATATACCTATTGGATCTTTTCTTGTACATATGGAAACCATTGTATTACATCACTGTATATAATTGTTCACTGGTTCCTTGTCTCACTTGGGGTTGCACAGCACAAAATACTAGAACTGTTAAAAATCTTGTTAAAAATCTTTTTAAAGAAATGATATATTCTTTTCAGTTGCAAATATAAACATTGAATGTGTTTAACTGTGTAGTGGTTCTTTTTCCTTTTGCATTATCCCCTTCCTTATGAATGTATTGCCATTGTGCGTTCATTCTTCTAGTATTACTTATTTTGTCTATGAGAACCGCTGTCTCTTTAGCATAATTTTATGGTGGAGGGGCGTCTGATTTACAAGCTCTGTTCCCTCGCTATAATCCATCGAGCTGTCTTAGATCCTCTAATGCGGGACTGGTGTTATGTCCTAAGATATATAGAGTGAGGTGGGGAGGGAAGCGATTTTTATACTTAGCTGCATAACTGTGGAACTCACTTCTGACACCTCTCCTACTTCAACCAAGTAGACTACTTTTTAGGAAGCAAATTAAAACCTGGCTTTACTCTCAATGCTAATCAATCTAGTCACACTCGCAGGTGCCTTATCTTAGCGCTAAGATGCCTCGGCATTAGTGCACTTTATAAATGTCTCAGTCAGTCGGTCAGGCAGTTTTCACAAAAGTAAAATAAAATGGCATGATTTACTAAGTGAAACAAACATTTTCGACATACTGAGTTAATAAAAGAAAAGAGAAAAGAAAAAATGCTGAACAGATTTACTAAAAACTTATATTAGACAGCACAAATCTAAAAAAAAAAGTCTGTTGTGTTCACCGGAAGGCATTGATAGACTCTCTGCATGGCTAATGAAGTATATTTACTAATAACCATTCCAAATTTATGTAATCATATTAACTAAAATCTCTCACAATATACATATTTGGAGAGAGATTCACTTGAAGAAAAAACCTACCTAATTCGATTAGATTAATAATATATAAAGTGCACTGTGCTTTTCTTGTATATCTAAGAATCACAATGTAACATCCTCCTTTGTTCTAATGCGCCAAATTGAAAATATTTTGATATGGAGAAAACAATACAACTTAAATTTTCTGCTTTGCATACTTTCAATGCATGATGTGGATATCTAATTCCCAGTAAGGACAAAGTGGAATGATCCATGAGCACATTGTTTAGTCTAGGTACTACAAAAGAATAACAAGTCCTCTTCACTCTCTTCTACCTGACAGCCCATAGGGCAGGATTTAGAGGGTTGCTATCTTTGGTACATGAACAAGAGAATGTAGCAAGTGTTCCATCAACCTGAACAAAGGAGCAGCTCCTCTCAAGTGTGGTTGCCTATTTCCTTTTTCGAAGGTGTACATTTCATAGCTTTATATGTATTAAGTACCATGTGCTGATCTCATGCAGGCCAAACATTTATTTTGAACAATACACGTCTCTTGACAAGATTCATGATAAAAAAAGTCTAGGACCATTTGTTTTCTATTTTACATGATACCCAGGTCCGTGGACAATGATTGGGTTACCTCATTAGTTTATAATGGGCAAAGATTTGAGGGATTGCACTTGATATTTCACCAATAAAGGTCCTGCCTCCACCTACCTTCGTCCAGGACTTATTACTGGCATTAAGCTCTTCATCAAACCTGTTTAATTGTGAACCCATGGAAAAGAATTGGCAACCAACCTCGTTTTGCCTTTTGAATCCTGCATTTTGCATCATCCGCACACTGTGTGCCAAGAAGAACCGAGTGTGCTGCGGTCAGTGGGCCGGAGGTCTTGAAATCCGGAAGTCCTATATTGTCTTGGAGTCTTGAACCTAGCCTGCGAGAAGAGTCGTTGAAGTCAGTGAAGCTTCCTACTTCATGACCACTTCACAAACGATGATGTTGAGTTCAGTTAAAGGTAGAACATAATGCGTGCAGCTGCATGATCACGCACGTTGGTGGCCATCTTCTGAGTTTTGCTTTGCCACCCTGAACCAGCGGAGTCGGCTTTCCAATTTTCACAAGAGGAAGTGTGCAGCGGCATCGTCACACAAGTTAGTGGCCATCTTGGTTGCTCCTTTTGTATTCTTTGGAAGCAGTTACGTTTGCATTGCAGCATACTCACTAGGAAGCATGTAAATATGTAGTTATGTATGTCAGCGGCCATTTTGAGTTCCCGTAATTTTCCAGCTGAAACAGCGGAGTTGGCATTTCAGTGATCCTCTTGTGCTAGCGCGCTGACGCATGATTGAAGCGCATGCTCTTATTTATTTATTTATTTATTGATATATTAACCAGTGTTCAACGGAGTGGGGCAAACAGCCTTCAGATCCTCCAGGAGTGTTCTGAGACTTATTCTCTCTCAACCATTAAGGTACAGCGTGCGTATGTACTACATGCTAATTTTGTTGCATGATTACACAGTGATAGGCACACCTTCTGCCTCGCTTGTGTTCTACGCTGACAGTCTATAGTGCCTCACTTGTTTTCTACGGTGACTGGTACACCCCATTTAGTTTTGGATGACTTGATTTCTGGTACTTAATAGTTTTTGTTGGTGCTGAAAGATTGTCATCTCCTGCTCTGCAGTCTAACTGTGTGTTATTTCCCTTTCCTTACCTTATTATAAGTAATTCTAGGGCAGTATTTCTTCAATTGACTTGGTCTCGACATGACCACCACTTCTGAACTTCCTCATTTTCTTTCAGATAAGGGAGATACTGTACTATCTTGAAAACTTTGGAAATTGATCTTTGACTCCAACCTCATTACCTCGGGTGGCGAGAAATTCTCTGCTGCTCAAAAATGAGCAATTTTACTACACAACTTAGGTATTGGAGGCAGGAACGATTATAAGAGTATGGATAAGATTGAGATTGGGGAGAGGGAAGATCAACCCGGTAATATTTATGACCTGTCTGTCATGATGTTGGAAAAATATTTGGGATCACGGGTGAATGTTGTGTTAGAGAGATGCAGATTTTTCACCAGAGTGCAGAGAAAACTAGAAAAGATTGGTAGTTATGTAGAGGCCTTGAAAAGCTTAGCCCACACATGTGAGTTTGATATTTTATTGGATTCCTTGGTGAGGGACCAAATTGTTAGATGTTCCAATAATTCCAAAGTTCAGGAAAATTGCTCTAAAAAAACCCTTGTTTGACTGATGCTATACCCTTAGTGGAGGTGATGAAAAACACTAGCATGTTGGTGCCTGAGATGAGGGAAGAGAAGACGGAAGATGGTATTCTGGCAGAAACACCTGTAAATGAGGTAAAGGGGAATGAATCTAGCGAAGCGTAAAAAGTACTCCAAGTACAAGGAGACTGGCCCAAAGAAAATATAACTCCAAGAGGATCCCAAAGGTGGTGTGTTAAAATGTTTTTGTCGTGGGAGTGATGGGAATGTCTCCAACAGCTCAAACTGTTATGCTAGGTTCGCAACCTGTAACAAGTGTGGAAAAAAGGGCCACTACGCATGAGTGTGGAGAGGTGTGTTTTCTAAACAGAATGTAAATCAGGTGGTTCATGATTAGAACATGTTCATGTTAAGTGTGAGAAGTGATGGGGCGGTTGACGTAGATCCTATTGAAATGCCTGAATGTGTGATAGCAGTGGATAGGAAGAAGGTTCCTGTGTTAGTGGATTTGGGGTCCCCGTACACCGTCATCGGGGCCAAGAATTGGGATATATTATTTAAATTGGAGAAAATAAAACTGCAAGAACCCCATATAAATCCGGTGGGATATTGTGGCAGGAGGATTGATGTCTTGGGTAATCATGTCATAAAGATACAGTTTAAGGAGCGTGAAACTGTACGAAAAGTATATGTAACCCGAAGAGGTGGCACTTTGTTGGCTGAAGACACAAGAGGGACATGGTGATTACCTTGAATCCTAATGCCAAGGACAAGGTGTTGGTAGTTGGCGTGGTGGGTTCTCCAAAATGCATTTTCACAGAATTTCTGAAGGTGTTCAGCAATGATCGAGGTTTGTTGAAGAATTTTGAGCACATAAATATTCTTAAAGCTAATGCTTCACCCTTTGTTTCTAAAGTGAGGAGGGTTCCTTATATGATGTTGTCCCCATTGTAACATCAACTTAACAAACAGAAGCGCAATGGAGTGATTGAGGAGACAGAGAGCTCTGAGTGGTTAGCTCCCATGGTTTTGGTGCCTAAGAATGGTGGAACTGTGATCCGCATGTGTGTAGACTTAAGAGGACTGAACAAATGCATCTGGGTTGACCGGCAACCAATGCCCAATATCTCTGAGACTTTGACCTTAATCAAGGATGCCAAGATGTTTAGTGTTATGGATTTATCTTTGGCATACTAGCCAATTATGTTGCATCTAGACTCCAGGCATATCACTTCTTTTGCATGTCATTTTGGCTTGCCTCTGCCGTGGTGTGCTTCCAGTGAGTCAAGAAGAAGGTTCTTGAGGGGGTTGAATAAAGTGCTGCTCTTCCAGGATGACATATTGGTTTATGGGGGTGATGTACAGGAACATGATGTCATTCTACGGATGGTGTTAGGTCGTTTACAAGAAGCCAGCCTTGTCCTTAAAAAAGAGATGTGTAAGTTCAGAGTGCCAACTGTGATGTACCTTGGGCATACCATCTCGGGGAGGGAATAAATCCATATTTGGATTTGGCAAGCTACATTGTGGGCACCCCTGTACCTGAGAATAGGGATCAAGTGCATTCTTTTCTTGGATTGGCAGAATTGTTCTCTAAGTTTATTCAGAACTTTACCAGTATTGCTCAGCCTCTTAGGTGCCTGTTGAAGAAAGGCAGCCAGTTCTCGTGGACGGAAGATTGTGACCTGGCTTTCAGAATGATCAAATAATGCATTGTGAAGCTGTCTACTCTTGGCCACTTTGATGCTAATAAGAAAATAATTCTGCCCACAGATGCAAGCTTGAATGGTTCGGTAGCTGTCCTAGCTCAGTTGGATAAGAGTGAGCTGAAAATTGTGGCTTTGCCTCTCGTTCTTTGAACGGGTGGAAGAATGCTTCACGTTTATTGAGGAGAAGCCTTGGCAGTGTAGTTGGGCTATCTTGCATTTGTCGGGTTTGCCTTTTACCACAGGCTCCTCAGCAGAATTTTCTCTTGCAGAGATTCTGAGAATTCCACTCCCAGAATTAGGAGATGGACAGAATGTTTATCCAGTTATAATTTCACTGTAGATGACATTCCTGGCTCTCAAAATTATGCAGGGGACTGTGTGTCCAGGTTACCAGCTAATGTGTGGATCAGCAAGTTTGAAGATGGTTTGGTGAATTGGGTGTGTGAGCCTGCTATGAAGGACGATGAGTGGGAACGAGCTGTAAGTGAGGCTGACTTAGAAAAACTTAACGTGTTTATTATGGAAGGTTGGCCTGACAGGAAAGAGGTACCTGTGTCCCAACAAGGATTCTTTTCTTTCAAGGAAGAGTTGTGGTTTGCAGTGACAATATTTTAGGAGGGTGAGAGTGGTACCTCCAAGACTTCTGAGGAAAAAGCTCATGAACATGGCTCATGAGGGGCGTCTTGGCAGAACATGTTTTTTTTTTTGCAGAGTTTTATATAGCGCAAACTAGACCCGAACCGAATCAGGCATCACATCGCTTTACATATTTTTCCAGTTACGTTACATTTTACGTTTCCAGTTACTTTCATTTTTTTTAGGCACGGGGAGATTAAGTGATTTGCCCAGAATCACAGGAGGTTTAGGCGTCGTTATCGAGACTCGAACCCAGATCCCCAGGTCCGAGGTCGAGCGCCCTAGCCGTTAGGCCAACTCCTCTCCCCAATAAAACTAAGGTCAGATTGGAGAATGGTACTGGTGGCCAAGTATGGACCATGATGTAGAAGAGTTGCTCAAGGACTGTTGGCAGTGTGCTAACAGTGATATATACAAGAAAACCCACACTGCTCACCTATATTCTGCTGAGATTCAGGATGAACCTTGGACCAAGTGGGTACGGGACATTGCTGGTCCCTTTGAACTGTTCAATCAGAATGAGCGCTTTGTCGTGCTCTTAGTGGATTATACATCTAAATGAGTGGTGACAAAATGTGTTCCTATCATTAACAAAAAGGCAGTCATTGAATTTCTGAAGGATTAATGTTCTTGAGAAGGCATACCTAAGTGTTTAGTCACAGATTGGGGTGGAATTTACATCCCCAGAGATGTTAGATTTGCTGAGTCATCTCTCGATTGCCCACTTCAAAACAGCTCTTTACCCAGGCAGGCCAATGGTCTTGCTGAGAGCATGAACAGGGTTGTGAAGGTTGATAAAACCTTGCTGTGTGAGGCCTTGAGAGAAACATGGTGGCTCACCGTGTCACTCCCAACAAAATAATTTGCGTTATTGAGAGGCCGGAGACCTTATTGCAAGCTTAGCCCTGCTTGGTTGAATTTGAGCACCAAATTAACTAGCAAGTGGTCTGAAGGTGTAATCAGGCACCGTAGAATGCAGCATCAGCACACATATAAAGAGCGGTTTGATGCCAAGAATGGTGCACATGCTGGTGATTGGAAGAGGGTGAAAAATGGTCTGTGTGAAGAGGTGGGTTTGTGAAAAAGGGAAGGTCTAAATTCATGGGTCCATTCCTAATTTCTGAGGTGAGGAAAAATGTTGTTGTAGTAGAATCTGGTAATGTGTGGAGTTTCTCAAGACTCGTAAAAGCTGTGGATCCTCCTGTTCGGTATGAGGGGTGATAAGCTTTCCACTGGTGGCTTAGTGGTGGGACTTGATCCTCGCAGGAGATTTCTTTTGAAGCCTAAATGGCATAAGCATTATGTGATTCATTAGTGTGTCTCTTGTTAATACACTGACCTTGTAAATTTCAGTTCTGGCATCATTACATTGTGCAGCCTATGTATTTTTCCGTTATTCCTGTTACTGCAAGTATTCTACAATGTTTTTTTTCTTTGTTTTGTATTATTGAGGGGGAAGATGTCATATGTTCCGTCAACTTTGCATTACACTCTCCAACTTGATGCTGGTTATGTCACCAGGGATGGAACCATAAGGTTGCGGATGTCATGGGCAGAATGTGGGTAGGGCCTGGTGTTGGTTGCTAGATGGTGAATGATTCGTATTTGTGCTGCTGCCAAAGATTAAATGATGCGATACCGAAGGGGATGATGGACGGAGTGCTTGAGCAAATCGAACACTCACCCCCAGTCAATTGATCTGGGTTTAATCCATCATCATTCTTTTACTCACTCCACCACCCCAGTTCAGACATGGCCATATCCAAATGAGTCTGACCCTGTGCCTCATGGGAACAGTCCAGCCCGAACTGTCAAGCCATGTCTTCCCTGGACCAGAAACAAGCATCCTGGGACCGGTTTCGAATTCATAATCCTCATCAGCCAGGCTATCTTGAATCCAGTGATCGAGTGAGCAAGGGACCCACGTCTGGGCATACCCATGCTCACTACGCCACTAGAGTCAAGCTATCCTGGCTGATGATGGCTGATAGCCAGAAACGGGTCCTAGGATGCTTGATTCCGGTCCAGGGAAGACAAGGCTTGGTTTTTCGGGCTGGTCTATTTCCATGAGGCACAGGGTCAAGACTGATTTGCATAATGCCATGTCTGAACTGGGGTGGCATGGTGAGCAAAATAACGATGGATTAAACCCAGATCTGTGACTGGGGGTGAATGTTTTGCCATTGTGCAACATTCCGTCCATCATCTTGGGTGTTTTGCTCAAAGATTTAATGGCTTATACTTGATATTTCACCAATAAAGATCCTGCCTCTGCCTACCTGTGTCCAGGACTTATTACCTACCTTCACAAGAGGAAGTGTGCAGCGGCATCGTCACACAAGTTAGTGGCCATCTTGGTTGCTCCTTTTGTATTCTTTGGAAGCAGTTACGTTTGCATTGCAGCATACTCACTAGGAAGCATGTAAATATGTAGTTATGTATGTCAGCGGCCATTTTGAGTTCCCGTAATTTTCCAGCTGAAACAGCGGAGTTGGCATTTCAGTGATCCTCTTGTGCTAGCGCGCTGACGCATGATTGAAGCGCATGCTCTTATTTATTTATTTATTTATTGATATATTAACCAGTGTTCAACGGAGTGGGGCAAACAGCCTTCAGATCCCCCAGGAGTGTTCTGAGACTTATTCTCTCTCAACCATTAAGGTACAGCGTGCGTATGTACTACATGCTAATTTTGTTGCATGATTACACAGTGATAGGCACACCTTCTGCCTCGCTTGTGTTCTACGCTGACAGTCTATAGTGCCTCACTTGTTTTCTACGGTGACTGGTACACCCCATTTAGTTTTGGATGACTTGATTTCTGGTACTTAATAGTTTTTGTTGGTGCTGAAAGATTGTCATCTCCTGCTCTGCAGTCTAACTGTGTGTTATTTCCCTTTCCTTACCTTATTATAAGTAATTCTAGGGCAGTATTTCTTCAATTGACTTGGTCTCGACATGACCACCACTTCTGAACTTCCTCATTTTCTTTCAGATAAGGGAGATACTGTACTATCTTGAAAACTTTGGAAATTGATCTTTGACTCCAACCTCATTACCTCGGGTGGCGAGAAATTCTCTGCTGCTCAAAAATGAGCAATTTTACTACACAACTTAGGTATTGGAGGCAGGAACGATTATAAGAGTATGGATAAGATTGAGATTGGGGAGAGGGAAGATCAACCCGGTAATATTTATGACCTGTCTGTCATGATGTTGGAAAAATATTTGGGATCACGGGTGAATGTTGTGTTAGAGAGATGCAGATTTTTCACCAGAGTGCAGAGAAAACTAGAAAAGATTGGTAGTTATGTAGAGGCCTTGAAAAGCTTAGCCCACACATGTGAGTTTGATATTTTATTGGATTCCTTGGTGAGGGACCAAATTGTTAGATGTTCCAATAATTCCAAAGTTCAGGAAAATTGCTCTAAAAAAACCCTTGTTTGACTGATGCTATACCCTTAGTGGAGGTGATGAAAAACACTAGCATGTTGGTGCCTGAGATGAGGGAAGAGAAGACGGAAGATGGTATTCTGGCAGAAACACCTGTAAATGAGGTAAAGGGGAATGAATCTAGCGAAGCATAAAAAGTACTCCAAGTACAAGGAGACTGGCCCAAAGAAAATATAACTCCAAGAGGATCCCAAAGGTGGTGTGTTAAAATGTTTTTGTCGTGGGAGTGATGGGAATGTCTCCAACAGCTCAAACTGTTATGCTAGGTTCGCAACCTGTAACAAGTGTGGAAAAAAGGGCCACTACGCATGAGTGTGGAGAGGTGTGTTTTCTAAACAGAATGTAAATCAGGTGGTTCATGATTAGAACATGTTCATGTTAAGTGTGAGAAGTGATGGGGCGGTTGACGTAGATCCTATTGAAATGCCTGAATGTGTGATAGCAGTGGATAGGAAGAAGGTTCCTGTGTTAGTGGATTTGGGGTCCCCGTACACCGTCATCGGGGCCAAGAATTGGGATATATTATTTAAATTGGAGAAAATAAAACTGCAAGAACCCCATATAAATCCGGTGGGATATTGTGGCAGGAGGATTGATGTCTTGGGTAATCATGTCATAAAGATACAGTTTAAGGAGCGTGAAACTGTACGAAAAGTATATGTAACCCGAAGAGGTGGCACTTTGTTGGCTGAAGACACAAGAGGGACATGGTGATTACCTTGAATCCTAATGCCAAGGACAAGGTGTTGGTAGTTGGCGTGGTGGGTTCTCCAAAATGCATTTTCACAGAATTTCTGAAGGTGTTCAGCAATGATCGAGGTTTGTTGAAGAATTTTGAGCACATAAATATTCTTAAAGCTAATGCTTCACCCTTTGTTTCTAAAGTGAGGAGGGTTCCTTATATGATGTTGTCCCCATTGTAACATCAACTTAACAAACAGAAGCGCAATGGAGTGATTGAGGAGACAGAGAGCTCTGAGTGGTTAGCTCCCATGGTTTTGGTGCCTAAGAATGGTGGAACTGTGATCCGCATGTGTGTAGACTTAAGAGGACTGAACAAATGCATCTGGGTTGACCGGCAACCAATGCCCAATATCTCTGAGACTTTGACCTTAATCAAGGATGCCAAGATGTTTAGTGTTATGGATTTATCTTTGGCATACTAGCCAATTATGTTGCATCTAGACTCCAGGCATATCACTTCTTTTGCATGTCATTTTGGCTTGCCTCTGCCGTGGTGTGCTTCCAGTGAGTCAAGAAGAAGGTTCTTGAGGGGGTTGAATAAAGTGCTGCTCTTCCAGGATGACATATTGGTTTATGGGGGTGATGTACAGGAACATGATGTCATTCTACGGATGGTGTTAGGTCGTTTACAAGAAGCCAGCCTTGTCCTTAAAAAAGAGATGTGTAAGTTCAGAGTGCCAACTGTGATGTACCTTGGGCATACCATCTCGGGGAGGGAATAAATCCATATTTGGATTTGGCAAGCTACATTGTGGGCACCCCTGTACCTGAGAATAGGGATCAAGTGCATTCTTTTCTTGGATTGGCAGAATTGTTCTCTAAGTTTATTCAGAACTTTACCAGTATTGCTCAGCCTCTTAGGTGCCTGTTGAAGAAAGGCAGCCAGTTCTCGTGGACGGAAGATTGTGACCTGGCTTTCAGAATGATCAAATAATGCATTGTGAAGCTGTCTACTCTTGGCCACTTTGATGCTAATAAGAAAATAATTCTGCCCACAGATGCAAGCTTGAATGGTTCGGTAGCTGTCCTAGCTCAGTTGGATAAGAGTGAGCTGAAAATTGTGGCTTTGCCTCTCGTTCTTTGAAGGGGTGGAAGAATGCTTCACGTTTATTGAGGAGAAGCCTTGGCAGTGTAGTTGGGCTATCTTGCATTTGTCGGGTTTGCCTTTTACCACAGGCTCCTCAGCAGAATTTTCTCTTGCAGAGATTCTGAGAATTCCACTCCCAGAATTAGGAGATGGACAGAATGTTTATCCAGTTATAATTTCACTGTAGATGACATTCCTGGCTCTCAAAATTATGCAGGGGACTGTGTGTCCAGGTTACCAGCTAATGTGTGGATCAGCAAGTTTGAAGATGGTTTGGTGAATTGGGTGTGTGAGCCTGCTATGAAGGACGATGAGTGGGAACGAGCTGTAAGTGAGGCTGACTTAGAAAAACTTAACGTGTTTATTATGGAAGGTTGGCCTGACAGGAAAGAGGTACCTGTGTCCCAACAAGGATTCTTTTCTTTCAAGGATGAGTTGTGGTTTGCAGTGACAATATTTTAGGAGGGTGAGAGTGGTACCTCCAAGACTTCTGAGGAAAAAGCTCATGAACATGGCTCATGAGGGGCGTCTTGGCAGAACATGTTTTTTTTTTTGCAGAGTTTTATATAGCGCAAACTAGACCCGAACCGAATCAGGCATCACATCGCTTTACATATTTTTCCAGTTACGTTACATTTTACGTTTCCAGTTACTTTCATTTTTTTTAGGCACGGGGAGATTAAGTGATTTGCCCAGAATCACAGGAGGTTTAGGCGTCGTTATCGAGACTCGAACCCAGATCCCCAGGTCCGAGGTCGAGCGCCCTAGCCGTTAGGCCAACTCCTCTCCCCAATAAAACTAAGGTCAGATTGGAGAATGGTACTGGTGGCCAAGTATGGACCATGATGTAGAAGAGTTGCTCAAGGACTGTTGGCAGTGTGCTAACAGTGATATATACAAGAAAACCCACACTGCTCACCTATATTCTGCTGAGATTCAGGATGAACCTTGGACCAAGTGGGTACGGGACATTGCTGGTCCCTTTGAACTGTTCAATCAGAATGAGCGCTTTGTCGTGCTCTTAGTGGATTATACATCTAAATGAGTGGTGACAAAATGTGTTCCTATCATTAACAAAAAGGCAGTCATTGAATTTCTGAAGGATTAATGTTCTTGAGAAGGCATACCTAAGTGTTTAGTCACAGATTGGGGTGGAATTTACATCCCCAGAGATGTTAGATTTGCTGAGTCATCTCTCGATTGCCCACTTCAAAACAGCTCTTTACCCAGGCAGGCCAATGGTCTTGCTGAGAGCATGAACAGGGTTGTGAAGGTTGATAAAACCTTGCTGTGCGAGGCCTTGAGAGAAACATGGTGGCTCACCGTGTCACTCCCAACAAAATAATTTGCGTTATTGAGAGGCCGGAGACCTTATTGCAAGCTTAGCCCTGCTTGGTTGAATTTGAGCACCAAATTAACTAGCAAGTGGTCTGAAGGTGTAATCAGGCACCGTAGAATGCAGCATCAGCACACATATAAAGAGTGGTTTGATGCCAAGAATGGTGCACATGCTGGTGATTAGAAGAGGGTGAAAAATGGTCTGTGTGAAGAGGTGGGTTTGTGAAAAAGGGAAGGTCTAAATTCATGGGTCCATTCCTAATTTCTGAGGTGAGGAAAAATGTTGTTGTAGTAGAATCTGGTAATGTGTGGAGTTTCTCAAGACTCGTAAAAGCTGTGGATCCTCCTGTTCGGTATGAGGGGTGATAAGCTTTCCACTGGTGGCTTAGTGGTGGGACTTGATCCTCGCAGGAGATTTCTTTTGAAGCCTAAATGGCATAAGCATTATGTGATTCATTAGTGTGTCTCTTGTTAATACACTGACTTTGTAAATTTCAGTTCTGGCATCATTACATTGTGCAGCCTATGTATTTTTCCGTTATTCCTGTTACTGCAAGTATTCTACAATGTTTTTTTTCTTTGTTTTGTATTATTGAGGGGGAAGATGTCATATGTTCTGTCAACTTTGCATTACACTCTCCAACTTGATGCTGGTTATGTCACCAGGGATGGAACCATAAGGTTGCGGATGTCATGGGCAGAATGTGGGTAGGGCCTGGTGTTGGTTGCTAGATGGTGAATGATTCGTATTTGTGCTGCTGCCAAAGATTAAATGATGCGATACCGAAGGGGATGATGGACGGAGTGCTTGAGCAAATCGAACACTCACCCCCAGTCAATTGATCTGGGTTTAATCCATCATCATTCTTTTACTCACTCCACCACCCCAGTTCAGACATGGCCATATCCAAATGAGTCTGACCCTGTGCCTCATGGGAACAGTCCAGCCCGAACTGTCAAGCCATGTCTTCCCTGGACCAGAAACAAGCATCCTGGGACCGGTTTCGAATTCATAATCCTCATCAGCCAGGCTATCTTGAATCCAGTGATCGAGTGAGCAAGGGACCCACGTCTGGGCATACCCATGCTCACTACGCCACTAGAGTCAAGCTATCCTGGCTGATGATGGCTGATAGCCAGAAACGGGTCCTAGGATGCTTGATTCCGGTCCAGGGAAGACAAGGCTTGGTTTTTCGGGCTGGTCTATTTCCATGAGGCACAGGGTCAAGACTGATTTGCATAATGCCATGTCTGAACTGGGGTGGCATGGTGAGCAAAATAACGATGGATTAAACCCAGATCTGTGACTGGGGGTGAATGTTTTGCCATTGTGCAACATTCCGTCCATCATCTTGGGTGTTTTGCTCAAAGATTTAATGGCTTATACTTGATATTTCACCAATAAAGATCCTGCCTCTGCCTACCTGTGTCCAGGACTTATTACCTACTTAATAATATATAGATCCATGCCTTAGGGAAAAATAGGATTTCCTCAAGGGAGCCTTATATATATTGTTGAGAGAATTGTGGGGTTTGCCATTGGTTTAAATTGAAAAAAAATCAAGCTAGTAGTTTATACTGCACTTCCAGAGTGCAGTGGTAAGCTCTGAGCAATGTTGTACTTTGACACACTTAGGGTGGCACTATCAGTACCGCAGCCCTGGGTGAAGACTTTAGCTTACAGGCCCTGGGTACCTTTAGTACCATATAATACAGACTTATAAGTGAGCTAACATATGCCATTTGGGGGGTAGCCAAATCAACATATACTTTGTAAAGAGTTAGAGCACTCTCACTGAGGAATGATTAGCAGGCTTCAGTGCACTCTCAGAGTAAAAAATCCAGCAGCATCAGTCCAAACCTTTTGGGTTGGGCATTCAAAAAGAGGCATTTCCTTACACTAGTCATGGTCACACATTTTATCTTCCTTTCTAGAGCTCTTTATGCATAGATAACAACCACTCTGTTCTGGTACACCCATCTGATGAACTACTCTTTAGTATTCATTCAGTCTGTCCTACAAACAGAGATCCAATGCCTCCAAATATCACACCTACAATTAAGTTACGTACTGTAAATGCTGTGATAAAATGTATTTCAGCCGTAGTAACCCAGTTAAGAGAATTGTCAGATACCACATAGATGTATTCAAAAGCATTTATGTTACAGCCAATAAAATATTATTTTCTGTGTTCAGATGCTGCACGTTTCCTGCTCATTGCCTCATTCAAAACTTATTAAGAAGACAGAACCTACTTTTTAGTGTTAAGTTTATTTTGTACGGAATCTAGGACACCAATGGAAGTCGATCTTTAAAATCCAATTGTCTCCTTTCGTCTCGATGCATCACAACATTCCCCACCCTAAAGGTGTTCTATTTTCCATTTCAATGCCACATTGGAGCAATAAGTCACCCACCTTTAACAATTGGGTGTCTTGCACTGTGATTGATGGCATCTAACTTGATCACATGTACACATGCACCTAAAAAGAATTGCACTTGAGAGCCATGAATGGTGGGCCAATACTTTACTCTGCCTATGTATAATTCAACTTCCTTTTCCTTGGGTTTTTCCTGTAATGTGCACTCAAACAAAAAATTACTTCTATACATTATCTAAGTACACCTGAATGCTTGGAATTATCTGTACTTGTCATAAAATTGTATTTCCTGGATATATTTTTTACTATACATTTTTTATTCAAATCATGAAGCCATTACATTTAGGTGGTTTTCCTGTTCTTTTTTGTCATGTTTGGAAGTCAATATTAATCGTAATCATTGCACCAGCTTTCCCAAGCCAGTTCTATTGGCTTTGACAAAACTGATAAAGATCATGATGTACTTCAGTTTGCCAATGCTCATTTATTACAACAGCCACTGAGAACACAATCCCTCTCTCTCAGGAACTATGTGACACACTAGCAAACCACTTCCACAGCAAGGTATCTCCCATCTTAGGAATTTTGATCCCCAAAACACTGACCTCCTCAGCCTCCTCACTCCAATGGCAGTCTCCCCTGACCAACATCTCACTTCATGGGACCAGTTCACCACACCACAGCCATCATGAACTCTATCCTCTTGAGAGCACCCACCGATCCACTGACCATGCCTCCACCCTCTCTTCAACCTAGGAAGCAAAAAAATCAGTCTCCAACTCACCACCATCCTTATCATATTAATTCGCTGCAGCCACCTTTCCTGAAGCATGGAAACACGCTTAGGTCAGATTGATCCTCAGGAAACCCTCTGCTGACCCCAGTGAACTCCAGAACTTCTGCCCGATCTTGCTCCTCCCATTTCCCCCAAAGTCTTGGAGAAGGCCTTCAACCAATAGCTCACCGAACACCTGGAAAGTAACAACCTGCTAGATGCCTCCCAATCCATTTTCCCAGCCAACCAGAGCACCAAGACAACCCTGTTTGCTGCCATGGACAACATCCACAACCTACTGGACAGAGGAGAATCATCAACTTGATCCTGCCCGACATCTCTGCTGCCTTTGGCACCGTTCCCCACCATACAATCATCAAGAGTCTGCACATGATCCGAATCAAGGGAGACACACCTAGATGGGTTGCATCATTCCTCAGAAGACAAATGCAGAGAATCTTCCTACCCCTTTACCTTGGAATCCATGAGCACCATCTATGACATCCGTCAAAGCTCATCCCTCAGTCGCACCCTCTTCAACACCTACATGACACATCTAGCCGACATCATCAGAACCCATGATATCAACACGTTTGTTAGGCCCTTACCTGTAGAAATCTAAAGTATGGATTGAGCCTGTCTGTCTAGAAGTAGATTTCTGAGGAGCAGCTCCTCAGCCCCAACCCCATCCCCAGGCCAACAAACCTAGGCCTGCTGGTTGGCTATTCAGCTCCCGGGCAGCCCTGAGCCCTCCCCGCACACCTCTCCAGGTCCCTTAAGACCTTGCTGGGTGCATCCCAAAACATTACCCGCCATTTCGGTGAGTTGCATTCTACCTGTGCCCCAGATTGCAGTGAAGCAGCAGAATTCAGGAAGTGGTAGGAATGCAGACTAGCCTATCTCTTTTTTAACAATTTAAAAAATGATTTTCCCTACCGGTGATTGCATCATTTTTTTTATCTTTAACTGTCTTTGACTCTGGTTGTTACAGTTTAAAATTGTAGTTTTAACCTGCCCGTTATTGCATACTTTATCACCAGTTTTGTGTTTAAACTTGCGGGTCTTCCTTGCCCGTGACTGTCTCCATTTTAACCTGTTGAACTGTGGGATTTGCAATCCAAACTCTGCAGTTTTTTCCCTCTCATTCCCCGTGACTATCAGTTTTCCCTCTGTTTTTCTCCCTTGCTCTGTGCTAAGACCTGTATTTTAAGCATTTTGTGTTAGCAAGTGGGTGAAACCAGCAACCCCCCACCCCAGCAACAGGGATATTTCTACATCAGAAAGAGAACAGAGGGTGCTCTGAGACAGCAGGAATCTGCTGTTTAAGCTGTGTTTAATAGGGGCTGTGCACTTTGTTTTTTGGACAGGAGAGGGAGTAAAGTTTTATGCAAACAGTACTGTTAGAGGACACGTTTGTTGGGCCATTACATGCAGAAGTCCAAAGTGTGGATTGAGCCTGTTTGTCTCCTAGGAGACTTCTGAATAGAGGAGCAGCTTCCAACTCCCTGGCCTGCAAACCTTATCTGAGGTCGCTGGGACCTCATATAGTCTGATATTGGTTGTACATGTGTACAGTGATTTGTGGTTGTATCTGGTGTTTCTATTGGATTAGGGATAGTGTCCTCATTGGTTGGGTATTTGGGGGTTCAGATTGGTTTGTCTGTGACTCAATCAATGTAGGGTTGAGACTAGGGCTAGGGTTAGATTTCTATTGGAAATAGGGACTAGGGCTTCCTGTGTGATTGGTTGTTGGGACTAGGGTGGGACTAGGGCTAGGGTTAGGCCTTTAATTGGAAGTAACGATTAGGGCTTCTGGTGTGATTGGTTTCTGGACTAGGTGTGGGACCAAGAGTAGGGTTAGGCTCTCTATTGGAAGTAGGGACTAGGGCCTCATGTGTCATTGGTTGCTTGGACTTGGGTTGGGACTACTGGTAGGGCTAAGGCCTCTATTGGATGTAGAGATCAGGGTTTTGAAACTGATTGAGTGCTTGGACTAGGGCTACAATTGACTATAAGGTCCTGGTCTCCTATTAGTTCTAGAATTTAGGGCTAGTGTTGTCATTGGATAGTGTTAGGGCTAGGGTTCCCATTGGCTGAAGGTCTCACCTGATTAATAGTACTGTTAAATGCCAAGGCTTAGGGCATCTCAGCCTGGGCGTCGAGGCTAAGGGCAGAGAGGACAAGGGCAGTTGCCTGTTTGAGCCTGTTCGAGACTGGTCGGGACTAGGGACAGTAATGCTCCCCATTTTCCAATTCAGTAATACCCAGCTCACACCATCCACATCTACAAACAGAGCAACACACCAAATGTACACCACACACTTACTACAATCCAACACTATGCACAAATCCATGTCTCAGCACCCACTACAAAACCACTCAAACCACACCTTTACACCCTTCTATCCCAGCTACCACAAATCTCCACCTTCACCTTCAAACATTACACAACTCTATCCTATACCACAAACCAATCCACTCCTCACTAAGTCAACCCCATTCCACACCATACTTAACTACATCCCATCCAGACACACACTCCCTGCTCTAATTACTCCTAACAGAACACTTTTTACCACTAACAAACATATATTCAGCCATCCATCATTTGTCCAACCAACACCCTCCTCTTCCTTCTTCCATAATAACACAAACACACAACACATACACTGCACAACACCATACTTTTTGACTCTTGCAACAAACCAGTCTAAGACAAACACTCTTACCTCTACTTCATTCCTTCTTTCACAAAACATACACTATACTCATAAATACATCACCATCCCCTCTACCTTACAACCTCCTCTCACAAACAATACTATACAAACAAATCCATTGCATGAAACAAAAACACCAGGACCTCTTTTCAGTTCTCCTCAGAAATAAAACATATCAGGCAAACCAACACAACAAGATCTTCCAAACGCAACACCTCATAATACTTACCATCACAAAATACAAACATACACACACCTTTCAAAATACACAAAGGAACAAACACCAATCCCAAGGTTTCTCTATTCTACCACACCTCACACAGATACAGCAACAGAGCAACTCTCTTCCAACATCCTCTCATCCATTTGGACAATTTAGAACCTTACTACATGACCCACAATCTGCACCTACACACGCAGACCCATCAAAATGCCTTCTTAGCATGCTGGATGTGGAACTTGATACAGAACAGCTACACGATTGCTATCCTTACACACCTAACACCAGCACTAATAAAACACTGGCTACAAACCCACACAATACTAATCACTCTTCTACAAAACAGCCTCACTATCACCAAAGCCCTTTCTCTAAACTGTCTATTAATAAATGTGTGATCCCTCTCAAAAACAAATATCACTTCTATGACCTTCTCACCAATGCAAAACCAGACATGCTATTCGTAACTGGATCACGGTCGGGAGATGATATGGCTCCAGTCCTGCATGAAGCCGTTCCTCTAGGCTATCAAACGATGACCCAAAATCTTATAGGCAAAAAAGGAGGTGGTCTAGCTGTTGTGTTCAGGCAAACATTACATATCACTAAATTTGACAACATCACCATAAAGAATTGTGAGGCTATTCTCACCAGACGCAATCCTACAGCGTCTTCCTCCTGTAACTTGCTGCTCCTTTACAGACCACCACCTAGCAAGGCGACATTACCAGATGCACTTTTAGAAACAGTTTCAAACCTGTTAACAATACACTCAAACCTATGCATTCTGGGTGACCTTAACATTTGGTTTGACAAACACATTATGACCCATCCAAAAACAATAATTACTGGTCTAGACGTACTAAATCTGCATCAGCTTGTCCACAAACCCACACACATCGCTGGACGTATCCTAGATGTCTTTTTTGCTAATACCAAACTAGTTACCTTTCAAACTATAACTCCAATCACATGGTCAGACCACCACTTGCTTGCTTTCCAACATAAAACAATGCTAAGCGACTCACCTAAAACTACCTTACATCCATCCACCTATCGGCTGTGGAACAAACTCCATTTGGAACACTTAGAAACACAACCAACATCCAGTACAAATCTGGAAACAATAAATTCTGTTAAAAAACAATATGAGTGGTTACGGGAAGTTTTCGACATCCTAATACCACTCAAAACCACACAACAGACAAAAGAAAAAAAGCGCCTTGGAGAAACATAGATATAAAAGACATAAATAAACAAATTAGAATGCTGCAACATAGCTGGATCAAAACAAACGCCAAACAAGACAAACTTCAACTACAGAAAATTAACTGATTATACAAGTCAGCTATCAAAAAAGCTAAGAAAAGGAACTATTCAGACAGAATTCAAAATGCTAAATATGCAAATAGAGGGCCATATGTATCAACATACCCTTTTGCGATTTCTTAATAGGGATTTTGAAGGAATCGCTATTTAGAAATCGCAAAATGGTATGTATGTAGAAAAACGCTATTTTTTAACGATTTCTTAAAATTCCTTAACTGCGATAAGCAAATTGCTAATCGCAATTCAGAAATAATTTCTTATTCATTTCTTTGGGCCAGGAGGCCCATATGAATAAATGTGAAATTATTCTCAATTTGCGATTCGCAATTTGCTAATCGCAAATTGAGAATAATTTCAAGGGTCCAGGGGTGTCCAAAGGACACCCTGTTGCACCCCTGAAATAAGCATGGCTGCACATGTGGTGCACATACATGCCCTAAGGGCATGTATGTGCATCACATGCCACTTTGAAAAATGCAAAAATTGGCATTTTTCAAGAAAATCGCAAATTACCACCAACTTGAAGTTGGTGGTAATTTGCGATTCCTTCGGGACAATTAGCAATATTTTTTTTGTATCATACATTGCATTTAAGGAATCGCAAATTTGGCGATTTCTTAAATGCAATCGCAAAAGGAATCGCAAATTTTGCGATTCCTTTTTTTAAACCACATTTTGCTTAATACATTCCATTTAGCAAATTCGAATGCGACTTTGCTTGATACATATGGCCAAAGTATTCTATAAAATACTCAATGAATTTCGCAAATCAAATTGCCTAGAAGGAACCCATACTGTTACTCAAGATTACATAGACAAACTGGCAAATCATTACACTGACAAAGCAGACACGTTAGACTCATACTTAAAAGAGACACAGCACCAGCACTAACCCTTTGACAAAAAAACAAAAAGAATATTCTAACCCAGCCTCTCCGTTCTTTCCAACACTTCTCACACAATGAATTTATTGCCCTGGTCAAAGCAAGCAGGCCTGTTGGCAGGACTTCTGACTCGTGTCCACCACAAACTTTCCAGACAATATTTTTAACAACCTCTGCTGCCCCTCCAGTAAGAAGAATCATCAACGATTCCTTAACTACCGGAATATATGTAGAAAAACTCAAAAAGTCATACATACGCCCTTTATTGAAGAAAACAAACCTGGACCCGCTGAGCCCTGACAACTACAGACCCATTACAAATGGACCTTTCATGGGCAAACTGATAGAAAGAGCAGCGTTCACCCAGATGTCACAATTCATTGAAGAGAATGAAATACTTTCAGAATTCCAAACAGGCTTCTGTCCGGGAAGAGACACTCCTTGAAATCTGGGATGACCTGAAGACCACAGTAGACCGCGACGGGGTTGCTGCGCCTTCTCCTCTTGGACCTCTCGGCTGCCTTTGACACTATTGACATGACACTCTGAAACAAAGACTCCATGAAGCCGGCATATAGGGGACTGCTCTAGACTGGATCGCGTCCAACCTTTGAAACAGAACTAATGTCATCCATACACCACCTTTCTCATCCAAACCATACTCAACAAAAGCAGGGGTCCCTCAAGGATCAATTATCTTGCCCATGCTTTTCAACATCTACATAAAATCATTACCGGTACTGATCAATCAAATTCACCACACGTGCTATAACTATGCAGATGACACACAAATACTCTTTCAAATGGAATGCTCCAAAGATATTGGAAACTCCCCAATTTGCAGTTGTCTCAGAGCTATGGATCAATGGATGACTTGAAGCCACCTCAAAATGAATGCTTCCAAAATGGAAATACTCAAGTGTGGTGATTGGAAACATTATGACCTGCTTGCCGCCTGGCCTGATGAACTGGGATCCCCACCAAAATTATTGCAGGAAGTAAGAAGCCTCGGAATGACCATGAGCTCCAAGCTTTCGATGAATGCCCAAGTGGACAAACTATCAAGATCAAGCTTTATCACTATAAAAACACTTCCATCCCTCTGCAGCCTGTGAGTTTGAGGGCACCTCAGCTACCAGCAGGAATCATGGCAGGAGCTGCTAGCGTCATTCTCAAGCACCTGGAGATGCTTCAAAATCAAGCACGGGCTCCAGCAGCGTGGGTCCAGCTTCCAGTTTTCTGCAGCCTGTGCGTTTGGGGGTACTTCAGCTACCAGCAAGAATCGTGGCAGAAGCCGTTAGCGTCATTCCCAAGTTCCTGGAGGCATGTCAAAATCAAGCGCGGGCTCCCGCAGTGTGAGATGCGCATGGGCTTGCCCGGGCTAGGCCCAGGCCAAGGGCGGGCCCATACACGCCCTTCGGAGCCAAGAGGAGACTGGGCTGCGCCCCCCAATGTCACCCGGTTGGTAACTGCTCTAAAATGGTTAAAAAAAAAGAACGCCGCCAGCTTGGGGAGAAGGAAAGCAGCACAAACATCGACAGAGGAGGTAAATCTTACATGTCTGGACAGATTTTGGGCAAAAGCCTTTTCCTCAATCGCTATAGAAATTGATTGCGTGAAGAGGAGATTATCACGGGATACTGACAATGTATTAAATAAGGATATTCCATCTAGTCAGGCATCTAGTGTGTTGGGGATAGGCATGGATGTGGCGAGCCCTTTTTTACTTCCATCCAAGGCAGAGCTACCACTTTTGTCACCAAGTTCAGGTACATTTCCACCAGAGGCACTGATTTCATTGGATGTGGCACCAGTGTTAAAGAGAAAATGGGGCCCCCCTGAAAAACCCACTTCCAAATACCTCAAAGAGACCAAGAAAAGCCAAAACGCTTCAGAAAGTGTAACAGATGGTAAAATATTTTTTTTTTACGAAGAGCCAGGTGTCCCATGTATGGCCCTGAATATGGATGCACTTATGAAAAAATGTAAGGTACTTCTAGCTCCCATAAACCAGCGTCCAGAATCAATTGAAACAGCTATAAGAGTATTAACAACTCTAAGATGTATCCCTCAGGGAGAGGGTGTGACTATGGAAAATGGCCAAGGGCAGCCACAAAATTATATAGGAGACGCGCGTATTGAAAACACGCATGAAACATTACAACAAACTCAAACTCATGGTGTGTCCATAGTAGCCCAGATGTTGGCGTGGGGTGGTGTTGCTTATCTTCCATCGGCCCCTTCTGAGACCCAAAATCAAGGCTCAGTGACAGTGTCCTATTTAAACTCGGCTTCAAGGCTAATGGCCCAAGAGACCTTAGGCTCAAGGGTGGATGTCCCTAATCTTTCACCAAGGGAGGATGAAGGACCAAGGCTAGATTTCCCTCCAGATGCCTGTCCTTATGTATTCATTTTAGCAAACACGCCAACTCTAAAAAAAGATCAAAAAGACACCACCATTCAATAACTTCACAAAGCACGCCATTGGATCAACAAAACTGAGAATGCTTGGGTTGAGGACTATTGTAATATCCTAATAGCGCGCAGGGAATCCTGGCTCGGAAAGCAACCAAAATCTATTGCAGTGGACAGTGTTTTCTTATCTCTAAAATCCCCAGCTATGGCTAAAAACCTATAACAATTGTTACCTAACAATCCTTAAGAGCTGATTCAAATATTGGTGTAACCCATTGTTTTTTTCATAAACTGTCATTGTGCTAATTTGGCCAAATTGGACATAGAGCTCAAAATTCCACCGCTAATAGAGTGAGGCCCCAATTACATTTAAATCACAGAGGAAATGCTACACCTTTACTATCGACCTCAAATCATTTTATGGCATTGACGGATATGGAGGTCTGCGATCGACTGTGTTATATGAAGGAAGTCCAGATTGTAGCGAGGGTTGGGTTCCGGGAAAGCTTGATTGCTAAAGTCCCCCTTACTAAAGACATGAATACATTCACAGCCATCACATGGAACATTGCAGGACTAGGGCAGAAATTGTTGAATCAGGACTGGCTAAAATATATTTGTACGTGCAACCTTATATGTTTGTAAGAGCCCTGGACAGTGGGCCCCCGTCAGCATAGATGGATATAGGTCATACCATACTCCTGCAATTGCCACAACTGGAGGAAGGGCAAAGGGTGGCATTGTGACTGTTTAAAAGAATACTTTGAGATTTAAAGTTTTATCTTCCTACGAGTGTCAATATTTTAATATGTTACACCTTAAAGGTCCTGATGGCAACACTATTTTATTGATTAATTTTTATAATAATTCATTTGGAAGTGAAATGTTTAAAGTTGTGCAACAGTGGAGGAAAATATGAATAGGATAGTAGGTTTAAGCGAGAAAGAGCCAATGGTGCTTTGGATAGGAGATTTTAATGTACACCTTTGTCCTGCTGTATTAACCCCAATCTGTGGCCTTGTAGATGAACTTGGGAGACCAAACATTCACTTTACCCATAACCCCTATGGGAAAGCCCTATATAAACTTATTTTTACAAAAGACCTGGAGGTCATAAACCCACGATCGGAATCAACAGGTCTTCAGCAAGAAACTTTCTGTTCCTCCTCATATTGTTCCATAATAATAATAATATTAATAATAATAAACGAATTTATAGAGTGCATGGTAACACTCGGCCAGTGTGTCCCCGCGCTGTGGTGCGAAACTGCTACAACCCCTACCCCTAGCCTAGCCCAGCATGCCTATCCTGTAGGGAAAAGATACGCTTTCAGATTTTTCCGGAAGATAGCTTCCGAGCCCTCCAGCCGGAGGCTCACAGGATGCTTGTTCCAATGCTGTGCTGCCAAATAGCGAAAAGAGCGGCAGCCCATCCTAGCTTTCTTAATGGCAGGGACACACCTGGCCCATCTTCAACAATCTCAGTTGGCGTGTTGGGGAGTAGTGCATCAATAAATCAGACAGATAGGATGGACACGTCCCTTGAATGATGCGATGGCAAATGCACAGTGCTTTAAACAGGACTCTCTCCCTCATCGAAAGCCAGTGCAGGGAAGCTAGCGCCATCCTTGAGGAGGCCCTCCAAGGGAGCATAAGAACCGGCCGAGCAGCTGCGTTCTGTATAACTTGAAGCCTTTGCATACATTTACCCGTGGCCCCCAGATACAGAACATTACTATAATGAAGGTGTGAGGTTATCAGGGCATGCACCATGGTTTTTCTGGCTGTGGTGGGCAGCAAATCCAGGGTTTTCCGGAGGCTCCTCTTGACTCCGAAACAGACCCCTGCAACCCGCCTGGTGTGATACTCAAAGGATAGCTTCGTATCAAGCCAAACCCCTAAGTTCTTTGCCCGATCGCAGAGCATCGGGGTGGGCCCCAGACTCAGCAGCCACCATGCCAATGACCACACCGACGGGGCTCTCCCCACCACAAGCACCTCGGTCTTACTGACGTTCAACTTCAGGCAGTTATTTGCCATCCATGATGCAAGGTCTTGCATGCAAGCCATAAAATTGGAGGCTGACAAATCCTGTTCTTATGTCAGGGAGACCACCAGCTGAGTGTCATTGGCATAGGACACAACCCTGATCCCAAAACCATCTGCAATCTCCGCTAAAGGTGTAACATAGAGATTAAACAGGGTCGTGCTCAGGGTTGATCCTTGCGGTACTCCCTGTTTCAACTTGATGACCCTGGAATAGTGAGAGCCCTGCCTCACCTGAAAGCTGCGATCGGACAAGAAGGATTTCATCCAGCTCAATGCACTCCCTGACACTCCTCCTTTCCTCAGACACTGAAGCAAGGTATGGTGAGCAACAGTCAAAGGCGGCACTTAAATCCAACAGGATTAAGGCCGCCGTCTGTCCCTCGTCCACGTATTTCCTGATGGTTTCCATGGTGAGTAACAGGGCTGATTCCGTTGAGTGGAGTGCCTGAAAACCAGACTGCGTGGGATGCAAAAGATTATGTTTCCCAAAATGCCCAGTAAGTTCTGTATTTACAACCTTCTCTGCAACCTTTGCAAAGTAGGGGAGTAGAGAGATTGGGCGAAGATTATTAAGTTGATCTGGACTAATGTGCGGTTTCTTAGGTAGCGGAAGGACTACTGCTTCCTTCCATCTAGCTGGCACGGTCCCTGTCATGAAAGATAATTCCAATAGGTATCTAATGCATGGCTCAAGAGTTCCAATGCGCCCTCCAAGTACTTTAGGGGTGGCAGGGTCTCTTGGAGAGCCCGACTTAAAACTCATACATATTTTCGTTAACAGCTCTGTAGGGGGAACAATAAATCTATCAATGCATTTCACCTCTGGAATGTGCCCTGCTTCCCCAGGGATCTCATGATCGAGTCGAGTAGAGTCAGGGAAGGTGGAGTAAATACATTTTCTCAACCTTATCTGCAAAGAAATTCACCACACAATTACATGATTCCTCTGAACCAATTGCTGGCACTGCTGTTGTTGCTAGGGATGACATTTCTTTGTAGACCATAAACAGCTTCCTTGCCGAATTCTCTGCCGCCCCACTTCTTTCCTGGTAATACAATGCCTTTGCCCTTTTAATAAGCCCATGATAGCCCTTCAGAGCGACTTTATATTCCCTCCTGACCTGGTCCGAGAAGTCTTTCCTCCACCGCCTTTCTAGGTGTTTACAGTCTGCTTTAGCAGTTCTCAAGGCGTTGTTATACCAGGGAGCAGATTGTTGTACTCTCCCCGGTCTTGGATGCATCCAGGGAGCAGTGCTATCCAGTGCCTCTGTTATGCGGCTATCTAAATTTCTGCATGTGCTTTCGACATCTGTTCCCCCCGGCAGCCCACCCTAAGAAAGAGCGCTGTTAAACTTCTCCTGAGAGAAGCCAGCCCACTTCCGGCATTCTGTGTCCCTCTTGGATATCATCTGTACCTCTAACCCCGACAGCCTCAGCCCAAACGGGACCAGGAAATGTTCTGACCATGGGACAGGGAGAGGAGGGTTCACCACTATGTCCTCCCAGTTAGCAAAAATGGGGTCAAGCAGATGGCCCAGATGGTGTGTGGGGAATCAGATTTTAGCGTCAGTTGTAGGGTCGCCAATTCTTGGCACAGCTCCCCGGCCCCCACATTCTTTGCATCATCGAAATGCAAGTCTAAGTCGCTAAGCACTAAAAGTTTTTCGTAGCGCAGTGCTTGTTGCAAAACACATTCTATCAGGCTAGGGGAAAAGCGAGTAGAGGGTCCAGGCGGTCTATAGATCAGGAGCCCTTTCAGGATGTAGTTCGTAGCCACCCTAATTGTGAAGAACCCAGCCTCAGTATCTGCAATGGTGACCGGCAGTAGGACACATTGGATGGTGTGTTTGAATATAATCGCCACCCAACCTCCTCTACCAAAGCCCCTATCAATCCTAGTGATCCCGTAACCACTAGGAAGTGCCTCTATGATCTCTGGTGCGGAATCCTCCTCCAGCCACGTCTCAGAGAGGAACATTACATCAACCTGCCCTTCTAAGAGCTGGTCAAATACCTCCAAACTATGCTTCCCAAGTGATCTGCAGCTCAATAGGCAGCAATTCATAAGTGAGCTCACCACATTAGCCTCAGCTAGACTGGGTGAAAACCTTAACAATAGGAAAGTGGAATTCTTGGGTTTCAGTGACCATGCAGCTATAACCATGCTATTTCCATGCAGCTATAACCTCCCTCGAGCCTCGGGGCTCGAGGGAGGACACAGCACAGTGAAGACACCCAGACCGAAGGCCTTACAAAGGGAGGTGAGAAGGTTGTGGGGGTGGGGATGTCATGAGGCCCTGTATCCAGCTCCGGGGCCGCGTGATGACCGTGTCCAGAAGGGCAGGGACTAGACGGGCCACCCAGATCTTCCCACGCACCTCTAAAAAATCAAGACATATCCAGTGGGCCAGCCAGAGGTTATGTGCAGGGAAGTAGGCCGGTGAAAGCAAAGGGCCATGCAAGATGGAGACATAGGGTTGGACAGGTGGCAACCCTCTGGGAGACTGTAGAGTTCGGGCAGCTCCTAAACCGAATTTCACTGCCCTGAAAGAAAAACGTGGTGGACATGCACAAACTGTGAGAGCAGAAGCAAGCTGCACCCCAATGTGGGGCAGGACACTTTAGTAGGATGTAGAAATAAGACTTGCTCAGCATACATTTCACAACAAACACCCCCCCGAGCGAGTCTTAAATGGGTACCAGCTGTTTCTAACTCCAAGGTCAGAATCCCTTGCGTGACCCTAAGTGGCTGCCACCGTTTTCCCTACCACCGTACTCCGACCAGACCTTGAACACATCCCCCATTGACCTAAAAGGCATCCCCAGCTTCTTCTCTGGTTTGTTTTTACTCCCTCCCCCACCTCCTTCTTTTACCTCTATCCTCTAGTGGGAACATGATCTTCCACTACTTGACTCTGTTACTGTAGCCTATATATCTATTCAAAAAGTTTTTTCCCGAACGTTGAGACCTGAGCAACATGGCTGATGCCCGGTGGAGTTGCTAGACAGCTAATGAGGATATTGGCCATGGTTTCCCCCTCGACTGTCACCTACCCAGCCGGACATTGGCCACAGTTCTTCCTCGTCTCCCTGCTATGGCTCCTTCCTCCCCTCCTTTCCTGCAAATTCTCTCAACCTCGTTGCTTGTTTACTGTACCTTACTACACTATTGTAACTGATGGAACTTGTAACACAATGTTCCTCTGGTTAAGCGCTCTGATAACTCCAGGTCTAGCCAGTGCTATATAAACTTCTCAAATCAAATAAACTCAAAACTGGTTTTCCTGAACGCTGAGACCTGAGTAACATGGCTGATGCCCGGTGGAGCTGCTATACAGCTAAGGAGGAGTTTGGCCCTGGTTTCCCCTTTGACCGTCACCTACCCAGTCGGACATTGGGCACAGTTCCTCCTCATCTCCCTGCTATTACTCCTACCTCCCCTCCCTCCTACGAAGTCTTGCAACATTGTTTATGTGTACTGTACCTTACCATGCTCTTGTAACTGATGTAACTTTAAACGCAACAATCCTAAATGTAAAGTGCTCTAATACCCTCTTGGGTCAAGTTTGCTCTATATAAAACTTTATAAATAAATAAATGAACTGGCTGGGTATTTATGGCATTACCTTTTCACATGTAAAACCCTCTATAGCAAGAAAGAATGGGATAACACTTAGCTGGGGGTGCATTGATAAGACTGTTCTCATTCCCCAGGTAGTCTCAAGTACAATTAACAAAATAGAAAAATGCCTTGGCCTAAATTAGGACCCAGGGTCTACCATTGAGGCCTTTGAAACTATCTTGCAAGAGGGGAAAATGAATCTCTTTAAGAGAGGTGGCACAAGCAAACCCAAGGGACCGAAATGGTTTGATTGTGATTGCACTAAAGCACTTTCTGAACTCCGTCGATCACTCAAGATTGTACCAAAAGATCCCTGATTTGTGAAACAGGCCCGCCTATGTTGTTTGGTGGCGAGGAAGAACAGGTTCAAGGTACTGAAAGAAGAAGCCTAGGACAAATTACTGGTTGCATCAATCACAAATAATGTAAGGGATTTTTGGTTAATGATCGAAGCCCCATTTTCAAAATCGAACTCCAAACCTAATTTGGACATGCAGGTTGATGAGGACTCTTGGGTGGCGCACTTTAGTAACATTTTTAACGCCCCACCAGCGAGTCCCGGGTTTGTCAGTGCATCAGCTGGAGAGTTGGCTTCCTTCAGCACTTGCGGGAGCGAGCTGCGTCGTGCAAGTAGGTAGTCGAACTGCACCGAACCACACCGTGCTTTGCCATAGCAAGTGAAGGTTTGTTTATACCTTGAAGGTGTTAAGGAATGCCAGCTTTGACATACAGTCAGGCATATGAACGCCATGAATGAACCCCTAAGGAATAGATGTTCATGCATAATATATGAGTTCTTGGAGAAATCAATATCCAAGCAAGGGGAAGTCCCTAACGGTTTAAGAGTCTGGTTTTCCAAGAAATCGCTGTGACGTAGATGAACGGATGGAAGTAGCCATGCCTCTATTGTGGTAGCATTGACTATGCCTAAATAAGGACTGGATGTCTATGCCTATATAATGGCAATGCGAATTATACCTATATAAGGGCATGAATCGGGAAATTCATTCGGAATCTAAAATCGAACACAACACTCACTCCACTTTCTTATGTACGACGTTACTAAATTCTAAACATGTTTATCATATCTAAAACATATTTACATGGAGTGTGAAAACCCACCCGAAATACATAAAAATGCATTAAAAAATGAGTGTACACATAATGGATGCATAGGTGCTATACGCATTTAAGCAATGTTTCATTCTAAGCATATATTTGACATTTGAACGTTAAGGGAATGAATCATGAAAATATACATTTATGAAATGGCTCGTAAATGCAGAAGAAAAAAGGTGCCGCAGCCATTTCATGTCAGAACAGACAAAAGTCATATATCGTCTCTGGAAGTACTCAAATAAATCTTGTTCTCCATGAATAGTTCTACTATAAGCAGATTACTTGTGCCAAAAAATGAAAAAATACAAATCTGGAAAAAAAATTAATCATAGGAAAGAGTTCCAAAGTTAGTATTTTGTTTTGGAAAATGAAGGTCAAATTCAAAGTCTCTCAAAACACTGTGTGCCAAAATCAAAAGTCAGTGTTAGGGCTTGGAGAAAACATGAAATCTTCTATGTCTGTTGACAAAAAGTCATTTACCATTGTAGGCTAAAGTTGGATTACCTCGTTTACAACATTAACCGCACATAGATGAGAAAAATCGCCGTCAGCATTGGCCACATTAGCAATGTTCGTACTGGATGATATCTGCACGCCTGTTTCCTCTCGTACCTCAGCAGTTGAAATTTGCGTCTGTGAGATCTCAATGAATGCCGTCATCAGAATTGGTAGCCCCTGGGGACAACACTGCGCATGGGCCGTTACCGGGTCCAGCAAAGTATCAACATCCATTGGCATGACTGATGGGAGTGTCAGACAGGTGTCTAGCACGCATTGTTCTCTGCAAAGCAGGCAGCGTAGAACAGGTAAGATGCAATCTTGCCAAATTGGTCTGAATGACAGAAACCATGTGGTATTTAATTCTTGTAGACGAGGTAGTCCCAAAATTTGGACGATGCGCTCACAACACTTCATCGTCAGTAGAGTTGTCTCCATGGAGAACTGGGTGCCGGTGGTGAATTGGCTTGCCATATCGCAGCAGTAGGAGCAAAAATAGTATCCCTGCAACAAGTGCCAAAAGGAAGGGCAGTCCGCAAAACACAGAGTGCACAAAGTTGGGAAATATTCTTAGGACTGTTTGAAGAGATGCTAACAGTCCAGAAAATACGTCCTTAAATACATGTACAATACCGCTCGTATCAGACATGTTTAAGATATGACTTAACATTTCAGAGACATGTATAGGGCAGTGTGTGGTTAAGAGGACATGTATCTTGGCAGAAGTCTTTGCGACTTGTAGATCATAAGTTACTTTGGCCAAGGTCAGTGGCACAGTTTTTTGCAAAAGAATGGCTTTCATTCTGCTTAAAGTATCAATTCGTATAGAAGAGATGTTCAGTGAAGGCCATAAAAGCGACTCCCTGTCTGTCTTGATTTTAGGAAACAATACTTGCATACAGCAAGTGACCCTGGCTGACACAATCACTAGATATGGTATACCTAGCAACATACCACAGCAGCTGGGAGCATTCAACATGAGGAGGATGTCACTGACCATGTCATGAATGATGTAATATGTGACATCATCACCAGTGGATTGCGGGCGCGAGATTTACAGTTAGTACAACTAACTATAACGGAGGAATTTCAATGTTTTTGTAAGAGTGAAATGTCCAGCTAACTATAACACCCCTAAAACCTATGGTTTTTTCAGTGAATATATATATATATATATTACCTACTGGCGGTCGCCAGTAGGTATATATAGTTAGGATTTTTTCCCTATGGGATTTTTGAAAATTCTAAGTCTAATAACTTTGGCGTTTGTGGACGGAATTGGCTGAAATTTTCAGGAAAATTGAACATTTTGTTTCTGAGCAGCCCCTGGAAATTTGGGGGAGGTTCGTCCAGGGGGGGTCGAGAAAAAAGGGGGTCCCAAAACGTGTTTTTAACATTGAGTTTTCCATAGGGCGGTTGGCCTCACTTTTAGCCTGAACGGCTGAATGGATTTGCACGAAACTTGGCAAAATTGTAGGGACTGGTAGTCCGATGTGCCTTTTGTAGGTCTCAATATATGTGCTCCAGTGGATTTTGAGAAATTAACGTTTAAAAAAAGATATATATCTGTAAGCGCGCTCCGGGCAGCGCCCCGGTTCGCGGACCTTACGCGTACCGGAACTTCGCGTAGCGAAGCTGATTGGTTCTCCGGTGTCTGTCAACATTCTAAACAGTCCGGAGCGGCCGCCATCTTGTCTCTCGGTAGGATTGGGAGACAAGAGGAGGCCAAAACAAAGGGGGGAAATACCATAAGGGGGCATAGTAGATCCTCCCTGACCCCCTAGGTTTAATGTGGAGGTTTTAAAAGGGCCCCGCGGGGCAAAAAAAAATATTATAAAATAACCATAAGGGGGCATACTAGATCCTCCCTGACCCCCTAGGTTTAATGTGGAGGTTTTAAAAGGGCCCCGCGGGGCAAAAAAAAATATTTTTTTTTTTTGTTTTTTTGCGTGGGTAGCGCCCGGTCCGCGAACCGGGAAGCGTTCTGGGCAGCGTACTGCAATGAAAAATGAATGATAGACTTTTCAAATACTGTATGTTAATTGATTGTTGGTTTTGTTGATTATTTTTTATTTTTTTTTATTTTTCAAGCAATTATTTATTATTGTGATTGTGTTTAAAAATTTAATAACATTTCTAACATTTCACTGTCTGAAATGTCGTCATTTTCATTGAACATAGCTTGTAATCTATGAGGGTGTAAAATGTCCTCATTTTGAAGGAGGTCATCCACTGCTTGCACACATTGCAGTAGTTCTTGGTCCCAAGTTTCATCCATAAATTCTATATAATTTGGATCAATTAATTCTTGGCTGCTCTGTTGCAGGACAATTTGAAATGAAACTTTCTGTTCGCCTTCCATGTTGCCTGAAATTTGGATAAAAAAAATATATATTAGTAGAGATAGGGCACTGTTGGGATTAATTTTAGATAGGCATTTTTTAACAGAGAATTTATCTTTGGGCAGTGTATAGTATCAGAGTGGAAGTAGGAATATAAAAAAGTGTATGTGATTTAACGTAAGTAAATTCATAATTATAAAAGAGAAGCCTAACTCCATCCATAACTATAACAGAGAAGTCTATCTAAATCTATAACTACTACAGAGGGATAGTATATAACTATCAGAAAAAGTTTACCATATTAATTGATAGTGCACAATATAGTTCAGTTTTTAAAATAACAACTTACCTTTAGAAAGAAGTTGAAGTGATTAGTGAAAATCCAATTGAAATGTACACCAGGAAGTAGTAGTCAAAATGGCTGTGTTTCATTCTCTTCTTTTATATATATTCAGGTACATAACCAATCAAATGTCAGGTAAAAAAAGTAGAAAATGAAAGTAACATTTTAATTGGTTGTCAATTCCAACACTTCAGATGTGTTTTGAGAAGTAATTTACCTCAGGGTATTTAGAGAGGTCTACAGGCTAAATGGCTAAATGGAATTCCAATCAAATTTGTGAAAATGGTAGGGATTGGTATGTAGTATGAGCTAATCTATATTTGGTGAAATTGTCTCCAGTGGCTTTTCTGTAAACTACTTTCCCACCTTTTTTGATGGTGCGCTTCCCAGGGAGCGACCCAGTACGCGAACCGTTGAGCGCCCCGGTTCGCGAACCTTAAGCGTTACGGGAGTCCACCATTTTGTGTTTCGGTCGAATTAAGATACAAAATGGAGGGCAAATAATGTTCAGAATGGGTAGAAGGGGGCACGGTAGACTTATCTTGACCCCCTAGGTTTTGTGAGGGTGGCTGAGGAGGCTTATATGTGTGAAAAAAAACCATTTTTTAAAAAAATTTCGCGAGGTTAGCTCCCGGTTCGCGTACCGGGTAGCGCCCCGGGGAGCGTACTTTGTGGAAAATTAGTGAAAAAAGTTAGAGTAAAATAATAATTGTGAGTGATCAGATGTAGGGTAGCTCTGAGAAGAGCTTTTGGGTTTATGGTACATTTAGGTACTTATAAGTAGATACCAATGCACAGTCTTAAATTCAGAGTGAAAATTCTGTTGCCCTCATCTGAGAAGTGAACTCCATCTCCTCTGTAGATATCTTGCATGTAGTAACGCAAGTTATTGTTATACATGGAGCCCATTCCATGGTCTCTCATGTAAGCTGAAACAGATTTGTTTACATGCTTCCTCGACTTCTCAATTTGTGGACAAAATTGGTTTGATCACCTCCATTTCTGTCTTTGGCATATATTTGAATATACCAAGGCAGTCTGAGGAAAAAGTGCCATTAATTGCTCAAAGGTGTCCTTTAAAAGCATTTCCAGACCTACCCCAGTCAAAGTGCCCAAATCATTACCTCCACAGTGCACAATTAACAGGTCAGGTTTGGGCAAATGCATAAAGGTTTTCACCAATGGTATCACTTGGTGACATTTTAATCCTCTGTGGCCAAACCACTTAATTTCCACATCTTGTAAATTGAGGTTAGGTAATTTTCTGTTCTCAGCATACCTGTGAGCCCAGTGGATATAACTATGTCCAACAATCCAGACAGAAAACATGGTGAGAGAAGGTTCTCCTGCAGTCAGATGAAGTGTGGCAATGAAATGGCAGTTGAAAAAATGAGAGTTTAAAATGAAAAAAACTGTGGAGTTTCTGTGTTCATGAAGCAGTAACAGTGATTGGTGGATTTTGATTGCTGAAAACAGAAAGTTAGGGTGCATGGATGAGTTATTTGAAAGATGTATTTTGAATGGTCAATAAAAAATCATTAAATGAAAGAATGCACTGGATTCTACTCTATTTAATATATACATGACTCCACTTGAAAGAGTGGTCGCCCCCTCGGGGGTGAAGATCATCAGTTACGCTGATGATACTCAGCTGGTGGTTGGCCTCACTCAGCTGGCGGAACAACCCGAGGTTTTACACGATTGCCTCGCCAATGTTTATCGTTGGATGTCTATCTCTGCCTTAAAGCTCAATGGAGGTAAAACCGAGCTGATGCTCCTGGGCAATCCCAGTCCCTCCATCATTGCAACCTGTTGGCCTCGGTCTCTTGGCGACCCACCATCCCCCAAGAAGGAGATCAAGTCCTTGGGAGTATGGTTGGAAGAAGATCTGTCCTTTAGGACTCATGCCAGGAAGACCGCAGGAGTTTGCTTTGGCTTACTGAAATCAGCCCGAAAGGTGCTACCTTTGCTTCCTGATCCAGCAAGGAAGCTGTTGATACGTGGCCTAATTCTATCGAGGCTCGATTATGGGAATGCGCTGTTTCTTGGTGCCCCCGAAGCGACCTTCAAAACCCTCCAACAGGTGCAAAACGCAGCTGCGAGAATCCTTATGGATGTTCCCAGACGGCAGTCTGCTGCTCCTGCCCTCAGAGCGCTTCACTGGCTCCCCGTGAAGGAGCGGGTGAAATTTAAGGCGCTATGTACAGCCCATAAGATTCTACATGGCAAAGGCCCCCCTATCCTTGCTAATATGGCCCGTCCCTATAAACCTCCACGTCTGCTGCGCTCGGACCAAAAACACCTTTTGCAGTCAGCGAGAGTAAGAAAAGCTCGTTCTGGGGGCAGGCGTTTCTCGGTACAGGTGGCGTCTCTTTGGAACTCTCTGCCCCTCAGGATTCGCTCAGAGCCCAAGATCCTACCATTTAGGAAACTCCTTAAGACCCACTTGTTTCCACAGTAGTGATTAGCTGAGTTTCCCCTTCTGGTCTGTTGCGCCGGGACGCCCCTGGGTAAGCTGAGCGCATTATAAATTTCATATTATTATTATTATTATTATATGCAGGTGCACTGAGAGTTCAGAGTTCAATTGCAACATTGTTGTGTGAACTTGCAAACACCAGACGTCTTCCAAGAGGTGGTTGCCATGCAGAAAAGGCATGAAATGGCAGAGGGGGGAAGGGTTTTCTTTTGAAAAAAAGTGAGGGAAGAGTTTTGATTGGGTGACATGAGAGATATGTGTGAAGAATTACAGCATTTCTGTGCTTTTGATAGCTGCAGACTCTGGAGTGCATACCTTTTGCTCTGCTGAAGACAAATTGGTGTGTTTCTGAGACTGTTTTCAAACTCAAAGTATTTGCTAAGGTGAGAAAATATTTCTTTAATTTAGATAGAGAATAGTGTGCTTTAAGGAGAAAATTATGAATTATGTGGCGCAAATTGCTTGTAAATATGCTCCCACCTGTGCATGGAAAATTTAGATTTTGAATGTTTGTGTTACATAGCCATGTTAAAAGTGATACAAACATGCTGCAAAGGCAATCAAAAAACGCTTTTATGTGTCTTAAGGACATTTTAAGTAATTTTCCCATGTGCAGTGTTTTGAAATTATGATTTGAAAATCGTTTTTGGGGAAAAGGAATTGTTTTTAAATTTATGACAAGGACATAATGGTGTATGCTTCTTTATAAGGCAATTGACTGTCCCTGATGTTATTTTTCCCATTTTAATGTAAGACCTTTCTCTGTGGCGCAAATTGCTTGTAAATATGCTCCCACCTGTGCATGGCAAATTTAGATTTTAAATGTTTGTGTTACATAGCCATGTTAAAAGTGACCCAACCATGCTGGAAAGGCAATCAAAAAACACTTTCATGTGTCTTAAGGACATTTTAAGTAATTTCCCTGTGGGCAGTGTTTTCAAATTATGAATTGAAAATCGTTTTTGAGGTAAAGGAATGTTGTTAAAATTTATGTGCGCCATATGCCCCCAAATTTCTTTTTCAGGGGTGCAGCAGGGTGTTCTTGAGACACCCCTGCACCTTTGGAAAAATTCCTCATTTGCGATGAGCTAATTGCTAATCGCAAATTGCACCTTCATTCATATGGGTATCCTGGCCCATGGAAATGAATGGGTAATTTGCAATTAGCAATTTGCTCATCGCAAATTTGGAATGGTAAAGAATCGCTATTTATTCCTTAAAATTCGCTATTTAGGAAATGCAAAATAGTTTGATGGTACATATGGCGGTTGATGTCTAACAAGATAAGAAGCTTAGGGATACATTTATGATGACTGGCGCAATGAAGTGGACATTACTTACTTCATTGGTAGAGCTTTACATGTATTATGTCCTCTGTATTCTTCATCAAGCGTAACTTTAATCTGCAATCCTGAGTAGGCCTCACCTTAAACAAACCTCTGGATAGGCCACACCTTATCGTCATCATGAATTAATCATTTAAAATGCTAGGGACAGATTTATGATAGGTGTATGCCTCTTTTGCGCCACTTACAAAACACTGTCCACGGGGAAATGACTTAAAATGTCCTTAAGACACATGAATGTGTTTTTTTAAAGCGTTTGCAATTTTTTTGGGTCACTTTTAACATGGCTATGTGACTCAAACAGTCAAAATCTAAATTCACCATGCACAGGTGGGAGCATATTTACAAGGAATGTGCTCCATGGGGAAAGGTCTTATAATGTAATATGGGAAAAATGACATCAGAGACAGTGAAATTCCTTATAGAGAAGCATACACCATTATGTCCTTGTCATAATTTTGCAAACCATTCCTTTTCCCCAAAAACGATTTTCAAATCATAATTTGAAAACACTGCACATGTGGAAATGACTTAAAATGTCCTTAATTCAAAATTTGCTATTCTTTATTTTGCGATTGCACTGAAGGATTTGCAAATTTTGCGATTCCTTAAATGCAATGTATCAAACAAAAAATATGTAAAAAATAACATTAAGGATTTGGAAACTACCACCAACTTCTAGTTTGTGGTAATTTCCGAATTCTTTTCAAAAAGCATTTTTTTCCAAAAAACAAAAGGTGCCATATGACGCCAATACATGTCCTTAGGGCATGTATGTGCGCCATATGCCCCCAAATTTCTTTTTCAGGGGTGCAGCAGGGTGTTCTTGAGATACCCCTGCACCCTTGAAAAAATTCCTAATTTGCGATGAGCTAATTGCTAATCGCAAATTGCACCTTCATTCCTATGAGCCTCCTAGCCCATGGAAATGAATGGGTAATTTGCAATTAGCAATTTGCTCATTGCAAATTAGGAATGGTAAAGAATTGCTATTTATTCCTTAAAATTCGCTATTTAGGAAATGCAAAATAGTTTGATGGTACATATGGTGGTTCATCTGTAACAAGATAAGAAGCTTAGGGATACATTTATGATGACTGGCGAAATAAAGTGGACATAACTTACTTCATTGGTAGGCCTTTACATGTATTATCTCCTCTGTATTCTTCATCAAGCGTAACTTTAATCTGCAATCCTGAGTAGGCCTCACCTTAAACAAACCTCTGGATAGGCCACACCTTATCGTCATCCTGGATTAATCATTTAAAATGCTAGGGACAGATTTATGATAGGTGTATGCCTCTTTTGCGCCACTGTGCGTCACTTTTATGATGCAGCGGCGGTGCAAAAGATTTGCTATGAGGCGACAAAATTACAAATTGATGCATTTAGGCAGATATGTCATGGTGTAAAAAAAACGTACCACATGAAACCGATGCAGCAGTGATGCAAAAGATGCACCATGTTGCAAGACAGGCCTCACTTGGGGCCATATGTATCAAGCTAATTAGCATTCGCAAAGATCAAAATTCTGCGAATTTCGGCCTTTGCGAATGCTAATTAGACAAATGGTATGTATCAAACAAGTTTGATGCAAAATAAGGAATAGCAAAATTTGCTATTCCTTATTTTGCGATTGCACTGAAGGATTTGCAAATTTTGCGATTACTTAAATGCAATGTATCAAACAAAAAATATGTAAAAAATGACATTAAGGATTTGGAAACTACCACCAACTTCTAGTTGGTGGTAATTTGTGAATTCTTTTCAAAAAGCTTTTTTTCCAAAAAACAAAAGGTGCCATATGACGCCAATACATGCCCTTAGGGCATGTATGTGTGCCATATGCCCCCAAATTTCTTTTTCAGGGGTGCAGCAGGGTGTTCTTGAGACACCCCTGCACCCTTGGAAAAATTCCTAATTTGTGATGAGCTAATTGCTAATCGCAAATTAAACCTTCATTCCTATGAGCCTCCTAGCCCATGGAAATGAATGGGTAATTTGCAATTAGCAATTTTCTCATTGCAAATTAGGAATGGTAAAGAATTGCTATTTATTCCTTAAAATTCGCTATTTAGGAAATGTAAAATAGTTTGATGGTACATATGGCGGTTCATCTGTAACAAGATAAGAAGCTTAGGGATACATTTATGATGACTGGCGCAATAAAGTGGACATTACTTACTTCATTGGTAGGCCTTTACATGTATTATCTCCTCTGTATTCTTTATCAAGCGTAACTTTAATCTGCAATCGTGAGTAGGCCTCACCATAAACAAACCTCTGGATAGGCCACACCTTATCGTCATCCTGGATTAATCATTTAAAATGGTAGAGACAGATTTATGATAGGTGTATGTCTCTTTTGCGCCACTGTGCGTCACTTTTATGATGCAGTGGCAGTGCAAAAGATTTGCTATGAGGCGAGAAAATTACAAATTGATGCATTTAGGCAGATGTGTCATGTTGTAAAAAAAACGTGCCACATGAAACCGATGCAGCAGTGATGCAAAAGATGCACCATGTTGCAAGACAGGCCAACTTGGGGTCATATGTATCAAGCTAATTACCATTCGCAAAGATCAAAATTCTGCAAATTTCAGCCTTTGCGAATGCTAATTAGACAAATGGTATGTATCAAACAAGTTTGATGCAAAATAAGGAACAGCAAAATTTGCTATTCCTTATTTTGCGATTGCACTGAAGGATTTGCAAATTTTGCGATTCCTTAAATGCAATGTATCAAACTAAAAATATGTAAAAAATGACATTAAGGATTTGGAAACTACCACCAACTTCTAGTTGGTGGTAATTTGCGAATTCTTTTCAAAAAGCATTTTTTTAAAAAAAACAAAAGGTGCCATATGACGCCAATACATGCCCTTAGGGCATGTATGTGCGCCATATGCCCCCAAATTTCTTTTTCAGGGGTGCAGCAGGGTGTTCTTGAGACACCCCTGCACCCTTGGAAAAATTCCTAATTTGCGATGAGCTAATTGCTAATCGCAAATTGTACCTTCATTCCTATGAGCCTCCTAGCCCATGGAAATGAATGGGTAATTTGCAATTAGCAATTTGCTCATTGCAAATTAGGATTGGTAAAGAATTGCTATTTATTCCTTAAAATTCGCTATTTAGGAAATGCAAAATAGTTTGATGGTACATATGGCGGTTCATCTGTAACAAGATAAGAAGCTTAGGGATAGATTTATGATGACTGGCGCATCACCAGGGATGTGCCAGTCATCCTGCGCCGCTGTTCCGCCACCCATGGTGTGCTGCATTTACAATGCGGGGCATCATGGGGCAAAAATGGCACAGATGCGTGACGTATCTGTGCTGTAAAGGTAGTGATTGCTGGAGTTGTATCGCAAGTGCGATGCAGCTCAAGCAAGGCTCAGGGGTGCCCCATCTCCACATTGTTGCGTCAAGACCTATGCCTGCTTAAAGCAGGCGCAGGGTTTTGACGCAGCTTTCTCCTATCTGATTGTAGCACGTTAACTGGTGCATGCCTGGGGATGTGCCATTTAACATAAATCTGCCCGTTTACATTTAAGTATGTGCAGGGGACACAGAGTTGGTGAGGCTTATCCAAGGTTAAGAAGAGATGAGTCCTGTTCACTGAAAAATTAGACATAGGCTTCACCTGCTCAGCATCGCTGGACATGGCTAAATAATAGCTGCAAAATGTTACTCTTGTTAAACAATTTTACTATTATAATCTCTGAGATTTGTCTCTTACTCTGCAACATCTCATTGTTGTTATCTTTCTTTAAAGATAAAGACAACATCAACATGAGCGACAATCTGCAATCAGTTGATTTTGACCTCATCATTGAACTTGTAATTGAAACATCAGTGGATGTTGATCCCTTGGATGATTTAAATCCTGAGGATGAAGAAGAGCGTGATGAGGATGCAGATTTGTCCGAATTATATGACATAGGGTGGGAAGCTGACCTGCTTGAGCCTATGGAACTATAAACATTTATTTTTAAAATTTATAATAAATAAAAAGTAAAAGTGTAAACCGTTTAATTTAAAAATAAAGACACCTTCAAAAACAGGTTATGTGTAGTGTCTTCAATAAAATATTAAAATATGCTCATAAAATTAGATCAGATTCACATATAAAATAGCACAGGTAACATGAATATAAATTCCATTTCTTTTCTGCTATTTCTGTATTGTAAATTTGCCAAGGACTAAAAAATCTTCTATTTAAAATGTCAAGTAGTGTGTTAAGTTTTTGATCACTGTTATTGATTTACTGTTTGGTAATAGTGGTTAATAACATTTTTTAATATATTTTACCACAGATTCAACTGCAGATCATTTCAACATTTCACCATGCCAACGAAAGAAAGAGAGAGAAAGGCTGCAAAACGTCAAAGACAGCAGGTGAATCAAAAGAAGCAGCAGTCCTCTAACAAAAAGATTTGTCAAGTCACGAAGAAAGCACCGGGTAAGAGTACAAAAACATTCATAAGAAATATGTGTAGTAAAAAAAATATTACTACAGAAAATGTTTCAGTCCATAAAAAGAGAAGCAATTCAAATGGAAAGGAAAGGCCAATCAAAAATGTTACTGCTAGAGCAAGAGATAACTCTGTGCATGATAGTAGAAGGAAACAACAGTTTAGGGACATTCGTAAACGAATGTTCCGCAACAGGATAATTGGCAATTTGTTAAAAAATATTAAGAAAGGTCAACAGAAAGTGGTTTTTTATAAGAGAAAAAAAAAGTTGAGAAAGTTATTAATCAGGCATTTGAAATTAAACGTAAGTTATTTATTTTGATAATCAATAGAATTAGGAAGCTAAACAAGGCAATTTATGATTTCAAAAGAAATAGTAGATGGAAGAGAATAGTTAATCGTAGTAATTTTTGTGAAGTTTTTTCTGGAGAATGGATTCATAGTTCAAGCTGTGAGGCATTTTTTAATGAGGAGAGTTATTTCCAGGATAATGATTTGGTGCATGCAGTTGACACCAGTGGTCGTGCTTATGAAGTGAAAGATGGTTGTCCAGTTGAAAAAGAAAAACTTGTGACAACAGAGGCAGAAGAGGTGTTAGGTAATGAGGTTTTAGGAAGACGTGCTAAGGGTCCTGTGTACACCTGGAAGTGTAGTAGTATTTGTAGTGTGCGACAGGATTCCATCAATTTGCTTTGTGATTTTGTACGGTCATTTAATAAGAAAAGTTTGAAGCAGAAAATAAGGTTGTTGCAAGAATTAGATCCTTGCAGAGTGAGAGAAGTGACAGGTTTGCATGGTCATTCACTGGCTTGTCTTTCCAGGAGAGTATGCCAGAGTGTTTTTCATCATTTCAGGATGCTAGCAGTGCATCATAATAAAGTGAGGAAATTAGTTAGAATGTTGTATTATGCTAAGAGTCCAGCAATTATGCTTAAACAATTATGCGCTGCTCTTTTGCATGGTTCTGAAATAGATGTGAAGAATATATGTGAAGAAATTGAGTTTTGTTACTTTGGAAGTAAAGAGGAGAATGTTGAAATTGACCAAGAAGAAGCGGGTAATGTGGAAGATAGTGTACAGGTTTCCAGTACAGATAATTTCCAGAGGGAAATTGTCACATTTCAGGTCAAATCAAGTGAGAGGCCAAATTTCACTTGTGTGTGTTGTCGACGCACTTATTATAAGAATCAGACTAAGTTAGTGGATTTATATGCAAAAAGTGAAAGGGAAAATAATAGTGAATGGAAGGATTTTGCAACATACTTGATGGTAGAAAATTGTTTTGATTTGGGATTGGATCAACGTGTGTGTACTTATTGTTGTTGCAAATTAAATCAAAACCAGATGCCTATTAGAGCAGTTCATAATAATCTGGAATTGGTTGAGATTCCTTCTGAATTGAAGGATTTAAATACTTATGAATCTATTTTGATTCAAAGTATCCATCCCTTTCAGGCTATTGTAAGAATGGAGCCAAAGACAGGGAAATTGCCTCCATCAGATTTACAGAGAGGATTAAAGGGAAGAGTTGTTTATTTGCCTCTAGATTTGAAGATAAACATTAACACAATTGGAGTAGAAAAAGTGGAAGAGGAACCTCTGGTTATCTTAGTTAATGGGGTTCCGACAAAGAATAAGAAAATATGGCAAGATTTAGTAGATGTTAGGAAAGTTAAAAAGGCAACATTGTATTTGAAAAAAAATAATAAATACTATAAGAATGTATATGTTGCAGAAGAGGAAGTAAGTGAGGAAGAGGATAGCGATTTGTGTGCTGGTCAAATTGAGAAAGTAGAACCCTCTACTAGTGAAGAAATATATGAACATTATAGTGTTCATCCTTTGCATTCCAAGGAAGTCATGGGGAATGCTATTGAGTTGTTTCAAATGAAACAAGCCAAAGGGAGTCCCATTAGTGTTTGGGAGGAAAGTTTGGAAGCTCGGTGTTTCCCACAGCTTTTTCCAACAGGTCAGGGAGGAAGATATGATGAGCGACCTCATCAAATTCCTGCTTCTGAATACCGGACTTTGCGATTGTATGCAGGAGATGCTAGGTTTCGACAATGCATTCCTTATTTGTTTCATCTCCTGTTTGAAAGCGATCTGTCTGGACTGTCATATGCAGTGAACCACATCTTGAAAAGTGGTATACACATGCAAAACATCTCGGCAAGTGACTTTATGGATAAAGTCAATGTCCAAGACAGTATTTTGGATTCTCACCTGATTAATCTCATGGCGTGTCAGCGTGGTACTAATGAGTACTGGTACCGTCGTCATGGTGATTTAAAATGTATGCTGAGGAACTTAGGTACTCCCACATGGTTCCTCACTCTGAGCTGTGCCGAGTATGGCTGGGAAGACTTACTTGAATTTCTACGAGAGGCAAATGCTAACGTAGATAACATCGAATTCAAGACACCCGGAGAACTGTGCTCTTTGGATCCAGTCAATGTATGTAGGTACTTCAATCATAGATTTGAAGCTATGATGTCTTTCATCATGAATAAGAAGAATCCACCTCTTGGAGAGGTGTTGGATTTCTTCTGGAGAAAGGAGTACCAAGCAAGAGGTGCTCCTCATATACATATGTTGCTGTGGATCAAGGATGCACCTAAATTTGGAACGGATCCAGAAGACTCAGTGATGAGTTTCATCCAACAGTATTCTACGTGTGCTGTTCCAAACGCAAAGGAGAAGAAAAGCCTAAGAGAAAAAGTTCTGCGTTTCCAAAGCCATCGATGTGGAAAGTACTGCCGTCGTAAATTCCGAAACAAGGACAAGTTCTACACCAAATGTCGTTTCGGCTTTCCACGACCGGTGATTTCTAAAGGAAGAGTAAACAGTTTGATGTCTTCGCTGCGACATAATGTCATGAAGAAATCACCTAAAAACACATACAATTTGAAGAGGAACGAAGAGTCCAAGTATATCAACGACTACAACCCGGTGATTTTGTCCATGTGGAATGCTAACATGGATATACAGTTTGTGGCTGATAACTGTATGGCTGTGGCTCGGTATGTGACGTCTTACATCACCAAAAAAGAGAAGACAGAATTGAAGGATATGTGGGAGGACATTTCCCATGAAAAGAGCCTCAGCAAGAAGTTGTACAGTTTCAGTCTGAAGATGTTGTCGCATCGAGAAATTGGAGCTTACGAATGCTCTGACCGGTTGTCTTCAGCAAGTCTCTATGCCAAGTCCAGGAGTATCGTTTGGGCGAGTCTTGGTCTTGCTGCAACGCGTAATCGAGTTCTGAAACCTGTGCGGGAAATTGAGTATTTGGCGGAAAAGGAGCCAAACAGTACCGACATTTTGAAGACCAACATGTTGGATACATATTATCCAAATAGAAGCAGTCACCTCGACAATGTTTGTCTGTATGAGGTTCTTCAAAATTACATATTCAAGAGGAACATCAAAGAAGATACTGAGAAAGGAGTGTATGCTGTAATAGGAAGTGAGGGATGTCTGGTCAAGCAAAGAAAATGCCACTTGGTAAACCATCGAAAATTGAGTGGCGAATCTCCTGAAAAAAAGGAGTTTTTCTATTTAGCACTTTTGCAACTTTTCAAGCCTTGGCGTGCAGAAGAGGAACTGCTTGGAGATTTCCTCTGTTACGAAGACTCTTTCAATGCCGCCAAGGAGACCATAGAATGTCCTGCTTTTCCCAAATATGTAGAAATGTTGAATGCGGAAACTGAGCAGGAAGCAACGATTGCTGCCGAGATTGCCAGAGACAGTTCTCAGGACAGTCAGAGTTCTGCTTCATTGAGTCAGGATCCACTAGGAGGACCTGTTATCGAAAATGAAGCTGCCACTGCCATGAATGAAGTGGAAAGAGCCATGGCACATGCTCAGGAGGATGCGGTTAACTTAGAAGAGTTGGAAAGACAACTCAACGTTGAGCAGAGGAAAATATATGACGAAGTTACCATGCAAATTGATCATGGATTAAGTCATGACAAGAAAGAGTGCTCATGTACGTCGTTGAAGCCTGTCCGACTGTACGTGAGTGGAGAAGCGGGAACTGGAAAAAGTTTCCTCATTAAAGCAATTTCATGCTATTTGCAGGAAAGGACAGAGTCATCGCTGTCTTGTGTTGTCACCGCTCCAACTGGACTGGCAGCACATAACATTAAAGGGATTACTTTACATCGTTTACTGATGCTGCCAGTGGAGCATGACAACAAATTACAATATCACAAGCTATCTGGAGATGCTTGTTTTGAAGTTTCAAGAATCTTGAGGAAAATGAAACTTCTTATCATTGACGAAGTAAGCATGGTTTCCAATGTCATGCTTGCCTTTTTGCATTTGAGAATGCAAGAAGTTCTCAAAACAGAGTATGATGTGTTATTTGGTGGCAAACACATCATTGTTTTCGGAGATCTTTTGCAGCTGACACCAGTGAAAGGGCAACCTGTGTTCAAAATGCTCACGCATGAAGATACCAGGAAGTGCCTAGGCAGCATTGGCAACATCAATATATGGTTAAACTTCAATTATGCTGAACTGCATGAAAATATGCGTCAGGCGAAGGATGAAGTTTACAAGACTATTCTACAAGATGTTAGAAACGGAAAAGTGACCGAGCATGGGAAAGAAGCTTTACATGCACGATTACTGTCAAATTTATATCCAGAACAAGATGTTGTGCCTGAGAATATTTTTCAGAAAATTACTGATAAGAAATCTGGAATGTGTTTGATGCCAACTCTTGCAGAATGTGCCAAATTCAACAACAAAATGTTGCATTTAGAAAAGCAAGAGATTGTGAAACTGGAAGCTATTGACAGAGTAGAGCATATGGGATCAACAATTATTTTGTCTGAGAATCTGAAAACAAAATTGGATTCATTAGAGAAGAGTATATCTAAAACTGCAGGTTTTGAAAAGACTCTGAATGTGTGCTTGAACTGCCGTATAATTTTAAGAAGGAATTTACATGTTGAAAGAGGTCTGGTAAATGGATCAATGGGTAATGTTGTTGATTTTGTAAAATACAGAAATAGAGATGGAATAGAATTTTTAAAAATTAAATTTGATGGCATTGAGGAAGTACAGCTAATTGGTCGTTGCTCTGCTAGATTTTTGCTTGTAAAAGACTTATATGTTCGCCGTAAGCAGTTTCCTGTTTGCTTGGCATATGCGGTGACAATCCATAAATCGCAAGGTTTAAGTGTAGACTGTGCATTGGTGAATATTGGCAGTTCTGTGTTCAAGGAGGGTATGGCATATGTGGCATTGTCACAAGTTAGAACTTTATCGGGATTGTACTTGATTGAGTGTGATGTCACAAACATTTGTGCGGATCTAGATTGTGTTAAGGAATACAATAGGTTAAGAAGAGAGTATGCGCCACATTTGCCTCAGTATCCTTTGTTTGAGAAACGTGTGGTAGGCCGGAAACGAAGAAATGTGACCAATACTGGGGAGGTTGTAGCAAAAAGACGAAAAGTCGATGAACCTAAAATTACAAGCAGAAACAAAAAGGATTCTGTTGAAGATGTTGTTGGTTTTCAATTTGAAAACAGTTCTGGTGTCAACTGCTATGCTAATGTAGTGGTTAATGTTTTGTTTTCTCTAGAAAATGTAAAAGAAGAGATTGTGGTCAATTCTGATCAAAGATTTTGCAGTTTGTTAAATTCTGTGTTAGAGAAATGTAGCACTGATAGAACAAACATAGAAAGTGTGTCTGAAATTCGAAATCTGTTAGACAGATGTTCAGGCCAAACACAATTCTCTCAAAATATTCAGCAAGATTGTCAGGAGTTTTTAATGTATATGCTTGATGTATTGCATGCTGAAGGTGTAGATGTAGATCAGCTGTTTGGGCTTTCTTATCAATGGCAGCATGACTGCGAGAACTGTATGGTATCAAGTACTACTAGTGTAGACTCAGAAAGATTTATATATTTAACTTTGCCAGACAGTAAATCAGTCTCCTTTAATAAGCTAGTAAAAGCAGCTGATCACAACATGGAGTGTAGCCAATGTAAATCTGAAATGATGTCCACATTATTTATACGAACATATGGCCAGTATGTCATTTTAATGTTCCAACGATGTAGGCCTGATGGAACAAAATTGACAACTTTAATTAAAAATTTTGTAGCTTCGCAGTTGTCAATATCAGGAAGGACTTTTGTAACTGCAGCAATTATATATCATGACGGCCCTTCAATAACATCAGGACATTACACAGCTTATTTAAAGTCTAGAAATGGCTGGTCATTCTGCAACGATTCTGTTTTAATTTTCAAAAAAAAATTGCCGTATGACCTTAAAAACTCTTACCTGGTGTTTTTAAAACCAAAATTTTAGGGAAATAATCTCGGGATGTGCTCTGTGGAATTTCAAGAAGTTCTAATGGCTCCTACACAATTTGGCCTTGAGGATAAGTGTAGTTCAGAGACATAACTTCTAACCATAAGACTGGACGTCATGGAGAAATAAGTGCACTTTGAATGAGTTCAGAAAAACTATTTCTTTTTATAAGCTAATTGAAGCAGCCAATCAAAACATAGAGTAGAGGGAATGTAAGTCTGCAATGCTGTCTACTGTTTTACATTGCTTTGTGATTGAAAGTGATGTAGAGAATTAAATAATTGTAGTAGTCATAGAGTTAGTGTAAGTCTGCTTCATAGTAAGCAGTATCAGTGTCATAGGAAATGTAGAACATGACTGAGCAAGAAGGGGAAGATATTACTATTCCTGGATTGTGAAAATGATCTTCAACATTTTAATTCTGAAAGTTGCAGAAATGCCAAATGACGGGATTGGCTTACAAGAAATCCAAGAGTTATAAATGGCTCTGACAAGATTTGGCCTTGTGAAAACTTGTGGTAGAGAGCAGGAAGTCATTTATTGCATGTAACATGTTTTTAAAAACGATGGAGATTTTCTTTCAGAAAGTGGCGGGCTGAAAGTAATAACAGCACAACAGAGTGTAAGCTGTTCATAGGACATCCTTTGACGTCATGGAAAGTAAGTTAACTTTAAGGAGTTCTGAATTCTGATTTGTTATGTTGTATGGGTTTTTTAAACACAATCATTTTGATTGTGTTTTTTTTCCCCGCTGTTATATGATGAATACCTTCAAGTCACTGTTTTTAGTGAATTTTGATACATTCTGAGAACAGCAAAAATAAACCATTTAACATGTATAATTAATTCTGTACTGTTTGCATTTATGATGTATATGTAGAACTGTGTAGGAGGCATGGAGAAGGTGAGGCTTCTGTAAGTGTCAAAGTTGTTGCATGCAGTGCTGCGCTTCTGCGTATTCTTTCATATGCTAGACTACATCTGCACAATGAGATACCTAAGCAAAGGAAACACAAGTGATGTGATTGTGAAATGAGCAAAATAAATTGCACGTATTTCATTTACATCACCAGTGTTTCCTATCATTACGAATCACATTGTGCAGATCAAGTTTAGGTCTGTCCAGGGAAACATAGGAGGTTTGGACTTTGTTCAAGAGTGCAGTGGACATGACTCACTTCATTGGTAGACCTTCACATATATTATGTCCTCTATTCTCTTCAACAACTCGAAATTTCATCTGCAACCCTGAGTAGGCCTCACCTCAAACAAACCTCTGGATAGGAGACATCTTATTGGCATCCTGAAGCAATTATTTAAAATTTTAGTGTCTTGCGACACTTTTCTGAGACAACAGCAATGCAAAAGATGCACCATGTTTTAAGATAGGCCTCACTTCATCTGCATCAAGATACTGTTAGTTTAAAATGTATATCTTTAGGACTGTGTAGGGGGCCTGGAGAAGCAGAAGCTTCTGTAAGTGTCAAAGTTGTTGAAAAACTGTTTGTCCTTCAATCTTTTCCCTTGTCTTTTGTAATTTTTAAATGCATGTTTTAATATTTTTCAAATGTCTGTTCTCTCTTTCACAGATTGAAAGTATAAAAACAAAAAGTGAGTAATTTAACGACAATTATAAGGTAAATGTTTTGTACTCTTTTCGTTACATTTCTATCACATTCACCTACTATTAGTTCCACAGCTTCATTTCTTTAACCCTCAGTTTCCTGCCTTTGCTACTTCCCTCATTCCTTTCTCTATTACCTACTTACTCAACTCCTTCCACTCTTTTTGTCAGTCCCTCTCTTCTCATAGTTCCTCACTCTTGTTCACTCACTCCGTCTCTATTACTCTTAGTGTCTTTGACTGATCACTGTATCACTATTTGTTCATAATGCTTTCTCTGTGTAGTTGAAGCACACTAAGGGGCATATTATGAACACAGCCAATAAAATTATTGCTCTTTTTATTGGCAGAAAACTGGTGCAAAAGTGGTTTTAGCGGCAGTTTTCTGCCGCAAAAGCAGCTTTAGCGACACATTTCTGCCAATAAAAGCTGCAAAACTTTTATTGCCTATGTTGATGATATGGCTCTATGTTACTTACATTTCTTTGCTGTTTCAATTAATCTTTTTCTGTTATTTTTTGTTTTCTGTTTTCTATTTTTTCTCTCTGTTATTCCTCATGTTTTAATCTTATTTTGAACATTCACTCACATTCTCCAAGAAACTCTTCTTTGTTAATGTTATACTCTCTTTTTTTTTCTTTCACTTCGTTATCTATTTTGTTTTTCACAATTATACCCTCTTCCGTCTTTTCTTCGGTAAATAGATCTATTAAACAGTATCTCTTCTTTACTCCCTATAGCTGTCTTTCTTTTAACATCACTCTCTGTTTACTTTCCTTATACTTACTCTTTTTAAAAAAAAAAAATTTTTTGGTTAGCTCCCGGTCCGCGTACCGGGAAGCTAACCGGGAAGCGAACCAAAAGAAATAGAGCTTGCCAGAGTGCTAAACGTTCTAGCAATTTTTTTTGAAAGGGAAGGTAGTTCTGAAAAGAACTTTTTTTTAAATATTTTTGTTGTTTTATATTTTTTTTTATTTTTTGAACATTTTTTGTTTTTTTTGTATTTTTTGAACGATTTTATATTTTTTTTAGTTTTTTTTGGGGGGGGGAAACAACAAAAAACAGGCATTGAAAAGGGCTCAACAGGAGCAAAAAAAAAATTACTGGGGGCGGTTAGGGCAATTATGATGTTCATAAGCCAGGTTGATAGCATTTATGCTCATATTGCCACATGCTAACAACGCACAACAGTGCATACAAGTGTGTATCATGTGGCCAAAATTTTCTTGTATGTTTGGCACAGTTTCCCGTGCCTCTGCTGGTGTCAATGAAATTGATATTCTTGATCTGGCCACAGGAGTTGATCTTGGATTTTCCTGCAAATCCCGTATTTCCGCCCGGCTATAATTGAGTGGATGCTTCCTGGTCATGTGCCTGTGCATAGTATGGTTCCCATAACTATATTTCTTATCCGTCCCTCTGGATAATTGTTCTTTGCAGATGAGGCAGGTGACATACCTCGCATTCACTTTTTTTTGGCCAGGAGGGATCGAATAAAACTGCCAGATGAAACTGGCTTTCTTATGGGAAACCCGGGGCACCTCTTCTAAGAACTGTGGTTCTTCTCCCTCCTCTTCCTCCATTTCTTCCTCTTCCTCCTCAGTGTTGGTCATGACCTGGGGAGGTGGTCCTCTCTTCCCATGAGGAGGTGGAGGTGGTGGTGGTGGTGCACCAGCTGAAGCAACTACTGAAGCCATTTCTGATATAGTAATAAAGGTCTTCCTCTCACAATGATGAAAGTCAGAGTGAGGAAAGAGGGAGGGGTTTTCATCATTTGGGAAAAACAATACTTCTCAACCAATGAAAAGTGTTATTTTTAGGTCACCTGACCTAGCCTTACATGATTATGAAACCAAAAGTGAAATGAACCAATGAAAAGTGTTATTAACAAGTCACATGACCTGTTATGCTTACGTTACGCGCTCCGGTCCGTGCCCCGGATAGCTTCCGGGTCGCTGCGCTTCGCGCCTCGGTCCGCGCCCCGGGGCACTTCCGGGTGCGCTAACGCTGTACGTCACAAGACGCATTACGCGGCAACGCGATACATCGCGCTTTCGCGACGCGCCGCGGATCACTTCCGGGGAGCTGCGTTTCGCGCCTCGGTCCGCGCCCCGGGGCACTTCCGGGTGCGCTAACGCAGTACGTCATAAGACGCATTACGCGGCAACGCGATACCGTCACTATGTTGATTTCTTACCGGTTCGCGGACCGGGTCGCGGCATCAATTTGAGCTAACGGAAAGCTTCCCGGTTCGCGGACCGGGAGCGAACAAAAAAAAATATTTAAAAAAAATTATTAATAAACATATAAAATATATTTTTGGATTTAAAGAAGAATACATTTTACAGCTACAGATATTAGCTTTTAAAAAAACAATGAAATTCACTGAAAAAACCATAGGTTATACACCATATATAGTTAGGAATTAGCATTTACAAAACCTTGAAAATTCACTGAAAAAACCATAGGTTATAGACCATATATAGTTAGGAATTAGCATTTAAAAAACCTTATTTTACTCACACAAAACCATTGAAATTCCATATATAGTTAGTTGTACTAACTATATATCGCGCACCCGCAATCCACTGCTGATCATGTCACATATTACATCATTCATGACATGGTCAGTGACATCACTGATGACATCACTGATGACATCTCAAATGACATCACTGATGACATCACTGATGACATCTCAAATGACATCACTGATGACATCACTGATGACAACATCCAGTGACTGTATTTTTCTGTAAAGTTAAAATATGTCTTACATATTTAAGAATGAGTAGATGTATAAGTGTCTGGATGAAGGATTTAGTAGGTGCATGACTGACTGTATGAGTGAGTGGTTAAATGTGTCTCACTGAGTGCATGGTTTAGTGACTAAACTGTCTTAATTTGTGCATCATTATGTCTGTTGTTCTGTAAACTGCTGCATGTGTTGATCAGTAGCTATATGAGTAACTATATGGGTTATTGATTGGTTGCCCAAGCATTTGTATGGGAGACTGAGTGTGTGTGTGGGTGGCTGGGAGGTGTATGACTCTGTGCATAGATGTATGGGTTCAAAAGTGCATGTGGAAACAGCTGTATGGGCGGTTGACTGTGTGCATGACTGTATTGGTGAGTGAATAGATATCTCAGTGCTACATGTCAAAGTAAGTACATATGTAAAATACAGTACATGTGAGAGTTGACATTTATAAATAACTGTGCATAAGAGCCAGTGAATGTGTGAGTGGCTGTATGGATCATTGTGCACTTGTATCCAGGATTGTATAAGTGAGTAAATATGTTTAGTATATGTTTGAATAAGTAAGGTGTGTATAACTGTATAGTTGTGAAAATGGAGGTGTGATTGATTCTTTGCATGACTGACTAGGTGTGTAAGTAACTCCATGGATGAGTGACAGTCTGTGAGTGTCTGTTTACACTGAGTGTATCTAAGGTTATATTAGAGTCTGAAGAGGTTCATCGTATTATCACATGAATGATGTCATCAGTGATGTGATCAGTAATGTCAAATGAGATGTCATCAGTGATGTCATCAGTGATGTCATTTGAGATGTCATCAGTGATGTCATCAGTGATGTCATTTGAGATGTCATCAGTGATGTCATCAGTGATGTCACTGACCATGTCATGAATGATGTAATATGTGACATGATCAGCAGTGGATTGCGGGTGCGCGATATATAGTTAGTACAACTAACTATATATGGAATTTCAATGGTTTTGTGTGAGTAAAATAAGGTTTTTTAAATGCTAATTCCTAACTATATATGGTCTATAACCTATGGTTTTTTCAGTGAATTTTCAAGGTTTTGTAAATGCTAATTCCTAACTATATATGGTGTATAACCTATGGTTTTTTCAGTGAATATATATATATATATATATATATATATATATATATATATATATATATATATATTCACTGAAAAAAACCATAGGTTTCAGGCCTTATATAGTTAGGAATTGGCTTTTAAAAAAACCTTTGAAATTCACTCAAAAAACTATAAGTTTTAGGGGTGTTATAGTTAGCTGGACATTTCACTCATACAAAACCATTGAAATTGCTCCTATATAGTTAGTTGTACTAACTATATTTTGCGCACCCGCAATCCACTGCTGATGATGTCACATATTAGATCAGTAACCATACTCCAAATGACATGAGGTGGACGGTAATTGAAGTCGTGAGTGGCACAACTAACGTAACCAGTAGACTCTTTGAAAAGGAGCAACGCTGGGTGTATCGCTTGGGCACGAATTCAAATGGCCTGAACGATGACATCCCATGGAATACAGTACTATCTTGAGCTCTATCCCTTGCTTCTCAGTCCCATAGTAGCATCATTTGAGAACTTCCTATTGAATCTATTGGCATCCACACTGGGATTTGCCCATTAATCTATATGACCCTGTTCCTTTGTGCATATGTTATCCACAGTGGCTAACCCAACTGAAGCAGTGCTCCCTTTTTTACACATATGACTCTGTTCACTTGTCCATATTTTCTCTACAATGTTCACTACAATTGTGGTATTCCTTTCTAACAACTCTGATTTTGCCATCAGCCAGTTCATATCATATTTTCCAATGATATATAAAAAGTTTTAACAAAACATGTGCTTTGACATTCTAAATTTTGAGTGGATCAAGGCATATCTAGACAGTTTCTCTGTATACATTATTGTTGTTTTCCCGAGATGCACAACTGATGAACCTATGCCCAATACAATATTTAACATCGCGCTAGTGGCACACACGGGGATCCGATTGGAGACGGCAGTTAAGCCTCCTTCTGGATCCTAACCGCGCCTCCCTGGGAGGGCGGGCGTGTTCCAAGCCTCGACCTGGCGGGACACGCCCACCCGGAAGAGCAGCACGCACGGCAATGGAATCCTTTAAACATTGAGCTACCGGCCCCGTGTTGTCATCTTCGGGGTCCGGTTTTGAGGCCACAGCTAGGTTGACGGCGGGTTGTGAACGCTGAGGGCGTGAGTAGACACCGTTGTCAAGATCGCCAAAATCCTGCAAAAACAAGCTAAGTGTTTACTCGTGTACATGGTTTTTCAACCATACCTCTTTTCCTTCCAGGATGTGCCAGGTTCGTTCCTACCCCCCTCCCGAGACCCATGGTGCAAGTAGCGCCCTGTTTTAAAGTGAGATATCAGTTTGAGATACCATCTTGAGGGGCACTGACCTTTTGGTCTATTGATCCCTTCATAAGGAGTACACAGATTGTGTTTTTAACCCCTTTTAGAATATTTCTTGTAAATAGACACCTTTAGCACTTCGCTTCCCAGAGTTACCCACTATCATCCTCTAGGGGCTATCCGGATGGTGTTAAAAATGAGTGTTTACTTTGGGAACACCAAATATGCCACATATTATGGAGCACTATGACTGAACAGTAAGGCTGATATTAATAATATGTATGTTTGTCTTCTGTTTGTCTATGTTTTTTCACGTTACAGGTGCTGTAACACTCCAAATCCTGGAGTATTTTTGGAATGAGCAACTCGCTCTTCCTTTTTTAAGCACTTTTTCACTTTTTTAATTTGCACTTTCACGTCCCCAGGTTAGGGTGGGCGATTAGAGAGCCCATACCGCCGGGGTTTAGTCCTGACGAATGCCTTGGTAAAACTAAACCACCCATATGGCAGAAACATGTTGACTGAGAATTATTAATATTAGTATTTCTGAATTTAACCAATCCTTATACCTTGGCAGCTAAATTCAGACACATAATACTCCCTGTTGTGTGCCTTAGGGATCACTTATTAAAATTTACTTTTTGGATACCCTTGTAGGCACTATTAATTTTCACTTTATTTCATAGCACGTCCTCCCCACACAACCAGCTCCGCAGTCTTTCTGGCGTCGCAGCACACCAAAGAGGCACTTGGCCTCTTTGGTGGGGCCCGATGATGAAGCATGACACTGACTAGGTCGGTGTGTGAGGGCTTTCTTTACCACCCAAAGTGGGTGTGTGAACCTTGTTTTGACTCCATCTCTTGTGGTTTTCAGAGATTGACTTGACCTCTCTGTTCTTGTTTATTTACATATTAGATCATTCATGACATGGTCATCCTTTTTTCAGTGAATTTCAAAGGTTTTTTAAATGATAATTCCTAACTATATAAGGCCTGAAACCTATGGTTTTTTCAGTGAATTTGCAAGGTTTTTTACATGCTAATTCCTAACTATATAAGGCCAGAAACCTATGTTTTTTTTCAGTGAATTTGCAAGGTTTTTTAAATGCTAATTTCTAACTTTGGGGCCAATTAGGATGGCGGACAGACCTGCGTCCGTCCGCCACCCCAGAGGTGGAGGGACCGTCCGCAGGGGCAGCGGCAGTCCCTCCATGCAAATTAGGATGTGACCGCCACCCTGGTGGTCACATCCTGTATGTTTATCATTGCGGTGGGTGCTGCTTGAAGCAGCACCCGCCGCAATGTTAAAACTGCATGTTTTACATTTACATGTACAAAGCGACAGGCACCGCGCGGTGCCTGCCGCTTTGTGCATGTAAATGTTGGGGGGTACCATAGGTACCCCCCATGTGCACCCCCCACCCCCTGACACCCTGGGGGCCTGCAACGGGCCCCCAAACACCAATGTCCACATGCTTTTCCACGGCGGAAATGACGCCGCAGAAAAGCATGTGTCCGTGCACATCCTAATTTGGCTGACGGTGTCTTGCAGACACCGTCACCAAATAGCCCTACTCACCACGCGGATCAGCGGCGGACGGACCAGCCGTCCGCCGCTGGTCTCACCGCAATCCCACCGCCATCCTAATCTGGCGGTGGGTGTTGTCTGTGGCCGAGGCGGTTAATTCGCATCCTCCAGGCCGGCGGTGGCTTCCGCCGGCCCGGGTGATGCGGATTAACCGCCATCCTAATCGGCCCCAAAATAAGGCCTTAAACCTATGGTTTTTTAAGTGAATTTGCAAGGTTTTTTAAATGCTAATTCCTAACTATATAAGGCCTGAAACCTATGTTTTTTTTCATTGAATTTCGAAGGTTTTTTAAATGACAATTTTTAAATGTATTAATTGTTATTTTTTTTATACTGATTTACTACATTTTTGCAGGCAGGTGTTCAGAGGGCACGCCCCCTTTTTACAACATTCTGCAGCGCAAACACTGGCGCATTTGCAGAGGAGGAACTAATTCCCCTTGCATAAAGGGGGTCCCTGGGGGGCAACTAGCCCACCAGGAGCCTCCAGTATAAGCCAGGGAGCTGCATTACAGAGAGGTGTAATGAGGCAACACCCTTTTTTACACCTCTCTGCAATGCAGCCCCCGGGCGTGTTTGCAGAGGGGGAACTAATTCCCCTTGCATACTGCGGGTCCCTGGGGGCCAACTAGCTCACCTGGAACCTGCAGTATGCGCCTGGGGGCTGCATTGCAGGGAGGTGTAATGAGGCCACACCCTTTTTTACACCTCTCTGCAGCGCAACCCCTGGCGTGTTTGCAGAATAGGAACTAATTCCCCTTGCATACTGGGGGTCCCTGGGGGCCAAGTAGCCCACCAGGAGCCTCCAGTATGCGCCAAGGGGCTGTGTTGCTTTGCCCCGGGGGCGGCGGTCCCTGGGGCAGTGTGGGGGGGATTGTGGACCCCCACACTTCTTTATCACTATCCCGCCGCAATTTGGTCCCCCCGGGGGGTAATTTTTCAAAAAAACAGACCAGGTTTAAAAAAAAAAAAAATTGGGCCTTTTTTGTCCTTGTGGGACCACCTGGGCAGGCCTAGGGAGTCAGGGTGTATCTACCCTGCCCCCTTTTTGTGTTCTTCATGTTTGTTTTTCTGCTTTCTTGTGCCTCGGTCTATCTACACGCACACATATACACATATATATATGCATATATATGCATTTATATATATATATATATATACATTACATATATAAACATATATAATCTGCATATCTATATAAATACAAATATAAATGCATGCATACATATACATATATACATACATATGCATGTTATTTACATGAAAGTTTGAAAAACACTAAAACATTAAAAGCAAAGCTAAAAAGCCACCTCATTACATACAGAATGGCTTTAACTTAAACGAGGGCGAGATCTATTGCATTTTCAATGCTTGTTTACTTTGGTTCCATCAAGAAGGCATTCAGATGTGTCACACATTTGCCATAAATTCTGAATGTTAGCACTCTAGTTGCTCATTATATCACTGTAGTAAAGCTACTGCTCACCAGGGAAGTCTGCTGCTGGTATTCAAAGTGCATGTTTCAGTCTGCATGTCAGAATTCTTTTAATACAAAATGAATAGGAGGTGGCGGCACGCTGAATGTGTAATGTTCATCAAATATAAAGTAAACCAATGGTAGGTATTTTCGGGTGCCTGGAAATAATCCCTTCCGGCCGGTAGGGACGGGGATTTGAGCAACAAACGAAGGAGTGCAAGAAGGGCTTGCACTGTTTCCAAGGGCACTCCAAATGGAGATAAAACTCCTAAATAGCAATTTCCAAAGTGCGTTTTATGTAGTTCAAACAAGCGTAATCCAAGTAATCTTTCTTGAGAAAATTTATTTAAAGGGTCACATATTACATCATCATAGTGACTCCTTTGTGAAACTAGACGTTAGAGAACACGTTTACATAACATCCATGAATCTATGCATAATCCCTATGCATTTCGGGCGAGGCCCTTCTTCAGGGGATAGCAATGCATCTGTAAGTAAATAAATCGAAGTCAGGAAGGGGAGCTCGCAGCCACAAGCTAAATAAACATGGTATAACGGTGAAATGAATACATGCAATTCAGAAAAAAAACGCCATGCGGAACGAGGGAAATGTGCGCAAAGTAACCCATGTCTTTCTGTTAAAAGTTGAAAATCATGCAGTCGGGGTGAGTAGAAAACAGAATCCTCGTGTGCAAGATAAAAACGGAACCCGAACTAGTGCCAAAGAGATCCGAGACCCCTGGTAAGTATGTGAGATAAATAACAACCAAAAAACTCAAGATTCGACTGGTGAGGTTTAGTTTAAAAAGGAGTGTGACCAGTGACAGAACCAACTTGCGAGTGAAAGTGGGGTAGAGAAAAAGCTTACCGATGGGTGAAAAACGCGACGCGCCAAACGCCGTGCAGCCGAAGGTTTGTGAGTGGCCAGCGGAAATGCGGAAGTAAATAAGGTGCCTCGAAAGAAAAAACGGACTCCCGTAACTAAACATAGATGGAACACTCATATCTAGAAATACCCCGAGGGGTTGGGAACAGCCAAACATGCACAGAAAGGTGTAATAGAACAGCGAATCAAACAGAGATTGGTACCGATGTGGTGCGTGAACTAACGCGACATCTACATTCAAAAAATGGCAGCCATCTTGGAATGGGTTCAGAATCATGTACATACACAATGATAGCATGGTATACATAACAAAGAATGATAAAGGTGACCAGAGTGTAAGTGATTAGAGGGTAAAAGGAAGCAAGGTAGGAAACCAAACGATAGTAAATGCAAAAAACCTGAGATTAATAAAATATGAAAAGGTGATGACAATAGGTAAAAAGGGAAAGTGATGACAGTGTAAAAGAAGATATAAAGCAGAGGGCATAAACTCGGATGTGACATAGTAGAGGATTTGCTATGAGACGACCGGTTGGGTTTAAGAAAAGATGGTAGTGGAAAAAGTAAAAACCATGGAAAAACAGAAAGGAACATATAATTTCAAGCGGAGAATGATTAAGTTGAAGTGAAGTTGAGACAACACATCTCTATAAGAAACACCTATATTCAAGTCTTTCATTGAGCCCCTTGGGCTGGCAGGCATCCAGTTTTTTGATCCACATTGTCTCCCTTTGGAGTAGTAGTTTCTTGTTGTCAACGCCTGCTTTCAGTGGGACAACCTCCAAAACAAGGAACTTCAGTTGGCTCACGTTGTGCTGGTGTGTGATGAAGTGAGCGGCTAGTGGGGCTTTGGTTGATTTGTTCCTGATGGTACTCTTATGTTCGGTTAACCGAACTTTGATCTTTCGTTCTGTTTTGCCTACATAAGGCAGTCCACAAGGACATTTGAGTAGGTATACCAGATTCATAGAATCACAAGTGGCGTTGGTTCTCAGTTTGATGGCTTTTCCTGATGATGGATGGTTGAAGGTGTTACCCGGAATTATATTGTGACAATGGCTACAATTGTGGCACGGTATGGTGCCACCGTAGTTGATAGGAGTTTCAATGGGTTTGTTCTCAAGAATGTTCTTTAAATTCTTGGCTCTCTGATATGCGAACAGTGGTCTGGTGTTGAAAATGCCCTGGAAATCTGGTTCAAAACGGATCATGTCCCAACTCTTGAGAATGATGTTTTTGATGGCCTTGCTTCTGGTTGAGTATTTAGAAACGAAAACTGGTCTCTGTTCGTCAGTTAGTTTGATGTTGGTCCTTAAAAGTTCTGCCCGAGTTTTGGTGGCCACTCGGGTTTTAGCTGCTTGCAATGTGACTTCAGGATATTTCCTGTCTCTGTATTTTTGTAATATTTTTTCTTCGGAGTTTGCGTAGGCTTCTGGTTCAGAACAGATTCTTTTGGCCCTTAAGAGCTGAGAATAAGGCAAATGAGTTTTGAGTGGTGTCGGATGACAACTAGTGAACATCAGAGCGTTGTTCCTGTCTGTGGTTTTAACGAAAAGATCGGTTATCAGTTTGTTGTTGAGTAGTGTCACCTGGACATCCAGGAACGGCAAACTATGGGGGCTGATGGTGTGGGTAAACTTTATGTGGTCGTCCAGAGAGTTTATGTGTTTCAGAAATTCCAAAATTTCATCGGGTTGACCGGTCCAAATGAGGAAAATGTCATCAATGTACCTCCATAGGGTGAGAATGTTATTAACCCATTTGTTGTGACTCAGAATGTGATCCAGTTCCATGCGGTGCATGAACAGGTTGGCGTAGCTAGGAGCAGCGCAGTTTCCCATTGATGTTCCAACGAGTTGGAGATAGAACTCGTTGTTATATGAAAAGTAACTGTGATACAACGTGTACTGTAGAAGTTCAAGTATCAGAATTTTCAAAGCGTCATCGATGGGATGGTCTAATAAGAAAGATTCAATGGCTTCCATGCCCCTATTGTGTGGAATCGATGTGTACAGAGCACATACGTCAATAGTTACCAGAGTGTGTACTTTGTCAGGTTCAATGATGACTTCGTGGAGACGCTTCAAGAAATCAGTGGTGTCACGCAAGTAAGTGGACATGGATGAAACAATGTCATGTAAGTATAAATCAATGAACTTGCCGGTGGGTTCATGGATGGAATTTTTTGTGGAAACAATCGGACGGAAAGGGGGCTTTTTTAGATCCTTGTGAATTTTGGGAAGCATGTGAATGCTTGGACATTTGGGATGAGGTTGTGTTAAATATTTATGATCTTTTTCCGTGATTGTTCCCATACTAAGAGCTTTATCCAAAATGACTTTAAGTGTATTAGCAAAGACACCGGTAGGATCATTTGGTAATTTCATGTATAGATTCTTGTCGTTGACATGTTCACTAACACTGGTGTGATAAAAGTCACTGTCCATGACGACAAGAGCGCCGCCTTTGTCAGCTTTACAGCACGTAATTTCACGATTGTTAACAATTTGGTTGAGTGCTCTAGATTCCTTAAGGTTGAAGTTGTTATGCTTGGGGTGAGGTTTTTTGAAGATCTCTCTGATAGCGTTCGAAGTGATGGTTTCAAATGAGTCGAGTATTTTGTGACTGACAGGAGCCACAAATGTACTTCTGCTTCTTAAACCTTTGCAAGCATGTGAAGTGGGTGTACTGGTCGGCGGGCACACGTGCCCACTGCTTTATATCTTCTTTTACACTGTCATCACTTTCCCTTTTTACCTATTGTCATCACCTTTTCATATTTTATTAATCTCAGGTTTTTTGCATTTACTATCGTTTGGTTTCCTACCTTGCTTCCTTTTACCCTCTAATCACTTACACTCTGGTCACCTTTATCATTCTTTGTTATGTATACCATGCTATCATTGTGTATGTACATGATTCTGAACCCATTCCAAGATGGCTGCCATTTTTTGAATGTAGATGTCGCGTTAGTTCACGCACCACATCGGTACCAATCTCTGTTTGATTCGCTGTTCTATTACACCTTTCTGTGCATGTTTGGCTGTTCCCAACCCCTCGGGGTATTTCTAGATATGAGTGTTCCATCTATGTTTAGTTACGGGAGTCCGTTTTTTCTTTCGAGGCACCTTATTTACTTCCGCATTTCCGCTGGCCACTCACAAACCTTCGGCTGCACGGCGTTTGGCGCGTCGCGTTTTTCACCCATCGGTAAGCTTTTTCTCTACCCCACTTTCACTCGCAAGTTGGTTCTGTCACTGGTCACACTCCTTTTTAAACTAAACCTCACCAGTCGAATCTTGAGTTTTTTGGTTGTTATTTATCTCACATACTTACCAGGGGTCTCGGATCTCTTTGGCACTAGTTCGGGTTCCGTTTTTATCTTGCACACGAGGATTCTGTTTTCTACTCACCCCGACTGCATGATTTTCAACTTTTAACAGAAAGACATGGGTTACTTTGCGCACATTTCCCTCGTTCCGCATGGCGTTTTTTTTCTGAATTGCATGTATTCATTTCACCGTTATACCATGTTTATTTAGCTTGTGGCTGCGAGCTCCCCTTCCTGACTTCGATTTATTTACTTACAGATGCATTGCTATCCCCTGAAGAAGGGCCTCGCCCGAAATGCATAGGGATTATGCATAGATTCATGGATGTTATGTAAACGTGTTCTCTAACGTCTAGTTTCACAAAGGAGTCACTATGATGATGTAATATGTGACCCTTTAAATAAATTTTCTCAAGAAAGATTACTTGGATTACGCTTGTTTGAACTACATAAAACGCACTTTGGAAATTGCTATTTAGGAGTTTTATCTCCATTTGGAGTGCCCTTGGAAACAGTGCAAGCCCTTCTTGCACTCCTTCGTTTGTTGCTCAAATCCCCGTCCCTACCGGCCGGAAGGGATTATTTCCAGGCACCCGAAAATACCTACCATTGGTTTACTTTATATTTGATGAACATTACACATTCAGCGTGCCGCCACCTCCTATTCATTTTGTATATCAACGTACCTCTGGCCACGCTGGTGAGCACCTATCGTTGAATTATGTCGTATGAAGAAATCGCAAGTACCACAGCCAATCGGGCCGACACCTTTGGGTTCTCCCAAGATGAAACCACACGCATTTACGCTTTGATTCAGGAAGTAGACCCCTCATCCACAAGCGCCTTCTCCAACCCTAGCATGTTGAGACAACTTTTATATACCTCTAAGAGAATCATCAATCAACGTTTACACGCGGGAACCCTCATCAGATACCACAAAGACCAACGCATCCCTAGAGGATTACGAATTTCCCTGAAGCCTACCCTCTGTCGGAACAACCCGAAATTCACGGAACGATGGTACGCCATCCTTAACCGTTGTTCACTGGATTTAATCCTTTTGATTGTAGAGGAACTTTCAAAAGTCATCGATGATCTTGACAAGGAAATAACACATATTTCACGCAACTTGGAAAACAATATGGCCAAAGAAGACCTGGACAAAGCTCTCGCTGACATCAACGTACAATTGGATAAGTACACGAAGGAGATAAATGATAGGAAAATCAGAAAATACAGACGCGACACAATGGACTATAAATTGGGCGAGGTGTACAGTTGGGCAGAAGTTTATGCCCAACGTAGACAACAAAGACCATATAGTAACCCGTCTTCGGATGAAGGAAGCTCCACAGATGGTTCTGCCTCTCAAAGAGGTAATACTAACTACAGTCGACCATCCAGAAACATGGCACCACCGAAAACACCTGTGAATGTTCCGCCAACCTCATCTTCCACCTCTGGTGTTTCTTTTTTAGATGTAGGCCTAACTGCCAACGTCGAACCAGGCGGGGCAGCAACTCCAAGAGATACAACATCCACCTCAATCGCTCAAGGCACCAGGAGCAAAAGACCTTAGTGATCAACATCTCTAACACCAACCTATCTCAAATACAATTGTCCACCTTGGAACGTGGGACTTCCTTTGTTCCCACCTATAACTCTACCGAACTGGAAACTGAGATTAGCCTGTATAAGTTCTTGAGAACCTTGAGACTCCGACATTTTTTCTCCAACGTGTGCCCGCCGACCAGTACACCCACTTCACATGCTTGCAAAGGTTTAAGAAGCAGAAGTACATTTGTGGCTCCTGTCAGTCACAAAATACTCGACTCATTTGAAACCATCACTTCGAACGCTATCAGAGAGATCTTCAAAAAACCTCACCCCAAGCATAACAACTTCAACCTTAAGGAATCTAGAGCACTCAACCAAATTGTTAACAATCGTGAAATTACGTGCTGTAAAGCTGACAAAGGCGGCGCTCTTGTCGTCATGGACAGTGACTTTTATCACACCAGTGTTAGTGAACATGTCAACGACAAGAATCTATACATGAAATTACCAAATGATCCTACCGGTGTCTTTGCTAATACACTTAAAGTCATTTTGGATAAAGCTCTTAGTATGGGAACAATCACGGAAAAAGATCATAAATATTTAACACAACCTCATCCCAAATGTCCAAGCATTCACATGCTTCCCAAAATTCACAAGGATCTAAAAAAGCCCCCTTTCCGTCCGATTGTTTCCACAAAAAATTCCATCCATGAACCCACCGGCAAGTTCATTGATTTATACTTACATGACATTGTTTCATCCATGTCCACTTACTTGCGTGACACCACTGATTTCTTGAAGCGTCTCCACGAAGTCATCATTGAACCTGACAAAGTACACACTCTGGTAACTATTGACGTATGTGCTCTGTACACATCGATTCCACACAATAGGGGCATGGAAGCCATTGAATCTTTCTTATTAGACCATCCCATCGATGACGCTTTGAAAATTCTGATACTTGAACTTCTACAGTACACGTTGTATCACAGTTACTTTTCATATAACAACGAGTTCTATCTCCAACTCGTTGGAACATCAATGGGAAACTGCGCTGCTCCTAGCTACGCCAACCTGTTCATGCACCGCATGGAACTGGATCACATTCTGAGTCACAACAAATGGGTTAATAACATTCTCACCCTATGGAGGTACATTGATGACATTTTCCTCATTTGGACCGGTCAACCCGATGAAATTTTGGAATTTCTGAAACACATAAACTCTCTGGACGACCACATAAAGTTTACCCACACCATCAGCCCCCATAGTTTGCCGTTCCTGGATGTCCAGGTGACACTACTCAACAACAAACTGATAACCGATCTTTTCGTTAAAACCACAGACAGGAACAACGCTCTGATGTTCACTAGTTGTCATCCGACACCACTCAAAACTCATTTGCCTTATTCTCAGCTCTTAAGGGCCAAAAGAATCTGTTCTGAACCAGAAGCCTACGCAAACTCCGAAGAAAAAATATTACAAAAATACAGAGACAGGAAATATCCTGAAGTCACATTGCAAGCAGCTAAAACCCGAGTGGCCACCAAAACTCGGGCAGAACTTTTAAGGACCAACATCAAACTAACTGACGAACAGAGACCAGTTTTCGTTTCTAAATACTCAACCAGAAGCAAGGCCATCAAAAACATCATTCTCAAGAGTTGGGACATGATCCGTTTTGAACCAGATTTCCAGGGCATTTTCAACACCAGACCACTGTTCGCATATCAGAGAGCCAAGAATTTAAAGAACATTCTTGAGAACAAACCCATTGAAACTCCTATCAACTACGGTGGCACCATACCGTGCCACAATTGTAGCCATTGTCACAATATAATTCCGGGTAACACCTTCAACCATCCATCATCAGGAAAAGCCATCAAACTGAGAACCAACGCCACTTGTGATTCTATGAATCTGGTATACCTACTCAAATGTCCTTGTGGACTGCCTTATGTAGGCAAAACAGAACGAAAGATCAAAGTTCGGTTAACCGAACATAAGAGTACCATCAGGAACAAATCAACCAAAGCCCCACTAGCCGCTCACTTCATCACACACCAGCACAACGTGAGCCAACTGAAGTTCCTTGTTTTGGAGGTTGTCCCACTGAAAGCAGGCGTTGACAACAAGAAACTACTACTCCAAAGGGAGACAATGTGGATCAAAAAACTGGATGCCTGCCAGCCCAAGGGGCTCAATGAAAGACTTGAATATAGTTGTTTCTTATAGAGATGTGTTGTCTCAACTTCACTTCAACTTAATCATTCTCCGCTTGAAATTATATGTTCCTTTCTGTTTTTCCATGGTTTTTACTTTTTCCACTACCATCTTTTCTTAAACCCAACCGGTCGTCTCATAGCAAATCCTCTACTATGTCACATCCGAGTTTATGCCCTCTGCTTTATATCTTCTTTTACACTGTCATCACTTTCCCTTTTTACCTATTGTCATCACCTTTTCATATTTTATTAATCTCAGGTTTTTTGCATTTACTATCGTTTGGTTTCCTACCTTGCTTCCTTTTACCCTCTAATCACTTACACTCTGGTCACCTTTATCATTCTTTGTTATGTATACCATGCTATCATTGTGTATGTACATGATTCTGAACCCATTCCAAGATGGCTGCCATTTTTTGAATGTAGATGTCGCGTTAGTTCACGCACCACATCGGTACCAATCTCTGTTTGATTCGCTGTTCTATTACACCTTTCTGTGCATGTTTGGCTGTTCCCAACCCCTCGGGGTATTTCTAGATATGAGTGTTCCATCTATGTTTAGTTACGGGAGTCCGTTTTTTCTTTCGAGGCACCTTATTTACTTCCGCATTTCCGCTGGCCACTCACAAACCTTCGGCTGCACGGCGTTTGGCGCGTCGCGTTTTTCACCCATCGGTAAGCTTTTTCTCTACCCCACTTTCACTCGCAAGTTGGTTCTGTCACTGGTCACACTCCTTTTTAAACTAAACCTCACCAGTCGAATCTTGAGTTTTTTGGTTGTTATTTATCTCACATACTTACCAGGGGTCTCGGATCTCTTTGGCACTAGTTCGGGTTCCGTTTTTATCTTGCACACGAGGATTCTGTTTTCTACTCACCCCGACTGCATGATTTTCAACTTTTAACAGAAAGACATGGGTTACTTTGCGCACATTTCCCTCGTTCCGCATGGCGTTTTTTTTCTGAATTGCATGTATTCATTTCACCGTTATACCATGTTTATTTAGCTTGTGGCTGCGAGCTCCCCTTCCTGACTTCGATTTATTTACTTACAGATGCATTGCTATCCCCTGAAGAAGGGCCTCGCCCGAAATGCATAGGGATTATGCATAGATTCATGGATGTTATGTAAACGTGTTCTCTAACGTCTAGTTTCACAAAGGAGTCACTATGATGATGTAATATGTGACCCTTTAAATAAATTTTCTCAAGAAAGATTACTTGGATTACGCTTGTTTGAACTACATAAAACGCACTTTGGAAATTGCTATTTAGGAGTTTTATCTCCATTTGGAGTGCTCGTAGAATTCTTTTAATGAAATAGAAGAGGATTTGAGAAGACACTCAAATTGTGCCCTAAATTTTCTTTCTGAAGCACTAATCATACTTTCTATGGCAAAATGAACCCCCTCATGTTGTTCCTTTTTAAATTAAATGTTTTCAGACTTACCACTTCATTCCAATCAAGATGGCTTCTGGTGTGCCATACTTTTGTCATAAGTAAGACTGTTAGCGCTCTAGTTGTTCTTTAGAACACTCTGGGACATTCTGTCATTGGGCTATACTTGGGCTACATCTGGGTGCTATTTGGGCTACATTTGGGCTCTTTTGTCTCTGGTGGCCATCTTGGGAGATTGCATGTCAGAATGTTTTAATGAAATAGAAGAGTTTTTGAGAAGTCACTCCAAATGTGCCCTCATTTTCTTTCTGCAGCACTAATCATACTTTCTATGGCAAAATATACCCCCTCATTTTGTTCCTTTTTAAATTAAATGTTTTAAGAGTTACCACTTCATTCCAATCAAGATGGCTTCTGGTGTGCCATACTTTTGTCATAAGTAAGACTGTAAGCGCTCTAGTTGTTCTTTAGAACACTCTGGGACATTCTGTCATTGGGCTATACTTGGGCTACATCTGAGTGCTATTTGGGCTACATTTGGGCTCTTTTGTCTCTGGTGGCCATCTTGGGAGACTGCATGTCAGAATTTTTTAATGAAATAGAAGAGGATTTGAGAAGTCACTCAAAATGTGCCCTAATTTTTCTTTCTGAAGCACTAATCATACTTTCTATGGCAAAATGAACCCCCTCATTTTGTTCCGTTTTAAATTAAATGTTTTCAGACTTACAACTTCATTCCAATCAAGATGGCTTCTGGTGTGCCATACTTTTGTCATAAGTAAGACTGTTAGCGCTCTAGTTGTTCTTTAGAACACTCTGGGACATTCTGTCATTGGGCTATACTTGGGCTACATTTGGTCCCCCTACCCTTTAAAATAAAATGGACACTGGGGTGATGGGGTAATAGGGTCCGCAAGGCCTAATAAGGCTAGAGGAGGGAGACATGTAGACCTCTCCTTTTTACAAAATATAAGGTCACGTCGACGACCCCCCACCATGGCTTAGCTTTACGTAAAATATTACATTATGTTAAAATAAAACTGGAAATTCACTGAAAATCAACAAAGGTTAAACTAACGTTATGGTGAGGTGTGCTAACAAGTTAGAAATTCACTGAAAAAAACATAGGTTAAAGTAATGTTGTAGTTAGGTGAATACTTCAGTGACAACTTTAAAGTTTTGAACTAAAAAACAAAATCGCAGAAATGTAGTTGTTATAGTTAGCAGAACTGATTATAAGCGGGCCACTGGGATTATGCAATTGTGTGGCACCAGCGATTTCCGCATAACTATACATTTGCAACATAATCCATTATCTTCCGCATAATCTGCAGATTTTAACAAAAACACATTTTGCTTTTAGCTCAAACGTTTAAAAGTTACTAAAAATAAAACAACACGTGTTGCAGGGTGATGGAAGGCCTTTTGCATTGCTGGAGTGGTCAACTTTCTGTTACATTTGGGTCAAAAATTGGTACTAATGGGGTGCAACAAATGCCCAAACAGTGTTAGCAAGTTAAAACATAACAAATGAAGTAATAATACTACAAAATGTGGTGCATTATATTGCACAATTTGCATTTTCTTTGTGCATATTTCATGCAACCCTGCTGCATAATTTGGTCTTTTCCTACCACATAATTCCAGTAGCCCTGACTGTAACTCGCGCACCCACGATGCACTGCCTATGACCTCAGATATTACATCCCTCATGACATGTTCTATGACATAATTTATGGCATCACTGATGACATCTCAAATTACATCACTGATGACATTGCAAATAACATAATTGATGTCATCGCAAATTACATCACTGATGACATCACCAATTATATCACCAATGACATCACCCAACGAGTGCATTAGTTTTTTTTTTAAACACATTTTTATTATTAGTTTCTTTTTTCCACTGTTGAAGTACAAGACATTTGTGGGATGATACATACATTTAAATAACAAAAAAGAGGAGTACCACCAAAAAAGGCTCAAAGAGCGATTAAGGTGGGATGGTTTTCTAGTGGAAAAAGAAGAAAGTCCTTCTTTGGTTTAATAAACCCCTCACTCACCGACCTAGTCGGTGACATGCTTCATCATCGGGGCCACCTTGACAGCCGAGTGCCATCAAGGTGTGCTGCGACACCTGGAATACAGTGGAGCTGGTATATGAGTGATGAGTGCAAGAAAAAAGTAAGTGTGTTAAAAATTGTCCTGGTATGGCTTATAGGAGAAATATTTTATTCTTAAGACTACTGGACAATATTAAAAACGTGTGTGTAGATACAATAATAGGTTATTTATGACCATGTGTATCTGTAGATAAGTGGAAGGTCTACATGTTTCAAACCGTCATGGAAGTTACCGGTTTTTCGTCAGGACCAAGAAAGGAAATGGGTGGTCAGGGTACACTAACGCCCTGCCATACCAACATTCCTTTGTTCCCTGCTAACAAAATTAGTTGCAGGGCGAAAAAACTGTAACCCGGGGGTGGTTACGCTGAGAGTAAAAAAGACTCCTAATTCAGGGTCATTAGGCTGCACGGGATTAGAGGGAAGGGAGGCCACTGTTGGAAAACATATTAGTTTTCAAGTGGTATAGTCAAGCGGTATACCTAATTTGCCCGCGAAAGAGGCCTGATAGCCAGCTCACCTGCGCAATATTGGAGCCTTGATGCTGGCTCTACGCTGTGGTGCAGCATGGACTTTAACCATGCTCCCCCTCCTGACTAGATTGCTGACCAGTTTGCCTGGAAGAGATGGTCCTAATTGGGGTTGGAGCGGGTTCTCCCCTTGATTCAGTCGAAGAGTGCCTTATAACAGGCTGCGACCGACTTGCAGCACCATGTCATCAGCCTGAGGCAGAAAAGACAAGCCCCTGAAAGATCTTTTGCGAAAAGCAGCGGGCTACTTCGCCTCTCAACCAGATGCCAAGACATCACAGGTGGAAGGTGAGGATGCGCCAGTAACCAAAGCTTTTATGGTTGAGTTGTTAACAGCCATCAAGGAGGATATACAAGAGCTGCACTCCCAACCCTCATTGGATCTTAGAGAAGTTAGGCGGGATGTTGACACCATAGGAGAACGAGTCACGACTTTAGAGGAGCATGACCTCGGCAGAGAGGATGACCTGCACCAACTTCAGCAAGAGATGATTTGTCTCAAAGATCAGAATTTGGATCTACAGGTTTATGCAGAGGACTTGGAGAACCGCTCCAGATGTAATAACATTAAGATACGGGCTGTTCCATGGAAAGCAGAGGGGGACGACCTTCGCGCATCCATTAGCGCCCTGTTTCAGCAGATCCTCGGAGATGAAGAGAACCAGGAGATCCAAATGGATCGAGTTCACCGGGTGGGACTTCCATGTGGTGCTAAGGCTCTCCCCAGACATCCTTGTCTGTGTGCATGATTTCCAACTTAAGGAACAAATCCTCCACAAAGCCAGAGACCTTCATCCGGTACAATTCTGAGGTCAACAACCCGTACTCTACCAGGACTTGGCTGCCTTGACACTGGTTAAACGCAAACAGTTCAAGCCTATCACCAGTCATCTCCATGAACAGGACATCCCTTACTTGTGCGGTCACCCGTTCCGCCTCATCCTCAAATTCAATGGCAAACTCCTGCAGATCTGCTCCCTAGAAGACACCTACACCATCTTGGGTTTGGACCAGCCCCCTGTCCTGCCAGAGAATGACCACCCTCTTCCTCAGTGACTCCAACGCTCCTCAGAGTGGCAGCGAGTTGAGAGATCGTCGCCTAGCTCCAAACCTAATGTATCTGCTAGAAAGCTTTCGTCGGTGTCACAAGAGACCGACAACAGTAATGTCCCTTGATCCTCACAGATTTGGCAACCTTCTGGGTTCAGTTACTGACGCTGGAGGGAGGGAGTAGTCCGCCAGCGAGCAGTAACACCGCTCTCGACATACATAGAGATTGCTATGTACAACATGGTTCGGAATGGGAGTGCGCCTCGCCCCCTTGAACATCTGACCATTGAGACAAACTATTGTCATATGTTTCAATTTCCTGTTTTTGCTTTCTTGCTTTGCTGTCTTTTCTTACTAGTGGGTTGGGGTTTTTGGGGATTGTTTTGGGGCTCCGCATCAGTTTATGAGCAGGAATGGCACGTACTTGGATTCCATGAGATGACCTTCTCTATTCAAGCCCCTGCGGAGGTGGGCAAGCATGCGAACTCTCTCCCCCTGTTAGTCGCGATGGGTAGGGATTTAAAAATTTTGAGCTTGAATGTTCAGGGGTTAAATAATCCTGTTAAGCAGTCTGCCATTCTCTCCCTCTTAGAAAATGCTGATAGCGATATTTGTTTACTTCAAGAAATCCATCTCTTAGCTAAAGACACTAAGAAAAATGGGGTAGCAACACTCTTCAGCACACGCACGCAGTGCAAGGTACTTTCCACTGTGGCAGGTTCTTAGCAATCCGGGTGCAATGGGGAGACACGCAAATGACGATAGGGTTCTTATATGCCCCAAACCACCGGCAAGAGCCCTTTATATGCCTAGCTGTGTCTGTGGTCATTCCTCTCCAGATATGGCGCTTCTGGTGGGAGGTGATTTCAATGTGATAATGGACCTGGAGATGGATAAGTCGGCACAGAGCTCCACTCACACGGGCACATTGTTGCAGGGAGGGTGTCAAGACCTGCCTGGCTGCCACCAAACATGACAAGAAAAGATCTAAAAATACGTTTGGAGAGCAAGCGTGATGTAAATACTCGCGTTTGAAAAGACGACATGTGGTGTCCGTGATGTTCCTCAAACAGTGTCTGACAGTGCTCCTGGATAGCAGAGCACACATGACTGGAGCTTTGAGACGTGGCAGAGTTCCGAGTTGCCAGTCTAGTGTTTCCCAGCTCGCGACTGATACCGCAGATGAGGCGCGCGTTCCGATAACGAACTGCGCACTTCAACTGTAGCCGTCCGTTGAGTCAGAGTGATTATCCAGAGAGCTCCGTGAGTCAGAGAAATGTATTTCAATTGCCTACAAGTTTCCTGTTATCGCATGCACAATGTGGGACTTACGAAGTAAGAATTATCTATCTCCGATTCAAAGACAGTTAAAACCTTAGTTAATGCTGCAGCTAAGCGACATTTTCATTTCTTCTTGAATTCCTGAGTGAGTTAACTCTTACAGTCTGACCATTGACCTTCCCCCTTAGTTTACTCATAGTTAGGTCGCCTTCACTCCCAGAGAAGCATAAGAACTCTCAATACTACATGCTTTATCAGTTGAAGAAGTTACTGAGGATTCTAAAATTGTGACAGGTACACATTCATATATAGAAAGGTAAAACAAATAAGAGTTAGACCAAAGTAGTAAAAGAATAAGTAATTGTGTTGTGCTTACATAGGTCTTAAAGATACCCGTGTTCACAATTGATAATCCAGAGGGAGAGAAGCAATTGCCTAGAGTCCAAGGGTAAGCGTTACCTTAGCATGTGGGGTTAATTAAATTGCTAGCCAGTGTTGCATGTGTTATATTGTGGTGTTTCCCTGCAGGATATCGTACAGAAAGCCCAGTGGACCTATCTGAAGTGCTTATCGCTACCACTCGGAGGCAGTCTCTCTTTTTTCTTCCACTTCGCCTTTCCCCCCCACTTTAGGAGTTACCTGGACATTTATTGTCGGGTAGCTGCTGAGGTGGTGGGGCGTTGGGACTAGCGTCGACTCCTGTGGATCTAACAGGCATTCCTGACAGATTGAAGTGCCAGTTATCCACCTGAGTCGACATGGCGGAGGGGTTGGACTTAAAGGCATTGGCAGGAATCCTTGAGGGGTTACAGAATCAGTTAACTCAATCGGCCGAGGAAAACAGAGCTCTAAGGGATGAAGTTAAGCGTTCCCAACAAGAAACTCATCAGATTAGATTAAAAATGGAGGAATTATTGGCAGGTACCACTCCTCTGCCTGGATTAAATCCGAGTACTAGTTCTGCTTCTGAAGCAGCTCCTCAGGTGATTCATTCGGTAGCTCCTGTGGTTCCGTTGGCCAACCCAGAGAGATTTAGTGGGGACCCACATAAGGCCCAAATTTTTCTTACCCAATGCTCCTTACATTTCTTATGTCATGCTGTAGTGTTTAAAGAGGATCAAGTAAAGGTTGCCTTCATGCTGTCATATTTGAGCGGTGATGCCGCAGCCTGGTCCATGCCATTGATCTCCCGAGATGACCCAGCCCTGTACAATTTTGACCTTTTTAAAAAAGAGTGTTTGAGAATTTTCGATAGAAGAATTGCAAATCAAGCTCCAGATAATGAGCTTCTGGATATTAAACAAGGGAATCGTGACCTGGTAGCCTATACCGCTCAGTTCAATAAACTGATTGTGGAAATGGATTGGCCAGGAGAAAAGCGTTCAGCGATATTCTATTGAGGCTTTAAGGACGAACTAAAAGACGCTTTGGCACAAATACCTAAGCGACCACAGGAGATCTCTGAACTGAGTGATTTAGTTCTACAAATTGACCACCGTCAATTCAAAAGATGGTCTGAGAAGAGGAAAGATTTTCAATCTTTCGTTCCCCGTTTAGATCGGATCAAGTCGGAAGGCAACAAAACAGAAGTCAATTCTAGTGAGGAACCTATGCAAATCGGATCTATCAGAGGCCCATTGTCCAAAGAAGAGGAGGAGAAACGGCGTACTAATCATCTGTGCTTGTATTGTGGAGCCTCTGGGCATTTTGTGAAAGAATGCCCAAAGAAGCCAAAGATCAATCAAGGGTTAAAAGACAGATCCCATCAGTAGAGGGAGTTGCCCTGATGGGATGTTGCACTGAGTCAACTCTAGAACCTCAACAATTGGTCAACACCTTGCAGTCGTCAGCACCACATCTCACAGTCTCATTCTCAGTGAGATTTGGGTCACAAGAAATTAAAGAAGTATCAGTTATGATTGACTCCGGGGCCACGGGGAACTTTTGTGATTTGCAGTACGCACAGGAAATCGGAGTCAGGCCCATCAAGAAGAGACATCCAGAAGTGGTAAAAGCAGTTGTTGGCACTAATCTTACCTCAGGCCCCATCGTGAATGAGACGGAAACCTTGGAATTGGTGGGGTTGCATGTCATAGAGAATTTATAAGATTCAATTTAATAGATGCCCCGCAATTTCAACTAATCTTGGGGTTGCCATGGTTTTCCGAGCACAATCCTACCATAGATTGGGAATGAAGAACTGTGAAGATGAATTCAGAACATTGCCAAAAGAATTGGTTTTCCAGAACTAATCAGAAGATGGAAGAGTCCCCAGCTTCTAAGCTCACACAACTCGCCACCAGTATTTGTACGGCTGTAACTCAGGAAATACCTAAAGAGTATCATGATCTTGCTAGTGTGTTTGACAAGAAAAATACAGAAATACTTCCACCTCACAGGGATTTCGACTGCAAAATCGACTCGAGCCTGGGGCGGTGTTACCCTGCAGTCGCATTTACGCGTTAACAGAAGCCGAGAATGTATATCTTAAAAAATACTTGGATGAGTATTTGAAGATCGGATTTATCCGGCCGTCCCAGTCACCAGCGTCATCGCCTTTGTTTTTCCGACCCAAGAAGGATGGAACTCTTCAAACCTACATCGACTATAGAGCCCTGAATCAAGTCACCATTAAGAATAGGTATCCACTCCCCCTGATCTCCCAGCTTTTGGATCAAGTCAAGGGAGCCAAGATATATACCAAACTTGATCTACGTGGGGCGTACCATTTGGTAAGAGTAACCGAGGGCGATGAGTGGAAGACGGCCTTTCGAATTAAATACGGCCTGTTTGAGTATCAAGTGATGCTCTATGGATTGAGTAACGCTTCCGCAGCTTTTCAGCACTTGGTTAACGATGTCTTGCGGGAATATTTGTATCGAGTTGCGGTAGTATACATCGATGACATTTTGATTTTTTCAAACAGTGTGGAGGAACATGTGCAGCATGGGAGAGCAGTGTTGCAGAAGTTGCTGGAGAATCATCTATATGTTAAACTTGAAAAGTGCTCCTTTCATGCTGAACGAGTGGAATTTTTAGGTTTCGTTCTGTCAGCTGATGGTGTAGAAATGGATGATTCCAAGGTTCAAGCCATTCAAGAATGGTCTTCACCGAAATGTGTGAAGGAGATACAAAGCTTTATTGGGTTCGCTAACTTTTATCGGAGATTTATACCCAATTTTTCGGACAAGGTTTCACCCATCACACGACTACTGAAGAAAGGGAAGAAATTTGAGTGGTCGGATGAAGCAGAGACGTCTTTTCAGACTCTTAAAAAGGCTTTTGTTACAGCTCCAATTTTGAAGCATCCAGATGCTGAACAACCATTCTATGTGGAAACTGATGCGTCAGACTTCGCTACAGGGGGAATATTATCTCAGAGAGATAAACAAACAGGTCAACTTCACCCGGTAGCCTACCGATCAAGGAAACTATCTGAGCCAGAATGCAACTATTCCATTGCTGACAAAGAGTTGTTGGCGGTTAAGGAGGCCTTCCAAGACTGGCGTCATTATCTACTAGGGGCCAGGCATTGTGTGACGCTATTCACTGATCATCGCAACTTGCAATTTTTAAAATCTGCAAAAACTCTCACGCCTCGACAACTAAGATGGTCTCTGTATTTCTCTGAGTTTGATTTTGTGATCACTTATAAACCAGGAGCACAAAATGGTAAGGCCGTCGCTATGTCAAGATTGAATTCTTCTGAAGAAATAAAATCACCACTTCCTGAGCTGATTATTCCTTTGGAGAAAATAATTGGAACTATCCAGTTAGAGGAATTTACAGATGAAATCTTGAAGAATTACTCCACAAAACTTACAGATTGGGCTACATCAGATAATAAGAAAACCCTGGTTGATGGTCTTCCTTTCTATGATGGGAAATTGTATCTACCGTCAAATGAAATGCAAGAAAAAGCCTTGAAAGGTTGTCACGATGATCGTCTAGCTGGTCATAAAGGAGTAAAAAAGACCATGGAACTGGTAAAACAGCATTTTTGGTGGCCTGGCATGGCAGCTCAAATAGGACAGTATGTTTCAACCTGCGAATTGTGCATTAAAGGGAAACCTAACCGAAGAGCTCCTCAGGGGTTGTTGCAGCCTTTACCAAATGCACCGTATCCATGTCATACAGTGTCATTAGATTTAATTGTAGATCTTCCCCCTAGTTTGGGTAATACAGGTATTTTGGTGTTATTAGATTCATTCTCTAAAATGGGGCATTTCATTCCGTTAAAGTCAGTTCCAACCGCACCACAGTTAGTGCAGATATTCAATCAAAACATAGTGCGAGCTCATGGAATCCCACAAATCCTCATATCAGATAGAGGTACTCAATTCTTATCAAAATTTTGGAAAAAATTCATGCACAACTTATGGGTCGACACACGTTATTCAACCAGTTATCATCCGGAGATGGATGGTCAAACAGAGAGAGTTAACCAGGAATTAGAACAATATCTTCGACTCTATCTGTTGGAACAGGAGGGTAACTGGTCTGAATTGCTGTGGTCGGCAGAATTTGCCTATAAAAACGCTGTGCATGATTCCACTGGGTATACCCCGTTCTATCTTAATTCAGGAAGACACCCGAGACTGGTTTTGGGTAAAATGGACGAATCGGTACCTGCAATCACTAAAGTCATGACTGATTTGAGAGTAGCTTATGGCAAGGCCCAGAAGAACTTAATCAAGGCAAAGGAGTCATACAAAAGACAAGCAGACAAAAAAAGGAGAGTAGGGTCAAGTTTTGAGGTGGGTGAGGAGGTGTGGTTGTCTACCAAGCATTTAACCATTGTAATACTTTATTCGATAAAAAATATATCATAAAAGTACAGACGAAAAAATACATGAAACAAATTACCAAGTATTACTACAATATCATTAAAAATCGTCACTACAAACCATTTAAAAAGTAGAGAGGGGTCTACACAGAGTTAAAAATACATACATTCTTGATGTGGATCTGATCAAACATTAGATAGTAGCCTTGACCGAATAAACCATGCACTGGCCACATACTTGGCGACCCCACAAACAATGTACATAGAGGTAGTATTGGTTAAAATAATACGCAGAGCTGATCTATGATCCCTAACTCCCAGCTCCCTACACACTGGTTTCAACCATTTTGCTCTAACCTGCTTATAGGCATTACATGCAAACTAAAAGTGGCAAAGGGATTCTTCCAGGCATGGGCAACTTGGGCAATTTAAATCATTTACCCTCTTGACCTTCCACCCTTCCATAAATTTTTTGAGGGGGAGGGTACCGTATCTTAGTTTCAGAAACAGAGTTCTATCTCGTGGAGTCTGGATGAAGTCCAGGAATGGTTCTAACTTTCTGGAAGGTTTATGTTCAAAGAAGTTATTCGTCAAAGGTCCCCAGTTTGTATTGTTGAGGTTCTTGGCCTCTACCCAATCCCAGTATAATTTTTTAACAATTTTTTTAGGGGGAGGGGACTGTGAGGTCCAAGACTCAGCCAGGCCTATAGACTCCACCAGTTTCTTTAGATTATTAAGCCACTTTATTTTGCTAGATGTATTCAAAATAATTAGCTCGTCCAACACTAAAGCATATTTTGCTAATTCAGGGGTCCTTCTAAGGCGCACCCAGAATAGCAAGGGGCGGAGTTGAACTATTTCTGAGATTGATCTTTTACCCATATCAAAGAATAATGGTTTCTCATGAACTTATTTTCTGCAGTTACCAACGCCCTACTATTCTCGGCACCCCAGAGTTCAGAGCCATAAACTGCCGAGGCTAGAGCTTTCCCCTCGTAAACTGCCAGGGCAGGGGCTACTGGTCTACTGATAGAGAGGCGCTGGTTCTTTAATATAGCTCCAGAGACCCTTTTAAGATTTAGGACCATTTTTGTTATATGGGAGTCCCATCTCATGTTATTACAAAGCCTGACACCAAGATAGTCTAATTCATCCACCACCTCTAGCGGGATCCCATTCAAGCAAAGATAAACTTTCCTTAAATTTCTTTTGGCAGATAATACCATCAACTTCGTTTTCCAGGTGATAATCGTTAACCCACGATCTTTACAAAAAACGCCGAAGCGGTCGAGCAATTTTTGGAGACCCTTCGAGGTCTTAGACATCAGGGGGGTATCATCCGCAAAGAGGAGTGTGGGGGTTTTCTCCCCGGCAAGGACAGGGGCATCCGCAGGGTCCTCCCGCAAATGGTCCACCACCCCATTTATAAAAAGAGAGAACAGTGTCGGAGCCATCACACTTCCCTGCCGCACCCCTCTATTGACTGGTACCCTCCCTGACAATTGGCCCTGGCTCCCCCACCGAATCCTTGCATAGTTATCTTCGTGGAGCTTGATGATAAATTGCAACAAATAACTAGGGCAACCCATGTCCAATAAGACCCCCCAGAGTTTGGCACGTGGAATGACATCGAATGCTGTTTTCAAGTCAATGAAAGCCAGGTACAAGCTACCCTTGGAGATGGACACTGACTTCCAATAGATCGATAAATAACAACCTAGGCAATCATAATTGGAGTTCACAATAAAGATAAGATATTTTAAAAAGGAAAAAAGAGCTACCAATGAAGTCAAATTTTAATATTTATTTACATATATATTAAAAAGTTAACACGAAAATGTAAATGACAAGGCAATCAAACATAATACATGGAGAAGAATTTGTAAATCAATGTCATACATAATTCGAAACTCATTATAAAAATTCATTAAAACAATAGAGATGGCCTAATAATTCTCGACGCGCGTTTCGGCGACCAGCGCCTTCTTCTGGAGAAGCCAAATATGTTCTATAAATACAAAAAATCAGGATACAGAAAACAAATAATTATAAACAATTCTAAAGCAAAAAGATAACATCCACATGATTAAAAACAACACATTTATCAAATTGGTAGCTTCATTTAACCATGTCAACAAGGACATTCTACTTCATTTTCCTGTATATCTCCAATATTAGACTACAACTGCGGCAGAACCAAAGAATCTGTGATACTAGGTTCTTACAGTGCCATCTATCTATATTTGTCATTTAAATTGAAGAGAACTATGGACCAAAAGTTTTTTTAAAAACAAAGGTATTTTTCATAATTAAAGCAGAATACCTTCATTTATGTACTTACATTTTGAAAAGATATGCATAAAATTGGAGCCGGACTGACTCAAATGTTTTCCTTTCTTTAGTACGTTTCTTTTAAAAGATCAGAGGAATCCAAGGTGATGAACAGCTAGTTGGACACAAGAGATGTAAAAAGTAAATGATAGTTACAGTATAAAGGTTATTAGTGGGCACTTTTTAATCTAACAGATATATGCATGCTCAAAGATAAGGAAGCTTAATACAGATAATTACCCTGAATTGACGTCTGATTTGAATATCAGGATTTAATAAACAAGCGGAGCACGGGTTTGTTCTGATTTAAAAGATTGGTATTAGGTTTATGATTGTTCTTTGGAAACAGGTCTAGGAGAGCCAAAAGAAAAAACAGAAAGAAACCCAAAGAACGAGGTAAGTAACTTAAGTTTATGTAATTATATTCTGGTCAATCTTATTCTACTTAACTCTACAGCTTATACCTGGTAAAGTGGATAAAACGACTTGAGTTTCTCGCCGTCACAAGGACAGGGTTATAGACAATATGTACGATATGTGCGCTTGTAGGTCCCTAAAGGAAAAAGTTATGAAGACTCTTTAGGATACGATATCAACAGACAAACTACGTCTCTTCATTAGTGGAAGTGATTCCAAATAATCAAATTAGAGATCTACCTGTATGGGTGTCGATGTACCCTTAAATATGTGACTTCTCCTGATGTGGGGAAGTTCCTTTCTCTTAATTTTCTAACGAGGCTATGGAGAGATACGTAGCATTAGTTTTTACCGGCTTTAAGGACAAATGTATAGATAAATTTACAGTGGACTCGAAAGGACACGTTACTCTTACCTTCTGATTTATTTTTAGTGAAGCTTAACAGTCTGACGGCGAGAAACGGGGTCCCGATGGCTCCAATCGTCAAAATGCGATGTTACTTCCGTTAGAAAGAAACGCATTTAAGTAGCGATCTTTATTGCGATTATCTCTCTCAGCTGCGTAAACATTGTCGTCATTGAGTCTGCGACTAGGGTCCACATAAGATAATCAAAAACAGAAAACGGAGTATTCCTTGATGTCTACTTTCTAACTAAGGTAAAGCGTTAATGGGAATAAATATAAAGCCCGACTTTTCTGACGTGTTCAACATACCCTATAGTGATTTTTATTAAGTTTCTCTCTTAATATAAACGTTGTCATCACTGAGTCTGCGACTGAGGTCCACATAGGATAACCGAAAATAAAAAACGGACTATTCTTTGGTGTCTACGTTGTAGCTGAAGTCAAACGTTAATAGGAATCGATATAGAAAACAGACTATACTAACGTGTTCAACATGCAAAATATCAGTCTATATATGGAACCGACCTTAAATTAAAACTTAAAAAGTAACTTAAGGCAGTGTGTACGCTGCACTGTATATCATGAAGATAAACTACTACTTCACTTTAGTATATATGAAGCCCTATTATATCCTGTCGTGGAGCTAGATATTATGTAATTACTCTAGTAAATCAGAGAGACTAAAATTCCAATGAGGAGACAGTATCAAAAATATCCTTAACGCTAATATATAAAGAATGCTTACATCAATGTTTTATAGGGTTAGTATAAAGGGTATTACAACTAACATCAACAAGAGGTACCCCAATTTGTATGGGAGACCAGGAACCGCCAGTACTGGAAACCGGGCATGTAATTCCCATTTTTAACTTAAGTAAGACCAAATTAGATGACTCTAGTATTAGAGTATTATCTAAGGGTTTATCTTATGTTCCTCATTCTTCTTTGAACTTGTTTGAACTTTATTGCGACATTATTTCCTTTTTTTGTAAGATTCGCTTTAAAAAAAAAATTATTTAAAAAAATGAAGTAGAAGAAGATAATATTTCTATAAAACAACTTAGTCTTCCTTCCACCTTCAGTCCTTCCCTAGAACAATTGGGACCAGAAGTGGCCACCTTTGAATTGGTAGTGCTGAAAAAATTAGACCAGGCACTACAGTTTATTCCAAAGCCTATATACAATCTAAATAAAGCTGAACACGAAGCTCTATCTTCTCTTTCACGTGATGAAAATTTAACCATCAAAGGATGTGACAAAGGTGGTGGAATAGTTATCATTGACACTGCTCAATATGAGATTAATATGCTCAAAATGCTCAATAATTTAGAATTGTATATTCCCATCAAGAAATATTCCACTTTACCTCTGTACAAAAGAATTCAATCTCTAACTAAACAAGCTCTTGAGATTGGAGATATTTCCGTAAAGGAATATGAATTTTTAAATCATCACCAGAATAAAATGGCATGTATATACGGTTCACCAAAAGTGCATAAGAGCCAAAACGACCCTCCCTATCGTCAGATAGTCTCGACCATCGGCACCATAACTGAACCATTATCCAAATATGTGGACAATTTTTTGCGTCCATTTATACCTAAAATTGATTCATACATACGTGATACAGGCCATATGATTGTTAAAACTGAGGGTTTAATATTCAACTCCAATCAAGACCTATTAGTTACTATGGATGTTGAATCATTATATAGTAATATTCCCCTTTCAGAAGCAATGAAGACTACCGCATGGTTTATTGAACAACATAACATTCCCTGCCCAGTGACCTTTGTATTAGCCTGTCTACAAATAGTCTTGACAGAAAATATTTTTGAATTTGGACCTCACATATATAGGCAAACCAAAGGAGTGAGCATGGGGGCTTTGCTAGCCCCATCAGTGGCTAATATTTTTATGGCTGCATTTGAAAAGAAACATATCCAAAATGAAGCGGCACCCTTCTTCGAGTCAATCTCCCATTGGTCCAGATATATTGATGATATATTTTTTGTCTGGACTGATGGGAGAGAAACTCTAGAAGAATGTATTGCTTGGATAAATGCAGCTGATCAGAACCTACACTTCACCACCCAAATTAGTAATGAAAGAGTAGAGTTCCTCGACATAGTGAAAATGAATAATCATGGGGAACTGAAAGTTGATCTTCATACCAAACCGACATCTAGAAACACCCTCTTGCATTATAAAAGTTTTCACCCTAGGACACAGAAAGATAGTATCCCGTTCTCCCAATTTTTACGCGTTAGACGCAATTGTACAGATTTAGCTGATTTTGACAAGCAAGCATTGACTATGAGATCAAAATTTATTGAAAGAGGCTACCCTCACCGGTTAGTGAGGCATTCGTACAAAAGAGCTCGATACTATGACCGAGACTGCCTGCTAAAGTCGAAAACACCTCGAACAAGCGAACAAGTTGTCTGCATTACTAAACATTCCACTGTAAATGCCAAAGTTGAGCAGATTATTACCTCTAACTGGCACATTCTTAACAGTAACTGCTCGAGAGAGCAAAAACTAGTTAAGCCACTTTTCGCACATAAGCGAAATAAGAATATTAAAGAACACATTGTGCACTCGCGATTTAAAACTCCTAAATCCGGGGGAGGAGCCAAGATGGCGCTCGGAGCGGACGTGTAGTCCCTCGGCTCCGGGGACCGTCTCCGCCTTCAAGCTTCTCCTGCCAGATATCCTGCACCGCAGTGGCTAATTCCGACAGCAAACGCGTTTCGCTGACCCTTCACGAAATCCTGAAGCTTTTACTCCTTGGCAAGTCGGAGAAATACTTGGACGCAGCGGGCGGCCCGCATCGGCGTACAGACCGGGGCCTCGCGTGTCTATCTAGGCCGGTCATCAGACGCGCCCCCCCGGACTTAGTGACGGTGCAGTCCCGATTGGCGGCTATCATCGGCCAGCGGACCCCGCACTCTCGTCCCGCTGCACTTTTGGCTCTGCGACGACTGCACCAGCCTACAACCTTACCGCTACGGACACTTACACTGTGATTTGTGTGCTTATTGCCTGCATTTCGTCCCGCTATTGGCTATGGGCTTCCGATCTGGCCAGGCGCTCGACACCAAGCGGACCGACGTATTGAACGGACTACCCTACTGTCTGCACCCAGGCTCAGACATCTGACTTCGCAGCGTGCCTGGCTGTCCTTCTAGGGTGCGCTGCCTGTTCCTACCCGGGGTCTCCCTGCCTGATGCTATGGCGGACATGCTGCTGTGTATCCTGACTAATTGGCCGTGATTGGTGTTTTTGTACTCACTGAGTGGAGAAACATGCCTGATACATTGGGTTCTCCCTCTTACAGCTCTGGGAGCATTTTGGAAGCGGTCCTCTCCTTCCGATCTGAGGCTCTACGCTCTGGCTACACCCTGCTGGACAAAATGGAGGGCATCCTCAGTGCTTCAACTCGCCCTAAGATGGCCGACGCGCAGGAACTCGGCGCCGTTCTTTGTTCCACCTTCGCCTGTGCTCCGGAGGTGTCCACTGGAGTCGGTGGCACCCTCGTGACCCCAAGCCTGCCACTGCCATCAGTCACGGGAGAGTGGCTCCCGAAATCGTATACTTTGGAACCTTCGCCACGACGCGAGCCCTCCCTCCTTGCCATGTTCGCAGACCCCCGAGATTTGCTCCGGGAGGAGATGTACACAGTGATTTCCCTCCCTGCCCTGGCTACCCTCGGAGAGTTTGGGATGGCATACTCGGCGCTTTCTTTGGGACTCCTGGACTTCATTGCCTTATTTGCACCGTGTCACCTGCATCGCGGTTTATTCCCTGGATTGCCGTCTGCACCTACATTGACTGCACGGGTCTGCGGTGGTAAGGAGAGGACGGGACAATGATAGACGCTTCCATTATTGGACTGATGGATTTCTGGTTACTGATTGTGACGGAGGGGACATATTGTCGGTATTCTGTTTATTGATATTGCCGCTGTGCTCCACTCTGTGCTTTGGGACCGTGCTATGGCCATCGGGCTACTGACTCCTCCTCTTGCGCCATTCTTGTGGGTGGGACGGCGAGGGATCTAGTCTTTTTGGGTGACCCTGACATGTATCGGTGGGGATAGAAGATTATAGCGGGGGCGTGCGCTTGGATTGGGTGTTGTTGCCTTACATATATTGCGCGCTGCTGCTGCGGCTACACTTTCGCTGCATATTGTACATATTATATTTGTTGTGCGTCAGACCACTGTCGGAACTATTGGTACGGAATGGCGGAGCTGGGGGACGGGTAGTGGGCTCCTCCCCACTTTTTTCTTTTTTCTGAGAGTTTTAGGATTCTCTCCTTTTCTTCCTCTCTATATTTCGGGACTCCTTTTCTTGGGCGACAGGCACACTGCTAGGGGGGGTCAGGCCGTAGCCAGCTGCAGGGGTGCAGGGTGGGGGGTACTTAGGGGGTGGGGCTGCTTTATTTTTGTTTATTTTTTCTTTTTGTTCTATGGGCCTTCTATTCTTTTCCCCTTTTTCCTTCCCTGGGGTTTAGACGCTTCTTTCCTGGGTGCTACGTAGTGACTCTGGTGTTTGCTTCTGCTTCACGATTACCTATCCTGATTGTTTTATAACTGTATTGCCTTGTTGCACCACGTTATCCTGTTCATGTCTATCCTACAAGGAAAACTTTTAAAACTAGACCTCAGTCCTTCTGTAATGAATCCTTTGTGCTTCAGTAATTTGTAATGTACCGCAAGTGTGAGCCTCAGATCTCCTGTTGATTTGTAATTGCCTTTCTTTTCAATAAAGGTCTTTAAAAAAATAAATAAATAAATAAAACTCCTAAATCCGAATTGATTCCCGTACAGAGATCAATTCTAACCAATAATTCAATCAAAAGAACGTTTCCATGTTCCTCTTGTTGCTCGTGTGGAAATATCCTTGCAGGTGAAGAATTCTCCTATAATGGACACACAACGAAAGCACAGGAGATGTGGAACTGTAGATCTTCGAATGTGATTTACCTTATACAGTGTCCGTGTCTCCTAAGCTACATAGGAGAGACTTCAAGAATGATCCAAACCCGTCTTACTGAGCACTGCTCCGCTATTAAGACTAAGAAAATTATTGCCCCCATGGTTAAGCACTTTTTAGAAAAAGACCATGGTCCAAAAGATATCAAATGGCGGATACTAGAAAAAATCAAAATACCTGACTCTCAAGGGGGTGCAACGATGAGAAAAAAGAGAGAGGTATTTTGGATTTTTGTTTTTGATTCCTTTCGGAGAGGCCTCAACAGTGAAATCCCTTGGAAAAATGCAATCTGTTAACAAAATTGAGGACCAATAGTATGTATAGGTACCCATAAACTGTAATACCCTATATACTATCTCTATAGGATGTTTAAATAGTCAATAAAAGATAGAAATACCCGTTAGTTGTAATACCCTTTATACTAAAACATTGATGTAAGCATTCTTTATATATTAGCGTTAAGGATATTTTTGATACTGTCTCCTCATTGGAATTTTAGTCTCTCTGATTTACTAGAGTAATTACATAATATCTAGCTCCACGACAGGATATAATAGGGCTTCATATATACTAAAGTGAAGTAGTAGTTTATCTTCATGATATACAGTGCAGCGTACACACTGCCTTAAGTTACTTTTTAAGTTTTAATTTAAGGTCGGTTCCATATATAGACTGATATTTTGCATGTTGAACACGTTAGTATAGTCTGTTTTCTATATCGAGTCCTATTAACGTTTGACTTCAGCTACAACGTAGACACCAAAGAATAGTCCGTTTTTTATTTTCGATTATCCTATGTGGACCTCAGTCGCAGGCTCAGTGATGACAACGTTTATATTAAGAGAGAAACTTAATAAAAATCACTATAGGGTTTGTTGAACACGTCAGAAAAGTCGGGCTTTATATTTAAACCCATTAACGCTTTACCTTAGTTAGAACGTAGACATCAAGGAATAGTCCGTTTTCTGTTTTTGATTATCTTATGTGGACCCTAGTCGCAGACTCAATGACGACAATGTTTACGCAGCTGAGAGAGATAATTGCAATAAAGATCGCTATTTAAATGCGTTTCTTTCTAACGGAAGTAACATCGCATTTTGACGATTGGAGCCATCGGGACCCCGTTTCTCGCCGTCAGACTGTTAAGCTTCACTAAAAATAAATCAGAAGGTAAAAGTAACGTGTCCTTTCGAGTCCACTGTAAATTTATCTAGACATTTGTCCTTAAAGCCGGTAAAAACTAACGCTCCGTATCTCTCCATAGCCTCGTTAGAAAATTAAGAGAAAGGAACTTCCCCACATCAGGAGAAGTCACATATTTAAGGGTACATCGACACCCATACAGGTAGATCTCTAAATTGATTATTTGGAATCACTTCCACTAATGAAGAGACGTAGTTCGTCTGTTGATATCGTATCCTAAAGAGTCTTCATAACGTTTTCCTTTAGGGACCTACAAGCGCACATATCGTACGTATTGTCTATAACCCTGTCCTCGTGACGGCGAGAAACTCAAGTCGTTTTATCCACTTTACCAGGTATAAGCTGTAGAGTTAAGTTGAATAAGATTGACCAGAATATAATTACATAAACTTAAGTTACTTACCTCGTTCTTTGGGTTTCTTTCTGGTTTTTCTTTTGGCTCTCCTAGACCTGTTTCCAAAGAACAATCATAAACCTAATTCCAATCTTTTAAATCAGAACAAACCCGTGCTCCGCTTGTTTATTAAATCCTGATATTCAAATCAGACGTCAATTCAGGGTAATTATCTGTATTAAGCTTCCTTATCTTTGAGCATGCATATATCTATTAGATTAAAAAGTGCCCACTAATAACCTTTATACTGTAACTATCATTTACTTTTTACATCTCTAGTGTCCAACTAGCTGTTCATCACCTTGGATACCTCTGATCTTTTAAAAGAAACATACTAAAGAAAGGAAAACATTTGAGTCAGTCCGGCTCCAATTTTATGCATATCTTTTCAAAATGTAAGTACATAAATAAAGGTATTCTGCTTTAATTAGGAAAAATACCTTTGTTTTGAAAAAAACTTTTGGTCCATAGTTCTCTTCAATTTAAATGACAAATATAGATAGATGGCACTGTAAGAACCTAGTATCACAGATTCTTTTGTTCTGCCGCAGTTGTAGTCTAATTTTGGAGATATACAGGAAAATGAAGTAGAATGTCCTTGTTGACATGGTTAAATGAAGCTACCAATTTGAAAATGTGTTGTTTTTAATCATGTTGATGTTATCTTTTTGCTTTAGAATTGTTTATAATTATTTGTTTTCTGTATCCTGATTTTTTGTATTTATAGAACATATTTGGCTTCTCCAGAAGAAGGCGCTGGTCGCCAAAACGCGCCTCGAGAATTATTAGGCCATCTCTATTGTTTTAATGAATTTTTATAATGAGTTTCGAATTATGTATGACATTGATTTACAAATTCTTCTCCATGTATTATGTTTGATTGCCTTGTCATTTACATTTTCGTGTTAACTTTTTAATATATATGTAAATAAATATTAAAATTTGACTTCATTGGTAGCTTTTTCCTTTTTAAAATATCTTATGTTTATTGTGAACTCTAATTATGATTGCCTAGGTTGTTATTTATCGATCATTTGTTTTTCCCTGACCTAGGAATCTCAAATCCATTGTAATCAGGGGGTCCTTGATAATTATACATCACTGACTTCCAATAAACAGCACAAAACCGGAATACCTGATCCATCGCACCAACATTATGCCTAAACCCCGCTTGAAAGTGAGTCAAAATGCTATCATCTATTAGCCACATCTCTATTCGGTTTATGATGACCCTGCCAAGTACCTTTTGAATGGTATCGATTAAACTTATCGGTCTGTAGTTGGCAGGGTCCTCTCTGTCACCTTTCTTGTATATAGTGATAACCTCCACGCCCTTCCAGGATTCAGGGACAGGGTGGCCATGCTGGATTAAGTTAATCAGACAGGCTATAAGCTCTCCCCATATTTTGGGGTCATGCAGTAATAATTCCCCGGCAGGCCATCTGGGCCGGCCGCCTTCCCAGGTAATATTTTGGAAATAGCATCTTGAACTTCCTGGGGAGAGAATGACTCTTCCTTGCATCCTATCTCCATACTAGGTTCGCTCTGAATTCCCATAGCTGGAGATGTTAAGTGGCCTTGAGCACTATCCTCACAGTATAATTTTAAAAAATGGGAATACCATTGGTGTTCATTTATATGATTTAAAATCGGCTCTGCCCCCCTTCTGTCAAAAGCATTGATCAATTTCCAAACCTCAATGGAGTTTTTCCCACAGGCTGCAGCCTTAAGCTGCTGCCATTGCTCCTCCTCCCAATTCTTCTTGGCTGAGGTTATGCTTCTGTGATACTCCTTTCTGGCTAATCTCACTGCTATGGGATCCTTGCTTTTTATGGCTAGCGTAATGGCCTTCCTCTTTCCTCTACAGTTTGCCGTGTACCAGGGGTTACCCTTAGGGGTTTTTTGATTTGACGTAGATTTCCCTTGTGGCTTCTTGAGGAAGAACTCTCCTATTTTATCTGTTAGGTTCTTATACAAGACTGGCAAGTTTGATCCGGGAGGATGAGGCGCTGCTAAGGCAACGGCTGTAAGGCTACAAGTTTCAGCTAAAACTAACTCTTTGATGCTATTAAGTTTCCCCTCTTCGCACCTAACCACATTCCATTTTAACTTCCGATTACAACTGGAGGAAAAAACCTCTTTAGTAATCATCTCGGAGCCTCCACTCTTGCCGATCCCAGTTACCCAGTGGATTTCCATGCATAATGGGTTGTGATCAGTCTGATGATTGCCTAACCTCCATATTGACTAGACTTGCCCAGGATTGGATGTCCAGGAAAATATAATCAATTCGAGGAGGGCAACCTATCCTATTGTAAGTCATTGCCCCATCGCGATCTGAGGCAGTCCGCCCATTAAGAGCCTGTAGATTATGTTCTAGAGCCAGAGCATTCAGCTGGATAGCTCTGGCTGTCCATTTCCTAATGGGAGCAATGACTAGAGGAGGTATAGTCTGCCTCCAGTCCTCTGAACTAAAACCTAGTACCTCTTCATCAACCAAGGGTTCAAATGTGCAATTAAAATCCACCCCACTAGTATTTTAGACCTAGTAGGAAGATCTGATAACCTCACATCTAGCAGCTCTATTGTGGGTGAGATTAAACCTCCCTGTAAGCCTCTTGCATAGACACAGAAGAGTTCGTCGATGATACCCCCAGATGGGCTTCTTAAGGAGATGTGCAAAATATCATTGGAAGGGACTTTATGGATGGTAACAATACAATTTAGATTCACCTTGACCCAAATGTGTAGGCCACCTGAAGGGCGACCTTTCCCCACCGTGACTGCTGGGGTAAAGTAAGTAGAGTACCCATTTTTATATTGCGGGGTCAGGCACCAGGTTTCTTGGAACATACATATATCAAATGTGTTAATAAAATTGTTCCACTCGGGGTTAGCAAGATTTTTTTTAGCCCTGCTATATTCCAGGACAGAATATTAATGAAGATAGGAGCTACAGATAAATCCTTGATTGTAACTGGAATGCTAAGTTCCTTTTCTCCTAAACTAGGACTAATAGTTCCCAAACTATCTAGGCCATCCCTGCCGATTTTGGTTCCATCCCGTGGTGCAACTACCACCTCCCTCTTTCTAATTTGTCTAGGAGACTGGACTGGAAGTCAGTCGACTGCTTCCAATCCACTGTAACAATTGTAACAGGGGATTAGGGGATAGTTGAGCTGTGGACCCTGCCATTCCCCATTGAACTGGTTACCACCTGGAGTAAACCTCCCTGCTCTACTTCCTACTATGTTCCAACCTCCATCATCGCCCCCTCCCCAGTTGATTGCGTTCTGATCCCTCGAAAAATCACCCCTCATCCCCCTCCTCACATGATTAGAAGCCCTCAACCAGCTCCACCTATTGTCATGTTGTTCCGTGGGCATGTCGAAATATGACACATGTTTGACCATAATCGTGGAGTTGTTGCTACATGGGGGCCCAGAGCAAATATGCTCCACCAATCGCGGGTCCTCAAATGTAAGAACAACTCAATCCCCCTGTAAACTTTTCTTATTCTCACCCACCCACGGTGCTCTCTCCACCCTAAGCATTTTGCTGTGGATATTAGGAGGAGGAGGAATATTTCTGTCTAACCAATGACATACTTTATTTTTGAGTGCCCAAAAGGATTCAAGTGTTGCCGGTGCAAGCTCAGGGACACCTGTTAAGACTATCTCATAAGGGCAGGCGTCAGGTGGTAAACTAATGTTCCGACGCATCTTAGTTTTCTCGGGATGGGATGAAGAAGGTATGGGGACTGAAGTAATAGGGCCAGCTACATTCTGGGTTCGAATGTGCGCGTTAGTGGCTGGCTGATTAGCACAGACTTTATTACCCTTAGGTGTTGGAACTTTAGGGGGGCAGATCTTGGGGGTAGGGTTTTTCGAGTACAGATTGATTCTTAATCATGGGTGGAAGACTACGTGCGGGAGCCGATACATTAGGTGCCCTTTGGGCGTGGTTACTGTTTTGGGATTTTAATTCCAGATGGAGAGCCTGGAGCTGGTGTTCTATGCCCTGGAGTCTAATCTCCAAGGGCAAAAGTAGAGACTTGATGAGGTCAGATAGAGTACTTATGAGTGGGCCATTCTTATCCTCTAGGTCCTCTGAAGTTTCATCAAGGCTACTATTATCAAGAATACTAACCAAACTACTATTTGAGGCTGTGTCGTCTGGAATACCTATTGGTAAAGGGTGGGATACACGGTGTGCCTCATCTCTCACTATGTTGTGACCCAGGATATCCCTCCCCTCCTCAGTACTACCACTAGCGCTAGCCACATCACTAGAGCATCCTACCGTGTCTTGTTTGGCTGTGTTATCACCATTAGCTTTGATGGTTATTCGTTTGGTTTTAGGGATTGCTCCTTCCAATATACCCCTTTGGGTATAGGTATTCTCATGGTGAACAACAGCTGGTAGGGATACTAAATTATTATCCGAAGCGTTCGATATTAAAGAGGTCGAGGGAGGTGGGTCCACAAGAACTGACTTGGTATTGGTAATAGTATGGATCACAGCATCGACCTGCATAGGGTAGGATTCAGAAATGCTTAAGGCTTTAACAGGGGTACGTGCAGAGGCTATATTACCTAATGACGACCTTTTAGCTTGTGCGAGGTCCCGAGATACCCTTCTTTCCATCAGTAAAATACCCTGATCGATTAGGGAATTAGTGTGACGATGAAATTATCCAGTGTGCCTGTCAATTTTAAAGCACCCGCCGCAGCCTTGCTTCGGGTCTCACGGGTAGACATAGCCTTTAACAGAGAATAACAGGCTAACAATAAAATACAAAATCAAAGATACTAGGAAATAAAGTGCAGATAAACAAGGTACACAACGTTACTGGGGCCCTCAAAAACTAACAATAAGCGTAAACTAACAGAGAAAGAAAAGAGGTACCAGTAAAAGAATCAAATAATAAGGCACGGCAAATAGAGGTATACTTGCTATACAGAAGTCTTTGGTAGGATGGTGAGTCATAGGACCTTGCCCAGTCCAGTCCCTACAGGCCTCGGAGGGCCACAGATGGCCCGCCCTTTGCCCGGGCTTCGCCCCGTGCTCCGACCCGCGCGCGTCCCGCGTGCGTGGATAGAAGCTCTCCTATATGCAGGGGGGAAGGGGCGGGAAGAGTCGCAGGTGCGTCTGATGGTGATCGTGCTCCGCCTGCTGGGACTCGCAGTCCCGCACCCTCTGGGCAGTAAGTGGCAATGTCAGTAGTTCCCCAAGAGCATGCGCCCAGTTAAACTGCTCACGGGACACAGGAAAGCCTTTCTCCACTTCTCGACGGGAAACAAATTCTCCTCCACACGGCTGCAAGCATTTAAGGTTAAAAGGAAATAGGAAGTTTCAACCTCGATTCATTGGCCCATTCAAAGTGTTGAAAATCATAAACCCAGTGGTAGTTAAATTACAACTTCCTAAATCATTGAAGATCCACCCAGCTTTTCATGTTTCTCTTCCTAAAAAGAATCCAAAAAATGCCAGACTCAAGGTAACTCCCTCCCCCATTGATATGGAATCAGGAGAAGAGTTTGAAGTTAGCAGAATACTAGACTCTAAGATTTCCAGAAAGAAACTATATTACTTGGTTGAATGGAAAGGTTATGGACCAGAGGAAAGATCTTGGGAACCTTCTTCGAATGTACATGCTCCAAGATTAATTCGAACTTTCCATAAAACGTTCCCAAAGAAACCAAAGTTGGGGGAACCTTTTTTGGAGGGAGGTACTGTCAAGACCTGCCTGGCTGCCACCAAAAATGACAAGAAAAGATCTAAAAATACGTTTGGAGAGCAAGCGCGATGTAAATACTCGCATTTGAAAAGACAACATGTGGTGTCCGTGATGTTCCTCAAACAGTGTCTGACAGTGCTCCAGGATAGCAGAGCACACATGGCTGGAGCTTTGAGATGTGGCAGAGTTCCGAGTTGCCAGTCTAGTGTTTTCCAGCTTGCGACTGATACCGCAGATGAGGCGCGCGTTCCGATAACGAACTCCGCACTTCAACTGTAGCCGTCCGTTGAGTCAGAGTGATTATCCAGAGAGCTCCATCAGTCAGAGAAATTTATTTCAATTGCCTACAAGTTTCCTGTTATCGCATGCGTAACGTGGGACTTACAAAGTAAGAATTATCTATCTCCGATTCAAAGACAGTTAAAACCTTAGTTAACGCTGCAGCTAAGCGACATTTTCATTTCTTCTTGAATTCCTGAGTGAGTTAACTCTTACAGTCTCTCCATTGACCTTCCCCCTTAGTTTACTCATAATTAGGTCGCCTTCACTCCCAGAGAAGCATAAGAACTCTCAATACTACGTGCTTTATCAGTTGAAGAAGTTTCTGAGGATTCTAAAATTGTGACAGGTACACATTCATATATAGAAAGGTAAAACAAATAAGAGTTAGACCAAAGTAGTAAAAGAATAACTAATTGTTTTGTGCTTACATAGGTCTTAAAGATACCCGTGTTCACAATTGATAATCCAGAGGGAGAGAAGCAATTGCCTAGAGTCCAAGGGTAAGCGTTACTGTAGCATGTGGGGTTAATTAAATTGCTAGCCAGTGTTGCATGTGTTATATTTTGGTGTTTCCCTGCAGGATATCGTATAGAAAGCCACGTGGACCTATCTGGAGTGCTTATCGCTACCACTCGGAGGCAGTCTCTCTTTTTTCTTCCACTTCCCCTTCCCCCCCTCTTTAGGGGTTACCTGGACATTTATTGTCGGGTGGCTGCTGAGGTGGTGGGGCGTTGGGACTAGCGTCGACTCCTGTGGATCTACCAGGCATTCCTGACAGAGGGACACAATGGTTGACTTATTGTGGATTGAGAAATGTGTGGTGTGTCTAGCACTCTAGTGAGGGTGACTACTTTTACTTTTCAGCGGCACACAAAACATATGCATGTTTGGATACATTTTTTAGCCTCCTCCTCTCTCCTCCCTCACCTACACACTGTGGATATCACCCTCCGCTCCCTCTCAGACCATGCCCTCATCTCCGTCCTATTCACAACGCGCGGCTCTCACTCGGCGTCGCCGGTTTGGCGCCTCCGCGACTCACTTCTTCATTCGGAGGAGGTCACCAAGTGAATCCGAGATACTATCCAGGGTGGTACTCCTCTTGCTGCGTTATGGCAGGCTCTGAAGCTCGTGGTGTGGGGTGAATTTATTGCTATTAAGGTATCCTATGTGCGGCTGCTCAAAGTGAAACGCGCAGAACTGGAAAAGTAGGTGGATGAATTAGAGGCAGTTCATAAGCGAACCGGAGCACCGAGAGTCTGGAGAGAGTTGGAAACGAGGCGATGCATGCTAAAACATTTGGACCTAGATAGAGGTGAACATGCTCTTCTGAGACTGCGGCACAAATTTTATCTCAGTGGGGATAAATGTGGGTGGATGCTGGCACATAGGCTCTGAGCGCAAGCTCAGAGATCGGTGATTCAATTCATCCAGAATCTGAATGCTGTGGAGCATAACACGGATGACCTCATTGTTGATACCTTCCATCAGCTCTATCAAAGCCTCTATGCAAAGGAAGATGCCTACTTACACGCCCCAAGGGAATATCTAAATTGCTGTGGTATTACCCCTTGCTTAAGTCATCGGCTGACAACTTGGACTCAGCCATATGCATCGAAAAGGTCATGCCGGCGGTGACGCGTTCAAAGGTCGCTAAGTCGCTGGGACCGGATGGCTTTCGGGTGCTGTTTTATAAATCATTCTGTGTGGTGCTGGCTTCCTTTTTTAATGAGGCTCTTTAATTCCTTCCTCGACACTGGGGGAGTGATGCCTTCAATGTCTGAAGCGGCAATCTTGGTCATTCTTAAACAAGGGAAGGAACCTAGACACTGTGGGTCGTACCGGCCAATCTCGCTCCTTAATATCGACGCAAAGTTATCTGAGTATAGACCCGGATCAGTCCGGTTTTATTCCAACACGTCAAGGAGGGGATAACACTAAGTGGCTCCTACACCTCATCGACTTGGTACACCGATCTCACACTCAGGCCTTCTTACTCTCAATTGACGTAGAGAAAGCCTTTGACCACATCAACTGGGAGTTCCTCTTCGCAGTTCTACGCACCTTTGGGGATAACTTCATCCGGTGGATTTGTTGCTTATTCGCTTCTCCCTAGGCTGCAGTGCGGTTAACGGTTGTAAATCGACCCTCTTCCCCATTGCCCGGTGCACGCGACAAGGATGTCCCCTATCCCCACTTTTATTTGCGCTCAACGTGGAGCCGTTTGCCCAACGTATTTGGTCCAACCCTGAAATAGCAGGTATCAAATTTGGGGCTGATGCACAGAAAATTACTATGTATGCCGATGATGTCATTCTCTCACTCACACAGCCTCGGTCGACTCTGCGACACCTGTCTAGGGAACTTGCTGCCTTTGGTGACGTCGCGGGGTTCAGAGTCAACTTTATGAAGTCACAAATTCTTAATATGCCCCCAGGGATGAGGTCCAAGTCCTACAACAGGATTTTGCCTTTCAGTGGTTACATACGGACATTACATATCTGGGCATTTGGCTGACCTCGTCCATCACTAAGACAGTCGCACTCAATTATGCACTGTTGATGAAGCAAACAGTCAAGGCACTATCTGGCGTGGTACAGGAGATTGGCAGTGGTAAAAATTACGGTACTCCCACATATCCTATACCTCTTTCAGATGCTCTTTGCGAACCCTCCATCTGGACTCCCTAATAAGTTCTTGTGGGATAATAAGAAACCACGACTCACGACAGCGTTGGTCACGTCCTCGAAAGAGAGGGGAGGACTCTGCTTCCCGCTTGTGGGTGCTTATTACCAAGTGACCTGTCTACGCTACATCACCGAATAGAATAGGCCTCTGTACAGCAAACACTAGAACTTTATGGACCAGACAGTAGCCGGGCGTAACATTTGGCGTGAGCTGTGGCTTCCATGCAAACACAGAGCATGGGGTCTATATTCTTCTCCGTTCACCCCCCCGACCCTCAAGGCATGGGACCCCCTAGCGCGTCAGAAAGGGTGGACCTCGTTTCCCTCCCCTATGTCCCCTATTGTGGACAATCCCAAATTTCAACCAGGTTGTGCTTCCCCGACATTCCATCGGTAGAGGGAGGAGGGTTGCAAAAGGGTAGGCTCCCTATTCGATCTTGACGGCCTGATTCCCTTTTCTCAGATGGGCAAGGACTACGATCTGCTGTCCTCAGATGCCCTCCACTATTCACAGCTCGCCCATTGGGTCACATGATCTGAGAACTTCGCTCTCATGTCCTGCCCTTTGACAACCTTTGAAAAATGGCTGGTGTGTAAGAAAAATGATTGTAAACTCATATCTGAACTCTATTCCTTGATCACTACGCACCCTAAGAAACATCGCACAAAGACGCAGGTTAGGTGGGAGACTGAGTTGAGAAGGCCCCTAACACATAAGGAATGGGAACACATTTTTTACTGTGCAAACCACACTGCTTCCAATACAGCGGGGGCAGAGTCGGCGTATAAAGTGGTCCATTACTGATATTATACCCCTTTGCACATTAAGTCTTGGGACATATCCAAGTCAGACCTATGCTGGCGGGGGTGTGGCCTCACTGGTACCCTGGTACATTTGCTGTGGCATTGTCCGAAGCTGGTGCGCAACTTGGCAGCAATTCTCGATGACATTGATGCAGCATTTCAGATTACTTTGCCATGAGCTCCCAACATATACTTCTGGGACTTCCCCACCCTGGGTCCTTCCCATTGAAATCATTGAGGGGCAAGCAAATAGCTCTGGCACTGCTTGCGGCAAGACCGGGCTCTTAGTGCATTGGGGGTCTTTGTTAGTCCCGGACCTGCGAGATTGGATACAGAGACTCTGGCACCTGTTAGCAATGGAGCATCTCTCACTTAGCATAGAAGGGAAGGGCAAGGAATATGCAAAACTTTGGGCCCCATTCTTACAGCTTCTTTCTAAGGACATGAGGTAAGTAACATGTCCAAAATACCTACAAATCGTACAGCTCATACCATTAGATCCACCTGGTGCAGCTGTTGATTGATTTGATATCTATCACCCAGGGTTGACAGAAGGGCGGTATTGAACTGATGAGGAGGGAGGGTGGGGAAGGGCAGTTGGGGTTACTTTTTCTTTTGTTTTCATTGTGTTTAAAAGTGGTATCTTAGCTACGGTGCCTTGTGATGTCACTGAGGTTTAAATGAACGCGAGGTCGTCCCCAGGGATGTAGACCTTAAAAGCTGTGTACTGCTCTCTAGTCTTTGATCTGCCAGCACCGTGATGTAGGCAGTTAAGCTGTGTATCTTGATCTTGCTACCACACAATATAAATTATTGATTCTAAAACAGCCCATTCACATTTAAATTACATGTACAGCGTACACTTGCTAGTAGTACATAATCACACGTTTGCAATTGCTACGTTTGGGACGGTACAGATATCCTGTTCACTATTCTTCATTGCGAGACAGGAGGGGTGTTGTTAGAATCTAAGTCTTGCACTTTGGGCTTCCAACATGACATTCCACTCCAGTGCTATCAGGTTTTTACGTAGATCCTTGGCCACCTCCCTCCGTACTACGGCGCTTTCTGCACTACCCCAGCGGATCATTTCGCTTTTCCATGCATGTGCTGAGCGGAGGTTCTTGGATTTCCAACGCATAGTAATTGCGTGTATTGCCAGGATCAATGACAGGTTCACACATTTGTATTGTACTTTGGTACTTGTTACAAGATTTGTGGAGGCCCAGGAGACACTCTTAGATAGTATTAGGTACTTCCCTGTGTGTGGCTGCCTGCGTGTAGCATCCAACTGAGTCCCAAAACCCTCGTAGGTGTGGGCTAGGTCAGCTCCCTCCAAGTGGCATCTTAGGCAGTGGTGTTGGATCTGCGGGAACATTTTGTCTAGTCTGTGTGGGGTAAGATAGGCCCTGTGTAGTATCATGGTTTGAATTAACTTGAATTTGGCATTTCTTGATGTTTTCCTAGGGTGTTCTATGATTTTCTCCCATTCCCTGTCTTCTAATGCCCCACCTATGTCATCTGACCATGCAGTGCGTAATGGAAGGAGGGCAATCTCCGCGTGAGCCCGTATCCCAACATATAGCCATCTTATTAAATGTCTCCCTCGGCCCATATATTAGAGTACTTTAACTAATTTGTGTGTAGTAGGTTCTTGCCGGTGCGGAGCCCAGTGTGTTTTAACATATCGGATTAACCCCGCATGTACCATATACAAGTGTCCCGGCCCCCCTTCTCCCTAACAAAGTTGTCATGATCCAGTAGCTGCCCATCGTTAAACAGGTCCGACACCGTGCTAACCCCTTCTTCCAGCCAAGAGCGATAGTACGTCTCGATATTCCCCCTGCCGCTAGCGGCATTCCAAGTAAGGGGATGTTGCCTGCGCAGGCAGGGTGTGGAAATAGTAGTGTGTGTAAGGCTCCTCTTCCTATATCACGCTCAGTAAACCCTATTTCTTGCAAATTACGCCTAGCCATCCAATAAGATAGCCATTGCAACTGACAGACATAGTAATAGGCTCCAAGATCCGGCACTCCCAAACCTCCCTTTCTCGTTCCAAACTGGAGCTTTTTGAGGCTTATCCTGCGTCTGCCAGTCCCCCAGACAAGTTCGATAAGCATGGTGTTCAAGAGTTTAAAGGTAGTCTGTAGGATCAGCAGAGGTAGATTTGTGAAATAGTAAATCAATCGCAGGAGGACCACCATTTTGGTTATCGCTACTCTGCCCGTCACGGACAATGGTAACGTGGTCCGAAAGGCATTACTACAATGTATGGCTCTAAATGCTCTATTAAGGTGCTCTTCCAACATATCGGTGGGGGTCCTGTATACATGGATACCCAGATACTTAAACATGTGCGGAGCCGATTATAATACTGTGGACCCAAATGCAATTTCTGTAGACGAGGCGTGCTCACAAAAAAAAGACACGTGACTTTGTCAGGTTAATGACTAAGAGCGATATGTGATCAAAAGTGTTGAAGACATCAGCGAGGGGGGCCAGATTTAACCGAAGGTCTTTGATATAAAGGACAATGTCATCTATATAGGCGGAGAAGAGGTACATTGTGGACCCTATCTGTATGCCCAGTTCCTGCGCGTCCATACGTAACTTAAGTATCAGGGGTTCTAGTGCCAGTATGAACATTAGTGGTGAGAGTGGGCAACCTTGCCTCGTTCCTTGAAATATCAGATGAGTGCATTAGTTTGTTTATATATTTTACATAGTTGCAGGTTAGTACCATATTACTTTTCTACCTAATTTTGTCCAGCTACTCTGAATACGTGTTTACAATACTCATGTGCTCCTAATGCACAATAGGGGCAACAATTCCATCACAAGCACATGCTCACGAAATCCCAGAGCTGCAGACATCAGAGGAATTTCCCTTTTTTTTTACCTGGGGAGGTGGGGAATAGCTTCCCCAACCTCCCCAGGCATATTTTGGAATTTCATTGCAATGGCGATCGCGCGCATGGCGCGAGATCGTCATTGAAACAAAATCAAAACTGAAACTTCAGTTTCTCAGTTTCTGTGCTTCTGGGGCTATCTCAGCCTCCCTAGCACCAAAAAAGATGGGAGAGGTATCATTAGAAAGGAGAGAATCTCCCCTTCCAAATGGTACCCTTCCCTAGTGGATCGCTGCTTGGGGATCACCCCAGGAGGGTGATCCCCAAGAAGGGAACCGCCCACTAGCACGACACCAGGATGGGGGGAGTGGCCCCTTGGACAAGGGCCATTGCTCCCCCCAAATTTTTTGGGTTGCAACAGTCTTTCTGCCACACCTGGGGAGGCAAAAAGCCCACTAGAAAGTAGGTATTATTTGTATTATTGATGATAGGGTGGGAGCTTCTCAAAAAGGGCATGGCAATTCCCCCCCCCTAGAAATGTCAGTCTTTCTGCACCCCAGGGGCACCAGGTACCCCTAACCACTGTTCCCTTTAAGGGCAATCTCTGCCACATTGTAGATTGTGTGTGCCTTAAAGCGGCGCCTCATAATGCAGAACCATGCCACCCAGGAACGTGTATTTAGTGCTTTGTAGAATGCATCAGAGACCCTAGTAGAGCAGCTGCTCGCCACTGAATCCGACCCCCAGCATTGCTGTTGACTTGCTTTAGAAAAGCATGTTGCAACCATCACTCTTGCGCTATTACTTCATATGTCTGGATGTTTGTTTTGTTTTTTGCTGTGTAGCGCATTCCGGTACGTAATTTACCTGTGTCAAAAGGTCTTTAAAGATTCTGACAAAAGCCCACACTGTCTGGGCCGATGAGGCTACCATTAAGTCCTACGTTAATTCCACATGGCTGAAGTATAAACATTTACAGTCTTTTCAACCAGCATGTTTTGTTGCTTGCTTTTAATGTCCATTCTTTGAAAATATTGAGTATTTTACCTTTCCTTTATATTCTTCATTTTGGTAAAGAGTTAAAATACAGAGCGCATTTATAGACCTTCCATTAGAGGTTTCTCTGAAGTCCCACAGGTTCTCATTTTCTTTTAGTGAGATCAGAGCCTCTCCCCTCTCCCCAGGTCTACAAAACTCCCAACTGTGTCCAGTAACACACTAGAGTCGACACCCCCTTCTCTCACCAGTTCTATCAACTTCTTTTTCTATTGAAATCAGAGTCAATTACATCACCATATTGGGTCTCATTAGCACAATTATTTTCTTTATTTATTTAAGGAAGTGTACCAGATACCTACTCAACCAGGCACCTCGCACAGTTTTTGTTTATTCCATCATAGATCTGTGTTCACCCACAGTTCCCTTTCTTAACAGTGAATGTTGTGACATAGATTTGCATAATGTTGTATTGTTATTAGTGTGGCCTTGCATCAACTCCGTAGTTTTTCTATGCCTTGTTCTGTGTTTTGTTTAAACTTATCTGCAAGTAAAACATGATTGAAGGTTATTCCTCTTGATGCAAATTTTGTAAATTTCAGGCTGATTTTTTTTATTATTTACTGTTCAAAAACAACCTCAAATTCTTACAATCAAACGCTATGGTTCTCTTCTGCTTGGGCGGTCTGTCGTGTCGCAGGTTTTCTGCCATTGCAATGAATCGGAATGCAGCTCTATGATAGTTAATAGCTCAATGTTCTTTATTAAAATTTAAACTTATGAACAAAATTGGCTCTTTGACAAAAGCAGTAAAGCACTGATCTATTTGCATTGGATGCTATTTTTGATCTGCATGGTACACCAGCTTTTTTGCATCAGACATTTTAACCTCCTCCACTACTTTATGATGAGTCAAAACTTCCACTAGACAAAACTCAGATTTCTCTGCAGCAGGTCCATCAATCTTCAGAGTTACCTTGACATGTTTATGGTAGCCTGAAAATTGCTAGAAAGTCTTTATCATATGTTTTGCATGCCACTGCAGCATCTTCAGGTGGGATCTGTTGATGGCTTGTGTGCTGCTCAGTCCTCTTTGTGAATTTCCTAGTCCCCCAACTCAACCATTTGCACAGTTTGAATGCCAGGGAAAAGCTGCATCACAGAAGGTGTAATGCACAATACAGATTTATAGGCCAGTTTAAGATAATGGATGCTAATAATGAAGCACATGGACCCCTGCCTGTTTGCCCTGAACTGGAATCCCAGGTAACTATTTGGTCATTTTTCCTATTGGCGTCTCGAGACCAGTCCTATTCCTAATTTGTAACTCTTCAAGCGTTTACTAACAATCTTGTCTTCAATTGCAGGGTTTCCAGTCTGTAAGGTATTTCGATTTGAGTGGTCAGGTTATTGTACCCACAAAGACAAGGTAATTCTGTTTACGTTCCTCCTTGGGTTGGGGGTTGCTGGCTAAATAGATTCACAATGTGCCCCGATTTTCTTTTGCAGGTTTGTGAGACTGTACTACAAATACAATTGCACAGGCAGACATGAGTACAGGCAGAACAAACAGGTAATTGTTTGGTAGAATTCAACTGGTGCACCTTGTACATTAGAGTATGGCAACATACCTTACCCAGGTTTTCTTCTGTCGCAGGTTTCACAGACAGTACCCCACACATTTAAATGGGCGTATGTGAATTATAAGCAGAACAGGTATTTGTTTGGTAGAGTGAAACTCTGGTGGACCTTGTACATTGTGATATAACATACTTACCCTGTTTTCTTCTGTCGCAGGTTTCACAGACAGTACCCCACACATTTAAATGGGCGTATGTGAATTACAAGAAGAACAGGTCATTGTTTGATAGAGTTAAACTCTGTGGATCTTGCACATTGTAGTATAACATACTTACCCATGTTTTCTTCTGTCGCAGGTTTCGCATACAGTAACCCACACCTTTAAACAAGCATACATGAGCACAAGCAGAACAGGTAATTGTTTTAGTTGAGTTCCCTTATGATGCGCATGGTGTATTGTTGTATCACATTGTGCTGTATCGCACTGTGCCGTAACAATCTTTACTTCTATTGAAGGCTCTACGGACAGTGCTACATATACGTTTGGCAGGGAAGAGAACAGAGATATCCAGGTAATTACACTCTATGTTTTGTCTGTGATACCTCAGTACTCCGTGACAGATTGCACACATGAGCATAGGCTTCAACGTAAGCCATGTTCCTTTATTTTGCAGGCTTTGTGGCACATCAGGTTCAAATCGGCGGGCACGGAAATATTCAAGGACACAGGTGTAACTTCGGGAGAGTGTGGTGCTTCACCACAAAGGAAGAAATGTTTCCTTTTTATTTAAGGAAGAGTGGATGAAAGATATTGTGGAGGCTGAGACACAGAAATCAAGAAGCAAGGTTCACGTGCAAATCAGGTAACTATTTCAATACAGTCCAGACGTGGGCTTGATTTGCAAAGCATGTGCCGTACCCGAGATTGTTGGGGAGTTTACTACAGGGAAGAAATGGAGTGATGGTTGGAAATTGGATTACATGAAACGTCATCTAATTAGCAAAGTTCACAAGTCTGCCATGGTGATATTGAGAAACAGAAGTGCTGCTGCCAGGTTTGGTTATGGAATGCGGGCAATGCTGACAGAAACTGCCCACTGACAAAGCAAATAGAATGGAACTAGTTGAACAACAAAGATCCCTGCCTGAGGAGATAAAGATTCTCATCAACAACGTGTTGCTGGCAGTCAAGATGAACACTTCAATGTTATATGTATAAGACTTCCATGACCACCTGTATGTGAAGATGCCGGACAGCTGGAGGAGCAAGAACTATGCCTTTGAGTTTCTTGAGGCCATCAATAGCGTTATACACTGAGAAGCTGTGGCAGAACTTCGTAACGCCTTGCATCACATATTGATAATTTATGAGAGCACAGATACTTCTGTTATAAAAATGCTCATCCTGTATTTCAAGTTCCGACCTGTAACATCAACAGAGCACAAAACACGGTTTGGGGGCAAAGTTAAGCTGACTAGTTGTAATGCTGAGGCTATCACTACTGCTGTGAACAAATTCTGCACTGCCAATGAACTGGACCTCATGAAAATGGTCATGTTCACATCTAATGGTGCATCTGTGATGCTGGGTAAGAATAATGGTGTTGCTACTCGCCTTAAACAATCCATTCCTCATCTAGTTGAGCAGCATTGTGTCGCCCATCGAGAAGATTTGGGAGTTGATGATGCCTGGAAGAGGGTTCCAATGATTAAAGAGATGGAGACATTATTGAGGACTGTCTACACTGTGTTCTCAGGAGCTCCTGCAAGAAATTCCAAGCTGGATGAAATTGCATCGGTCGCTGAATGTGAAGTGGTCTCTTTTCGACCACTGAATGAATTCCGGTGGCTTTCAAGGCATTTTGCTGTTGGTGCACTAATTTGTAATTACGAGGCTGTTCTTAAGCACTTTGAACATAAGAAAGTTGAGGAGAATGGTCCAGTTGCTAAATATTGTTTCAAAAAGCTATCAGACTCCAATTACCATATATCCCTTGCAGTACCTAATGACATTCTGGGTGAATTTGCATCTTTGTGCAAACTATACCCAAAAAGGTATTTGACTACTGTTGAAGCTATACCTGAAGATGAACTGAAATAATGGGTTTTGAATTCCAATCAATAGCAACACAATCACATTTTTATTTTGGGACTGAGAATGTACAAATATATTGAAGAGTTAAAAATGTCTTGGTCCTGGGTGATTGTGAAACACCAGAAGATGTTGTTTGACAGTACAGAGAATATAAATATGTGGTGGCAGAACATGTAAAGGGTGCGTTATTTAACACCTTTCAAGACACGGTGAATTTCACTGTACACAATGCTGCTCAGTATAGTGTGGTGTCTCAGCTTGTTGATGTCTGTGCAACATTTCAAGCATCTAATGCAGATTGTGAACGAGGATTCGGCCTCATGAATAGTATCAAGTGTAAATTGAGAAATAGACTAGAGCAGAAGAATTTGGATATGCTGATGAGGACAAAGGCCCACCTCCTGAATGGGAAAGTTGACCTCAATAGAGTTCATCAGCACTGGAAAAATGGCAAGGATCGCCGTGAGAAGCAACCATGTCACCCATCTAGTGATGCCACTTGACTTGTCTGAATGGCCCTCTCACACAGTCCATGTTTCCCTGGATTTACAAACTATCTCTGGTGGGATAGCCCACCATTACTCAGTAGCTTTCACATCAAATTGTAAATATGTTATGTAATTTTATATCTTATTGTGTATATATGATATTGTATAGGCTCTCAACATTTCCCCACCCAATGAACAGTGCTACCATTAGGAATATTTAGTCAAAGCTTATGATGGTACCACCATTGGAGTCTTGTGCTTTTCTAAACCTGACGTGTACTTGCCTGTGTAACCCATTTATGTCATGGCATGTTTATACAATTTGCAAACCTGCCTTAAGACCCTTAACGTGGTGTTGCATGTGTAGAAATGCACCATCTTTTCACTTTTTTAAGTAAACGTTTGGAGTGACAGTTGGCGCTGCACACACGTGTGGTCTGGTTCCTGGCGCACATAGCCATGGTTGCAGCGCACAGAGATCCTCCACTGCCACACACAGAGGAAAGAATTAGAGGGAACATTGCCCCTTACCCGGGGATTGTTTTGACTTAAGGGAAGGGGGCGCATATCCCCCCTCCCGAGCCAATAATAACCTGGGATCCAATCACACAGGGCCTCAAAAAATATTTGTAATGTGGTTCCTTCCCTGAGCCACAAGGAGCCCTGGGGCTCATTCCCCAGGGCCTTTAAAGAGAGTTGGTGTGCACCCTCCTTCTAATACTCAATACTGGCTCAGGTAACCTCATCCCCCAGGGCCTTACAGTGGTGTGGGTGTATGTTGGGAGATGCAGGGCGAGCCCCATAACCCCTGCAACCTCAACAGCTCCTTTATGCACACAACCTGGATGCTTTGGGAGCAGGAGTTATTCCCTCCCAGCAGGAGCAGTTTGTTTTTGTTTGCTCCAGCCGAAAAGGAGCAATGTAAGTTTCCCTGCCTGCAAGTTTTAAAAATGCTTCCACCAGGTTGGAGCAGACATATGTTTCCCTGCCACGCAATTGCAGGCAGAAAAACTACTGTATGTAGAGACTGAGAAGGCTCCTAGAACAAAGTATTTGAGCCGGCCAGGGGAATGGGGTCCATGAAGCCTTTACAGGCTCATGGATAGTAGGGTGCTCTATCCCCCCTCCAATTTAGAATCAGCCCTGGGGTTAGGGTCCTCAGGACCTATTAAGGTTTGGAGTTGAGACGGCTATGTACTCCCCTACCATCTTTAGCTTTGACAGCCCTGGGGGATGGTGTTTCCGGGGCCTTTTGAAGTCATGGGGAAGAAGGCAATGCACCCCCTACCATTTAATGCTACATTGGCCCGGGGATGAGGTCTCTGGGGACTACTGAGGCTTGGGGCTGTACATCCTCCTCCCCTTACTATTTATATCAGCCTAGGGGATGAAGCCGCAGAGCCTCCCAGAGACTTGAGGAGGCATGCCACATGCCCCCTCCCTGCCATATGTTTTGCGCTATCCCTGCAGGCTCTGGGATGCCCCAGGGATGCCTTTTATAGTAGTGCAGATCGTACACAAATATGCAGCAACATTTAAAAAAAAAGAACTTTTTTGACCCGAGGCGGGTTCCTTCTAGGACCCCACGAGGCCAATGGGGTCATTGTTTCCCAGCCCTGCCACTTATAGTTTTTTTTAACCTTTTTTGTTGGACTCACAAATGAGTCCCAAGTCCTAATATGGCTGCCACCATATCCCTGTTGATGTTGTAGCAGCATTCAGATCACAGCAGGAGATCTATTGGGTCTACCAAGAAATCTGTAGCGTTAATTAATTACTCAAAAATTACTAAATGGATTTACTCCAAATCACAACAAGCACTCTATCTGGACCAACATCTAGCTTTTTGACAAATGTGGTTTAAAATTGTTAATGCATTTGGGTTGTAGCTGTGGCTTAAATTCCTATGGAAAAATGAAGGACGAAAATGTGTTTTGGGGCCCACCCTTTTTTCTTGGCCTCCGCTTGACAGAGCACCCTGAAACTTTCTAAGCTCAAATTAGGTAAAAAAGAACACTTTTTGGAAAGTTAGATGAAAATTTGTCATATGGTGCCAAAGTTATTACCAACAAAAAAATGCATATATAAATTGATACATCAATAAATATGAGTCTACCAGAATGCTACTATTAAAAAAAAAAAATAGAAGCTGTTAAGCGACTGAGAAAATGGGTAGGGTGAGTAAACAGAGGTGGATAGGGGAGCCTTAACGTATGCTGAAATCTCTCTGTTTAACAATTTATTGCAGCTTCAAAAATAAATTGTCAAATTATTAAAACCATACCACCATTCACATTTTCAACCTGCTAGTTGTATACCTGCATTAATTCATGACTACTAATTTACATCAGCCTGCTCCTCAACAGCTCTAAGCCCAACACAATGGGCTTTAGGAATGCCACATTTTTGTCTTTAGTAAAAAAATGTTGTTACATTAGTCGCTCATTAAAGCTTTGTGGTAAAGCTTCAGTTGATCACAATATAGTTAATTGGAAGGTTGCTGCAGGTTGTTAAAAGTACATGTTTCACTCTACATATCAGAATGTTTTACTGATGTGGTTGAGTGAAATATTTGAGAACTCATAAAAAAGTGTCCTTATTTTACCTTTCTCACACACTAACCATAAATTCAATGAAAAAAACAACCCCCTCATTTTGTTTATTTCTAAAGGAAATGCTTTAGAGTTTACAGTTTACTATCAAGAAGGCTTTAACTGTGTCATACTTATGTCTTAATTAGAGAATATTATCACTCTATCTGCTCATTAGAACACTGTGGGAAGCTGCAGTAGAATACTGGGGAGTTTATTGATAGACTGCTGCGGGTGTTGAAAGTACATGTTTCATTCTACATGCTAGAATATTTTATTGAAACAAATGAGAAATATATTTGAGAATTCATCGAAAACGTGTCCTCATTTTAGCTTCCTTGAGACAAAAAAGCCCCTCATTGTGTTAATTTCGCAAGAAAATGCTTTAAAACTTACAGATTTGATTTCATCAGTCTCTAGGGTAGGTCCCTGGGTACCTAACTTGCAACATGCCAGTGGCCTAGAGTTCCTGCTTCTTCCAGCCCGGCCAGTTGCCGCATTTTGACCAAGTAACACGGCTGCTGTCTGGATTTTTCTGCCCAGGTTTTTCACACTGCCAACAGAAGCCCCACCTGCCCCAAAAACTACTCAATGCATACCACAGCATGACTGTCCAGCAGACATGTGTAGTGGGCGCTCCACAGGTGCACCAAAGGCATGCCCGTCTGTGTCCCTGACCATGCCTGGACAGCGCCCAGCATTAGGAACCCTGGCCCCACAACAATCTAATCCACCCTAAGGGAACCCTTACCTACCATCCACCAGGCACCCAAGTTGAATTATGCAACCACATCAAAGACTTCATCACTTTCTTCTTCATCAGATTAACCCACTACATCCTCCTCCGGGCCTCACTTTCCACCTGGAAGACACCACAGACCCTGACTGCATGACCCTCCTCAACAGTCTCAGAAATTTTAGACCCACCCAGCTTATCCAAGGAACAACACCACAGCAGGCCACACCCTTGACACTTATTTTCTCCTCCAACTACAGGATCACCTTCACACACAACCCCATTCACATGGTCCAACCACTTCATTATATATTTCAAGGTACCCGCCCTCCAAGTCACCTTACCAGAAAAGCCCAAAGTACCTCAATATACTGGGGTAACATTTTTGAAGAAAACAAGCTGGACTGAGACCCTACTGGAACACCCAACCACTGGAAACCTCAATCTTAACACCAATCTCTTCATTAACCTCATCGCTGCTTTAGAGTTTCCCCTGCTGTGCTGGACAGCAATAAAAACGGGTGTGGTCATGACGAGCTCAGCTCGTCATAAGCACACAAGCACTGTGCTGCATGACGAGCTCAGCTCGTCATGAGCATGGAAGGGGATAAATGGCTCACTGACTGTGCCAATCGCATCGGGCCCACCAGAAACAAGACCTACAAAAACAAAGAAAACAACTCAATTGGTACATGTATGACCTAAGGGAGTGCAAGTGCCACAGTAATGAACTTGAAAGAAAATGGAGACTCAACAGAAACGCCACCGCAAGTTCCACATACAAAGTCGCACTCAACCTCTACCACCAAAAACTTTGAAATGCAAAGAAAAAGCCTTAAATCTGAGACTTGAAGCCAGCTTTAACAATGGCAAAGAACTCTTCACCATTGTCAAGAATTTCTCCAGTCCTGCAGTTGCCATGTTTGACATCATCTCATCCCAAGTACTCTGCACCGACTTATCAAACTTCTTCAAACAGAAGACATCTATGATCTACAAGACATTTGACCCACAGAATAACAATACAAATTCCCCCGAGCCACTTTATATACCTCCTCCATCACCGAACAGCAGCTAAGGAACTGGAGGCCCCTCTTGTATGAAGAAACCAATGCCACGATGAATACTATCCACTCAGGAACCCTTCAGACCTATGCCCCCACTTCATATACAACCTTGGAAGAAGCATCATCTCCCCGTGCTCACCACTATCATCAACACTAACCCTGGGCGAAGAACTACGCTCCGTTCGCGGAGCTTGCGGAGTTTTGGCAACTCCGCGTTCTACGGAGAACGCGAAGCTGTCGATTACTCCGCGATCCGGTGCGTAGCGTAGTTCTCGCGCGCTGAATAACATTATCGCGTGCGCCGGGGTAAGTTCGCGCGATATTTGACGCGATCACGCACTTTGGCAGTGCGAACGAGAAGATGAGTTCCCGAACATGTCTAACACACAGCTATCTCGAGCATGCAGGCAGCGCCCCGAACACGCGCACCGCGCTCCCGAAGACGAAAAACGGCGCGCGAACGGATCTAGCAAGCTACTACGCATGTCCGCGGAGCTACGTGAAGGTCGCGGAGTGCAACTGCGTCTTCGCGTAGCTCCGCGGAGTGCGGCTCCGCGAACTACGCCCAGGGTTAATCAATACCTCAATAACCACCACGACCTTTCAGTATTTCTGAGTCAATGCGCTATTGAAAAAACCAACAGCAGACCCCAACACCCTCAGCAGCTAAAGACCCATTTTGCTCCTGACTTTTCTAGACAAAGTCATGTAGAAAGCCATCAATATTCAACTCCCAGACCACCCAGAACTCGATTACCTACAAGACAGCTCTCAATCAGGGTTTTATACCAACGAAAGCACAGAGACAGCCCTCATTGCAGCCACTGATGACATCAGAACCATCCTTGAACGAGGAGAAATAACGCACTTATCATCTTCGACCTCTCCGCAGCTTTTGAAACAGTCTCCCAGAAGTCACTCACCAGAAAAATGTTGCACTTGAGTATCTGCAGGCTGGACCTCAAGTAGATATCCTCCTTCTTTGTGGACAGAATTCAGTGAGATAGATTTCCCACACATACTTCGAAACCCATGAAACATTGTCAGGGCCCACAGCATCAACATTGTATCCTACAATGATGACACACAGCTAATCCTCTCTCTTACCAAATCAACCAGCACTGCCAAAGGAAACTATGCCAATTACATGAGCAACATCACTGCTTGGATAAAAAAACAACTGCTTCCAGCTCAACACAGACAAAAGTCCAAATCTTCAGCAACAACCACTCCCTCTGGTATGCCTCTTGGTCACCCTTTGAACCTGGCTCCCCATACCAGCGGACCATGCCAAGAACCTCGGGATCATCCTGAACACCAAATTCTCTATGAGCAGACAAACCTGGGCAGACTCCTCATCATCCTTCCACATCCTGCAAATGCTACCAGTATTTTCAATTAGATCACACTGAACTCCTGATAAGCAGTCAACGAGTTTCTTTTCACAAGTAATTTGTTTATGGAAACACTCTCTGCATTGGACTCCCAGCCCATGTCGTATGCAAACTCCAAATCACCCAGAACACCGCCACCAGATTCATCCTGAACATCCCATGAAATAACCAAATCTCCCTACACTTCAACATTCTCCACTGGCTCCCAGTCCACGAACAATGTAAGTTGAAGCTACTCACCCAAGCTCACAAAGCTCTCCACAACATCGGTCCAGCTTACATCAACCACCGCCTCAACTTCTACCAACCCACCAGACACCTTCAATCTGTGTCCCAGTCAAGAGTACACCTCCCTCTGTTGCAGGGATTCTGCATATACACAGAACTATACGCAGGATTATCAGACGTCGGTGTACAGGGACTGTGCCCGTGATCGACCAGCTAGGAGTAGCAAATGAATAGACACCCCAGAACACAACACTCCCAGATGTCTCAGGAATCACAGTAACAAAACACACCTTTTCACTCACACTCTAGTACCTCTCCCCAATATTATCTGACTGAGACACGGGTATAGTTTAAAATGTTTATTTTAACTATTGTGCTCTAATATGCGGCATAAGTGCCACAAAAAAGCAGAAAAATGCATAACACAAATATAATTAGCATTGCAGCTAGGCCATACATCATAAAGAGAGATGAAATCATACAAAGACAATGGAGAAAGGAGTATAGTGCCTAACATCCCTCCCCTTGGTAAGAATGAGTATTATTATATAATAGAAGACCTCTGGGCTTTGTCAGCTGACCCCATACCTTAGAATACACATGGTATTTCCACATCTTATGTGTGTATTGCTCTTCTCCCAGGAAATGTCCCTCTTCAAGTATGTGTCACCCAAACATGTATCCCGGTAATATCAAAGTACAAGATTCCAGCAACAGGCTGCATTAGTGTGTTTTGTCTAGGTGATAGGGCCTGACCAGAACAGAATAACAAGGGGCATTGTTTATTGACCTTGCTCACAATGTTTAGACTAAACTCCAGGAACAGGCAGAGAACAACCACAGCAGACAGTTCTCATATGAAAGGCATAAACAGAGCCTTGCAAAAATAAAGCTATGTAGTAACGTGCGCAAAAGCTGCATCTTGGTTGCTGTGCTAATGCTATCTTAGCAATGTCGACAATGTCCCCATCTGCAACACAACACCCTCCCCTTGGGCAGGCTGTAGCATATAGAAAAACAGAATGCAAAGGTGAGCAGAGTCAAAAACACCTGCAAAAAGTCAAATTGTAATAATCAAAAAATAAACTGTATTTTAATTATTTTTTTGATAAGAAGATAGAGAAAAACATTTTTAAGGCGAGTCTGGAAAATTCACCAGATTGTATGCACCGTGAAGTGCAAGCAGTTCCAAAAGGTCATCCGTGTAATTTATAGCAAAGAGGGATGCCATCCAGTTGAGCAGTTCGTATGAACATACATGCTCTTCATAATCCAGTGTCTCTAGGAGCATACCCGGGCAACTGGTGTGATATTCGATGAAACTCAATTGCAAGAGGCACTGTGCAGCCTCACAGGTATTCCAACCTTCCAATACTCTAAGTGCAGCCGCACGCATCAAACGGTCATCCCCAGAACATGCCTGGTCATGGGCGAGCAATGGACCCACCAACAGATCATAATTGAGGCCAGCGCAAGATGTGTTAGAGAGACAGATATTCAAGGCCCAACAGAAAGGGCATTGTTTGAAATAGAACACACGTTGCACACAAGTGAAATAGGCGAAGCGAAAGGTAAGTCAATAACTCACAACAAACAACGCCATTGGCAAGTATCCAAAAAGTTGTTGCATTCGTTCATGGTACAGTCACAATCGACTGGGTCTGCGCAGTACCACATGAAGGGCAGTCATTGTGTAACAGAAGCAGGAGCATCAGCACGCTGCATGCCAGACGGAGGATCAATGGAAACCCTCAGAAGGCACTGGAAAAAATAGAGTGAATAAAAGCCGGTATTACTCCAAAAGTTATCTGAAAAGAGCACACAAGGCCGGATCAATGTTCAAGGCCTTCAGTATCAGACGTATTAAATATTTGATGAATCAGGTCCCCAAAATGTAGTGGGAGATTCGTATTCAGCAGTGACTCTCTCGAGCCAAAGTGAGAGCGACCTCTTGTTGAAACAATAACTCTTTGAGTCTGTTTAGTTTATTGAAATCCATTTTCAAAGTGGGAATAGAAGGCCACAGTGAACTATCAACACTCCTGTGTGAGGGCAGAAAAAGAACATTGCTATAACAAGTAACTCATTGGGAAACATTTACTACATATGGAATGCCGGCTCTTAAGCCGCAGCAGTTGTGGTTATTCAGGATAAGATAACTTCCATTCGAAAGCAAAGTTAGCATGGGAATAATCAAAGGCACTGGTGTTCCTTTTAGAAAACAGGCAAAATTAGGTGCTGTGACGTTGCAAGCGCTGTGAAGCTTAACCTGTGTGCATACTAAAGCATGTCCCACTGTAGAATCACAGTCCTCCTCTGTTAGGAATACCTCCTTTCATCACATTGACAGTGAAATGTAAATGGTAAGGACCACAATTTGTGTAGGAAAGTACTACCAAGGGGCTCAAAACTCCAGATTAGATAATGTTTCATGCATACAGTAAACTGAAATAGGGAAATGGGGAACAATATAACCCCGTATATTAACCATACTGGAGAATGATTCTCTGCTATTGAGAATGGTATCTGGCCTAGTTTCTCAATATGTAACTAAGCATATATATAATCTTTCATGGACCTAAGCTTTTGTTTATCTGTCAAATTGAAGGGCAAAAACAGGGCAGTAGCGTTCAAATAATCTCATGGGACTTTTAAAATTTTCAACATTTGTAAAGTCCAACAAAATTGCATTACAGAGTACAATTTATTTTGACAATGATACAACACAGGTACTTCCTTCTGTACAATGTCAATAACAGATGAAACAATATTATCTAAGGTGTAATTACGTGAGGACAAAGTATTAATACTATTATTGACAACATCCAAATATTTTCTCAAATTCTCCTGATCAATTTGTCTTAAGAGGAAAGTGGCTTCCATCTGTGGCAGTTTCCAAAATTCATAATATATACGCAAACCGTTTAGGGAAAGGTGATTTCGGACATAAAAGGAAGTCAGCCAAATTAATGTCACCAGATAAAAGCGAGAGATGTTGTTTCACAGATGACAAAGTAGAATGTTTCAACCATTGCTGACACAATTTATCCGGATGTATGACGTTACAACGCATACTTTTACTCCGCGTACCATTACAACGCGGTATTTACAACGAATACCGTTACAACGCATAGCGCTTTGGGGTGCTGGATAGTGGTAAGTATAATTTACTATTCTAACTCCAGTCCCCGTGGACCCTAGGGAAGGTGTTGGATAGTAAATTAAACTTACCTCTTATCCTAGAGCGCCCCCCAGCGCAATGCGTTGTAATGCCATGCGTTGTAATGCCCGCGTTGTAATGGTAGTGCGGAGTAAAAGTTGCGTCGTAACGGGTGTGTACCAATTTATCCACATAATATGTAGTCACTGAATGTGAGTGTGGGAAACGAGGGTCTGGTCTACTGAGTGTAAACCCACAAGATGCATTTGAGAAGAGCAACTGACAAGCATTAGTATTAAGAGGCCATTTTAACCAACCCAAGGGATTAATAGTGGAAGAGTTAAGGGTACATTTTTTGGACCATATTATTCTAATCATCTAGAGTACAATTCATATCACTGCCAGGTATCATAGGCTGCCAACGATGGAAACAAGGGAAAGTTATTTTTTTTTGCAGTAGCTAAACCAAAACAAGTAGTCTGTTGTACAGTCTGATTCAGGAATATCAGTTGTGATGGTATCAAATATGCATGAGTCAGTTCCCTGCACCTGCCAATCTTTGGGACCCCATAGTGATTTAAAATCAATCATGTCCTTCCAATAATCATAACCTTTCAAGGATAAATTGGTTAGAAAAGTTGAAGACCATACCAATTTATTATGGGCCAGCATGAATTTTGTATGTGTGGTGCATTCAGCCTATAGTAATCAGATTTTGCGGCTGAGAGATTATATCCTGAAAAGTCGACACACTTTGTCATCGGTGTCTGCGAACTACCCTGAAACGTTGTTGGATAATGTTACCACTGAGTGTAATTAACTTGAGTTTTGACTGTGTTGGATTTATGTAAAAAATGATAACCATGATGTTGAAAACAGAATAAATCAGCATAATTAGCGGAATTTAAATACAAATCCTCAGTTTCAGAAGCAGTGCAATATTTTAATTATGAAAACAGTGAATGGACGGCATTATTATCCCAGTCATCAGAATGCATTCCTGGCGTGATTACATCACCTAAGGAAACAGGAAAGGTTTATGGCATATTAATTATCTCAGTCGCGCTGTAAATTTCATATATAACATTATCACAGACAATGCCATCGCCGACTGGAAATGCTGAGATGTTAATATTGGGTTGGACCCTTTTGGTTTTGTGAGACAAAGTATGTGGGTCCAGTACTCCATCCACCAAAATGGACAGCAGAGCGTTCAGGTAAATAATGGCCATTGGTCAAAAGTTAAAAAAAATCGATCACAAACCGAATCCACATGAATAGGGACACCATAGTAAGCATAATTCATATGTATGTCCATGGAGGAATCCGATAATTTTTTCGAAACCATGAAAAGAAAATAGAAATCTAACCTGGGGGCTCTGCCAGAGTGGAAGATGACGAAGAATTTGAAGAAAAGTTAACTCGGTCCATATAATATCCACTCCCACCCAGGCAAAACAAAGGGGGCTGATCTGCATTAAAAGAGGTATGGTGTGTAGTATTGGGAATGACAACGGTAGGCACCACAGGTGGAGAAGCATAGTCATGATGCATAACAGCTGAAGTTAACAACAAAACAGGCAAAAAATCAATGGAGGTCTCCATTTCAGGTTCCTTTTGCAAAGGACTCGTAGTGGAAGACATCCGTTGAAAAGAAGCATCCCTCCGCGGAATGCTTCTAGGCACATTATTCAGTATTGGCCAATTGGTGTAACTTGACATGTTTAATGGAAATGAACCAATTCTACTTACAACCAGGCAGTGGAGGTAAAATCACAGTACAAGTACCCTTCAATCGAAGAACTTGGACTGGTACACAATAGGAGGGACCAAATTATTTTTTGTTCTCCAAAATCTCTTGGACCAGATCACCAACTTTAGTAAGCGAGCCAGTTACAGGAATCAGTACTGCTGCATCTGTGGATGAGTGCAAACCATCCTTTGCAAGAGCATCTCAAGTCTTTTGTAGATCCTACAACATAGCACAATTGTTATCTACTTCAAATGTTGCAGCAGCTGCTGTTGCATCTAGACCATGAAAGTCTGGCACAAACATTTTAATGCCAAAGAGCATGTTGTATGGGGTCCGCCCACCCAGAGATCTTTGAGGGAGATTATTTACTGCACGTTGAACCCCATACAAATGAGTCAGCCAACCCCTGCCAGTACCTAAGACTCTAGTTGTCAAAGATTGCTTTAAGTCGTGGTTCATTCGCTCTACTACTGAACTGATCTAACTAGTTTTGCTTTAATTATCCCTGTTGGGCTGTGGATTTAGACATATTTTGTCTTCTTTTCCAAGGCAAGGGGCAGATGTATCAAACTTTCAGACAGCACAGAGCAGCAAGCCACCTTGTTGCACTGCACTGTATGAAAGAGAAATGTCAGGAATGAGCCGTATTTAACATTATGTGGTGCATTCTTGTCCTTTCCTTGCACTGGTGTCGTTTTGGCTGCCTAGTGCCAATGCTGGATGAATGCACCTACATTATAAGAAGGATCATTTTTGTGCAGGAAGAGGCACCTTCCCTCACAAAAACAATCCTCAGAGGCATTTCCCACTTTCTAAGTGCGTTGTAGAATGCAGTACACTCAGAAAGAGGAAACAACATGAATAAATACAGATATTTCTCCTTGTTGTGCCTCCTCTGAATAGAATGTTGACGCATTCCCACATGTACCAGTGTCGATAAATCTGGGAATGCACCAAAATCCCTGGGTCGATGCATGAGAACATCCAAGTTCCAACCATAGAATCCCTGCCTGGGCAGAGTAACGCAAGGTAGCGATTTGCACTGCCTGGCGTTATTCCAGATTTGGTAAGCCATTCAGGGCCATGCCTTCTTGCTTGACTTGATAATTCTCACTTAGGTTTTGCATCACCCTTATGCACCCTTGTGTGGGGCAAGGGTAATGCAAAACCCTTGATAAATTTGCCCCAAGGTGTCTAAAGTTACTAGGTGCACACAAATAAAATTGCTAACTATAATTAACTCATCCTTTAGTGGCACCCATTAGTGGCACTAAAGACACAAAAAGTTCACTCAGGGTTTGAGTATCTTCCTCATTCAGGCCATACTAATTGGATAGAATATACAGTATGGAATTGATTGCACAACTGTCACATGCCAACTAACCTTTACTGCTTTCACTGGTACTTATAAGCTTTGCTTCCAAAGGCCTGGAAAGATAGAACATACAACCTCTTTGCATTGCCGAAGTCTGCTTCCCATCCTGAGAAAAAGGTTACATTGATTTGCCTTTGATTTAATAAAATGGGTCTCTTCAATAGAAATACTTTAGTATTCATGGCTTATATCAATGCCTCATTTGCCGTACACTTTTGTTGACTATCAGCTATTAGTGCCATAAGAGATTATTTTAAGAGACTCTACATATGCAAGACTGTTAAAGGAATACAAAAGAGGGTGGTGATTGTAGCGCTTTGGCCACCATAAGTGTGGCAGGGTATGCTCAGACGTGAGTCCCTTTCTCACTTTGCCACTGGATTCAAGCAAGCCGGGCTGAAGATGGCTGGAATGCCAGAAACCGGTCCTCGGAAGCTTGTTTCCGGTCCAGGGAAGGCATGGCTTGGCAGTTCGGGCTGGACTGTTCCCATGAGGCACAGGGTCAGACTGATTTGCATATAGCCATGTCTGAACTGGGGTGGCAGAGTGGGCTAAAGAACGGTGATGGATCAAACCCAGATCTTTTGACTGGGTGTGAGTGTTTGATTGGTTCAGATGCTCTGTCCATCACCTCCCCCTTTTGTACCAGACTGTTAAAGGAAGGCGTCGCCGAAAGCAGTTTTAACATAGACATTTGAGCCCTCAAAGAAACTGTGCCAAAATATCTGACCATTGATAGCTTTTAAAACATTGGATACAATCTTATCACCACACATGATTTTCCTTACTCCCATACTTTCTGTCACAGCCCCACTTCCTATATCACCTTCTCATACTCCGATAATCCCATCTCCCCTGTAGAGGGGTGTAGCCCATATATGTCCCCTCTTTTAAGTCTGCATGCTCTCTATAGGTACCATGACCTGCACCTAACTCCTATGTCACTGAAGCTGCCAAGGGAAATGCAAGTAATATAAATGCTCTACCAAACCCATTATATCTTACAATACATTAGTGGTAGATTGCCTAAAATACTCTGCCCGCTCATAGGGCCCTATTTTGAGTTTGGTGGTCCGATGGACCCCCAAACACATGCTGGCGGTGCGGCTACTGCCAAACCGGTTGTCCGACAGCCCTATAACAAGTTAGGCGGTCAGAGCATGATGGGACCACGGCTGCTGCCAGGGATCCACAATACCTAGCAGTCTTGCAGCTGTCTGAGTCCCATGATATGCTAACAGTACCGCTGTTGCACCACCAAGCATATTAGCAGAAATCCTCACCGCCACAGTTATCATGGATGTGACACCGCCAAGAAGAGTGTGGCAGTGAGGAAACAAAGGGGGGACCTCTGTGGAACCCCCTCCCCACCCACCTCCGCCTGACCCAGGACCACCTCGCCTTCAGGAAGCAACTCAAGACCTGGTTGTTTGAGCAGTAGCAGTCCCCCCCCCCCCCCCCCAGCGCCTTGAGACCCTCTGGGTGAGTAGTGCGCTATATAAATACAATGATTGATTGATTTATTGATTGTGCCAGCGGATGCATCGGGGGGGGCACATGGTGTGCCCCCTGTCTGTATGCACCCCCAGTTCCTGCAGGGTATGGACTTGACAGTCCATTCCCAGCAGTGGCATATCTATTGTGATGCCCTGCAAAGGCTCACGTATGAGCATTAGTTCTGTGCCTCCATGGGCCAGCCACTCCAGGATCACAAGACCTATATTCCTGTCGTAATGCGGTGGACGGTCGCATAATGGCGTTGGTGGTGTGGCAGCAGGGCACTGACTACACAGCCAAAGTCATAATGAGGTCCATAGTCCTTTCCTGCATGAATGTTCTCTCAAAAACTGTTCTGTCTTATCGAGCTCTGAAAGTATTGAATTTCTGCCATCTCTGATTATTTGATGCTTTGTCTGGTAAGGAGGAAATGCTTGCATCACAGCTGCTTGAACATTTGGAATCACCCTTTTCAAAGTTCATTTTTTCTGCTCTGCAATATCTGAAGGGAGAAATAATTCTCAAATCTTAAATAATTTAGCTTATATGTCTTGGTGAAAAAATCTCTGTAATTATAATAGTTAACTAAATTAGTTCAAGGACAGGAGGCTTACTTGTCTGTGATAGCAAGTACTTGGAGCTAGGAAAATTATCACATCTTGTGGAAAATCTCCAAGAATGTATTTTTTGATCAAATCCGAGACCAGCTTAATAGAATTGTCACCTTCATTGTTTGTATTTGAAATTCTCACAAACCTTAAATTAGACCCAGTGACCATATTTTCCAGATGTTCTCTACTTTCAAGGTGAGTGACGGTGAGTGGGCTGCGCAGAATTGCAATCACCCGGCAGCCGATGTGACTGGACTGTCTCTCCTTCGCACACGCTCTGGCGCAGCACCTCCCCCCGGGACTGAAGACTGTGGCTTGGTGGAGGCTTGCGGGCGGCCCAGACTCTGGTGAAGCTGGTCCTCCTGCAGCCCTAAATGCACGTGGCCTGAATCGTGTTGGGCCTGTTGCGATGCCCTGACCCTCCCTTGTGCACATACCCGAGCGGTCTCCCACGGCCTCTGCCCGACTGGGTTTGGGCTGCGAGGGGGGACCGCTGACACCGCGTGAGGCTGGGACACACAATTGCCCCTAGGGCAGGAATCACGAGCAGCGGAGCTCAGTGGGGGCGGACGTGGGCCCATCTGGGCCTTCATTGAATCCTGTGCCTCCCTCCTCTTGCCAGGAGCTGGAAATTGAGCCATAAGGACACAGAGGAGCCCCTAGTCCATTCCACGCTGGCAGAGGTACCAAAGTGCAGCCCTCAACATGAAGCATGAAGTTCCGAGGTAAATTATTGATGCAGCTTGACCTTAAGATGGCGGCCGTTCGCCGGGATACAGCGAACGCCACAACCTTCGCCTAGGTGAGCGACAGGGAGCTTGGGTGCGCCACGGGGGACAGCATTCTCTGTCCCATACTTCAGTCTACAAAACGGAGCACCTCTAGCCCAGCGTGTCCCACTGAAAGAAACCTCTCCAGAGCGGGTAGCCTGACTCCAACATGGCAACCGCTTTTGATCAATAATACCTGACAACTCCAGCAATACAATGTGGTGCAACAGGAACCTCTGATCTTGTACATAGCCTTTGTATACTCGCCTCTCACTGCTGTTTAGGCCTTAGGGAGTACCCAAACCTGCCTGACTTCAGGATGACGCCAGGTGCTGATTTCCAAGTGAGAGTCCTTACCTTTAGGTCAGGAGGAGAGATGAGTAGTGATGGATGATGCTCATGCTGCACAGAGGGTATAAATACTACAACAAGTAGAGTGGTTATTGACCTGACCTCGTGTATTTCTCCCATCCCACTACCCCTATCCGGTTCACCCTTCTTACATTTAATCTGTGAACTTGCCACTGATAGTGGAGACCAAGCACTTTGGTGGATGGCGCTACCTCAATTGATGCAGAGGAGATGGGCTATGGACCTCCCCCTCAACTGTCACCTACCCCCTGGACATTGGTCAGTCAATTTCCTTCAGCCCCCCGCCGTATCTCACTCCTCGTTTCCCTTTTACCCTTACTCTCCTTACCCCCCCTTGCGCCATTAATCTTGTCTTATATGCTAGTTAAATGTGTCAAACTACCAATGTAACCCATACCTGATTTAACCTAGAGACCTAGCCATCTGACTGATGCCCAGTGGAGCTACCCTGTGAGCTAAAGGGGAGACTGACTGTGGACTCCCTCCTCGACTGTCACCTACCCAGTCGACCATTGAGCTGATTTTCCCTTTGTCTCTTCATACCGTCTTCCCCCTCTTCCTCTCCCCCCTCAATCCCCTTTGCCCCTATCCACTCTATTCCTCTCCCCTTCTCGCTCTTCAATTTGTCGCATATATGTATCTATACCCTCCTACCCTTCTTAGATCCATTTACTTCATCTTCTATCCTCCTGAAATGTTCTTCTAGTTTTTGATGTAATCGTATAACTGATGTAATTTTGTTTTTTATGGTGAACTTTATGTATAGCACTCCCCACCTGTCCGCTGTAAAGGCCCCCCCACTGCCCAACTGTCCCTTATCGGCCTCCATGATTGTGCCCCTTGTCAAAGCACTCCCTCTCCCCTTGTTGGGGAAGGTTCCAGCAGAATTGAATCGGAGTCTCAGAGTCCCCTCTGAGAGAGTCCACTGTGTTAGGGATCTCACACATAATGGAAATAGGCCTTAATTGGCCTCCTTGAATGTGCCCCTTGCCAAAGCACCCCTTCTCCCCTTGTTGGGGAAGGATCCTAGCATTCCAGTCCTGGAATCTCAGATACCCCTCTGAGAGAGTCCACAGTGTTAAGGGATTCTTCACTTACCCCTCCTCTTTCCCTCCTGCACTCTCTGTCTACCTCCCCTGCTCCTACCCCCCTCCCCTGAATCCCTCTCTTGCCTGCTTTTTCTCTTACGTATATGTCATTATTGTCTATCTCGCCCTTACATGTAACTATGTTGCCATGCTCGAACAACTGTGTAACCTTTATAATGAAGTAACCTACAACTATGGTCTGATGCGAATGTAAAGCTCTCCGATACCTACGGGTCTAGCCAGCGCTATATAAAACCTTTTAAATAAATAAATACATGATAATGTACTTATCTTCTATGTCTGAGATGCACTGCTCAAGCTCCAATAATCTGTCAGCAAAGTGCTCCAGCTTCAACTTGATCTGCTCGATTTTGGAGTTTAAAATGGAGGCAGTTTCTGCTTGAGGTTCTTTGATGTCCCTCTTCCTTGAAAATTGTATCAAACATCTAGTAGTCTCTGTGTTAAGTCTCCAACAAATCTTAAAGGTTATCATCATGAGGCATAATGATTTCTTTGCAATGCACTTTTATCAAGTTCAGTGACTACAGAAAAGCCTCAATTGCAGTACCTTGAAAATGTTCATGTGAGATCACCTCCAGTTCTTGATGATTACTTATTTGTGAGAGGTGGCCACCATATTTGCCCTGCAGATGAGCAGATTCAGCTGTGGATACACTGAAGACCTGCACATCTGTTTCCAATCAGTATTGCAACTGTTGCAATAGCTAGTTCCAGGATCGACTCAAGTTTACAGGGTGGTCTATGGCACTTGTAGTACAGTAGGCAGGATAACCATCATGTTTGTGAAGGAGTATCCTGCCCGCCAAATTCTAAAAAGGTCCAAAGATATTTTTTTAGGAAAACAGGCCCTCTATATTGTCTTGTCCTAAACACACATGTTGAATTGATGATTTTTTAGTTTAGCCTTCTATACATATTTTACATTTGCCAAATTTGATTAGTAAATAGATGTAAGAAAATCTTTGTGAATATCTTTTTTTTTTTATTTAAACAAATTGATTCACCAAACTACAAGTTATACATCTGGGACAGTATGTTCATCTAGAGAACTTCGAGAAAAGAAAATAATCAACAATTAAATAGAAGAGTTAGATGCAAAGCTTCTAACATTAGCAAGCATTAAAAGGCCATTCGGTCTTTCTTATAACTTGATTGGTGAGTTTATGTGTGGCATTTTGCGAGTGTACAAGTTGGTGAATGTAAAAAAGAATGAGTCAATGGATGGATGAGTATATGCATGATTGCACAGATGAGTACCAGAGTGCATGCATTAGGAGTGAATGCATAAACTCACTAATCAATGAAAAGGCACTTTCAGGTATACACCTGGCTTATTGGGTTTGCCAATTATTGGTTTATTAGCTCACCTTTCTCATACGTTTGCAGCTCTTCTTATTACCACTTCTTCCTTGGGTTCTTTAAAGGCATTGCCAGTGTAACATACTTAGAGAAAAATAAATGTCTGCGGAGAATTAGGGACATCCAGAACATTTTCAAAGTAGAGAGAAGCTTGTTTATTTATCACGTCTGAGCCAGGAATATCTCATACATCTACACCTACCTTGTCTTATATATTCTATGGGTGGGCATTTATTTTTCAATCCGTATTAAGTAGATGCTAAGCTGTGGAGAATTCCATCAGTTTCACAAGCGCCTGTCCTAGAAGAAGAAATGCATGTGAAATTGCCTGCAGAGCAAGAAGTCCTCATTCTGTGCAGTGAGGAATGCATGTTGGAATAAAAATCATGCTTTCGCATTAGTTTATGTAAGTTAGTATTTGCGGCGCCATTCTGTATTATGATCAAAACCAATCCTTTGCCACTTCTGAGAAACAGCCTTCTCTAAGTTATGTTTCTTCAGAGCTGAGTTTTGCTACACTAATGAATGCACTGTTAATATTAGCGCATACCTTTCGTTTTAGATGTAGGCCTTCTCCCACTGGTCTAGTGGCGGGCACGGGCAGAATGAGCTTGACTGATAGTGTGTGCCTGGCTACAGAATCATAGCTTACTTCTTTGTAATTTGTGGTCTGGCTGCATCTCTCTGGAAAATTCCAGGGTGGGCGTGCTTACATTGGTTTCAAATTGTACATAATGTATCATTATGCTTGCTGATGTCAGTCCCTCTGCAGCACTCCTAGTGACTGGGCAGCCAGGGCTCCGCTCTGAGTATACTTTGAATAAATTATCATTAGTTTGTATTCTCTACTGTCTGACCAACTCTTCATTTGTTATGGAAGGCTGAGAGGTGGTGAGTGACCCGGGTGACCCTAATCGGACCACTTCCTTCCGTTGGCACCGGAATAGGGACTCCTTCAGGTTAGTGACCCATCCCCTTCCACGGACTGCGGGGAGGTCAAGGCCATCGTCGGGTCAGGAGGATGGATCAGGAGTCCTGTACGAAGAGTTCCTGATACTCACAGCTGCCCCTTCTGTCCCATTGGACAGTGCCTCGCCCAGTGGTCATCCCAACTTGATTCCTGAACAGCGAAACCCTTGGATCTGACCGTTTGGTCTGAAGAGTCGAGAGTGGAGAATAACTTTGTTTGACTTGCATATTTCAGGTGAGTTTGTTTTGGTTCTTTATGGATATGGTACCATTTTGGTTTGCATTTGGTACAGTCTAAGGACCTTTTTTTGGGATAAAAATAGTTGCAATTGCTTTGCTGGGCATAAAATAGTGAAACTGTTTTCTTTTCAGAATGCCTAGTTTAAGTAAGCTGTTCTCTTTGGGTTGTTGTTGTTGTTCTACTGATGCTCGGTTGGAAGAAAGTCAGCCGGCGCCTCCAGAAGGCACTCCAAATTGAGATATGTATGTGAAGCATGGTCTTGGGCCTATTATGTTTAGTACATTATGGCACAAATATACAAGGGACAAAGCTGAGTTACAATGGCCGTTGACAGGTACTTTTCGATTAACAAAAGATTGAGTATTTACAAGGACAGTTGTTAACGAGATGAAGTAGTCAGTCTATGTGTCATTCTCTTAGGACATGGCAGAAAGCAGCTAGGCAGAAGCAATTGAAGTTAGATAAGGAAGCTCCGAAAGGAAGAATGGAGACATTAACCCCGAAAGAAGTTGCCTATAAGAAACAGGATAAAGGTGTTGAATGTGAGGCTAGAATGTTTCGATTACAAATGATAAATCATATGTGGTTCAGGAAGAAGATGATATTTTTGTGGTAGTATTGCTAGACACCTGACTCCCTCCTCCATATGTCCCACAAAGAATATATGCAGTTCAGTTTTTCTGTGCACTCTGATTTCACTTCTATACAAATTTCTTCAGAGTTCGTTGTGTGCTACTCCATCCTTGCACTGTGTCTAGCAGTTCTCATGAATAATAAAAGACTACATGGGTCGGACCAATCAGTCCCTTAGATGCGTGTACTTTTTCTTGAAACAGAAAGATTCTTCACTTAATTTCATAGGTTTTAAAAAAAAAATTGGAGACTTCATCACTGATTATTCCATTGATATATTCATTCATCAATTATATCTTCATTAGGAATTTCATTTGTTCATTAATTTCTCTTTGCTTCATCAAAACGCCATTTTTACACACCCTATGCATTTTGGGTCATTTGTTGACCCTTCATCAGGGGTCCACAAGATAAATACAGAAAACCAAATGAGCCAGTATTCAAGAAAATTATTTACACCGCATTATAGATTTGAATGTCTTGAATCAACAACAGCACTATGATCCCCTTTATTTACACAAATCTCCAAAATAATCAACATCAACATGAAAGAAAACAGCATACATATGAAACCATTACGGCATGTGAACACTAGATGTCAGAGAGTGTAAGATTAAAACCGCATTTATATTTGTGAATGTCGGAAAACTTCATGCAATCGTAAAAACAGTGATACGAAATGTACTCCAGACACCTTTCACAAAGCTACCTGATGTGTTATGCACTTCCCTTCCAAGCGTATTGAGCAAGTGTATGCTAGATATCAAAAGTATGTGGGTTTAAAACCACATATATATTACTCTGTGACTGACGGAGAACTTCATGCAATTGTGAAACAAACTCAAGGCCACATTCGCATCACCACCTAATGCGTAAAGCACTTACTTTCCAAGCGTTTTTAGAAGCTTCACGTTAAGTTTCACTCAGAGTGAGGCAGCGGAAACCTCATTCATGGAATCACGTGTGTGGAATTGACCTATGGGTTCGATTCTAAATACACACTCAGCACGTGGTAGCAGCCGGCCTATCATCTCACACTCCCCCTCCATGTGACGCGCTGCTCAATGCTCTATATCATTATGTGTCATGTTTCACGACCTTACTTATAATGAATAAAGACATCCAGTATAAATTGGCAATCCTACAATACAAATAAAAAAATTTAAAAAAAGTTATACTTGAGACATAATAACATTGACAGTGCTGGTGTTGCTCGTGTTAGGCAAATACAGGGAACAATAAAGCATTTTCCAACAGTGTGTCTCATTGGGTTCAATTCTAAATTCACACTCAGCACCTGGTAGAAGCCGGCCTATCATCTCACACTCCCCCTCCACGTGACGCGCTGCTCGATGCTCTATTTCATTATATATCGTGTTTCACGACCTTACTTATAATCAAAAAGTGAGGCGCATAAAGACATCCAGTACAAATTAAATAGGCAATCATACCATACAAATAAACATAAAACATTATGCTAGAGACATAAATCTAAATATATATGCCATTGGCAGTGCTGGTGTTGCTCGTTTTATTCAAATACAGGGAAAAATAAAGCATTTTCAAACAGTATGTCTGATTCAAAGAAAACATGTAAGTTCAATCCTGTCGTTCATCTCATACGGTTGCATGGAACTCAGTTTTTTAATCAAAAAAATATTCAGTTCTAAGACGTTGCTTGTGCTGGTCCATATCACAGCGTATTTCCATAGCTTCCAGGATTGTAAATCTTACTTGTGCGATAATATGACCTGCTTCAAGCCAATGCATGGACACTGTAGACTTCACATTTTTTTAAACAAATTTTGCTTTTATGTTCTGTCATTCTCAACTTAAACTATTCTTTCAGTTTGTCACACATTAATTCTGCCACAAGGACATTTGATGGCATATATATCATTCTTAGTGTCACATGTACTAGAGTGTAACAGCAGTATTTTAGTGCCCCTGGTGGGGTGTGTGAACTCATTCCCTTGTATGACATTGTTACGATGTGTGCAGTTTTCACATCTCTGCATCCCTGTGTAAACCTGGTTTGCTTTTTTAGCTCTTTTGCTGGACAAATGTACTTTGAGATTTTTTGATCTTTTGAAAGTAAAGGTGATTTTTTCATCAAACAGTTGTTTAAGGTCCGTATCTTGTTGGATCAAAGCCCAAAGTTTCTTCATGATGTTAGTAATTTTAGTCTCCTGTGGTGAATATTTAAGTACACAAGCTGCCAAGCTTTTTTCTGTCTTGGTTTACTTGTGAGTTAAGTTTCTCTGTCTACGTGTGTTACTTTCATCATAGATTCTTCTACAATGATCACAGGATAACTTCTCTTTCGATATTTCAGGATCTGCGTATTGATTGTTGCTGGTACTTCTTCCGGATTAGAGGTGATGCGTTTTAGCAGAATGAATTGTGACAAGGGTAGATGTCTTTTTAGGGATCCTTGATGGAAACTTTTAAAGTGCAAACAGCTATTTCGATCTGTAGCTTTAGTGTACACATTGTTTTTTATAATGTTGTACCCCACAGTTATTAGTACATCCAGAAATGCTAATTGACATTTGTCAATTTGATGGGTAAATTTGATACGTTCATGGCACATGTTAAGGCGAGTAATGTTATCTTGTAGTGCTTCCTTTTCTCATTTGGGTTTCTGTATTTATCTTGTAGACCCCTGATGAAGGGTCGGCAAATGACCCGAAATGCATTGGGTGTGTTAAAATGGCGTTTTGATGATGCCAAGAGAAATTAATGAACAAATGAAATTGCTAATGAAAGATATAATTGATGAATGAATAAATTCATGGAATAATCAGTGTTGAAGTCTGCAAATGTTTTTTAAAAACCTATGAAATTAAGTAAAGAAACTTTCTGTTTCAAGAAAAAGTGCATGCATCTAAGGGACTGATTCGTCCGACCCACATAGCCTTTTATTATCCACAAAGAATATATCCCACTGTTCTGGTGCCCTCACAGCAGCCCATTACAGTTGTGTCTACTGTTTCTGCCCCTGTATCTACTGTTGCTGTTTCAACAGCTGTGGCTTCAGGTCCTCCTCCTCCTCCTCCTCCTCCTTCCCTTTCTTCACCATCTGTGGCAACTACCACTGTTAGTCCCCCTGCTACCCCTATTTTCTCAGCATCCCTTTTGCCAGCTTATTCTCTTGCAACACCACCATCAACAACGTTAGTGCCTAAGACGTGTGTTGCTTCTCCTACTATGGTTTTACATCCTCTGACATTGATAATTAGTAGGACACCGGTACATGGATTTGATGAGAAGGACTGGATGAAATGTAAGGAACATATGGGACCATTCGTGTGATTTGCTCTGGGAGATGATGAGCAACAGGTAATAGCTAATCAGGCTGCCCAGTGGGCTTGTAATCCCATTTATGGTGTAGAGGACGTCTGGACAACTATGAGAGATTTTGAGCCTTTCATATAATAGCATGCCCTTAAACATATGTTGCAACCTTAACTTGTCTTTGGCAGCAGTGTTTTGAAGCGGAAGCACCTCATATTTTATATGATATTAGAGATTGGGTATATATCAGTGAATTGGGGCCAGGACAGGAGTTTTCTAATGTTGCAACAACATTAGCTTATACAGAAAGATTACATGAGAAAAGTCCCAGATCAGTGTCTCAGTTTCCTATGAGAGAGGTTCATCCCGTATATCACCCTGAGATACCATAATTAACAGAGGGTTGCTGCAATTTTACTCGAGCAGCAGTGGTGGCCAGGTTTCAGGAGCAATGGGTTTATACTAAGTAGAAAAGAAGTGAATTATTGTCTCTTTAGACTTATTCACCTTACCCTAGGAAAAATCCTACTGCACATCATAAAGAATTGACTGAAGCTGATTCTTCTATAGTAAAACTCTTGTGGATATTGAAATGTTCTTTGGATTACTGGTTTCGGTTGATATTTGGAGGCAGGTGCAAGTGCAAGATCATGTTGTGGAATTGAAAGGTACATGGGATCACATTAAAGCATGGGACCAGGAGAGAAAGCCAGGTGACAAGCCTTGGGCAGAAATGTTGGCGTTGCCAGGCCGTATTATTACTTTTATGCATTCCCTTATTCTGCCGAGAAAGGTCGTGATAAATTATCAGCTTGTCGACAAAAGAAAGATATGTGTGTCTTAGATTTTTTCACTAGGTTTGAAGGTACGTTTTTTGGATTGCAGTGGGCAGGATTTGTCTATTGAGGGAGGCGTTTGATTGTTTGTTAACAGATTTGTTTCTAAAATGCTTCTTGAAACTGCAACTTGATTGCAGGCCTCTAAATGTACTTGATCCACCTCTTCTGGTATTTTGAATGTGTCAGAGTATTATGAACATAGGAATAATGAGGAAAAACGAGTACAGAGAAAAGGCACAAGGATTTAACAACAAAGGTGTTGTTACAGCAGGCTTTTAGGGGAAATGGTAGAGGACGTGGTGGTCCTGCCTGACAGCTTCCATGCACTAGTAGGCAGCCAAGTACTACGCCCTTGGGGACGAATCAGTGTGTGTATTGTAGAAAGGAGGGACATTGGTGTAGCGAGTGTCCTGTGCATCTGCAAAAGGTAGCAGTCTCTAGAGGAAGGGGTTCTTGAGGACGAGATAGTGGAGCTGGTGGGGCTGATAGGGCTCAGAATGCTGCAGACTCACAGGGTTGTTATGATAATAATTATTTTGATGACCCTTGGGATGGACAGTACTACCAGGATGACTATGATATGAGTGAAGTGATAGGAATTTCTTATGGCTAGGACAGCCAGGTACAGAGTGGGGAACCTGTTCAGATATCTGTAGACCAGCGTGGTCCTTAAGTAACAGCGGAACTGCAAGGTTTGACTAAGGAATTTTTGGTGGACACAGGTGCGACGAAAAGTTCTGTTTCTCGAAACATGGTCCCTGGGCGACTCCGTCTGGCCATAATAATGTTTTGGTAGGTTTTTCTGGTAAACCGGTTGTAAGCCCCATTTCAAGGCTCCTTGCGTTGACCAGTGGTCCTTTTACTGTGAATTCGCCATTCCTGCTGACATTTAATTGTGGTGAACATTTGATGAGTTTGGATTTGTTGAAGAATTTGCATGCTACGATTTTTTTGTTCTCCGGCAAGTGTGTATATGACAATGGGTCCAGATTTAGGGTGCGCTAAACAGTGTTTGTCCAAAGATGCCCCCTTCTTGTTGAATTTAAAGATGTGCCACCCACTGTGTGGGTGACAGGTGATACAGACGTGGGACTGTTGCAGATACCACCAACCTCAGTACAGGTAAAGGTCAGTGCTATTTTGCTTGTTAACATCAGTATAAAATACTGCAGGCAGGTGAGCAATATTTATTGCAAATTATAGAGCATGTGATAAGGAAAGGAGTAGTTGAGACAACAGCTAATATTTGTAAAAGCCCTATTCTTCCATGATCTGAAAAATACGACGTTCTGCAGTATTCTTATTTATCCGGATAGCAGATATCTGTTTGGGTTCACCCTTGTGGTTAGGAACTTTTGGTACTGTTAAGCTCCTCAGGGCTACACAGAGTATCTGAGCATTTATAGTCAGGCCCTGAAAGGTCAATTTTATTCTCTTTTGCTTCCCACAGGTAATGTATTGGTGCAGTATTTTGTTTAAGCTAAACGGAGTCATGGGACACACCAGAAATTACATGTGGCTGAAAAACTCCCATCAGACCACCATAATGGCGGAGTATCGTCACGTGGGATACGGATGGTAAATCCAATCTTACCCAACCCATCAGGTGATGGTGTAAAGATGGATTCAAAGGTGACCCTCTAGCCACAATGTATTTCAATGTGGTGGTGATGGTGTGTTAAGTGAAAAGTGTGAGATAAAAATAACTACTGTGACAGAAAATATGTTTAATGGGCACTGTTACAGTGTTAAGATTAAAATGACGCTACATAGTGTGAAAATATGACTATGTAAAGGCGTAGTGCAGAGTGGTCGACATGTTTCAGCTAAGGATAAACTATATCCAGCTTTCTTCAGGACCGTGATGTTGAATACACTGCAAAAATCAGTGAAACCAGATGATAAAATAGTGAAGCAAGCAAAATATCAAGTCAAGAATAATCCTACCAGGAACTTGGATCCCCAATGTTGTCTGGTGGAAAAACGAGTAGATTATCCTTCCCCAGCTTTGTGTGGGAAGGCACCTCACCTCACCCGGCACCCGCTCGGGAAAAATGAGGCCCCGCTCTCTCCGTCGTCCTTAGCTGAAACATGCCGACCACTCTGCACTACGCCTTTACATAGTCATATTTTCACACTATGTAGCGTCATTTTAATCTTAACACTGTAACAGTGCCCATTAAACATATTTTCTGTCACAGTAGTTATTTTTATCTCACACTTTTCACTTTACACACCATCACCACCACATTGAAATACATTGTGGCTAGAGGGTAACCTTTGAATCCATCTTTACACCATCACCTGATGGGTTGGGTAAGATTGGATTTACCATCCGTATCCAACGTGACGATACTCTGCCATTATGGTGGTCTGATGGGAGTTTTTCAGCCACATGTAATTTCTGGTGTGTCCCATGACTTCGTTTAGCTTAAAGATAAGTACATTACACAATTGTTTTGACTTTGTATCTCCTGTATGTTTTTTGTTACTATTAGGTTATGAGATATTTAGGTCGTTAAATTAACCCGTAGACCCCCCTCCACCCTTTCTTTTTTCAGCAGTATTTTGTTTACCTACTTATCACTACTGACACAGAGCAGGGTTGTCATTTGGCTCAACATGGGCATAAGGTGTCCCTTTCTAAATGTCAGTATTGTCAACAGGAAGTCACCTTTTTAGGTCACCTATTGTCGAATGAGGGTAGGAGATTGACCCCAGAGCATATCACTAGTATTGTTAAAATGCCCATCCCACAGACAAAGAAAGATGTGTGTGCTTTTATAGGTATTACTTCCTACTGTCTGCAGTGGATACCTAACTACTCCTTACTAATTAAACCCTTGCTGCACTAACCACTAAAGACATGCATGAGCCCCTGCCTTGGATGCCAGAATGTCAGCTGTCTTTTGAGCAATTGAAAACTGCGCTTTGTTCGGCTCCAGTTCTCGGCACTCCTGATTATAACAAGTCATTAGTGTTCTACGTCGATGAGATAGCTGGTTGTGCGCTTTCTGTTTAGACACAAACATTTGTAGATAAGCAATGGCTATATGCTTATTTCTCTGCTGTTCTTCACCCTGTCGCATGAGCCCTACCAAATTGTCAAAGAGCGGTCACGGCTGAGGCCGTCCCAATAAGACAATCAGCTGGTCTCGTACTTGATAACAAAGGATGAAGTTGTGATAGGGCGTGAGGACTGTCCTTGAGTTTCTTCGTCTTCTTCAGATGATTCCCGTGAGCTGGAAGGGCTGGACGTGGGAAAAGGAGTTTTGCTTCCTGTTTCCTCTGGACCGGGGTGATTACCCCGGAGGCTCATAGGAGTAAAGAAAAAGAACAAAGGGAACCGTAAGAATGTATTCAGGTATTAATGTGGTCGTTTTACACCATCACCACACCTCAGTGCTCAATGAATGTCTGGTGCCCGCATAGTAGAGGGTCGTAAAGGTCATGGATAGGTTCCTACACCGGGATCTGTGTTTAGATAGGAAGGGGCAATTGTGAGGTATTTTTACCAACAATGACCAAAGAGACGGCAGGTGAAGGAATTGTGAAGTATTTTTTACCAACAATAACCAAAGATACGGCATGTGAAGGTACCGTGCCAATTCCACCCTCCTCCCCGTTTCAGGAACAACAATATCCCTCTCTCTCCCCCTCAATGCACCCTCGAGCCGTTTGTACTCACCGGCTCCCGCCGTAACTCTCCTGAGTCACGGCCGCTCCCCAGCCACCTCCGGACACCACCAGTCCTCGAACCAGCGTTCCTCGTCGTCGTCAGAATTCTCAGCTGTTCCGACCTCCGGTACTGTTTCACTGTTGTAGTCGAGTCCCGCGTCTTCTCCTCTGCACTCGGGTCCCGCGTCTTCTCCTCTGCACTCGGGTCCCGCGTCGTCTCCTCTTCCGCCTTCGTCTCCTACTCTCTCTCCCCTGCTTACGATCGGCCCTCCTTTCATTGGCTCCTGCACTTCCCTTCCTGTGTGCAAAGGCTGTACTTCCGGGTCACGACTATCTGCCCGCTCCTGTAGGGAAACAGCAGAGGGATATGGATGCCGTAATCCGTGAGGTTGACGCTGCGCTGACATCCGCAGGGGGACACCCTTCCCTGGTGTAAGTACCCGTACCTCCTCACAATACTGACCTCACAGCTATGGTACCCCATGCTGTGCATACAGTTTTGAACAAAACAAAGACACAGCACCCCAACAGTGCACATCTGACTGGTTATGAATAACATTTTTTGCTAACCATATCACAATCAAAAGAGGTGCCACTCCGAATCCAGCCACATTACTGCCCCTCCCTTCTGAAAGTGATGAGATTGATAAACATGACTGTATCTTCTGGATTGAAGAAGAGACAAAAGTACTTGTAGACTTGACCAATGTTCCCTCATCCGACCCACATGGGGAACTATATGTCAATGGCTCTGGCTTTAAATTACCACATGGCACCACAACTGCTGTGTATGCTATCACTACCCAGGGTACAGTAGTTGAGACATCATGAGTTCCCTATTAATCGGCCCAAACTGCAGAGCTTGTCTTAATACGAGCTTGCGAACGGAGTGAGGGACTGGTCGTCAATATCTATACTGAAAGTCAGTATGCCTTTGGAGTGAAGCACAACTTTGGACGACTCTGGGCAGAGAGATGGTTCCTTACATCGCATGGCACCAAAATATAGCATGGGCACCTCTTATTGAGGCTTTATCTGCTTTGACGCTCAGTAAGAGATTGGCTATAGTAAAGTGTAGTGCTCAACAGAAAGTCATTGACGATTTAGGTAGAGTAAATCCTTTTGCTGATCAGACAGCTAAGGAAGCAGCCCAAACTAAAATTAAAAGAATGTTTGTAGCAGGTCCCGCAAGGTGGGTGCCTGAAGTTACCATGTTTGAGGATGCACCTGAGAATGTGAAGGAAATACAAAGTGAGGCCACAATGGAGGAATTAGCAATTTGGCTAGAAAGTACAATACAATCGAACGATGAGGGGTGTTGAATTGATAAGTCAGGGAAGCAGCGGTGGATGTTGCCAGAAGCATATGTTCTTCCTGTAGTCATGATTGCCCATGGTCCAGGTCATATCAGTGCTAAGGGTACTTGCAAGTTATTAGACCGTGTGATACCATTTCGAAGACAGCTGCATACTTGGTGAAGTATTGCATGGTGTGTATGATACACAATCCTGGAAAGGGTACCCCTACACTAACCGGTATATTTGCACCACCCACTTTCCATTTTGAGGTCCTCCAGATGGACTATATTGAGTTAGATAGGTGCAACAATTTGAAGTATGTTTTAGTCATTGTTTGCGCCTTCAGTAAATGGGTTGAGGCTTATCCCACTAAAGAAAATACAGCCGTAACAACTGCAAAGGTACTCCTGAAGGAGTTCTTTCCTCATTTTGGCTTGCCCCAATTGATCTAGAGTGATAACAGAAGTCATTTCAATGCCAAAGTAATCCAATTCATTTGTGATGGCTTGATCATCAAGCAAAATTTTCATGCTACCAATCATATGCAGTCAGCATGTTTGGTTGAGAAGCACAATGGTACCCGATGCAAATTAGTCTTAACTGAACTACCAGGCATGGTCCTGCCTGGGCTGGAAACAAGCATCCTAGGACCGGTTTCGGGCTTTCAGCCTCATCAACCAGGATAGCTTGACTCCAGTGGCATGGAGAGCATGGGACCCATGTCTGGGCATACTTGTCCCACTCTGGGATCACAAATGTAAAAAGAACAATTGATGAACAGAATGCAGAACAATGGCATACATTCACCCCAGTACAGAGATCTGGGCCTAAATACATCGTTCTTTTGCTCACCATGCCGTTCTAGTTTAGATGGATTTCGGCCCAGATCTCTTTACTGAAATGAATGTATGACATTGTTCTGCATTCTGAGCAACCAAACTAGAAACAGTCTGCCCTGATAGATGCAAGTTAACGGCTCACAAGGAGTCCAAAGGATTCAAATTAACAACATTGAGCTGACCACAACACACAATCAGGCCACACGATTGATCAGACTACATATAGAAAAATAGATATTTTAATTCCCATTTTAGCTTCGTAGTGCATCAAAAATGTAAATAGCAATACAATTTATAACATTTCACATTTCACAAGGTTCCATAACGACCCCACCTCACCCTCTCAACAATCATCCATCATCATCCTTTCTCTTCACTTATACCTCCTTTCACATTCACACAACTAACAATACGAAACACAGTTCATACAACATCCTCAAAATCAATTAACAAAGTAATGCATTTAGGGACCCAAAAGGGTCTTCTCGGCACAAGGCCGGAGACCCAAGATCAAACTAGTAGGATCCGAAGAGACAACGCCGACGCGCGTTTCGGTGCTAGGTCTGATCTTATGGCTGCACCTTCATCAGGGCTTGTGCGTAGGTGGGGTGGGGTAGAACAAGACAATCAAACATTCATACATTCACACTGGTGCCATAGATCTCAACTTCTAAACAGCTCATACTCATCACCGAATCTGTGCAAGTCCCTATGGTGAGCAAAGCTGCACTTTTCTAAAATAGAAAAGGACTCTTCACATCGTTTCATCCAAGTGCTATATGAAAGATTTACCTAAACAATTGGGCCGGTCCAGGCCACCAGCGGAAAATCTCGCATACCGAAATCCTGGTATCAACGTTAGTGGAGAAAGATACAATAATGCATCAGAAGTACACCTAAGGAATAGGGATAAAATATCAGCACTAAAGCAATGTTGCAATGGAGAACAAGTTCAAATTAGCCTTGTCAGTCCAAAGGAGCTCTGTATAGAATCCGCCAAATACTCACCTGATTAAGGGTTTATTTCCAGACAATGGCTTGGGCACGGAAAGCTAATTCTAGGTATATAAACATTCGTGGTTCAAACAAGGCCAGTCTCCAGGCAGTAGTCAAGAGCTGCAGAATAAGGAAATAGGATCCGTAAGGGCCAAACCGAACATATAACAAAGCAGCTACATAGGTTCGCACCAGATGGTATAATTCCAAACCTATTCTCTGACAACGGCTTGTAGGTGACTAATAATTACCCTGTGTTGCGCCCAACAAGATGTCACACAATCACAAGGATTCGTCACAGGGACTCGTAGGCAAATTTCCAAGGCAAGGTTCGCCGGGGCACAAACACTCAGTTTCGGTCAAAGGTCACGCACTGCTAAATAAAAGAAGGAATTTTTATGGGAGTTCAAGCAGGACATGCAGCATAAATGCTATTTTATTTCAACCTGATTCGTGCGCCTATTCCTAAACAAGAGATTGATAGTGACTGATGATTACCGTGTATGCGGCCAACCAAAGGTCGCGTGGTCGTAGAGGCTCGTTGCAGGGGCTCGTCAGCAAAATTCCCTGGCAATGATCGCAGGTTCACAGACATTCAGTTTCAATTCCGACGGTTCTTTTATGATTACTGAAAAACAATGGAGCCCAAGCGGAACCGACCATTAATAAAGGTATTCGACTAAACATGATTTCTAAATATTAAATCAAAAGGATGGATTTAAGCTAAGGTACGGTCTATATCAGCCTCAAAAAAGGGAAAACACACGGCTCAGGAAGATTAAATCAGGAGCCCTGCTAGACCGATGGTCATAGGGAATCAAGGCATAAAGAAGAGGAACAACAAGGTTCGAGCCATAGCCTCTCAAGGTTAATGAAACAAATGCATGAAGCTAGCGGGCCGAGAGAATCGGCTGAACGGAGGCCAAAGGAAGCCATAGAAACCAGGGATACCACGGAATCAGAGCTCACAGGGTCATGCCCGATTACCTGAGGTGTCGAATCCAGGGCCGAAATAGTGTCGCTTTCCGTGCCTCCGTCATGTCTCGAGTGCTCCAGTAAAGGTTAGAATCAGCGTCTTACAGGGTTTAAATAGCGGGCCCAACCCGACAAGATTTTTAAGTCACGGCACCTGAGTAGCAATTTTCCCAGGCAACAAGACTCGATCTAAAAGGAGGACCGGATGTCGGATTGATTCTCTTACTGTCCTGGTTAAAGACGCTTGCTAAATGATCCGTGAACCCAGTGCGTTTATGATCTGAAAGGCGCAATGAATTCCAGAGATGGAATTTAAAAAGAACAGAGATACGCTGTTTCATAAGCCCGCATGGTGCACCCTGGGAGCGGCGCATCGTAAATCTGAGACACATAGGATTTATCCGGGATTTGGAAAGCAAAACAGAATAAAAAATAAGACAACTAGATGGAGATGAAAGAAAGAGGTATGGGGGGGAATATCGGCCTGTAGGCTGCCGGTTCAAGCTACAATTTCCGAAAAAGGCATGTTTTCCAAAAAAACACACACAAAAGGATTGATAAAGGGTTGGGAAGGACGAAAAGAAGAAGGGAAGAGCAGAGATAAAAAAAGCAGTTAGCGGTTCAAGTTCCCATTCGAAAAAATGCATACTCATGAAGGAGAGTCAGGTGCTAGTTTGAACATTGCATAGCAAACATATTCAGACCATACATCAAAGCCAAAACAGATCGGCCCGGAATCAAGACAGAATGTATCATATGAATATAGGTGGTCAATGGAGTGCATACGTCGAGTAGCACCAGAGGGGGGAGGCAAACAATTAATATCCCGCGTCTACAGAGTATCTGAACAGTTTACAGAAAGGCATTTTCCCACGGGCACAAATCGTTGAGCCCAGATTTAACAGCATCCAAGAGAAAAATCCAGTACACCTCTCTTTTTTTCCTAATAGAGGTGACGTCCTTACCTGGTACGCTGTGCACTTTTTCCAGGATAGACCATTTAAGGTCTGTTTCCAAGTGTTTAGCCTGGGACCAATGAGATACCAATGGGGCCCCACTTCTCTGATTGCGGATATTTGATTTGTGTTCACCAATCCTGATGCGGCACTCTCGGCCGGTCTCCCCCACCTATGGAGCCCACATGGGCATAAGATGACATACACTATATTTGAGGTCCGGCAGTTACTCATGCCTTTCAGTTCAATTTTGTGGTTGCCAATCATCAAGGTGCTGCCAGTCATGGCTTGAATACACGCTTGGCAATTTCCACAGCGGTGGTTCCCCATCACCGGCGGAAGACCGAACACTCCAAGTTGTCTAAGTTCACCGGTTTTAACCACAGGCCCTCTTACCAAGTGGTTACGGAAGTTTTTGTTGCGGCGGAAGGCAAAGATCGGCTTGGATAATTGGCTGTCTGATTCATTGGTGTACAGAATGTGCCATAGAGAATTGACTACTTGGAGGATCTTATCAGCCATCGAATGCTTGGTGATACACACTAGACGATCTTGATTAGCTTGCTCACATTCCACAAACATGCTATCTCTGTTGAAATACCTAGCACACTTGAAGGAGTCCCTGATGAGACGGTGTGGGTATCCCCGTCTGGACAGCTTATCTTTTAGTATGTCAGACTGTTGGAGAAAGTCTCTCATCTGGGAACAATTTCTCCTCAGTCTGAGAAATTGGCTGAAGGGAATCGAGTCACACTGATACCGCGGATGGAAGCTTCCATACTCTAGTAGGGTGTTTCTGGGGGTGGGTTTTGTGTATAGAGACACAAATAGTTGTCCATTCTCGGGTCTTACCCATACATCCAGAAACTCTACCTGCACCTCACTTATCTTAGCAGTGAAGCGTAGATTAGGGTCAGCAGCATTCAACCAGGAAGTGAATTTGTTCAAGGAGGCCTGGTCGCCACTCCAAATGAAAAAAATATCATCAATGAAGCGCGACCAGGCTTGAACATTCTCATAAAATGGTGCCACTTCGTTATAGATGTTAGTCTCTTCGAAATGGCCCATATAAAGGCAAGCTACACTGGGGGCACAAGAGGCCCCCATGCTGATTCCCTTCACCTGGTGGAAATATTGTTGATTAAACTCAAAACAGTTCTCGCCGAGAACAATTTTGAAAAAGTTTAAAATAACCAGAGCGTTGGGGAGGTTTGCTTGTCTGATAAGTAAGTCTTCAAGAACCCAAAGGGCCCCTTCCTGGGGAATCTTAGAGTATAGGGACTCTAGGTCCATTGTCACAAGGAGCTCCGAGTTGGAATCAAAGGGCAGATTTTCGATCTTGGAAATAAAGTGACCCGTGTCTCTGATGAAGGACCTAAGTTCACTCACCAGAGGTTTAAGGAATTTATCGATATACTTCGATAGAGGTTCTGTTGCTGCCCCAATGGTAGAAACAATCGGGCGCATGGGTGGGTCATTCTGGTTCTTGGGAACTTTAGGAAGACCATACATAATGGGCATCCTAGTGAACGTTGGTGTCAAAAATTCTGCTTCTTTGGTGCAAATAAGGTCAGCATCGACAGCTGTAGTCACTAGATTCAGGATGCGTAGTTTAAGGCCTTCTTTTGGGCATCTCAGTATTTTTTGATAATGTGTGTCAGAGGCTAGAAGCGAGTTCATCTTATCAATGTAGGTACGAGTCTTGAAAACAACAATGCCCCCGCTTTTATCGCAAGGCTTGATGGTAAGTTCAGGGTTGTTGCATAATTCTTTTAGGGCCCTGCTTTCTTCACGAGGGAGATTGCTGTCAGGGAAGGGAACAAACTTTAACAATCTGTCCAGCTTGTTGATGCCAGCCTTTTCGAACACACCCACCTCGGGTCAAAGGACATCGAGACTGGGGGTAAAATTAGACGGGGGCTTAAGGCCAGAAACATTTTCAGGTTCTTCAAGGGTGGATCGTGACAAGAAAAATTTCTTTAAATGTATTTTTCTAAAGAACGAATGGACGTCCTTCATAAGTTCAAAGCGATCCAATTTTGTAGTCGGAACCAGGACAGTAAGAGAATCCAATCCGACATCCGGTCCTCCTTTTAGATCGAGTCTTGTTGCCTGGGAAAACTGCTACTCAGGTGCTGTGACTTAACAATCTCGTCGGGTTGGGCCCGCTATTTAAACCCTGTAAGACGCTGATTCTAACCTTTACTGGAGCACTCCTGATGTGACGGAGGCACGGAAAGCGGCACTATTTCGGCCCTGGATTCGACACCTCAGGTAATCGGGCATGACCCTGTGAGCTCTGATTCCGTGGTATACCTGGTTTCTATGGCTTCCTTTGGCCTCCGTTCAGCCGATTCTCTCGGCCCGCTAGCTTCATGCATTTGTTTCATTAACCTTGAGAGGCTATGGCTCGAACCTTGTTGTTCCTCTTCTTTATGCCTTGATTCCCTATGACCATCGGTCTAGCAGGGCTCCTGATTTAATCTTCCTGAGTCGTGTGTTTTCCCTTTTTTGAGGCTGATATAGACCATACCTTAGCTTAAAACCATCCTTTTGATTTAATATTTTGAAATCATGTTTAGTCGAATACCTTTATTAATGGTCGGTTCCGCTTGGGCTCCATTGTTTTTCAGTAATCATAAAAGAACCGTCGGAATTGAAACTGAATGTCTGTGAACCTGCGATCATTGCCACAGCATTTTGCTGATGAGCCCCTGCAACGAGCCTCTACGACCACGCGACCTTTGGTTTGCCACATACACGGTAATCACCAGTCACTATCAATCTCTTGTTTAGGAATAGGCGCACAAATCAGGTTGAAATAAAATAGCATTTATGCTGCATGTCCTGCTTGAACTCCCATAAAAATTCTTTCTTTTATTTAGCAGTGCGTGACCTTTGACCGAAACTGAGTGTTTGTGCCCCGGTGAACCTTGCCTTGGAAATTTGCCTACGAGTCCCTGCGACGAATCCTTTTGATCATGTGACATCTTGTTGGGCGCAACACAGGGTAATTATTAGTCACCTACAAGCCGTTGTCAGAGAATAGGTTTTGAATTATGCCATCTGGTGCGAACCTATGTAGCTGCTTTGTTATATGTTCGGTTTGGCCCTTACGGATCCTATTTCCTTATTCTGCAGCTCTTGACTACTGCCTGGAGACTGGCCTTGTTTGAACCACGAAGGTTTATGTACCTAGAATTCGCTTTCCGTGCCCAAACCATTGTCTGGAAATGAACCCTTAATCAGGTGAGTATTTGGCGGATTCTATACAGAGCTCCTTTAGACTGACAAGGCTAACTTGAACTTGTTCTCCATTGCAACATTGCTTTAGTGCTGATATTTTATCCCTATTCCTTAGGTGTACTTCTGATGCATTATTGTATCTTTCTCCACTAACGTTGATACCAGGATTTCTGTACATGAGATATTCCGCTGGTGGCCTGGACCGGCCCAATTTTTAGGTAAATCTTTCATATAGCACTTGGACGAAATGATGTGAAAAGTCCTTTTCTATTTTAGAAAAGTGCAGCTTTGCTCACCATAGGGACTTACACAGATTCGGTGATGAGTACGAGCTGTTTAGAAGTTGAGATCTATGGCACCAGTGTGAATGTATGAATGTTATGTGACTAAGGGGTTTGTCTTTTGTTTGCCCAACGGGTGAACCTTTTTGTTAACCACTTTTATCCACTATGCATGAACAACTTTTGAGCACACTACGTCCACAATCTAAATGTTTGTACCAGGATGTTCTTTTGAAATTATATATCTCTCATGTTTGCATGTCCTATCAATTACATTTTAATCCATAGATGATCATGTAACTAGAACAATACAGAAATGTTGTCAATATAATGTGTTCCCATGGTGCAAATTGGAAAACGTGTTTGTTTATATACTACAGATTGGCCACTGATTTGATTGTCTTGTTCTACCCCACCCCACCTACGCACAAGCCCTGATGAAAGTGCAGCCATAAGATCAGGCCTAGCACCGAAACGCGCGTGGGCGTTGTCTCTTCGGATCCTACTAGTTTGATCTTGGGTCTCTGGCCTTGTGCCGAGAAGACCCTTTTGGGTCCCTAAATGCATTACTTTGTTAATTGATTATGAGGATGTTGTATGAACTGTGTTTCGTATGGTTAGTTGTGTGAATGTGAAAGGAGGTATAAGTGAAGAGAAAGGATGATGTTGGATGATTGTTGAGAGGGTGAGGTGGGGTCGTTATGGAACCTTGAGAAATGTGAAATGTTATAAATTGTATTGCTATTTAAATTTTTGATGCACTACGAAGCTAAAATGAGAATAAAAATATCTATTTTTCTATATGTAGTCTGATCAATCGTGTGGCCTGATTGTGTGTTGTGGTGAGCTCAATGTTGTTTATTTGAATCCTTTGGACTCCTTGTGAGCCGTTAACTTGCATCTATCAGGGCAGACTGTTTCTAGTTTGGTTGCTCTTGTTCTCCCCTGCTTCGGCCCTGCATTCATTACAGGGGGCCTCTTTATTTATTGGTTCATTGTTCTGCATTCTGTCCATCAATTGTTCTTTTTTCATTTGTCACACCGAGTGGGACGGGTATGCCCAGATGTGGGTTCCGTGCTCTCCATGCCACTGGAGTCAAGCTATCCTGGCTAATGAGGGCTGAAAGCCCAAAACCAGTCCTAGGATGCTTGTTTCCGGTCCAGGGAGGACCTGGCTTAGCAGTTTGGGCTGGACTGTTCCCATGAGGCACAGGGCAAGACTGATTTGCATATGGCCAGGTCTAAACTGGGATGGCATGGTGAGCAAAAGAATGATGGATTTAACCCAGATCTCTTGACTGGGGGTGAAGGTTTTGAATTATTTGTTCTGCATTACATCCATCAATTGTGTGCCTTCTGTTTGAACCTTGGACAGGATATGTTGATAGTATCCTTTTAGGGGTACATTATACTGATTGACGTGGGAAACCAAGCCTAGGACAGAACAAGTTCCACCGCCAGTGCTCAAGAGTGCCAACGTTTTGATGGACAGTAGGAGCCTGTACCAGTAAAGCTTTGATGGACACTGGAAACTTGTATATTCCTCTTGCTGGCCTTTCGCCCCTTTGTTTAGCATTTGCTATGCATCCCTTTGGAGGAATGGTTGCTGATGAAGAGCAGCCAGTGATTTCCCCTGTTCATACACATGTGTTTGGGTCAACCCCGAGAAAAATGCTATGTATTATTTCAGTGATTTTACTGCAATTGATTCTAGGTGGGGTGTCTTGGGTCCTTGAACGAAATCAGACTGCTCTGTTAAATGTTGAGAACAAGGTTATTCCTCAAATACGTACAAAAAGGACAGCCCTGAGTAATGTATTTCTGCACATGCATAAAAGATTTTTTGGCGCAGGTACAGCTTGTTATCCTACTAAATCTTTTACAAGTTTATGGACTGCATACCCATTGTCACTTGTTCATTACATGTATACTTGCCAAGCTCACTTCATAGAGGTAAGGGGTGAGTTTGGTATGGAATATCCTGGCCCTTGTCTGTATTTCAGAAAGCCACGAGGAAAGGGGTACCCGGGGTGTGATAACACCATGTATTGTGATAACCTGTATATGAAAGAGCAGAACATCACCCTAGTTGGCTGGCATTACCAAGATTTAATGGTTACTCGAAAAGCTGGATATTACCCTGAATTTTGCCCGATAATCAATAGTACTGACGCATTTCTGTGTGTTAACTGTTCCGGAGTAATACTGTTTAAAAATACAATGTCTTTAGCGAAGAAGGAGGATTCGAATGCCTCTTGAATGAATACTAGATATGCCCCTTTAGATTATCAAGACCCACTATATGTGCATCCAGGATTTTATTTCTTGTCCAAGGGTACGTACTCAAAGGTGCATAATGGTACAGATGATGTTGCTTTAGGGATGGTGCTCCCCCTAGGCGTACCTTGTAAGTACAGTAAGCCTAGTATTTGATGGGTGAAAATAACATTGACTGCAAAGCTTTCTGACAGAGTGACATATTTGGAAGTCAATAATTACAGCAATGGCATGACCTTTGGGTATATTCTTTCTATCATCATTACCATTGGTGGTTCTGCAATGTCCAGGGGTGAAAGAGCCAGAGAATATTTTGGATGTAAGCTGCAGATATTGTCTAACTCCACAGGAGCAGCTTTGTGTGACATCACAACCCAATTGGGAAGTATGAGGATATATATCAAGCAGACTAGATATGCTGTTGATTTCATTCCAGCTAAGAGTGGTGGTGTGTGCTCCGTAGTAGGAGAACAGTGTGTAGTCGGGATCACTAATGTGGAGAAGAACATTACCCAACACATTTTATACATCCTAGAAAATATTAGAGGAATGTTGAGCGGGAACTGGAGTTTGTCAGTCTTTGGTGGGTGGGGCTGGATTCTTGAAAAGGTGATTTTATTTCATTGTGATCCTGATTTCCTGTAGTGTTCTAGTACAGTGTCTCCCCCTATGTTGCTCCTATTGCACCACTCTTCCTCCCCTTAGGAGTCTTTCAATTCATGATACTAATGCAACAATTATGATTCAGAAGGAAATTGACAACCTCATGCATATAGATGAGGGTATTTTTGAGACTCCTTCCCTCCTTACTACTTCTCTTCCTGAAGCGAATATATGGAGTGCTCCTAAGACAGTTTATTCATGATGTATTGAATTACATGTCTTTTATCATAACACAAAATTACTTAGCTCATGCTAAAAGGAGGGTCTGTTGGAATAAAAATCAAGCCTTTGATTGTTTTACGTAAGTTAGCATTTGCGGTGCCATTTTTCGTACAGTCGGCATTTTTTATTATGATCAAAACTAATCCTTTACTACTTCTGAGAAATGGCCTTCTCTAAGTTATGCTTCTTTGGAGCTGAGTTTTGCTACACTAATGAATGCACTGTTCTTATTCGCACATTCCTTTCTTTTTAGATGTAGGCCTTCTCTCACTTGTCTAGTGACGAGCACGGGCAGAATGACCTGGTAGATAGTGTGTGCCCGGCCTCAGAATCGAAACTTACTCCTTTGTAATTTGTGGTCCAGTTACATCTCTCTGGAAAATTCCATGGTGGGCGTGCTTACATTGGTTTCAAATTGTACATAATGTATCATTATACTTGCTGATGTCAATCCCTCTGCAGCACTCCTAGCGACTCAGCAGACAGGGCTCTGCTCTGAGTGTACTTTGAATAAATGATCATTGGTTTGTATTCTCTACTGTCCGACCAACTCTTCATTTGGTATGGAAGGCTGAGAGGTGGTCGTGAGTGACCCGGGTGACCATAATCAGGCCACTTGCTTCTTGCATGGCATGTCCCATTACTTACCAGTAATCTTCATTAGCACTATTGTCCTCTTCCCCTCATCCCATACCACACAGAAACCAAAAAGAACATGCTTGTAAATATTGCCTCTGCCTGTATAGAAAATACTTATACAGCATTTTTCCTAAACTAACATGCCTCCACAATATGAAGGCCGGAAATCCAGAAGTGAGGGAGGGGATTGATGAATGGGACAAAGACAACAGGACAAGGAGTAATGAAGATTACCAGTAAGTAATGAGACATTACAAATAAGTCCCACTGGTACTTGTCCCCTTCTTCACTAGGGTGAATATCAAAAGCATAACCAGGATGCCCTTCCTATTTAGAGGATAAAAAAGTAAGTGAAATAACCCAATTCAGAGTATTGCAGACCATATTGATTTATCATGCAGAACCAAGACAACCATGTGAAGGCATGACTAAATTCAGTATTCCCACACCAAAATTAGTGCTATCATTTAAAACATTCTCTAAAGAGTGATGTTCGAAAAAGGTATTTGTAGTAGCCCACATGGTTGGTCTATAAATATCTGAGATGGAAATCCCTCTTAGCTCATCCCATGTAGCAGAAACCCCTCTTAGAGAATAACCGTGAATGCAGGCTGGAGGAGGACTAGACTCCAGAGCAATAATCTTTGAATGTCCTTCCCCCATGCTAACTGAGTGGCTAAGAATTTAGGATTTCTGTTAGATTATTCTGTCTGTATGCAGGAGATGTTTTGGACTCCTACGCATGCTGAGGAAGCTTTTCAAATGGCTACCTGTGTTGATCATGAGCAAGTTAGATTATGGCAATGCTCTGTATTTAGAAATGTCATAATATCTGTTCAATCACCTTCAGCTCATACAAAATGAGGCATCCAGGCTGATTTGAAATATCTCCAGATAAAGTTCAACCATGACCTGTCTTAACTCACTTCACTGTCTTCCCGCGAGCAAGAAAGCAAAGTTTAAGTTACTATGCTATGGCTTTCAACAGCCAAGGCAAATCTCAAAATGGGTATGGTAGCTTTATAAAAAGTCCTGAAAGTGAAAAGCTTTTTAACAATTCTCCCACCAAATCATTCGTATCTGACAAATTTTCCCAAGGAGCTTGAAAAGCTCTGACAGCTGCAAACTGGGCACACAAAGTAGAAATTGAAAGATGTTTCTCAAAACCGTCCCATAAAAACTGCAGAGTGTCATTCAAATTTTACTTTAAATGGGAAATGTTCTGAGGAGTACACCATCTCTGAAATCTACCCCAATTACTTTCATATGATTTTTTTAATGTGGAAGGTTTCTGGGATAGCTGAATAGCAACAGCTAGATTATGGGAAATCTCTTGCTATGAAACCTTCTCCTTTCAACTTCCACACTGAGAGCTGAAACATCTGGATAGATAGAATGTGGGGAGACCTCAAAGGAGAGGGCTGAAAGTGGATTATCCACAGGCCTTGAAGTGCAGGAACTTCAGAACAGGAAACCAACAGTGTCTCGGCCAAAGCGGTACCACTACTACCACCTCCCTGCATTCCAAAATTATTTTGGACGGAAGTTGGGGGATCCAAACAATAGGTATGCGGCATAAAGCAGACAATCCAGCCATGGAAGTGTAAGGGTATCTATTCCCAAAGCTTCCTTTGGTGATTCCTGGTACAAAACCAGGGAAGCCGAGCATTGTGTTGGGAAGCAAACAGGTTGAGAAAGGGAGTGCCAAATCTAGTACATATTTGATGAAATATCGGCCTGGTCAATGACAGTTCCTGAGAGAAAGAAAAGACCTGGCTCAAGGAATCTGCCACTATATTGTCCACCCCTGATATAAACTGGTACTGGTGACAGTAAACAAACCTCCACCCAGTGGAGTAGTTGAACAGCCACCAGATTTAAGGATTTGGACTTGGTGCCTCATTCATTGTTTAGATAGGCCACTCAGCCATATTGTCCATCATAAAAAAACAGGTTGTACTGTATCAGATCTTGTTGGAACTTCGCCACTGCTCTGTAAACTGCAGTGAGTTCCCTCTAAATGGAAGAACACCTGCAGAGATCACTTGCCTCTAGTTACAATGACCCCATGGTGCCCTCAAAACCAAAAGAGCTTGCTTCTGTCATGAGTTACTTTGGGAGATCTTGCTGAAAAGCAATTCCCCTGGATAGATGATTCGGAAGTATCCACCACTCCAACTCTGTTCTTATCCCTAGGGTTACAGCAATGTGAACTTGAAGTCTTCATATTTTGGGTTCTAAAATGAATGTAGATGATGTCATAGTGGGGACACATGGAATCTGTCCAAGGTAAGCATGCAAACTGCTGCAGTCATGAGCCCTTGAAGCTTAAGCCACTAACGAATTGGCTGTGAGTAGCTGCCTATGAATCTAAGAGCAAATGTACCTGATTAAGATTCTGGAAGGAATAATCTGTTGAGGTCTGTCCGAAACCTGGTACCTATAAAGGTCAAAACCCTCATAGGCATCATCTTGCACTTTTAAATATATTGAACGGTAACTGATGGTCTTCAACACTTTTGCACACCCACAACCATGTCTTGGAGAAACTGCTCCTGAAAGGGTGCATGTTGGAGTCAATATTCCAGAGTGGAAACAATCCTTATCCCATATAGATGGAGGGATGCAATCGAGGGAGCCACCACCATTGTGAACATATGCGGCGTTGTTTTCAGCCCGAAGGGTAAGACCTTGAACTGAAATTGCATCTCCTTGAGGCAGAATCCCAAGTATTTTTGATGGCTCTGATGAATCTGAACATGATAACAAGCATCCTGTAGATCCAGTGTGCTCATTAAAAGAACTCTGGCCACCAGCATCATAACTCTCTGTAATGTCTCCATGTTGAATGGCAGTGTTTGGACAAACTTGGGACCAGAACCCTCCAAAATCCATTTGATTACTTCTCCATCAGAAGGACTATAGAATGGAACCCATTGCCCATTTCTGCTTGGGGAACTACCTCAGTGGCTTCCTTCCAGAGAAGGGCTTCTATCCAGGACTGAGGGCCAGTATCTGCATCTGCTGTGAAGGCCACGGGTTGGTAACACTGGTAAATCCCTTTGGAGTGATACAAACTCTATCCTGTACCACTCTTGATGATATACAATACCCAGTCATCGGATGTAGATTCCTCTAATGTGTGCAGAAAGTGCTGAATTCTGCCTTTGACCACAAACTCTTGACCAGCTGCCATAAAATTAGGACCTTAGCTTTGTGGGAGACTTAGATTTATTGTCACCATCACCCCTTCGTGAATGAAATTTTGCCCTGAAGTTGCTGCTTTTATCTGCGAGAGGGCTGTCGAAAATTTGACTTCTTCTGTATCCGTTGTTTTTCTGAAAGAGCCTATTTTAGAGAAGAGTGCTTCCTTGCCTTGAAGAGTTTATGAAGCTCTGTTCCAAACAACTGAGCAACCTGAAAAGACAACCTCAGTGCTGATGCCTTCTGCTTTGAATCTGTGTGCCAATCCTTGAGGGACAGATTTTTCCCAACCAAAATGTAGGACCCACCAGACCAGGCTCTGGCTCTCACATCAAAAACTATACCTGACATGTATTCCACAAACTGTCAGTCAATTTGCTCGAACAATAAAGAGCAATCGGATGAAACATCCAGAGACCTACCCATGTATGCCCAAAATTAAAGATTGTAAAATGTAAGTTCCATAAACACCAGCTTGAAAAGCAAAATGAGCACCAGTGTAGACCTATTTCAATGCTGAATACATTTTTTTATTGGTGTTGTCTTTGATAATGGATGTCTCCGCCAAGGAACTAGTTCCCATCAGGCTTGCCACAAAAGAATCAATAGGAATATATTTCCAGTAAATTTGGCAGCATATATCTCAGAGGATATAGCTGGACCATGAAGTGAGGCAATATAATTTTATCAGGGTCCTTTAATTCCATCTTGAGGACCTCTATATCTTAAGGGTGCACCAGAAAATCCACTTGAGGAGCAGTCTGGAATTGACCTGGCAAAGAACTAGATGACATCTCTGGCATATCCTGCTCTTGAAACCCAATATTACTCTTGATGTAGAAAATAGTTCTGGCAACATTTCTTTCTGTGTATATTTCCCCTTTTGTTGCCTGGACACTGGACTCTCCTCTTCTGAATCAGTAGAGTCCAGCATCAGGGACCGTTGCTGATTATGGACAGTACATCGCCAGGAACTCATTCTGAAAAAATATCTTTTATCAGTCTTTTTTTTTTGTCCTCCCTACTCTGAGATTGCTATTTTGAAGGAGGAGGGGAAGGAAAAGAGTGAGGGGAGTAAGGGGAGTAAGAAGAAGAAACAGCATGCTTGCACTTCCTTGAATGTTTCCCCATGTTGCAGAAAGATCGCAGGCCAAAATTGCCACCAAATATTACTTAAAGCCCCAAGCAAAACAAACACTGCCATGCGGACTTCGCACTCCTGCATGCGTGCCATTTAACTTTTCTCCTTCCTGGGAGTCGAGAAACACAGACCAGTATGCACATACACGAATCCCCAGTGTCGCGTGCATGCGCAAGACAAAAACAGGAAGTAGCTCCACTAACAGCATTGTGTCCAAAGCTACTGTTGTCTGACATTCTCACCAATCCACACATCTCTCCACAAGCCAGCAGACAGAGAGATGCATTTAGAAGTCTTCCACTCCCACCCTGCTAGAGTTGAAGCCCTTTGACAAACAGGAGGAAAGCTGGGTATGTATTGCCTATATAGGCTCCAGCCTTATGGGAAGGAGCACTATTAACAAGCATTCTTCTTGGTCTTGTTCTGTCCTGAGAGGTGGAATCACCCACCTCACTAGTGAAGAAGGGGACGAGAACAAGGGGTTCCTGTGGGTAATGATGCAGTCTTGTGCATCTCAGCACTTTCGGACCTGACAATGTAATCCCCTTTGTGATATTTGCATTAGGTTAATTACAGTGGTCAGCCTCTGACAGTGCTCTTCGAAGCAACTTTCCCAGCAGGGGAAAATGTGCGTGGCATCTGCCTCCTGAAGCACCAGGAGGATCCTGCAGGCAGGCTTGGCAACACAGACTTATCTGCTGGGCAAGTTGGGATTGAAGTGCACTGTCAGGGGTCTGAGCAATATATTTACCAAAATGCAGTTAGCATTCATTTAAATGCATTGTTTTGTTCGCTTATTTACTGCTCACAGGGCAGCAGATCAGCTCCAATGTTGCTTGGTGTGAAGATAAATAGATGAAATTCCCATATTTTGATTGCCACATGGGAATTTCGCCTACCTGTTATTTAATCCAGAAGTACGACCACCCAACTAGGATTAAACGGCTTAAATTCACTCTAACTAAAGTTTGGAGTAAGCCAAACTCCACTTAAGACCTCTCTCAAGTACTGCAGGAGAAAAATGGAATCAAGAAATAGCACTACCAACATGAAGACCGACATCCTAAATTTAAAATAAATAAAAGGAAATAATCATAAATTTAACGTTGCAGACACCTATTCAGATCACTTTGCAAAAATGTAAACATAACAGATGTTATAGAAAATTATACGTATGTAAATTCTTAATGAATTGTAAAGAAACATCTAACACTACACTACATATGTCCAGAAAAATCATAACATATTCTGTATTCCATAGCAAACACACAGGCACACACTCACTGACACACAATTTAACTGAATTTGGTGTCTGGCTCTGAAACATCTTTCAACTCCAGAGAAGTTGACAGAGCCCATGTTGCAGGCTCTATTTAGGTAGTAACATTTTTCAGGTGGGTAGTATTTTTCTCAGGTAACCCATATTCCCCTTTTCTTTTCGAATTCCTGGTTCCATACAGCATTGGCTGGGTTCTTTGCCAAAGCTATGTAGACCTCCCTTTGGTGTATTTATGTCCAAAATACGCCACTAAAGTTAAATGAAGTACTTTTGCAGTCACAACTTGAGTTGTACGTGTCCCCACCCCTCTGGTAAGGGGTTTGGGACAGGTACTAGGGACGATTCTACTCCTAGAGTTGCAGATTCGCACTAATGCAGAGGGTTACACCTAGATAGAAATCTACATTGAGCAAGGACCACATCCTGTAGCTTTACTTGTCTGATGAAAATATTTGGTACACCCAGTCACTTCAGAATATGTTACTGCTATTATAACGGGGGCCTCATGAGACGGACAGTCGAGATATCCCAGTTCTTTAGCTGTGAGTACAACACTTACCCACATTTTGTTCAACCTATAAAACGTATTCTATATTGGGACATACAAATGCCTAGCATTCATTGTCGTTTTAAGGAAACTATTTTGTCACTATGGTTTTATCCAAGCACAGGAGTGTGCGCTGTAGAGCAGTAACTACTGTAATCAATTACAACTAATACTACCATTCAAAGATGGCTAGAACTTGTACGTGCATATTGGTATGGTTTATGCGTTTCAGTGCTCTTCCTGTTTCCAGTCTCTAGTAAGACATCTAAATTACTCCACACAAGCATATCCATGAGGCATGCCAGTGTATCGAACAGTAAATCTCTACAAAGGCATAAGAATTAACTTTACCAATTATACATGAGAAACTTAAAGGACAGGCAAACAGGGAAAAGTAACTAATAACGTGTCAGCGCTCCGGAGCGTAACATATATGTTCCCTTCAGCTGGCTAACAATGACTTTGAAGTAGTTCAACTTGTTCTGAAAATGTCTGGTCGGCCTCCCAGCTCAAGATCTTGACCTACCTGGCTAGCCACTTCTTCATCCTGGACATGCAGACATACATGCCTTCCTATTGTTACCCTAGGTTACCTTTCAATCAATAACTGCGTATCTTTTGTGCTTTACTGCTTGTGACACTGTTAGCGCCGGGAAACCCTTTTGGGTAGCTGTCGCGCTTTATAAGCTTAATAAATAAATAAATAAATAAATAGGTGCAGGCTGGGTGATAGTGAGTAACTTTGGCAACATCAGCACCAATTATCTATTGGCTATTTTACACTGGTCCCTTGGCCCTTGGTAGGCATTTTTATGGTGCTGGCAAATTATCAAACTTCACCCCTTAATTTTCCATCCCTGATGTCGCTGCCCCTCTGTCACTGATGCAGAAACTGTGTTAATAGTTTGTACTGGCACACTAAAGAAACAAGAGAACACTGAAATATATAGTACTATTTCTACCCGTAAGTGAGCCCACTCACTCACCTAGTTCTTGTACTACTACGCTCACTAATTTGTACTCTACAAGTAATTTGCATGCCCTTCACTTACATGTCTGTTAAACTTTTAAGACAATGTTGGTCCAAGAAGACTGTCCTTGTTTGGTTCCTCCACTCCACAACTTGTTGGTGGACAAAAGCGAGGGCGTCAATCTATTCCAAAGCTTGTCCTTACCCACTTGGCATACTGCCTAATCATCTTTGACGTCCACAGTAATTCTTTTGCATTTTTGCTGTACTCACTCATTTTGCAGATCATCTTCAAATAAAGAATAACCCTTACTTGATCACCTTTACAAATGTCCTCAAATAGATCCTTTATAGGAGGTCCTGTGAATAGTATTGCTTGCTTTGCAAACATGCACAACGTTACCAAATCCCAACAAAAAATAAATAAATATGAATGATGAACCTCTACAATAATACAAGGCGTTCGCTTTAAATTTGTCATCACATAATATAAAATGGAATGTCATCATGTCTTGTTCACAACTACACTGGAAGAGCTGGCTGTTTATTGTGCCACACATTGTTGCTGAATTTCTAAATATCAGATAAACAAATACATAGAAATAAATATTGATAAACATGGAGAAAGAATTATGCCTCTAAATTTGAAAAGTGTTTGCCCTGTCAGGAAAAAATCACAGGAGACACATGAAACTTCAAAGCTCTTGTCATCCTATATGACAGCATACCGAAGTGCAAACTTTTTGGTTGTATATGGGTGTGACATCTGAGGTAACAGTAAACATAGACGTATAGATGAGTAGCCATCAATAACATGATTGATTTGCACTGAGGGGTTCCAAATGACATTAGACAAAGCGGGCCCGATTTACACAGGTAAACTGAGATGAAAGTCTAACTTTATGACTTTCGGTATTCCCCAAAGACATTAAAAAGTAAGAGGTCCTCAGCATCAGGAATTTTGATTTTAATTAATAAAATATCGTTACTATCGGTTTCCAACTGATGGACTTTTTACCTATCGTTCTGTCTCACCCAGATAGTTAGTTCTCCCATTGGTCTCCCCCTTTGACGAGCAATAGTAGGTTTAAAAAAATGTAAGTAGCCTTGTCTAAACTCGGGTTTCACTGACCATGTTTCTTGAAATACCAAAATGTCATTGCTTTCGATAAAAGATAGCCCGTCTAGTGATAGTAATTTGTTCTTTAGCACGGCAATGTTCCAGGAGGCCAGAGAAAAATTAAATGACCCAGTACTGGTTTTAGCACATGTGTGTGACCGATTGTCACCAGACACTACACGGGAATCAGTTGTGTTCGCCAGTAGGCTCACTTCTTCAGGGTGTGTCACGGTAGAGCTATCATCCACCCTAACTTTGTTTTCCCGAGTATTTGGACTCTCCGGGACAATATCTGTGGCAAGAGGGGGACCCCCTTGGCTCTGGATATTCAATTTAAACACATAATTTCCCGTGTCCCTGATAGCGGGATCCACAGGAGTGGGGGAGTCTAATTTGGGACACAGTCAATCATTTTCCTCCAACAAACTAACTCCCTCATATCTATTGGAGGTCGGGACAACACAATTGTAGGGACCTAGCAAGTGTGCTGATATCCTGTGTGTTACCCCTCTAAGGTTTGTGTTCGATTAATAGAAATGACCCAGCGGGAGGATATTAATAGCATCTTTACATATGTTGAAAGGGGCTGCCTGTTCTAAGATACACCGAACCATGCTTGGAGACCTGAAGCTTAAAACTACACAGTCCCAAATCAAGCCTTTTTCAAATTTACCAACCAGGCGACCCTTCTAACCATCAAGAACTCAGAAAAAAGATGATTCCCAAGCCCAGTCCTTGAACTCAAGAAGTGAAAGGCCTTGTTCTTAAGTGAGGACCAATGTTCCTCCTCTCGGGGATGCAGTCTTGGTACGTTGGCTAGTACTATTGTATAGGGTGTAGCCTCGGGTGGAAGATGGAGAGAGACATTCGTCAACATCAACATAACCCCTCCCTGACCCTGTAGTCTCCCCACTGGGCCCTTTGGCCCTTCTTTGCATGATAATGGGCCGTTATGTGTCCCCTCCCTAATGTCACACTCCTATTCTTAGCCTGCCTTGAGACCTGAACGCTGGCTTTGGGGGCACTGCGTGCTTTCCTTTTCTTTGCTTGAACATTTCTTCGTGGAGCTAATGCTAACTTTTGCTGCCTAGTAAGCATATTAGTAGGGGTAGCTTAAGGTGAAGAAGATATGCTATCCCCAGTACAGAAATTGGAAGAGCCTAGCTGTGGGCTACCTACTGTCACTGATGATGGTTGGGGACACGGAGTTGGGATAGCAGTTGGCTCTAATACGGGGATTAGCCCTATAGATGAACATAAAGCGTCCAGTGAGAGCCTCCGTTCGGTTAGCTGTATCTTGTGTATTAACACGGATTTAGCCCGAGTAAGGAAGGTATCTAAGGTCCCTACCACTTCCGCCCCGCCCCCCCTTTACACGTGGTCTTACTCATGCCCAGTGGGAATAAACTATAAACAATAAGGGATGGAAGTAATCAACTTAGTGAACAAATACAGTCTCTTAAACAAATGTAAATCAATCAATCAATCAATCATAGTACTTGTAGAGCGTGCTACATACCCGTGAAGGTCTCACGGCGCTGAGGGGAGGGGGGTGCTGTTCTGCTGGAAGAGCCAGGTCTAGAGGAGTCTTCTGAAGGTGAGTAGGTCTTGAGTCTGCCGTATGTGGGTAGGGAGGGTGTTCCAGGTTTTGGCGGCGAGTTAGGAGAAGGATCTGCCACAGGAGGTCATTCGTTGGATGCGGGGGACAGTGGTGAGGGCGAAGCTGGCGGAGCGGAGCTGGCGGGTGGGGGTGTAGAAGCTGAGTCTGCTGTTCAAGTAGGCAGGTTCGATGTTGTGGAGTGCTTTGTGTGCGTGGGTAAGGAGCTTGAAGGTGATCCTCTTGTCGACGGGGAGCCAGTGTAGGTCTCTCAGGTGGGGGGGTGATGTGGCAGCGGCGGGGGACGTTGACGATCAGTCAGGCGGAGGCGTTTTGGATGCGTTGTAGTCATCGTAGGTGTTTGGCTGGGATTCCTGCGTAGAGTACGTTGCCGTAGTCCCGTCTGCTGCTGACGAGGGCCTGTGTCACCGTTCTTCTTGTTTCGGTCAGGATGCACTTGTAGATCCTGCGGAGCATGCAGAGGGTGTTGTAGCAGCAGGAGGAGACAGCGTTGACCTGTCTAGCCATGAAGAGGGAGGAGTCGAGGATGAATCCTAGGTTGCGTGCATGGTCGGTGGGTGTTGATGCTGCTCCCGGTGTGGTCGGCCACCAGGAGTCATCGCAGGCTGAGGGGGTGGGTCCGAGGATGAGTACCTCCGTCTTCTCCGAGTTCAGCTTCAGACAGCTGTTCCTCATCAAGTCGGCGACGGCCTTCATTCCCTCATGGAGGTTGGTTTTGGCGGTGTGTGGGTCCTTGGTGAGGGAGAGGATGAGTTGGGTCTGGGTGTCATCAGCGTAAGAGATGATCTTGAGGTCGTGATGGCGGGCCACTTGTGCGAGGGGGGCCATGTAGATGTTGAACAGTGTCAGGCTGAGGGACGAGCCCTGGGGGATGCCGCAAATGATTTCCGTGGCTTCGGATCTGAAGGGTGGGAGGCGGACGCTCTGGGTTCTGCCGGAGAGGAAGGATGTGGTCCAGTAAAGAGCCTTCCCTTGGATTCCGGCTTCTAAGAGGCGTGTCTTTAGATTGCGATGGCAGACCGTGTCGAAGGTGGCCGTCAGGTCCAGGAGGATGAGGGCAGATGTTTCGCCGTTGCCTAGTTGGCGCCTGATTTCGTTTGTGGCGGCGATGAGGGCTGTGTCTGTGCTGTTGTTTAGTCTGAATCCAGACTGGGAAGGGTCCAAGATGTTGTTGTCTTCCAGGAGGGGGGCCAACTTTCTGTTGACAATTTTCGCGATGACCTTTGCTGGGAACGGGAGCAGGGAGATGGCTTCTTGAGGAGGGCGTTGATTTTGGCGTGTTTCCAGCTTTCTGGGAATGTCGCTGTTTCGAAGGAGATGTTGATGACCTTTCATATTTGGGGTGCGATGGCTGCGTCTGCTTTGTTGAATACGTGGTGTGGGCATGGGTCTGACGGACATCCTGAGTGGATGGAGTTCATGACCTTGCCTGTTTCATCGTCGTTGACGTTGGAACAGGAGGTCAGGTGGATTTCTCTGTTCACAGGGGAGGTGGGGTCTAGCGTAATCGGGCGGTTGTGGTGTTAAAGCTGTCATGGATGTCAGCGATCTTGCGGTGGAAGAAGATGGCTAGTGAGTCGCACAGTTCTTGAGAGGGTGGGATGTTGTTGGTGTTGGCGCTGGGGTTGGAGGGTTCCCTTACAATGCTGAAGAGCTCTTTGCTGTCATGTGAATTGTTATCCAAGCGGTCTTTGAAGGAGGATCTCTTGGCTAATCTGATGAGGTGGTGATGTCTTCGGGTTGCGTCCTTGTGGGCTGCGTGGTTGGTCGGTGTGAGTTCATGGAGCCATATTTTCTCCAGTTTACGGCACTCGCGTTTGGAGGTCTGGAGTTCGTTGGTGAACCAGGTGGCTCTCTTGCTGGTGTGGTTGTTGGAGGGTTTCTTGAGCGAGGCGAGGGTGTTGGCACAGTCGTCGATCCACTGTCTGAGGTTGCAAGCTGCGGTGTCTGTGTTGGTGGGGTCGGTGTGGTGGGTTTTGGGTGAGGGTGGTGATCAGCCGGTCTTTGGTGACTTTCTCCAGCAGCGGCGAGGCAGCTGTTGGGTGCGGTGGTGCGTGGTTGGTTTCTTGAAGGTGAAATGGATGCATCGGTGGTCGGTCCAGTGGAGTTCGCTGGTGTGGTTGAAAGTGACGTGGGTGCCTGTGGAGAAGACGGGGTCCAGTGTGTGGCCGGTGGCATGGGTGGGCGCGGTGACGAGTTGTTTGAGGCTGAGGTTGGCGAGGTTGGCGATCAGGGTGGCGGAGTTTGCATTGTTGTTGTTCTCGAGGTGGAAGTTTATGTCGCCGAGGAGGATGTAGTCCGTGGACTCAAGTGCGTGGGTGCTGGCGAGGTCAGTGATGGAGTCGCTGAACTGGGCCCGGGGTCTGAGGGGTCTGTAGATGAATGTTCCTCTGAGGGTGGTGTTGGGGTCGGTGTCGATCCGGAACTGCAGGTGTTCGGCAGCGTTGATGGTGTCGTCTGCTTGGGTGGCGATGTTGAGGATGGACTTGTGGACAATGGCTATTCCTCCTCAGGTTCCATTGGCGCGATCCCTGCGGGTGATCTTTTAGCTGTCCGGGATGGTTATGACGATGCCAGGCGCCGAGGAGTCGTTCCACCAGGTCTCGGTCAGGAAGGCCACGTCTGGGGCGGAGGTGTCGAGCAGATCCCAGAGCTCGATGGCATGTTTGCGTGCGGAGTGGGTGTTGAGGAGTATGCAGCGATGTGGTTAGGTCTAGTCCTTGAAAGTTTGGTCGTTCTGTCGCAGGTGTAGCTGCAGGTGTGGCAGGAGAAGGGTCCGTGGGTCAGTTTCGGGGCGGCCTGGAAGCAGGTGTAGTTTCGGCAGGTGTTGAGTGCGTGGAGGCTGCTGCCGTCGCAGTGGAGTCTGGTTTCGTGGCGTTCGCGGGGTCTAGTGGTTCTGGCACTGGGTGTGGTCCAAGCGCAGTCCAGGCACGGATGGGCGCAAACGGGCTTGCCTTAGGCACGCCTTTGGCATGGCAGGGGCACGCCCGGGTGGAGTAGCTGGGAGGCGGGAGGCAGGGGTAAAGCGAATGGGCGCGGGGGGCAGGGCTGCAGGGGCAGCAGCAGCGGGAAAGTGGGCTGTGTGCACGGGGAGAGGGAAAAAATGGTCCCCAGGAATGGGCAGCAGGAATGTCTGAGGCAGGAGCGAGGGTGAGGCACACGGGCTGGTGCAGCTGCAGCGGGGAGGAGCGACCTACCAGGCCAGGCGAAGGGCAGGGGTCGCTCTCCTCACCGCACGCTGTCTCCAGATTTAACGGAGCATGGGGGGCGGAGTAACTGGGAGGCGGGAGGCAGGGGTTAAGCGAAAGGGCGTGGGGGGACGGGGCTGCAGGGGCACCAGCAGCGGGAAAGCGGGCTGTGGACAGGGGGGCGAGGGAAAAAACGGCACCCATAAATGGGCAGCAGGAATGTGTGAGGCAGGAGCAAGAGTCAGGCACAAGCGCTGGTGCAGCTGCAGTGGGGGGAGCGACCTACCTGGCCAGGCAAAGGTCAGGGGTCACCCCCCTTCAACCCAAGCCCAGTGACACAAGCTTACATAAAGTTCAGATGTCGATGTTGGAGGGGAGGCCCAGCCTAGCCTCTTCCAGCTGCTGACGGGCATGGACGGGCCCGACTTGGCCCTGGCTTCGCCCTGGCACGCCCCACGCGTCCCGCACTGTGGGAGCCCTAGAGCGTTTTTAAAGCGCCTCCAGTGACGTGGGTGGTAGGTGCCACACGGGGATGCTGGGTAATGTAGTCCCCGGCAAGGGCAGCATTGCAGCCCCCTCGGGCTGGTTCAGACAATTCGAGATAGGTTTCCAACAGGCAGCAAAGAACTTTGGTGAGGGACCCGCACAGCGGGAGCCCTAGAGCGTTTTTAAAGTGCCTGCTGTGACGCGGGTGGTAGGCGCCACACGGGGCACTGGGAAATGTAGTACCCGGCAAGGGCAGCGTTGCAGCCTCCTCAGGCTGCTTCAGACAAGATGAGGTAGGTTTCCAACAGGCAGCAAAGAACTTTGGTGAGGGACAAATATCATCCAATCATCCAGCTGTAGCACATGTATAGCTCAATGACAGAATGTCCCAGAGTGTTCTTAAGAACAACTAGAGCGCTTACTCTCTTACTTATGACAAAAGTATGGCACACCTGAAACCATCTTGATTGGAATAAAGTGGTAACACTTAAAACATTTAATTTAAAAAGGAACACAATGAGAGGGTTCATTTTGCCATAGAAATTATTATTAGTGCTCAAGAAAGAAAAATTAGGGCACATTTTGAGTGAATTCTCAAATCCTCTTCTATTTCATAAAAAAATTCTGACATGCAGACTGAAACATGCACTTTTAATACCAGCAGCAGGCTTCCGTGGTGAGCAGTAGCTTTACTGCATGTCACTGACCATTTCATGAGTGATGTAATATGTGACATCATCAGCAGTGCCTTACGCAAGTTATAGTTAGCTGAACTAACTGTAACCGGTGAATTTCTCTTGTTTTGTACGAGTGAAATGTCCAACTAACTATAACGCCCCTGAAACCTATGGTTTTTTTCAGTGTATTACTAAGGTTTTTTAAATGCTAATTATTGACTATAACATGCCTGAAACCTATGTTTTTTTCAGTGCTCCGGTCGGCTCCTGGCTTGAAACTTTCAGGGTGATTTGTCAGGCGGGGGCAGAGAAAAAAGGGTTATCCCAAAACGCATTTTCTCCATGTTAATTGCCATAGGATCACCACCTTCCTGGGGCTACATAAATATCCCTTCATGGCCCTGGGGACCACCACCCCCAGGGCCGAGTCCAGCAGTGTCTAGGGGTGCCCAACTCCAGGACATTGCAGTTTGCAATGACAGGTCGGGAGCACTGCTCCCGTCTGCCATTGCAAACCTCTGCTTTTCTTCATGGAAGCAACACCAGGAAACCTGCTCTCGCTTCCATGAAACAATGTCAGCAGCTCCATTTGTCCAAAAGCAATGCCGGCTCCCACAGGAGGCAGGGAGCCAGCTGGGACCAGAGGGGCATTGTGGCTCCCCACGCAGTCCCCAACATGAGGCCATCCTCCGGGGGATGGGGTCTCATAGCCAAAATTGGCCTCCCATAAACTTGTGAAAAAAAAAGGCAGAGCCCTGGGAATCGGGTTCCTGGGGTCGAAAAAAAGGCTGCAGGAATGGTGCCACGTGGCCCTCCTCCTTTAAATATTGTTTATTCATTTTTTTATAGAAAAATTGGCAATGCCCTGGGGATGGGGTCTCTTTCCTGTTTTAATTTTTTTTTATTGGGTCAGGCCCTGGAGCATGTGGTCCCCAGGGCCCACAAAATATTAAGAGAAGGAGGGCCACACAGACCCCCTTCTAACAATAATTTAAAAAAAAGCAGAAGCCAGCATCTCGCCAGAGGCCCCGCACCCTCCCTGCACCACGGTGCAAACGCGCCTCCTGGCATGAACTGAATTGGGAGATTAAGTCCTCTTGAATCCTAAGGGTCCTTAGGTGCCAACTAGCCCACCAGGCACCTCCAATAAGCCCCACACAGTGGGATTGCTAAGAGGTGGTCCAAGGGCACTCTCCTTTTTACACTAGTCTGCAAACGCGCCTCTATGGGGCATTGCTGGTGGCGCGACGAGGTCCTCTTGTGTCCTGAGGACCTCAGAACTAAAGTAGACTTCTTTCCTGAGCAGCAGTGTGCCTGGAGGTGTGTTTACAGAGTGGTGTGAAAAGGAGGTGTGGCCTCGGACCACTCTCAGCAATCCAGCTGTGTGGGGCTTACTAGAGATATCAGGAGGACTAGTTGGCTCCCAGGGACCCTCAGGAGATGAGGGGACTTCATCCCCCAACCAGGAGAATGCCAGGAGTATTGGACAAAGGGAGCATGGCCTGCGTCCTCCTCTCAGGTAGGCTAGTTTGCCCCTAAGGACCCCTACAAGCGAAAGAGACTTCAATCCCCATCCAAGAGCATGCCAGGAGGTGCATTGCAGAATGGTGGGGAAAGACACATGACCTGCTGTTAGAACTTAGCAATCCTGCTGTGTGGTACTTACTGGAGGTAATAGGAGGTGTAGTTGGCTGCCAAAGATCTCATTGGGGGCCGACTACCCTTCCTGTTACCTCCAGCAGTTTGACACAGTGGGATTGCTAAAAGGTCTCCGGAGGCCACACCCCTCTGTCTCCAGCACCTCCTGGCACACTATGAGTTGGGGGCTGAAGTGCACTTTATTCCTGAGGGACTTTGGGGGCCAAGAAGCCCTGCTGGTAGACTCCTGTAAGTCCTCCCCAGCAGAATTCCCGAGCGCTGTTCGGAGGCCCAGCACCCTTTCTCCACCACTCTGCAAACATGACTACTAGTTAAAGAATCATTTACAATTTAATAGGTTTCACATTTCAGAGAGTTAGAGCTATTGGCATTCTAAATGTAAACGTTTTTTTGTAATTTTTTGGGAGTAGAGTGGATGTACGTTGTGTGTAGTGGAATTATGTGGTATGTTGTGCAGTGAAATTATGTGGATAGAAAGTATGTGGTATTTAGTCTATAGGAATTATATAGAGTGGGATTATCTGTTATGGAGAGTAATTATGTGGTATGGTAGTCTGTGTTGTGGAGTGGGAACCGTAAGTTTAGTCTTCCTTTTCTCCTTGAACTCAATGATACAAACAAAAGAAGGAATCACTGAGGAGCACTTCTGGACCTAGTCAGAGGTATGAGCAGGGCCACTGGAAATATGCGACTGTTTGGCTGCACCGACTTTTGCACAATTATACAATTTCTGCATTAGCCATATAATCCATCATCTGCTGCCTAATCTGCAGATTTAGACAAAAAAACCTTGTTTCTAGCACAAACGGCTCAAACGTTACCAGAAATGCAGCGACAAGTGTTACAGCGGGGAGGTAGGTCCTGTGCAAACTTAGAATGGTTACCTGTCATTTATTGCAAAATGTGGGTGCTAAATTAGTACTAATGGTTTGCAAGCCACTCTTGCTTCTTTCTGCACATCTCTTCTACTTTCTGCACCTCTTTTGCCTCTTTCAGCAACTCTGTTGCCTCTTTCTGCACCTCACTTGCCTCTTTCTACACCCCTCTTCCCTCTTTCTGCACCCCTTCTGGCTCTTTCTGCACTTCTTTTGTTTCGTTCTGCACCTCTCTTGGTTTTTTCTGCAACCCTCCTGCCTCTTTCTCCAACCCGCTTCCCACTTTCTGCTTGTCTGCTGCTTCTTTCTGCCCTTCTCTTGCCTCTTTTTCCACCCCTCTTTCTGCATCTATGTTGCTTCTTTCTGCACTTACCTAATGTCTTTCCGCACATCTCTTCTACTTTCTGCACCTCTTTTGCCTCTTTCAGCAACTCTGTTGCCTCTTTCTGCACCTCACTTGCCTCTTTCTACACCCCTCTTCCCTCTTTCTGCACCCCTTCTGCCTCTTTCTGCACTTCTTTTGTTTCTTTCTGCACCTCTCTTGGTTCTTTCTGCACCCCACCTGCCTCTTTCTTCAACCCGCTTCCCACTTTCTGCTTGTCTGTTGCTTCTTTCTGCCCTTCTCTTGCCTCTTTTTCCACCCCTCTTTCTGCATCTATGTTGCCTCTTTCTGCACTTACCTTACGTCTTTCTGCACCTCTATTGCTTTTTCTGCCCCACGTGTGCCTCTTTTTACACCCATCTTCTCTTAGTGCACTCCTCTTGCCTCTTTCTGCACCTTTGTTTCTTCTATCTGCACAACTTTCTTTCTTTTTGTAACTCTATTGCTTCTTTCTGCACCCCTCAGGCCTGTTTCTCCACCCCTCATTCTACCTTTCTGCACCTCTGTTGCTTCTTTCTGCACCCTCATGCCTCTTTCACACCCCTCTTCCTGCATCCCTCTTGCCTCTTTCTGCACCTCTGTTAATTCTTTCTGCACTTCTTTTGTTTTCTTCAGCACCTCCCACTTCTTTCTGCACCCCTTTTGCCTCTTTCTGCAACCGTCTTCCCTCTTTCTGCACCCCTCTGGCCTCTTTCTGCACCTCAGTTCCCGACATTTCTGCAGCTGTCTTGCTTATTTCTGTACCCCCTTGCCTCTTTCTCAATCCAACCACCCTTTATCTGCTCCTCTATTGCCTCTTACTGTACCTCTGTTCTTTCTTTCTGCACTTCTTTTGTTTCTTTCTAAACATCTCTTGCTTCTTTCTGTATCCCACATGCCTCTTCCTCCACCGCTCTTCCCTCTTTTTGTACCCCTCTTGCCTCTTTCTGCACCTCTGTTGCTTCTTTCTGCACTCCTCTTGCTTCTTTATGCACTGTTTGAGCCTCTTAGACATCCTCTTCCCCGTTTGTGTACCCCTCTTGCTTCTTTGTGCACCTCTGTTCCCTCTTTTATTTTTATCTGCACCCCTCACTACTTTCTGCACCCCTTTTCTCTCTTTCTGTACCCCCTTGCCTCTTTCTGCACCTCTGTTCTTTTTTTCTACAATTATTTTGCTTCTTTCTGCACCCCTTGCCTCTTTCTCTATCCCTCTTTCTGCATGTATATTGCCCCTTTCTGCACATCTGTTCCTTCTCTCTGGACTTCTTTTTTTCTTTCTGCATGTCTCTTGCTTCTTTCTGCTCCCCTCATGCCTCATTCTGCACCCCTCTTCCTTCTTTTTGTACCCCTCTTGCATCTTTCTGCATCTCTGTTGCTTCCTTCTGCACTTCTCTTGCTTCTTTCCATACTTCTCTTACTTCTTTCTGCACCACTTGTGCTTATTTCAGCATCCCTCTTTCTGCACCGCTCTTGCCTCTTTCTCCATCCTTGTTACCCCTTTTTGCATCTCTGTTGCTTCTTTCTACACTTCTCTTGCCTCTTTCTTTACCCCATCCCTCTTTCTGTACCTCTGATGCTTTTTCTGCACTTTTCTTGCTTCTTTCTCATCCTCTGTCCCATATTTCTGCAACCCCTGTGCCTCTTTCTGCACCCCTCTTTCCTCTTTCTGTACCTTTGTTCCTTCTTTTTGCAGCCCTCTTGCCTCTTTCTGCACCTCTGTTCCTTCTTTATGCACTTTTTTGTTTATTTCTGCACCTCTCTCTACTTTCTGCATCCCTTTTGCCTCTTTCTGTACTTCTCTTGTCTCTTTCTGCACCTCTGTTCCTTTTTTATGCACTTATTTAGTTTCTTTCTGTACCTCGATTGTTTCTTTTTGTATCCCACTAGCCGCTTTCACCACCACACTACCCCCTTTCTGCATCTCTGTTGCTTCTTTATGAATTTCCCTTGCTTCTTTCTGCATCTCTTTTGCTTCTTTCTGTACCTCTCTTGCTTCTTTCTACACCCCTCTTCACTGTTTCTGTACTCCTCTTGCCTCTTTCTGCACCTCTGTTTCTCGTTTCTGTACTTCTTTTGTTTCTTTCTGTACAACGTTTGCCTCTTTCTGAACGTCTTTTCATTCTTTCAGCACTTCCTGTGTTTCTTTCTGTACCTCTACCTTCTTTCTGCACCCCTTTTGCTATGTCTGCGCCACTCTTCCTCTTTATCCACCTCTGTTCCTTCTTACTGCACTTCTTTTGTTTCTTTCTGTACCTCTCTTGGTTCTTTCTGTACCCCGTGCATCTTTTTCCTCCCCTCTTCCCCCTTTATGCAGGTCTGTTGATTTTTTCAGCCCTTCTATTGCCTCTTTCTCCACCCCTATTTCTGCAACTCTGCTGCTTCTTTCTGTAATTATCTTATGTCTTTCTGTACCTCTCTTGCTTCCTTCGGCACAACTGGAGCCTCTTTCTGCACCCCTCTTCTCTTTCTGTATTGCTCTTGCCTTTCTGTACCTCTGTTCCTTCTTTCTGCACTTCTTTTGTTTCTTTCTGCACCTCTCTTGCTTCTTTCTGCACTCCTCTTGCCTCTTTCTCCACCCCTCTTCACCCCTTTTTGCATCACTGTTGCTTCTTTCTGCACTTCTCTTGTCTCTTTCTCGACTCCTCTTCCCTCTTTCTGCACCTCTGTTGCTTCTTTCTCTACCTCTCTTGCTTCTTTCTGTACCCCTCATGCCTCTTTAACACCCTTCTGCATGCACCCTTCTTGCGGCTTTCTGCACCACTGTTCCTTTTTTCTGTACTTCTTTTGTTCCTTTCTGAACCTCCCACTTCTTTCTGTACCCCTTTTGCCTCTTTCTGCATCCCTCTTCCCTCTTTCTGCACCCCTCTTTCCTCTTTCTGCACCTCTGTTCCTTCCTTCTTCATTTCTTATTTTGCTTTCTGCAGCTCTCTTGCTTCTTTTTGTACCCCCTTGCCACTTTCTCCACCCATCCACCCTCTTTATGCACCCATGTTGCCTCTTGCTGCACCTCTATTCTTTCTTTCTGCACTTCTTTTGTTTCTTTCAGCAATTCTTTTGTTCTTTCTGTAACCCACATGCCTCTTTCTGCACCCCTCTTCCCTCTTGGTGCACCCCTCTTGCCTCCTTCCGCACCTATGTTGCTTCTTTCTACACTCCTCTTGATTCTTTCTGTACTCCTTGTGCCTCTTTCACACCCCTCTTCCCTCTTTGTACGACCGTCTTGCCTCTTTCTGCACCCCTCTTGCCTCTTTCTGCACCTCTGTTCCTTTTTGTCATACTTGTTTTGTTTTTTCTGCAGCTCTTATGCTTTTTTCTGCACCCTCTTGCCTCTTTCTCCATTCTGCTTCTCTCTTTCTGCACTCATGTTGACCCTCTCTGCATACCTGTTCCTTTTTTCTGCACTTCTTTTGTTTCTTTCTGCATGTCTTTTGCTTCTTTCTATACCCCTCGTGCCTCATTCTGCACCCCTCTTCCCTTTTTTTGTGCCCCTCTTGCCTCTTTGTGCACCTCTGTTGCTTCTTTCTGCACTCTTCTTGCTTCTTTCTACACCTCTCTTGCTTCTTTCTGCACCACTTGTGCTTCTTTCTGCACCCTTCTTCCCACTTTCCGTACCCCTCTTGCCTCTTTTTCCATCCTTGTACTCCCTTTTTGCATCTCTGTTGCTTCTTCCTGCATTTCTCTTGCCTCTTTCTCTATCCCTCATCCCTCGTTCTGCACCTCTGTTGCTTCTTTCTGCACTTATCTTACTTCTTTCTCATCCTCTATCCTGTCTTTCTGCAACCCCTGTGCCACTTTCTGCAACCCTCTTGCCTCTTTCTGCACCCCTCTGGCCTATTTCAGCATATCTGTTCCTTCTTTCTGTACTTCTTTTGTTTCTTTCTGTATCTCTCTTGCTTCTGAGTCCATGCCTCTTGCTTCTTTCTGTACCCCGTGTGCCTCTTTCACACCCCTCTTCCTCTTTCTGCACCCTTCTGCCTCTTTCTTTACCTGTGTTCCTTCTTTCTGCACTTTGTTGTTTTGTTCTGCACCTCTCTTGTTTCTCTATGTGTCCCACTAGCTTCCTTCTCCACCCCACTACCCCCTTTCTGTATCTCTGTTGCTTCTTTCTGCATGTCTCTTGCTTCTTTCTGCATCTCTCTTACTTCTTTGTGCACCCCTTGTGCCTCTTTTTGCACCCCTCTTCCCTCTTTCTACACTCCTCTTGCCTCTTTCTGCACATTTGGTGCTTCTTTCTGCACTTCTTTTGTTTCTTTCTGCACTCATCTTGCCTCTTTCTGCACCTCTGTTCCCTCTTTCTGTACTTCTTTTGTTTCTTTCTGTACTTCTCACTTCTTTCTGCACCCCTTTTGCCTCTTTATGCACCGCTCTTGCCTCTATCTGCAACTCTGTTTCTTCTTTTGGTTCCTCTGTTCCTTCTTTCTGCACTTCTTTGTTTTATTCTGCAGCTCTCTTGCCTCTTTCTCCACCCCTCTTCCTTCACCCCTGTTACCTCTTTCTGCACCTCTGTTCCTTCTTTCTGTACTTCTTTTGTTTATTTCTGAACATCTCTTCCTTTTTCTGCACCCCTCGTGCCTCTTTCTGCACACCTCTTCCCTCTTTTTGCATCCCTTGTGCCTCATTCTGCATCTCTGTTGCTTCTTTCTGCACTAGTCCTGCTTCTTTCTGCACCCCTCTTCCCTCTTTGTGTACTCCTCTTGCCTCTTTCTGCACCTCTGTTGCTTCGTTCTGTACTTCTTTTGTTTCTTTCTGCACCACTCTTGCCTCTTTATTAAACTCTGTTCCTTCTTTCTGTACTTCTTTTCTTTTTTTCTGCACCTTTTGCTTCTTTTTGTACCCCTTTTGCCTCTTTCTGCACCCCCTTGCCTCTTTCTGCACCTCTGTTCCTTCTTTCTGGACTTCTTTTGTTTCTTCCTGCACCTCTCTTGTTTTTTTCTGTACCCTTCTTGCCCCTTTCTCCACCCCCTTTCTGCAAGTTGGTTGCTCCTTTCTGTTCTTCCCTTGCCTCTTTCTCCACTCTTCTTTCTGCATCTCTGTTGCTTCTTTTTGCACTTATCTTATGTCTTTCTGCACCTCTCTTTCTTCTTTCTGCACCAAGTGTGCCTCTTTTTGCACCCTTCTTCGCTTTCTGCATGCCCCTTGCCTCTTTCTGTACCTCCGTTCCTTCTATCTGCACTTCTTTTGGTTCTTCCTGCACCCCTCTTGCCTTTTTCTCCACCCTCTTCCCCATTTCTGCATGTCTGTTGCTTCTTTCTGCTCTTTCTTTACCTCTTTCTCCACACCTCTTTCTGCATCTCTGTTGCTTCTTTCTGCACTTATCTTACGTCTTTCTGCACCCCTCTTGCCTCTTTCGGCATCCCTGTTGCTTGTTTCTGCACTTCTCTTGTCTCTTTCTCCACTCCTCTTCCCTCTTTCTGCACCTCTGTTACTTCTTTCTCTATCTCTTCTGCTTCTTTAAGCATCCCTTGTGCCTGTTTCACACCCCTCTTCCCGCACCCCTCTTGCCTCTTTCTGCACCTATGTTCCTTCTTTCCGTACTTCTTTTGTTTCTTTCTTCACATCTCTTGCTTCTTTCTGCACCCCACTTGCTTCTTTGTGTACCCCTCTTCCTTCTTTTTATACCCCTCTTGCCTCTTTCTGCACCTCTGTTGCTTCTTTCTGTACTCATCTTGCTTCTTAATGCACTACTTGTGCCTCTTTCATTCCCCTCTTCCCTCTGTGTGCACCCCTCTTGCCTCTTTCTGTACCTCTGTTTCTTCTTTCTGCACCTCGTTAGTTTCTTTTTGCAGCTCTCTCCCCTCTTTCTGCACCCTTGTCACCCTTTTCTGCACATCTGTTCCTTCTTTCTGTACTTCTTTTGTTTCTTTCTTCTCTGTTCATTATTTCTGCACTTCTAATATTTTTTTCTGCAGCTCTCTTGCTTCTTTCTGTATCCCCTTGTCTCTTTCTCTACCCTCTTACCTCTTTCAGTGCCCCTCTTGCCTCTTTCTGCACCTCTGTTCTTTCTTTCTGTACTTGTTTTGTTTCTTTCTGCACCTCACTTGCTTCTTTCTATACCCCTTTTACCTCTTTCTGCACCCCTCTTCCCTCTTTCTGCATTCCTCTTGCATCTTTCTGTACATCCGTTCTTTCTTCCTGCACTTGTTTTTTTCTGAAGCTCTCTTGCTTTTTTCGACAGCCCCTTGCCTCTTTCTCCACCCCTCTTCCCTCTTTCTGCACCTCTGTTCCTACTTTCTGTACTTCTTTTGTTTCTTTCTGTACTCAAATGGAAAGTGCAAGATTTCAAGTTTAAAGGTCTGCATGCTCTTATGACTGAGGTATATGTCTATTTGTAAATGTATTCTCACATGTGATATGCTTCTGAAGATGATAACTTAAAAAGCTGGTAGCTTCTCTATATTATTATTATTATTATTAAGCTGTTTTATAACGCGCTCAATTACTGCCGGAGTATCCTGGCACGGATTATAGGTGATTAACTGTTCTCAATTCTGCTCTGCCATTCAGTTGCACAGGCAGATATGTCTTATATATGTATGTGTTATAGATCCCCTCAAATATACTATTGAATACCCATGTGCCCTCTGTTATGAGCAGAAAGAAATAAATACACCTTTTTGTACAGATATTTATGGAGTGTGCAGTTTGAAACACAGGTATTTGAGTATTTCTATGTTTATTTTTATGTGACATGTCACTCTGTAAAAGCAGAGACACACATGCATACCTTCATAAACTTGGCCAGACTTACAACTATGATATGCTTAGGATTGCTGCTTTATTTTTGGTAGGTAGGCCTAACATTCTAAGCAGTCGATCTTTCTGGACTTCGGTTGCCTCTTTCTGTACTTCACTTGCCTCTTTCTGCTCCTTTCTTCATCTTTCTGCACATGTCCTACCTATGTAGGCATATTGAGAAATTAACATTTTAAAAACTGTAGAAATTGAATGAAAAAATCAGAGGTTTCAGGGATGTTATATTTAGGAATTAGCATTTAAAAAACCTCTGGAATTAACTGAAAAAACCATAGGTTTCAGGGACGTTATAGTTAGAATTTAGCATTTAAAAAGCCTTAGAAATTCACTGAAATGAACACAGGTGTCAGGGACGCTATAGTTAGTTGGACATTTCACTCGTAAAAAAACTGAGAAATTAGGGTGTTATAGTTAGCTGAGCCAACTATAACTCGCACCCCTGCAATACACTGCTGATAACATCACATATTACATCACTCATGACATGGTCAGTGACATCACTTATGACATCACTCATGACACCCTACCGATCACGAGCTGCAATCTAATTGGCTGTCAACACTGCAAACCAGGAAGTGTTAGCAACCATCTTGTGCCTCGGTACAACCAAGGCACAAGAAAACAGAAAAACAAAGTCGCAAAACAAGAAAAGGGGGCAGGGTAGAAACACCCTGACCCCCTAGGCCTGCTCAAGGGGTACACAAGGACCCCCAGGGCCCCAAAAAGCATTTGTTTATAAAACAACTCAGCCGAATTTGCGCTGGGTGTGCGAATCTATTCGAGAAATTTAAAAATGTTTAATTGAAGCCCCCCGGGTGGGCCAAGTCCCAGGGGCATGTAAAAGAATGTGTGGGGGGCTTCAATCCCCCCACAGTGCCCGGGGACCATCCCCCCAGGACTTTGCACAAATATTTGCAGGAGGCACACAGCCCCCCCCCCCGCAGCCCCGGGGATCGCCACCCTCAGTGCTCTTCTTTTTTGAATAATACCTGTGTAAGGGTGGCCTTGAGCCCCCCACATGCCCTGGGGACTGCCACCTCCCCGGGGCACTCATTGTTCAAATTTGGGGGCTCTGTGACAGACCCCCAAGCCCCGGGGACCACCACCTCCCAGGGCCGGCTCCTACATTGTCTTGGGGTGCCCACCCCGGGACACTGCTGTTTGCAATGACAGGGCGGGAGCCTCAGCTTTGCTTCATTGTAGCAAGAGCAGGGAAATCTGCTCTCTCTTCAATGCAGCAAAGCTGAAATGCTTTTCCACACGGGGAGCTGCATGTTAGTAGCTCTCCATGTGGAAAAGCAATGCTGGCTCCCACAGGATGCGGGGAGCCGGCGGGACGTGGGGAGATTGGGGACCCCTCCACAGTCCCCAATGGAGAGGGCCAGCCCAGGGGGATGGGGTCCCCAGGTCTAGAAGTGGCCCGGGAGGGAGGCCACAGAGCCCCTCTGCTTAATAAATATATTAAAAAAATAAAAATAAAGTGGCCATGCCCCAGGTGATGGGATCCCCGTGCCGAAAATGGCCTTGGGAGGGTGATCCACGTGGCCCCTTCACGATTTAAATTTAAAAAAAACAATAAATTAGGGGTCAGGCCCTGGGGGATGGGGTTTCCAGGGCCCAAAAAACAGGAAAGGAAGGGGGGCCACACAGCCCCGTCTAAAAAATAAAAATAAATAAAAAGCCGGCATCGAGCTGGAGTCCCCGCCCCCTCCCATCAACACTATGCAAATGACCTGTGGCATGTTTTAAGTAGGGGAATTAATTCCTCTTCAATCCTGTGAGTCCTTCGGGGCCAATTAGCCCACCAAGTATCTCCAGTAAGCGCCACAGTAAGCGTTGCTGAGAGGTGGTCCGGGCCACACACCTTTTTACACCTCCCTGCAATGGAGCTTTGTGGCACTTTCTGGAGGTACCTGGTGGGCTAGTTGGACCCCAGGGACCCTGAAGATTCAAGGGTACTTAATCCCCCAACATAAAACGTGCCACAGAGCATGTTTGCACAGTGGTGAAGAAAGATGGCGGAGCCTGAAGTGACATGTGTGCAAACATGCCCTGTGGTGCGTTTTAAGTTTGGGAATTAATTAGGGGCGCTAGAGGGCGCACGAGCGGAATGGCTGCTTAGACAAGCGGCTCCCGCTCCTCGGACAATTATCCTTCATCTATCCTCTACCACAGGCTGCCCACACACAACATTTTAATTTCCTCTGCTGCGGATACCTGGGAGGAACACTCGACCCAAGACTGAAGTCGCTGCGCTGTCCAGGGCCGGAGTTATCACCATTTCTCTGCCCGCCGGAGATTGCTGAGGACGTGGCGGACGAGGACGGCCGGCTGCGGTGGAGTGCGTGACGCCGGGGATCGCCACGAGGGTGAGGGCCGCAAGCTTGGACGGCCGCCCGGAGGTGAGGCGGCTGCTGCGCAACCACCTGAGACGGAGGTGAGAGGCTGATGTGCCCTTCGGCAATTGGGTCCCCCCACTGCTGCTGCTGACCCACTCATCTGGCGAGCTAGCTCCGGGACCCGGAGGCGCGCTGGGTCACGGGTCAGCCTCCTGCGCGCCCAGAGAGACCCGACGGTGAGAGACTGAGGCGGGAGGAGCCCGGGCCGGAGTGCGATCACAGCGCTGTGGATCCCCCGCCGTTGGAGGGCTCACTCTGCACGGCTGGCTCTGCCTCTGGGATGCCTGGCTCTTATACCGGATGCTGAGCAACACTCTGCCTTTCCCATTACAGACATACTGAGGTCCGTTGGGAATGTGGTGGTGTCCCTTGGATTGCCAGCTCTTATGTTTCCCCTGCGGGTATGCTGGGAGGTCGGCATCTCTAAGAGGGCCTGACTTGTGCTGAACTTTGCCTCCCTCTTGGGCCAGATACTTAAGATCCTCCGGCTTGCTGCTGGATAGCGAAGCCGCCACTACGACCTACCGTCCCCAGAGAGAGACGCTGGAGCACCACTACTGTCTGCGCATTGCCACCTTTCATCGCCGAAGCGCCTAGGGGGAGCGTGAACGGGGCTGAGCGCCTGCACCTATCCCACTAGACGACTGCAGACTCGTCGCGGGGCCCCCCTGCCTGCAGACGGCTACATTACGCCTCACCTGTGCTGCCATTACATACACACCGCCTTTGCCCCCGCTCACTGGCCTTCTGGACCTAGAGTGCTGACGCGACACGCGGTCAGCTGGTGCCGCGACCCGCTGCCACCATGGTGCGGCCAGAAAATCGCCAAACGAAGATCAGTTTTGATGGCGCAAGAAAGGGCGCGAAATCACTCTCGACGGATCCTGGGCCCAGCGCCGCGACTCCGAAGGCCATCGAGTCCCCTGCTAAGGACATTGACATGCACAGCCTGTTTCGAGAGATGCGGCAGGGGTTTGCCACTGTTGTCGAGAAGGTCGACGGCGTCACTGCTCGATTGGACGCCCTGGTTCATAAGGTGGACCGCCATGAGGAGAGGCTGACGGCTGCGGAGCAACGCATTTCTGACAACTCGGACGCCGCCTCGACTCATACAACGCAACTGGCTAGGATGGACAACCTGCTCCGGGTAATAGCGGCTAAAAATGAGGACTTGGAAGCACGTAGCCGACGGAACAACATACGCGTCGTCAATATACCAGAGTCCACGGATACGGGTAGGATGGAGCTATATATCGAGAAACTGCTCAAAGGCTCGATCGGAGAGGACGCTTTCTCTCCTCAATTCATCGTGGAAAGAGCACACCGTTCCTTAGCGCCGATACCCAAGCCCGGATTGCCACCGAGGCCGATTATTGCCAAATTATTGAACTATCGAGACCGTGACACTGCACTGCGGGCAGCCCGAACCCAACGGACTTTACAATACAATGGCGTCACTTTCTCCATCTACCCGGATTTCACGCCACTGGTGCAGGAGGAAAGGCGTAAATTTCTCCCGGTGAAGAAAAAGCTGCGGGACGCCCAAATCGATTATGCACTCCTCTACCCGGCAAAACTGCGGATAACGCACCAAGGCACGCAACGTTTTTTCACCAATCCACAGAAAGCAGAGGATTTTTTGAAATCACTCCGTAGAGAGCGCAGGGAAGATCGCGACGCCGCAAAGGAACGAGAGGACGGACGCATTTCTCCTGCGCCGAGCGGTCACTGACTGCTAACGTCAACTGCATGGAATGCATCCCCTGCATTGTTTGAATTCTCACTGTCAATCGGAGTGCGGACGCTGAGCTGACTGCACGTCGTGGACCTACGCAGACTCAACGCTCCTGTGGTAACGTACCCGAGGACCACTCTCCTCGCCATAGTCTCCATCGAGGGCGGTATAGAACTGGAGCTATGGGCCGAGAAGTGGCTGTGCGAACTCTATGTTATACCCCTACAGGGCATTCCCCTTAAGACTGCTGATGTTTTTGTTGGTGTTATGGAAGTTGGGGAGGGGGGAGGGATGCTGGGTGGGGCACAATGGCTTCTGGCATGATTGGGATGCTGGGGTGGGAGGGGGGGGTTGTTCTATGAAGAGGCAAAGACTACTAATATTGGTGCAATTAGTGCTAGGGGTGTTGGCGGGTGGGCGAGAGGAGGGATGTTGGGAAAGGAACACTGGCTTTTGGCGTGGTTGGGACGCCGTAGTGGGGGGGAGGTTGGGATGCTGGATGAAGAGGCAGTTGTCGCTTGGACTACAGTTGCAGACTATATACTGGTGTGTGAGCCTATGTGGATGGGATGGGGCAGGTCAGGACTCGCTGCCCAAGTTGACATTGCTGCTGATATTGTTGATTTGTCTATGGCTCCTCTAAATGCAAACGCTAAATTAACATGTCTATCGTGGAATATTCGGGGCTTGAATAATGCTCAAAAATGTCGTAATGTCATTGCCTACCTAGATAGACATCATGTTCAGGTTGCCATGCTGCAGGAAACCCATCTGCCGCCACGAGATAGGACCACCTTTGCGAGCAGATGGGCTGGGGACCGCATTTTTTCCTCATACTCAAATTATGCGAGGGGAGTTGCTATCCTAATAGCACGCACTGTACCGTTTCAGAAAGTTGGGGAACTAGTGGATGGTGAGGGGCGCTATGCCTTACTGTGGGGTAGAATTGGCCGAGACACATACACGTTTGTGGTGGGGTACGCACCGAATGTGGATACACCTGCTTTTTTCACCACACTGTGGGGCAAGATACTAGCTGCAGGCTCGCGTCATATTATTTGGGGTGGTGATTTCAACCTGGCATTGTTTCCCCCATTGGACAGGGCAGACGGGGTTTGCTCCTATAAGCCCAGAGCGCGTGAGGCGGTGGAGGGTGTGATCGAGGAGGGAGAGTTGATGGATGCCTGGAGACATTTACACCCATGTAGGAAGGAGGGCACACACTTTACCTCACACACGGGAACGTGGGCGCGACTGGACTATTTCCTGATCACCAAGGGGTTAGCCACTGAGTTGGAAGAGGTGGAACATCTGCCGAGGACGTACTCTGATCACAGTCCCATTCTGCTTAGATATCACATCCCTGGGTGGGATGGCCAGAGGCCCCATTGGAGATTATGCCCTGACGTATTGCTGGATACTCTGTTTCGCGCTGAGCTGGGGGAGGAGATAGCCGCCTTTTTTCCCAGAAATAAGGACTCGGTAGACTCGGTAGAACACATCTGGGAGGCCTTCAAGGTAACTGTCAGGGGTTATTGCATCTCCAAAAGCTATGGGGTTTTGCGCGACATCCTCCGTACCCTTACTAAACTTGAAAAGGAGCTGAAAGCTCTGGAAGTCCGCATGGTAGAAGACACTAGTCCCGACTTATGTGCGGCTTTCAGGGAAACACTATCGAAATATGAGGAGGAGGCTACCAGGGAATCTAAGTTCCGTGGGAAACATTGGATAGCCCGTAGATATTGTGAGGGAGATCGTCCTGGGAGGGTCCTTGCCACACTTACGCGAACTCCACGTGATCGCAATGCCGTCTTCGAACTCGCGGACGCCAACGGCAATGTAATCAGAAATGCGGACGAGGTTCTCAGTGCATTCACAACACACTACCGCTCGCTTTACACTACCAGCGCAGGGTCGGACACTTCCTATTCTGACTATTTGGCGGACGTCGCGTTGTGTTGGCTCAGTGATGGGGATAGGGCATTCCTGGGGGCACCTTTCGAACTCGATGAGATCCGAGATGCCATCATGTCCCTCCAGAATGGTAAAGCACCGGGCCTCGATGGCATTCCCGCCGAGTTCTACAAGTCTTACATCGATATAATGGCACCGGTCCTTCGCGAGGTTTATATGGAATCCTTCAACGATGGCGTCCTTCCGTGCTCCATGCGGGAGGTGGTAATCACGTCTCTCCTGAAGCCTGACAAGGACCCAACTTCCTGCAACTCTTACCGACCACTTTCTCTCCTCAACTGCGATGTTAAAATACTGGCTAAAGTTCTGGCTACTAGACTATCTCTATTGATGACTCGCATTGTACTACCCGACCAATCGGGATTTGTCGCAGGCCGTTCCACGTCGCATAACCTCCGTACCCTTTTTTCTCTCCTCCGCACTGTTCATCCAGACATACCGATCGCGGCCGTCTTTCTAGATGCTACCAAAGCTTTCGATTCCGTCGAATGGCCATACTTATTTGCCGTTCTGACAGCTATGGGTTTCCCGCCCCTATTTATATCATGGGTCCGTCTACTTTATACTCGACCTACGGCACGAGTTTTGGTCAACTCTCGACTCTCACAACCAATTGATATTACTAGAGGCACGCGTCAGGGCTGTCCACTCTCACCCTTATTGTTTGCTATAGCTGTGGAACCTCTCGCCTGTCGCATACGTCAGCTACACCGCGACGGGGCGATTCAGTGCCTACAGAGGCAAATAGACGTGTCCCTTTATGCAGACGATATCACATTATATGTTAAACACCCCGAGACACACCTCAATCCCTTACTCAGGGAGTTTCTAGTGTTTGGGGGACAATCGGGAGTGCATATTAATTGGTCTAAATCGCAAATTTTTCCCTTAACGGATGCGATGGATGAATTCCCCCTTGATTATCCGTTGGAGTGGTGCCGGGCGGATCTCCGATACTTGGGGGTTCGCGTCTCCCGTGATAGGGAGGAGACTCTACGATCCAATTATGGGGTTGCAGTTACCAAACTGACTGCGTCTGTGGACAGATGGCTCACCTTACCGCTTTCCATGGCTGGGAGAGCATCCCTCATCAAAATGGTTATCCTCCACAAATTTCTTTATTTCTTTCTTAACATTCCTTACTTCCCGGGCGCTTTTTTTTTCCGGACCCTGACAGGGGAGCTACGCAGACTGTTTTGGGGTGGCAAGAACCCGCGGCTCAGGTGGTCTACGATCACCCTCCCCTATGACAAAGGCGGTTTTGATGTCCCCAACTTCGAGGAGTACTATTTATGCGCACAGGCGCAATTCGCCTACCACTGGATGGCTCCCACGCCATTCATGCCCCATATAGCGGTGGAAGACTGGATCGTACACCCCTTACCGTTGAATGGTCTGCTCCACTGTCCAGAAGCATCCATCATCACTTCAAATACCTCGGTATCATGCACTATGGATGCATGGCGCCGTATCGCTAAGAGATTGGCTTGCCTCCTGCCATATTCACCGAGACTACCACTTGCCTATCACCCTGACCTCACCTTACTGAGGGAACAGGGATTCCGCAACCTCTGTGCGAAGATTCGTGTCTCAAACTGGGGTGATTTGTTCTCAAATGGCAAGTTCAAATCAGCTGAACTTTTCTTTGCGGCGTACAACTATACCCCTCTAGAGCTTTTCTACTACATCCGTTTACGTGCGGGAATGAGGGACGTTCTTCCTAATTTCCCTGATGAACCGGATACACTACCCCCATTACATTTCCTGTTATGCTCTCAGGACGGGACTCACCTGGTCTCTGGCCTTTACCGTCAACTCCGGACCACGGCCTCGAGGCTGGATTCCAATGCTCGGGCACACTGGGCCTCTGAACTTGCAATCGACATCACTGATGACCAATGGCTCTATTGCTGTGCGCTCACCTCCCGTATATCTGCCAGTAGCAGATTGAAAATTATACATTACAAATACCTACAGCGACTATATTATACGCCGGTACGAAAACATAGATTTGGCTTAGCAGATAACGATCGATGTCTGCGATGCCGAGCAGAACACGCAGATTTTTTACACTTGGCATGGGAGTGCCCCCAAGTGGCAAAATATTGGCAACAGGTGACGGTTGCTCTTGCGGAAATGACGAACGCAGCTGTGCCCGTTGACCCCTTGGTGACGCTCCTTGGATACACTCAACTGATTCCTAGCTCTTCCCGGAGATTTGTAGACACTGCGCTCCTATTGGCTAAGAGACGCGTAGCTTGTCGATGGGGTCGGGGCAGGGCACCTAAATTCAAGACCTGGTTAGAGGACTTGACCTACTGTCAGGACCAACACACTACATTTGCTGAATTGCTACCCATCTCCAGTCGACCCAGGGACATATGGGGCCCGCTAGTGTCCTATCTGCTAGCACACACTGATGATGCGGACACGTCGGAAGGCGGCCCGGGTACTCCCCAAGGATCTTCCTTGCGAACCTGACAGGGGCAGTTAGTTCTGATCCTATCTCCACGTACAGGTGTGTCCCGCACCCATTACGACATATTGTTCCAGAGGCGCAGGGCTAGCGTCCTTGCCTCCTTCCACACGATGCCTGCTGTTGGGGTCCCCCCCGCTCGGAGATTGCTGTCTCCCTCACCTGTATGGTCCTACTTACTGTCCGTCGCACCTGCCGCATACACATACATTATCCTTACCTCACTACGAAGCACAGCACCACACATGCAGAGGTCAGTGAACATGTGGGCTCCCTACTGGTTCAACAGAGCTGCGGGTACGGCGACTTGCATGACCATCCCTACCTAAGCTGCCTTGCCGACCAGACACCTCTTATTTTTCTGAAGAAGAATGAATTGCCTCTTGGTCTTTTGAAGTTGGGGAGTTCTGTTTGCTGTTATGTTACTATATGTAAATCTAGAAAACACTGTTCTGCTGCTGCTCATCCCTAAGGTGCTCCATGACACCACAGGTGTACATTCTGCCACCGGGCCTCCGGGATGCCGGTTTAAAGGCTGTGTTATGATGGTTGCGCCATGCTGCCGGCCTCCGGGTTGTGGACACGCACAGCTGTGTACTTCTTTTCAAATGATGCAATAAAGCAGTGTTGAACTGAAAAAAAAAAAAAAAAGTTTGGGAATTAATTCTCCTTCAATCTTGAGGGTCCTTGTGGGCCAACTAGTCCACCAGGTCCCTCCAGTACGTGCCAGAGGCCTGCGTTGCAGAGAGGTGGTCCAGGCCATACCCCTTTTTACACCTTTCTGGAACGCAGCTCTGTGGCACTTACTGGAGGTACCTGGTGGGCTAGTTGGACTCCAGGGATCCTCAGAATTCAAGGGGACTTAATCCCCCAACTTAAAATGTGCCACAGGGCGTGTTTCCAGAGTGGTGAAGGGAGGGGGCGGGGCCTGCGGCGATGTGTGCAAACACGCCCTGTGGCGCATTTTAAGTTGGGGAATTAATTCCCCTTCAATCCTGAGGACCCCTGGGGGCCAACTAGCCCACCAGGTACCTCCAGAAAGTGCCGGAGGCCTGCGTTGCAGAGATGTGGACCAGACCACACCCTTTTTAACACCTCTCTGCAATGCAGTTCTGTGGCGCTTAATGGAGGCACCTGGTTGGGTAGTTGGACCCCAAGGACTGTCAGAATTCAAGGGGACTTAATCTCCCAACTTAAAAACGGCCACAGGGAGTGTTTGCACACATGTCACCTCGGGCCCCCCTCACTTCACCACTGTGCAAACTCTCCCCGTAGAGCGTTTTAAGAGGTAATTTTAATCCCTCTGCTCTATTATGAACTAGGGCCTTACAGAGGAGGTCATGCTAATCACAGGGGTACTCCAATGCATAGTGTTCCCTAGTATATGTAAGTGTTTTCACTGTATTCTAAGTGTCTTTTAGCATACCACTGGCTTTTGGCCTGGTTAGTCAGAGTCAGTTACCACCAGTACCTGTCTGAAAAAGTTGTGGGCAATGAATGATTGTGCAACAAGGCCTTTTTCTGCTCCTCTGTTGTTTCTTTCTGCACATGTCTTGCTTCTTCCTGCAATTTTTCTCGTCTTTGTGGACTTCTATTACACTTCTGTCTGCACTCCTCTTGCTTCTTTCTATAGCTCTCTTGCTTCTTTCTGCACCACTTGTGCTTATTTCTGCATCCCCCTTCCCTCTTTATGCAACCCACTTGCCTCTTTCTCCATCCTTGTTCCCCCTTTTTGCATCTCTATTGCTTCTTTCTACACTTCCCTTGCCTCTTTCTTTGCCCCTCATCCCTCTTTCTATACCTCTGTTGCTTCTTTCTGCACTTCTCCTGCTTCTTTCTCCTCCTCTGTCCCTTCTTTCTGCAACCCCAGTACCTCTTTATGCACCCCTCTTCCCTCTTTCTGCACCCCTCTTCCCTCTTTCTGTACCCCTCTTGCCTCTTTCAGCACATCTGTTCCATCTTTCTGTACTTCTTTTGTTTCTTTTTGCAACTCTTGTGCTTCTTTCTGCATGCCTCTTGCTTCTTTCTGTACCCCTCATGCTCTTTCACACCCCTCTTCCCTCTTTCTGCACCCCTCTTGCCTCTATCTGAACCTTTGTTCCTTCTTTCTGCACTTCTTTTGTTTTTTCTGCTCCTCTGTTCCTTCTTTCTATACTTCTATTATTTTTTCTGCAGCTCTCTTGCTCCTTTCTGTATCCCCTTGCCTCTTTCCCTACCCTCTTCCCTCTTTCTGTGCCCTTCTTGCTTTTTTCTGTACCTCTGTCCCTTCTTTCTGTGCTTGTTGTGTTTCTTTCTGCATCTCTCTTGCTTCTTTCTGCATCCCTTTTACCTCTTTCTGCACCCTCTTCCCTCTTTCGGCATCCTCTTGCCTCTTTCTGTACATCTATTCCTTCTTTCTGCACTTGTTTTTTTCTGCAGCTCTCTTGCTTCTTTCTGCAGCCCCTTGCCTCTTTCTCCACCCCTCTTTCACACCTCTGTTCCTACTTTCTGCACTTCTTTTGTTTCTTTCTGCACATCTCTTGCTTCTTTCTGTACTTCTCTTGCCTATTTCTGTACTCAAATGGAAAGTGCAAGATTTCAAGTTTAAAGGTCTGCGTGCTTTTATGACTGCGGTATATGTCTACTTGTAAATGTATTCTCACAGGAGTTATGTAACATGTCACTCGGTAAAAACAGAGACACGCATGCATACCTTCAGAAACTTGGTCAGACCTACAACTGTGATATGCTTAGGATTGCTGTTTTAGATTTGGTAGGTAGGCCTAATATTCTGAGCAGTCGATTAATAGTGAACCTTCAAGAGTATTTTTAAGACACCTTGGGAGAAGGATTAGTGATTAGGCTACTTTCTATGAGTCTGTTGTAAGGTACAGTCAAAGTAGGCTCTCTTTCTGCACCTCTGTTGGTTCTTTTTGTTCTTCTCTTGCTTCTTTTTGTACCTTTCTTCCTCTTTCTGAACTTCGATTGCCTCTTTCTATACTTCTCTTGCTTCTTTCTGCTCCTTTCTTTATCTTTCTGCACATGTCCTACCTATGTAGGCATATTGAGAAATTAGCATATAAAAACCTTAGAAATTGACTGAAAAAAACAGAGTTTTCAGGGATGTTAAATTTAGGAATTAGCATTTAAAAAACCTCTGAAATTCACTGAAAAAACCATAGGTTTCATGGATGTTATAGTTAGAAATTAGCATTTAAAAAGCCTTCGAAATTCACTGAAAAGAACACAGGTTTCAGGGACGTTATAGTTAGTTGAACATTTCACTTGTAAAAAAACAGAGGAATTCGGGTGTTATAGTAAGCTGAGCCAACTATAACTCGCACCCCCACAATACACTGCTGATGACATCACATATTACATCAATCATGATATGGTCTGTGACATCACTTATGACATCACTTATGACATCTCAAATGACAACACTGATGACATCATCCAGAGACTGGGTGAATTTTAAAAGTTTAACAATGTTAATTATAGATATGCAATTGTGTATTGCAGAATGAGTGGGTGTATGAGTGTCTGAATGGATGATTTAGTGGGTGTGTGACTGACTGTTCAAGTGAGAGATTAAACATGTCTTAGTAAATGCATAGGTGAATTATAAATCTGTGTGAATGTCTGTATCAGTCTGTCAGTTGGTGTATAAGTGGCTGCATGGGTTGGTGAGTAGCTACATGAGTGTCTAAATGGGTCAATGATTGGTTGTCTGATTACCTGTATAGGTGCTTGAGCGGCTGTGTGGGTGGATGGGGGATGTGTGTGACTCCCTCCATGTATGTGTGAGTGGGTGATTCAGTAGGTGTATGGGTTCATGAGTACATCTGTGAAGGGCTGCATGGGTGAGTGAGTGTGCGTATGGCTGTATTGGTGAGTGAATGGATGTCTCAGTGATATATATGTGAGTAACTACATATGTGAAAGGTAGTAAACATGAGAGAATGAGTGATTGTGAGAGTGACTGCATGGATGAGTGTTTGCTTGGGTCAGTGATTGTATAAGAGCGTAAGTATGTGTTAGTATATGTATGAATAAGTAAGGTGGTGTGTGTATAACTGTATTGGTGAGTAAATAGCATTATGATTGAGTCTTTGGGAGAGTGACTAGATGTGTGAGTATCCCTGAGGATGAGTGGCAGTAATGAGTGTCTGTATGGGTGTATATGTCAAAGGCTGCATTGATGAATACCTGCACGTATTAGTGACTGTATCAGTGAGTGAGTGGATGTGTGGAGACCTATAAATCAGTGAGTGGGTATGTTCTAATTGGTATTGGTGTGTCTACGGGTTTGAGAATGGTAGTCTGTATTTCAGAGTGGTTGTATGAAAGGTTATATTAGGGTATGAGGAGGTGCATCACATATTAAGTGGATGATGTCATCAGTGACGTCACTGACCATGTCATAAATGATATAAATTTGTGATGCCATCAGCAGTGCATTGCGGGGGGGTGAGTTATAGTTAGCTCAACTAACTATAACGGCTGAATTTCTCTGGTTTTGTATGAGTGAAATGTCCAAGTAACTATAAAGAATCTGAAACCTGTGTTTTTTTCATTGAATTTTCAAGGTTTTTTAAATGCTCATTTCTAACTATAACGTCACTGAAAACTATGGCTTTTTCAGTGAAAAAATATACACTCGAGCACTGAAAAAAGAACTCATGTTTTTATCTGTGGAGGGTTTGGAACAGATTCACATGGATTATTTATTTTCAATAAACTTCCAGTCCCGTAATTCTTTGCCACGGCGTGAGTGTTCTGCCAGCCCACATGGGCGTGACTATCATTTAAATTTGGGGGACGTACTGGAAGTTGTGTTTGACCCATCAATTGACAGTTTTGCCATGGAAGAAGGGAGATGGCCTGAAACGCGTCGCAAGAGACTGTCAAGTGTTTGAGGCGCTATCAGCTCCTTAATGGAACCATGTCTCCAGAGAGTGCTTCCCGCAAAAGGCAAACCCTATTTTTCATGTAATTCAGCTCGCCAGGTCGAGGGCAAGCACCACCACGATATCCTTGCGGGTCTGGTGCTGTGTACTGGGACAGCTTATTCCGTGAGCTGGCGATTGCCTGGTAATGGGGAGCTGTGTTACACTCGAGCACGGAAAAAATAGCTCATGTTTTTATCTTTGGAGGGTTTTGAACAGATCCACATGGATTACTTACTTTTAATAAACTTCCAGTCCCATAATTCTTTGCCAGAGCGTGAATGTTCTGCCGGCCCACATGGGCGTGACTATCATTTAATTTTGGGGGACGTACTGGAAGTTGTGTTTGACCCACCAATTGACAGTTTTGCCATGGAAGAAGGGCGGAGACAGCCCGAAACGCGTCGCAAGAGACTGTCAAGTGTTTGAGGCGCTAGCAGCTCCTTAATGGATCCACGTCTCCAGCGAATGCTTCCCACAAAAAGCAAACCCTATTTTTCATAAATCAATATATGTATATTACTTACTGGCAGTCGCCAGTAGGTAGTTATAGTTAAAACAACAGGGGATGGAGAGAATGCAGAACAATGTCATACATTCACCCCAGTACAGAGATCTGGGCCTAAATCCATAGTTTTTTTGCTCACCATGCCATTCCAGTTTGAACCCAGCCATATTCAAATCAGTCTTGACCCTGTGCCCCATGGGAACAGTCCAGCCCGAACTGCCAAGCCAGGTCCTCCCTGGACTGGAAACAAGCATCCAAGGACCGGTTTTGGGCTGTCAGCCCTCATCAGCCTGGATAGCTTGATTCCAGTGGCATGGAGAGCACGGGACTCACGTCATAGCATACCTGTCCCACTCGGGGTGACAAATGCAAAAACAACAGGTGATGGACAGAATGCAGAACAATGTCATACATTCACCCCAGTACAGAGATCTGGGCCTACATCCATCGTTTTTTTGCTCACCATGCCATTCCAGTTTGAACCCAGCCATATGCAAATCAGTCTGACCCTGTGCCTCATGGGAACAGTCCAGCCCGAACTACCAAGCCATGTCTTCCCTGGACCAGAAACAAGCATCCTGGGACCGGTTTTGGGTTCATAACCCTCATCAGCCAGGCTATCTTGAATCCAGTAGCAAAGTGAGCAAGGGACTCACGTCTGAGCATACCCTGCCAACTTAGGGCGAAAAAAGCAATACAAAAGGGGTTGATAGATGGAGCGTTTGAGCAAATCAAACACTCACCCCCAGTCAACTGATCTGGGTTTAATCCATCACCATTCTTTAGCTCACTCCGCCACCCCAGTTCAGACATGGCCATATGCAAATCAGTCTGACCCTGTGCCTCATGGGTACAGTACAGCCCAAACTGTCAAGCCATGTCTACCCTGGACCGGAAACAAGCATCCTGGGACCGGTTTTGGGTTCATAACCCTCATCAGCCAGGCTATCTTGAATCCAGTAGCAAAGTGAGCAAGGGACTCACGTCTGAGCATACCCTGCCAACTTAGGGCGAAAAAAGCAATACAAAAGGGGTTGATAGATGGAGCGTTTGAGCACATCAAACACTCACTCCAGTCAACTGATCTGGGTTTAATCCATCACCATTCTTTAGCTCACTCCGCCACCCCAGTTCAGATATGGCCATATGCAAATCAGTCTGACCCTGTGCCTCATGGGTACAGTCCAGCCCGAACTGCCACAGGCTCCGTCCATCATCCCCTTTTGTATTGGGTAGTTATAGTTAGGCCCTAGTTTCCAAAGGAAAAGCATTTTATCTTTTCCTAATAACTTTGGCGCCGGTTGACAAATCTTCATGAAACTTTCAAAACTAGTGGGGGGCTCCGGTCAGCTCCTATCTTGGAAATTTCAGGGTAATTAGGTAAATGGGGCCTGAGAAAAAAGTGGGGTCCCAAAACTTGTTTTCTCCATGCTAATTCCCATGGGAAACTGTACACACGGCTACAGCCCGAACTGCTGAACGGAATTACACCAAATTTGGCAAAAATGTAGCCCTTGATTCAGACAGAACTCTTTTTGTTAAATGATGTAAATCCGTTCAGTAGTTCCTGAGGAATTAAAGACAAAGAGGTGAAAAAATGCATTTCCCATAGGAAACTGTTGAACGAAATTACACCAAATTTGGTAGAAAGGTACCCGCAAGGAACATAAATAAGCAGGGTGGGCACCCATATTAATTATATAATAAAACGAAGACGCAGTGTGGGCACCTGCGCACAAAATACACACAAGAGGCCATAATGCAGGGTAGGTATTTGCTTAAGGAAATCAACAATAAGCTTGGTGGCCACCCGCAAAACTCAGAAGGAGGGGGAATCCCTAGGCTGGGAGAGTCCCTCTCAAAAGGGCTGCAGCATCAGCGCTGCACAGCCCGCACGCTTTCCTGGGAAGGGGGAGATAAAAGAATGCCGCACAGTGCTCCCAGGGTGCAAAAGGGGCTGCCAAAGTCTCTTTAGGGTCCTGGCATCTAGTCCAGGAAGAAGGGTCTCAAGGAAAGAAGTCCTCCAGGCCTCCAGGGGCAGGGCAAGCCTTCCCATGAGCCCCGGAAGCAGCACGCCCCTCGTAGATTCAAGTCACAAAAAAGAACTAGAACATTTTACATGGGGTCACAGCCCCTTCTTATACCTCCAAATCCTTTGTCCAGCAGTGTAGGGTCCAGGGGAACCAGATACAACTGGTTCAGGAACACTTTGTTTTGCTCAGCTCCCCTCTCCCTTTCACAAGACAGGCCAGGGACATCAGACACACCACAGTAGGTGGAACCAGCATTGTGGAGGGAAGGCACAGCCCTATTCCGGTCCCAGGTGCAACTCCACCCTCCCATCTACATGCAGATCTCCCTATTCACCACCGGGCAGACTCATCCTGGCTCCTGGTACCAACCACACCAGCCAGCCCCTGTCACTCACAAGCCAGACAGGCAATTCACATCTCACAGAACACAGAAATGACAACTTCTAAAAGTGGCACTTCTCCACTAGACACAACAAATCTGCACACACCATTGGGCAGCATTTATCCTCACAAGTTCGCACATACTAAACTCGACCCTGCACTCCCCAACTATCAGGGACTACCCTGGACATACATATCCCCCATGCATTCCTATGGGAGGGCAGGCCATCTCACCACATGCACTCAGAGTGCACACGCACTTTACACTGGGCCACAGTGCTAAAGTGAGTAGAGGCCTAAAATCACTATCACTATGCCAGAGGCTAAAGGCAAAAAGTCTAGGGGTGAACCTGCGAAAAAGGCCCAAGTCCAACAGCTGTATTATTGTGTATTAACCGGTACTCAAGATGATGGTCGAATCTGTACTATCTGCACTGTGTATTTAATCAGTACTCCAGAATATGATTTAAGCGGTATTATTTGCACTGTGTAATAGAAATAGACGTTACAATATGGCTGCCATAGAAACTCAGGTTTGTCATGTGACACAAGGAGACAGATGTGTATACCTAGCCTTACAGTTTATCACTGAAGTTTAACTGCCCATGTTCACTGGGGGACCGTTGTCTCTTTTGAAAATGTAGTATGACGTAATACACCTTCCATAATTAGGTAAAGGTAAAACCCACATCGAAATGGATGCCAGTTTGGCTGTTAATACATACCTTTTGTTTTCCTCCTTTAATTTCTACACCGTCTATATATTGCACGTCTTTACCCATGATTCACTGTGTGACCAAGCTCGCTGTGCGAGCAAAATGCTTAACCTGGAATAAAATCTACCACTGGTGTATGGTAACCTCTGAGTGATCGCTTTACTTGTGCTTGTAAAAAAGATATATATATATATATATTTTCACTGAAAAAACCATAGGTTTCACACCAGTTATAGTTAGCTGAACATTTTACTCATACAAAACCATTGAAATTCCCACGTTATAGTTAATTGGACTCACTATAACTCACGCGCCCGCAATCCACTGATGATGATGTCACATATTACATCATTCATGACATGGTCAGTGACATGATGACATCACTGATGACATCTCAAATGACATCACTGATGACAACTCAAATTACATCACTGAGGACATCACTGATGACATCATCTATGTGATAATACAATACACCTCCTTACACTCTAATCTAACCTTTGATACACCCAGTGTTAAATACAAACTACCATTCCTGAAACCATTGACACAGTAATACCACTTACCACATACGCACTCACTGATTTCTAGGTCTACACACACATCCACTCATTCACCCATACAATCACTCATACATACCATCACTCATCAATACAACACTAACATATGCACTCATACACCTATACAGAGACTCACACACTGCCACTCATCCATGGAGTTACTCACACACCAAGTCAGTCATGTAAAGAATCAATCACACTCCCATTTCCACAACTACACAGTTATACACACAAAACCTTACTTATTTAAACATAGACTTACTCTCTTTTACAATCACTGATACAAGTACACATTGATAGATACAGTCACTTATGCAATCACAGGCTGTCATATATAGACATTTATATATGCCAACTCTCACATGCACTGTGTTTTACATATGTACTTACTTGGACATGTAGCACTGAGATATCCATTCACTTACCAACACACCCATGCACACACCGCCTATACAGCTGTTTCCACATGCACTCTTGAACCCATACACCAAGTAAATCAACTGCTCACACATCTATGCACAGAGTCACACACCTCCCAGCCACCTCCACTCACACTCACCCTCACATACAAATACTTGGGTTACCAATCATTAACCCATATAGCCAGTCATATAGCTACTAATCAATACATGGAGCAGCTTACACAACAACAGACATAATGATGCACACATTCTAACAGTTTAGTCACTAACCCAGGCATTCAATAAGACACATTTAATCACTCACTCATACAGTCAGTCATGCACCTACGAAATCCTTCATCCAGATACTCATACATACACTCATTCTTCAATATATAAAACATATTTTTAATTTTCAGAAACACACATTCACTGGATGATGTCATCAGGGATGTCATCAGTGATGTCATTTGAGATGTCATCAGTGATGTCATCAGTGATGTCATTTGAGATGTCATCAGTGATGTCATCAGTGATGTCACTGACCATGTCATGAAATATGTAATATGTGACATCATCAGCAGTGGATTGCGGGCGCGCGAGTTATAGTGAGTCCAACTAACTATAACGTGGGAATTTCAATGGTTTTGTATGAGTAAAATGTTCAGCTAACTATAACTGGTGTGAAACCTATGGTTTTTTCAGTGAATTTGAAAGGTTTTTTAAATGCTAATTCCTAACTATAATGAGTGTGAAACCTATGGTTTTTTCTGTGAATTTCAAAGGCTTTTTACATGCTAATTCCTAACTATAACGATTGCGAAACCTATGGTTTTTTAGTGAATTTCAAAGGTTTTTTAAAAGCTAATTCCTAACTAATAAAGATTGTGAAACCTATGTTTTTTTCAGTGAATTTCATTGTTTTTTAAAAAGCAAATTCCTTTGTATATCTACTTTGTAACCTACTATTTTTTTTTATTAGCTGTTTTTTATAAGTATTTATTATATATATATATATATATTTAAAAAAAATATATTTGTTCAATGTATATTTTTTTTTAGCACTTTTTCCTGGTGCGCTCAGGGTGCGCGCAACGGTAAGCTTACCCGTATCATTTTGACTTGGGGCGCTCAGGGTGCGCGCACCGGTAAGCTCTCCCGAGAGCACAGCGGGAGCGCTATTTCTGCGTTCGTAAAACAAATTATGTATGAAAAGTAAATAATAATGCAAGACATTCAGTACCATACTTATAAAAGCAGAATTTTTGATTTACGAAATGAAAATGATTTTGCATTTCCTTAAAGCTACCAAAACGTCACTCAGGCGCGCCGCGTAAGCGCCCCCGGAAGCACCTACGTTCGCGCCGCGTAAGCGCCCCCGGAAGTGCTCCAGTGCGCACAGCGTATGCGCGTCAAGTCATGTGACCTTAAAATAACACTTTTCATTGGTTGCTAACAGTTTTTTTTACAAAGAATGAAATCCCCACCCATTTCCTTCACTTCTTCTTTCACTTTTGTGACTGCAAGACCTGTCTTTTTGCTGCTTAATCTTTGTTGGATTATCATGGCTGCCAGAGCATCCAGCAGCAGTGATGACACAGATGGATTTATAGATGAAGAGGTTCCTCAGCCTAGAGTTAAGGAGCATTTTATCTGGAAATGTTTTGAGGGACGTAAGAAAGTAAATGCTCCAAAGGTGGAGTGTAAGATCTGCCATACTGTACTTTCCAGAGGAGACCCCACAAGGAAGTACAGTTTTGGTAATTCTACCATGATTCACCATGTGCAGAGAAGGCATCCCCAGAACTATGCCCGGGAGAGTGTCAGGGCTCTGGCCCGAGAGGCTCCAAGAGATGGTGCCTCTACTTCAACTGCAGGAGCAACTACATCAGTGAGGGGGTGACCAGAAGAGCTGATCCCTAATATTCAGCCTGCTTTTAATGAAGCCATAATTAAATGCAGACAATGTGATCAGCTACTTTGTTATGGGGAACAAAGTGTTATGCTCATGGTTCGAGAATTAGAGAACCACCTCTGCCGTCCCCAGCCCTAATTTTGGTTATTTTTTTGCTCCTGTTGAGCAGTTTCCCATTCCCTGTTTTTGTTTTTGTTAAAAAAAAGGAAAAAAGAAGAAAAAAAAGTTCTTTTCAGAACTGCCTCCAATTCTCATCAAAGAGCTGTATTCTTAAAAAAATGTAAAAGAGTAACTGAAGTGGAGTGCAATGAGAGAGGAGAGCAAAATGAGTGAGAAAGCAAAGAAAGGGACGAGAGGGGAAGGTAAGTGAAGTAGGGGGACTGAAAGAAGGTGAGTGTGGGGAAGGAGAGTGAGGAGAAGGAGAGTGAACATGGGGAATGTGGATAAGTGAAGAAAATGTAGTAAAAGAACGGGGGTGTGGAAGGGTAAGAAAAAAACAGTGATGTTTAGGAAAGAGTGGAGATACAGACTGGATAAAGACAAGTGAGTGTGAGACAAGGTGAGTAAGGCAGTGAAGACACAGAGAAAGTGAAAGAAAAAGTAAGAGTAGAAGAGTGAAGGCCTTATTTATGTGGCCATGCGTCACTTTTACGCCGCCGGTGCGTCACTTTTTGTGACGCACCAGTGCTGTAAAAAATGCACCTTGTTCAGTCATATTTACAAAGTGACGCATCTAGGTAGATGCGTCACTTTGTAAACCTCTGCGCCACATTATACCTGCGCCAGGTGTAATGTATGCAAAGGGGGCGTATTGACGCAAGAGAGGGTCGTAGAAGTGACGCAGTGAAATCTATGAGATTTCACTGCGTCACTTTTAGGACACCGTTGCGTCAAAATCTTGCACCTGCCTCACAGCAGGTGTAAGACTGATGCAGGCCCTTTCACATGGGGCTGGCCCCATGTGAAAAGATGCATTGCTGGAGTTGCGTCACTTTTGTGACACACTCCAGCAATGCATCACTTTTGCGCTTACAGATACTTCAGAAATACTGACGTATCTGTAACTCCTTGCGACATAATGCGTCATACATTAAATATGACGCATGAGTAGAAGACTGAAGGCCTCTTGTATGAGGCCATGCGTCACTTTTATGCCACCGGTGCGTCACTTTTTGTGACGCACCAGTGCTGTAAAAAATGCATCTTGTTGAGTCATATTTACAAAGTGACGCAACTAGGTAGATGCGTCACTTTGTAAACCCCTGTGCCACATTATACCTGCGCCAGCTGTAATGTATGCAAAGGGGGCGTATTGACGTAAGGAAGGGTCGTAGAAGTGGCGCAGTGAAATCTATGAGATTTCACTGCGTCACTTTTACGACGCTGTTGCGTCTAAATCTTGCGCCTGCCTCACAGCAGGCGTAAGACTGACGCAGGCCCTTTCACATGGGACTAGCCCCATGTGAAAGGATGCATTGCTGGAGTTGCACCATTTTTGTGACACACTCCAGCAATGCATCACTTTCCTCTAAACACTCTACTTTATTTTTTTACTCTATTTTTTTACACTGTTTTTCCCCGTGGTGCGCTCAGGGTGCGCGTACCGGAGAGCGTACCCGGGAGCGCACCCAGTGCTTACCCCGCGAAAATTTCAACAAAAAAAATGTTTTTTTGCCCTTCAGGGTCCTTCTAGGCCCCCCTCAGAAAACCTAGGGGGTCAGGGGTTGTCTACTCTGTCCCCTTTTAATTATTTCCCCCTTTATTTTTCACCTCTTGTGTCTCTGTTCTTCAGAGTCACAAGATGGCGGACTATGCAGACCATTTAGAATGTTTACAGACACCCAAGAGCCAATTAGCTTTTGAAATTTAGAACCAATTAAAATGTTTCTTTGGTTTTGAATTTGTGTGTGATGAAGTTTCATTGGTTTTCTACATGAATATACATGAAAAATTAGAGGGAAACACAGCCATTTTGTGATAGTACTCTTTGAGGTACATTTGTGAGGAATTTTTGGTGTTCTATTTCTGGTGTTAAATTTACACAGTACTAACTCTTCTACTGCTTTCTAAAAGGTGAGTTGTTAATTTGTAAGGGGAATTTAATACTTGATAAAGCTAGTTTTATATTATCTATCACTAAAATCAATAAATTAAAGTGATTTTTTTTCCTGCAATTTACAGCAAGAAATTTGAAAAGAATATGGATCTCAATGAGGACACCGTTGATATTAATTTTGAAATTTCTGCGACTTTTGTTGAGGCGAGTTTTATTGAGGTCTTGAATGATCCTGTTCATTACACTATCCATGAAGAAGACCTTTTTGTGAGAGGAGATGGAATGGGGGATTTTAATGATGAGACTTTGGATGCTGAATTAATCGAATGTTTGGACTATATTGAGTTCCAGGACTCATGTATGGAGACTTCTGATGAGGAGATTCCTGATCAGTTAATGTTAGAAGTTCTTCTAAATTATGAAAATTCTGAAGAATAAATTTATATTTAGAAATTATAAATTGTTTGAGACATTTTTTATTATTCTATTTGTAATTTATGAGATAGTAGTGAAATGATTGTGGTATAAAGTGAGACTTATAGTATAGAGTGCAACATTTCTGTGTTACATAGTAAGTTTACTCACAGTTACTTCCCTTCTCCCACTATATTTTCTCCAATGTGCATTTCACATCTCTTCTTCATCTCATGCCTTCTTTCTCTCACTGTCTCTCTCTAATGTACACTATCGCCGCCATTTTGTGTACTTTCAGAAGACAGTGAAATGTAATGCTCCAAAGGTGGAGTGCAAGATCAGCCATACTGTACTTTCCAGAGGAGACCTCAGAAGGAAGTACAGTTTTGGCAATTCAACTATGATTCGGCACGTCCAGAGGAGGCACCCCCAGAACTATGCCCGGGAGAGTGTCAGGGCTCTTGCACGAGAGGCTCCAAGAGATGGTGCCTCTACTTCAACTGGAGGAACAACTGCATCGGTGAGGGGGCGACCAGAGCAGCTGATCCCAAATATTCAGCCTGTTTTTAATGAGGCCTCCATCAAATGCAAACATTGTGATGCCCTACTTTGTTACGGGGAACAAAGTATTATGATCATTGTTCGAGCATTAGAGAACCACCGCTGCCGTCCCCAGTCCTAATTTTAGTGAGAGAGGAAAGGAAAATGAGTGAGGGAGCAAAAAAAGGGACGAGAGGGGAAGGGAAGTGAAGTAGGGGGATTGAAAGAAGGTGAGTGTGTGAGTATAACTAAGTTATAGGGAGTGAGCGTGACAGAAGAGGAGTGAGAGACTAAAGAGACGGAGAGAATGAGGCTAACAGAGAGAGAATGAGGTAAGGGGAGTGTAGAAGTAAGAGGATAGAGGGAGTAAGACAAGGAATCAGTAAAGTGGATTAAGGAGAGTAAGGGAAGGGAAACAGTGAAAGAGCAAAGGATGGGAAGAGAGAGGAAGGAAAGTAAAGGAGAAGGTCTGAAAGAAGATGAGTGTGGGAGTATGGCTCAGTAATAGGGAGTGAGCATGAAAGAAGAGGAGTGAGAGACTAGGAGGACGGAGAGAATGGGGGTAACACAGAGAGAGTGAGAAAAGGGGAGTGAGTAAGTTAGAGGACAGAGGGATTGACAGAAGCAGTTACTGAACTGCAGAAAGAGGAGTAAAGAGGGAAGGAGTGAAGAATGGGAAAAGAGAGGAAGGAAAGTAAAGAAGAAGGTTTGAAAGAAGGTGAGTGTAGGAGTATGGCTGAGTTGTAGGGAGTGAGCGTGATAGAAAAGGAGTGAGAGACTAAGAGGACAGAGAGAATGAGGCTAATAGAGAGAGAATGAGGGAAGGGGAGTGTACAAATAAGAGGACAGAAGGAGTAAGAGAATGAGTTAGTACAGTGGAATAAGAAAGTAAGGGAAGAGAAAAGAGTGAAGGAGCAAAGGAAGGAAAGAGAGAGGAAGCAAACTAAAGGAGAAGGTCTGACAGAAGGTGAGTGTGGGAGTATAGCTGAGTTATAGGCAGTGAGCGTGACAGAAGAGAAGTGAGAGACTAAGGGGATGGAGAGAATGAGGCTAACAGAAAGAGATTGAGGGAAGGGGAGTGTAGAAGTAAGAACACAGAGAAAGAAAGAGAAGGAGTAAGTGAAGTGGAGTAAGGAGAGTAAAAGAAGGGAAAAAAATAAAACAATGAAGTAAGAGAAGAGAGAGGAAAGAAAATAAAGTAGAAGGCCTGAAAGAAGGTGAGTGTAAGAGAAAAATGTGAAAAAAGAGAGTAAACGTGGGGATTCAGAATAAGTGACGCAAGCGCAATAAGGGAACAGAGGTGTGGGAGTATCAAAGATGAGTAGTGAGGTTATGGAAAACAGTATAGTGAAAATAAATATTGTACATGAAACTTACCTTATAAATAATGTAAATTTAATATCATATTTCCATTAAAATTTATATCTGTGAAAGACAAAAAAAATAGATTATTTATAATATATATTTTAGAATACAAGAGACAAAGTAAGATAAGTAAGGGAGTGTGGGTGATTGAAGAGGAGTGAGAGAGTAACAGGATCGAAAGACTGAAGCTAAGAGACAGGCAGTGAGGGAAAGGGAGTGAGGATGTGAGAGGACAGAGGAAGTGAGAGAAGGAGTGAGTGAAGTGTAATAAGGTGAGTGAGAGAAGGGGAATTATTGAGGAAACAAAGAAAGAAAACAACGGGAAGGGGAGTGAAATAGAGTGACTGACAGCTGGAAAGTAGTGAATGGGAGAGAGGGAAAGGGCAGTGAAGGAGTGGTTAATAAGAATAAGTGAGGAAAGTGGAATATGGGAAGGGATGTGAGGGAGAGTGAAAAAAGGTCAGTGAGGGTGAGTTAAGAGGAGTAGGTAGTTATCTTTATTCCTTGATTAATTAAAATCTTAGCAACTCACACAGCAGTATAAAAAGTACATATATAGCATGAATATAGAATTTCATTAAAAACATGGTGCCAATGTACAAAAAGCGAACGGTTGGTTAATTAAAATCCATAAAATATAATTGAAGTAAAAGTGTACAGTTCGAGTGAAGGCTGTGGGAGAGTCCCGGACTGAAGGCAACACGTGTGTCCGTAGATCTAATGGTCGGTTATTTAATCATGATCTACTAGACTTTGTGTCGGTGAACAATGGGGTCGAGAAATTACCGACTTGAGAGTCTTAGGCAAGGGCGACTGTGATAGAGGGTGGAAATAGGTGAGTGAGCATAAGAGAATGGGAAAGTAATATATATTTAATAATAATTTCAACATCATGTTAAATGGTTTATTTTTGCTGTTCTCAGAATATATTGAATTTCACTTAAAACAGTGACTTCAATAGTACTCATCATATAACAGCGGGCAAAAAAAAACACAATCAAAATGATTGTGTTGAAAAAACCCATTGAATAATTTCTTAAATATTGTAAAATTTTAAAAACCATATTTAAACTCACTTTTGATCCATCCACTTTTCCAAGAGGCCAAATAGTATATGGAAAGTCCTTTTCTATGGAAATTAGTCCAGAGTATTCTTAATGTCTCATTTACCCGACTTTCTGAAAGAAAAGCTCCAACATCTTTTACATTATGAAACAAGAGTTTTACTTCCACCTCTAGCATACTTTTTATAAATAATTTCTATAATACTCACAGCACACACTATATGATAAACATATACTATCTCTATGAGAACTACATGTTTTTTATTTCCTCATCACTATCATTCAGAAAGTAGTTTTGAAGAGCAAACTAAGTTATATTAACTGCTGCAATCTTCATAGGCCAATTGCCTTCCCTAAAATTTCCGTTGTAAGAACCCTATGTAAGAATTTAGTAATTCAGAAGGCAAACGTTGTTTGAAAGTCAATTGAGTATCATTACAGAGCTTCCAACCTTTTTGACATTTTAAATAACATGTGTAATGTCCTGATGTTGTTGAAGGACCATCATGGTAAATAATTGTTGCAGTTGTAAAGGTTCTTTCTGAAATTGATAATTGAGAAGGCATAACATTTTTTATTAATGTTGTCAAATTTGTTCCATCAGGTCTACATCGTTGGAACATTAAAATAACATACTGTCCATATCTTATTAAAAATAAAGTTGATAGCATTTCAGATTTACATTGACTACAGACCATGTTTTGATTTGTTGCTCTAACTAGATTATTAAAAGACATTGATTTGCAGTCTGGTAAAGTCAAATATATAAATCTTTCAGTGTCTACTGTAGTACTACTTGAAAAGGAGCAATTGTCACAGTCATGTTGCCATTTATAAGAAAGGCCAAAAAGATTTTCTACATCTACTCCTTCATCTTGCAAAACAACAAGCATATACATTAGAAATTCCTGACAATCTTGCTGAATATTCTGTGAAAATTGATTTAGACCAGAACATATGTCTAAAACCTTTCGAGTTTTAGAAACACTTTGTATTTTTGTTCTATCACTGCTACATTTCTCTAATACAGAATTTAATAAACAACAAAGTGTTTGATCACGATTTTCAGCAATCTGTTCTTTTACAGTTTGGAGAAAAAAAAACAACATTAACCACTACATTAGCATAGCAGTTGACACCAGAACTATTTTCAAATTGAAATCCAACAACATCTTTAACTGAATCCATTTCCTTTCTGCTTACAGTTACTGTTTCATCTACTTTTTTTCTTTTTGCTACAACTTCACAACAATTTTTCTCATTTCTTCTTTTTCGGCCTACCACACGCTTTTCAAACAGAGGATATTGAGGTAAATTTGGAGCATACTCTCTTCTTAACCTATTATATTCTTTTACACAATTTAGATCTGCATTTATCTTTGTCTCATCAAAATCAATCAAGTATGTCAATCAAGTATCAATGATGTCCTCGCCAATACCGGTAACGCTAGGCGTCCCCCAAGGATCCTCTCTATCCCCAACTTTGTTCAACCTAGTCATGGAACCTCTCACCACCTTGCTACAAGCATCCAATGTACACTTTCACATGTACGCCGATGACACCCAACTTTACCTCAAATTACAATCCCCCAATGACATCTTGCTCCTGAACTCAACGATCAGATGCACCCAATCCTGGCTTGCCGATAATCACCTCAAACTCAATGCCCTGAAAACAGAGTTCCTTCTGATCTCACCTCCAGCGAAGATATCCACCACTCAAATTTGGCTTAAACTCCTAACCGCACTCAATGTCCAACCCACCATCGTGGACTCAGCAAAATCTTTAGGCATAACACTCGACACCCATCTCAACATGCAGCAACATATCAGCAAGGCAACAAAGGGAGCGAACTTCCAGATCAATACTCTGAGGAAACTTAAACCCTACCTCCCAGCCAAAGACTTCCAAACCGCAGTACAAGCGCTAGTCATCCCAGGAATTGAATATGGCAGCACCGCCCTCTGCGGACTCCCCCTAACTACAACCGCACCACTAAGAGCTTCACTGAATGCTGCAGCGAGACTCATCACGGGGTCAAAAAAGCACTCCCATATTACCCCTGACTTGAAATCCCTGAATTGGCTGCCTTTTGAAGCCAGAATACATCTGAAAATCGCCTGCATGACACACAAGGCGGTACACCTAAACTCACCCGGCTACCTCGCTCAGAAACTGACAATCTCTGGGGGAATTAGAAACACGAGAGGCACAAACAATCTTCTGCTGAAACCTCGAAGATTCCGGAAGGAAAAAACATACAAGCGCTCCTTCTCAGGAATGGCGCCTAGGATTTGGAACTCACTCCCTCCCGAAACCAGGCTTATCTCTTCCACTACACTCTTTAAAAAAGAAGTAAAAGCTATCCTCATGGCTAAATACACTTGAACTATTATCTCGAACTCTGTTAACACCCTGCACCGATCTGTACTACTTGTTTGACCCATTTACTTATTTGTATGAGTTGTCTTATTACTCACGTGATGGGCTTTGTAGCCACATATTTGTACTGTGTGATCTACTGATTTATTTGTTTGAATATGTTCCCTCATGTACCCCTCTATGTAAAGCGCTCTGATATCTGCGAAGATCTTGTTCGCGCTATATAAAACTTTGAAAATAAATAAGTAAAATCCAGATAAAGTTCTGACTCAAGATAAAGCAACATATGCCATACCCTCCTTGAACACAGAATTTCCAATATTCACCAAAGCACTATCAACACTTAAACCTTGAGATTTATGAATAGTTACTGCATATGCCAAAGAAACAGGAAACTGTTTTCTGCGCACATATAAATCTTTCACTAGCAAAAAACGAGCAGAACAACGACTGATTTGTTGTACTTCTTCAATACCATCAAATTACATTTTTATAATTTCAATTCCATTTTTATTTTGGTAATTCACAAAATCCACAACATGACCCATTGCTCCATTTACTAAACCTCTTTCCACATGTAAATTATGTCGTAACATTATACGACAATTTAAAGATGCATATAGAGTCTTTTCCATACCAGCAGTTTTAGATATTGTCTTCTCTAAAGAATCTAATTTTGATTTCAAATGTTCTGACAAAATAATAGTAGCTCCTTCATGTTCTATTTTATCAATAGCTTCCAGTTTGACAATTTCTTGATTTTCCAACTTTAACATTTTGGTGTTGAAGATTGAACATTCTTGCAGAGTTGGCATCAAGCATATGACAGATTTGTTTTCAGGAATTTTCTTAAAAATATTCTCTGGGAGAATATTTTCCTTTAAAAAACAAATTTGAAATTAATCATCCATGTAAAGCTTCTTTGCCATGCTCAGTTAGTTTCCCAATTCTTACATCTTGTAGAATATTTTTATAATCTTCATCCTTTGCCTGTCGCATATTTTGAAGTAGTTCTGCATATTTGAAATGTAGCCATATGTTAACATTTCCAATGCTTCCTAAGCACTTCCTGGTATCTTCATGCGTACGCATTTTAAACACTGGCTGTCCTTTCACTGGAGTTAGTTGCAGTAGATCTCCAAAAACAATGATGTGTTTGCCTCCAAATAACACATCATAGTCTGTTTTAAGAGTTTCTTGCATTCTTAAATGCACAAAAGCAAGCATTACATTTGATACCATACTTACTTCATCAATGATAAGAAGTTTAATTTTCTTTAGGACTCTTGAAACTTCACAACAAGCTTTTCCAGATAGCTTGTGGTATTGTAATTTGTTATCATGCTCCACTGGCAGCATCAATAAGCGATGTAAAGTAATCCCTTTAATGTTGTGTGCTGCCAACCCAGTTGGAGTAGTAACAACACAAGAGAGCGATGACTCCGTTGTTTTCTGCAAATATGTTGCAATCGCTTTAATCAGGAAACTTTTCCCAGTGCTTGCTTCTCCACTCACATACAGTGGTAGAGGTACAAATGATGTACATGAGCACTCTTTTTTCTCATAAGATAAACCATGCTCATATATTTGTCTCTGCTCAACGTTTAGTTCTTTTTCCAAATCTTCTAAGTCAACTCCATCCTCCTGAGCTTGTTCCATGGCTCTTTCAACTTCATCCATGGCAGTGGCAGCTTCATTTTGCATCATTGGTCCTCCTAGTGGATCCTGACTCAATGAAGCAGAACTCTGACTATCTTGAGAACTGTCTCTAGCAATCTCTGCTGCAATTGTAGCTTCTTGCTGTATTTCCTCGTTCAACATTTGCAGATAATTTGAAAAAACAGGACATTCTATCGTATCCTTGGTTGCATTGAACGAATCTTCATAAGTAAGAAAATCTCCAAGTAGCTCCTCTTCTCTACGCCAAGGCTTAAAGAGTTGCAAAAGAGCTAAGTAATAAAATTCCCTTTTGTCTGGAGAATCACAACTCAATTTTCGATGATTAATCAAATGGCCTTTTTTTTGTTTTACTAGACAGCCTTCACATCCAATTACAGCATATACACCTTTATTGATGTCTTCTGTGACGTTCTTTTTAAAAATGTAGGTTTGCAGAACTTCATAGAGACAAGCGTTCTCAAGGTGAGTACTTCTATTTGGATAGTATGTATCCAACATGTTTGTCTTCAAAATATCTGTACTGTCTGGTTCTTTCTCCGCCAAATACTCTATTTCTTGTACAGATTTCAAAACTGGGTTTAGTGTTGCAGCAAGACCTAGACTCACCCAAATGATGGTTCTAGATTTGGCATATAGACTTGCTGATGATAACCGATCAGAACATTCATACGCTCCAATTTCTCGATGCGACAACATCTTTAGACTGTAACTGTATAATTTCTTGCTTAGACTCTTTTCATGTGAAATTTCCTCCCACATTTCCTTCAGTTCCGTTTTTTCTGATTTTGTGATGTAAGACGTCACATATCGAGCCACAGCAATAGAGTTGTCAGACACATATTGAATATCCATGTTAGCATTCCACATGGACAAAATGACTGGGTTGTAGTCATTTATAAATTTGGATTCCTCATTTCTTCTTAGGTTGTATGTATTTTTGGGTGATTTCCTTGTCACAGTATGTCGCAGAGAAGACATAAAATTGTTCACTCTTCCTTTCAATGTTACTGGACGTGGAAATGCAAAACGACATTTCGTATATAATTTGTCCTTGGATTTGTATTTTTGACGACAGTATTTCCCACAACGATGACTTTGAAAGCGTACAACTTGGTGTCTTAAATTGTTTTCTTCTGTACTTTTCGGAACAGCACATGTAGAATACTGCTCAATGAAACTCCTTACTTTCTCATCTGAATCTGTTCCAAATTTAGGTGCATCTTTAATCCATAGCAGCATATGTATATGAGGAGCACCTCTTGCTTGATACTCCTTTCTCCAAAAGAAATCCAACACCTCGCCAAGCGGAGGATTTTTTATGTTTGTAATAAAAGACATCATAGCTTCAAACCTATGATTGAAATACCAGCATACATTAACTCGATCCAAAGAGCACAGTACTCCAGGTGTCTTCTATTCAATATTTTGAATGTTTTTATTTGCCTCTCGTAAAAATTCAAGTAAGTCTTCCCAAGCATACTCAGCACAGCTAAAAGTGAGGAACCATGTAGGAGTTCCTAAGTTTTATAGCATACATTTCGATTCCCCATGATGATGGTACCAATACTTGTTAATACCACGCTGACATGCCATGAGAATAATTAGCTGAGATTCCAAAACACTGTCATGCAGTTGACTTTATCCATAAAATCCCTTGCCAAAACATTTTGTAGATGTGCTCCACTTTCAGTATATGGTTTACTGCATAGGAAAGTCCAGACAAGTCACTCTCAAACAGTAGATGGAACAAATATGGAATGCATTGACGAAACCTTGGATCTTCTGCATATAATCTTGAAGTCCGGTATTCAGATGCAGGAATTTGAACAGGTCGGTCGTCACACCGTCCACCTTCACCGGTTGGAAATAACTGTGGAAAACAACGAGCTTCTAAACTTTCTTCCCATACACTAATGGGACTTCCTTCGACTTTTTTCATCTGAAACAAGTCAATAGCATTCCCCATTACTTCTTTGGAATGCAATGGATGAACACTATAATGTTCGTAAATTTCTTCACTTATAGAGACATCAACTTTTTCTATTTGTCCAGCAGAGACATCAGTGTCGTCTTGTACAGTTGTTTCCTCATCTCCCACATACACATTTTTATAGTACTGATTATTTTTTACCAGATACAACGTTGCCTTTTTGACTTTCCTAACATCCACTAATTCTTGCCAGATTTTCTTACTTTTTGTCGGAACACCATTAACTAGAATAACCAGAGGTTCCTCTTCTACTTTTTCAACACCAATTGTATCAATATTTTTCTTAAAATCTAGAGGCAAATAAACAACTCTCCCCTTTCATCCTCTCTGTAAATCTGAAGGAGGCAATTTTCCTGTCTTAGGCTCCATGCGAACAATAGCCTGAAAAGGATGCACACATTGAATCAGAATAGACTCATAGGTATTTAAATCCATCAATTCAGAAGGAATGTCTACCAACTCCATATTATTATGAACAGCTCTAGCAGGCATTCTGTTTTCATTTAATTTATTATAGCAATATGTACAAATACGTTGATCAGAGCCCAAACCAAAACAATTTTCAACCAACAAATAAGTTTCAAAATCCTTCCACTCATTATTATTTATCTTTTCGCTTTTTACATGTAAATCAACTAATCTAGTCTGATGCTTATAATGAGTTCGTCGACAACAAACACAAGAACAATTAAGCCTTTACTTGAATTGACCTTAAACTTTATAATTTCATTTTCAAATGTTTCTGTACTTAAAATCTCTACATTCTCTTCTACATTACCTTCTATTACTGTATCAATTTCTGCACTGACCTCTTTTTCACCAAAGTAACAAAACTCAATTTCATCACAAATGTTTTTGACATCTAATTCAGTTCCATGCAAAAGAGCACTGTTTAACTGTTTTAGTTTAAGTGCTGGACTTTTTGCATAGTACAATCTTTTCACTAATTTCCTCACTTTATTATGATGCACTGCTAACATCCTAAAATGGTGAAAAACACTCTGACATACTTTTCTTGAAAGACAAGCCAGTGAATGCCCTTGCAAACCTGTTTCTTCTCTCACTCTACAAGGATCTAACTCTTGTAAAATTTTCATTTTTTGTTTCACACTTTTCTTAGTATATGTCCGTAAGAAATTGCGAAACAAATCAATTGATTCCTGTTGGACACTACAAATACTACTACAATTCCATGTATATAATGGAGCCTTAGGACATCTCCCTAAAACTTCATCATCTAACACCTCTTCTGTATTTCTAGGCACAATCTCTTCTTTTTCAACCGGACAACCGTCCTTCACCTCATATGCTCGACCACTGGTGTCAACTGCATGCACCAAATCATTATCTTGAAAGTAACTTTCTTTATAAAAAAATGGCTCAGAACTTGAACTATGCTTCCATTCTCCAGAAAAAACATCACTGAAATTAGTTCGATTAATTACTCTCCTCCACTTACATTTTGATTTGAACACATTGATTATCTTATCAAGTGTACGAATTCTATTCATTACTAAACAAAACAATTTATTTTTCACTTTAAATGCTTCATCCACGATCTTAACTATGTATTTTTTTTCTTGTAAAAAGCAGTCTTTTTTTATACCTTTTTACATTTTTTAATACATTTGTTACTATTCTGTTGTAAAACATTCGTCTACGCATTTCAGAAAATTGCTTGCTTCTTCGTTTTGTATGCAAAATATCATCTCCTTGTACAGATCTAACATTTTTAGAAGGACATCCTGTTTTCTTTGAAATTACAGGTATTTCATTGTTCTTTCTAAAAAAAAAAAAATTCTTGGCATTTCAATAACTTCCTGAGAAAATTTTTAGTTTGCTTACCAGGAGCATTTTTCTTTTTCTCTGAAGATGTTATTTTGGTAGGTTGTTGATTTACTTTTTCCTTAGTCCTAAATTTTCTTTTATGATTTTTTTCTCTTCTTTCTTTAGAAGGCATCTTTTAGTTTGTTTGTATAGATGATTATAATCTGTAGTAAAGAAAAAATAACATATTATAGACCACTACAAACATATTACACATCAATTACAATAAGTACATATTATAAACACCAGTATACAACAAAAGGCTCATTTACATTACATGTGTTTTCCTTTCTGTCAAAAACGATTAACTAATTAATTTTTATGTCTTGTTTATATATAGGTGGTCTGTTTTTGGTCTGTACATACTTTGAAATAATATGAGCAGAGACACACATACTGCTTGCAGAGAAAGAGATGGTAGATTACATGTAATATGGTGGACATGTGCCTAACATAACACCAAATCTATTGCATTTTCAATGCTTGTTTACTTTGGCTCCATCAAGAAGGCATTCAGATGTGTCACACATTTGCCATAAAATCTAAATGTTAGCACTCTAGTTGCTCATTATATCAAGCTTAAGTCACAGTGTGATCTTAGGCACATTAATAGGATTTTAAATATAATGTACCATGTGTGTCTCTGCCAACACTATGTGTGACTCTGTCTAAGATTACAATGATGGGTGAATCAAGCTTCACTTACAGTGTGATCTTAGGCAGATTAGTAGGATTTTAGAAATAATTTACCATGTCTGTCTCTGCCAACAGTATGTTTGACACCGAGGGCGAGATCTATTGCATTTTCAATGCTTGTTTACTTTGGTTCAATCAAGAAGGCATTCAGATATGTCACACATTTGCCATAAATTCTGAATGTTAGCATTCTAGTTGGTCATTATATCAAGCTTCACTCACAGTGTGATCTTAGGCAGATTAATAGGATTTCAGAAATATGTGTGACACATCTGAATGCCTTCTTGATGCAATGTTTCACATGGGTGCAAGCAGAAAATGCATGCAGAATAATAAAATTGGCACCCAGACAAGAATATGAAATGCAGTGAGAGATGTTTAAAGGTTTTTTTAATGGCATAAATTGAGATAGAATATACAAAAAAAGAGAGTCATATTTACAAGCTGCGTGCGCAATCTTTGACATCAATGCTGGTCCAGAGATAGTGTAATGGTTTCATTGGCATATTTACAAGCCGCGTGCACAATGTTTAACAATAATCTAGGTCCAGAGATAGTGTAATGCTTTCATTGGCATATTTACAAGCCACATGCACAATGTTTGACATTAATGCTGGTCCAGAGATAATGTAATGGTTTCATTGGCATATTTACAAGCCGTGTGCGCAATATTAGATATAATGTACCATGTCTGTCTCTGCCAACAGTATGTGTGACTCTGCCTAAGATCACAGTGATGGGTGAATCAAGCTTCACTCACAGTGTGATCTTAGGCACATGATCAGAATATTAGATATAATGTACCATGTGTGTCTCTGCCAACAGTATGTGTAACTCTGCCTAAGATTACAATGATGGGTGAATCAAGCTTCACCTACAGTGTGATCTAATGCAGATTAATAGGATTTTAGATATAATGTACCATGTCTGTCTCTGCCAACAATATGTGTGACACCGAGGGTGAGATCTATTGCATTTTCAATGCTTGTTTACTTTAGTTGCATCAAGAAGGCATTCAGATGTGTCACACATTTGCCATAAATTCTGAATGTTAGCACTCTAGTTGCTCATTATATCAAGCTGCACTCACAGTGTGATCTTAGGCAGATTAATAAGATTTTAGATATAATGTACCATGTCTGTCCCTGCCGACAGTATGTGTGACTCTGCCTCAGACCACAGTGATGGGTGAATCAAGCTTCAGTCACAGTGTGATCTTAGGCACATGATCAGAATGTTAGATGTAATGTACCATGTGTGTCTCTGCCAACAGTATGTGTGACTCTGCCTAAGATTACAATGATGGGTAAATCAAGCTTCACTTACAGTGTGATCTTAGGCAGATTAATAGGATTTTAGACATGTCTGTCTCTGCCAACAGTATGTGTGACCCCTAGGTTGAGATCTATTGCCTTTTTTTTAAATTTATAAATTTGCCATTAAAAGAAACCTTTAAACATATCTCTGGACCACCATTACAAGCTGCGTGCGCAATCTTTGACATAGCTGTGTGTTTATAAGCTAGACTTCTTTAAAATTGCGCAAGAGTCCTGTAAATATGCCCCTCTTTATCTTATATTCCATCTCAATTGATATCATTACTGAAATACTTTATGCATCTCCCACACCATTTCATATGGTTTTCTATCTGCTATTCCTATCCCTCTCCATACATTCACTGCTTCCACCCATACTAAAGGTTGCACAAGGCGCTTCAAAAAAAGGAGCATATTTAGAAGTCCAATGAAACCATTACACAATTTCTAAACCAGCATTGAATCCAAGCATAAAAAACAATTTATAAAGAAGTCTACCTTCTCAACACACAGCTAACATTATGGAAAAAGGTAAACATATAATTCCTTAATTCAAACAGACACTCACTGTGATACTTGTCAAAAATCTTTAAGCTCTCTATCTTTTTTAAAAGAATCATTACTCACCTTTAAAAATGCTTTGAAAGATCTAAAACAGTGTCAGTCACACTCAACAGATTTTCTTAACCAGAATCTCTGAACAATGCTTCCTTCACTGGAGCCTTTCAATAATGGCACAGAATCTTACTCATTTCAGACCCATATTCTTGTACATAGCCAATAAAAATTGTTCCCACACAAATTCAAAACCAAACTGCACATTTTAATTGGTTGTACATTTCAAAACTTTGAAACTCACATAACATTCACCCATCCCCCCAGTGCCCATTTACCCTGTAACCATGGCAACTCCCTCTTAAACCAGCACACAGTTCACAAGTTCATCATACTATGTTGCAAAACAATCCTTCAAGGCTGTATGACCTCTCAATCTACTAGCTAATGAAATGCAATGATTCTTTAAATTACTTTTTCTCAACCATTGAAATGACTTCTTACAAAAAAAAGCATGCACCCTAATTTACAGTGGAGATTTTTAACAAAGCTCCAATCAATTATGGTTATTCAACTGCACTGATTCACAGCCACTTTTTTTCATAATCAAACTGCCATTTCATTTCCACAACTCATCTAACTAGAAGCACATCTACCTTCAAAATGGCAAAAGTCTGGTTTGTGGGTCATAGCTATGTCCACTGGAGTCAAAAATACGCAGCTAACAGAGGTATTTACAATCTTGATTTACCAAATGTGGACATTGTATGGATTGGACAGAGAGGATTGAGGAGTCACCAATTGATACCATTGGTAAAATCCTTTATGCATTTACCACACCCTGCCCTTATAATTGTGCACTGTGGTGGAAATGACTTAGGCACTTTGACTGGGGTAGGTCTGGAAATGCTTTTAAAGGACATCTTTGGGCATTTGATGTCACTTTTTTCCAAAACTGCCTTGATATTTTCTAATATATGCCAAAGGCAAAAATGGAACTGCTCCAACCAATTTTGGCCACAGATTGAGAAAGCAAGGAAACATGTAAATAAATCTGTTTCTGCTTTCCTCCGAGACTGTGGTATGGGTTCCATTTACCACAACAACTTGCGTTACAACATGCAAGACATCTATAGGAGAGATGGTGTGCATTTTACAAATGAGGGGAATAGAATTTTCCTCTTAAATATAAGACTCTGCATTAGTACCTACTTGTAGGTACAAGAAACACCCACTTAACACAACAGCTCTTTTCAGAGCTAACTTACCTCTAAACACTCTACATTATTTTTTTTACTCTATTTTTTTTACACTGTTTTTCCCTGTGGTGCGCTCAGGGTGCGCGTACCGGAAAGCGTACCCAGGAGCGCAGCCAGCGCTTACCCAGTGAAAATTTAAAAAAAAAAGAAAAGTTTTTTTGCCCTTCAGGGTCCTTCTAGGCCCCCCTCAGAAAACCTAGGGGGTCAGGGGGTGTCTACTCTGCCCCCTTTTAACCACTTGGATGCTATGGCATGTTCATGGGGTCAATGTAAATTCCATTGAAATCAATGGAAACTCCATGACGAGTTACCCTTGTCATTAGCATCCCAGTGGTTAAATATTTCCCCCTTTATTTTTCACCTCTTGTGTCTCAATTCTACCGAGACATAAGATGGCGGACTCTCCGTACTGTTTAGAATGTTGACAGACACCCGACAGCCAATCAGCTTTCCACTCGCACACTCCCGTAGCGCGCCGGGTGCGCTCCCCGGTAGGCGCACCTGTGAGCGCTCGGAGCGCGCCTATAGATATATATGTGTTTTTGAAGTTATTTTTAAAAAAAACACTGGAGAAATTTCCACCAAATATAGCAAAGGCACATCTGCGTACCAGTCCCTACAATTTTGCCAAGTTTGGCGTAATTCTGTTCAGCGGTTCGGGCTGTAGACTTGTCAGACCGTCCTATGGAAATTAACACGGGGAAAACACGTTTTGGGACCCCCCTTTTTTCTCAGCCCCCACTTCACGAATCCCCCCGAAACTTTTTGGGAAGGAGCGGAGCGGAGCTGGCCAAAATTTTGGAAAATTACACACAAATTCCTCAAACGGCTCCAGAGTTATTCCCAATAGAATGTTGCGGATTTCCTATGGTAGCCAATCCTAACTATAACTACCTACTGGCGACTGCCAGTAGGTAATATATATATATATATATATATATATATATATATATATATATATATATATATATATATATATATATATATATATATATATATATATATATATATATATCAGTGAATTTCAAAGGTTTTTTGAATGCTAATTCCTAACTATAACATGTCTGAAACCTATGTTTTTTTTTGTGAATTTTAAAGGTTTTGTAAATGACAATTTTTACATGTATTAATTTTTATTTTTATTTTTTTATACTGATTTTTTACATTTTTTAAACAATTTATTTTTAGATATATTTTTTTATTACATTATACATTACATTACAAAATATACTTTCGCAGAATGAATTACTTTAGTTTAAATACTTTGCAAATAGGCAATAGTCTTTGAAGTACAGTAGTTACAGTTGTGGTAATGCGCAACACAATTTCAGACACAATGCAACATAGAGGTCAATGTGAATTTCTAGTTAAATATAATTAGTTACTTTTTGGATTACTTTTCTAACCACAGGACTGGATCCCAAATGCAGTCCTGGGACATCTCCTGTAAACAGTTGAGTAAAATTGTTTTGGTTACAGTAAAGATTTTTAAGGAATATTATTGTATTTGAAAAGTTGACACATAGAAACTTTTTTACATAGAATCATCAATGTTATCCTATGGGAGGAAATTCACTCAGCAGGTAAGTAGTGTTAACGTTACGTTTTCTTACTCAGTGGTGGCTCCTGGATCCAGCACGGGTGCATCTCCTGTAAACAGTTGAAACAATGCGTTTAAGTCAAACAATTGATTTTTAAAGAATATTTTTACTTTGTGAAAATAGACACTCTTCTCTGGTGAAAACCAGGCAATAGATTCCTATGGAAGGAAATACAAGTTACTGGTAAGTACGGTTAGAATTACTTTTCAGGATCAGTACTGGGCTCAAAGAAGCAGCACTGAGGTCACTCCTGATAACAGGTGAGTAAATAGGAATTCGTACTTATGCTGATTTTATAGGAATTTTTATAAAGTTCAGAAACTCCACACTTAGAAGAATGTCCAAGTGAAACCAGTCAATGTTAGCCTATGGAAGGAAATTCAAGTTACTGGTAAGTATTGTTAGAATTACTTTTCAGGATCAGTACTGGCCTCAAAGATGCTGCCCCAGGGTCTCTCCTGATAACAGGTGAGTAAATCGGAATTCGGAGTTTGGCTGATTTTAGGTGAATATTTTAAAGTTCCAAAACTTCACACTTAAAAAAATTTCCAAGTGAAACCACTCAATGTTACCCAATGGAAGGAAATTCACTTAGCAGGTAAGTAGTGTTATTGTTACTTTTTCTTACTCAGTGGTGGATCCTGGATCCAGAGCTGGTGCATCTCCTGTAAACAGTTGAAAGAATGTGTATAAGTCATACAGGCGATTTTTAAGGTATGTTTTAAATTTTTCAAAATAGACATTTAGAAACTTTTCTGGGGAAAACCAGACAATGGATTCCTATGGAAGGAAATACAAGTTACTGGTAAGTATGGTTAGAATTACTTTTCAGGGTCAGTGCTGGGCAAAAAAAAGCAGCACTGAGGTCACTCCTGATAACAGGTGAGTAAATCGGAATTCATAGTTCGACTGATTTTAGAAGAATATTTGTACGTTTCAAAAATCAACACTTAGAAACTTTTCTGCTGAAAACCAACCAATGGATTCATATGGAAGGAAATACAAGTTCCTGTAAGTAAGCTTAGAATTACTTTTCAGGGTCAGTGCTAGGCTAAAAGATGCCGCACTGGGTTCTCTCCTGATAACAGGTGAGTAAATCGGAATTCGTAGTTCGGCTGATTTGAGTGGAATATTTGTACAATGGTAAAGGAAGGGGGCGGGGCCTTAGGTGACATGTGTGCAAACACGCCCTGTGGCGCGTTTTAAGTTGCGTAATTAAGTGCCCTTGAATCCTGAGGTCCCCTGGGTGCCAACTAGGCCACCAGGTACCTCTAATATGCGCCAGGGCGCTGTATTGCAGAGAGGTGTTCAGAGGCCATGCCCCTTTTTACAACACTCTGCAACACAGCTCCGTGGCGCTTACTAGAGGTACCTGGTGGGCTAGTTGGCCCCCAGGGACATTCAGTATTGACCAGGAATTAATTCCCCAACTTAAACCATGCCACAGGGCGTGTTTGCACATATGTGAACTCAGTCCCCGCCCCCTCCCTTCACCACGGTACAAACGCGCCTCGTGGCACATTTTAAGTTGGGGGATTAAGTCCCCTTGAATACTGAGGGCCCCTCGCGTGCAACTAGCCCACCAGCTACCTCCAGTAAGCTCCACAGAGCTGCGTTGCAGAGAGGTGTAAAAAGGGACGTGGCCTCAGAACACCTCTCTGCAATGGAGCTCCCAGAGGCATACTGGAGGTACCTGGTGGCCTAGCTGGCCCCCAGGGACTGCCAGTATTCCAGGGAAATTTATTCCCCCTCTGCAAACGCACCAGGGGCGCATTTGCAGAGTGGTGCAATGAGAGGGCTTGGCCTCCAGCTGCGATCCTGGTTTCTTTTTTTAAGTGGGGGGCTGTGTAGCCCCCTTCTTTTTCTATTTGTTGTTGCCCTGGGTCCCCATCCCCTGCCCCCAATTTTTAATTTATAAAAAAAAATCAGGAAGGGGCCGCGTGGCCCCTCTCCCAAGGCCATAATTAGCCCCGGGGACCCCATCCCTCGGGGCATGGCCCTTTTTTAATAATTATTTTGGAGGGGGGCTTCCTTGCCCCCCTCCTATGGCCAGTTGAAGCCCCGGGGACCCCATCCCCCGGGGCTGTTTATTTATTTTGTATCTTTTTTTGGGGAGGGGGGCCGTCTGGCCCCCCTCCTGGGCCACTTGTAGCCCCCGGGACCCCATCCCCTGTGGCTGGCCCACTCCGTTGGGGACCGTGGGCGGGTCCCCAATCCCCCCACGGTCCTGCTGGCTCCCCGCCTCCTGCAGAAGCTGGCATTGCTTTTCCATATGGGGAGCAGCTAATATGCTGCTCCCCATATGGAAAAGCAATCTGCTTTCCTATTTGGAAGAGAGAGCAGATTTCCTGCTCTCTCTTCCAAATAGGAAAGCAGTTTGCAATGGCAGGGTGGGAGCCGCGAGGCTCCCGTCCTGCCATTGCAAACAGCAGTGTCCCAGGGGTGGGCACCCCAGGACACTGCAGGAGCCGGCCCTGGGAGGTGGTGCTCCCCAGGGCCCTCGAGAGCTCCAGGAGGGGAGCCACTTGGCCCCCCTCCCATCATATGAGAAGCCCCGAGGGGTTGTGATCCCTGGGGCTTGGGTGTCCATAACGGACCCCCAAATTAATAAAAATGTAGTGCCCCGGGGAGGTGGAGGTCCCCGGGGCATGTGGGGGAGGCTCAGGCCCTCCCCACACAGGTTTTTTTATTTAAAAAAAGTCCCAGGGGTGGCGGTCCCCAAGGCTGCGGGGGGGCCCCATTAGCCCCCGCATACAGTAAATTAGAGCCCCTGTGGGGTGGCAGTCCCTGGGGCTGGGGGGGCCTGAGAGCCCCCCATTTCAAAAAAGCCCCAGGGGTGGTGGTCCCCAGGGCTGCATGGGGCCCCCTTCATACATTGAATTAGAGCCCTGGGGTGGCGGTCCCTGGGGCTGGGGTCCTCGGAGCCCCTCAGCTAAAGTTTTAAAGCCCCAGGGGGTGGCAGTCCCTGGGGCTGGGGGGCCTGAGAGCCCCCCTACCCATTTTGTACAAACCCCGTGGTTGGTGGTACTTGGGGCTGAGGGGGGCCCCGTGAGCCCCCCACATACATTAACTGAGAGCCCCGGGGGGTGGCTGTCCCCGGGGCAGTGTGGGGGGGTTTGGGACCCCCCGCACATTTTTTTTATTAATGCCCCCAGGATTTATTACCGTATTTACCGCGGGAGACCGCGTTTCTCTTTCTTTTTCTATGGCTAGGATGCGCGGATCCTACGTGCATCCCGTGATTTAAAAAATAAAAAACAATTTTGGGCCCTGGGGGTCCTTGTGGGACCCCCTGAGTAGACCTAGGGGGTCAGGGTGTGTCTACACTACCCCCTTTTTGCGTTTTGCGCCTTTCTTGTATTATTTCTTGTGCCTCGATTCTACCAAAACACAAGATGACTGCCAACACTTCCTGGTTTGGAGTGTTGACAGACAGTTGACAGCCAATTAGCATGCAGCTCTTGCTCGTAAAGCTACGCCCACGATCCTCGGAGGATACTCGTACCCTACTTCATCCATAGATATACTTTAGATTTTCTGAGGAACTACTGCACGGATTTACACCATTTAACAAAAAATGTGATCTTTGAACCAAACTCTACCTTTTTGCCAAATTTGGTGTAATTGCGATCAGCAGTTCGGGCTGTAGCCGCGACTAAAGGTCCCTATAGAAAATTGCAAGAGGGAAAACACATTTTGGCCCCCCTTTTTATCTCGGCCCCCGCTTGACAAATCACCCCAAAACATCTAGGATAAGAGCGGAGTGCATCATCTTCTTGGACAATTTCACGAAGATTCGTCGACCGGCGCCAAAGTTATTCCAAATAGAATGTTGCGGATTTCCTATGGAAACTAGATCCTAACTATATATATATATTACCTACTGGCGATAGCCAGTAGGTATATATAGTTAGGATTTTTTTCCTATGGGATTTTTGAAAATTCTATGTCGAATAACTTTGGCGTTTGAGGACAGAATTGGCTGAAATTTTCAGGAAAATGGAACATTTTGTTTCTGAGCAGCCCCTGAAAATTTGGGGGAGTTTCATCAAGGGGGGGCCGAGAAAAAAGGGGGGTCCCAAAACGTGTTTTTCCCATGCAATTTTCCATAGGGCGGTTGACCTCACTTTTAGCCTGAACGGCTGAATGGATTTACACCAAACTTGGCAAAATTGTAGGGACTGGTAGCCCGATGTGCCTTTGCTATGTCTCAAGATATAGGCTCCAGTGGTTTTTACGAAAATTAACTTTGAAAAATATATATTGGGCTACATTGGGCTATATATATGTTGGAGCCCAAATGTAGCCCAATGTAGCCCAATGTAGCCCAATGTAGCCCAAAGATGGCCACCAGAGACAAAAAAAAACCAAATGTAGCCCAAATATCAGCCAGATGTAGCCCAACTATAGCCCAATGACAGAATGTCCCAGAGTGTTCTAAAGAACAACTAGAGTGCTAACAGTCCTACTTATTACAAAGGTATGGCACACCTGAAGCCATCTTGATTGGAATAAAGTGGTAACTCTTAAAACATTTAATTTAAAAAGGAACAAAATGAGGGGGTTCATTTTGCCATAGAAAGTATGATTAGCGAATATATGACGAAATCCCGCTTACCATCAGTCCGCAAAAAAAATCCCGCATGTACTATTAAGCCACAAATTAAAATAACGAAAACCTTTAGAACGAATATGCCTTTAGCATACACTAAACAACTAAACTACCCTAAACCCTAAAACACTACCCCCAGCATGACCCTACACTACACAAACAGTACAACACTACCCTAAACCCTAAAACACTACCCCCAGCATAACCCTACACTACACAAACACTACAACACTACCCTAAACCCTAAAACACTACCCCCAGCATGACCCTACACTACGCAAACACTACAACACTACCCAAAACCCTAAAACACTACACCCCAGCATGACCCTACACTACGCAAACACTACAACACTACCCTAAACCCTAAAACACTACCCCCAGCATGACCCTACACTAAACAAACACTACAACACAACCCTAAACCCTAAAACACTGCCCCCAGCATGACCCTACACTACGCAAACACTACAACACAACCCTAAACCCTAAAACACTACCCCCAGCATGACCCTACACTACGCAAACACTACAACACTACCCTAAACCCTAAAACACTACCCCCAGCATGACCCTACACTACGCAAACACTACAACACTACCCAAAACCCTTAAACACTACACCCCAGCATGACCCTACACTACCCAAACACTACAACACTACCCTAAACCCTAAAACACTACCCCCAGCATGACCCTACACTACGCAAACACTACAACACTACCCAAAACCCTAAAACACTACACCCCAGCATGACCCTACACTACGCAAACACTACAACACTACCCTAAACCCTAAAACACTACCCCCAGCATGACCCTACACTACGCAAACACTACAACACTACCCTAAACCCTAAAACACTACCCCCAGCATGACCCTACACTACGCAAACACTACAACACTACCCTAAACCCTAAAACACTACCCCCAGCATGACCCTACACTACGCAAACACTACAACACTACCCTAAACCCTAAAACACTACCCCCAGCATGACCCTACACTACGCAAACACTACAACACTACCCAAAACCCTAAAACACTACCCCCAGCATGACCCTACACTACGCAAACACTACAACACTACCCAAAACCCTAAAACACTACCCCCAGCATGACCCTACACTACGCAAACACTACAACACTACCCAAAACCCTAAAACACTACCCCCCAGCATGACCTTACACTACGCAAACACTACAACACTACCCAAAACCCTAAAACACTACCCCCAGCATGACCCTACACTACGCAAACACTACAACACTACCCAAAACCCTAAAACACTACCCCCAGCATGACCCTACACTACGCAAACACTACAACACTACCCAAAACCCTAAAACACTACACCCCAGCATGACCCTACACTACGCAAACACTACAACACTACCCAAAACCCTAAAACACTACACCCCAGCATGACCCTACACTACGCAAACACTACAACACTACCCAAAACCCTAAAACACTACCCCCAGCATGACCCTACACTACGCAAACACTACAACACTACTCAAAACCCTAAAACACTACCCCCAGCATGACCCTACACTACGCAAACACTACAACACTACCCTAAACCCTAAAATACTACACCCCAGCATGACCCTACACTACGCAAACACTACAACACTACCCAAAACCCTAAAACACTACCCCCAGCATGACCCTACACTACGCAAACACTACAACACTATCCTAAACCCTAAAACACTACACCCAGCATGACCCTACACTACGCAAACACTACAACACTACCCTAAACCCTAAAACACTAGCCCCAGCATGACCCTACACTACGCAAACACTACAACACAACCCTAAACCCTAAAACACTACCCCCAGCATGACCCTACACTACGCAAACACTACAACACTACCCTAAACCCTAAAACACTACCCCCAGCATGACCCTACACTACGCAAACACTACAACACAACCCTAAACCCTAAAACACTACCCCCAGCATGACCCTACACTAAACAACCACCACAACTCTACACTACACTAACACAACACTACACTACACAACACTACACTACACTACACAATCACTAACCCACGAAAAAATTAACACAAACCCACTTACCTCTCTCGTCATCGTGGTTTTCACAACGCAAATGCATTTACCATACATGCCTTTAAAACGTAATTCTTTGTAAAGGCATGCGCGATAAATGCACATGCGTTTTGAAAAAATGTGGGATAATGGTATGCGAGGTCAATGACCTTGCGGGATAATGGTATGCGGACTGAAAGTCTGCGGGATAAAAAATGCGGGAAAATGGCTGCAAACCATGATTAGCAGCAGACTTCCCTGGTGAGCACTAGCTTTACTACAGTGATCTAATGAGCAACTAGAGTGCTAACATTCAGAATTCATGGCAAATGTGTGACACCTCTGAATGCCTTCTTGATAGAACCAAAGTAAACAAGCATTGAAAATGCAATAGAACTTGCCCTCGTTTAAGTCAAAGCCATTCTGTTTGTAATGAGGTGGCTTTTTAGCTTTGCTTTTATTAGTGTTTTTAAAACTTTCATGTAAATAACATGCATATGTATGCATATATGTATATGTATGCATGCATTTATATTTATATAGATATGCAGATTATATATGTTTATATATGTATATTACCTACTGGCGATAGCCAGTGGGTATATATAGTTAGGATTTTTTCTCTATGGGATTTCTGAAAATTCTATGTCTAATAACTTTGGCGTTTGTAGACGGAATTGGCTGAAATTTTCAGGAAAATGGCACATTTTGTTTCTGAGCAGCCCCTGAAAATTTGGGGGGGGTTTGTCAAGGGGGGGGCCGAGAAAAAAGGGGGGTCCCAAAACACGTTTTTCCCATTCATTTTTCCATAGGGCGGTTGGACTCACTTTTAGCTCGAACAGCTGAATAGATTTACATGAAACTTGGCAAAATTGTAGATATGGTTTGCCCGACGTGCCTTTGCTATGTCTCAATATATGTGCTCCAGTGGATTTTGAGAAATTAACGTTTAAAAAAATATATATATCTGTGACAGCGCTCCGGTTAGCGCCCCGGTTCGCGTACCTGACGCGTAACGGAACTTCGCGAAGCGAAGCTGATTGGCTCTCCGGTGTCTGTCAACATTCTAAACAGTCCGGAGCGGCCGCCATCTTGTCTCTCGGTACGATTGAGAGACAAGATGTGGTGAAAAACGAAGGGGGAAATGAAGGAAAGGGGGCAAGGTAGACCACTCCTGACCCCCTAGGATTGATGAGGGGGATATTAAAGTGCCCCGCGGAGCAAAAAATAAAAAAAATATTTTTTTTGCGATTTTACGCCATAGAGGCGCGTCCCGGTACGCGAACCGGGCAGCTCACCGGGCAGCTCACCGGGCAGCTCACCGGGCAGCTAACCGGGCAGCTAACCGGCAGCGTAGCTGTCAACATTGTAAACAGTCCGGAGCGGCCGCCATCTTGTCTCTCGGTAGGTACGAGAGACAAGATGTGGTGAAAAAAGGAGGGGGAAATGAAGGAAAGGGGGCAAGGTAAACCCCTCCTGACCCCCTAGGATTGATGAGGGGGATATTAAAGTCCCCCGCGATTTTTCGCAGTAGAGGCGCTTCCCGGTACGCGAACCGGGCAGCTAACCGGCAGCGTAACGGGAGTCCGCCATCTTGTGTTTTTGGAGCGTCCGATTCGCGTACCGGGTAGCGTCCCGGTAAGCGTAACAAGGGGAAAACCAAGAGAAACAGTAAAAAAAAAATTACGGGAATAGATTTCCAGCAAACTTGGCAAAATTGTAGGGACTGTTTGTTTGATGTGCCTTTGCAAGGCCTCAAGATATGTGCACGTGTGGATTTTGTCTAATTAAGGTTAAAAAAAATATATATATCTGTAAGCGTGCTCCGGCACGCTTACGTTACGGGTTTTGTTTGCGCTGCAGAGCCGATACGTCACGGTTATGCGACGCGTCATGAGGCGTCTCACGTGGCTACGTGATACGTCACGTAATAAAGAATATATTTTACAGCTATAGATATTAGCTTTTAAAAAACCAATGAAATTCACTGAAAAAACCATAGGTTATAGACCATATATAGTTAGGAATTTGCATTTACAAAACCTTGAAAATTCACTGAAAAAACCATAGGTTAGAGACCATATATAGTTAGCTGGACATTTTATTGACATAAAACCAATGAAATTCCATATATAGTTAGTTGCACTAACTATATATCGCGCACCCGCAATCCACTGCTGATGATGTCACATATTACATCATTCATGACATGGTCAGTGACATCACTGATGACATCACTGATGACATCTCAAATGACATCACTGATGACATCACTGATGACATCTCAAATGACATCACTGATGACATCATGACACACCAATACCAGTTACTACATACGCACTCACTGATTCCTACGTCTACACACACATTCACTCATTCACCCATACAATCACTCATACATACAGTCACTCATTATTACAACACTATCATATGCACTCATACACCTGTGCAGACACTCACACACTGCCACTCATCCATGGAGTTACTCACACACCTAGTCAGTCCTGTAAAGAATCAATCACACTTCCATTTCCTCATCTATACAGTTAAACACAGAACACCATACTTCAGTGACATCACTGATGACATCACTGATGACATCTCAAATGACATCACTGATGACATCTCAAATGACATCACTGATGACATCATGACACACCAATACCAGTTACTACATACGCACTCACTGATTCCTACGTCTACACACACATTCACTCATTCACCCATACAATCACTCATACATACAGTCACTCATTATTACAACACTATCATATGCACTCATACACCTAGTCAGTCCTGTGAAGAATCAATCACACTTCGATTTCCTCATCTATACAGTTAAACACAGAACACCATACTTTTCACACATATACTAACACATACTTACTCTCTTATACAATCACTGATACAAGTACACATTGATATGCACAGAGTCACACACCTCCCAGCCAGCCACACACACACTCAGTCTTCCATACATCCACTCATTCTTCAATATGTAAAACATATTTAAACTTTACAAAAACACACAGACACTAGATGATGTCATCAGTGATGTCATTTGAGATGTCATCAGTGATGTCATCAGTGATGTCATTTGAGATGTCATCAGTGATGTCATCAGTGATGTCACTGACCATGTCATGAATGATGTAATATGTGACATCATCAGCAGTGGATTGCGGGTGCGCGATATATAGTTAGTGCAACTAACTATATATGGAATTTCATTGGTTTTATGTCAATAAAATGTCCAGCTAACTATATATGGTCTCTAACCTATGGTTTTTTCAGTGAATTTTCAAGGTTTTGTAAATGCAAATTCCTAACTATATATGGTCTATAACCTATGGTTTTTTCAGTGAATATAAATATATATATATATATATATTACCTACTGGCGGTCGCCAGTAGGTATATATAGTTAGGATTTTTTCCCTATGGGATTTTTGAAAATTCTATGTCTAATAACTTTGGCGTTTGTGGACGGAATTGGCTGAAATTTTCTGGAAAATGGAACATTTTGTTTCTGAGCAGCCCTTGGAAATTTGGGGGGGTTTCCTCAAGGGGGGGCCGAGAAAAAAGGGGGGTCCCAAAACGTGTTTTTAACATTGAGTTTTCCATAGGGCGGTTGGCCTCACTTTTAGCCCGAACGGCTGAATGGATTTGCATGAAACTTGGCAAAATTGTAGGGACTGGTAGCCCGATGTGCCTTTTCTATGTCTCAATATATGTGCTCCAGTGGATTTTGAGAAATTAACGTTTAAAAAAAGATATATATCTGTAAGCGCGCTCCGGGCAGCGCTCCGGTCCGCGGACCTTAAGCGTACCGGAACTTCGCGTAGCTAAGCTGATTGGCTCTCCGGTGTCTGTCAACATTCTAAACAGTCCGGAGCGGCCGCCATCTTGTCTCTCGGTAGGATTGAGAGACAAGAGGAGGCCAAAACAAAAGCGAAAATGACCATAAGGGGGCATACTAGATCCTCCCTGACCCCTCGCTATCCCGTCTGGGCTCGCCGCTGCGAGTGGCAGGGGTCCTAAGCGGCTTTCATGTTGGATATATATATTACCTACTGGCGGTCGCCAGTAGGTATATATAGTTAGGATTTTTTCCCTATGGGATTTTTGAAAATTCTATGTCTAATAACTTTGGCGTTTGTGGACGGAATTGGCTGAAATTTTCTGGTAAATGGAACATTTTGTTTCTGAGCAGCCCTTGGAAATTTGGGGGGGTTTCGTCAAGGGGGGGCCGAGAAAAAAGGGGGGTCCCAAAACGTGTTTTTAACATTGAGTTTTCCATAGGGCGGTTGGCCTCACTTTTAGCCCGAACGGCTGAATGGATTTGCATGAAACTTGGCAAAATTGTAGGGACTGGTAGCCCGATGTGCCTTTTCTATGTCTCAATATATGTGCTCCAGTGGATTTTGAGAAATTAACGTTTAAAAAAAGATATATATCTGTAAGCGCGCTCCGGGCAGCGCTCCGGTCCGCGGACCTTAAGCGTACCGGAACTTCGCGTAGCTAAGCTGATTGGCTCTCCGGTGTCTGTCAACATTCTAAACAGTCCGGAGCGGCCGCCATCTTGTCTCTCGGTAGGATTGAGAGACAAGAGGAGGCCAAAACAAAAGCGAAAATGACCATAAGGGGGCATACTAGATCCTCCCTGACCCCCTAGGTTTAATGTGGAGGTTTTAAAAGGGCCCCGCGGGGCAAAAAAAAACAAAAAAAAAATTTTGTTTTTTTTTGCGTGGGGAGCGCCCGGTCCGCGAACCGGGAAGCGTTCTGGGCAGCGTACTGCAATGAAAAATGAATGATAGACTTTTCAAATGCTGTACGTTAATTGATTGTTGTTTTTGTTGATTATTTTTTATTTTTTTATTTTTTAAGCATTTTTTTTATTGTGATTGTGTTTCATAATTTATTAAACTTTCTAACATTTCATTGTCAGAAATTTCATAATTATCATGGAATATACATTGTAGTCTCTGAGGGTGTAAAATGTCCTCATTTGCAAGGAGGTTATCTACTGCTTGTACACATTGCAGTAGTTCATTGTCCCAAGTTTCATCGAAAAATTCAATGTCAATTTGATCAATTGTATCAATCAATTCTTGGCTGCTCTCTTGCAGGTCCATTTCAAAAGAAACTTGGTTTTCGCCTTCCATTTTGCCTGAAATTTGGATTAAAAAAATATATATTAGTAGAGATAGGGCAATGTTGGGAATAATTTTAAATAGGCATTTTTTATCAGTGAATTTATCTTTGGGCAGTGTATAGTATCAGAGTGGAAGTAGGAATATAAAAAAGTGTATGTGATTTAACGTAAGTAAATTCATAATTATACAAGAGAAGCCTAACTCCATCCATAACTATAACAGAGAAGTCTCTCTAAATCTATAACTACTACAGAGGGATAGTATATATCTATCAGAAAAAGTTTACCATATTAACTTATAGTGCACAATATACTTCAGTTTTAAAAATAAAAACTTACCTTTAGAAAGAAGTTGAAGGAATTAGTGAAAATACTATTGAAATGTACAGCAAGAAGTAGTAGTCAAAATGGCTGTGTTTTCTTCTCTTCCTTTATATATATTCAGGTATATAACCAATGAAATGTCAGGTAAAAAAAGTAGAAAATGAAAGTAACATTTTCATTGGTTTTCAATTCCAACACTTCAGATGTGTTTTGTGAAGTAATTTACCTCAGGGTATTTAGAGAGGTCTACAGGCTAAATGACTAAATGGAATTCCAATCAAATTTGTGAAAATGGTAGGGATTGGTATGTAGTATGAGCTAATCTATATTTGGTGAAATTGTCTCCAGTGGCTTTTCTGTGAACTACTTTCCCACCTTTTTTGATGGTGCGCTTCCCAGGGAGCGACCCGGTACGCGTACCGTTGAGCGCCCCGGTTCGCGAACCTTAAGCGTTCCGGGAGTCCACCATTTTGTGTTTCGGTCGAATTAAGATACAAGATGGAGGGCAAATAATGTTCAGAATGGGTAGAAGGGGGCACGGTAGAGTTATCTTGACCCCCTAGGTTTTCTGAGGGTGGCTGAGGAGGCTTATATGTGCGAAAAAAAAAACATTTAAAAAAAATAATTCGCGAGGTTAGCTCCCGGTTCGCGTACCGGGTAGCGCCCCAGGGAGCGTACTTTGTTGGAAATTAGTGAAAAATGTTAGAGTAAAATAATAATTGTGAGTGATCAGATGTAGGGTAGCTCTGAGAAGAGCTTTTGGGTTTATGGTACATTTAGGTACTTATAAGTAGGTACCAATGCACATTCTTAAATTCAGAGTGAAAACTCTGTTGCCCTCATCTGAGAAGTGAACTCCATCTCCTCTGTAGATATCTTGCATGTAGTAACGCAAGTTATTGTTGTACAGGGAGCCCATTCCATGGTCTCTCATGTAAGCTGAAACAGATTTGTTTACATGCTTCCTCGACTTCTCAATTTGTGGACAAAATTGGTTTGACCACCTCCATTTCTGTCTTTGGCATATATTTGAATATACCAAGGCAGTCTGAGGAAAAAGTGCCATTAATTGCTCAAAGGTGTCCTTTAAAAGCATTTCCAGACCTACACCAGTCAAAGTGCCCAAGTCATTACCTCCACAGTGCACAATTAACAGGTCAGGTTTGGGCAAATGCATAAAGGTTTTCACCAATGGTATCAATTGGTGACATTTTAATCCTCTGTGGCCAAACCACTTAATTTCCACATCTTGTAAATTGAGGTTAGGTAATTTCCTGTTTTCAACGTACCTTTGAGCCCAGTGAATATAACTATGTCCAACAATCCAGACAGAAAACATGGTGAGAGAAGGTTCTCCTGCAGTCAGATGAAGTGTGGCAATGAAATGGCAGTTGAAAAAATGAGAGTTTAAAATGAAAAAAACTGTGGAGTTTCTGTGTTCATGAAGCAGTAACAGTGATTGGTGGATTTTGATTGCTGAAAACAGAAAGTTAGGGTGCACGGATGTGTTCTTTGAAAGATGTATTTTGAATGGTCAATAAAAAATCATTAAATGAAAGAATGCACTGGATATGCAGGTGCACTGAGAGTTCAGAGTTCAATTGCAACAAAGTTGTGTGAACTTGCAAACACCAGAAGTCTTCCAAGAGGTGGTTGCCATGCAGAAAAGGCAGAAAGGGCAGAGGGGGGAAGGGTTTTCATTTGAAAAAAAGTGAGGGAAGAGTTTTGATTGGGTGACATGAGAGATATGTGTGAAGAATTACAGCATTTCTGTGCTTTTGATAGCTGCAGACTCTGGAGTGCATACCTTTTGCTCTGCTGAAGACAAATTGGTGTGTTTCTGAGACTGTTTTCAAACTCAAAGTATTTGCTAAGGTGAGAAAATATTTCTTTAATTTAGATAGAGAATAGTGTGCTTTTAGGAGAAAATTATGAATTATGTGGCGCAAATTGCTTGTAAATATGCTCCCACATGTGCATGGAAAATTTAGATTTTGAATGTTTGTGTTACATAGCCATGTTAAAAGTGATACAAACATGCTGCAAGGCAATCAAAAAACGCTTTTATGTGTCTTAAGGACATTTTAAGTAATTTTCCCATGTGCAGTGTTTTGAAATTATGATTTGAAAATCGTTTTTGGGGAAAAGGAATTGTTTTTAAATTTATGACAAGGACATAATGGTGTATGCTTCTTTATACGGCAATTGACTGTCCCTGATGTTATTTTTCCCATTTTAATGTAAGACCTTTCTCTGTGGCGCAAGTTGCTTGTAAATATGCTCCGACCTGTGCATGGGAAATTTAGATTTTAAATGTTTGTGTTACATAGCCATGTTAAAAGTGACCCAACCATGCTGGAAAGGCAATAAAAAAACACTTTCATGTGTCTTAAGGACATTTTAAGTAATTTCCCTGTGGGCAGTGTTTTCAAATTATGAATTGAAAATCGTTTTTGAGGTAAAGGAATGTTGTTAAAATTTATGTGTGCCATATGTCCACAAATTTCGTTTTCAGGGGTGCAGCAGGGTGTTCTTGAGACACCCCTGCACCTTTGGAAAAATTCCTAATTTGCGATGAGCTAATTGCTAATCGCAAATTGCACCTTCATTCTTATGGGCCTCCTGCTCCATGGAAATGAATGGGTAATTTGCAATTAGCAATTTGCTCATCGCAAATTAGGAATGGTAAAGAATTGCTATTTATTCCTTAAAATTCGCTATTTTGGAAATGCAAAATAGTTATATGATACATATGGCGGTTGATGTCTAACAAGATAAGAAGCTTAGGGATACATTTATGATGACTGGCGCAATGAAGTGGACATCACTTACTTCATTGGTAGAGCTTTACATGTATTATGTCCTCTGTATTCTTCATCAAGCGTAACTTTAATCTGCAATCCTGAGTAGGCCTCACCTTAAACAAACCTCTGGATAGGCCACACCTTATCGTCATCCTGAATTAATCATTTAAAATGCTAGGGACAGATTTATGATAGGTGTATGCCTCTTTTGCGCCACTTACAAAACACTGTCCACGGGGAAATGACTTAAAATGTCCTTAAGACACATGAATGTGTTTTTTTAAAGCGTTTGCAATTTTTTGGGGTGACTTTTAACATGGCTATGTGACTCAAACAGTCAAAATCTAAATTCACCATGCACAGGTGGGAGCATATTTACAAGGAATGTGCTCCATGGGGAAAGGTCTTATAATGTAATATGGGAAAAATGACATCAGAGACACTGAAATGCCTTATAGAGAAGCATACACCATTATGTCCTTGTCATAAATTTGCAAACCATTACTTTTCCCCAAAAACGATTTTCAAATCATAATTTGAAAACACTGCACATGTGGAAATTACTTAAAATGTCCTTAATTCAAAATTTGCTATTCCTTATTTTGCGATTGCACTGAAGGATTTGCAAATTTTGCGATTCCTTAAATGCAATGTATCAAACAAAAAATATGTAAAAAATGATATTAAGGATTTGGAAACTACCACCAACTTCTAGTTTGTGGTAATTTGCGAATTCTTTTCAAAAAGCATTTTTTTCCAAAAAACAAAAGGTGCCATATGACGCCTATACATGTCCTTAGGGCATGTATGTGTGCCATATGCCCCCAAATTTCTTTTTCAGGGGTGTAGCAGGGTGTTCTTGAGATACCCCTGCACGCTTGAAAAAATTCCTATTTTGTGATGAGCTAATTGCTAATCGCAAATTGCAACCTTCATTCCTATGAGCCTCCTAGCCCATGGAAGTGAATGGGTAACTTGCAATTAGCAATTTGCTCATTGCAAATTAGGAATGGTAAAGAATTGCTATTTATTCCTTAAAATTTGCTATTTAGGAAATGCAAAATAGTTTGATGGTACATATGGTGGTTCATCTGTAACAAGATAAGAAGCTTAGGGATACATTTATGATGACTGGCGCAATAAAGTGGACATTACTTACTTCATTGGTAGGCCTTTACATGTATTATCTCCTCTGTATTCTTCATCAAGCGTAACTTTAATCTGCAATCCTGAGTAGGCCTCACCTTAAACAAACCTTTGGATAGGCCACACCTTATTGTCATCCTGGATTAATCATTTAAAATGCTAGGGACAGATTTATGATAGGTGTATGCCTCTTTTGTGCCACTGTGCATCACTTTTATGATGCAGCGGCGGTGCTAATTTGCAATTAGCAATTTGCTCATTGCAAATTAGGAATGGTAAAGAATTGCTATTTATTCCTTAAAATTTGCTATTAAGGAAATGCAAAATAGTTTGATGGTACATATGGTGGTTCATCTGTAACAAGATAAGAAGATTAGGGATACATTTATGATGACTGGCGCAATAAAGTGCACATTACTTACTTCTTTGGTAGGCCTTTACATGTATTATCTCCTCTGTATTCTTCATCAAGCGTAACTTTAATCTGCAATCCTGAGTAGGCCTCACCTTAAACAAACCTCTGGATAGGCCACACCTTATCGTCATCCTGGATTAATCTTTTAAAATGCTAGGGACAGATTTATGATAGGTGTATGCCTCTTTTGTGCCACTGTGCGTCACTTTTATGATGCAGCGGCGGTGTAAAAGATTTGCTATGAGGCGACAACATTACAAATTGATGCATTTAGGCAGATATGTCATGGTGTAAAAAAAACGTACCACATGAAACCGATGCAGCAGTGATGCAAAAGATGCACCATGTCGCAAGACAGGCCTCACTTGGGGCCATATGTATTAAGCTAATTAGCATTCGCAAAGATCAAAATTCTACGAATTTCGGCCTTTGCAAATGTTAATTAGACAAATGGTATGTATCAAACAAGTTTGATGCAAAATAAGGAGTAGCAAAATTTGCTATTCCTTATTTTGCAATTGCACTGAAGGATTTGCAAATTTTGTGACTACTTAAATGCAATGTATCAAACAAAAAATATGTAAAAAATGACATTAAGGATTTGGAAACTATTGTGGTAAATTGGTGGTAATTTGTGAATTCTTTTCAAAAAGCTTTTTTTCAAAAAAACAAAAGGTGCCATATGACGCCAACACATGCCCTTAGGGCATGTATGTGTGCCATATGCCCCCAAATTTCTTTTTCAGGGGTGCAGCAGGGTGTTCTTGAGACACCCCTGCACCCTTGGAAAAATTCCTAATTTGTGATGAGCAAATTGCTAATCGCAAATTAAACCTTCATTCCTATGAGCCTCCTAGCCCATGGAAATGAATGGGTAACTTGAAATTAGCAATTTGCTCATTGCAAATTAGGAATGGTAAAGAATTGCTATTTATTCCTTAAAATTCGCTATTTAGGAAATGCAAAATAGTTTCATGCTACATATGGCGGTTCATCTGTAACAAGATAAGAAGCTTAGGGATAGATTTATGATGACTGGTGCATCACCAGGGATGTGTCAGTCATCCTGCGCCGCTGTTCCGCCACCCATGGTGTGCTGCATTTAGAATACGGGGCATCATGGGGCAAAAATGGCACAGATGCGTGACGTATCTGTGCTGTAAAGGTAGTGATTGCTGGAGTTGTATCGCAAGTGCGATGCAGCTCAAGCAAGGCTCAGGGGTGCCCCATCTCCACAATGTTGCGTCAAGACCTATGCCTGCTTAAAGCAGGCGCAGGGTTTTGACGAAGCTTTCTCCTATCTGATTGTAAATACGGCACACCATGGGTGGCAGAGTAGTGGTGCACGTTAACTGGTGCATGCCTGGGGATGTGCCATTTAACATAAATCTGCCCCTTTACATTTAAGTATGTGCAGGACACACAGAGTCGGTGAGGCTTATCCAAGGTTAAGAAGAGATGAGTCCTGTTCACTGAAAATTTAGACATAGTCTTCACCTGCTCAGCATTGCTGGACATGGCTAAATAATAGCTGCAAAATATTACTCTTGTTAAACAATTTTACTATTATAATCTCTGAGATTTGTCTCTTACTCTGCAACATCTCATTGTTGTTATCTTTCTTTAAAGATAAAGACAACCTCAACATGAGCGACAATCAGCAATCAGTTGATTTTGACCTCATCATTGAACTTGTAATTGAAACATCAGTGGATGTTGATCCCTTGGATGATTTAAATCCTGAGGATGAAGAAGAGCGTGATGAGGATGCAGATTTGTCCGAATTATATGACATAGGATGGGAAGCTGACCTGCTTGAGCCTATGGAAATATAAACATTTATTTTTAAAATTTATAGTTAATAAAAAGTAAAAAGGTAAACCGTTTAATTTAAAAATAAAGACACCTTCAAAAGCAGGTTATGTGTAGTGTCTTCAATAAAATATTAAAATATGCTCATAAAATTAGATCAGATTCACATATAAAATAGCACAGGTAACATAAATATAAATGTCATTTCTTTTCTGCTATTTCTGTATTGTAAATTTGCAAGGACTAAAAAATCTTCTATTTAAAATGTCAAGTAGTGTGTTAAGTTTTTGATCACTGTTATTGTTTTACTGTTTGGTAATAATGGTTAATAACATTTTTTATTATATTTTACCACAGATTCAACTGCAGATCATTTCAAGATTTCACCATGCCAACAATAGAAAGACAGAGAAAGGCTGCAAAACGTCAAAGACAGCAGGTGAAAGAAAATAAGCAGCAGTCCTCTAACAAAAAGATTTGTCAAGTCACGAAGAAAGCACCGGGTAAGAGCACAAAATATTTCATAAGAAATATGTGTAGTAAAAAAAATATTACTACAGAAAATGTTTCAGTCCATAAAACGAGAAGGAATTCAAATGGAAAGGAAAGGCCAATTAAAAATATTACTACTAGAGCAAGAGATAACTCTGTGCATGATAGTAGAAGGAAACAACAGTTTAGGGAGATTCGTAAACGAATGTTCCGCAACAGGATAATTGGCAATTTGTTAAAAAATATTAAGAAAGGTCAACAGAAACTGGTTTTTTATAAGAGAAAAAAAAAAGTTGAGAAAGTTATTGATCAGGCATTTGAAATTAAACGTAAGTTATTTATTTTGATAATCAATAGAATTAGGAAGCTAAACAAGGCAATTTATGATTTCAAAAGAAATAGTAGATGGAAGAGAATAGTTAATCGTAGTAATTTTTGTGAAGTTTTTTCTGGAGAATGGATGCATAGTTCAAGCTGTGAGGCATTTTTTAATGAGGAGAGTTATTTCCAGGATAATAATTTTGGTGCATGCAGTTGACACCAGTGGTCGTGCTTATGAAGTGAAAGATGGTTGTCCAGTTGAAAAAGAAAAACTTGTGACAACAGAGGCAGAAGAGGTGTTAGGTAATGAGGTTTTAGGAAGATGTGCTAAGGGTCCTGTGTACACCTGGAAGTGTAGTAGTATTTGCAGTGTGCGACAGGATTCCATCAATTTGCTTTGTGATTTTGTACGGTCATTTAATAAGAAAAGTTTGAAGCAGAAAATAAGGTTGTTGCAAGAATTAGATCCTTGCAGAGGAAGAGAAGTGACAGGTTTGCATGGTCATTCACTGGCTTGTCTTTCCAGGAGAGTATGATATCAAAAAAGGGGGAAAGGAGGTAGGACAATTTTTAAGGGGGTCCAATGTACTTGTCCTAACAACAATCAACAACAAATGGTGTACAGAGTTCCCCCGGGAGAGCTCAAGAAATTTGGCTCAACCTATAATTCTCTCTCGTGATATCTAGACAAGGGGTGAAGAAAGGGTCTCAAGTGTGCAGTGTAGACCCATATTCCAGAATGAAAAGGTACCTCACACAGGCTATCGACAGGACCACAGCTGTAGCCCCAGTCGATAGTTGTCCAGCCTCATCATCGGTACCCTGCTCCTTCGGCAGGCTGGCGGTGCAATGCCCGTCGGGCAGCGGTGAAAGCTGCACTTTTGGTGGAGATCTTTAATTCTGGGCCAGCGGGTGTGTGCGTGTGAGGGGCCTAAGGGAGTGTAATCGTGAGCGTGGTAGTGAAGTTAAAAGAAGTCAGGGGAGTCCTGTTGGTGAATGTTTTATTGGTCAGGCTCCCTGCTTCAATAAAAAGAAAAGGGGTACTGAGGGGTGGCAAGTAATGGAACCAACCCTTATTCAACCCTTTATGTGCAAGAAGTGGTCAACATGTTTCACGCCCTAAGGGCGATTCATCAGGACCTGGGTGCTCATAAATTACTTGGTTCCTTTAAAAATTTGTCAGGACACCAGTATACGACCTGAGGTAGTGTCGTATCATAATGGTTCCACTGAGGGGACCTTCTGGAACTGAAAAAGAAAAGAGAAACAAAAGTATAAACACAGATAATGACTCCTTTACTGTAAGTTACTGGTGACTTATTTTCTGTGTTTGTGTGCATGCTATCCCAAACATGCGTGCCCAGTGAATGGCTTTGCCTAGATATTAGAAGCATCAAGTATTTACCGTGCGGGAGAGAGAGAGAAACAGAATCCACTTGATTCTGATCAGTGCGTGGAAGGTGCTCGCACTAAACAGTGGTTTGCGTGCTGCTTTTACATTGAACCATGTCGTCAAATGAACACTGCCGCCTGTATCTAGTGACCAGGCGCGTGTGCAATCAAACCCCTCGAGGAGATGCGGTGGTGGGTGACACTGGTCAGCCAACCGTGAGAGGTTCGACTCTTTATACTTAAATGAGAGAGCCACACAGTGAAAACCGAAGACGAACGTAGTTTGACACTCTGTGGGGAATAATTGTTCTGTGCACCAATCGGCGCACTTACCCCTAATGTTTCCTTCTTGAAACCTCACGGGCCGTCCAAGTGGGGCCAGCAGCGAGATGAGGGAGCCCTACGAAGGAAGAAGACAACGGGGCAGGTGCCCAGTGGGGAAGGATATGAACACCGATCAAGGTTGCTACGGATATACTGAGAGGTCGGCAAACCGTCAAAACAACCAGCCGGTAACGAACCCGCCCCACACCTTACCTCTAGCGTCGCTGCAGGCAAGCTGCTCTGCACCTACCCCTCCCACAGGAAACCAAGGTCTGGACAGCCGGCATGGTTGAACAGAACGTTTCCGGGTTTAAAAGAGGGAGGTAGCGCGCGCACAGACAGGGTGTGTCCGTCACGTTGCTTAGCGACGGAAAGCCTAGCTGACAAGGAAGACGGTGAAGAACTGCACACCTCGGGCGCGTTAGTGTGAGCGCCATCTTGGAACGGAGTTAGATGTGTTAAAGTCAAACGGATGCACAGTTATGGAAATAACCGTGGACAATGTGTCCAGAATCATGACTATCTGGCGAGAGTCGTCCAGGGCACCCCGTCATTTAAACCCAACGTATCACACTGCAAGCGATGTATCCATCTTTGTTCATGCATGAAGAGTGTTTGTTGATTAAGGTGTGGTAGGGATTCAATCACAGTCCATCGAATGCTCTCAGGGGGCCCCTGAGAGCATTCGATGGACTGTGATTGAATCCCTACCACACCTTAATCAACAAACACTCTTCATGCATGAACAAAGATGGATACATCGCTTGCAGTGTGATACGTTGGGTTTAAATGACGGGGTGCCCTGGACGACTCTCGCCAGATAGTCATGATTCTGGACACATTGTCCACGGTTATTTCCATAACTGTGCATCCGTTTGACTTTAACACATCTAACTCCGTTCCAAGATGGCGCTCACACTAACGCGCCCGAGGTGTGCAGTTCTTCACCGTCTTCCTTGTCAGCTAGGCTTTCCGTCGCTAAGCAACGTGACGGACACACCCTGTCTGTGCGCGCGCTACCTCCCTCTTTTAAACCCGGAAACGTTCTGTTCAACCATGCCGGCTGTCCAGACCTTGGTTTCCTGTGGGAGGGGTAGGTGCAGAGCAGCTTGCCTGCAGCGACGCTAGAGGTAAGGTGTGGGGCGGGTTCGTTACCGGCTGGTTGTTTTGACGGTTTGCCGACCTCTCAGTATATCCGTAGCAACCTTGATCGGTGTTCATATCCTTCCCCACTGGGCACCTGCCCCGTTGTCTTCTTCCTTCGTAGGGCTCCCTCATCTCGCTGCTGGCCCCACTTGGACGGCCCGTGAGGTTTCAAGAAGGAAACATTAGGGGTAAGTGCGCCGATTGGTGCACAGAACAATTATTCCCCACAGAGTGTCAAACTACGTTCGTCTTCGGTTTTCACTGTGTGGCTCTCTCATTTAAGTATAAAGAGTCGAACCTCTCACGGTTGGCTGACCAGTGTCACCCACCACCGCATCTCCTCGAGGGGTTTGATTGCACACGCGCCTGGTCACTAGATACAGGCGGCAGTGTTCATTTGACGACATGGTTCAATGTAAAAGCAGCACGCAAACCACTGTTTAGTGCGAGCACCTTCCACGCACTGATCAGAATCAAGTGGATTCTGTTTCTCTCTCTCTCCCGCACGGTAAATACTTGATGCTTCTAATATCTAGGCAAAGCCATTCACTGGGCACGCATGTTTGGGATAGCATGCACACAAACACAGAAAATAAGTCACCAGTAACTTACAGTAAAGGAGTCATTATCTGTGTTTATACTTTTGTTTCTCTTTTCTTTTTCAGTTCCAGAAGGTCCCCTCAGTGGAACCATTATGATACGACACTACCTCAGGTCGTATACTGGTGTCCTGACAAATTTTTAAAGGAACCAAGTAATTTATGAGCACCCAGGTCCTGATGAATCGCCCTTAGGGCGTGAAACATGTTGACCACTTCTTGCACATAAAGGGTTGAATAAGGGTTGGTTCCATTACTTGCCACCCCTCAGTACCCCTTTTCTTTTTATTGAAGCAGGGAGCCTGACCAATAAAACATTCACCAACAGGACTCCCCTGACTTCTTTTAACTTCACTACCACGCTCACGATTACACTCCCTTAGGCCCCTCACACGCACACACCCGCTGGCCCAGAATTAAAGATCTCCACCAAAAGTGCAGCTTTCACCGCTGCCCGACGGGCATTGCACCGCCAGCCTGCCGAAGGAGCAGGGTACCGATGATGAGGCTGGACAACTATCGACTGGGGCTACAGCTGTGGTCCTGTCGATAGCCTGTGTGAGGTACCTTTTCATTCTGGAATATGGGTCTACACTGCACACTTGAGACCCTTTCTTCACCCCTTGTCTAGATATCACGAGAGAGAATTATAGGTTGAGCCAAATTTCTTGAGCTCTCCCGGGGGAACTCTGTACACCATTTGTTGTTTCCAGGAGAGTATGCCAGAGTGTTTTTCATCATTTCAGGATGCTAGCAGTGCATCATAATAAAGTGAGGAAATTAGTTAGAATGTTGTATTATGCTAAGAGTCCAGCAATTATGCTTAAACAATTATGCGCTGCTCTTTTGCATGGTTCTGAAATAGATGTGAAGAATATATGTGAAGAAATTGAGTTTTGTTACTTTGGAAGTAAAGAGGAGAATGTTGAAATTGAGCAAGAAGAAGAGGGTCATGTGGAAGATAGTGTACAGGTTTCCAGTACAGATAATTTCCAGAGGGAAATTGCGACGTTTGAGGTGAAATCAAGTGAGAGGCCTAATTTCACTTGTGTGTGTTGTCGACGCACTTATTATAAGAATCAGACTAAGTTAGTGGATTTATATGCAAAAAGTGAAAGGGAAAATAATAGTGAATGGAAGGATTTCGCAACATACTTGATGGTAGAAAATTGTTTTGATTTGGGATTGGATCAACGTGTGTGTACTTATTGTTGTTGCAAATTAAATCAAAACCAGATGCCTGCTAGAGCAGTTCATAATAATCTGGAATTGGTTGAGATTCCTTCTGAATTGAAGGATTTAAATACTTATGAATCTATTTTGATTCAAAGTATCCATCCCTTTCAGGCTATTGTAAGAATGGAGCCAAAGACAGGGAAATTGCCTCCATCAGATTTACAGAGAGGATTAAAGGGAAGAGTTGTTTATTTGCCTCTAGATTTGAAGAAAAACATTAACACAATTGGAGTAGAAAAAGTGGAAGAGGAACCTCTGGTTATCTTAGTTAATGGGGTTCCGACAAAGAATAAGAAAATATGGCAAGATTTAGTAGATGTTAGGAAAGTTAAAAAGGCAACATTGTATTTGAAAAAAAATAATAAATACTATAAGAATGTATATGTTGCAGAAGAGGAAGTAAGTGAGGAAGAGGATAGCGATTTGTGTGCTGGTCAAATTGAGAAAGTAGAACCCTCTACTAGTGAAGAAATATATGAACATTATAGTGTTCATCCTTTGCATTCCAAGGAAGTCATGGGGAATGCTATTGAGTTGTTTCAAATGAAACAAGCCAAAGGGAGTCCCATTAGTGTTTGGGAGGAAAGTTTGGAAGCTCGGTGTTTCCCACAGCTTTTTCCAACAGGTCAGGGAGGAAGATATGATGAGCGACCTCATCAAAGTCCTGCTTCTGAATACCGGACTTTGCGATTGTATGCAGGAGATGCTAGGTTTCGACAATGCATTCCCTATTTGTTTCATCTCCTGTTTGAAAGCGATCTGTCTGGACTGTCATATGCAGTGAACCACATCTTGAAAAGTGGTATACACATGCAAAACATCTCGGCAAGTGACTTTATGGATAAAGTCAATGTCCAAGACAGTATTTTGGATTCTCACCTGATTAATCTCATGGCGTGTCAGCGTGGTACTAATGAGTACTGGTACCGTCGTCATGGTGATTTAAAATGTATGCTGAGGAACTTAGGTACTCCCACATGGTTCCTCACTCTGAACTGTGCCGAGTATGGCTGGGAAGACTTACTTGAATTTCTACGAGAGGCAAATGCTAACGTAGATAACATCGAATTCAAGACACCCGGAGAACTGTGCTCTTTGGATCCAGTCAATGTATGTAGGTACTTCAATCATAGATTTGAAGCTATGATGTCTTTCATCATGAATAAGAAGAATCCACCTCTTGGAGAGGTGTTGGATTTCTTCTGGAGAAAGGAGTACCAAGCAAGAGGTGCTCCTCATAAACATATGTTGCTGTGGATCAAGGATGCACCTAAATTTGGAACGGATCCAGAAGACTCAGTGATGAGTTTCATCCAACAGTATTCTACGTGTGCTGTTCCAAACGCAAAGGAGAAGAAAAGCCTAAGAGAAAAAGTTCTGCGTTTCCAAAGCCATCGATGTGGAAAGTACTGCCGTCGTAAATTCCGAAACAAGGACAAGTTCTACACCAAATGTCGTTTCGGTTTTCCACGACCGGTGATTTCTAAAGGAAGAGTAAACAGTTTGATGTCTTCGCTGCGACATAATGTCATGAAGAAATCACCTAAAAACACATACAATTTGAAGAGGAACGAAGAGTCCAAGTACATCAACGACTACAACCCGGTGATTTTGTCCATGTGGAATGCTAACATGGATATACAGTTTGTGGCTGATAACTGTATGGCTGTGGCTCGGTATGTGACGTCTTACATCACCAAAAAAGAGAAGACAGAATTGAAGGATATGTGGGAGGACATTTCCCATGAAAAGAGCCTCAGCAAGAAGTTGTACAGTTTCAGTCTGAAGATGTTGTCGCATCGAGAAATTGGAGCTTACGAATGCTCTGACCGGTTGTCTTCAGCAAGTCTCTATGCCAAGTCCAGGAGTATCGTTTGGGCGAGTCTTGGTCTTGCTGCAACGCGTAATCGAGTTCTCAAACCTGTGCGGGAAATTGAGTATTTGGCGGAAAAGGAGCCAAACAGTACCGACATTTTGAAGACCAACATGTTGGATACATATTATCCAAATAGAAGCAGTCACCTCGACAATGTTTGTCTGTATGAGGTTCTTCAAAATTACATATTCAAGAGGAACATCAAAGAAGATACTGAGAAAGGAGTGTATGCTGTAATAGGAAGTGAGGGATGTCTGGTCAAGCAAAGAAAATGCCACTTGGTAAACCATCGAAAATTGAGTGGCGAATCTCCTGAAAAAAAGGAGTTTTTCTATTTAGCACTTTTGCAACTTTTCAAGCCTTGGCGTGCAGAAGAGGAACTGCTTGGAGATTTCCTCTGTTACGAAGACTCTTTCAATGCCGCCAAGGAGACCATAGAATGTCCTGCTTTTCCCAAATATGTAGAAATGTTGAATGCGGAAATTGAGCAGGAAGCAACGATTGCAGCCGAGATTGCCAGAGACAGTTCTCAGGACAGTCAGAGTTCTGCTTCATTGAGTCAGGATCCACTAGGAGGACCTGTTATCGAAAATGAAGCTGCCACTGCCATGAATGAAGTGGAAAGAGCCATGGCACATGCTCAGGAGGATGCGGTTAACTTAGAAGAGTTGGAAAGACAACTCAACGTTGAGCAGAGGAAAATATATGACGAAGTTACCATGCAAATTGATCATGGATTAAGTCATGACAAGAAAGAATGCTCATGTACGTCGTTGAAGCCTGTCCGACTGTACGTGAGTGGAGAAGCGGGAACTGGAAAAAGTTTCCTCATTTAAACAATTTCATGCTATTTGCAGGAAAGGACAGAGTCATCGCTGTCTTGTGTTGTCACCGCTCCAACTGGACTGGCAGCACATAACATTAAAGGGATTACTTTACATCGTTTACTGATGCTGCCAGTGGAGCATGACAACAAATTACAATATCACAAGCTATCTGGAGATGCTTGTTTTGAAGTTTCAAGAATCTTGAGGAAAATGAAACTTCTTATCATTGACGAAGTAAGCATGGTTTCCAATGTCATGCTTGCCTTTGTGCATTTGAGGATGCAAGAAGTTCTCAAAACAGAGTATGATGTGTTATTTGGTGGCAAACACATCATTGTTTTCGGAGATCTTCTGCAGCTGACACCAGTGAAAGGGCAACCTGTGTTCAAAATGCTCACGCATGAAGATACCAGGAAGTGCCTAGGCAGCATTGGCAACGTCAATATATGGTTAAACTTCAATTATGCTGAACTGCATGAAAATATGCGTCAGGCGAAGGATGAAGTTTACAAGACTATTCTACAAGATGTTAGAATTGGAAAAGTGACCGAGCATGGGAAAGAAGCTTTACATGCACGATTACTGTCAAATTTATATCCAGAACAAGATGTTGTGCCTGAGAATATTTTTCAGAAAATTACTGATAAGAAATCTGGAATATGTTTGATGCCAACTCTTGCAGAATGTGCCAAATTCAACAACAAAATGTTGCATTTAGAAAAGCAAGAGATTGTGAAACTGGAAGCTATTGACAGAGTAGAGCATATGGGATCAACAATTATTTTGTCTGAGAATCTGAAAACAAAATTGGATTCATTAGAGAAGAGTATATCTAAAACTGCAGGTTTTGAAAAGACTCTGAATGTGTGCTTGAACTGCCGTATAATTTTAAGAAGGAATTTACATGTTGAAAGAGGTCTGGTAAATGGATCAATGGGTAATGTTGTTGATTTTGTAAAATACAGAAATAGAGATGGAATTGAATTTTTAAAAATTAAATTTGATGGCATTGAGGAAGTACAGCTAATTGGTCGTTGCTCTGCTAGATTTTTGCTTGTAAAAGACTTATATGTTCGCCGTAAGCAGTTTCCTGTTTGCTTGGCATATGCGGTGACAATCCATAAATCGCAAGGTTTAAGTGTAGACTGTGCATTGGTGAATATTGGCAGTTCTGTGTTCAAGGAGGGTATGGCATACGTGGCATTGTCACGAGTTAGAACTTTATCGGGATTGTACTTGATTGAGTGTGATGTCACAAACATTTGTGCGGATCTAGATTGTGTTAAGGAATACAATAGGTTAAGAAGAGAGTATGCGTCACATTTGCCTCAGTATCCTTTGTTTGAGAAACGTGTGGTAGGCCGGAAACGAACAAATGTGACCAATACTGGGGAGGTTGTAGCAAAAAGACGAAAAGTCGATGAACCTAAAATTACAAGCAGAAACAAAAAGGATTCTGTTGAAGATGTTGTTGGTTTTCAATTTGAAAACAGTTCTGGTGTCAACTGCTATGCTAATGTAGTGGTTAATGTTTTGTTTTCTCTAGAAAATGTAAAAGAAGAGATTGTGGTCAATTCTGATCAAAGATTTTGCAGTTTGTTAAATTCTGTGTTAGAGAAATGTAGCACTGATAGAAGAAACATAGAAAGTGTGTCTGAAATTCGAAATCTGTTAGACAGATGTTCAGGCCAAACACAATCGTCTCAAAATATTCAGCAAGATTGTCAGGAGTTTTTAATGTATATGCTTGATGTATTGCATGCTGAAGGTGTAGATGTAGATCAGCTGTTTGGGCTTTCCTATCAATGTCAGCATGACTGCGAGAACTGTATGGTATCAAGTACTACTAGTGTAGACTCAGAAAGATTTATATATTTAACTTTGCCAGACAGTAAATCAGTCTCCTTTAATAAGCTAGTAAAAGCAGCTGATCACAACATGGAGTGTAGCCAATGTAAATCTGAAATGATGTCAACATTATTTATACGAACATATGGCCAGTATGTCATTTTAATGTTCCAACGATGTAGGCCTGATGGAACAAAATTGACAACTTTAATTAAAAATTTTGTAGCTTCGCAGTTGTCAATATCAGGAAGGACTTTTGTAACTGCAGCAATTATATATCATGACGGCCCTTCAATAACATCAGGACATTACACAGCTTATTTAAAGTCTAGAAATGGCTGGTCATTCTGCAACGATTCTGTTTTAATTTTCAAAAAAAAATTGCCGTATGACCTTAAAAACTCTTACCTGGTGTTTTTAAAACCAAAATTTTAGGGAAATAATCTTGGGATGTGCTCTGTGGAATTTCAAGAGGTTCTAATGGCTCCTACACGATTTGGCCTTGAGGATAAGTGTAGTACAGAGACATAACTTTTTACCATAACACTGGACGTCATGGAGAAATACATGCACTTTGAATGAGTTCAGAAAAACTATTTCTTTTTATAAGCTAATTGAAGCAGCCAATCAAAACATAGAGTAGAGGGAATGTAAGTCTGCAACGCTGTCTACTGTTTTACATTGCTTTGTGATTGAAAGTGATGTAGAGAATTAAATAATTGTAGTAGTCATAGAGGTAGTGTAAGTCTGCTTCATAGTAAGCAGTATCAGTGTCATAGGAAATGTAGAACATGACTGAGCAAGAAGGGGAAGATATTACTATTCCAGGATTGTGAAAATGATCTTCAACATTTTAATTCTGAAAGTTGCGGAAATGCCAAATGACGGGATTGGCTTACAAGAAATCCAAGAGTTATAAATGGCTCTGACCAGATTTGGCCTTGTGGAAACTTGTGGTAGAGAGCAAGAAGTCATTTATTGCATGTAACGTGTTTTTAAAAACGATGGAGATTTTCTTTCAGAAAGTGGCGGGCTGAAAGTAATAACAGCACAAAAGAGTGTAAGCTGTTCATAGGACATCCTTGGACGTCATGGAAAGTAAGTTAACTTTAAGGAGTTCTGAATTTTGATTTCTTATGTTGTATGGGTTTTTTAAACACAATCATTTTGATTGTGTTTTTTTTCCCCGCTGTTATATGATGAATACCTTCAAGTCACTGTTTTTAGTGAATTTTGATACATTCTGAGAACAGCAAAAATAAACCATTTAACATGTATAATTAATTCTGTACTGTTTGCATTTATGATGTATATGTAGAACTGTGTAGGAGGCATGGAGAAGGTGAGGCTTCTGTAAGTGTCAAAGTTGTTGCATGCAGTGCTGCACTTCTGCGTATTCTTTCATATGCTGGACTACATCTGCACAATGAGATACCTAAGCAAAGGAAACACAAGTGATGTGATTGTGAAATGAGCAAAATAAATTGCACGTATTTCATTTACATCACCTGTGTTTCCTATCATTACGAATCACATTGTGCAGATCAAGTTTAGGTCTGTCCAGGGAAACATAGGAGGTTTGGACTTTGTTCAAGAGTGCAGTGGACATGACTCACTTCATTGGTAGACCTTCACATGTATTATCTCCTCTGTACTCTTCAACAAGTGTAAATCTCATCTGCAACCCTGAGTAGGCCTCACCTCAAACAAACCTCTGGATAGTAGACATCTTATTGGCATCCTGAAGCAATTATTTAAAATTTTAGTGTCTTGCGACACTTTTCTGAAACAACAGCAATGCAAAAGATGCACCATGTTTTAAGATAGGCCTCACTTCATCTGCATCAAGATACTGTTAGTTTAAAATGTATATCTTTAGGACTGTGTAGGGGGCCTGGAGAAGCAGAAGCTTCTGTAAGTGTCAAAGTTGTTGAAAAACTGTTTGTCCTTCAATCTTTTCCCTTGTCTTTTCTAATTTTTAAATACATGTTTTAATATTTTTCAAATGTTTGTTCTCTCTTTCACAGATTGAAAGTATAAAAACAAAAAGTGAGTAATTTAACGACAATTATAAGGTAAATGTTTTGTATTCTTTTCGTTACATTTCTATCACATTCACCTACTATTAGTTCCACAGCTTCATTTCTTTAACCCTCAGTTTCCTGCCTTTGCTACTTTCCTCATTCATTTCTCTATTACCTACTTACTCAACTCCTTCCACTCTTTTCCTCAGTCCCTCTCTTCTCATAGTTCCTCACTCTTGTTCACTCACTCCGTCTCTATTACTCTTAGTGTCTTTGACTGATCACTCTATCACTACTTGTTCATAATGCTTTCTCTGTGTAGTTGAAGCACACTAAGGGGAATATTATGAACACAGCCAATAAAATTATTGCTCTTTTTATTGGCAGAAAACTGGTGCAAAAGTGGTTTTAGCGGCAGTTTTCTGCCACAAAAGCAGCTTTAGCGACACATTTCTGCCAATAAAAGCTGCAAAACTTTTATTGCCTATGTTGATGATATGGCTCTATGTTACTTACATTTCTTTGCTGTTTCAATTAATCTTTTTCTGTTATTTTTTGTTTTCTGTTTTCTATTTTTTCTCTCTGTTATTCCTCATGTTTTAATCTTATTTTGAACATTCACTCACATTCTCCAAGAAACTCTTCTTTGTTAATGTTATACTCTCTTTTTTTTTCTTTCACTTCGTTATCTATTTTGTTTTTCACAATTATACCCTCTTCTGTCTTTTCTTCGGTAAATAGATCTATTAAACAGTATCTCTTCTTTACTCCCTATAGCTGTCTTTCTTTTAACATCACTCTCTGTTTACTTTCCTTATACTTACACTTTTTTTTTTTTTTTGGTTAGCTCCCGGTCCGCGTACCGGGAAGCTAACCCGGGAGCGAACCAAAAGAAATAGAGCTTGCCAGAGTGCTAAACATTCTAGCAATTTTTTTTGAAAGGGAAGGTAGTTCTGAAAAGAACTTTTTTTTAAATATTTTTGTTGTTTTATATTTTTTTTTTATTTTTTGAACATTTTTTGTTTTTTTGTATTTTTTGAACGATTTTATATTTTTTTGGTTTTTTTTGGGGGGGGGAAACAACAAAAAACAGGCGTTGAAAAGGGCTCAACAGGAGCAAAAAAAAATTACTGGGGGCGGTTAGAGCAATCATGGTGTTCATACGCCAGGTTGAGTGCATTGATGCTCATGTTGCCACAAGCTAATAATGCACGACAGTGCATACATAAGTGAATCATGTGCCCAAAATTTTCTTGAATATTTGGCACAGTTTCCCGTGCCTCTTCTGGTGTTAGAGAAATCGGTATTGTTGGTCTGGCCACAGGAGTTGGTCTTGGATTGTCAAGCATATCCCTTATTTCCGCCCGGCTGTAATTTAGTGGATGCTTCCTTGTCATGTGCCTGTGCATTGTGTGATTTCCATAGCTATATTTTTTGTCCGTCCCTCTGGACAATTGTTCTTTGCATATGCGGCAGGTGACATACCTCGCATTGACTTTTTTTTGGCCACGAGGGATCGAATAAAACTGCCAGATGAAACTGGCTTTCTTTCTGGAAACCCGGGGCACCTCTTCTAAGAACTGTGGTTCTTCTCCCTCCTCATCCATTTCTTCATCTTCCTCCTCAGTGTTGGTAATGACCTGGGGAGGTGGTCCTCTCTTCCCATGAGGAGGTGGAGGTGGTGGTGGGGGTCCACCAGCTGAAGCTACCAATGAAGCCATTTTCCAACAAGCAAAATAGGTCTTCCTCTCACAATGATGAAAGTCAGAGTGAGGAAAGAAGGAGGGGTTTTCATCATTTGGGAAAAACAATACTTCTCAACCAATGAAAAGTGTTATTTTTAGGTCACCTGACCTAGCCTTACATCATTATGAAACCAAAAGTGAAATGAACCAATGAAAAGTTTTATTAACAAGTCACATGACCTCTCACGCTCATGTTACGCGCTGCGGAACGCACCCCGGTTAGCTTCCGGGTCGCTAAGCTTCGCGCCCCGGTCCGCGCCCCGGGACACTTCCGGGTGCGCTAACGCGGTACGTCACAAGACGCATTACGCGGCAACGCGATACGTCACGTTTTCGCAAAGCGCCGCGGATCGCTTCCGGGGAGCTGCGTTTCGCGCCTCGGTCCGCGCCCCGGGGCACTTCCGGGTGCGCTAACGCAGTACGTCATAAGACGCATTACGCGGCAACGCGATACCGTCACTATGTTGATTTTTTACCGGTTCGCGGACCGGGTCGCGGCATCAAATTGAGCTAACGGGAAGCTTCCCGGTCCGCGGACCGGGAGGGAAACAAAAAAAATATTTAAAAAAAATTATTAATAAACATATAAAATATATTTTTGGATTTAAATAAGAATACATTTTACAGCTATAGATATTTGCTATTAAAAAACCATTGAAATTCACTGAAAAAAACATAGGTTATAAACCATATATAGTTAGGAATTAGCATTTACAAAACCTTGAAAATTCACTGAAAAAACCATAGGTTATACACCATATATAGTTAGGAATTAGCATTTAAAAAACCTTATTTTACTCACACAAAACCATTGAAATTCCATATATAGTTAGTTGCACTAACTATATATCGCGCACCCGCAATCCACTGCTGATGATGTCACATATTACATCATTCATGACATGGTCAGTGACATCACTGATGACATCACTGATGACATCTCAAATGACATCACTGATGACTCCACTGATGACATCTCATTTGACATCAATGACCACATCACTGATGATATCATTCATGTGACAATACAATGCATCTCCTCACATTTTAATATAACCTCTGTTTCACCCAGTGTTAAATACAGAGTATAATTTTTGAAACCATTGACACACCAATACTAGTTACTACATATGTACTCACTGATTCCTACGTCTACACACACATTCACTCATTCACCCATACAATCATTCATACATACAATCACTCATCTTTACAACACTATCATATGCACTCATACACCTATACAGACACTCACACTCTGCCACTCATCCATGGAGTTACTCACACACCTAGTCAGTCCTGTAAAGAATCAATCACACTTTCATTTTCTTGTCTATACAGTTAAACATAGAGCACCTTACATTTTCAAACATATACTAACACATACTTACCTTGTTATACAATCATTGATATAAGTACACATTGATCTGCACAGAGTCACACACCTCCCAGCCAGCCACACACACACTCAGTCTCCCATACAAATACTTGGACAATCAATCAATAACCCATATAGTTACTCATATAGCTACTGATCAACACATGCAGCAGTTTACAGAACAACAGACATAATGATGCACAAATTAAGACAGTTTAGTCACTAACCCATGCACTCAGTGAGATACATTTAATCACTCACTCATACAGTCAGTCATGCACCTACTAAATCCTTCATCCAGACACTTATACATCCACTCATTCTTCAATATGTAAGACATATTTAAACTTTACAGAAACATAAAATCACTGGATGTTGTTATCAGTGATGTCATCAGTGATGTCATTTGAGATGTCATCAGTGATGTCATCAGTGATGTCACTGACCATGTCATGAATGATGTAATATGTGACATCATCAGCAGTGGATTGCGGGTGCGCGATATAAAGTTAGTGCAACTAACTATATATGGAATTTCAATGGTTTTGTGTGAGTAAAATAAGGTTTTTTAAATGCTAATTCCTAACTATATATGGTGTATAACCTATGGTTTTTTCAGTGAATATATATATACATATATATATATATATATATATATATATATATATATATATATATATATATATATGAATTACCTCCCTCCACAGCGAAGAAAGCAGAGGCCAGAGGGGGATCCTTTGGAGAGCATTTATTGTAGCAGAACAGCAAACAGTGGCGGCGAATGCATTTCGGCATTCGGTGTGCCTTCCTCAGCGCCCTGCAGCGAAAGGAGTCCAATATTGTCTTCTGGTAGTCCTGCTTCTCTTTTCAAATTCCTGAGGCCAGTAAGCTCCTCCCCCAAGCATCAGAGGCTCACCTGTTGGGGGTTGCGTCCATTAAGCAAACTCCAACTCCCAGAATGCATAATGTCCATGCATCCGGGCCGGCGGTGTGGGGGATTTTCACCAAAATGGTACTAGTTACTGTGATTGTGCAGGCTGTGTTTAAAATGACCCCTTGCTCAGTTCTAAGAACATCAAACGCCTCCTCGGGCCCCTCGTACTGCTTCAGCCCTTCAGTCCAGGGGGGCAAATAGGTGGGGGCAGCCACGTGACTACATAGCACCCTGTTGGAGGTAAGTACCTCTCTCCACTTATGCCTTCTCAGACATCTTAGGCGGACACCGGTCTATTCAATACCTTGAACCTGAAACTGCTGAAAGCAGCGCTGTGCCAGTATATAAATATTTATATATATATATATATATTCACTGAAAAAAACATTTATTTTTGGTCAGTGACATCACTCATGACATCACTGATGACATCTCAAATGACATCACTGATGACATCACTGATGACATCATCCTGTGAATGTGTGTCTTTCTGAAAAATATTTTTTATATATGTATATCTAAAGGTCAATGGAAGAATACATGTGTAAATAAGTGTCTAAAAGGATTTTTTTGTAAAATTGATTGGTTAACTGACTTATTAAGTGTATCTTAGTGAATACATATATTAGCGAGTAATGTTTAAATATTTAAATATCTGTATCTGTGTCTCACTTTGTGTATAAGTGGCTGCATGGGTTGGTGAGTATCTACATGAGTGTGTATATGGGTTATTAGTTGTTTTTTTGAGTATCAGTATGAGTGTCTGTATGGTTTGGTGGGGGATATTACTTAGCGCACAGATGCATGAATGAGTGACTCACTGTTTATATGTATTTTGAAGACAGCATGTTTGCAAGACTGTATGGGTGGATGATTGTATGTATGGGTGGGTTAGTGAGTGAATGATTGTCTCAATAGTGTATTCATGAGTAACTACATATGTTTTAAACTAGTATATGTGAGTATTGATGTATATACTTGAGTATATGTGAGAGTGAGAGTTTGGAAGATTACCTGTATAAATAAGTATGTGTTTTTATAATTGTTTGTTTAAGAGAGTAAATATGTGTATGTTTCTGTAGAAGTAAGTGTAGTGGTGTGTATACATCAGTATATTCAAGTAAATGGATTTTTGATAGGTTATTTGCATGTGTGAATATGTGTGTGAGTAACTCTATGGATGAGTATTAGTGTGTAACATGATGTATAGGTGTATGAGCACATATGATGAGCAAGTATATATATGAGTGACTATATAGAACTGTTGGTGAATGAGTGGATGTGTATGTAGATGTTGGAATTACCTAATAGGTTGTTGTAATTGTTATTGGTATCTCCATTTTTAAGAAAATGTTAGTTTCTATTTCTTAATGTGTGTGTCAAAGGTTATTTTACGCTGGGAGGAGGTCTGCCACTTTATCACAAGGATGATGTCATGAGTGATGGCATCAGTGATGTCATTTGAGATGTCATCAGTGATGTTATGAGTGATGTCACTGACCATGTCATTAGTAATGTAATATGTGACGTCATCAGCAGTGCATTGCGGTCGCGCGAATTATAGTTAGCTGAACTAACTATAACGGGGAATTTCAAACGTTTTGTATGAGTGAAATGTCCAGCTAACTATAACATGTGTGAAACCTATGTTTTTCTCAGTGAATTTGCAAGGTTTTTTAAATGCTAATTCCTAACTATGACGTGTGTGAAACCTATGCTTTTTTTCAGTGAATTTCTAAGGTTTTTTCAATGCTAATTCCAAACTATAACGTGTGTGAAATCTATGGTTTTTTAAGTGAATTTCAAAGGTTTTTAAAATGCTAATTTCTGTATCAATTTTTATATTTTTTAAATATTTTTTTTTCCACAAACTGCCTTTGTATATTGTAATACATTGACTGTATCCTGTAATATGCAACGGCACAGCTAGTTTTTATGATTTGGATAAAGTTGAACAGTATAGTCTACATCTTCAATCAACATACAAACACTCAAATTTATTTTTTTGTTTTTTTGTTTTTTGTTTTTTTGCCCAATGTGCGGGTAACGTGCGCGCACCTCATGATTTAAAAAAAAATTTTTTTTTTGCTCTACGGGGTCCTTCAGGGACCCCCTGAGAAGGCCTAGGAGGTCAGGGAGTCTCTACCCTGCCTCCTTTTTGCTTTTATAAAAGCATTTATGAATATCGGGTAAAATGTCATTCATATGCAACGGTCGCGCAACATGCGCGCACCCGTGCACGCACACGTGCGAGCACGTAAAGTCATGTGACTTGAAAACAAAGTCATGTGACTTGAAAACAACACTTTTGATTGGTTCATAGTACTTTCTTTTCCAAATCTTCAAACACCCCACCCACTTTCCTCACTATCTCTTTCACTTTGTTGGGAGAAACATCTGAAAAACATTTTTACAATGGCAGAACAGCAACAACACCAGTCTTCTTCAGATAGTGATGTGGAGCAGTATCTTCCTGAAGAACCTAAGAAAAAAAAGACCAAAGACTCTTTCATTTGGAATTTTTTTTCATTTCCAGACGGGCAAAAAAAATTGAATGCCCCAAAGGTAACGTGGAACATTTGTGAGTCCGTTCTGTCCAGAGGTGACCCGACCAAGCACTACTCATTCAGCATCCATACAATGATGAGGCATGTAAAGAACTTTCATCCGAACAATTATGCTCGGGCTTCAACCCATCATTTGGGGGACAATCCTGCAGCTGCTGTCCCCAGTACGTTTACATCGGCAGCATCTCCATCAACAAGAACTCTTGACATCCGTCCGGATTTTGCAATAGTCCACATAAGATGCAACTTCTGTAATGAGATCTTGTGCTATTGAGAGCAGAGTGTAGATTTGATTGTAGTAAAGATTAGGCAGCACACATGCTTAATTTTTTTGTTTTATTATTTTTGTTCCTGTTGAGCAGTTTTTCGTTACCTGTTTTTTATTTTTGTTCTAAAAAATCCCCCCAAAATATTAAATTGTTCGAAACCCCCCCAAAAAAAAAGTTCTTGTTAGAACTAACTTCACTTCTCAAAGAAGAGCTATATCTCTTATATACTGTGTAATACTTTTTTTGAATGAATGTGTAGTGTATAAATGAATGACTGAAATGACCGAGTGAAGGGGAGGAAGGGATTGATGGAATGAGTGAGGAAAGTGTAGTATGGTGAGTGAGGAAAGGGGAGTCAAAGAGTGACTGAAACAAGGGGACTAAGGGTAGGGGTGTGAGGTAAGGGGAGAGAAAGAGTAAGGGAAGGGCAGTAAGGAAAGGAAAGTGAGGGAGGAGGAGTGAGAAAAGGGGAGCATGGAACGGAGACAGGGAAGGAGAGTAAGAGATGGAGAGGGAGAAGTAGAGCAGGGTAGAGGGAGTGAAGGTACGAGAAGTAGAGTGACGGTGAGGGAAGGGGTATGAGGATGAGAAAAGGGGGGTAAAGGAAAGTGAGAGATGGGGAGTGAGGGAGAGAACAGTGGAGTGAGGGGATGTCGGGAGTTAGAAAAGGCGTGTGAGAGAAGGGGAGTAAGGAATGGAGTGAGAGAAGGAGAGCGAGGGGGAGTGAGGAAAAGGGAACGGGAAAGTGAAAGGGTGAGAAATACAGACAGGAGGAAGCGGAGTGGGGGAAGGGGAGTGACGGTGAGTGAAGGGCAGTGACAGTTAGGGAAGGGGTATGAGGGTGAGGGAAGGGGTATGAGGGAGAAGGAAGAAAATTAAGAGAGAGGGAAAGTGAGTGAGAGAGAGAGGAGGAGTGATAGAAAGACAGAGGAAAGAAGATTAAGGGTAAAGGAGAGAGCGGGAGAGAGTGAGAGAGAGGGAGAGCAAGGAACTGAGAAGGAGTGAGGCAGTTAGAGTGAGTGAGACAGAGGGAGACAGGAAGAAAAACATAGATGAAAAAAAGTGAGTGAGGGAGTGAACGAAGGGGAGTAAGTGAGATGGAGTGAGGGACTGATGAAAGAGGAGTAAAGGAAGGAGAGTGAGGGAAGGGGAGTGAGAGAAGCAGAGCGAGGGGCAGTGAGGAAAAGGGAGCAGGAAAGTGAAAGGGTGAGAAATACAGATAGGATGAAGTGCAGAGGGGGAAAGGGAGTGACGGTGAGTGAAGGGCAGGGACAGTTAGGGAAGGAGTATGAGGGTGAGGGAAGATGAATGAGGAAGAAGAAAGAAAATAAAGAGAGAGGGAAAATGAGTGAGGAAGAGAGGAGGAGTGATATAAAGAGAGAGGAAAGGAGTTTAAGGGTAAGGGAGAGAGAGGGACAGAATGATAGAGAGGGAGAGCAAGGAACTGTGAAGGAGTGAGGCAGTTAGAGTGAGTGAGACAGAGGGAGACAGGGAGAGAAGAATGGATGAAAAACAGTGAGGGAAGAAATAAACAAACGGGAGTACGTCAGATGGAGTGAGGGAGTGAAGAAAGAGGAGTGAAGGAAGGGGAGTGAGGGAAGGTGAGTGAAGGAAAAGTACTGAGGGTGAGCGAAAGGCAGTAACAGTGAGAGAAGAGGTATGAGGGTGATGAAAGGGAAATGAGAGAGAAGGAAGGAGATTAAGAGAAAGGAAAGGGGACTGAGGGATAAAGTAGGAGTGAAGGAAACAAAGAGAAAGACAGTAAGGGTGAGGGAGAGAGAGAGAGAGAGAGAGAGAGAGTGAGAGAGAAAGAGAGGGAGAGCGAGTGACTGAGAGGGAGTGTGGCGGTTAGACTGAGTGAGACAGAGGAAGAGAGGGAGAGAGAAATGGAGTGAAGGGGAGTGGGGGACTAAACGAATGGGAGTTAGCAAAAGTGAATGAGGAAAGGGAAGTAAGGGAAGAGGACCGACGGATGGAGTGAGGGAAAGAGAGTGAGGGGGAGTGAGGGAATAGGAGCAGGTGAAAGGGAATGGGAGTGATGCACAGAGAGGAGAATATGAAGTAGGAGAAGATGAGTGAGATTGAGTGAAGGGCAGTGACAGAGAGGGAAAGTAGTGAGTGAGAGAGTAGCATTTATGGAAAGAGAGAGGAAAGAAAAGGAAGATTGGAGAGAGAGGGAGACAGTGGGAGAGAGAAAGAGAGGGAGAGTGAGGGACTGTGAGAGAGTGAGGCAGTTATAGTGACTGAGACAGAGGAATAGACTTAGAGACGGATGGAGGAAAGGGGAGTGAGGGAGGGAATAAAGGAAGAGGAGTGAGCAAAAGGAAGTGAGGGAATAAGAGAAGGTGAATGACTGAAAGTGAGTGAGGGATAGTGTGAAGGAGGAGAGTAAGGGGGAAAGAGAGAAAAGAGTGAGGGATAGAGAAAAAGAAGGGTAGTGATGGAGGAAGAAAGAATGAGAAGTGAGGGTCACAGAGAGGAAAGAGGGAGCAGGAGAAGGTAAGTGAGGTTGAGGGAAAGGGTACTGATGGTGAGAGAAGGAGTGTAAAGGTGAATTCAGGGGAGTAAAGAAAGTGAGCAAAGGAGAGTAACATGACAAAAGGCATTTATAGAGGAGACGGTGTACATTTCACAGATGAGGAAAACAGAGTCTTCCTCTTGAATGCATCGGTACTTACTTGTAGGTACAAAAAAGACTCAATAAACACAACAGCTCTTTGAAGAGCCAACCAACATCTAAACATTCAAACTTGTTATTTAACTGTATTTTGTTTTTTTCTGACGTGCGCGCAACGTGCGCTCACCTCGCGATTTTAACACCGAGGGTGCGTGCAACGTGCGCGCACCTCGCCAATTAAAAAAAAAAAAGTCCTAGGGGGTCAGGGAGTCTCTACCCTATCCCCTTTTCACGTTCTCCACTTTTGTTTTGGGCTCTCTTATGCCTCCGGGGTGCGCGCAACGTGCGCGCACCCGCGATTTAAAAAAAAAATATATATATATATCTTATTTTGGGCCTTAGGGGTCCTTCAGGGACCCCCTGAGAAGATCTAGGGGGTCAGGGGGTCTCTACCCTGCCACCTTTTCGTGTTTTCCACTTTTGTTTTTGGCTCTCTTCTGCCTCGGACACAAAATGGCGGCCAACACTTCCTGATTTCGACCGATTGGAATGTTGACAGATGTCGAACAGCAAACCAGAATTCCGCTCGCGCACACCTGATTTGCGCACCGTGTGCGCACGGTGCATGCTTATAGGTATATATATTTTTTTCTTTTAATTTTCTCAGAAACTACTGGAGGGATTTACACCATTTCAGCAAAAGCGTGATTTGCGAATCAGACTCCACCATTTTGCCAAATTTCTTGTAATTCCGTTCAGCCGTTCGGGCTGTAGCCGTGTCTAATCGTCCTATGGAAAATAACGTGGGGAAAACACATTTTGGGACCCCCCTTTTTTCTCAGCCCCCACTTGACGAATCCCCCCAAAACTTTCAGGGAAGGAGCGGGCCATCTTCTTTGAGAAATTCGCGAAGATTCATAAACCGGTGTTCCCAATAGAATGTTGCGGATTTCCTATGGAAACTAGGTCCTAACTATAACTATCTACTGTGTTATATAGTTAGCTGGACATTTCACTTCTACAAAACCATTGAAATTCCTCCGTTATAGTTAGTTGTACTAACTATAACACGCGCGCGCGCAATCCACTGCCGATGATGTCACATATTACATCATTCATGACAGCTAACTTTAACATCCCTAAAACCTATGGTTTTTTCAGTGAATTTCAAAGGTTTTTTAAATGATTATTCCTAACTATAACATGTCTGAAACTATTTGGTTTATTCAGTGAATTTCAAAGGTTTTTTAAATGATAATTTCTTACTATAACATGTCGAAACCTGTTTTTTTCAATGAATTACAACGTTTTTTCAATAATAAATTTTAAAATTATTAATTGTTATTTTTTTATATTGTTCTACTACTTTTTTTAATCTATTTTTTTAGATTTCCTATTTTTTAAAATACATTAGACATATTTAATAAAAATATATATTTTAAAAATTAAAAAAATATATTTTTTAATAATTTTATGTTCTTTTAAATATATTTAAATAATTTTCTTTATTTTTTTTCTATTTTTTTGGGAGTCGCGCACCCAAAGCGCACCCTTCTCGTTCACTGCGCGGAACTTGTCCGCCATTTTAGGATTGCTGTGTAGGATCCACGTCGAGTGCGCGACGAATACGGCTTGCCCAACGCGGACGCTATGCGACTGGAACGCGACTTATAGCGCATACGCGACATGTACATATTACGCGACACAACGGTTGCGCGGTTGCGTGTGACATCATGCATGCGTCGGATGCGGTGGGTGTACTACCCCCGCAAAATTCTTTAATGTTCAAAAACTTAATTATATATATATTTAACATAAATATTAAGACAAGACATTATCTGAACTAATCATAAAAATAATATTCTTTAACTATCAAGAAAGTTACATTACTTTTAAATGCAATTTTGCAAAGTCGCGTTGGTTGCGAGTTGGGTGCGAGCTGCGTACGCGCACCCTACGCATACATTACACTTCCTATTGTAAGTATTGAAGGACCCCACTCATTTCAATCACTCTTCTTAGACATTCCTTAGGTGAAGACTTCTGCTAAGAAGAACTGCTGTTTTTTGCTGATTACAGACCTGGTTGTCCTGATAATTTTAAAAATGGCTACAAACCAACCTTCTTCTTCAGATTCAGAACATTCTACCACTGAGGAATTTGTTCCAGAACCTCCTCCTCCAGAGAGATATAAATCTATTGTGTGGAAGTTTTTCACTTTCCCACATGTGCAAAAAAGGTGAATGCGACAAAGGTCACATGTAAAATCTGCAATAAAAAATACTCATGTGGAACAGCTAGCAGGAGGAAGCACTTGCAGACATGCTATACTGTGAACTTTGCACGTGAGGAGATGAGGAGGTTAAATGAAAATGCTCCTGCACCACCAGCTGTTCCAAGCACATCTGGGACAACACCGTCTACTTCAATTTCACCACCAGATATACGTCCCCAATTTGTGAGAGTGCGGATGAATTGCGTACAATGCAATCGTCTAATTGGAGAACAATCAGTGGACATTGTTTGTCGGGCTATCGACAACCACCGTTGCTAGTTTCTTTTTTTCTCCTCATAGTTTTTGGTTCTGTTTGTCCTGTTTACATTTTTTCCCTTTAAAAAAAAAAATCGTACAGAAAAAAATACAAAACTACAAAAAAAAAGTTCTTTTCAGAACTACCTACTCTGGTTAAAAAAAGAGCTAAGCTTGTATGCTAGTGTGTGAAAGTTTAGATGAATGTATGTGTAGTGCATAATTGACTGAAAAAATGCATTTGTGATGTGTGGTGAATGCATAAGTGCAGAACTACAAGGAAGTGCTGCAGCATGACACTGTAAACTGTTTAGCTACAGCATGCTGTGGTACTTCTGAAGCACATGGATACAACATATGCACACCAATTTGTTGCAAGTCTGTGCTTCCCTCTGCACAGCTGCTTAAACTGCAGCCATGTAGTGACACAGGAACCCTTGCACCAAGGTGCAAGGATGTCCGTGTCATGCGGAGATTGTTTTTGTGCAGAAAGGGACACCTTTCTGCACAAAAACAATCAGAAAAGGCATTTTCTCCTTCAATATATGCTGTGCATTGCAGCATATATTGAAATAGAAAAAAAGTGAAAACAATTCTCCTTGTTGTGCTTTGCTACATCAATTGGAGGATGGTGCAGCATTCACAAACATGGCCAGATTTATAATCTTTGATAAAACTGGACATATGTCTTGTTCTATGACTGTTCTGTGCAAACACGCTCAGCAAAACCTATAGAACGCCTTTTCAACGCAAAGTGGTGTGTATGATGAGATTATATTTACATGGAAAACAAAAGGTATTCCGAATGCCTTTTCCTCACTTGTAAATAAGAAAGAGAGTTAATGGCTACGCCAATTCTTATTATAAGAGTACATATCTGTACTGCTAACAGAGAACAAGATAATTTTAGAAGTACTTATGTTTTACGAAACTTATAGCACATATTTATATATGACTGAAGAGAAGGGATGGGGCCTACTGTGACATGTGCAAAAACACTTAGTGATGTGCTTTAAGTTACATAGTTTTATTTCTTATAATTCTAAAATCACCAGGACCTACAAGACCACCATATGACTGTATTGTGTACTATACCATATATCTTGCAGACAGGTGCTCTGGAGCTGTCTCCTATTTGATACCTGTGTGCAATGGAATTCTCTGGCACAAATCTAGTCCATCCATCTTCCTTTTTTTTCAACAGTGTGGACACACAGTCCATTGTGCATTTTAAGACTTACTCAAACGTACCTCAGCAGTAATACATCTAAAAAACGCTACACATTTTATTCAGTTGTTTTTTATAATATGAAATATAGTAAATTCCATATTTTAAAGTTAGGATCTGTAAAAGAAAAGAAAAAATAGTTATAACATGTAATAATATATTTTTAACAGCACAGCATAATTTTAACATTTTACAAACTAATTCTTTTGCCTTTTTTGCTGTTCTCAGAATATATTGAATTTCACTAGAAACAGTGATTTCAATCGTACTCATCACATAACAGCGGGCAAAAAAAACAATCAATTAGATTGTTTACAAAAAAACAACAACAATCCATCCTCAGTAAAATACTGGATAATACAAATCACACATATATAAAGTGGTTACTGCTAAAAACATTTTATTACTTAAATTTAGAAACACTGTAAATGTTGTAGGTTAAAAATATACACGTAGACAGTGTGCAAGAAAAAGTCCATAATTCAAACATATACCTTTCCTTCAGGCCAAATGGTATTTTTGCACTCCTTTTTATGTAAATTGTACAATGGTAATCCTTTTAAATCATAATAATAAATTCCTCAGAGGCTGAATTATCTTCCTAAAACTTTGGCTTTAAAAATATTAGGTAGGAATTTGATAATTCGTAAGGTAAATGTTGTTTGAAAACCAACTCAGCATCATTACAAAGTGTCCAGCCTTTATCACTTTTTAGATAGGCAGTGTAATGTCCAGATGTTGTGGAAGGACCATCATAAAACATTATTGCTACTGCTACAAAAGTCCTTCCTGATATTGATAGTTGAGTAGCTCCAAAAAGTTTTATTAAAGTGTCCAATGTTCTTCCATCAGCTGTACAACGTTGCATCATTAAAATGATATATTGTCCATATCTTTGTAAAAATAATGTTGATAACATTTCTGATTTGCATTGGCTAACCTCCATGTTTTGATTTGCAGTTTTAACTAATTTATTGAAAGACACTGATTTACAGTCCTGTAAGGTCAAATATAGACATTTTCAGTGCCTACATTAGTGCTACATGTATACATACAATTTTCACAATGATGTTCCCATTTATAACAAAGGCCAAACATATTTTCTATTTCTACACCTTCATTTTCTGATATGGTAAGCATATAAATTTGAAATTCCTGAGCATCTTGTTGGGTATTGTGCGTAAATTGTGAAGAACCAGAAAATACATCCAAAACATTACGAACATCAGAAACACTTTGTATTTTACTTGTATTAGTTCTCAATTTGTTATAAACAGAATGCAAGAAGGAACACAATTTTTTTTCCCGATTCTCCATAATTTGCTGTTGCAAACCTTCAAGAAAAAAAACAACATTCACCACCACATTAGCATAGCAGTTGAAACCTGAAATATTTTCAAACTGATAACCAACAATCTCTTCAACAGTGTCCTTTTTCTTTTTGCTTGCAATCACAACAATATCTTCTTTTTTTCCCTTCTCTACACCTTCAGTACAGATATTCTCATACCTTCTTTTTCGACCAACCACACGTTTTTTAAATACAGGATATTGAACTAAATTGGGAGCATATGTTCTTCTTAACCTATTATACTCTTTGACACAGTTTGCATCTGCAGTAACCTCTGTGTCATCAAAATCAATCAAATACAAACCAGATAATGTTCTGACTCGCGGCAAAGCAAAATATATGCCATACCCTCTTTAAAAACAGTATTTCCAATGTTCACCAAAGCACTGTCAACACTTAAACCTTGAGATTTATGAATAGTGACTGCATATGCCAGAGAAACTGGAAACTGTTTTCTACGGACATATAAATCTTTAACATGCAAAAAAGGAACTGAACAATGACCAATTTGTTTAACTTCTTCAACCTGATCAAATTTAATTTTTAAAAATTCAATACCATCTTTATTTTGACAATTAACAAAATCCACAACTTTGCCCGTTGTTCCATTAATTAAACCTTTTTCTATGTCCAAATTACGCCTTAGAATGACGCAACAGTTTCTATATGCATAAAGAGTCTTTTCTAAACCAGCAGTTTTAGATATTGATTTTTCTAAAGAGTCCAATTTTGTCTTCAATTTTCCTGTCAAATTAATAGTGATTCCTTCATGTTCTATTTTATTGATGGCTTCCATTTTTAGTATTTCTTCTTTTTCCAGTTTCAAAAGTTGTTTGTTGAATATAGAACACTCACGCAGTGTTGGCATTAAGCAGATTACAGATTTGTTTTCTGCAATTTTCATGTATATTTGCTCAGGAACTACATTTTCATTTGGAAACAAATTGGAAAGTGATCGACTCTGCAAAGCGTATTTGCTATGTTCAGTCAGTAGTCCAATTCTTATATCTTGGAGAATAGTTCTATAATCAACATCATTTGATCATCGCATATTTGTAATGAGTTCTTTCTATTCAAAATATGACCAAATGTTCACCTTTCCAAAACTACCCAGAGATTTTCTGGTTCCTTCATGCGCAAGTGTTTTAAATAGTGGTTGTCCTTTTACAGGAGTCAGTTGCAGTAGATCTCCAAAAACTATGACGTGTTTTCCTCCAAATAACACGTCGTACTCTGTTTTAGGAATTTGTTGCATTCTTAAAGGCACAAAGGCAAGCATTAGGTTTGATACCATGCTTACCTCATCAATAATGAGAAGTTTCATTTTCTTCAAGACTCATGAAACTTCACAACCAAGCTTCTCCAGATAGCTTGTGGTATTCCAATTTGTTTTCATGCTCTACTGGTAGCATTAGTAAATAATGTAAAGTAATTCCTTTAATGTTGTGTGCTGCAAACCCAGTTGGAGCAGTGACAACACAAGACAAATGCGACTGAGTTGGTTTCTGTAGATAACTTGTAATTACTTTAATTAAAAACCTTTTTCCTGTTCCAGCTTGTCCACTCACGTACATTCGGATAGGTTGAAATGACATGCATGAGCACTCTTTCTTTTCATGAAGTAATCCATGGTCAATCTGTTGTCTCACTTGCTGATATATTTGTTTCTGTTCAACATTTAGTTGTTCTTCCGAGTTTGCTAAGTTTGTTACATCTTCTTGAGCTTGCTGGATTGCTGTTTCCTCCTCATTCATGGCGATTGCTGCTTCATTTTCAATAATTGGTTGTCCTAGTGGATCTTGACTCAGTGCAGCAGAACTTTGACTGTCTCGAGAACTGTCTCTAGCAATCTCAGCTGCTAGCTTCTTGATCAATTTCATCGTTCAACATTTTCACATAATTTGCAAAATCACTGCATTATATGCTATCTTTACAAGCATTAAAGGAATCTTCATAGCTCTGGAAATCCCCAAGTAATTCCATTTTTGAACGCCATGGTTTGAACAGTTGTAAAAGGGCTAAATAGTAAAATTCCCTTTTATCAGCAGTGTGGCAACTCAGCTTTCTGTGATTATTTCAAATTTCCTTTAGTTTGTTTCACCAAACATCCTTCGGAACCAATGACTCCATATTTTTCATCATTGATATTCTCTGTAGTATTCCGTTTAAAAGTGTAGTTTTGCAGCACTTCATAGAGACACATGTTCTCAAGATGATGACTTCTGTTTGGGTAATATGTGTCCAACACATTCGTTTTCAAAATATCTATACTTTCTGGATCTTTTTCTGCTAAATATTCAATTTCTTGTACAGATTTCAGTACTCGATTTCGCATTGCTGCAAGACCTAGACACAGCCAAATCATTCTTCTAGATTTGGAGTATAGACTTGCAGATGATAACCGATCTGAGCATTCATATGCTCCGATTTCTCGATGGGATAACATCTTCAAACTGAAACTGTATAATTTCCTACTTAGAGTCTTTTTGTGAGAAATCTCTTCCCACATTTCTTTCAATTCCGTCTTTTCTGATTTTGTAATATAGGGCGTTATATATCAAGCATCAGCAATGGAATTGGCCGCAACATACTGAATATCCATTTTAGCATTCCACATGAACAAAATAACTGGGTTGTAGTCATTTATGTATTTTGACTCTTCATTTCTTCTTAAGTTGTAGGTATTTTTGGGAGATTTTCTTGTGATGGAATGTCGCAAAGATGACATAAAATGGTTCACTCTTCCTTTGGATATTACAGGACATGGAAATGCAAAACAACGTGGTCGATTAGGATGGCGGACGGACTTGCGTCCGTCCGCCACCCCCGAGATGGAGGGAGCGTCCGCAAGGGCCGCGGCGTTCCCTTCATGCCAATTAGGATGTGACTGCCACCCTGGCGGTCACATCCTGTATCTTTAACATTGTGGCGGGTGCTGCTTCAAGCAGCACCCGCGGCAATGTTAAAAATGCATGCACAAAGCGGCAGGCACCGCGGGGTGCCTGCCGCTTTGTGCATGCAAATGCAGGGTGGTACCATAAGTACCCCCATATGCACCCCCACCCCCCCCCCTTCACCCCAGAAGCAAAGGTCCACATACTTTTCCAGGGCGGAAAAACCACTGCGGAAAAGCATGTTTCTACACGCTTCCTAATTTGGCTGGCGGTGTCTTGCAGACACCGCCACCAAATCGCGGTCTACATCCCGCGGATCAGCGGCGGACGGACCTGCCATCCGCCGCTGATCCCACCGTCATCCTAATCTGGCGGGTGGTGTTGTCAGGGACCGCGGCGGTGAATCCGCATCCTCCGGGCTGGCGGTGGCTTCCACCGGCCCAGAGGATGCGGATTCACCGCCATCCTAATCGACCCCAACATTTGGTGTAGAACTAATCCTTAGATTTGTACTTTCGTCTACAGTATTTTCCACATCGGTGGCTTTGGAATCTTAAGACATGTGCTCTTCAGTTGCTTTTTTCTGTGCTTTTGGGTACAGCACATATTGCATATTGTTCAATAAAAGTCAAAACAGTATCATCCGCATCTGTTCCAAATTTGGGGGCGTCTTTAATCCATAAGTGCATATGTATATGAGGAGCACCTCTTGCTTGATACTCCTTTCTCCAAAAGAAATCCACAACTTCTCCAAGAGGAGGATTTTTTTATTGCAGATAAAAGATATCATAGCTTCAAATCTATGATTGAAATACCTGCATACAATAACAGGATCCAAAGAGCACAATTCCCCAGGTGTCTTGTATTCAATATTTTTTATATTGCAATTTGCCTCTCAAAGAAATTCAAGTAAATCATCCCAAGCGTACTCAGCACAGCTTAGGGTAAGGAACCATGTAGGAGTTCCTAAGTTCCATAGCATACATTTCAGTTCTCCATGACGACGGTACCAATATTCATTAGTTCCATGTTTTGAAGAGCAAATGCACCTTTCCTGACCACGAGGCTTCACCAGAGACTGAGGGAATCGTCTAATATAGCCTGGACCCGCCCGCCAGTCTCCAGCCGCCGACCGCCTGTGAAACAACGAAGAGCGGGGCTGTCTGGAGGAGACCGGCGAGGGGCCTCGAACCACATCACCCAGCAGCCCTCACTGGGGTCCAGCGTCACCACTGAGCGCCAAGCGGCGCTTTAAAATCCCATTAACCCCATCGAGTGGGCGACCCGTTTTGCAGAGCAAATGCCCCTTTCCTGACCACGAGGCTTCACCAGAGACTGAGGGAATCGTCTAATATAGCCTGGACCCGCCCGCCAGTCTCCAGCCGCCGACCGCCTGTGAAACAACGAAGAGCGGGGCTGTCTGGAGGAGACCGGCGAGGGGCCTCGAACCACATCACCCAGCAGCCCTCACTGGGGTCCAGCGTCACCACTGAGCGCCAAGCGGCGCTTTAAAATCCCATCAAACCCGTCTCGCGGGGCGCCCGGGGCGAAGCCCGGGCAAAGGGCGGGCCCTCTGTGGCCCTCAGGGGACCGAGGAGGACGGGACGGGGCCACCCCCCTGAAATCCCGCCTAGCTGACATCCACTAAGGTAAATACAAAGTGCCTTTTCCATCCATTTGCACTTGCAAGCCGTAAATCTACCATCAGCAACATTGCTTACAGCTTGTAATAATTCGGCCAAGATGTATAAATCTAGAAATACCCCTGTGGCCACAAGATCGGCAACTAGACTGAAAGACGTTACCAATACTCCTCTTCCCACAATAACCGCCATAGACTTAATGCTGCAAAAAACGATCAATGTAGTGGTGGACGCTATTCAGGACTCTGAAAGACGCCTTTCACTTACCCCAGATCTATGTTTTCCGGACCTCTCTCTACACACCACCGGAAACATTAACATACTGGACAATACAACAAATTCCCAGGAGTCTATTTTAACGTTGTCATTTACAGGGCTCCCTAGTCCTCAAAAAGAGACAACACACAAACAGCCTTGCCCATACCCTCTATAGGTAATAGCAGGAACAACAGTCTTATGCTACTTGGTGAAAACGGCATTAATACTCATCTGTCACCTATAGCCCACCTACATTCAGTGGCCCCTTCCCCGGGTGGTTTAACATCTACAACGACGAAACCTGCCACCAAAGTAAGTCGTATGATTAAGAGCAAAACTAGGCCCATTGGAATACGAAGCAAAATCAAGTCATCTATAGCTAAAAAAAAAAAATCTCACCTCAAGGCTAAACATCTTATCTCAGCTAAAGACATCTGGTCTACCTTTAGACTGGCCAAATCTGTCCCCGACACAGCGTCCTCATGTCCTTTCATAAGTAGTCAAGATCCAGACCTGATCATGAGTAAAGAGCCGACAGTACCCACAAATATGCCTACACATATCACAGTTAGGGCAGATCACACAATGATAAACACAAAATCACTCTTGAGTGACCTTGAAAGCTTAATCAAGTCCCTTCTGTTACCCATCAGTGAGAGAGTCCTTAATATTGAGAAAGCTTTAGGGAAATTTGAAAGGGCCCAAAATGATGCAACTTCTACCTTGCTTAAAACACTGAAGGCACCACAATCAATTTCTACCTTTACACCAGCCAGTAGTTCCCTCGCTTCAACTAGTAATAAAAATCTCAGGGCAAAGAAAGCCATAGCTACCTCTACTTCTGCTAATAAGCGAAATTTGCCAATATGTCAGGAAAAGATTCTTCCTACTATCTCAGTGACAACTCAAGATGGAGGTATTAACGTACTCCATCCAGTGGCTGCCATCCCAAGTAGCCCTCAAACTTCACCTGACACTGAAATAGAAGATTGTGAATGGGCTGCTGAGAGCTCCCCGATCAAAATAGTAACAACTCAGGTAGAACAAACGAGACAAATCAAAAATCTCAAACAGGGTATACCTATAAAACAAACGGGTGCTACCCTGATAAAACCGGTGGTAGCTAAAAGACCACTTCACATTAATCTTCTGCCTGAATCCAGCCCATACACCATTGTAATGATTGGAGTACCTAAATTAGTGGGGGATAGGGTAGAATCTCACGGGGACCTAAAAAACAAGGTGAGCCATTGGCTTACAACCCATAGACCGATCCCCAAACATATTAATGGCCATATTGCACACGTGAGAAGAGTAGATTGGGTGGGAAACAGATTTAAATCGACCGAGGGCGACTGCATTGTGGTAACCTTTGGGGATAGTCGTGCTGCCAGTTTTATTAGTAGCTGGAAAAGTGGTGTGACAAATAGCTTGATCCGCACTATGGCCTTAAGCTACTTTTACTCATCAAATAACCTCGGTCATTACCTAACACAAGTACAGTCAACTCATGGACAGGAGGGGTTGCTCGAGCCAATAGCTGATAACAAACCTAGGGTTTATACACGGCCTACTGGTCCACATACCCTAACAAACTTTATCGACTATAGGCAGGAACACTCATGGCTGAGTAGGCTAAATAGCCATCATAGTAGACACCAAGAAAGAAGTGAGTTTTTTACTCGCCCCCAACAGCAGCTCTACTCATACTCCTATTATCCAGACACACAATACGGGGTCCCCATCTCAAATAGATTTGATGCTTTTTATGATACTGATTACCTAGATGAGATTGATTGACAAACCGTATACCCATCCTCCCATTCTATTTCTACTGAGCCCTCAACTAGGGAAGCTCCCCCTGATAGAATATCATGCAACAGATTGGAGTGTACACATGTCTCCACTCGAGAGGCTAGTGAAGCATCCAGGGTAGCTCCCTTAGTACAATCTCATGAAAACACACTGATTGTGAATGGGTGTAGTCATTCATGTCCCTCAAATCAAACCCAATGTATAGTCCCCAGTGGAGTAAAAAATTTTTTAACTACTAGTAATGAAACGCAAGTACATTTAACAACGGGTCATGGGGCTCAAGCGATCTCTTCATTTACAAACAAGGCCCAGATAGCAGGCTTGGGCCTCACCGAACAACGTTCCATACATCTCTTATCCTGGAATGTAGCCGGTCTGGCTGTTAAGGTTAACGACCCAGCCTGGTTGGCTCATGTAAAAAATTATACAATCTTATGTTTTCAAGAAACTTGGCTAGTAGATGAAAACGTACACATCGAGGGCTTTCAAAGTTTCTTCTTACCGGCTGCCCCGTCAAATAGCGGAAGATCTAAAGGGGGCCTGGTAACTTATATTAGTCTTGCACTTAGCTGCCAGGTCTCAAACAGAGCATTGGACAACAGACATATTCAAACCTTGGTGCTCAGGAGTGGTAAAAAGGCACTGACCCTTATCAATTTCTACAATGCTGCGTCATCAAATAGGGAGTGCAATATTCTTAACCTACAAAAAATTTTACAAGCAAAAGCGGCTAATCTACCTCGAAGTATCATCATCGTTGGAGATTTTAATGCTCATCCTTGCGGCAATCCTGAAATGACACCCATTGGCCTTTTAGGCTGTAACAATAGGTCTGGTTTTCATTTTGACCACTCGCTCCGTGGCACCTGCATCAACAACTTAATTGATGACAGGAATCTAACTGTCGCAATGACCACGTTGGAGGACTCACACATATTTAATGTCCCTACGTATAAAGGCCATGGTAAAGGCTCCTACATAGACCACATCTTTCTCTCAAGTGACCTTGTTGATTTAGCCACTGACTTTGAAATTCAAACAAGTATCTTCAGTGACCATAATCCTCTGTCGATTAGGATTGGAGGCGGCCTTTTCGAACTTAGGAAGCCTCGTCCTGATCGTGGCGTTCTAAAACCTATCAATGGAAACCGTCGTCTGAAGTGGTCAAAGGTTAACAGTGACTCTTTGTACAGCTCAATCAACACCAGTTGTGGTAATGATTTAGACCTTTGTGTCTCTCCTTCCACCTTGCCTGAAGTGACCTTGATTGCCTTCTCTGCTGTTGTTGACAAAATTGGCCAATTGCTAACTGTACCAACGAAGGGTCACCATGAACACCAACCAGGGTGGTTTGATCAAGCTTGTTCAAAGGCCGGACGAGATCTAAAAAAAGCACTCAAGGCTACCCCAAGAGATCCTGTCCTTATAAAGTCTCTGAGATTTAAATACAAGACAGCCCTGGCAGTCCGGAAAAAAGAAGTGAAAGCTGGTATTTGGGAAACTCTATGCGACCCTGCAATTCTGGGCAATAGCTCCAAGTTCTGGAGTATCATAAACAAACCTATGTTCGATGACCCCATCAACCCTATGGCTGGGACTAACATACCCGAGGAAGAGTGGATATCACACTATAGTACAATTTTCAAAAGTGACAAACCACAAGCAGACTTTGTTTTTAAAACTTTCGATGAAAATTTGTTGTGTTTTACAGTGGGGGAGGTAGTAAAGGGGATCCAAGGTCTATCCTGTAATAAAGCACCTGGCCCTGATGGCATACCACCCGATTTATTTAAATCAAATACCCTTTTATGGGCACCAGTTATTACCGCAGTTGTAAACGCCGAAATCCTGGCTGGTTGCCCAAAAGCTTGGGGGTCCTCGACTATCGTCCCTGTTTTCAAGAAGGGCGATCGTGGCAGTGTTACATGCTACAGACCCATATCACTGATTAATTCAGTTGCAAAGGTGGTGGGGGGCATTATCCTAAATAGATTAACAGCATGGGCCAATTAAAATAATATACTGTCATCAATACAATACGGGTTCAGACCAGGCCACTCTACGATAACCCAATGTCTGAATCTATATTTAATAAACAGTAAATACACCCTAGCAAGAAAAGGGACGATCCATATGGCCTTTATGGATTTATCGTCCGCCTTTGACTGTGTAGACAGAGGCAGGCTTTGGGAGGTCCTGCTAAAAATGGGAGTGGAACAAAATTTGGTCAACTTTCTTGTTGACCTCCACTCGGATACAAGAGCAAATGTCCGCTACACCCATGACATGAAGGTAACAAGGGATTTTAGCATAAATCGAGGTGTTAGACAAGGGTGCATCCTCGCCCCCTTTCTTTTTAATCTTTACATTAACGAGTTGGAGGAGCACTTACTAAAAACCGGCACAGACTATCCTTATATTGGTAAGAAGGGCATACCTGTCCTATTATATGCGGACGACGCCGTTCTAATATCTAGAACGGCGCTCGGTCTTCAAATCTTGTTAGACTCTTTTAATATTTTTATGAACTCCCGTGGCCTGAGCATCAATAACTCGAAATCTTTTACAATGATGACAGGCGTAACTCCCAAAAAAATATACCCTCACTTTGTAAATGGGGACAAAATACCGACCACCAAGACCTTTTCGTATCTTGGTGTCCTTTTTGACCATAAATTAACTTGGGCACCAGCAATACAAAAGAAAAAGGGTGAGGTAGTGCGGGCCAACGCAGCAATACTGGACTTCTCAAAAAAAATGGGCAATAGTCCGGTGGCGGCTGTCCTGAAGTTATATCAAGCCAAAAGCACTGCAATCGCACGTTATGGAAGTGAAATATGGGGATCAGAATCTCTAGGTGTCCTTGAAGTTACTGAGAATAACTTTCTAAAGCAGGTCTTACGGCTACCTAGGGGCACAGCCAACTTTCCAGTACATGAGGAACTTGGTATTCCATATCTAAGTGATAAGTTGGCTGTGAATCCTCTGTTATGCTGGCTAAATAGCTGGCTAAATACAGCCATACCCCTCACTAGAAATATCCTTCAAGAGGCACTAGAGTGGGACGGCAGACTCAAGATCCCATGGTTAAAATATGTAAGAAGATGGCTCTTTGAACTAGGCCGACCAGATCTATTTCTATCCCCTGAGACAATAACTAAAACTGATGTAACCTTTGTTAGGAATACTTTTATGTTGTCCAGGTGCATGGCGCGGGAGGGAAATGAGTACAAGAAAAGTAGTGTGAGACAGTACGTTCTAACTAAAACTTGTTTACACATGGAATCTTACCTGGCTTGGCCTCTGTCCGGTTATGACCGTTTTTTACTAACAAGGTTCCGATTTAACATGTTCCATCTTTTGCTAGCTGTACCAAGTGGAGCACATAGAGGACAAGTGTTGCCAGCTTGCGGCTGCGACAATAAGTCTCCGCAAGATCTGGCACACTTTTTATTCTTTTGTCAGTTTTATACACTCCCCCGTAATCTGTTTTTAAAACCTTTACTCAAACAGTTGAACTTTGTACAATTCAGACCTGCACTCTGCCACCTCCAAATGCTAAACAGTGAATGTACTATGTTTGTATGTAGCTTTTTAAAACTCGCAGTTAAACATAGAAAAAGCATGGAAGGGTAACCAATCTTGCTGCTGAATGTACTTTTATTCCCACTGTATTTTTATCTTTTTTAACCATATTACCGTTTTTATGCTTGTGACTATGTCTGCTATAATATCACTCTTCCTATTTCTACTTTTATTGTATGGATAAATGTTTATGAAATGTACTTTTATGATTGTTATATGCAAACAATCGAATAAAGATATTACTACTACGTCATTAGTTCCACACTGACATGCCTTTAGATTAATGAGCTGAGATTCTAAATGATCATCTCTCTGGTGCACTTTATCCATAAATTCTTTTGCAGATACATTTTGCAGATGTATACCAGTTTTTAAAATGTGATTGACTGCATATGAAAGTCCAGACAAGTCACTTTCAAACAAAAGATGAAATATGTAAGGGATATATTGTCGAAATCTTGGATCTTCTCCATATAATCTTGTTGTCCGATATTCAGATGCAGGAATCTGCACAGGACGTTCATCATATCATCCTCCTTTTCAAGTTGGGAACAACTGTAGAAAACAACGAGTTTCCAAGCTCTCTTCCCATACACTCATGGGACTTCCTTTTGCTTTTTTCATTTGGAACAACTCAATAGTGTTCCCCATCACTTCTTTTGAATGAAGTGGATGCACACTGAAATGATCATAGATTTCTTCACATCTTAACATGTCCACTTTTTCAATTTGTCCACTTGACGTTTAAGTATCTTCTGTTAAAAGTATATCTTCTTGCCGCATATAAACATTCTAATAGTATGTATTGTTTTTTATCAAATACAATGTTGCCTTTTGCACTTTCCTAACATCCACTAACTCCTGCCAGATTTTCTTATTCTTAGTCGGCACACCATTAACAAGTCTAATTAGTCGTTCACTTTCTGCACTCTCTACACCAATAGTTTCAATACTTTTCTTTAAATGTAATGGTAAATACACAACTCTTCCTTTTAATCCTCTTTGTAAATCTGAAGGAGGCAATTTACCTGTTTTGGGCTCCATACAAACAATAGCTTGAAACGGGTGCACACATTGAATGAGAATAGACTCATAGGTGTTTAAGTCTATCAATTCTGGAGGAATAGCAACTAACTCTAAATTATTATGCACAGCTCCTGCGGGCATTCTATTCTCATCTAATTTGTTATAACAATATTTACAAATACGCTGATGAGAACCCAAATCAAAACAATTCTCTACCAACAAATAAGTTGCAAATTCCTTCCACTTATCATTATTTTCTTTTTCACTTTTTAAATACAGATCAACACTCCAAATCTGATTTTTATAGTGAGTTCGCCGACAACAAATACAAGAAAAATGTGGCCTTTCACCTGAAATCACCTTGTACTTTGTAATTTCACCTTCAAATTTTTGGCACAACTATGTTCAACATTCTCTCCAACATTTTCTCCTATTAATGTCTGAGTTTCTTCACTCTCTTGTTCAGGACCAAAGTAACAAAACTCAATGTCATCACAAACCTTCTTCACATCTGATTTTGACCCACACAAAAGAGAACTGTTCAACTTATTTAACTTTAGTGCTGGACTTTTTGCATAATACAATCTTCTCACTAACTTCCGCATTTAAATATGATGTACTAGTGTTAGATGAGGGGGACCCTGCAAGGAAGGCAAGATGGCGTCAGCGTGAGCGGTTGCAGTGGCAGTGCTCTGCTGTGCTGGGCTGTTTTTTTTTTAAGAGAGATGCTTTCTGAATATTGAATACTGAAAGAGAAAAAAAAAACGACGATGCAGATACCACACTTCTGCATTTTGTACCCGCTTGCTTTTTGATTGCTTCATTCGAAAAGACTCTGGGGGGTATCGACTTGGGCTCCGGCTGTCAACTGTGAGATTTCACAGTGTTGTGCCTCGGCCCTGGCCCTGGCCTGACCTGACCTGTCTGCTGTCTGCTGCGGAGATAATGGAGTTCTGAATGCTGAATGCTATGCACACTGTTATCAAAGGAGAGGTGTGGTGAATGACAAGTCGGGCTGAGCAGCACATTACTTAATAGTGCATGACAACTACACCGGACCAGTTAGAAAAACGCAAGTGGCTCTTTATATTCTTTTACAACCATATTAGAACATATATATTGTGACTTTGCTTTTGCCTGCTATAAGTTGCTAAAAAAAAGCGTTTTTCTAACCGTCCAGGAAGCGCTTTCAGACCTTGCTAAAAAGCGTTTTTCTAACAGTGCAGGAAGCGCTTTCAGACCTTGCTAAAAAAGAGTTTTTCTAACAGTGCAGGAAGCGCTTTCAGACCTTGCCTCTCTTTACCCTTCTCTGCTGCACTGCACTGCTGAAGCTGCTGAAGCCTCAGTCCATCGGCTGCTCGTCTGCTTGTCTGCTCGTCTTGGATCATGGGCGGAGGCGTCATCTGCAGACACAGAGATACAGGCCTATAGCTCCACAGTGAGCATCACGTGTACTGTTTCCAGGGAGACGACGGCACAGAACGAATGGTGCTGCTCAGAAGCAGATTTAAAACAGGGGGAGAGAGGCTTTTCTTCGGACTTGTGACTGGCTCATCAGTCTTACCTGTACCTGTTTTGAAAGCGCTACCTGGATCAGTAACTGCCACTTCACAAATTTCTATAGTGGTATTCATGCCTGATATACTTGTCAAGCCTCAAATTAATCATCAAGTAATTCGCCACCCTTGTGTCACTGGCCTTTCACATGGAGACTTAATTTTCTCAAAGACTACAGAGAAAATTATTTGCTTTAAATTTTTTTTGAGAGGTACAGAATACCGGAGGAGAGGTAAGGCTGTTTTGAAAGAATTCTACTATAGGCACAAGACTGAATCTAAAGTTGGAGTTTTACAGTGTTTACAGATGCCAGTAAAGTGGATTGTGTGGCCCAATAAAGGGTCCAATAAAGTTATAGGTATGGAAAAGGGTATCAGAGAGGATGAAGGGGCTACCTCACCGAAGGAACAGAAGACAGAACAGAAAGGACAGAAACCCCAAATTGGCACAGCATTAAATGAGAAGGGGGGCGAAGTAAGTGAGCTCTCACAGAGAGAGGCACCGGAGCAGGCGCAGGCATCGACACCAACCAAACAATATCTTGGGAATGAAGACATGGAGACGATACCTGTACAGCACACAACTAACAGACATAAAGGCCCGGAGACTAGAGGGGCACGGGCAAAGGAGAAAGATCTGGCGAAAGATCCGGCACGAATAGAGCAGCAAGAAAAAAGAGAAAAAGAAAAGGAAAAAGAAAAAGGAAAGGCAAAAATCAAAGATAAGAACATTGAAAAAAACTGGAAAAGGAAAAGGAAAAAACTAAACGAAAAGAGAAAGAGAGAGAGAAAGAGAGAAAGAAAGAGAGAGCAACTAAGTACAATGAGGAGGACGAGGACGAGCTAATGGCCAAAAAAGCACAGAGACTACAGTCTATAAAGAACTTTAAAGCATCTGCAAAGAATACTGGCACACATGTGTCATCCCAACCAAAAATTTCAAATATATTTAGCCCTTTACAAAAAGAAGGCCAGAACGATGTAATAACTAACGGAAAAACACAGATTGTAATCCAAAACAAGACCTCCAAAGAGCAGAGTGGTAGCAACAAAGATGTCCAATGCATGCCCTCAACCAACTTGGAGGAAAGGCAGACTATATGGTCGAGCGAAGGTACTCGGAATGCTGACCCAGATGCTGAAATAAATACAAGGAGTAAAGAGACAAGGGCATCCATAGAAATAGATGCAACGCTATCGAACCAGAAGGAGCTAACTGAGCAATCTAATGGAGAAAATATAGCCGAAGAGTTTGGAGGCCTAAACCCTTCTCCGAATCAGGTTGCATCTCTAGCTGGGAAAGATTCGCATTTAGTGAACCATTCTCTCTCAAATGAAGACTCCGAATCTGATATATACGAGACAGGGATGTCTATCTCAAGCGACTCGAGTGAATCAAATGGTTCCAGCAAACTGAGCGATTCAAGAGAATCTAGTCCAAGCGCACAAATGGATTTCGCACTACAGGAGAACTCCGGCTCCAATGACTCGAGATTATTTAGCGAAGTCAATGCAAGGAGAAAAAAAACAGGTGGAGGGAAAAAAAGGTTAAAAAACAAAAAAGAACAAAACTTGTTGAAAGAGGAAACCACAGATCCTGGTAATAATATGGATTATGCTAAAAGTAGATCTAATCCTCCCCGAAGGAGTCCAAAGAGCAAAACATCGGGAGAGACACCACGTCAAACTTCGGACTTACATGAGAATACAGATAGATATAAAAAAACAATGGAGCCCTCATTGAGTCAGGTGCTTAGTTCGATTAAAAGCTTTCACACGGATGTGAAGAAGGACAGCCAAAAGAATCGATTGGCCATTGAAAAACTACAAGGTGCAGTGAAAAAAGTGGGCAATATCTGTTCTGAGATCTCTGAGAGAATGGTCATGGTTAAAACTCGAACCGAGAACCTGGAAACTGATTTCGTGAAGCTTCAGAAAAAAGGAAAAGAACAAGATGGAGTAATAAGAGATCTTATGATCAAAATGGAAGATCAGGAAAACAGATCTAGAAGGAATAACTTGAGATTCCTTGGAATTCCGGAGAATTCAGAGGGTAGCGACGCCAGAGGGGCAATGATTGACATTCTCAAAACATAATTTCTGGAGTTGGAAGCCTGGGATATGGAAAGGGAAGAACAGCGGGCACATCGCTTTCCTTTAATGCTATCAAAACATTCCAGCAAGCAAAATCAATATCCGAGGGCAATGTTGGTCTGCTTTGGTAATTTCCTTCTCCGGGAAAAAATTTACGATCTAGCAAGACCTACTACCCAAAGAGACTACAAGGGGTTCAAATTCTTTGTAAGACCGGACTTCGCCCACGTTACCGTGGAGCGAAGATGGAAAATGCGTCAGCTATTTGAACCATTTGAAAAACTTGGGGCAAAAGTATTTTTGCAAAATCCAGCACCCTTGAAAATAATATTCAAAGGCACTACAAGAAGCTTCAACAATGAAATACAGGCAGAAGACTATCTACGTGAAATTTCCGAGTCTAGCTCTCGGTACTCAGGGAAAGTATCTTAACTATATAAAATGAAGCATGATAGAAGGAGCGGATAGGTCGAATTAATTATTTCAATGTACATATGGAAATGTGGGCAATAAATTGAATCGCAGGGTAGCCTTTGAAACTAAGTCTGAGACATTATCAGAGTAATGAGAGTAATCAGGTTTCTTGGCTGAACCAGCAACAGATAAGCATATCACTTATATTTATAATCTAGCCCAGTCCACAGGGCCCGCTAGCGCGGAGGTCACACCCCTGGTCCAGATAGGCCCAGGTAACCTTCAAAGGTGGTGGTGGGTGGGGGGTAGGGAAGGGGAAGGGGGAAGGCAGGACAGGTTAGACATACGGAGTAAGAAATCTTATAGGGAAACACATACAGGGATCATAGGAAACCAGAAATCATAGAAACCAGTAGCATGGCTGGGATAAAAATATTATCTTTGAATATTTGTGGTCTGAACGATCTTAAAAAAAGACAAACAGTTGCAATTGGCCTACAAAACTGGGGAGCTAATATTATATGTATGCAGGAGACGCATATTGAAGGGTCCCAGAGCCAGCTGTTAAATACATTAGGGTTTAAATTGGTGTGTGCTACCACACAAGGTGTTAGAATTCGGGGTGTTGCTATTCTGGCTAAAGGGAGTGGAATGGTGTTTAATAAATCTAAAACTGATAAGTTTGGTCGTTGGGCTATCACCGAATGCAGTTACCAGACAGGGCAGAAATTGACAATTTGTGCTATTTATGGGAGTAACACAGATGACCCTGGGGTTTTTAATGAGGTCTCCAATGAATTGTCACATTGGTCTCTTCCGGTGATGGTCTGTGGGGACTTCAATATCAACCTCCCGACAAATTGGTCCCTAAATGATGACTGGGTGTATAAAGGTCGTAAACCCAAAGTATTTCGCTCTCTTAAGAATTTGTGTCTTGTACATGGACTTGTGGATAGCTGGCAAACCTATAATACTAATATTGGTGACCCTGGCTACACCTTTTATTCAAACCCACACCGTACGCATGCTAGAATTGATTACATATTACTTTCAAACTCACTAATTAAGAATTGCCATACAGCTAAATTGCCTAGGGTATTATCTGACCACAACCCTCTTTTATGTACATTGACTATTCTACCAACTAAATTAGAGCCTAAGCAATGGACATTCGAAAAAGCATTACCCAATGATTCTCAGTATCGCCTCTATATGAAAGACTGGATCCCCAAGTTCCTAGCCGAAAACATTGGTAGCATGTCAATAGAGGTAGTATGGGATACTTTGAAAGACGGGGTTTGAGGCGAGACGTTGTCATATTCACTTAAGTCCAACAGGCAAGAGAAAAAAGAAATACGGATGCTGCAGGAAGAGCTTATGTTAGCAGAAGTAAGACTCGCTAATGCCACCAATAATAGGGATACTACTGGGGATATTTCTAGCATCTTAGCCAAAGTTGCAATTGCAAAGGCAGCAATTACGAATATAATATACGGATAAGGCAATACGGAAAGCCACAGCACAAAAATAATTAATCTATGAGGTCAATGAGCAAGTGGGTCACCAATTGGCCGTGCGAATGCGACAACAGGTCAACGCAAACTTGATTAGGGAGATTATAGATCCTGTGGTAGGGCAGATAAAAGACTCAGAGCAGATCAGGCAAGCATTTTGGAGGTTCTATAAAGAACTATATATGGAGAATTGCAAAGGGGACACAATCGAAATTGCAAGGTATTTAGAGAATTATGAGGGCGTGAGCCTTGAGATAAATACACAGCAGACACTAGAAGAAGCTCCTAGTATGGAATAGGTTTTAACTGCAGTTAAGAGCCTCCCTAAAGGGAAGGCAACAGGTCTGTATAGTATCCCCTCAGAGTTCTATGCTACATTTATAGATGAAATTAAATATGTTTTAAGTGATCTAATTATCCATATCTTTTCCGGGGGTGAACCGCCCAACTCTTGGTCCAGAGCCGAAATTGTAATTTTTGCTAAAAAAGGGAAACCCCCAGAACATCTAGGGTCTTATCGCCCTATAACTCTAATAAATGCTGATTCGAAAATATATTCTAAAGTTTTGGCAAATCGAATTGCACCTATAATACACCAGGTAATAGCCAAAAGTCAGCACGGTTTTGTTCCGGGAAGGTCAACGATAAATCATATCCAGAGAGTGATTACGCTCTTTGATGGAACAGAAACTACAGGAGACCCTAAGGCCCTAATTCTGCTTGATGCAGAGAAGGCATTTGATAGGGTCTCCTGGCAGTTTCTCTGGAAAGCAATGGTGATAATGGGATTTCGGACTAAATTTATACAGGCGATACAAAAAATGTATATCAAACGTAGTGCCGTTGTATCCGTTAATGGAAGCTTAAACAAGGAAATTATTATCTCCAGGGGAACTCGCAAGGGGTGCCCATGCTCTCCATTGCTCTTTGCAATATACATAGATCCCTTTATTCGCTATCTCGAGAAAAACAGCAATATAACACCTATTATATCACAGGGATATGCTACAAAAACATTAGCAAATGCTGATGATATTGCCATAGTCACAGCAGATCCCATTACAGCAATGCTGACTATCGAGGCAGAAGCCAGGAAATTTGGGTTGGTTTCTGGCTACGCGCTAAACGAAAGTAAGACACAAATTGTTCTGAACTCAAAAATTGCTATGGATGATCTAAGGGTAGTGAAGGGAGCGACATACTTGGGAGTTACAATTTCCTCAAAGCTGGAGGAAGTAGTGGACATAAACCTTAGGCCAATGTTGAACACAATACAAAAGGATTTACGACGTTTATATAATCTCCACTCATCTATTATTGGGAGGGCAAATGCAATTAAAATGGTGTACTTTCCCAAAATACTATACTTATTTAGGGCTGTGTGTCTAGAGTTCTCTAGTCAGTGGTTCACTGCCATAGAGCGTACCTTTTCTAGATTCATATGGTCATATGCACAACCCCGCCGGGCGTATATATATCTTATTCTTCCTAAGAACAGAGGTGGGCTAGCTCTTCCCAATTTAAGGAGATATTACTGGGCATGCGTATTGCTCTATAGTAAGGAATTACTGCAAGGGGGAGAAAACTCAGAGGAACATACCGCTTCAATCTTTCAGCTACTAGTGGGGAATACTAGCTATGGTTATTTCTGGAGACACACTCATGACAGCTATCACAAAAAAGTCAAATTTAAGACACTTTATAGTAGTTTTAAAGTATGGAAGGTCGTAAAGAAAATATTAGGAATAGGATCAATCTCATATTATACTCCAGTTCTGAATAATCCTATTCTTCCCCCAATGATTTTTAAGGACAACTGTGTAAACGAATGGTATAATTTAGGAATAACACAATTAGGGGATTTCTACTCTACTCAGGGGATTAAATCCTTTAATATTTTGAAGGAAGAATTTGACTTAGATTGGCGGGACTTTTTCAAGTACCTCCAAATAAGGGATTTCTTAATTCATAAACTTGGGGCAAGGACACCTGTTGAAAAATGTACAGTAGTAGAGATAAATTTACACTCTAAGAAAGACTAAATAGGCGGGGTGTATGGTTTACTACTGGATACGCTCCTGGACGATTTAGATAAAACTGCAATGAAGTGGCAAAGTAAACTTAATATCTCTAAGGAAGGATTTCTATACTCCGATCAGTTAGCCCAAACCATTCTTATCTCAACCAAACTCCTAGCACAATTTTACAAAACCTGCTTCTTTCTCTACTATACGCCGGATAAGATTGCAAAATGGGGAACTGGCAAAGGGACTCGTTGCCCGAGATGTAATTTATTTAAAGCAGATTCTGTTCACATTTTTGCCTCTTGTCCAGTGCTACTACCTTTAATACAAGAAATAGAGATATTCTTAAGTTCAGTTCTTTGTAGAAGTGTTATTTTGTCACATGAAGCAATAGCAATATTTTTTAAAAGTTCTTTGCGGTCTTACCAGAAATGTTTCTCTTTTTAGCCACATTATGTTGGTCATCCAATACGTAGTTGAGTTTTTTCAAGTAAGTATCCTTTTCATGACCTTTTCTTTTTCTTTTTTTCTCCGGCATGATAACTTTATTTTGATGATGATAAACAGTATCTGTAAAAAATAATAATAAATAAGTGTTTATTAATAACTTTATAAATTATACTTTTTTATTACTATACAAACCCATTTCATATAATTTCCAATTAAGAAATTGTAGGCCTGAAGCACAAGTGTGATAGTGGTTAGACCACTACATGCATAGTGCATAGCAGTTTGAAGCACTCCATTACCCTAAAACCTGGCTCACTGCTTGAGTGCATGCATAATAACTAAATGATTACAATACTATAAGGAGAGACACTGAGTGAATTCATAATTGGTCACTTTTACTTTAGTGAATAGATTAGTACATGGTACTGAAAGAATCACTATGACATTGCAACAGCAGTTACACTGTGATTGCTGGAGTGTATGGATAGTGACTGCAGAATTGTAGGCCTGAAGCACAAGCGTGAAGGTTGTTAGACTACTATATGCATAGTGCATAGCACTTTAAAGCACTCCATGCCCTAAAGCCTGGCTCAGTGCATGAGTACATGCTTACTAACTGAATGATTACAGTACTATAAGGAGAGATACTGGGTGAATTCTTAATTGGTTGACTTTTACTTTAGTGAATGGATTACTACATGGTACAGAAATAATCACTATGACATTGCAACAGCAGTCACACTGTGTTTGCTGGAGTGTATGGATAGTGAGTGGGGAATTGCAGGCCTGAAACACAAGTGTGAAGATGGTTACACTACTACTTGCATAGTGCATAGGATTTTCAAGCACTGCATGCCCTAAAGCCTGGCTCACTGCAACAGTACATGTACTTATTTGTCTGCAAACACATCAACCAACCAAATCATTCTCTCTTAATTTTCCCAAATGGACACTGACTCACAGTATGATTCTAGACAAATAACAATATTTCATATAAATTGAGTGTATAGATACTGACTGGGGAAATGTAGGCCTGAAACACAAGTGTGAAGAAGGTTAGACTACTACTTGCATAGTACATAGGAGTTTCAAGCACTGCATGCCCTAAAGCCTGGCTCACTGCAACAGTGCATGTACTTATATGTCTGCAAACACATCAACCAACCAAATCATTCTCTCTCAATTTTCCCAACTGGACACTGACTCACAGTGTGATTCTAGACAAATAACAGCATTTCTTATAAATCGAGTGTACAGATACTGACTGGGGAAATGTAGGACTGAAACACAAGTGTGAAGAAGGTTAGACAACTACTTGCTTAGTGCATAGGAGTTTCAAGCACTGTTTAAACAACAAGAGAGTGAGGGTCAAGAACCACTCTTCAATCCCGGTAAAGTACAATCTAACAACAAAAGAGTGATCAAAGGTGTGCTATATCAATTCTTTAGCAGTAGTGACTCCACCAAGGGCTGAGCACAAAAATTGATACCAAAATGAGAGGGAGGGTGGTGAAGGGTTAGTGAGGGGAGGGAAAAGGGGATATACCAGGTTAGTAAGAAGAACCCTCACTCACCGACCTGGTCGATGACTTGCTTCATCATGAGGTTCCCACCGGGTAGACCGAATGTCTGCCCGGTGTGCTTCAACGCCTGTTGTTACATCGGAGCTGGTTTCTTGTGATTTTGAGCAGTGCAAAAAAAGGGGGGAGTGGTTGTGTGATGTTAAAAGAAAACAGTCAGTGTCTCAAAAAACCTTTTAATTTTAGACTAGACTGCGTTCGTTTAAAAACGGTGTAGCAGACGCCAAATGGTTATAAGTTTGAGCCATAAGTGTCCTTGATGTGTGTAGAAAATGGTCGACATGTTTCTTCTCATTGTTGACTTAGGTCAGCCGAGCTTTCATCAGGACCAGTGTGCACACCTGGCGGTATATACACGTTAAGGTGTATCCTAACCTAGGGGTGTGTAAAATCAGTGTACCAAAACTCACGGTTACCATGGACTGTCCTGGAATTTCCCAGCATCCAAAACCCCCTGTGAAGATAACGTAAGGAAACAAAAAATAGACATATAGCAACATCTCAATCAGTTAATCCAATGCAATGATAGGAGCAAGTAGATTTTTGCCTTAGGTAATGTGAATAGTTGCTGTGTCGATCTCCACCTTTACATACCATAGAGTGCAATGTGATGTCTATAGTAAGGATCTCTGTGCCTAATCGCTAAGGTTTTTGCACCAGACACAACATGTGGTGTGGCATGCACAGGTAATTTTTTGCGCATGCAAATCTCTAAAACACTTGGTTAAGTGACTGCTAAACTTGTATTCCTGAATACTATCTGGATACACAGTCGCATTAAATGGTCTACAAAGTGAGGGCTCCTAACCACTCAGAAGAGTGCTTGCTGCACTCTTGCGGGGGTACAGCCACCGTAGTATGGAGAAAAACACAATTGTGAGGGATATGCTCTTTAAAATCTTACGTGTCAAAGCGTAAGTTCCCGCTTCCATGGGCTCACAGCGGGGATATGTTTCTTCACGCCAAGTGAAGAGCTGTAGTAATATAGAAGGAAAGTCAATTAAAAACATGAAAAGGGCTAGTATGTATGTCTAATCGTTTTATTGGAGAGAAAGTATTCAGTCATATGCCTACACCCATAGTATGTCTAGCGTATCCGAAGTGGATATACAATTGGGAGTAGAGGTGACCGCGTGCACATTCGCTCTATTAAAGTGTCCCCTTATTGGCATTTATAAGTGCGGCTGCTCAAAAACATAGCGTGGTGGTGGTACGCTACACAAAGTGTATTTAGAGGCAGCAGAATTAATTTGAATAAATATAAACAATCACCCTGGTAACTGGTGTTCCTTTACATGGAAGCGTTAAATGACAACGCATGCATATTCGCTCTATTAATTTCAGTGTCCCCTTATTGGCGTATATCAATGCGGCTGCTCGAAAACATAGCGTGATGGTGGTATGCTACGCAAGTTGTATTTAGAGCCAGCAGAATTACTTTAAATGAATACAAACAAACACCCTGGTAACCAGTGTTCCTTTACATGGAGGTGTTAAATATTTACGGGGGAAACTCGTCACGTTATCTAGTGCGACCGTGAGCGCAGGGACAAGGGGTACCACATACATGGTAAATTGATGGATTGGGTAGTCCCCTTTATTGAGTAGCCGCATGTATAAGTGCGGCTATACCATCAGTGGCGCATTGGTAGTGCGCTCGAACTATCATTATGTTAGAGACAAAACGGGGTACAATCGATCACTGGTATATTTAGGCAGCTGAATTCATTTAAATGACATTAGACAAACACCCTGGTAACAAGCGTCCCTCTCCACGGAAGTGTAAAATATTATCAGAAGAATCTTGTTCCATTACATACGAGCGGCCGTAAATGAAGGAGGTTTGATAGATTAAAAAGCCCCCCTCGTGGAGTATCGGCATATATAAATAAATAAATGCGGCTATGTAAACAGTTGTGCAGTGGTAGTGCGCTCAAAGATGCAAAGTGTTAGAGGCTATAGGGGTACAACCGATCCCTGACACGGCAAAACTTACTTCTTACTTGGCGGCTCCCCTCGTATCAACCTAACTCCGGCTGCATCCGTGGTCCGAATGTTGCCTGAGTCAGGGAACGCGGAAGTGATTAAGCTTTGCTGCGGTCATGTGACTAGCGTGTCATTGTGTTGTCCGTCACACGTTCTTAAAGGTGTAGTACCCTATTCAGTGCTATGATGCTTTATTGACACAGATTTGGGCGCAGTTTGCTTGACAAAAGTACCGGGTGTGTAAAAAGCTAGATTAAAGCCTGGAAATTCAAACAAACCTCAAAGATTTACATTGTTTGGAACTGGACTGCGAAATTGGGCAATCGTAACAAAACAGGGAACAAATAAGTTGAGAATCTGTTGGGGTAATGCTAAGCCTTGTTATTACATAATGGACTCCTAGGAGTTATCTAGGAATGAACCAGTAGTAATACGTTCAGTAGTAAGGTGCAACAGGTGTATAGGTGTAACTCAGTAGGGGTGACAAAAGGGACACCATCTTGCTCCTTGACTGTGTAGGGCCCAAGGCAGAAAGTGCTCAATAGAAGCATGACTGATGGTGCCGGTCATGGCCAATTGCCTCTTATCATTTCAGTGCTGAGCCCCATGGTATATTATCATTTTACCCTTCTTGATGTGTCCCCAGATGGTAAATCCACCGTTGTTCCTTTTCGAAGAGACGATCTTGTGTGTCTTCATAGCTGTCTAGCTGTTCTATTACCGTCCAGTGTACATCACCCGGGGTATGATTCATTTGGATGTAGTGGGCCGTTTGTTTAGTTGTGTTCCTTTGACAACGGATGTTGCTGCGGTGTTCTCCAATCCGCTGTTTGACTTTTCTTGTGGTCATGCCCACTTACCTAGAACCACAATGGCAGGTAATTAGGTACACCACATTCTGGGAATTACAATTGGTATGTTTGCATTGAGTCCATGTTTTTCCCTGTTCGAGGTTCAGATATTTGGTTGCCTCAGTCAGGTGGCATACGCTACATCCCCGCACGGGAAATGGCCTACGATAGGTAGGAGCCCCCACACATTCAGGATTGTTTGGCCAATAGAAGGTCTCAAATTGCTGGGGCATGTGTGCACCAGGGAATCCTTCAAACTCCGTGCCCGCTTGTAGGAAAATAAGGGTTTTGTCCAATCATGGTTGTTGCTGGTGAGAATCCTCCAGTGCTTGTTAATAGCACTGCTGACCCGATTGGAGATTGGATTAAAAGTTGTAACACAAGTCAGTGGTGTGTTATCTGTTGTGTTCTTGGGTAAATCTTCCAGTAGGGCATCTCGGTTTAGGTTCCTGGCTCTCTTCCGGCTTTTGTCAAGGATTCTTTTTGGATATCCTCTTTCCTGTAGCTTCCCTGTTAACTCCTGGGCTTGGATCTTGAAGTCTGAGAGATTGCTGCATTTACGTTTTAAACATAGATATTGCCCAAAAGGGAGGTTTTCTCTGAGTGGGCACGGATGGAAGCTGGTAAAGTGCAGCAGGTTGTTCTTGGCAGTGGGTTTTTGATAGGTCTTAGTCTTGAGCTGGTTTCCCACTCTTTTAATAGTGACATCCAAGAAAACCATCTCATCTCTGTTGTAGACATGAGTAAATTTTAAATGGGGATCTCGGGTATTAACCCAATAAAAAAAAAAATGAGCAAGTCCTCTGGTCCTTTCCAGATCATGAGGACAAATAACAGTATTTATTATAAATGGAGTGTATAGATACTGACTGGGTACATGTAGGCTTGAAACACAAGTGTGAAGGTGGTTATTCTACTACTTTCATGGTGCATAGGAGTTTTAAGCACTGCATGTCCTAAAGCCTGGCTCACTGCAACAGTACATGTTACTTATATGTCTGCAAATACATCAACCAACCACATCATTCTCTCTCAATTTTCCCAAATGGACACTGACTCGCAGTGTGATTCTAGATAAATAACAGTATTTCTTATAAATGGAGTGTATAGATACTGACTAGGGAAATGTAGGCCTGAAACACTAGTGTGAAGGTGGTAAGACCAATAAATACATAAAACATACATAGAACATAGGACTTTGAAGCGCTGTGTGCCTTAAAGCCTGGCTCACTGCATGATTACAGACACTTATGTGTCTGCAAACATATCAATCATCCATTCCACATATTTCAATACTGCATTTTACTATAAAGCTAAACTTATTTTGCAAACACATAACCAATGACTATTTTCTAATTCTACCAAAATGTGAGAACACAATAAGTTTTTAATCAATTACATGTCAGCAAACCCATGAAGTACCAAAATGCTACTCTCAGAGTGATTTCTAAATGCACACAGACTCACTGTGTGATTCTAGACAAGCAACACTATCCCTTGCATTTTACCAAAACACATTTACTAGTCTAGAAGACATACGATGACTGTACACATTCATAAAATGTTCTACTACACATTAATATAGAGTGCTTCTATCAGAATGATTCCTAAATGCACACAAGATTCACTGTGTGATTCTACACAAACACTATCCAGTTTTGTTAACCAATAAGAATCAAGCTTTTAAAAAACAGAAACATGCACCCTAGTTTTCAATGTAGAATTTCAAACAACCAATCATTTCTTTTCTTTTTTCAATACTGCATAATATCCACCATTTTAGAAAAATCTTACTTTTCAAACTGCCATTTCATTTACAGAGACCGTCTGAGTGCATCCAGACATCCCTTCAAAATGCTTAGAATGTGGATTGTGTGACACAGCTATATCTTCTGGAGCCAAAGGTATGCAGAAAACAAATGAATTCACAAAGACCTAGGTTTACCAAATGTAGACATTAAATGGATTGGACAGAGAGGGTTAAAGTGGCACCAATTGATGCCTTTGGTTAAGTCCTTTTTGCATCTCCAGCACCCTGACCTCATAATTGTGCACTGTGGTGGCAATGACCTAGGTACTTTGACTGGGGTAGGTCTGGAAATACTTATGAAGGACATCTTTGGAGAATTTATGTCACTTTTCCCCCAAACTACCTTTGTCTATTCTAACATATGCCAAAGGCAGAAATGGAACTGGTCCAATCAATTTTGTCTACAGATTGAGAAAGCTAGGAAACATGTGAAGAAATATGTTTCTGCTTTTCTCCGAGACTATAGAATGTGGTCCATTTACCACAACAATCTGCCTTTCAATATGGATGGCATCTATAGGAGAGATGGTGTACATTTTACATATAAGGGAAACAGAGTCTTCCTCATAAACTTTAGACTCTGCATCGGTACTTACTTGTAGGTACCAAAACTCTGTCAATAAACACAATGGTTCTTTTTAGAGCCACCCAAGATCTAAACACATAAGCTTGATGTATATCTCAAAAAAACATTTTTTTTGCTTGGAGTTGCATACCCCACGGTCCCAGCTGGCTCCCCGCGTCCTTCGAAGCCAGCATTGCTTTTCCACATGGGGAGCTACTATCATGCAGCTCCCCGTGTGGAAAAGCAATATGGTTTGGATTTTGAAAGAGATAGCAGGTTTACCTGCTTTCTCTTTCAAAATCCAAACCACGTTTGCAATGGGAGGGCAGGAGACTCCCGCCCTCTCATAGTAAACAACAGTGCCCTGGGGGTGGGCACTCTAGGACACTGCAGGAGCCGGCCCTGGGGGGTGGCGGTTCCCAGGGCCCTCGAGGGCTCCAGGAGGGGGGCCACGCAGCCCCCCTCCCACAATACATAAAGCCCCAGGGGATGGTGGTCCCCGGGTCTTGAGGGGGCTGTTAAGACCCCCCACAAATTATACTGTGAGGGGCTTTTGAACCCTCCCAATAATTTATTTTCTAACCCTGGGGGGTGGAGGTCCCCGGGGCTGGGGGCCCCTCTGGGGCCCCTTTAAATTTAATAATTTTGCCCCTGGCATTTGGCCCCGCGGGGCTAATTATAAAAGAAGCTCTGTTCTATTAATTTGATTTTTTTACGGCAGTATCTGCGCACCCTTCGCGCACTTAACTGTTTAAAAAAATAATAATTGGGGGCCTGGGAGTCCTTCTGGGACCTCCTAAACAGGTTTAGAGGGTCAGGGTATTTCTACCCTGCCCCCTTTATACGTTTGCACACTTATTCCACAGACTTCTTCAGCCTCGCTTCTACCGAGGCACAAAATGGCTGCCAACAGTTCCTGGTTTTGAATGTTGACAACTACTTGAAAGCCAATTAGCATTCAGCGCATGATCAGGATGGTGCGCTCAGGGTGCGCGCAGGGTGCGCGGATCCACCACGGCCATAGATATATATATACTTTTAACTGTAATTTTCTCAGTAACTATTGAACACATTGACACCATTTATGCAAAAGGCATGAGTCTGAACTGAGGACTACCTCCTTGCCAAATTTGGAGTAATTCCGTTCAGCAGTTTGGGCTGTAGCTGTGGCTAAAGGTCCTATGGGAAATTGAATGGGGAAAACACAATTTTGACCCCCTTTTTTCTTAGTCCCCACTACATGAATCATCCTGACTCTGTCAGGTTAGGAGCGGACCGGAGCTGACCGTATGTTTTGAAAATTTCGCAAACATTCGTCAATCGGCGCCAAAGTTATTGGGAATAGAATGTTGCGGATTTCCTATGGAAAATAGGTCCTAACTATAACTACCTACTGGCAACCGCCAGTAGGTAATATATATATAAATATATTTAAAACATATATTCATACACAATTATATAATTTTTAACACTTAAAACACACGTTTTATATAATTGATTGTAAAACGAATGTATTAAATAAAAAATACTACATCATAAGAATCAATATTATTAATAATTATTAAAGATACATTTATTTTCATACATATTTTCATACATATTAATTGCATGTTTAACATAAAATTTAACACTATAAATAAGAATGTATAAAAATACATTATAGCTATAACATTTTAAAACATAATTCTTACATATTTGTATACAACAAATTCAATACATTATTATTCATTTATGAAGAAAAACTGAAAAACGTATATATTGTGATGAATTTGTAATAAATACAAATATATAAATTAGAAATGTTCATTTTTTAATTCAAAAATATAAATGAACAAAAATGATCAAATAACACACAGATAATTTACATAAACTTAAAACATATTTTATTGAAAAAAGTTGAATTAAAATATACTTATAATTAAAAATATCAATTTTAACAAATAAACAAATTCAGCAACTTATAATATAATTTGGTATATATAATTTATAAACATTAGTACAAATTACAACCAAATAATTTTGTACAATTGTTTTAAATTAAAACAATTGCAAAATATACTAACACATAGAACTAAAACAAAACACATTACAAAAAAAGAACCTATAATTTAACCCATGAAAACGATATTATATACAACTATATTTTCACAAATTAAGGGGATGATTATGATGTTGGTCTGTTTCAGTAGTAGGGACACCCGACAAGTAGGTGGCAGTCCCGACCTCCGAATTACAATCCGAAACATGTCTTCTTGAATTGAGGCATGTGCTGAAGCCCGGTAAAAGGCCACAGTACAAGCCTTAGTGCAAAAAGGTATGTTTAGAAACATTTCTGCACCGTGTGCCTTCCACAAAGTGCATGGATGTTTCAGTGGGCACCACCAGGTCCCGTAGCAGAGGCTCAGGGGGGATGGGGGCCCTTCTAGGGGGCCTCAAACTCGTTTTCTGCCTGCCAGAGGGAAATGGGCATTGCTATCCTGACAGCGGTGCCTGCAGAGGCACTGCCGCCATTCAGGGATTACCTGTCTGATCGCTGCCCCAACAGGATCCCTGATCCTGTTGGGGGTGGCATTTTTCCCCCTAACTACAACTCTCTGACCACCCGCATCGTAACCCGGTGGTCGGACCACAGCCCTGGATGTTGAGCAGACCACCACTGACGGCCTGTCGGTGTTGGTCCAGACTCAGACGTGAGTCCCTTGCTCATTGCACCATCAGGATTCAAGCAAGCCGGGCCGAAGAAGGCTGTGATGCCAGAAACCGGTCCCCGGAAGCTTGTTTCCTTCCCAGTATAAGAATTGGCTTGGTAGTTTGGTTTGCCCTGTTCCCATCATGCACAGGGACAGGAACAGACTAATTTGCATATAGCCAAGTTCTGAGCTGGGATGGTGCAGTGAGCTAAAAAACGGTGATGGATTAAAACCATGATCTCTTGACTTGGTAAGAGTATTCTGCATCATTCAGAAGCTCTGTCCATCACCACCCCCCTTTTCCAAAATCGGTTTTATCCACACTATGTGTGGGAGGGTATACTCAGACGTGAGTCCCTTGCTCATTGCACCATCAGGATTCAAGCAAGCCGGGCCGAAGAAGGCTGTGATGGCAGAAACCGGTCCCCTGAAGCTTGTTTCCTTCCCAGTATAAGAATTGGCTTGGTAGTTTGGTTTGCCCTGTTCCCATCATGCACTGGGACAGGAACAGACTAATTTGCATATATCCAAGTTCTGAGCTGGGATGGTGCAGTGAGCTAAAAAACGGTGATGGATTAAAACCATGATCTCTTGACTTGGTAAGAGTATTCTGCATCATTCAGAAGCTCTGTCCATCACCACCCCCCTTTTCCAAAATCGGTTTTATCCACACTATGTGTGGGAGGGTATACTCAGACGTGAGTCCCTTGCTCATTGCACCATCAGGATTCAAGCAAGCCGGGCCGAAGAAGGCTGTGATGCCAGAAACCGGTCCCCGGAAGCTTGTTTCCTTCCCAGTATAAGAATTGGCTTGGTAGTTTGGTTTGCCCTGTTCCCATCATGCACTGGGACAGTAACAGACTAATTTGCATATAGCCAAGTTCTGAGCTGGGATGGTGCAGTGAGCTAAAAAACGGTGATGGATTAAAACCATGATCTCTTGACTTGGTAAGAGTATTCTGCATCATTCAGAAGCTCTGTCCATCACCACCCCCCTTTTCCAAAATCGGTTTTATCCACACTATGTGTGGGAGGGTATACTCAGACGTGAGTCCCTTGCTCATTGCACCATCAGGATTCAAGCAAGCCGGGCCGAAGAAGGCTGTGATGCCAGAAACCGGTCCCCGGAAGCTTGTTTCCTTCCCAGTATAAGAATTGGCTTGGTAGTTTGGTTTGCCCTGTTCCCATCATGCACTGGGACAGGAACAGACTAATTTGCATATAGCCAAGTTCTGAGCTGGGATGGTGCAGTGAGCTAAAAAACGGTGATGGATTAAAACCATGATCTCTTGACTTGGTAAGAGTATTCTGCATCATTCAGAAGCTCTGTCCATCACCACCCCCCTTTTCCAAAATCGGTGTTGGTCCATACGACATCGTAATCGGGCCCTATATTCTTTACAACTATACACTAGAAAAAACACTTAAAACAGTATTCTTACCGTTCATATTCCTGGCAATTATATTTTTGTCATCACAATCCGACGCCACATGAAAAACCCACCTGATTTTGGCAGCTGTAGTACTGCAAAGTGTAGGAGAGTAGAGTCTGCCTTCCATGGTTACCCCCACTTGGCCTTCCTCGCGAGGTAGGAAAGGGCTATGATGTTATCGAGGGTGGAGCTGTTAGCCCTAAAGCCGGTCTGTGTGGGCGGGAGAATGCCGTTCTTGTCCACCCATTCCTCCAGATCCCTTAGAAGAAGGCGGGAGTATATCTTTGCTTCTATGTCGAGGAGAGTTTTAAGCCTATAATTGGCCGGGTTTGTTTGATCCCCCTTTTTGTGAATAGGGAATAGGATTGAACCTTTCCAAGAGGTTGGCAGAATTGCGGTGGCAAAAGAGTGGTTAAATAAAGGGGTAAGTCTGAATGCAAAGAAGGCTGAGGCAGTATTAAGGACCTGGTCTGGGATCCCGTTTGGGCCTGGGGCGCAATCTGTTCTAATGGCCTTGATGCACTTTAGTACCTCCGCCTCTGTGAACTGTCCGGGCCGGGTCGGACTTGGTCCTTCTGTCGGGGAGCTTTCGGGTTCGATAGTTGTAGCCGCCACCTTGGACCACGCAAAGCTTCCGGGGTGGGCCGGTTTGGCGCACAGGTGTACAGCTCCTTGGCGTACTGTTCCCAAACTTTCCCTGCAACACTGTTTTCCTTGTGCACGCCTCTGGGGGTCAGACTGTTGATGAAGCGCCAAAGCTTGCTGTTGTCATTTCCTTTAATTAAGGAAACTACGGTCAGCCAATTCTGTTCGGTCTGCAGTCTTTTGTACTCCCAGACTTTCTTTTTGTAGTCAGTACGCAAAGCGGCAATGGAGTGCCTCCCTGGCCGATGGGTGCCTTTCTTTTGTGCCCTAATTGCCTTGTTGAGAGCACGCTTACTCTGTGTCAGGCACCGCGGATTTGAACGGCTAGACCCAGTATGGGATTGGCAGCTTCTTAGATGGTGATTATTGCCCAGGCGTTTCAATATGTCGGCGGTCAGTGTTTCCCAGAGGTGTGTGATGTTCTCAGTGTGGACTGGGTTTAGTTCTTCCTCCCTTCTGGCTACATAACCTAACAGTCTATGGCTGAGATTGGTTGACCATTTTATTCTTTTAAGGACTTTGTGATGTTCTTCGCCCGTGGTGGTTCCAATGACTTCTTGTGATTCCGCTTGTTCCTGCGCCAGGTTGAATGTGGCGTGGATGGGCCTGTGGTCACTTTTAACTCTGTCGTCCACTATGAAGTTGCAAAGTTTGTGGGCCAGCCCTTCGTTGGTGAAAATGTAGTCTATGGTGGAGACGTTTCTAAAAGTTGGCTTGGCGGTCCATTCTGGGTGGCTCTTTTTTTGTGTTCTGTGGGTGGAGTGCAGATTAAAATGTGCGAGAAATTCAATCAAAGGGGCTGACTTCTTGCTTGTTGGAGCCTCCGGGATTAGACCCAAGCCTCTGAAATTGAAGTCGCCCGCGATTATTACATCTTGGTCCTCCCGGTTTATTAAAAGATCTTCCAGTGTTGTGATGAATGATTCCATAGCCTGGAAGGTTTGATGTTTAATTGGGTTGAAATAACAATTGATTAGTAGAAGGGGACGGGATTTTTGACCCGATAACAACCCCTCTATTTTGATGGCTTAAAGGTCAGGAGACTCCAGTTTTAATTCAGTTGTATACATTTTACACTCATGACTTACATAGATGAAAAGGCCCCCTGACGGGCGGCCAAAGATTGTCCTTTTAGTCCCTGGTTTAAATGTTCGTAAAAGCCTCCAATGGCGGTCGCTGCCCTAGCCTAGGTTTCCTGGATGCACAATATGTCCCCCTGTGCAAGGTAGTCAGGTGTAGCAGTGTCCCTACAAATGTTGCTCAGCCCGGCGATGTTCCATGAGTGGGTTTGCACGGGCATTGTTTACATTGCTGTTAGTTAGGTGAGGGACCCTGTCTCCATGTGGCCTCCGGGTGATCTAATACCTGCTGAGGCCGCTGCACTCTCCGTTGCCAGTCATTTTGCTGGATTTTGATTTTTAGCGGGGTTCTTGCCCGCCCTGATTTCGCCCCCCCCATCTGGGCGGGTGGACCTTGTGCCCTTGAGAACAGATGTGGGTTCATGTATGTCATGATGCAGCATCAGGACGTGTGGGTATTTCGGTGCCCTTGGGGCAGCGACTTCGATGCCCCATTCAGCAAATAGTGATGCTTCCTTAAGGACGGCCTGTTGAGCTTGCTGGGTCACAAATCCGAATATGGTGGAGTCGTCGTGGGTGTCTGTCTCCAGTCTCTTGAATGTCACCCATTCAATATGTTCTGAGGTGATTTGTGCCAGCGAATCAATGTGGCCAAAGAGGCGGACAATATTGGACCTGTTCAAGATGTCAAATGAGCCTTTAGCTATATACATTGGGGTTAACAGCAGCTCGTAGGTGATTAATTTATTGTTATGTGCGATGGAGCACCAGCTCACCCCTTCTCCAGGGAGCTTTGGCCACTGGTTGCTTAAATTTGGAGGGTTTTTATGGGTGGTTCCTGGCTGCTGCCCATTAGGCGCCATGCTAGATCGACCATCCGCGCACGGCCATCCTTGCCACTCCCCCTGGTCAGATGTCAAATTTGGGTGATTTTTGATTGTGTTCCCTGGCTGCTGATTTCCTGGCCCCTCAATCAGTGGTCCTACCACTCTTGGCTGTTCTGGCTGGACCCCCTAGTTTAGTTTAGGGTTTGTTTCAGTTTCATGTTGAGGAACCCACCCGAAAGGGCTAGGGGCACTTGGTGGTGCGGCGTCTGCCACCTGTGAAGGCCTTCCTTGAGGAGCCTCGTTGGTTTGACCCTCCGTAAAAGGGATTTGTTGTCTTTGGGCTTTGCCAAAAACGAGGGATGCGTCACAAGACTTGCCGATCTTAGATGCCTGTTTAGGTGTGAAAATGGGAAAGAGTGGTTTGGGGGTGCTTTTAGTTTCAGTGGCACCCGAGATTAATGACGCCGGTGATCTGTTTCTACTTCTGGCTTTGGATTTCTTTAGTTGTTTTTAAAGGTTTTTTTAGCTCTCCTTGACAACGGAGCTTTAGCGCTTGCTGATGCTCCTGCAGCCTTCTCCGCCAGAGGAGTAATGACAGACAGGTCGTCACTTGCGGTATCAAGATACGATGCCTCGGGGTCACCATTCCCTTGTTCAGCCAAAATGAAATTATTACAGGGCCCTACTAAAGGTTCCTTTGGGGCACTGTTGGCCGCTGTACTATAGGTTGTCATTTCAGCATGCTCTGTTGTCAATACCGGTAGCATTTGTGCGGCTTGTTCTTGCGAGGTTGTCTCGCTCAGACCCTTGGCTAGTGCGAGCATCTCTTTTAGAACTTCTGGGAGACTTGCCCATTTATCGATTATTGCAGCACAGGAATTAGTACTGGCAGCGTGAGCATGTTGAGCGTCGAATAGGGCTTCCAGCTTTGCCAACTTATCGTCTTGACGCGCCAGGTGCTGGGCTATTGACTGCAAGAGGTCGATTTGGACTTCCATCTTTGTGGACTGCCAGAGCAGTTCCCTAGCCATTGTGTCCTGAACTTCTCTAATTACGGACAAGTTAAAGTCTTTAAAAGTGGCTTCTTCAATTGGGTCGGTTAGGTCTTGGTGATGAGTTAAGCCGAACGGGCTCCATCCCTCCGTTTGTGCGGTTCGCGGGACATTCGCTCTTCCTGGATTTATAGGTGTTGTTTCGAGAGTGCGTTCGATTGACTGTTCCAATTTTAATAGGAACGAAATTGTTGGTGCCTCCGTTCCCTGGGAGTTTGGCCTCTGTGTTTCCCGGGATGTCACAGTTGCATTCGGTCCCTTGCCTGTGCTCTTTGGAGAGGAGGGTGCGACAGCCTCATTTGGCCTCTCAGTGTCTGTATCCGCAATCACCCCCAATATGGGCCTGTCGTGAATGTCGGCCGTGATCCTAATCGGGCTCTTCACCCTGGCAGCGGGCTGAAAACGTGCTTCAGGGCTCCCAGATGTCTTGAAGTTGACAGACTCGCAGGAGAGAGAGTCCCATTGGGCCTGGAGGATCATCGGGGGCCCCGGTGTGGCACACCTCACAGGACCTTATGGTGTTTCTTCCAAGGGTGATGGGCAGATTGAGGCCTGAAAGAATTGTGTAATGAGGTCTTGAGGGAGGGAATTGCCAGTGCCAGTGACTGGGTCCTGGAGTTTTTGAGTACTTATACTTCTGGTTACCCTTCTTTGTGCTAAACTCTAAGGGTTCACTTCAGCCTCGTCCTCCGTGCAGGATTTGGTCTTCCTCAGCGTCATCTTTTATACTCCGTTAGCTGGGACTGGGGCTGGGGCCCAAAAGAGCGGTGAGATTCGCTGCTTGTATGCCGCCTTGTTAAAATGGTTAAAAGCGTTAGGGGAGACACCTGTGGGTGCATGCCTTATGTACCTATTTAGTGTCTTGTCTGGGTGACCGACTCTACAGACGGAGAGCTGGGGGACTGCGTCGCCTAAAGTTCTTCGAGTGCTTTCATCCAACCGTCGTCGTGCCTAAAACCCTCTAACAGGAAGCGAGGAAGCAAATTTCCAAGGGAAGCTCGTTCCCTCTGCTGATATTGTTGATTGCTTGGCCAAAAAGGATTCTGAAATTAGTGACCGCAATAGGTCTTGCCCATCCCAGCGAGATAGACCCGATAGGTGTAGAAGCAGGGAGAGTGTTGAGGCTTTTGACACCGCCTGCCCGTATGCTACGAGCTACGAAGCTGCAATGTTACAGAGCTAAATGGTTGTAATAGCAAGTTGATAGCTCTAAGTCTCTTTGTCTCTATATGTCTCTATGTCTCTGGGCAGGTTTGTGCCAGATCGTGCTGGGGAGGGGGTACTTGTATGACCCCTGTGTTGAGCTGTGTTTCTTGAGGGAGAGGGAGGGGGGGAGGGAGGGGAGGGCGAGCGGGGCACACGGGGGAGCGCAAGCTGGGAGACCTAGTCTAGCAGCCCCTCAGACCACACCCCGGGCTCTTACTTCACGGCGGCCTTTAGCGGATGCCGCGCTCACCACCACCTCTTACCTCTTACCTCCCACACCAGCTGCTGCTCCTGACACACTTGATGCTCCGGTCGCCCCAGGTACACAAGGTGCTCCGCATACTGCTCAGTGACGGTGGATAGTCACTACTCGGTGTGCACCGTCGACTCGGCTCGGCTCAGGCTAAGGGCAGGCACGAAATCTCCAAGCCCTATGCTCTACGCTGCGGTTGCGGTTGTGGTCGTAGGCGTGGACGTGGACTCGGAACTCTGAGCTCTGGACTCGGAACTCTGAGCTCTGGACATCATATGCCAGGACAACTTCTCACATTGGTGTGCAGCGTGTGGGATTACAGCTTGCATTGTTTTACCAGATAATCTTGAGAATATCATTTGAAAAATCACTTAAGGTACCATTAGGTACATATAAATCAAGCTTAAAATACATAAGTTCTACTGAACTTAGAAGTTGTAGGTGTTAGGGCTTAGCACACCCTGACTACAACTACTAGGGAGGTTCAATAGGAATCCAAGTAGTGTAGGTAAGTGCACACACCACACCACACTAGTCATGGCTTTAAAGGCAGGACCTAGTGTGTCTCTGCCAGATGACAGCATAGTGCTGCCATCCAAGTATGACACATTCCCCTTCCAAGAGTTAAGGGGTCTGTGTGCCATAAGAAAATTAAAGCAAGGACAAAATCCCACCACCCAACACCTGATAGACATATTAGTGTTAGATGACCTGGAAAAAGCATCAGATCCTGATAGACTAGGTAATGGGGATGGGGTGCATACATCAGAAGAGGAGAACCCTGGTGGGATGCCCAACCCCAGGACTCTGATAATGATGATGCAGACCAAGTTGATGTCAGTGGACTCAACATGGGGAATCCAAGTCTACCTTTGAATGGGGAAGGTCAGAATGGGCATCCTCTCATCCCCCTAAGCAGACCTGGTGGTGTGCTTAGAAGGAAAAGATCACCTTCAGTGGAATCTAACCATTCTGGCTCATCTATGGGGTCCTCTGCCTCTGCTCATAGGAGGAGAATTTCTCCTGAGAGGAGGGAACATGAAGCTAGGAAGAGATAAGCCAAGCTTAGGATGAGGAGACAAGAAGTAGCCTTAGAAAAGGAGACCCTAGCTCTTGAGAGAGAGAGAAAAAAATATGGGACTAGAGTCCCATTGTGGCACCAACATCCCTAGTGGTAAGGATAGGTCTTATGACCATAGAAACCTGAACAAGATTGTCTCCCCCTATCAGTCAGGGGATTACATCCACAAATGGATTACTGCACTGGAAAGGGCCAGCAAAATATAGCAGGTACCTCCAGGGCAGTGGGCAGCAATTGTGTGGCTTTCCTTTGCAGACAAAGGTAGAGATAAGCTCCTCACTGTAATAGAAGAGGATACTGACAATTACACTGTCCTGAAGAGTGCTCTGATAGATGGGTTTGGCCTAACCACTGAACAGTGCAGGTTGCAGTTCTGTGATACCTCAAAGACACAGACTCAGGACAGGACTGATTTTGTAGATTGTGCTACTAAGACTCTGGAGGGCTGGTTTCTGGGCAGTAAAGTGTGTGACTATACAGGATTGTTTAGTCTAATCATGAGAGAACAGATTCTTAATAACTGTCAGAACCAGTCGTTGAATCAGCAGTTGGTTAACTCTGATCTGACCTCTCCCCAAGAATTGGGAAAGAAGGCGGACAAATGGGTCAGAACCAGGGTGAAGCAGAAGATTCAGAACCAAGGTGGTGACCAACAGAAGCAAGACCAAAAGGGTGGGGAGAAAGTAAAAGACTAGAAGCCTTCACAAGGTCCCCAAAAAGCTTCTAATGGTGGGGGTCCCCAATCCAAAAAGAAAGAAGGTCCAAGATAACCATGGGGCAAAGTTTGTAAGAATAATACTCACTGGACTAGTGAGTGCACCAAAAAGAAGACAGCTCCAGCCACCATTGCCCCTAAGGCAACTGTTCCTCCTAGTACAGCTACAAATGGTGGTTCCCAACAGAATGGTGTAGTAGGGTTAACCCTGGGATCTGAGATGGACTCTGGCCTAGTCAGAGTGCCAACTCAAGCTGTTTTGATCTGTGATGGAGGCATGGATATGACCTCCTCTGTGAGCCCCAGTAATCTGGGCAAGTACAGACAAACACCTTTAATTAAGTATGGGCTGAAACTCCGTTACGCTAGCGGAATTTGCTAATTTTTGGCAATTTTGCGGTCCGCGAATCACGTGAATTAGCCAAAAAATGCGCAATTCGCAAGCTGGCGGATTTTTTTGCTTGATCGCGCTTAAAAAATACAATCTCACGCTCGCTGCATTGACTTACCGTGATTCTGAGTTCGCCGAGTTGTTTTTCTTCCCGGTTTGCATGCGCTGCGCCATTTTGGATCTGGCTGCGTGATTGCGCGAGACTTTTCGACCGCGAGTACATCATAGCAGCCCGCCATCTTGCACTGCGAGAGTTTGAGAAAGCGACTACGTCATAAGCGCCCGTGATCACGCATCCCCGGAGTAAACAATTGCGAACACGTAGATGCGATGCGCAGCTGACTTCCGGCGGGAGATTTGTACAGCTCGCTTTCCAGAACTTGCAAAAATTGCAATTCTGCACAAGAAATCTACCGCAGGCAGCATAAACCTTCTGAAATTGATGATTTGGATCAGAATAACTCCTCAGATTGACATTTGGCTGCACTTTTTTGTGCAAGGAGTTCATTTTTTGGGGGGGGGGAGGAAGTGCCCCAGAGTCTCCAACTTCCTGTTCCTGTCCAGCAGGCTCCTCCCAGTGCTTTGTCCATGTCTTGGTCACTTTTCATTTGGATCTGGAGCTGGAAGGATTACTTTTTGTGGCTGCTGGATATTTGTATTTGAGGACTTTTTGTTTGGATCACTTTTGGATTACTTTTGGATTTGAGATTTTACAAGTAAGTTGGTGTTGTTTGTTTGGGGCATTGCAGTTGCTGCAACTACAATTTTTAAACTTTTTCATCACTTTAAAAAAATATATTGTGGGTAGGCACAGTATCCAGTAGGCCCAGGGTTAGTTATGGGTGCACGATACAACTGTTTCTGTGAGTTTTGTTGAACTTAAATATCATTTATGTCATGGAATTGAATAGCTCACTGTTATATGTGGATTTTTGTTTTCATTTTGGGGTGCGTGTAAAGCCACACTAGCCAGTAGGCCCAGGGGTAGTCAGTGGTGCATGGACCAAGTATTGTCTTTCTGTAGGGTGTCTTGAATTTAAACATCATTTATGGCTTGGATGGCTGTGGATTGTGGTAATTTTTGTGTGTTTTTCGATTTTTTGGGGTGTTGTTGGGGCCTGGCCATGTGGGTGGGGGCCTATTTGAGGCCTGGTCCAGGCACGGCCTGGCCATGTGGCTGGGGGTCAAGGGGCCATTTTGAAGACAGGCAGGGTGCTTTGTGCCATAGGCCTGCACCCAGTCTGCCCTGCTTTCATCCATTATGCCCAGGGGTACTCAGTGGTGCATGGACCAAGGCTTTCTGTGGGGTTTCTTGAATTCAAACATAATTTAGGGCATGGATGGCATTGGATTGTGGTGATTTTTGTGTGTTTTTCCATTTTTTTGGGTGTTGTTGGGGCCTGGCCATGTGGGTGGGGGGCATTTTGAGGCCTGGTCCAGGCAGGGCCTGGCCATGTGGGTGGGGGTCAAGGGGCCATTTTGAAACCAGACAGTGTGATTTGTGCCATAGGCGTGCACCCAGTCTGCCCTGCTTTCATCCATTATGCCCAGGGGTACTCAGTGGTGCATGGACCAAGGCTTTCTGTGGGGTATCTTGAATTAAAACATCATTTAGGGCATGGATGGCATTGGATTGTGGTGATTTGTGTGTGTTTTTCGATTTTTTGGGGTGTTGTTGGGGCCTAGCCATGTGGATGGGGGCCATTTTGAGGCCTTGTCCAGGCAGGGCCTGGCAATGTGGGTGGGGGTCAAGGGGCCATTTTGAAGCTAGCCAGGGTGCTTTGTGCCATAGGCCTGCACCCAGTCTGCCCTGCTTTCATCCATTATGCCCAGGGGTACTCAGTGGTGCATGGACCAAGGCTTTCTGTGGGGTCGCTTGAATTTAAACATCATTTAGTGCATGGATGGAATTGGATTGTGGTGATTTGTGTGTGTTTTTCTATTTTTTGGGGTGTTGTTGGGGCCTGGCCATGTGGGTGGGGGCCATTTATAGGCCTGGTCCAGTCAGGGCCTGGCCATGTGGGTGGGGGTCAAGGGGCCATTTTGAAGCCCGGCAGGGTGCTTTGTGCCATAGGCCTGCACCCAGTCTGCCCTGCTTTCAACCATTATGCCCAGGGGTACTCAGTGGTGCATGGACCAAGGCTTTCTGTGGGGTCTCTCTTCTATTAATATAAACATCCATTTTTGATTAGAAATAATTGCAATTTTTATTTTTGGTCTTTCTGTTTTTGGGTGTGTTGTAATAATAATAAATGCCTAGTTGCAAATATTCATTGAAGCACGACATATGCAACATTTATTTACCTGATGTTCCTCTGGCTTCCTTTGCTTTTAGGTGTACAAAGAGAACCACAAATCATCCTCATCGTTTATCATCAGTGCCAGGAAAAAGTCCTGCTGCGGTGTGTGCGGCACAACGTCACGTGACGTCACGTGTAGCCACAGACAACCCTGCAACTCGTGCAACTGCGGCCTGCTGTTCTGACATCTGAAGAAGATGGGCCCAAAGAAAGGTGGCCGTAGCTCCTCTACCAATGCCAGTGCCACTGCCAGTAAGAAGAAGCAGAAATAGCAAGTGGTGCCACTTACCAAGGAGACAGGTGTGCCCACAGACACTTTTGTTGGGGAAAAAACTACACCTGCAGAAGCGGTGTCTGCCGGGGACAAGCTGGGAGCAGCACCTCAGCTTCATTGGTCTCAGTGCCACCACGCCAAGTTAGGCCCAATGCCATGAGTGCCGCAGAGGCAGCCACTTTAATTGCTCAATCAACATCAACCAGTGATGTTGGCATTGACTCATCGCAAGAAAGTAGCATCCAATCAACGCAGGGTGTAACTCACCTGACGAGTGTTCAACCACAGCCGCAACAACAACCACAGGTGCAACAAGGAGAGGCGTGAGGAGAGGCGCAAGCAGAGGGGCAAGGAGTGGCGCAAGGAGTGGCGCAAGGAGTGGTGCAAGGAGTGTCGCAAGTAGAGGCGCAAGTAGATGCGCAAGGAGTGGCGCAAGGAGTGGCACAAGTAGAGGCGCATGGCGAGGCACATGGAGAGGCACAACTGCCCACAATGCTTGTTCCTTCAGAAGTAGGGGCACATCAGGAAATCGAGATTCAAGCGGAGGTATCATCCGAGCAAGCCACTCCTCCTGATGATTCATTGTCTTCCAGATCCCCAGCAAGAAAAAGGTCAAGGAGGGCTAGTACAAGTTCTTCTTCAAGCCCCCTTCCTTCTGATGTTCTTGATCTTGATTGGAACCCAACAATGCAGTCTGAGAGGGAGGCACGACATGAGCCGACAAAGGTAGCTAAGACTAAAAGGAAGGTTCCCACAAGGCTTTCACTTATGGGTGATGTCGACGAACAAGAAGTAGAAGTGGTGGATTCTGCTGCTGATGAACAGTCTGACGATGATGACCCAGTCATCACAGTCGTCACTCCAGCCCCAGCGGGCATGCAGCAGACAGACATTTTTACCCTATTCCGAATTGCTGCTGAGCGGGATGTGGGCGGCGTGGCACTGGTACCACCACCAACACAGGTAACTACTACACCAACACGACCTACAGGTTCCATATTTTCTCGTCAGAAGGGCCTGCGGGGACCTCCATCCAGCTCAACCTCCATTACCTCAAGTCGTGGTGCTGTAAGTGCACAGTAGAGTCACATTCAGCCACGCCCATCCTCCACTTCATCTGGCATTGAAAGTAGCACCTCCACCACCACCACCAGAAATCTCCAGTCCCCATGTGGGACTTCTTTAGTATTAGCAAAAAGGCGGAAAACCTAGTCATTTGTTCAATTTGTAAACAAGTAGTTAGTCGGGGTAAGCTTGGTACCAACTATGGTACCGGAGGCCAGAGAGGTCATCTCAAAAAACACCACATTATCCAGTGGGAGGCGCACCTAAGTAACATTGGGAAAGCCAAAAGTACAAATCCAAATGTAGACATTGATATTGAATCTGATGACAAAGAGGAGCTGATCATGCAGGGGGGAGGTGAACAAGCGAGAAACTTTTTTTCTGGTACACACAGAACCCCTGCCAGCAGCACTGCAGTGGTAGCGCCCACACCCTCCTCTACCCCAACAACATCAAGGAGGCACAGTAGTCTGGTAGAGACACGAATGCGAAACAGTACATCAATGAGCCTAACTGGGTTGAAGAGGTCGGCATCCTCATCACATCTGAAAACGGTCCAGACCACCATTAAAAGCATGTTTTGGTCGGAGGTGCCATTTGAACGCATCCACCCAACTGCACGTCTGTATAATGCAATGCTGGCTAAAATGTTAGCGCTGGACCTTCTCCCTTTTTCTTTTGTGGAAGGATGGGTTTTCTAAAATTTGTGGCAACAGTCTGCCCTAAATGGAAGGTTCCTAGCCGGTCCTATTTTGCCAGAGTTGCGGTTCCAGCACTACATCAAGATGTGCTGGAGGTGATTGGGGCAGCTTTGCAGAAGAGTGCTGTTCACACTATCCACCTGACAGCAGAAATGTGGACCAGTTGCCAAGCCCTTGATTACATGTGCATCACTGCACACTGGGTCTCTTTTGCAGGGGTAAGAGACACGTTATATGCAGGTGTTGACAGTGACACAGTTTTTCAAGCTAGTCGGAAACATGCAACAGTAGCCATGTTTGCCATGGAGAAATCTCATACTGCAGTAAACATTTTGGAGGAGTTTAACAGTAATGTCTTTGAATGGCTGCATCCAAGAAAGCGCATGATTGGTTATGTTTCCACGGATAATGGCAGTAATATAGTTAGGGCCATGAATGATGGTGGCTATTTCAGAGTGCCGTGTTTGGCGCACAGTATTAACATTGTTTTTCAAGATTTATTGAAAAAAGAAAACACAGTCAGCAAGTTACTGACCACCTGCCGAAGAATCTGCACACATTTCAGCCATTCTTTTAAGGCCCGGAAGCAGCTGAGGAAGCTTCAACATGACTGTAGTGTGCCAGTCAGAGGACTCATCCAGGAGGTGGTAACACGTTGGAACTCAACCTTCTACATGCTTGAGCGTCTGTCTGAGCAGTGCTTGGTGATCAATGAGTATGTCTTTGCACTGGGTTCTTCTATGAAAGACATGAGGCTAGAGTTGGAGGAATGGGACCTAGTTAAAAGCCTGCCAGACATGCTTCGTCCTTTTGAGGTCTTCACTCGTGAAGTCAGCAGGGAGGACTGTTCTTTGGGCAAAGCTATCCCATTGTTGCGCATGCTAGAGCACCAACTGAAGGAGGTGTCTTCAATGTTCCGAGATGATGCTGAAACGCAAGACGCATATCAGTTGGCGGAGAGCTTATTAACCCTCCTAGTTGACAATGAAAGGCTTAAAAAAATACATACAGAACAACATTACATTTGTGCCACTATTCTGGATCCACGGTACAAAAAGGCACTGGCCAGCAAAGCATTAATTCCTTTTACTGGAGCATATGTTTCAAAGTACAAACATTGGCTAGCTCTGTCAGCCACTTGGTTCGAAAAAGAGCGGCAGGAAATTGAAGGAACCGGCAGAAGTACTACTGAATCAGCAGGCGGGGTCAAGGTCCACTTCTGTGGCCGATGGCAGTCACTTTCACTCACAGCTGTTACCAACACCAGCAACCGTATCATCATCCTCACCTGCACCAGGCCCAGACATAATATTGTCGGAAGCAGATTGGATAACTCATCAAGGGTTTGCTTGTTCCAGTGTTGATGCAAAGGCCTCAGATGGTACGCAAAGTCCAGCACCCCTGCATGACCTTGAGTGGATGGTGCAGGCCTATCTGGATGACCCAACAGAGGTCTACATTGATCGCAACCCATTGCTGTATTGGTATGGGAAAATGGGTCAATGGCCACTGATCACCAAGCTGGCTCTAAATTATTTGTCTTGCCCACTCACAAGCGTGTCTTCTGAACGTGTTTTCAGTGCTGCTGGTGCAATTGTAACTTCAAAAAGGACCCAAAAATCTGGAGAGGTTAACAATGATCAAGATGAATCAACACTTCATACCACCAGATTACAAAATACGTGAATCCACACAGGAAGAAGAGGACACCAACAACTCAGTCATGCTCCTCTGTCCTCCTCCTTCAGACTACCCCTATCCATTTCCCTCAAGGCAGATGGCTGGATTACGCAGAATCAAGAAACTGTCGCTTCGTAGACGAGTCCCCTCAAAAGAAGTGAGACTGGAATTACTGACTATATGCTTGCTGATTGCTGACAGTTTCTTCTGAAATTGACACGAGAGGCTGCCCTGCGGGCCTTCACTTTAAGAACAAGATGCGTACAAAAAGTGGAACAGGTAATGAATAATGAGATGGATGGCATGCAGTGGACAGCACTGGCTGTCTGGCTCTGATGAAAGCAATTGCTGTTTGTTTGTTGTGCATGAAATGAATCATATGTCTTCTGTTATTATTTAATCTTTTACACATTAAATGTAACTCAAGTCTACTCTGGTTTTTTTTACCTTGTTTAATTCAAATTGTACTTCTACTGCAGGGGCCACTACGTTGCATTTTTTAAAATGCAAAATTTCCTTGGACTCACTGTCTGCGTAGACTACTAGACTGCTACTGCATGAACAACATTGAGTTGGCCAATATACCATGATGATGATGAGTCTTGATGATCAAACTTACATAATATCTTTTTTCTTTACAGTCACTCACTGGGATGGATGGATCATCATCGTCGGTTCACGGAATAACTATGGCCATTTCGTGAGTGGCAAACAGGTAAACCAGTCAACAACAACTACAGCAGAACTACATGTCTGTCTAGTCGTGGTATGGAGTGGTCGAGCCAGTGTAGTGTTGTTATGCCAGACTCCAGGCAGCAGTTCATGTAAAATTACGGCTATGTGGCTTGCTGCATACAATTAGATATGCTTTGTTTGTCTGTGTCAAAGAGGTATGCTACATCAGGTTGCTTCACTCAGTGGTGCCTGCCTTGACCGTCTACATGGCTCTGGCCTGCTGTGTGCTAAGTAATTACTATCCTTGAAAAGGAGACTCAGAGTACGCACTTTAGAAATGATGCTTGTATGTAATACTGTCGCCTCTGAAACTGAAAGTGTTATTTTTGCACTACACACCGTACCTTATATTTTTTTCTCCATGGTGTTTTAATATCACTTCCTGTTTTTCCATCAGCAATTACAGGCCGGCTTTTACCCTGTGCGATGGGAAAAACGATTAACTCAGGCTTCTTACCATTAGCGATCCGCAATTCCGCATCCGCCAGGCAGGCAGTAGACAGTGTGTCTGTCTGGTCACCAATATTGCTCGATGGAGCGTCAGATGGAATGGAGGAGTACCCCGAATAAGAGGTATGGCTGGACGCATGCAACTTCCCAAATTGAACAGGACAACTACAACATACAGTTACAGCATCCTCTTCACTTCTCCTTATCTTTTAAATAATGTTATTGTTGTGAAATTCTATGAGTGTGACTCTGTGCGTTTGTTTGCTCTCTGCTTCAAATTCTTCCCTCCAGCTATTTGATAAGTTACTTTGCTATTTTTAAAACTAATTTAATGTACTAATAAGTGTTTATTCTCTCTGAGGGCAGATAGGCAAGTGACAGTGCGTAATTACTGCAGCCCTGTACAGTCAAAGTGTTTCTTCATAGTTAGTAAGTACTACTTTTCAGTAACCTAACCATCCATTTAGCAAACAACTTCATGCATGCAGTAGTGCACTTCCTTTATGTCCCTTAAAAGATTTATGGATATCTTTGTATCCAAAGATTTGTTTTTCTTCATTTGTTGTTTGTCCATATTGTGTTTTTTTTTTCTCTCTCCACAAAACTTTCCAAAAAAACCCCATTCCCATCCAATTTTCAAACCCTAACCCTCTTCCCCCGGGCTGTGTGGTTTTCATTGAGGTGTGACTAAATGACAACAATAATTCCACACACTTGTTGGGGAGGATAAGGTACAAGCAACCTCCTCAAATCAATTTTAAGGCAGCTAGATGAATCCTAGTATATCGGAATTCTGCTTAAAAAAAACAAATGAGTATTTTCAAATCAATTCTGAATTTCATGCCCACCATCGATTGGATCCATCGTCAACAGCATCCTCCTACACGTGAAGAAAGGTTACGCTGCTGTGTCACTGTTCTTGTTGTAGCCATAATCATCCATGCAAATTTTTTGTTCCCATACTTATCTTCAGCATTGCTTAGGCTACAAATATACTGTTCCTTCTATTACTCCTCTCAGGCCACTCAATGTCTCATTTCCTTTTTTTCATATGCTGCTACTGCTAGTGTGGTACCACTCCTACTACCACCACAACAATGGAATTTCTGTCCTGGAAAGATTTCATGGGCAACCGTAATCGCCATTTGCCATGCAGCCAGCGCTGTGCCTAGCTCTATTCTCAAACACAAATCACAGGTAAGATAAGCATTTTGGGGAGGTAGAATAATGGGCTAGGACTCGGAGGAGAGGAGAGACTGACAGTAGTACTAGTAAAGTACTAGTAGGGCAATTGAATTCACTAACTCTGTTAGTGGCACTTTTGTACATTTTGACGTTTTAGATCATTCATGCTGGTAAGTTTGAGGTAACCAAACATACAGTAACCCCCGCCCACCACCCCACAAAATAATATGAACGCGTACACTATGTTGAAGTATGTAAAATAAATAATTATATTTCCCCTAACAAAAATAAACTATTCAAAAGACCCAACCCACCCCCCTCCCTATCCCCAACCAATGTCCATAGGAATGTCCCTCAAAAAGTCCCTCTGAATCCCCAACGCCCAATTCCCACCCCCCCAAACAGTCTTTAAAAAAAGGGCAAGGGACAGTCACTTCCAGCGGTGTCCTTAGGACAGGTGGTCCCGCATCTCTTTACGGCGGTCCTGGAGCTGGCGCTTCAGCTTCTCAACCGCGCGCTCCAGGTAGTCCACTCTACGGCGGAGACGGTGCTGACGTGCCATCCAGGCTCTGGCGGGGGAGCTGCTTTTTTTTTTGCTGCTCTGTGGCGGCGGCGGGAGGCTGTCAGACCATGGCGCAGTATCACTGGAGGCTGCTGGCTGGTGGACCCAGGGGCACTGGAGGAGGATGCAGCTGTTGCCACCTCCTCCTCCTGCTCCCAAGCCATCAGCCGCCGATATTCGGCACAAGTGGCCTCCTGCTTCCGGGCCCTGGCCCAGACAGCTATCTCCTTCCGGATGAGCTTTTGTGGAGGATCTATATGAAGAATGAAAGAAGAAAACTGTAACCAACACTCTTTAACATTAACACAAAATAATTCAACAGAAAGTTGTCTCACAGTAACACTAGCAACTTGCAAGCACAGTATAACATTTTGGCATGTATCTTTCTGCCGTCTTTGTAGGCCTGTGACATTAGTGGGAGTTTCAGTTGTTCTACTAGCAGCACTATGGACTCACTACATAGTCAGAGAGTCAGAGAGTACACCATTCTTCTTTTTTTCTCTTGTTTTGCGAAAAAAATTACTTGTACGTGAACTTGTGGTAGCCGGAATAATGTCAGCTCAGTCAGCTTGCACCCAAGAAAAACAGACACAAGCCATGATGACGCAGACTCGCATTACTTTAAGCAGTACATGCAGGTGGGGATAGGGAAGCTCTTACTTTTCTATAAGGGTGGCACTGGCCATACTTGGTTACATCAAGAGCTACTGCTCAATGTAATTTATATTTCGCACTGCCCCCCCGGGCCTTGACTACTACAAAAGGAAAATTAAGATTATTCATTTCTGATCATATATCCAGCCGATCACATGATCTGTTCTTATATTATGGATGACTTTAGGTGCTTTGTTTTGATAGATTAAGTGAACAACAGCGATAGACCACCCATGATTGACACAGCTGAACAAAAATTATTAACATAGGGAGTGAGTGTGGTACCCTTAATTGCCGGAGGAAGGGACTTGACTTGATATAATGTGAACTATACAATACATACACAATATATGCTGTGCTTGCTAAGTAAACTACTGTACTGTTAGTTAAGGGAGTATTTCTGAACAATCACAACTTCTAGTATTTGGATTTCCTCTGCTTTGCTACTCTGGCATGGACATGATGTTCAAAGTAACACTCTTCATCCACTGAGTGTCTGCTCTACATACACCTCTGCTATCTATGAGGAAGAAGATACCATCCAGGCTTACAAAGTATACGTCTATCATTCTTCTTAATGTCTCAACAGGACCAACTTTACTTTTTCTCAACAACCAACTAACACCCTTTTTATTTTATTTGGTAAACCACCGTCTTGACTTGCATTTGAGTTTCACCCAAATGATATATTGCAATGCACACCACACATGCATTTTCTGATTCACCCACACAAGCAGTCATCTTTTCTTTCTCCTCCAACCATCCTTGCTTCAAGCAGCCATGCATCTGATTCCTTCCTGTCAGCCACCTCTGCATGCATTCAAAAACACAAATCATTCTTTACAGTCATAAATGTTACGACTCGCTCATCCTTCCTTACACCCTTCTTTCCCTTTTAGTTCATCACATCCCTCAAGTTCATCTGATCTGATTTGGCTTCACGATAAAAGTTTCACAGCTGAGTTGAAGTCAAATAGAGGGGGCCATTGCTTACTCGAGAACTACCGCTGCTTCTGCTATTGCTAAGTCAAGGGTGACTGTCTTCTCCGTGATTGGCAAAAATGTAATTCTAAATTATTAACTGTTCTTAACAGTACAGTGTACTTGTACCAGTGTACTGTCTACTGTACAGTACATCATACACCCCTTTGCGAGCCTACTCTAAAATGTCAATAAGTAAGGAGAATAATAACTTACCACCGTCTGCCCCTGCTGAGCCATCCCCCACAGCAGCTCCTCCTGGTGGCACTTGTGGCGCCGCCGCATCAGCCCCTGGAGTGGACACCTCGCGCTGCTGACCCCGGCACTGGTGGTGGTAGGTGCAGCATCCGATGTTGTGACACCTAGAAAAAACATGTCATATTTTTAGATGCCATATATCACCCCCTTTCTCGTCTCGTAATGGAAGAAAATGTTAATACATAAACAATTTTTAATTATTGGGACTGAAAAAAAGGGATGGTTTTGGGGAAGGTGTTCACTTTTTATATGCTTAGCTATAACATGCTACACTTTTTGGCACAACTGATGAATGCTTGCTTTTTAACATGCACCATTTTTCTAATTACAGACAGAAGATTCCATTGCCCTTCTGCCAACAAGAACTTTTCAATTTTCACCACCTACTCCTCATCACCACCAGTACTTGAAGTTCAATCAAGGTGAGGGCTCCCACACAGTTATTATAATAATTAGATGTGTTAAGTTGAAGTATATTCTAGGGAAGGGTGTTTAAACTTTAAAGTCATCTATCACCACTGCTCGCTGGGAATACTGCGCTAAAAATAAAGAAATTGTTTTTTTATTTCTTATTTGAAAATAAAACTTTAAAACTAAAAAACACTGTGTGGTTTTTGTTTACGAGTGAGTGAGCGGAAGGGTTTGCAGTTGCACTACTGCACTTTGCAAGCATGCTTCTGTGACTCTGATAGGTCGGGACTCGGAAGTCTTCTTCTGTTCTTCTGGGTCGTATAATCATTGGTCAGACACACTAGATAGCCGGTCAGGGGATTGGGGGTTCAACATCTGTTCTGGCTGAGGTATGTGAAAAGTCAACAATGTCCTATTTATCTTGTCCATACTTCTGTATGTGCAGAATAGTTCCTGAAACACTAGCGGTATGGTATGTGCTCCTATCAAATCAAAAAGCCAACTACTAGCTTATTCTTGGTGGACATTGACATTTTGTTGTTGAAGATTGTCAAAGCACTAACATTAAGAAGACTGGAATAGACAGCAAGGGCAACCCAGAGGACTGCACTCAGTGCCTAGAGCTATTGCTGGATCAGAGTTTTGTTTAACACCGTTTGCCGACTGGGCAAGCTTAGCTACCTACACAGACCGACTAACAATATTAGTAAATAGTAGCAGCACAGAGAGTGATAGTAGAGGCAGGATAAGAATGTAGATACAGTCTACAAAAAGATCAAAGACTATTTTGTAAAAAATAGAATTAGGATACAGTTAGGAATTAATAGGTGCTGTAAAAGTTAGGGAAGTATAATTATTAATATTAACAACAGAACAACTTACTGGGTCCAGCAGAAGAGACCTCGGAGGACCGATCCTGCCCACCTTGTTCTGCTGGTGTCTCTGTCGTCGTCTTGCACCTGGGAGGTGCTAATGATCATGAAATAAAAAGAGGGTTCCTTCTCCTGGGAGTCAGTAATGCTTAAGATCCCAACTGGGGGATGATTTGCAATAAGGGAATGGGTTGCAGTGTTACGCTGATTACCAAATTTACAACTAAATATGTATGGACCATAAAGATATCATTAAAACCATGAAGCATACTTGTTAGTTAAAGCATTTTCATACATTTATTAGAATAAGTAATCTTAGGTAGTAGTATGTACAAATCATATACACAATTTTATTCACGCATTTAAAAAAAGTTTTCCAAGGAATAATTAAAAAACATTTAAAACTTCACTGATTTGGTACTTGAACATAAACATTACATAATCATATTCATAAAACAATGAATTGTCACAAGAACGAAATTGTCGACGCGGCGTTTCGGTGCTTTTTTTCTATTCTGCACCTTCTTCAAGGACTCGTTCACAGCTTAATATTTTCTAAAAAACTTATCATAATACATATCGTTAGGTCCAGATTTTTTCACAGTTGCACTTAGATTTATATCGCATATTTAAACTATTATCCCTCTATTTGATAACCCCGAACACTTGGCAACCCCAGATCGTACGTTGCTATATTCTCATATCTTTAGCGAGAGTATAGTGGATTATTGTAATCACTAGTCTAGTGTCCAAGTCTTGGTTTTGTTTTCTTGACATGAATAGGCAAACGATTAGCTTTTCGTGCCAAAAAGATTTTTTATATTATTGTTATTATTCTAGGCCATTATGTTCAGTATTATTCTTTACAGCCCATCGTTGTCTTTAACTTACCCAGGTTTAGTCTTTCCTGGTTTCGATGTTATAAGTTTTTATGAGCACGTCTCCCTCTGTTCATGTTGCTTTCATTCTTTTCTACTATATGAAAGATATGTCTAGTTTTAAATTACCTCAATTTATTCAGGGAGTGTTATATTTTCGAGGAGCATTCATGTGTAACTCTACCTTGTTTCTGTGATGTGTTGAAAAACTTTCCTCGGGTTTTGAAGGAAATGGACCAACTTCAATCCTATTGCAAGGGTACATTTGTATTACAAAGGTGGTCTCTTTGTTAGTAAATTACACACATTCCGATTTGTCAGAAATTTATTATTTTTATTTATCTAACATTCTCTCCATCTCTAATCGGTTTTACTACTTCAAATTAGCCAGGTTAAGAATCATCACAGTTAAGTTATAATTTCTCTAAGGTGAAGATTCACTTTTATGTTACATGTGATTGTCCCTCACTCGCATCTTTGGTTTTTTTACAAAAAATTATTTAAAAATTATAAAAAAATATTTAAAAAGATATCTTTTCCCAAGCTTACCGATCCTATTTCCTTGATCGTTGTAGTAGTTGGGGGGACGCCTCTGGGAGCTACCTTATGCTATTCTGTCCACCACTTTCACTGCAGGACAAATGATATTGCTAGTTGATTTTTAATTTATTCTGTTTTATTTTTACTAGCCTCACTCTAAGAGCTGATATTAAGTCATGGATTCCTTACCTCTGTGTAGACAGGAATCTTTTTAGCGGTTAACTCTTGCATGTATTCATCATGGAATCAAGGGTCACTTTCTTTGAGCTTTTTTTAAAATTAGCTGTTCACTCTAGAGAAAATAATAGAGTATAAAATTCACTACTTTTTCTATATTAGAGCTAGTTTCTATCTGTAGTTGCTGCTAAAGTTTTTGGTGGAGAAACCCTTCTCTTACTTACTTCTAGCTGGTATCTGATCTGCGTGGCGTCCTCCTCCTCCCAAGGTTGGTTTCGAATGACTAGCTCTTAATCTGTGTTTGGTATTTATACTATCCTTAATTGGTAGATTTTTAACACCTGTTTGGTATTATTGATGATTAGAGTGTGCTTAGGGATGGATAGAGCAAACCCGTCGCCATCTTGTAGTGTGTTTTTGTTCATGTACTTCACACCCTCAAGTCGTTTGTTGCGGACTTATGGGCTCCTGTACTATTTTTTGTCTATTTATTAGTGATCCTATAGAAATGTGTTTTCTAAAGACCTGCTCTTATTGTCCGTGTTAGTTATGTCGTTAATATAATTAAAATTAATTAGGAAGCCTGCTGTCATTTCTCCTTATCTGTATTTGGAGAATTTTTTGTTTATTTTATTAAGCGCCTCTGTTTTAGTAAGCCAGGTTTAGCATCAGTTAATTCTTTACCTGAACTCGATGTATTTCGGCCGATTCTAAAAGCGGGAATAGGAAACGAAAAACATATTTAGTTGTAAATTTGGTAATCAGCGTAACACTGCAACCCATTCCTTTATTGCAAATCATTCCCCAGTTGGGATCTTAAGCATTACTGACTCCCAGGAGAAGGAACCCTCTTTTTGTTAGATTGTTGACCCAATCCTTTTCCTGCCAGAAAGGGTAACTCCCTATATACATTGTTGAATGATCATGAAATAAACACAAACATGGATGATTGTTTTTTTGAAAATATTTGATTTCTTTGACCACAATCTAAAATTATCTTGGGGAAACAAATTACCAACAATTGCACTACATGTATTGACCTATCTGATCTGGTCAACTAGGAGGATAGTGCAGTATTGCTGGATTCGCAGACCGTCTACTTGGAAAGTTATGTAAATCACTAACTAAACCAACAACATAAAGTGGAGGATATGCGGGAGTTAAATAAGGAAATCACTCAAGAAGAGGTGAGGAAAGTGATCATGGAGAGTAAAAGAGGGAAAGCCCCTGGGCCAGATGGCCTCCCAGGAGAAGTATACAAAGTCTTAGGAGACACACTTGCTCCCACATTATGTCATTTGTATAATAAAATTTTTAGAGGGGAGGTAACAATACCAAGCTCATGGAATGAGGCAACTATTATTTTAATACTTAAACCAGGGAAATCACCAAAGAGTTTGGATGCTTATAGACCTATCTCACTTTTAAATTGTGACTACAATTTTTTTTCAAAAATCTTAGCGGACAGACTCGGTAAAATTATTCATAAATTGATCGAGGAAGACCAAAGGGGTTTTATCAAGATGAGATACCTAAAAGAACTTACATACTCATTGATAGGAATGATAGATATAGCTTCCAATTATGAATACCCCTTGGCAGTGATCGCGTTAGACGCTGCCAAGGCTTTTGATCGAGTTAACTTCACATACTTAAAAACACTCCTGCATTATCTTAACCTAGGAGATAAATTCACGCAATCTATTTTTGCCTTGTATCGCACACCAACATCGCGTGTATTGGTTAATGGGATTCTCACACACCCTATTAAAGTAATGCGGGGCACCCGACAAGGATGCCCTTTATCACCCTTGCTTTTTAATTTATATATAGAGCCTCTTGCCTGCAAAATTAGAGCTTCAGAAGAGATACCCCCTTTTTTGGTGACGGACTGGTCAAAGAAACTTGGTTTATATGCAGATGATATTATTGTTTATTCTTCAAATTTGGTTGGTTCTTTGGAAAATCTAGTGAAAATAACAAAGGATTTTGGAAAGATCTCTGGTTATCAGTTAAATCAAGACAAGACTGAAATAATGACTTGGAATCTTAATACAGGAGGGGTAAAAACTACAGCAGAAATGAGATACCTTGGTGTTAGGATTACACAAAAAATCGAAGATTTGGCAAAAACTAATTTTGTTAGGGTCAAAAAAGAAGTTGTTGATACCCTAAAAGGATGGATGAATCTACCTCTTTCAATATATGGACGAGTTAATCTCGTAAAAATGGTGATTGTACCAAAAATTACTTTTTTGTTTGAGACTATCCCGTTGGGTTTTAAAAAGGAATGGCTGGTTAAGTTACAGAGCACGATAACATCTTTTATTTGGGCGTCAAGGGCCTCTCGGATTTCATGGAAGAAAATAAGGAGGAAAATCAATGAAGGAGGGTTGGCGGCCCCAGATATACAAATTTATGCATGGGCTTTCTGTTTAAAAAATTGCAGGATGTTGCTGGGTACCCTACCTACTTCTCCGATTGGCGAATTATTTGGAATATTGTTGAAAAGGTCTGGATATCATGATTTTGGTTTTCTATATAAGTTTGCGGACCCTAAATTTTTTTTAAAAGTGAGACTGAAAACTTTGAGAGATTTGGCTGAGATATGGCATAAAATTAGAAAAATATCAAAATTACCCTACTTTAGCTACATGGCTCCAATATGGGACTCTCCTGGTGCTCCATCTTGGACAAAAGATGCGCTAGCACTACATCTGAAAAAGGAACCTGCTCTGCAAAGGTGGAAAGATTTGTTTCAAGATGGCAAACTTATAACATGGGGTTTCTGCCAGCAAATGTGGGGTCCGGTTTTTTCAAAATATAAATATCTACAGATCCAAAGCTGGGCAAATGACTTGGAAACAGAGATCGGAGTTGAAAACGAGTTTGAGTTAAAGTTGGAGACAGGGATCTTTAAAAAGGAAGTGGCTTTTTGGTACTGGCAGATACTAGAAATGGAAGATGGATCATTCGTTTTGCCAGAGACCCTGTGGATGGATAGCTTGCCAAGGATTGCGACAGAGAACCAATGGCAAGTAACTATGTTCATGCTTTATAGTATTGTTAAACCTGCAAACCTAAGGCGAAACCTTTTATTTACCATTCACAGGGCATATTGGTCTCCATATAGACTTTCTAAATTTAAAGTTGGAGGAATTGTTGGATGTCCAAAGTGTAAAGTTCCAAATGTGGATGATTTACATATGTTTGTGTCCTGTCCAAAAATCAAGCAATTCTGGATAGATGTAAGTAACTCTCTCTCCAAATCTCTGAACCAACGCATTGAGGTAAGCCCTGAACTAATTATTACCGGGAGATATGATTTAGAAAACAGATTTTTGAATAACAATGTTAGGCTTATTTTCTATGCTATGTTGCTAGCACGTCGAGAGATATGTAAATTATGGGTCTCACCACTTAGTCCTAGTTTAATGGATTGGATTTTAGCTATGAGATATATGGCTAAGCTTGATATTTTAGACCGTTCTAAGAGAAATAGAGGATTTTGGGTACCCTTCTTGTTATGTTTTGGTTGAATTATTTTTATGTTGAAGTCCGATGATTAAGCCCGTGCCTGTCTCGCTGGTATATGGTTCGTGTTCAGGACGATAAACAGAGATGGAGGAGGACACACATGTTGAGTCAGGTGGCCAAGAGGGATAGTTCAGAGGAAGGCCAGACTCAAGAATATGTGATGTTTATGCCCCATTACTCTAAACCAGCCTATGAGATATAAAAGCCCAGTGGTGGACTAAGATAGAAGTTTTGGGTGGTGAGGTGGCAAATGAGGATAAAAAAAAAAAAAAAAAAAACATAAAGGTTCTACTACGACTGCCAGCACTCAGCAGCACGCGACGTGACAGACACAGTCCGTCATCATGATTGCAGACCACTAAAAAATGTCCTACTACTAAATAACAAGTCATAATATACTCAACCTATCAATCCACCACTATCTCTTCTTAGTGGCAGCAGGAGTACAAAGGAAGGACTAGACTTGAGTCTCTAGTCTCTCTAGCATTACGCAGTTCTGTAAAGTACTACACTCATACATAATCAGGCCAAATGAGTACAAAGATGCAAACAAGTAAGCATAGTAGCAACGCCACTGAGCAGGTGAGTACCTGCAATCACAGAAGCTATTTAAACATTCATTTACCTGCAATGTAATCGAATCGGCAGCATTCTTGCTCTTCGGGAAAAACATATATTAGCAATATAACACAGAGCAGAAGAAAACCAAGTAGTTATTATATAGCTACTCACCAAGCCCAGTGACCTCAACGCCTAGCAGGTCGAGCAGGTCCTGCTCCCGGTCAAGGATGTCCGACCACCGGTGTGTTGCCTGCTTGTAGGTGCGCCGGACTCCCGACTTCCTAAACATGGCCCGGCACACCTTAGCCCAGAGCTGGCGACGCTCCCTGAGGCCATACCCTGTACCGGGCCTGCCGCCTGCTGCGATGGTCTTCGGGAAGTGGCGCTGCACACAAAAGATAAGTGAGGCCACCTCCACCGCACTAAAGATCTCCCAGGCTGTGCTATCCTCCCACCTTAAGCGCCCGCAAGGGAGCCGGCTGTGGGGTGCGGGACTCTACCCCTTGCTAGTGCCAACTCCCTTTGCCATGGTTCTGGAAAACAAAAAAAGGAATAGGAAAAAGGTAAAATGAAAATAAAAGATAAGAGATAGAGAAAAATAAAGTGATAGATAATGATTATGTCAGGTTTCGGTGGGGAACGAACCGGCTGCCCGCATGTATCATCATCGCTAGACGGCCGCTAGCGGAACTACATTCCCCAGAACCTCCGCACAAAGAACTACCATTCCTAGAGGGCCTAGCGCGGAGCATGCGCAGGCCTTTGATCGCACAAAAGGAAGACGGAAACAACAACCGGCGTCGGATATTCAGCGTCCGTACGAGGCTGTACTCCACGAATCTCCATTGGTGAGAGACAGTTCACAGGGATCCTTCTTGGTTATTTGTTGTGGTTTAGGGATTGTTCAGCAAGGTGAGCGGCTGCTCCCACTCGGTTGGAGATCCCGGTTCTGGTCAAGCTTGGGACTTATTTTCATGTTGTGTCGAAGACGGGCTTTGTGTGGAGGACGCCCACTTTAGCTCGTTAAGGCATTGCTTTCCAGTCCTTGCTCGAGTTCTTAGCAAGTGTGGAAGGAACAAGTGGTATTGTCGGCCACTGCTTAGCACAGTGCCTTCCGTTGGGGAGTGTCAGGACCGGCACTCATGCGGGGGACGGTAAGACCAGGAAGCTTTATCTAAGGGAAGTTATCTAGCCTAAAACAGAACTCGAGTGGCATTGTCAGCCACTGCTTAGCACAGTACCCTCTGTTGTGGAGTGCCAAGACCGGCATTCATGTGGAGGACGGTGCAATTATAGACTTATATTACTTCTTTATTTACGTTACGTAGGGTGACATCAACCCGGTGACTGACTTTCCTTTGAACTTCCTTATTGACTTACCTGGTTATTATTAGTGCTTTCAATAAACCTGATTGCATTCTTCAAAGGGTCTCTTGTACTTCGCTAGTCCTTTATGAACAAATGTTTTGCATATAGTGGTTCCATGAACAAAATCCGATCCTGAGGTCTACCAGGGATTACATAATATCTGACCGTACTTACCTAATCAACCTCCCTGTCGGGTTAAAGGAACCATGGCCACTATGGACGACGTCTTGGCTGCCTTGATTGAAGTCCAGAACGAAGTGGCAGCATCTAGGCAGGAAACTGCAGACCTAAGGGCTAGGATGGACAACATGCAGAGGAATCCATTCAATGCTGGGGCACCTACTCCTGTTCAGCCGGCTGCGGTGGTGGTGGAGATGCCCGTATCCATACTGCTTGCCACGCCCGAGAGATACAGTGGAGATTCTAGCACAGCTCAGGTGTTTTTAACTCAAGTGGCCCTGCATTTTTCGTTCAAACCGAAATCCTTTCCTACCAACCAGGCGAGAGTCGCCTTTCTGATTTCCTATCTGGCAGGGAGTGCCGCCCAATGGGTAGTGCCCTTGGTAAGCCGTGATGACCCTCTTCTACATGACTGGGAAGCCTTTCAGGAGGAGTTCGTGAAGGTGTTCGATCGGAGAGCTGCTTCCTACACAGCAGATAGAGAACTGCTAGAATTGCGTCAGGGCAGTAATAGTCTTGTCCACTATTTGAATTTGTTTCGGCACTTGATCGCTGATACCAAGTGGCCTACAGCAAAGCAAGCAGCGCTCTTTCATCAGGGATTGAGCGAGGAGCTGAAAGACGTGATAGCTCAGATCGACCCTCAACCCACAACTTGTGAGGATCTGATTAGCCTGGTTCTTCGCCTGGATCATCGGTTGAGCGAGCATCGAGGCGATAGCAAGAAAAGAGATAAGACCTTGCCTGCATAAGGACAACAGGGGTCTGTGGAACCCCAGCCTCCCCCTCGGACAGAACCAATGGACATTGGGGCAGTTAGAGCCAGCCTTACGGCCACTGAGAAGGAGTCAGGCCGGAAACAAGGTCTGTGTTTATACTGCGGCAAGAAGGGCCATTTTGTACGGGAGTGTCCGGTCAAGCCTAAGACAGGTCGTTTTCGAGTCAATAGGATGGCAACTGCGACCGTGGACATCGGGGTGGAAAACTGATGGACTCCCAGAACAAAGAAGGGGATTCTAGGAGTCGCAGTTACACCCCTTCCTTGCTACGCCTCACACCGATGGATCTTAGACACCTGTTTATAACTATCCAACTTCTGATTTGGACCGATTGGGTTTCGGTGGTGGCAATGATAGACTCAGGAGCCACTGGCCTCTTTATGGATGTGAAAGAGGCACACCGCATAAGCATTGTTCTCCTCCCCAAGGCATTCCCGGAGGACGTCTATGCGGTGGATGGGCGCAGGTTGATCTCAGGGCCCATAAGTCGCCACACGGGTGATATTCAAGTGGGATATGGAACACAACACAGAGAAGTTATTGACTTTAGCATCATCTGTGGTCCCCAGTACAGAGTCATACTGGGGTTGCCCTGGTTACAGAAGCACAACCCCTCTATTGACTGGGTATCCCAGGAGATACGCATGGACTTCCTGTATTGTCTACAACATTGCGGCACATCACCGGATCGTCCCGTACTGGAAATAGACACAGGGCATATGGTAGCCACAGCAGCTGAGAAAGCTGTTATCCTTCCAAGGGAAAATCAAGTATACAGAGATGTATTTGATGACACCCAAGCGGAAGTGATCCCTCCTCACAGGATCTATGATTGTGAAATCGATCTGGTCCCTGGGGCTAGTGTACCTAGCTGAAGACTGTACGCATTATCTGAACCCGAGAACATTCATTTTCGCGCATATCTGGACAGGATGCTTGGTCTTGTTTTTATACGGCCTTCTAAGTCTCCGGCGGTATCACCTATATTTTTTATTCCTAAGGCCAATGGGGAACTTCGCGCCTGTGTGGACTTCAGGGTGCTTAATGCTATTTTGGTGAAGAACCGGTACCCTTTGCCACTCATCAATGTGTTACTGGAACAAGTGAAGATGGCTGTTTACACCAAGCTCAATCTCAAAGTAGCGTCTCATCTGGTCCGCATGCGAAGTGGGGACGAGTGGAAGACGGCGTTCAAGACCAGGTTCGGGTTGTTCGAATACCTGGTGATGCCGTTTGGGCTATGTAACACCCCTGCGGCATTTTAATATTTCCTTAACGACGTGCTGCGTGAAATCTTGGACGTTTACGTTGTGGTGTATATCAATGATATTCTGGTGTACTCCAACAACATGGTGGAACACATTCAGCATGTTTCATCCGTCTTGCAGATCCTCAGGGAGAATCTGTTATTCTGCAAACTCAGCAAGCGTGACTTCCATGTCACGACTGTGGAATTCTTAGGAGTCATGTTGAGCCCTGAAGGACAAACGATGGCGTAAAGAAAGGTCAAGGCCGTACTGGAGTGGCCACCCCCTCGAGCGTAAAGGAGGTGCAAAGCTTTATTGGCTTTGCCAACTTTTACAGGCGGTTCATTGATGGGTTTTCTGTGTTGGTGGCCCCCATCACCCATCTGCTGAGGAAATCGCAGTCATTTCTTTGGACCCCTGAGGCACATGATGCCTTTCTTGCTCTGAAGAAGGCATTTGTGACCGCTCCTGTTCTTGCTCACCCTGACCCTGAACAGCCTTACGTTGTTGAGGCGGACGCATCGAAATTGCCCGTGGGGGCCATATTATCGCAGAGGAATCCTGTTTCAGGTCTACTCCATCCAGTGGCATTCATGTCTAGGAAACTGAACGAGGCTGAGAGGAATTATCACATCGCCTAAAAAAGCTGTTGGCCATCAAGGACGCCTTTACTGAGTGGAGACATCTACTGATGGGTGCTAAACACGTGGTATACGTTTTAACCGATCATAGGAATCTCCAGTTCATGACGGCAGCCAGACAGCTATCTCCCCGTCAGCTGTGGTGGATGCTTTTCTTCTCTGGATTTCATTTTACTATTACGTACAGGCCAGGAACAGAAAACAGGAGAGCGGATGCTCTTTCACACCAGTCATCAGTCACGACCCATCTTCCCGCACCTGTTAGATCCATCATCCACCCCAGGGCAGTGGTGGGTGTGATCCAACCAGGGGAATTCCTCAAAGGGGTTCAACGGGGTATCTTCTCTTTTGCATGGATGACATGGCTTCAATGCCACAAGGAGTGGCTGGTCAAGGATGGGATCCCGATGAAAGGCCACTGCATCTTGTTGCCCACATCAAGGCTCAGGAAACAGGCATTCAGATGGTGTCACGAATCAGTGCAGGCCATCTGGGATTGGAGAAAACGGTTGACTACATATCTCGTCAGTTCTGGTGGCCGTCGTTAAGGATGGACATAAAGGAATAGGTCACTTTCTGTGACATCTGCTCCGCTATGAAATCAGATCACTGTTATCCGCAGGGATTACTGCAACCTCTTCTGACCCCCTCTAGACCTTGGGAGAACATATCATTGGACTTCATTGTGGGGTTGCCAGTGGACATGGGGTGCACCGCTATTCTGGTGATAGTCGACTACCTGACCAAGATGGGGCATTTGATCGCCTGTAAGAGGATGCCTTCAGCGGGACAGCTGGCTACTCTGCTGTTGAAGGAGGTTGTACGGATACATAGTCTACCCAGTGTGATTGTGTCTGATAGGGGTTCGCAGTTCACGGCACGTTTCTCTGCATTGTCCACCAGCTACCACCCCCAGACAGACAGTCAAACAGAGCGACTCAACCAGACCCTGAAACAGTATTTGCGTTGTTTCATTGATCAGGGCAAGGAGGAATGGGTAGATCAGTTGTGCCTCGCAGAGATCGCCTACAATAACGCCACGCATTGCTCCACTAAGATGTCGCCATTTTACGTTAACTACGGTCACCACCCCAGGTTCCTCCCGTTGGTACACCCAGCCGGGAACTCGGGTTTGCTGGAGATGACTCGGAGAGTAGCCCACATCAAGGATACAGTGTTGCGTACTCAACGTTGTTTGGCCGATACCAAGGCAACCTACAAGGCATATGCAGATAAGCACCGGCGACCTGGTCCTTTGTACAACGTAGGGGACTGTGTATGGGTATCATCCCGGAACTTACATTTCCGTAAGCACAGCGTGTTTCATCCGCGATATATTGGGCCTTATCGCATCAAGGAATGTGTCAGTCCTGTGAACATGAAGCTGTTGTTGCCAACAAACCTGTGTGTCCACCCTGTGTTTCACATCTCACTGTTGAAACCCTCTACCTCTAGAAGGCATCCTTCCCCCTTGCCTGTCTTGGTGGATGCAGAACGGGACTACGAGGTTGAGGGCATACGTAATTCAAAGTGGAAATGGGGTAAGCTGTGGTACCTTGTTGCGTGGAAGGGGTACGGACCTGAGGAGCAGTCTTGGGAACCGGTATCCTCATTCCACAGGAAGTATCCCGAAAAGCCGGGCCCCGTGGGGGACCCCTGAGTGGGGGGATGTACTGTCAGGTTTCGGTGGGGAACGAACCGGCTGGCCGCATGTATCATCATCGCTAGACGGCCACTAGCGGAACTACATTCCCCAAAACCGCCGCACAAAGACCATTCTCAGAGGGCCTAGCGCGGAGCATGCGCAGGCCTCTGATCGCACAAAAGGAAGGCAGAAACAACAACCGGCGTCGGATATTCAGCGTCCGTACGAGGCTGTACTCCATGAAGCTCCATAGGTGAGAGACAGTTCAGAGGGATCCTTCTTGGTTATTTCTTGTGGTTTAGGGATTGTTCAGCAAGGTGAGCGGCTGCTCCCACTCAGCTGGAGATCCCGGTTCTGGTCAAGCTTGGGACTTATTTTCATGTTGTGTCGAAGACGGGCTTTGTGTGGAGGAGGCCCACTTTAGCTCGTTAAGGCATTGCCTTCCAGTCCTTGCTCGAGTTCTTAGCAAGTGTGGAAGGAACGAGTGGCATTGTCAGCCACTGCTTACCACAGTGCCCTCCGTTGGGGAGTGTCGGGACCGGCACTCATGCGGGGGACGGTAAGATCAGGAAGCTTTATCTGAGGGAAGTTATCTAGCCTAAAACAGAACTCGAGTGGCATTGTCGGCCACAGCTTAGCACAGTGCCCTCTGTTGGGGAGTGCTGGGACCGGCATTCATGCGGAGGACGGTGCAATTATAGACTTATATTACTTCTTTATTTACGTTACGTAGGGTGACATTATCCCGGTGACTGACTTTCCTTTGAAATTCCTTATTTTTTTACCTGGTTATTATTAGTGATTTCAATAACCCTGATTGCATTCTTCAAAGGGTCTCTTGTACTTCGCTAGTCCTTTATGAACAAATGCTTTGCATATAGTGGTTCCATGAACAAAATCCGATCCTGAGGTCTAGCAGGGATTACAGATTAAAAAAGATTAAAAAAAGATCACAAAAACAAAGGATTGCAGAGATTAAAAGAGGATGGAAAAAGCATGCCCAGAACCATACCAGTGAATGGAAAACAAGATGGTCGCGCCCATTGCCACCACGTGGGTAAATACGCACAATATTTTCCCCGCGAGCACGCAAAAACAGACGCGATCACATAATTGCGACCCGCACGTAGGAAATGCCCAACGCGAGCATGCAACTAGCGCCCGTAAACGGAAATAAGTAACGCGAACACCGAAAACAAGATGGCCACACCCATGTACGACCGCATGGGTAACTTCGCGGTCGGCGCCCTGAAAAAACCCCGCGAACACGCAAAGCGCCCGTGAACACGCAAAAATTTAAAAATCCACAAATTTGTGGATTTTGCGGACCGCGAATTGGCTTTCGCACAAATTCGCGTAACGCGAATTCACAAATTTCACCCATACTTACCGTTAATCAATGAGAAAAAGGCTGAGGCCTGCAGGGACACAGGTGCCAGTGTCACAATGGTGATACCTGACTTTTGTGGACCCTGGACAAGTCGTACTTGGTGAGACTTACCAAGTGATCAATGCTAGCAGCGTCAGTACCACTCATAGTATGGCAGTTGTTAGTTTCTCCTGGGGAGGGGTAACTGACCTTAACCGCATGCGTGCGGGCGGAATTCCGCTCGTACGCTGAGATATGCGAAAGCGCATGTTACGTGACGAGCTGGGCTCATCATCAGCGTAGCAGGAGGCTACCTCATGACGAGCCCAGCTCGTCATCAGCGTCGAAGGGGTTAAGAAGGTTGTGATCAGTGCAGAGTGCAGACCTCCTTGTAAAATGCTTGCTTGGCAATGACCTAGAGACTTCAGCCTGGTCTAAAATGGAGTGCAAAATTTTAAGAATCTCAGCACATGTGTCAGAAGGCTTCCAGAATCTTCGCAGGAGCAGTCCTGATGCTTATCCCAAATGCCCCATCCTCCAGTACCACCGCTGCAAGAGCAATGTCACTAGAAGGTGGGGAAAGGGGAGTTGGACAGAGAAGAGACACCTTGTAATTCACGACACCTTGGTATCCTTGGAATTTACCGAAGCCGTCACGCTTCTAAGCTTCTGTACCTCCGTGGATACCTAATGCACAGAACAGGGATACATAAGACCTCACCTCTACTTGATATCAGCTCTAAACATTTTAGAATCAAAATTGGTCCTACCAGGTGTTCTCAAGGCAATGCGTCTCTTCTATGAAGGTTTTCTTTGCAGGAAGAGTTCTTTCTAAGTGTGAGAATGCAAGAGGTTAATACTGTAACTCTACTTCTTACTCAGTTCTTGAATTGGTCTCTTAAATAATCTCCTATACCTGATGAGTCTTCTGCATAGATTCTAAGAGGGGGGTCTGTTGAAGGAAGTACTCCAGCACTGCGTAAGTAAAGTCTCAGTACTCCAATAGCGCGCAAAAAGGAGAAAGGAAGGCAAGAAGGGGGAAGGAAAGGCTGGGAAAAGCGCAATGCGTAGGGGAGCGAGCGGGGAAACGCAGCTGGAACCAGAAGCACTTTCTTCTATCCTTGTCTTGACGAGAGTTCTTCCTTAAACAAGGTCAATAACTTGTCGAGTTCAGTTTTTTACACAGAATGAACGTAGACAGAATTTCTGTGCTGCTTGACTCGTTACTTCACTGCTTTACTGAATTTAACTTTGAATCCGTGTCTATTCACCTCACACTCCAGGCTGAGTAACCGCTAGAACTCTCACCTGAAATCAGCAGAGTCTCGTCAGGCAATTTTGAGAGTTGCGGTCGATGAATTCGGAATGCTATTACTTCACAGGAAATTTTCCTCTGGAACTCCGACTAGACTGAACGAGTTCAGACGCTGGAAACGCCTCACTTAACTCATTCCTCAGAAAGTCCGCACTCTCCCGTCACGACTATTGACGCGGAGATGCGGGGAACACGTCTTCTCAGCTCAGGGTCGAGATTGAAGTGCGCAGTTACAAATGCGCACCGGACCCAGGTACACTAAACTGCTACTTCACTGGGGTGGAAGGACGGCCCTGGCGGCGGCCATCTTGGGGGAAGTTTTCTTGCTGCTACAAGGGAACCAAATGCCAACGTAACTTGAACTAACCACAGAACGTCTTTTAGCTGAACCTAAAGTACTACACACTGTGGCAATCCTGAGGTTCCTGACAGTACCCCCTCTCAAAGACCGATTCATCGGTCCTGGTTTGAGGGGCTTTCTAGCATGAAATCTCTTAATCAACTGTGGGGCATGAATATTAGTAACTGCCTCCCAAGATCTCTCCTCCGGACCATATCCCTTCCAATCTATCAAATAAAAGAGCTTCCCTCTCTTGTACTTGGAATCAAGGATGTCTTTTACTTCATATTCTGGATGACTTTGAAGGGTTATGGGATCTGGAGGTTTATTCAATCTCATTGGTGTTTTAATCTTTTTAAGTAAAGAAACATGAAAGGTTGGATGAATTCCTAACCTAGCTGGCAACTTTAGTTTGACTGTAACTGGCCCCAACACTTCCTCCACTGAATAGGGACCCACAAACCTTGGTTGAAACTTTCTGTTCCCTTTTAGATGTAAATTCTTAGTGGACAGCCAAACTTGGTCGCCCACCTGATAAGATGGAGCAGAACGTCGGTGTTTGTCAGCCTGAACCTTATAGGAAACTTTTGCTTTCAGTAAATTGTGCTCAGCAGATTTTCGTAGAGACTCTAAACCACCCATTAAGTCTTGTACTGCAGGCACCTTCAACTCCTCTGGGGAAAGAAAACTTGGATGGCGACCATAATTCAAGTAAAACAGGGAGTATCCAGTAGAGACACTCTTGGCGTTATTACAGGCAAACTCGGCCATCCACAATCTGTCCGACCATTCTCCCCCTTGGTCAATGAGGAACAATCGAAGGTATTGCTCGAGTTCCTGATTAACTCGTTCCGTTTGGCCATCAGATTCTGGGTGATAGCTAGTGGACAACCTCCTCTCGATGCCCAATCCCTGAAGATAAGCCTGCCAAAAATGGGAAACAAACTGGGGACCTCGATCTGAGACTACTACCTTAGGCACTCCATGGATCCTCACTATGTTTTCCCCGAACACCCGTGCCAGCTCCTGGGCCGTTGGTGTGCCAGTCAAAGGAATGAAGTGACTCATCTTAGTAAAGATGTCCACAATTACCAAAATGGTGTCAAAACCTTTGCTAAGGGGCAGATCGACAATCAAATCCATTGAGATGGTATGCCAAGGATGGGTGGGAGTTGGAAGCGGTTGTAACAACCCCTGAGGGGCCTGTCGCACTGGTTTGCTTCGAGCACATAACTCGCAGGACTGTACATATTCTTTCACATGAGAGGATAACCCAGGCCACCAGAAATAACGCTGCACCAAATCCAAGGTCTTAGAAATACCCTTATGTCCAGCCAACGGGTGATCATGACAACCTTTTAAGGCCTTCTGTTGAAGAGTCAGAGTAGGGAGATACAACGCTTCCTTATAATAGGGCAATTGTTGTTGACAACTCCTCTCTTCTCCTTGTAGGACCCATCTCTGCACTTCTTCCATAGAGAAACTCTTACGGACCTCCTCCTGAAAGTTATCCAACGAGATGGTACACACGATCTTTTCCTCCGGAATATTTGGTTGCGGATCCACTGGGTGCTCCGATTCTTCAGTGTTCAAATGGGATAAGGCATCTGCCTTTCCATTCTTGGCGCCTGGTCGATATGTGATCACGAAATAGAAATCAGCGAAGTAAAGTGACCATCGTAATTCGCGAGGGGTGAGGGTCTTGGCAGACTTGAGAAACTGCAAATTCTTGTGATCTGTGAACACGGTGACAGTATGTTTTGCACCCAACAAGTAATGCCTCCAGTCCTCGAATGCATCTTTTACTGCCAAGAGCTCCTTTTCCGCTATGGTATAATTGAGTTCAGCCGCATTCAGTTTACGAGAGCGATAGGCTACTGGATGAAGTTGTCCCGTGGAACGATGTCGCTGCGAGAGTACCCCTCCAATCGCCTGATCTGAAGCATCCGCCTCCAAGAAAAAAGGTTCCTCGGTATCAGCATGAAGCAGAATGGGAGCAGTCACAAATTGCTTCTTAAGGTCTACAAAGGATCTTTCAGTCTCTGCATTCCACTCGAATTTAACTCCTTTCTTCAAGAGACGTGTAATAGGTGCGATTAGTTGTGAGAACCCCTGGATAAATCGCCTATAAAAATTAGCGAATCCCAAAAAACGCTGAATTTCCTTGACGTTCTGAGGCGAAGGCCAGGTCTCCACTGCCTGCACCTTTCCTGGATCCATGGTGATTCCTTGTGGGGAGATAACGAACCCCAAAAATTCCACCTTAGTAGCATGGAAGACACACTTTTCTAGTTTTACAAATAATCGATGGTTCTGCAATCGTTCCAACACCGCCCGCACATGCTTAGTGTGATCTTGCACATGCTTAGAGTAGATCAAAATATCATCCAGGTAAATGATGGCAATCTTATCCAGCAAATCCCCCATCACATCATTAATGAAATGTTGAAACACCGCAGGGGCATTACACAACCCAAAAGGCATTACACAATATTCAAATAGACCAAACTTGGTGCGAAATGCGGTCTTCCATTCGTGTCCTACCTTCATGCGGATGAGATGATAGGCACCTCGTAGGTCTAGTTTGGTGAACACCTGTGCCTCTTTGATTTGATCTAACAACACAGAAATCAAAGGTAGTGGATAACGATTCTTAATGGTGGCTTGATTCAATGCACGATAGTCAATGCACGTCCTGAGACTTCCTTCTTGCTTCTTGGGTATAAAGAAGAGTGGCGACGATACTGGAGATTGCGAAGGTCTAATAAGCCCATTGGCCAGATATCGATCCAGATATTCTTTCAGATGACCATTCTCCGCCTCCGTCAAAGCATAGATCCGACTACAGGGAAGAGCAGCCCAAGGAACCAAATCAATGGTGCAATCATAAGCCCGATGAGGGGGCAAACTCTCTGCCTCGTGTTCACTGAAAACAGCCTCCAGATCTTGATATTCTGCAGGAATTTCACTCGTATGGATGACTCCAATAGACTGCCCTCCGTAAGACAACAGAGTCGCTACTGAAGGTTCCGAAGGGCTTAACTCTGTATGATAACAATGTTCCTGACAATACTCAGATTGCATGCTCACTGTGCGATTTTCCCAGTCAATGGTAGGATTATGAGTGGCTAACCAAGGCAAACCCAAAATTAACTGAAACTGCGGGGCATCAATTAAATTAAATTGTAACCATTCTCTATGACCATCGGCTTGAATCAATTCGAGCTTCTCAGTATGGCAAGTAATAGGTCCCGATGATAAGTTGGTTCCGTCTACCGCTCGGACTGATTCCTTCTTCTCTTTTCGAATGGCTTGGATGCCCATCCGACTTGCATACTTTATGTCGCAGAAATTTCCCGTAGCTCCAGAATCCAACATTATTGCAACTCCCGCAATTTGCTGATCACGAAATTTGATTGTCATATGCAAAATCACATGTGGAGTCATCGTCTGCAAGGTATTGAGGATCAAATGAGATTCAGGAGTCGTTTTCTCGTCCTTCACCACCAGAGCGACTCCGTCTACTGATGGCTCTGCTCGTTTCCCTTCAACGGAGTCTTTGGACGCTTAATACAATCCTTCACAAAGTGACCAGAGCCTCCACAATATAAGCATAATTTCTTCTGTCTCCGTAATTCCTTCTCTTCCTTGCTTAGTGGACCTCTCACCGCACCAATTTGCATGGGTTCAACTTCGGAATTACTTCCTCTGTCACTTCGCATCCGATCAAAACGAGGGACATTAATTCTCCAATCTTTCTTCTTTTCTCCCTTGCGCTCCGAGTTTCTGAAATCCAACTCCAACACCAAGTCAACTAAAGCAGTCAGTTCCGTGGGACGATTCGGAACTTGAGCAAGTAAATCTTTGAGTTCATCCCTTAATCCTCGGTAGAAGAGGGCTGTTCTTTTCTCTTCTGGCCAATTAGTTTCCAAAATTAATTTATTGAATTGTGTAAGATAAGTGATTAAATCTCTTGTTCCTTGGCGCAATTCTAATAATTCGTTATCTGTGGCCTGGGATATCCTTCTCCTGTCAAAAATTCTAAGGAATTCTGTTTTGAATTTTTCAAAATCACATAGGATAGGGTCATCCCTATTGACTAAAGGCATAGCCCAGTTAGCTGCATCTCCACTTAAATAGGATAGGACAAAAGCCACCCGGGACTGTGCATCTGGGAAGAGAGTAGAACGACACATGAAATGCAAAGAGCACTGTGTCAAAAAAAACTGTGCCTTTTGTGGATCCCCTGAAAACCTTTCGGGAGCTGCTAAAGGAATTAATGGAGAGACTGAATGAATGACCTGTGCCACTGCCTTAGGATCTGTGCCTGATAGATTAGTTCTAGGGGTTGAGGAACTCTGAGCAGGATTTCCCAAAGCTAAATCTTCCACCTTCTGTGCTAACACCCTAGACTCAGAACGAGCAGCCAATAGCTCTTGTTTTAACCCTTTATTCTCATCCCTTACTGCCACTAATTCCCTTTGAATACCTTCCAGGATATTACCTAGTGATTTTAAATCTATTCCCTCAGCCATACTGCTCAGGCGAAGAGACTACGTGGGCACTTCAATCTGTCAGAAGGCTTCCAGAATCTTCGCAGGAGCAGTCCTGATGCTTATCCCAAATGCCCCGTCCTCCAGTACCACCGCTGCAAGAGCAATGTCACTAGAAGGTGGGGAAAGGGGAGTTGGACAGAGAAGAGACACCTTGTAATTCATGACACCTTGGTATCCTTGGAATTGACGGAAGCCGTCACGCTTCTAAGCTTCTGTACCTCCGTGGATACCTAATGCACAGAACAGGGATACATAAGACCTCACCTCTACTTGATATCAGCTCTAAACATTTTAGAATCAAAATTGGTCCTACCAGGTGTTCTCAAGGCAATGCGTCTCTTCTATGAAGGTTTTCTTTGCAGGAAGAGTTCTTTCTAAGTGTGAGAATGCAAGAGGTTAATACTGTAACTCTACTTCTTACTCAGTTCTTGAGTTGGTCTCTTAAATAATCTCCTATACCTGATGACTCTTCTGCATAGATTCTAAGAGGGGGGTCTGTTGAAGGAAGTACTCCAGCACTGCGTAAGTAAAGTCTCAGTACTCCAATAGCGCGCAAAAAGGAGAAAGGAAGGCAAGAAGGGGGAAGGAAAGGCTGGGAAAAGCGCAATGCGTAGGGGAGCGAGCGGGGAAACGCAGCTGGAACCAGAAGCACTTTCTTCTATCCTTGTCTTGGCGAGAGTTCTTCCTTAAACAAGGTCAATAACTTGTCGAGTTCAGTTTTTTACACAGAATGAACGTAGACAGAATTTCTGTGCTGCTTGACTCGTTACTTCACTGCTTTACTGAATTTAACTTTGAATCCGTGTCTATTCACCTCACACTCCAGGCTGAGTAACCGCTAGAACTCTCACCTGAAATCAGCAGAGTCTCGTCAGGCAATTTTGAGAGTTGCGGTCGATGAATTCGGAATGCTATTACTTCACACGAAATTTTCCTCTGGAACTCCGACTAGACTGAACGAGTTCAGACGCTGGAAACGCCTCACTTAACTCGTTCCTCAGAAAGTCCGCACTCTCCCGTCACGACTATTGACGCGGAGATGCGGGGAACACGTCTTCTCAGCTCAGGGTCGAGATTGAAGTGCGCAGTTACAAATGCGCACCGGACCCAGGTACACTAAACTGCTACTTCACTGGGGTGGAAGGACGGCCCTGGCGGCGGCCATCTTGGGGGAAGTTTTCTTGCTGCTACAAGGGAACCAAATGCCAATGTAACTTGAACTAACCACAGAACGTCTTTTAGCTGAACCTAAAGTACTACACACTGTGGCAATCCTGAGGTTCCTGACAACATGTCCTTGCAGTGACTAGGTCACAGGTCAAAAAGTCTAACACTGAACAGGCACCGGATTCTGGAATAGTGGACCAGTTGCCTCCCAGGAAAAGGAGCAGTAGGGTTAAGGCAGTGCCTTCCCCCTGACTCAGAGTGAGGAAAAGCCTTCTGAGAAAGCCTATTGTGAGCCTGAAGAAGGATCTGTCCCAGAGGAGCTTGAACCTGATCAGGTTGAGTTCTTAGGGACAGGGGGCACTTTTAGGGCAGATCTGAGTCAGGCGCAGTTGAGCTGTCCTTCTCTTGAACCCCACAGACAGCACGCTGCTGCTGAGGCAGCTGGGAATGCTAGTGGCACCCATAGCATCTATTGGGATGAAGTAGAGACCCCAAGCCTGGTGCATCCAGGAGGTTGATCATACCTTTGGCATTCAGGGGCTTCCTTATGTCACTAGCCCATGATATTCCCTTAGCAGGACACCTGGGCTAGAACAAGACTTGGGACAGAATTGTCCCTCACTTTCACTGGCCCCACATGTCTGAAGACACCAAGGAATTTTGTCGCTCCTCTGTAACCTGCCAAGCCAGTGGTATAGCAGGTGGCACTACAAAGGCCCCCCTTATCCCACTACCTGTGGTGGGGTTCCCTTTGAATGTGTAGGGATTGACATTGCTGGACCAATGGATCCCCAAACTGCATCTGGGCACAGGTTTATCCTGGTGATAGTGGATCATGCCACCAGGTACCCAGAGGCAATTCCCCTTAGGACCACTACAGCACCTGTTGTGGCAAGGGCCCTCTTGGGAGTTTTCTCAAGAGTGGGTTTTCCTAAGGAGGAAGTGTCTGGCAGAGGTGCAAACTTTATGTCTAGTTACTTGAATGCAATGTGGAAGGAGGGTGGAGTGAACTACAAGTTCAACACACCCTATCATCCACAGTGCAATGGTCTAGTTGAAAGATTTAACAAGACCTTAAAGGGTATGATTAAGGGTCTCCCAGAAAAGCTCAGGCGGAGATGAGATATCCTGCTACCCTGCCTTTTGTTTGCATACAGGGAGGTTCCACAGAAGGGGGTTGGCTACAGCCCATTTGAACTTCTGTTTTGGTACCCTGTTAGAGGACCACTTTGTCTGGTGAAGGTGAAGGAGGGATGGGAGTTACCTCTCAAACCCCCTAAACAGGATATTGTGGACTATGTACTTGGCCTCCGCTCCAGGATGGCTGAGTACATGAAAAAGGCATCCAAAAACCTTGAGGCTAGCCAGGAATTACAGAAAGCCCGGCATGACCAAAAGGCTGTACTGACTGTTTACCATTCAGTAAAGAAAGTGTGGGTGTTGGAGTATGCGGCCCCAGCAGCTCTCCAAGACAAGTGGAATGGGCCCCACACTATTGTTGAACAGAAGGGAGAGGTTACCTATCTGGTAGATCTTGGAACTCTCAGGAGCCCCCATAGGGTGCTGCATGTCAACAGATTGAAACCATATATTGACAGGGCAGACATGGGCTTGCTCATGGCTACTGATAAAGGACAGGAAGAAGAAAGTGACCCTCTCCCAGACCTGCTCTCTCAGAACCCTGATGATGGGTCAGTTGATGGAGTAGCCTTGGCAGGCAGCCTCACTGACCAGCAGCAAACTGATTGCGGACAAGTTCTACAACAGTACAGACATATGTTTTCACTGACTCCAAGTCAGACTATCTGGTGCACCCATGGAGTGGACACGGGGGACAGTATACCTGTTAAAAATAAGATTTACAGGCAGCCTGATCATGTCCGGGACTCTATCAGGACAGAAGTCCAGAAAATGTTGGAATTGGGAGTAATTGACCCTTCAGATAGCCCTCGCGCTAGTCCAGTAGTCCTAGTACCTAAAACTCACACCCAGGGTGGTAAGAGAGAGATGAGGTTTTGTGTAGACTACAGAGGTCTCAATGCATTCACTAAGAGTGATGCCCATCCAATACCCAGAGCAGATGAGCTCATTGATAAGTTGGCATCTGCCAGATTTTTTAGCACATTTGATCAAACAGCGGCTACTGTCAGATCAGACTAGTTGAGGCTGCAAAGCCAAAAACAGCATTTTCAACCCCTAGTGGACATCATCAATTGTCAAAAATGTGGTAATGCCCTTTGGTCTGAAAAATGCACCTGCCACATTTCAAAGGTTGGTGAATACAGTCCTAACAGGCCTGGAAGACTACTGTGCAGCTTATCTTGATGATATTGCTGTATTTAGCTCCATCTGGGAGGATCACCTGATCGCCCTAATAAATGTTTTGGAGGCCCTGCAAAAAGCAGGCCTAACTATCAAGGCTACTAAGTGCCAGATAGGGCAGAGTTTGGTTGTGTACCTGGGCCACCTTGTAGGTGGAGGCCAGGTTCAACCATTGCAGAGCAAAATCCAGATCATAATGGACTGGGTTGCTCCAACCACCCAGACTCAGGTCAGAGCTTTCTTGGGCCTGACTGGGTACTATAGGAGATTTGTCAAGGGGTATGGTTCCATAGTGACACCCCTGAATGACTTAACTTCTAAAAGAATGCCTAAGAAAGTTCAGGAGACAGTCAGCTGTTAAGAGGCATTTGATGACCTGAAGCAGGCCATGTGCACTGCACCAATTCTGCAAATTCCTAACTACTCCAAAGAATTCATTGTCCAAACAGATGCATCTGAGTTGGGGATAGGGGCTGTGCTATCACAATTGAATGATGAAGGTCAGGACCAGCCAGTAGCTTTTATTAGCAGAAGGCTGACACCTAGAGAGAAACGTTGGTCAGCTATTGAGGGGGAGGCCTTTGCTGTGGTTTGGGCTCTGAAGAGCTGAGGCTATACTTGTTTGGCACTCACTTCACAGTTCATACAGACCATAAGCCCCTCTTATGGCTAAAACAGATAAAGGGTGGAAATCCCAAACTAATCAGGTGGTCCATTCCCCTACAGGGGATGGACTATCAGTGGAACATAGACCTGGGAGTAACCATGCAAATGCAGATGTACTCTCCAAATATTTCCACTTAGAACATAAAGACTCAACTGGTCAAGGTTAGTTTAATGTCCCTGTGTTTGGGGGGATGTGTACGAGAGTAGGGTCTGCTTCCTATGGTTACCACCACTTGTTGCTGTGTTTTCGACTTTAGACTGGCTGTGGTCCTGCTAATCAGGACCACAGCCTAGCTGTTCTCTCTCTCTAAATTGATACCATATACTTTGTGTACATACCAGATTGGTTACTGGGTCACCCTTATGAGTCCCCGGGGCATAGGCACCCCAGAGGCCTACCAGGGGCTGAAGCATGTATTATGCCACCCCTGGTTAGCCTTCCAAAATGGCACCACAGGTCTGCACTTGCAGCCTGGGTAAGGTGGTGTAAGCACCCCTTACTTATACGGTATACCTATATTTACCTTTACATATAGACACATATTAACCTATAAGTCACTCCTATGGCAGGCCTTGATAATCCTGAAGGCAGAGTGCTTGGTTTTGTGTGAGAGGGTGCCCTAGCATGAGCTGAGCCCCCCTGCAGCTTTTGGAAACATCTCCTTATAGCTTTTCTATGATACAGCCATACCATATACTTTTAAGTGCATTATAATTATAATTTGAATGCTAACTTTGGTTTGGCTTCATCAAAACATGTTGTGTAAGGTGTCAAACGATTTGGAATACTACCCGCCTGCCAGTTCTGGAGGTGGGGGTAGCATTCCACCCTACTAGAGGAATAAGACATGTACACACTGGTATACCCGGTTACAATTTAAAAGAGCCCCAGCATCACAAAATGGATGCTGGTGCCACAGAGATGAGTCTGCCCTGCTGCTGCTGGATGAAACTCCAGCAGGGGAGACCTGGACAACAGGTTTCCTGTCCAGGGAGGTGCCAGCACCTCCCCAGACAGGCTTTAGTGTATTGGGGCAGGGTGGGTTGCATTCAGTGAATGCTTTTCAGACACTGCCTGGGGCACACAAGGTGCTCCATGCATTTCCCAGTTCAATTCTGTTGCTGGGGCACTCAGCCCCAGCTTTGGCGTGAAACTGGACAAAGGGGAAGGGGTGTAACCACCCCCTCCCCAGGACCACCCGTAGGTGTTACCTTACAGTTAGCCCAACCCCTAAACTTAGTATAAGTATAGGATCCCAGTCCCTAGGACTTTAGATTACCCTGGACAAAACTCTGAGGAAGAAGTCCTGGACCTTTGACATTTCATTTAGACTGAAAGACTGAAGAATCTCCCTTGGGGTCAAGGAGTGACCCCCCTGTTCAAACAGGCACCAAAGAAGCATCTTTGCCGGTCTGCATTTTCAAGGCTCCTGCCGGATCCCGAAGAATATGTGACACAGGACATGGACTTTCAGACATCTCTGAAGCTTACACAAGCTCCCAGCAGAGCTGAGACCTGTAGCTGACACGAGAGACGTGGGACCGGAACTCCTGGACATCCTACATTTTTGCCACTGCACCTACTTCCCGAAGTTTTCCAAAGTTGTGCATTGGAGTATTTGAAGCCCCTGCCCCGAGCACCTTTTCCACCGAAGTACAGAGGTCAGCACTCCACGAGTGACCCGTGAGGCCCTTTTCTTCACCGCAGCTTGAGTCTCCTTTGTGGTTCCTAGTCCGTTGGCTAGTGGGCCCCCACGAAGGAAAATCCTTTGTTTTTTTAGTTTTCCTGATTGATCTAGACAGGCTCTGTCTCCCCTCCAAAGCGTGAGTCCCCCAGACCTTGCTGGTCTGCACCAAAGCCAATATTGTCATCTTGCTTTGGTTGCTGTTGCCAAGGCTTGTTGAATCCAATCCAGTTTTCTGATGCTACAGCACTCGACATCCTTCATAGGATCCAGCTCCTGGTCATCGTCAACGCCTCCTGGTCCTTGTGGCTGAAGAGTCAAGCTTCACCTACTTCACTTGAAAGCACCCGACATCGACTGGCAACTTCCTGTCGCCATCCTGGTCACTGGTTAGTGACCCAGACTCTGTCCCCTCTACTTTCAGGTTCTTCACATCCCCAATCCACCCTTGGATCCACCCGGACACCTTTCCTCTGGTCGCCTGCAGCACTTCTTCTCAGCTCTCCATTGGAATCAACAACGAAACCCGACACCAAAAGACACCTATGCAGCCGGCTTCCGTGGGTGAGGTAACATGAGTACTCCGGTGCTCCCGTGGGTCTTGACTCATGAAGTGTCTAAGTCTAAAAGGGTTCCATCGTAGTTCACCCAGAAGTGTCCTTAATCTTTAAAATTGTAACTTGTTCGTTCTCCATAGAAAGTCAATGGTGATTCGCTGCTGTGTTTAGACACTGCACGCGTCCCCCGTGGGTCTCCTGTGTCCCTTCCTTGGGTGGTTCCTGGTTGCCCCAGCAGTTATACACGCCCTAGGCCTGACTTCTATCCCTCACGTGGTTCTTATACCACTATTTTTGTATATCATTTGTGAGGACCCTGGGGCATGACATATACTGTGCAAATTATCGTATGCTACTTAAGTTCCTTGTTTTGTACTTTTACCTCTGACCTCATAAATAATAATAATAATAATAATCCACATTTGTAAAGCGCGAACCATCACCCGTTCGGGTCTCTAGGCGCTGGGGGCCGTCGGGAATATTAAGCAAGTTATTGCCCAGAGTCACATGGTGCTGGGCTAATCTGCCACCGGCCCCGGGGATCGAACAGTGATCCCCAGATTGCCAAGTCAGTCACCCTGGCCGCGGCGCCACACCTCTCCCCTAAGAGAGACCAGAGGGGTTGTGTTTAGAATAAATACATATATATTTGATATATAACTTGTGTGGTGTACTTTCATTTGGTCATTCAAAAGATTATAGACTGGTAAAACAACTTGCTTAACTCTCCTCTAAGTCTTAGCCTGAAGGCTGCTCTCCACAGCTACCAATAGGATAGCTTTCTATAAGGTTGACTTCAAACCTATCATCAATAAGGGTCTTTTGGACTGGTGCAAGGTGCCCACTAGAATAGTGGACATCACATGCCAGGCCGCCTTCTCACACAAAGTATAGACATATCACAAGCCAGTGCTTTACAAATACAATTTAAAAAAATGAACAACTAAACATCGATCTCCTAGAACAGGAGACCTTGAGATTTAGCAAAAGCCATCGCTTGCAACATTTGCAAGAATGTTTTTCTCAGTGCATCAACATGCTATGAATTCCAGCTAATACCTGTTGTACAGTCAGCAGTTGGTTGCTGTGACAATATAAGGGGACACAATTAGTGGCATGGTTCAAGACTTCACCAAAGTTCATTCACAGGAGACAAAGATTCATGTAAAGCAAATCTGAAATTGTGTCCTAAAGCAGGCAGGCTGTCAGAAATCACATTGGAGTCAATCTACAAGAAGATCTGTAGCCAAATACAAAATACAAAAACAGCAAGGTGGCAAATTTCAAAGTCAAATGCTGAGAAATAAGTCTCTGTGACAAGTAGTCTCTGGTACAATAACAAGTTCAGATTATACCCTCTAGGACCTAATTGCTAATGTCTAATGACATGAGAGAATGAATGATGGGCAATTTTCAGTGAGGTCAGATGGAGAGGAAGTTTCCCAGATACTGCACAATAGTGAGGAATGATGAGAAAACCCTACCCGTATCTCCACAGCAATACATACCCTGAATATATTTCGAATGTCACTGCGTGGCCCAAGACCTGCAAATGTAACTGTCATTGATTAGAGATGTGTATATTGCACATACACACATCCTTCTTGTATACCGTAAGACACATTATCTAGTGATAATGACAACCAACCATGTAAAACTTCTTTGGATATCAAAGAGATGGAGAGGAAAGTGGTATGTTGTATTTAATTCTACTATACTTCTGACTACATACCAATGACTGCGCCTCGCAGAGATTAGCAGCAGCCACACATAGTTCACAGACGGTGCTTAAATGGAAGTTGCCTGTCTGCCTCAAAGAAGAGTCCTTATAGTATTGCCCAGGAGAGGGGTTATCTGTGAACATTCATGATTAGTCAACATTAGCTGCCTTGCTGTGGAGCATGACAGAAATCTGTGGCAGTGCCTCTGACATTGGCGCATTAGCTGAGCTCTAGCAGTCTGGACATTGACTTTGTGACAATTTTCTGTGGGCTGGATTTGTGGTTAGTCATGCCTTTAAGTGTTAGACACTGTTTACTATGGAAGAGGTGAGGAGGCATGAATAATTGGAGCAGTGGGTGGATGTATTATCATGTGCGACTGTGCAACTCACAAATAGGACACAATAGGATGAATGTACTGTATGTGGTCTATGCACCTTTGTAGAGGTTCTATGGGCATCAATAAAGGTATTGTTATGACCAGGAATCATATAATAATACTTTGGGGCATATTTACCAAACAATTCACTCAGTGCAGCATAGCAAGTCACCTTGCTGTTCAGCATTTCGTGATAGGGAAAGGGCAGTAATGCGCCATGTTTAACATAATATGGCGCATTCCTGTCTTTTCCCTGACAAGCAGCAACTCAAGCCCCTTTGCATCATGGTGCAAGGTTGCCTGCATTGTAAGCAGGATTGTTTTTGTGTATGAAGGTGTCCCTTCCTGCACAAAAACAATCCCCTGAGGCATTTTCCTTTCTCTATGTGTGCTACATTCTGCAGCTCACATAGAAAGAGAAAGTAACAAGGAGAAATAAATATATTTCTCCTCATTACACTTTCCCTGGACGGGTGAAGCATTCTGATGCATTTCAAAGTCTACCAGTATTGGTAAATCTAGGAATGCATCAGAATCCATGCTCCACCCATTTAATGCCTCTCCAGGGCAGAGTAACACAGCGCAGAGATTTGCGTTGTGTTACTCTGGATTCATCAAGACACTCAGGGCCATGCAAGGTGGTCTTGCATGGCTTGATAAATCCAACATAAGGGTTGGGTCGCGTTTGCACCCCATTGTGTGCTGCAAAAGTGAAGCAACCCTATGAAAAATATGCCCCTTTATGTTTAATGGGGGAGGAATGTGACTTAACGGATAGAGCTGCCAAATTTGGACCTGGGGAACAAGGTTAGAGTCCGGGATGGGCTCAACATCCTGTGATTTTGGGCAAATCATGTAATGCGCCTACTAGAATGCAACAAATTATTTTTCCTTGTGTTATGTAATCTGGTGCTAGTGTAAATGCTCTAAAGCCCTTGAGTCAAGTTTGTGCAGTCTAAAACTGCTGAAAAAGTATTATTAGATTCAGATGTATGCACCTGATCAGCAATAGGTTATTGCAAATTATAAACGATTAGGTAACAGCAGTACTCTTAAAATGCAAGGTTTAAAAGGATATCTTAAAGAAAAACGTGAAAAGCATTATAAAAACTACTACAATATACATAGGTTTATAGGTAGTGAATTATAATTTAATATATGGGGGGCATGGCTTGATGCCCAAGGTAGATGGCAGCACCCATATAGCTCTCGTCGGAGCGATGCAGGTTTGCAGCTGCAGTTTCCTCACCACGGACCTCCCCATGAGCCTGCACAGTGATTGGGAGATGCGGAGAGCCGCGCATACCCCCTGGAGAGGAGCAGTACCTTCACAACAGCAGTATTAATGTTTTTTCTGACTGCACTGGATTTCGCCTCAGAAGCAGCCACCATTTTAGATTGTGGCTGCTTCTTCTCGCTGTAGCTGAGTGCTGAAACTGCACACAGAAGACCAATGCCTCAGTGGTGCAGATCATAACATCTAAGGTATGCTTTTTACAGCGTTTTTGGGCTATCTGAACATATACTTTTTTTGCATGTTTCTTGACCCTTTTGTTTTTTCATCCTCTTCTGTTATAATATCCTGAGCAGCATTTGGCAAGAATAAAGCACCTTATTTTCTCTTCTACTTCTAATGGCAACTTGGAAAACCTTTTATTTTTGGTGTCATATGGGGAGACTGAAGAGAGCTGATTCTTTTGCCCTGCCTTTAAATATTTGTTAATAATTCTACGATTTTCATGAAATTTGCAACCATGGATGCTTCTTTAACCTCTTCATCAAAGAATGGCGCCTCTACAGACCCAACCTCCGGGCCGGCGACCTCTGGGAAAGCCTCCACAAAATGTTTACAAAAAGATCTGCCTTCTCCTACAAAGTCACCTCTTCCTGTTTCTTCAGACTTACTGCTTGAAGTAAATTTGCGCTTTGCATCCCTTTATGGAGGAAAAGTTTTGCTGAACGTTTGCTTGCAGAAGAGCAGCACATCTCTTCCTATGGTGTAACTGAAAATAAAGTTAACTCTCTTCAAGGTCAAGTCTTATCTCTACAAAAACAAGTTGAAAAGTTGGAAAACAGAAATAGAAGAAAAAACTTGCAAATTTTTGGACTGCCAGAAAACATGGAGAGATCAGATCCTCTCACCTTTTTTAAGAATTATCTTCCTCAACTCTTAAGTCTACCTTAAGGCACCTCTTTAAATATTCAACGCACACATCGACTGGGGCATATACCTGTTGCTAGTTCTTCTTCAAGACATCAGACAGGTGTAATCCTGTATTTTCTGGAGTATACAGATCTCCTCAAAGCCCTTTCAGTGTCTAAGTCAATAAATCATATTTGCTGGTCATGTCACACCTTGTTTTTCTCCCAAGACTACACCAAAAGAACGGCTGACAGGCGCAGAGAATTCCTAAACATGATGCCAGATCTTTGCTCTTTGAGTGCTCGCTATGGTCTTTTCCACCCCTGCCTCTTCTAGGTTACATACAAAAATAACACAACCACCTATGAAGATCCTATTAAATTGAGAGGCTTCAAAATCTCTTGCAAGATGGAAAACGTGGACACTCGGGATCTTTAACACCCTACTCGAATTAAAAGTTCAGAGTCTCGTTGTCTTTCAGAAATGCCTCTTTTTTCAAACTTATGGATCGTGTTATCATGCATCTGTCTAATATCTTTGTGCTTTGCTCTCTTTATTGTTCTTATTGTTTAAAATTGGATCTGTGTTCTCAGTTTCTCACTTGTGGATACCCTACTATTTGTGCTTGTCACTGTTTCACATAATGTTGACTGCTGTCGTCCATGTGTCTCTTTTGCAGAGTCTGGATGTGCCATCTTTTCATGTAGTTTCTCCCCCACCCTTTTTGGAATTTTCTAGGTTTGTGTACTCTTCTTTATGACTCTATTTATATTCTTATTCCTTTCTCTTTTCTCCCTTTTGAACTTCCTTCCTCTTTTCTGTCCCTACTTTACTCCTTTCATCTGCATTTTCTCTGGTTTTTCTATCTTCATTATGATTATATTTCTGCCTAGTGATCTTTATGATACTTATTCTTATATTCATTGTTACATGGTTTGCATTGTACCATTCTTATAACATAATTTACTTAGTTTATTTCCCCTTCACACTGAAATTTCTATGTCGTTAAAAGGTATTTCATGGAATGTATGAGGCATAAATTCTCCTTTATTTAAGTTAGAAACTGACATAGCTCTAATACAAGAGGCACATCTCATGGAAAGTGAATCTTTAAAATTAAAAAGAGATTGGGTGGGTACAGTTTTTTTCTCTGCAGGAGACAGTAAGGGAAATAGAGTTGCTACCTTACTTCGTAAATCTCTCTGTGTTAAGCTAATCTCCCAGGAATTTGATGATGTGGGATGCTGGCTGTTCACTGAATTGATGATTGGAAAGGTTCCACTTTCCCTATTAAACATTTATGCCTCAACTACTGGTGAGTCTTTGTTTTGCTCCAATCTTACAAAAAGTCTTCTGCAAATCTCCCATGATAACCTTTGCTGATCGTATCTCCTCAGCCTTCTTCACACCGAATAACGCCCATAAGCTTTTTGTACAAACGATCAAGCAGCAAAAACTATTGGATGCTTGGAGACTTTGTTACCCCACCCTAGGAGAATTTAATTATTTCTCCCCAGTACATCAGACCCAATCATGCATTCATTGTTTTTTGTACCCCATAACGTTTCTCAGTCCTTACAATCTGCTGACATTCATTCTATATTAATCTCAGACCATGCTCCAGTCTCCATTCTGTTAGACCTGCTTAATAAACCTAATTTACCTAAGCTGTGGAGTTTGAACAACTCTCTACTCCTAGACTCTACTTTTACCTACTCGGTTGGCACTGTTTTCAAATAATACTTTCATTTTAATGAATCAGACGAATTACCTTTTTGTACTATTTGGGACACTTTTAAATCAGCTGTTCGGGACTTCATCATCAATTATGTCTGAAAGAAAAGACACACTGCCAGTAAACTTGCCACGGAATTCAGGTAACCCAAATTGATGTATATAGCAAGTTCAACAGTTTTTTGTTTACTCAAGGGGCAGTATGTTTGATTATTACATAATTACATTCGTAGACACGTCCCTAATCATGTTTTGATTCAGGGGGCTGTTTCCATATTTTGAGGTCCAGTGGTCCTTTCGGGATTCATGCTGTTGAATAAAAGCAATCATTACGCTACGGCATTTACAAGCATCTTCATACATAGTCTGTTGCATACACATAACTACTATCCATAAAACTTGATTCTTACTTTCAGCAGCACGCACATTAAAAACACGATTTAGCCTGTTTTGTGTGGAAGCAATTGATATTGAGCTGACTCACACACCATTTGCAGGGATATTAGAAAAGTGTTTGACGCATTTAGGTCTTTTTTGTATACTATAGTTAAAATGTATCATCACACTTCTCTTTTAATTTTTCTCTTTTGAGTCATATTTCGTAGTAGGTAGCCAATCGGCACTTTCACACATAGCTTAGAGCCTGCTTTCAATGTCTATAGAGCACCACGTCATGCCATTGACGCGCATGAATGTCTAATTTAAATAAGACTGCAGCGGCAGGATTGTTTTTAAACTATCAGGAGATGAACACACGATACAACAAGTAAGCTGGAGTTAGCAATAGGACTGAAGCTATGTTATGTTGCTTTGTTTGTCTTTTTCTTAACTCGGGAAACATATTGCTTTGTTTAGAACATGAAGGCAAACAGTACCTTTTGATTGACCTTCAATACGATCTTGTTGACAGCTGTTGGAGTAAGTGTTCATCAGTTTTTGGGGGTATACACCCGTTACAACGGATCTTTTACTCCGCAGACCCATTACAACGCGACCATTACTCCGCATACCATTACAACGCATTGCGCTGGGGGGCGCTCTAGGATAGGGGATAAGTATAATTTACTATCCAACACCTTCCCTAGGGTCCACGGGGACTGGAGTTAGAATAGTAAATTATACTTACCACTATCCAGCGCCCCAAGGCGCTATGCGTTGTAACGGTATGCGGAGTAAAAGTCGCGTTGTAATGGTCTGCGGAGTAAAAGTATGCGTTATAACGTCATACATCCGTTTTTGGGTCACAGTAAGCACATTTGTCGATACTGATGGATACTTTTTTTTACCACACAGAGAAACTTACAACATTGATATTTTGGGTCATGTGATGACCGGGTAGATGTCAATTGGTTAAAGACATTATGCTTCAAACTGCACACAGGTGTTTAGTTGTGAAATCCAGGTGCTTGGCATAACGTGGCATGTTTATTAAGACACTTGATGCTTTATGGAAAGCATGGTGTATTCTTTGGGAACTATTAAATACAGGACAAAGTTGATTGAAGCAGAAGTCGATGTTTATTGTGGTAACAATAAAGCACCCACAACCAGAGCCATCCAGCTGTGAAGAAGCCAACGTCCAGAGTGGCGTTGCTAAAGAATCTTCACGACTGGAAAGCAGCGCTCTAGAATGCTGATAAAAGCATAAATGAGAAAAGAACGAGTTGCATGGAAGCACGCGACTCGCAGAACAACATTGTAGAACATAACGGGAATAGCAAGAATGTAACTCTACAACATCTTACACTCTTTGAAAGGCAACAAAATAATCAAGTAAATACAAAGGTTGAGGCAAAAAGGAAAACCAGGTAAGGCGAGATCGAAGAAAAACATATTACTTTTTCTAAAACAAAATCTCTTAATCTGCAAGAAATTTGTCTGAGACGTGATGCTCTTTTTGCTGTTGCCTCAGAAGATTCACCATAGTCTGTAGAACTGGGCTGCATAATCTGGATTTACGAAGGTAATGGTAAAGGGTCAGAAGCAACAGATTGAGTGAGTTGACCTTCAGGTGTTTCCGAAACGCAAAAGGAAGAAGGTTGCTCATGAGTCAAATCAAACCAGCCACAATGTTCTGATTCTGAAGAGGAAGGTTTTCTAATGACATTGGCCTGAAAGGGAGAAATCTTAACAATAGCCCTCTAATTCCAACACCCTTTGTTATCAAGAAGGGCGGAACCTTTAGTGACATGTGTAACTAAGGTTGAAGAAGAGATCTGCGATTGTCCTTTCGGGACTTTTTTCGGATTTATGATGAGTACCCAATCCCCTTTTTGTAAGGGCTGTTCTAAGGAGTGTTTACCTGTGTCAAAGCGTGATTTCATGGCATGTTGTTTAACTTTAACATGTTCTTGGATGGACTGAGAATTAATTGTAAAATTAAAATTTTCATGTAACCAACTGGGATTAAGATGTGTATGCACTTTTCTTTTTGTAAGCAAAGTAAATGGTGCAATACCAGTGGTGGTGTGTGGGGTGGTGTTGTATTCCCAAACTTTGTCATGTACAAATGACAAAGGGTCTAACCTAGCAGAGATTGCAGTCTGTATGCCCTCCTTGATGATTTGATTAGTCCTCTCAACCAATCCGTTAGATGAGGGAGAGCACAATGCAACCTTAAAGTGAGAAATGTCATGCATTTTAATAAAAGAACACATCTTTTGTGAAACAAAATGTGTCCCATTATCAGTAACAATGGTTTTGGGAAAGCCTTCAACATCAAACACCGTTTGTAAAACTTTGATGGCATTATTAGTTGATGCTGTATTACAGAAAGAGTAGTACAACCACTTAGTATGGTAATCAACCAAAACAGTCAGATATTTGTTCTCAGTTGGTAAAATATCATAAGGACCAGAAAAGTCCAAACCTACTTTGTCCCATGGACCTGCGGGAAGTGGTACAGGACACAATGGAGTGGAAAGAGTTTTCCAATGTCTGTCGGAGAGAAGACATTGTGTGCAATTATCAATCATTCTCCTGACATGTGCATCCATGGAGGGCCACCAGTAAAATTGTTTGATGCGTTGATATGTTTTGACAACACCCAGGTGTCCTTGAAGGGCTGAGCGAATGACCGGATTTTGTAAGGATTCAGGTGGAACAAATAAATTGTTGCACATGACCATGTTGTTGACTAAAGAAAGTTCTTCAGATACATTTGCAAAGGCTTTTAAGTCTGGAGAAAGAGTTCTACGTTCAGGCCATTTGTTAACAATAAAATCTTTAACCTTGGACAGTGTGACATCATTATTTTACGCAGAATTCCATTCAGTTTGAAAAATGGATGAAAAATCTGCAATGGAATCAATTGCAGCAACAAGACATTCAACGTCATCATCAACAGAATTATCACTTAGAGACATTCTTGAAAGACAATCTGCCCTGAAATTTGTGCCCCCAGGAATATGTTTGATGATAAAGTGGAATTCGTGAAGTTTTGACAGCAGTCAAACAAGTCTTGCAGAAGCCCTGTTTAAAGTGCTGTCAGATAGCATGTGCATGAGTGGTTTGTGGTCCGTATAAATTTCAAACTCACAACCCCAAATATATGATTTGAATTTCTGTATGGCCCAAACACAAGCTAGGGCCTCTCTTTCTATTGTACTGTATCTAATTTCGGCTGGTAGAGGTGTTCTGGATGTGAAAGCAACAGTATGTTCTTTGCCTTCCACCCATTGTCCTAAGATGGCTGCTAAACCAGTAAGGCTGGCATCAATGGTAATAAAACACTTCAAACTATCCGAAAAAGGATGTAGAGCTGGTGAGTCTTCAATGAGTTTCTTTACATACTCAAAAACTTTTTGTAAGTTGTCTGACTAGGAAAACTTTACTCTCTTTCTCAAGAGCGCCCTCAAAGGTTCGACAATATGGGCATAGCCATGAACAAATCTGGCATATTATTCTGCCAGACCGAGAAACGAGTGAAGGGAATCCCTATTTTTAGGAGACGTGGCATCTCTAATGGCTTTTATTGATGAAAACTTAGGTTTTATGCCGTTGGGTGAAATTGAATGACCCAAATAGTCCAATTCTTGGACAGCAAATTTGCATTTGTTGTGCCTGACAGTCATTCCAGCTTTCTCCAAAATTCCCAACACTTTAACAAGGATCTGATCATGTTCAGAAATGTCGTTGACAAAAATTAAAATGTCGTCCTGGTAGGCTTGTACCCCAGGAATGTTTTGTAGTAAGTTATCCATTCATTTTTGGAATATGATAGCTGCTGAGGCTAAACCAAATGGAAGTTTCAAGTATTTGTAAGCTCCAAATGGCGTTACAAAAGTTGTTAATTCTTGAGACTTAAGAGACAAGGGAATCTGATGATACGCAGACTTGCGGTCCAAAAGGGAGACATACTTGGCCTCACCCAAATTAGCTAGCAGATCATGAATTTTGGGTAATGGATGAAAATCCACAATGATATTATTATTCAGGAAGCGTAAGTCGGCACATAATCTAACCTCGCCTGATTTTTTGCGCACCAAAACTATGGGAGAGCCCATCCAGATCCCCTCGTCACACAAGTTTTTCAAAACTTTCTTTAACTCATCCCTTGCACTCGAGGGAAGGGGCCAAACTTTGTGGATGACTGGTTGTGCGTTAGACTTGAGGCGATTTTCATGCTTGCAACCCAAAAGTGTGCCGACTCTGTTCTAGAAAACATTGGGTAATTGATTGAGTAGGTTATCAACTTTATGATTAGGTAATGACAAGTCAGCAACATTAAAGTTTCCATGTTCGTGACTAGTGTAATAATCATGTGGAATGTCTCCTAAAGCAATGGGTTGATCTGAACCAGGTTTGAGAATTAAACCCATCTTGGCTTGATCCAACCAACCCAAAATATTTCTGCCTGTAAGAGCAACGTAGACTTTTGTAAAGGTGTATCTGCCGAGACATGCAATATTGGAATGAAAGTAGCCTAACATATCTATATCTTTTTCGCCAAACGCTTTGGGATTGACAGCAGATTTGCAAAGAGTAACACTACTACCCCAATTTGCATAGAATGTTAGATCTGACAAAATCGTGATCGGTGACCCTGAGTCAGCTTTGACTTGTAGAGAAATTGTACCAACAATTAACTCACACCAAGGACCCTTGACTTTAGATAACTCAACAGAATCACATTCAATGGACAATAATACATCATTAAGTCTGGTTGAACAAGACTCTAGATTCTCGTTAAATTCAATGTTATTAATTCTGGTAAATCTTTTGCGACCTCGGCAAACAGATGGAAAGTGACTGATTTTCTTACACAAGGAATTTTTTTTACCAGATGCAGGACAATTAGAGGAATTGCCAAGATGACTTCTTGAACCACACCTATAGCAAATGGTAGGTTTCCTGACTGATTGTCTGGAAGAATTATCAACAAGGTCCACAGAGCAAGTGTCAGAGGAAGAATGAGAACCTTCGTCAATCGTGTGAACACTAGGTTCAGAGAGGCTTTCTTGCAAAATTTTTGATGATATTGGGGCTCGTTCAATGTCTTTAGCGATATCCACTGTTTCTGCTAAGGTGGGATTTTTACAACTTAGCAAGCGTTCTTGGATTTTCTTTGAAAAACAGGCAAAGATGAATTGATCTCCAATAGAAGTATCTGTACTTAGACGACATTCACAAGTAGAGGCTAGGAGTTGAGCAATGTAATCTTCCACGCTTTCATCTACATTTTGCTTGCGTTTGAAAAAATTATGACGTTCTAAACTGATGCTAGGTTCATCTTCATATTGCTTATTGAGGCCTGCAGGAGCTTCTTGGTAAGTATCCCAATTATCACCTGAATCTGGAGGAGAAGGAAATACTGGAAGGTCTTCAAAAACTTGTTGTGCTGCAACACCCAGACAGCCATACAGGATAGCAACCTTGTGAGCCGGAGGGTATTTGGTAGCATCAATGGCAACTAAATAGTTCTCAAAACCTTTTAACCAATTACGCCATTTGAGAGGAGGTTTAACAGGCGTTTGTAAAAATGGAGCTGGTGTCTGAAATTGTTGTGAAGAAGCCATGACGATAAGTATGAACATTGTGAAACAATGAAAATGTACTCATTCAAAATTGGAAAAATGGTGAAAGCGTGCGTAACTCTGTTGCAAATAATCAGTGAAGACAAATGAAAAAGGACAGGTTTTCAACTTGTAAATTGACGCTTCAAAATGTGAAGATGAACCACACTCAGGGCGGATGTCAAGCGGTTGTGAAAGCGTGCCTATCACTGTAATTAGAATGCTGAAATGCAATAGGCATGTCTATGATTAATAGTGCCTATCACTGTAGAAAGGAAGGAGCAATGAACCATTTGGAATTCTCAGCGTATGTCAAAGCTTGCCTATTGCTGTAATGAAAATGCTGAAATGCAATAGGCAAGTCTATAATAAAGCGTGCCTATCGCTGTAGAAACGGTTGAGTTTAGCTTTAAATAATTCCTGCTTGGCGCTGCTTAATGTTGCACTGGCAAGTGTGAAAGAGGGTTGCTATTAAAGATGGCCGCCAAATGCTGTAAACATGGAAATGGTTGAGCGTAAGTTTTATGAGTGAGTGGCCTTGTCTCACAGACCGAGGTGGCACTGTGACTTCGCAAAGCAAGGGCGCGCAGGAGCACATGCATGGAGTTTCAAACAGTGCACAGCAAGGCGCCAGAAGCCTACCGAGATCCAACTGCCACACAGGTAGCAAACAGCAAAATATACAAATACGACCTTCTGTGAAGTCTTGAAGGAAGCAGGCGGTAGTGTGTGAGGCAAGGATTGTTCGTGGACAATGCTTGTAGCGGTGAGGGCTTTCTGGCAGTTTTCCTTGATGTGGAGAGGATGACTCTTTGCGGTGGGTGCGGAAGGAGTTCCCGCTCATCGCCAAGTTATTAAATACAGGACAAAGTTGATTGAAGCAGAAGTCGATGTTTATTGTGGTAACAATAAAGCACCCACAACCGGAGCCGCCAAGTCGTGAAGAAGCCAAAGTCCAGAGTGGCGTTGCAAAAGAATCTTTACGACTGGAAGGCAGCTCTCTAGAATGCTGATAAAGGCATAAATGAAAAAAGAATGAGCCGCGTTGAAGCACGCGACTCGCAGCACAACATTGTAGAAAGTAACAGGAATAGCAAGAATGTAACTCTACAACAGGAACACGCTTATATTGGAATTATTACACATACATGTTACACATTTGAATGGCATACACACATGCTCTTGAGCAACAGCATGAAATGATAAAACCAACTTGGCGGTGATGAAATAATCTTGAGAAGTTCTTGTATTTCTGTTATTATAGTAGGGTTAAATACATGTATTATTTGTCATTTGTAGAGTTCCCCTGACGAAAGGATTCCCAAAATGCATTGGGAACATGGCATGGAAAACTTCATGTTGAATTTATGAAAAATATAATGTTAGGAGCTAATTATAACATGCATAATACATAAGACACGAGAAATGTGTTAAAATGAACCTTTTTCAGTTGTTATTACTGAGAACATTTTTTTACTGTTGATGCACTGGGCAATAAGCTAAAGTGAAAAAAACTGCATGAAAAATCAATTAGAAGTGTTTTGATTTAATTATCGCACCACATGTGCATGAGTAGTGCATCTTGATGCATGTGACAGAGTACACATCTATGTTTGGGGTGTGAAGTGCCTCATCACCCAGTTGGCAAAGAAATTGCATCCAGGGATCTTTGCCATTTGCTTCATCCTGCTCTATAGCTGACTGAGATTTTCTCCGTCTCCTAATGTCCCATATGTTACTGTGTATCAGTATAAAGTGAATGTTGATGAGATGCAGCTTGCCTTGCAGGGTCTTATCATTAGCATAGTTTATGGCACTTCTCCTTTTGGGAGCATTTGGGTGAAAGCAGATAAAGGCAATGTGTATGATTTCCTTGAATCAGCTGGTGGTTGCATATTGCCTGTGTGATCATTTGGCATATAACTTATAATGCATTTTTTCTGTGATCTTTGCATAATCCTTATGTTGTTTCCGTGTTTTTGTGCCTGTCTTCCTTTTTCGTAGTGAGCCTCCAAGTTGGTATTCATTTTTGTGTAGGAGGGCTTCTAAATCTCAGTGCAGATGACATTTTCACGTGTGAGATTCAAAGTGAAGCAGATTCTTTTTTTGTTTTTTTAGATGTTGAAATACTGCATTCACTTTGCCTGATCGGCATGGAAATGTGTTTATCTTCTCTGGACTTAGGCTCCATTTTGAAATGTGCAATTTGCACTGCCTTCCCTAAAGGCTTGATGAGCTATTCTTTTTCCATATGCAATTACTTAGGGTTTTGATTATATGTCTGGCCGGGAGATTCTGCAATCAAAATTGTCCGTCATTACGTCTCAGCTTGATTGGACCAAACTGTGGCATCTGTAATGGTCCAGGTGGACTACTTGATTTGAATACACAATGGAACACCTTCACAAACCAATTGCCTTTTCCAGCATGGATACACATTTGTATACCTGTATTTTCAGGTTGTGCTGAATACTGAGAGACCATCTGTCTCCTAACAGCATCTTCTAACGCATTTATTCATTAACTCATTTCAAAAGTTAGAATGCTCTATGGCATCCATTTGGATAATTGGACACAGGGCAGACAACTTTGTTTACCTGAACATCAAAGCATTGTGGTATGCATATTTGGCCTGTTTTATTTGACGGTAACAATCAATGCCAAAAAATCCTTGGCGTGTCTGTGTGTGTGGGCCTCCTGTAAGAAATGCACATAACTTAATTAAACCCAACCTACCTTAAATAACGAGCCTTGGCACAACGTGGGGAATGTGATGTGGCTATTTATAATCAACAACCACAGCCAGGAAGGAAATGCAACACCATAAGTTCTTGTACATTTTTTTCTGATAGAGAACAAAAAATTTACTTTGCAAAGATGGCACTCCTTTTTATTACACTGTAAACAAATTGTGCTTCTAATCAACACAAAATGACCATAGTAAAGGAAAAAGAAATATACTTGAGAACTAGATTGTACAAATGCATCACACTTGAGGTTGGAGGTAAGAGATGAGAAACAAAAGAACAAATGCACATCACGCACACATACACATACACATACCTCACAAACTCAATACAAATCGTTTTTAATTCAAGCAACACTGCATCTACCTATACACAGATGCACACATTTCACATTAACCAACCCTTGCTAGGATTCTCAAACTACGAAACATGTTAAAGGGCTATACAGGTGAAAGGGAAAGCAGACACACATCAGATTTTGAGGACGGGAAGATTCTAGTATATGTCATAGATGGTCCACAATACAATAGGGCAGATTGCAAGTCAGATAGTCTCCCGTACAGTAAAATTTCACATCATGCTTGAAAGTGTTGTAGAGCCTTTACGCAAGGCTGACCGACTCTTCAACTGCCGCCTCCTTAGATAATCCAGCTTCGATCGATCCTTCAGAACCGAGCTCAATAACCTGAAAAATAAAACAGAAATTAGAATACAGCCTCCTAGTGAGGCTGGTGTCGCTTTAGGCAGGCTGTGGAAGCGGCGAGCAAATAGGCAGATCCCGCCGCTCTCCAGCCTTTTATTATCCCCCAGAATACTAGGCCAGGCCAGTTCTAACCGGCCTAGCGTTATTCAGACGCACGGCCCGGAAGTGATTGTAATCACTTTCGGGGAGCACCCCCGAATCCCGACCAATTGTTGTAGAGGATTGCCTGTCGCATCATCATTGCACGTGACAAGCCCGCCCCTGTGTGGTCATCGGGGCAGACACGACCGCCATACCTTTGGCATGGCCGATGCCAGCCCCGCCTTTCTGTATGGTCAGGTATGGCTTAGATCCCCTACTTATCAATACCCAGATAGTAACACGTTGACCATGAGAAGTTACATTTTTGGAATAGGGAGTCCTAAACCCCCCGGCAGTATTTATTAACAGAAATTAAAAAAAAAATGTATAACCATTGTATTACATTGATTACATTGATTACATTGATAGATACTGATGTCAGATTGCTAACCTTAACATATCTCTAATACAAAGATATTCTTATCCAAATCTAAACATACCATATTCAAATAATCATAATAGCATTTACTTTTCTGTGTATTCTTTTTTGAGCCTATGACAAGGTCAATAACTGGCCTCAGATCCTTATCAAATTATGCCCGCCATCCAACCGGAGTGTGCCTGTGCAAAGGGCCTGTTCACTGTGAGGGTACTCCCCCCCCGGTCACCCCCGTAGGCTCTGTAGATTATCTCCATACGGGGTTCTTGCAGCTATGCACCATTTACTAGCGCCATTGTGCACGTGCGGGGTGGCCAAACAGCCTACTGGAAAGCGTAACTCCCACTCCCCCGCACCCATCCAACCAACCGTCTGTAACTGTCCCTGGAGTTCTGTGGGAGACCACTTGTACCTCCCCCTTGGGTGACCGCATTCAAGATTGGTGCCGCCCTCTAAGGACCTTAAATTTACTGCTCACCAATCATGGCCTTACTGCCACAGGCCTGCATAGTTGACCGACTATCTCTCCCCCCCAATGCTCACTGAAAGGTCATATCCTGTCTCCAAAGCCACCCAACCAAGCCAGCAGATTTTCCATGAAGATTTTGTTACCCAGTTTAGACAGATGGACGCTGTCTTTTAAGAAAAAACGGCTCCCCCTGATGCACCCGTGGGAGATCGTTTGTAAATGAGGTGCCTTGAAAAGTCTCTCTATTTTGTTATTAATCCTCCTTACTGAATGGTTCAATGCCCTCACAGACTGTGACCAAACTTTGGTGCACCCTGGGCATGTCCTTGCAAGCCAACCAACTTCAGTGATTAGGTCCTCTACCAGCCCCCGTCTACCCGGATTTACCAGATCGTTCCCTACCAAGTGTAGGATAATAATGCCTGGAAGAGCCTCTCTCCTTTCTAGCAGGTCTAACACCAAACCCCTAAACTGACTGAAGCGGAGACCCCCTGCCCATGAAATGACAACCTAAAACCACCTTGCCTTGCTCTGGACTCATAATTGTCTGAAACAAAAAAGTTATTCAATCGCCTCATGTATGAATTACCAACCACTTAAACGACATATGGTCCTTGTTTGTGAGCATGTACCCTTTCTTGCGCCAATCGATGTTGATGCTGTGCTGCCACTAGTTTCCCCCCTGCGTGACAGGCCGGAGAAACTGAAAATTAAGCAGAGAAGAAAAACAAGCATCAGAAACAAGGCCCATGTCATACTCATAAGATGTGCAGCCGCACATAGCGCTTGTAACAATTGGGGGACCACCTACTAATTCTTTGCATGTCACTCCTGGGGAAACCCCTTGCTGCCGCTTCAGTGGCAGCCCCTATCCTGAATGAATATGTTTGAAAGCAACAAGGGTCTAGACCAGCCTTCTGTATTGCCATATGCATAACTCTTTTAAATTGGAATCTCGTGAGTGGGGTACCATCAGCATGAACTAGCAATGGCCCCTCCTTGTCCCTGGGTCTCCCCTTCATAAATGCCTCCAGGTTTGTAATAGGGCAGCAAGGATTACCACGTGCCCGGTGTAGTACTACCCCCTCCCCACGGGCCTCCTGATCAGTTTTGGACCTCTTAATAGATATTAACAAGGAATCACCTGGTATCCTAGCACAGTTAAGCTGCAGACCACCCTGTTCAACCTGTTTGTTTTTTGCCACCAGCTCCCCAATTCTAAGTGCACCATAAAATGCCAATGCAAAGGCGGCGCTGAACAACAGAGCTTCCTCTGTGGTGTTGCAAATATGGTGCAGAGCCTCCAGTAAAGATTCTAGGACAGTTCCAAAAAAGCAATGTTATATTCAAGCCGATCTGTACCCACCATGCCGGCCATCGCTGTGCCATCCACTCAGTAATGAGTATAGCGCCAAATCCCTCACTACCCGCAGCTTCAGTCATTAAACCCAACTCTGCGGAAGTGGTGAGCGGACCGGGTCACCCTACCAAGCCATTGAAGTCTTACAGGAATGCCAACCAAATCCGCATATCCTGCCTAACCTCAGCTGACATCCTGGTGTGGTCCTGTTTCTCTTTGAGGCCTGACATGGCTTGTGAGATGAATCGTGAGAATGGTCGTGCCATAGGGATAACCCGCAATGCAAAACTCCGCTGCCCTACCATCTGCTGCAGCTGGTGCAAGCTGACCTTATCTTTAGCCAAGCATTGCTGCAACCCTGTCCTGAATTTAATAATCTTCTCTTCAGGCAACCGAAAACAACCCTGTAGGGAGTCTAGCTCTATCCCCAAGAACTCTACCGTTGTTGATGGCCCAACCATCTTCCCTGGTGCCAAAGGGACCCCAAAAGCCTGCATGAGTGTGAAAAAATCCTGCAGCCCCCCCTCCCAGGAGCTCGGTGACCCCAAGAGAAGAAAATCATCAAGGTAATGCAAGACATATTGGTGCCCGCTCACCTGCCTAAAAACCCGTTCCAAAAATGAACTGAAATTCTCAAAATAGTCGCAGGAGACCGAGCACCCCATGGGCATACACATATCCATGTAAAATTTTCCTTGGAACTAGAAGCCCAGAAGATGTAAGTCTGACGGATGGCCCGGCAACAAGCGGAAAGCTGACTCAATGTCTGACTTTGCCAGCACTGCGCCCAGACCCAAACACCTGAGCATTTCCACTGACTGATCAAAAGATTAATATTTTACACTGCACAAGTCATCACTGATAGCATCATTCAAGGATTTCCCCCTAGGAGAAGATAGACTATGTATCAACCTGAACTCTCCCTTCTCTTTTCTAGGGACCACACCCAAAGGAGAACAGACAAAATTCTTTACTGGGATGCAGTCAAATGGCCCTGCTACTCTGCCCAAGCGCAGCTCTTTTTCAATTTTTGTTGCAGCCACACTGGGGTAAGCCCTTACAGAGAGCTGGTTCTTGTATTCTGGGGTCCCAACATATTCTAGAGCGGGAATCCTCAAACCATACCTGAAACAATCTAGCAACAACCTGGCAGTTGAAGGATAAAGGTATCTTTTTAACCATGGTGGTAATGCTGCTACTCTATGGGCAAGCATGCTGTCCGCGGCGAAATACCCTTACTCCTGTAAGTTGGACATTAAATCATGGGGAACTGGACACCCTCCCATGAGGGCAATAGGAGGTTGTAAGCTACTCCCAGTTGGGATTCCACCCATAGGGACAACTGGGGCCTGTGGGCTAACCCCACTTGGTGCTGGCTGCCCACCTGTCCCTGACGTAGGGACATCCCCGGATGGACCTGGTTCCTCCCCTTCCTCCCTGGGGCAAGGTACTGACAGAGGGGCCACTGGTATAACAGGTTCATTTGCCACCCCTTTCTTGGCTCTACTCCTTTTGGGAAGGGGGGAAGGCCGCCTTAGGGGCCACTATAGTACGCCTAGGCCTTTCTCTACCCCATCCTGCCTGTCTATTTTTTCTGTGAGGTCTGCAAGAGCCACCCCCATCTCGTCAACCTTCTTCAATCTACCCTCCATATCCACCATTTTGCGCATCATAGCTTTCATCAGCTTCTCCATTCGAGAAGGTTGTTCACTGTGTTTTGCCTTACCTGCTATTATTTTTGCCCAAAAGCTCTAACAAACTTTTACTGAAATGTGTTAGCAACTACCCCAACTTACATACAATGCCCTCCAATACTGAAACAAGGCACCCTTGGAGCAGTCTAGATTAACACACCCCACTGCACATCAATGGCGTGGAACACTGTCCAAGTCTTTACCATGCAAACGAAGGAGGTACACAACAGTCCACAAGCACCCTCGCAACCAGAGCCACTCCACACCAGCTAATCCAGTGGGTCAGGTGAGTATTCTCCAACCCGTGTGGCCCCCTGAAGTGCTTGAACGCAGGCTTGTCCGTGTACCCTTAAAACAAGCCTCCTATGATCAAGGTATATCCAAACCAGGCTATTGATCCTCTGTGACTCAGGTAAAGTCTTTGTGCTCTTCTCCTCTGTGACTGTGTGCGCAGCGCTGAGCTCCTTGCTGCTTGAATCCTAGAACACACGAACAGATCAAGTGTTGCCTCTAGGTGAGGCTGGAAGCTGAACTGCTCGACTCCCTAGATCCAGAAGCTGCCCAACGCTGCTCCTGTGACTTCAATAATAGGGCAAAGCATAGACCCTGCCACCTCAAGCTTGTGGCCTCAAACAACTCTGGCCCGCCACAGAAGGTTTGACTTAGCTCTTAGCCTGCCTCTAAATGTTGTGCAAAACTGTGTCAATTACCCTATCCCCGATCGCGCACTTCCTACACTGGCACCGCACCACAAGACTGCTTTCAACTCCTGCGATCTGTAACTTTCTTCCCTGCAGGCAGTCCCCAACACGCGGCGCTCCCGCTTCAATAATTACTCTGTTCGCGATCGCGCAACTACTGTGCTGGTACTGCACCACAAGATGGCCTCTCCCTCAGTGCTCCGTATACACATTTCGACCCAAGTAGGCAGCCCCAACACGCGGCGCTCCCGCTAGAAAGACCAACCCTCAGTAGTGCTCCCTTCCCAAAAGCGCTTTCAGAATGCCCCAGCTTTTGGCCCACCACGAGGTGCTCATGCAACCACAATACAGCTTTCTTTTTGACACCAGCTGTTCAACGTGTCCCGGTCATACTTGCCGGGCCGAGTTTCGGGTCCGGAAAGCAGCCGGCAACCCAAAAAACAACCTTCAGCCCCTGTGAGGCTCCAACCTGCAACATAAACCAAGAGCGTGTTGCAGGGCCTCTACACAAGGCTGCCCGACTCTTGACCTGCCGCCTCCTTAGATAATCCGGCATCGGTCGATCCTTCAGAATGGAGCTCAATAACCTGAAAAATAAAACAGAAATTAGAATACAGCCTCCTAGCGAGGCTGGTGTCGCTTTAGGCAGGCTGTGGGAGCGGCGATCAAAGAGGCAGACTCCGCCTCACCTCACTCTTTTATTATTCCCCAGAATACTAGGCCAGTCCGGTTCTAACTGGCCTAGTGTTATTCAGACGCACGACCCAGAAGTGACTGCAATCACTTCCGGGTCACTACCACGAACCCCGACCAATTGTTGTCGAGGCATCCCTGCCCCTGTGTGGTCGTCGGGGCTGGCACGACTGCCATACCTTTGGCGTGGCCGATGCCGGCCCCACCTTTCTAGTAATCAGCTAAAAGTGAAATGAAAAACCTATCATTCCAGCATCACTTCCATACACAGCTGTACTTAGTTTTGTAGTAGGCTTTACTCTCAATCCTAACAACTGCAATGATGGCATCTATAACATTTGTTAAAATATTTTCCTACAATTATGCTACAGAGGTAGATACTGAGTCGTCTCCTCGCCGGAGTCATTGTCTTTTCTATTTAACCATACTTGAAGTAACCTCACATATGTAAAAGAATATTTGTAAATGAATATTTAATGTGAGTTAGTCATTAAACCTATGACTTACCCTGTTGATGTTGCCTCCATTCTCTTGCCTACGTAAACATATGTGTAGTTCATGCAAAAAATATTCCTAATTTTCTAAATATTTTAAGGTTTTAATCAAGATTGAGATTTGAGAAATGACTTCCACGTAATGTGCTCCACTGCCCCTGGGTTCTTGCCCACGCTATTCGAAACAACTAAAAACATAAATAAGGAATTGAGAGAAATGTGCCAAATGCTCTTATATTTGATTTATTTTAATATCTGAGGGTTTAGGGGTGAGAAATGGGTATTGTAGGAAATCGGGTTCTAGCTGAGAAGGTTAATACTCACCTTGGGTGTTAACCACAAACTCTTCCAAGGTTAACCACTAAAGTAACTACATAAACCTGAGCTTAATGCCAGGTGGCTACGGCACAGAGGAGACAGGCTTAACTTTAAGGAAATGGGTAAAGTATTTATGCAGTTCCAAATCCGTAACAGAGTCAAAATACAGCATTAGAAAAATCCCAAACCAAATCTGAATATTAGTGTACATTTTAGTACATAAAGTAAAACAAAACAACAAAAGTCCAATGAATATGAAAATTGTGCTAAAATGTGTTAAGCGATAACCACAGTCATGTGATTCAACTTAACCTGTACTTAGATGCAATTTTAGGCTGACCGTGATGGAGCACGGGTCGGATACAGAAACCAGGTTCAAACCTGTCGGAGTTTTACTTAAAGACTTGGTTTTTGAAAGGGAATTCAAAACTCCTCAGCCGGGCAAGGCAGCAGCTGTAGGCAAAAAGGTCCTCATGGTGTTAGAGAGCCTCTGAAAAAGGTCTAGGTGAAGCTGGTGAATTTTATGAGAAAGGCTCAGAGCAGGAGAAATTTGAATCTCACATCCAGAGGAGTTACCCTGCCAGCCAGATAATTTTGGCTCCTTCATCTGGTGGTGATTTCAACCTTCTGATGTAGTCAGTTTTTTGGAACTTGGTTTCTTCAAGCGGGGCAAGGCTGCATGCTTTAGCAGATGGGGCTCCGTAAGTCAAGATACCTTCTCTGCAAGGTCACAGTGAATTGGAATTGCTGCTGCAGAACAGCACTGAACCGGTGCAACCTGAATCCTGGGCCCAGCAGCAATGCACCTTCTTTGGATTGGCTTGGTAGGTTGGTCTGGGTCAGCTGAACGGTTTTGAGATATATTTTTAAGTTCCAGGGTTCAGTAAAAGTTGGGAGGTGTACATTTTGGCATCAGCCAAGGGTCAAGGAACTTAGGGATAGCAATTGGGGGTCAAACATTACTCCAGCAGAGGTGAACGGCATAGTCCAGGGCATGTCCATTTGAAACTGGTAAATTTGTCATTTGCAGAAAAAGGCCTCTTGTACCTATTTGTGTCATTGTAACCTGAACAGGAGCCTTGGAGTCCATTCCTTTGACCTGGGTACAAAATGAAGAGCATATACAATCATCTTGGTTCTTCGCAGGTCACAGACAGTAGATCCAGTCCTCATCTGTTCTTCCATAGGTCCAGAAAGTGTTTTCAAAAGGGTACTTTGGGGGCCATATTTATGTCTGGCTCTAGCCTGTAAGTTGGGGTGACTAATGGTCCATCCTTAGCTAATATGGTAAATATTCCAGGGGCTACCCTACCCATTATTATATCAACCCCAATGTTTTCTACTACACACAATGCCACAGTGCCCCTCTCTGTAGGCATCCATAATGTTCTTCACACCCCAGAGTTATGGTCAGGAAAATGAGCAATCTCTTCTCTGTGTCCACTCCAAACCAATCCAGGAGGCAGCTCTTTTCCCACTGTGAATGGTGCTTACCTGACTGGAGGGGGGGGGGCTGACTGTAAAATGTGCCAGTAATAAGGTAGGCATCTTTAATGTTAATCAAGTTCCTGATGGTCATCCTGCCAAAGGAACAGAACACGTCTCCACACCCAAGGTCTTTTTCTCATCTCTGGCAGCAAGTTCACACTTCATCAAAGTGGCTATTCAGTTCCTGGACAACAATTGGAGCTTAGGCAAATGGGCCTCCAGAAGATTCAGTTAGGGAGAAAATAACTTTCTAAAAGTACCTTTAGAAAATGAATTATTAAAAATCCTACTTCACCAGTGAATTGGGCTTGTAATAAACATTCAAAGAATGAACTTTGTTGGTGTTTCCTAGCTGGAGATGAAATTATTAAATGTAATATTGTATTCCAATGCTTTCATAAGGAACAGCTAACACTGCTCCAGTGAAAATAGCTTTAGGGGTATTTTCATTTTAGGGACATGTTTAACATTAAACATTTACATGTCCTTTTCCTGAATGCCATACACCATGCCAAATAGGTAGTAAGGGATACTTAGGGGTAACTTATTAGTATCTAAAAAAAAGGTGTAGGCCTGTCAGAGGGGGTATTTTGACGGCTCAAATTTGCAGTTTTAAAAATACACAGCCAGGCTACCATTAAAGGCCCACAGTCAGGTTTTCATTGTCACAGCATTGAGTGGCACAATGGGATCTGTGGCCCACTGGTGAAATTTAACTTACGGACCCTGTGTATACTCTTGTACCAATGCTACGAAATTATTGGTAAGTAAAGTATGCCAATTAGGGGTATCCCAATTTCATCATTTTCAGGTGGGGAGCACAGGCACACATTGTACCTCTGGTTGGCAAGGGTAAAGTGCACAAAATTCTACAGCCAACAAAACAGTCAAGGCAAAAATCAGGGGATACACAACATTAAAAAATGTCATTTCCAAGAGCTATGAATTTTGAGGGCATCACAAACCCATGTGAAAAGGATTATTTACATGAATTGTTTGGTCTTAAGTAGAGCCCTCTTATTCAAAGGTCTGATATCTCCTGATGGTGAAAACTAACTTAGACATTGCTATTGGTATATCAGTCCATCTCTTCGTCTTTCTTCTCTTGTCCCTTCACTGTCCCTTTTGACTGCCATTCACCATATGGAGGAGTTGTTTGCATCAAGTTAAGTAATATCTGCATAACACTATATCCTGCCTCAAAAGGGCATGCTTGTGCTGGGGGTGAATTAGAGTGAAGTGCATTTAAAGGTAATTGTACACAGCTGTACATTGACTGATTTAAAAAAAATGTTTTTATTGCCATTTTGTAATATTCAACATATGTGATACAGAAAGGAAAACATTACGATTAGAGTCAGTATACCACTTGGCAGTTATATCACATCTCAAATTAACATATCTCGATGTCCAAAGGCGAAACCGAAAACTGGTTTCAGCTATTCATCTTGCAGTCTGGATACACAATGGAGTACGTTCAAACAGTAGTCGATCATATTACTAACAACTTCAGGTGATGACTATAGTTTTTAGTACATTTTCCACTAAAATTTGTTTACAATAACTCATAAATGGGAGTTTCCACCACCGATCCTGAGTACATGCATAACATTCGTAATTATCAAAATGCCACTTCATTTAATAAAAACAAACTCCATGACAAAAGGAGGAACGAAACTGAAAAAGAAGTAAATAAAACCTGTGCAGAGGGGTGAAGTAGATCATATCTGACATAGTACACATGGGTGGAAATCACAATATAAATGGACCTCCTGTTAGTCTGGAGGGCAGAGGGAGGGTCTCCCGGGTATTGCCAAAACTCCCTTGCCTGATCAGCAGGCCTCTGCCTGTTAGTTCCTTACAGGTATCTACCACTAAGTTCAGCCCTCAGGTCCTTCTAAAGGCCGTGGAGGGTTGTGGCGCTGCGCGCTTTCGGGGCAAGACTCCTGGCCAGTATCTGGACCTGTCTCATCATTCGCAGCATCCTCAGGTTTTTCCCATGCTACCATCACCTCTCTCCGTTTTTTTGCTATTGGGTATTTCCTCATGCCCCTGGACTCTTCCCTGCTGAGTGCTCTACCTTCTGCCCCAGCCCACATGGTAACATCTCTATTCCAGGTCTCAAACTGAGGCCCCCTTGTAGACTTCCATTCCATCGCAATTCTGCACTTAGCTAGGCCCAGGTCGAGATCTATCAACCTATTCCCAATTTTACACTTTGGCGGCCTGGGGAAAAGACCCAATAAGCAAGTCTGCCCAGTGGGAGCCAGCACTGTGCCCAACACCTTTGTGAGTTTGTCAAGCACAGCCTCCCAGAAAGAACACACGCTTTGACAGTCCCAGGTCATATGGCCAAAGTCTGCATCCGGGTGCATGCTTCTGGGGCATAGACTGACTTCCCCCCCCATAAGTCACATTAAGGCGTGAGGTGTCATGTAAGACATGTGTGTGTAGTTAAATTGTATTTATTTTAAATGTGTATTGCGAGAAATCTTTTTAGGATAGTGCACCACTCCACATCTGTAAGCTCTCTGCCCCCGATTCTATCCCACTTTGCCCGTAACCCACTCAAGGGTCATACTGACGCCAATTGTAGTCTAGCATATAGCCATTTCGCTAGGTGCCCTGCGTCCCAAGGTGAACAGGGCAGGCAATACCGGGTGTGTCTCTGGTTCTTCCATCCCTTCATTCCGTAGTTGTGTACATGTATGTGCCAAGTCCTCATATTGTAAGAACTGGCCTGAGGGAAGACGACAGTCCTCAATCAGCTCATCAAATGGGAGCAGTGATTTGTCCAGGTAGAAATTCCCCACATTGTCCAACCCTGCCTCTGACCAGCAGGCCAATTGCTCGCTCGTAAATTGAGTTTGGGGATTGCCATGCGGTAACCCCCCAAGAATTAGCATAGGAGTATACTTGGTGATTCGCTGCTCCTTGACCTGGCACGTCCTCCAGGCTTGGAAGGCCGTGCACTGCAATGAGGCCTTGTTGGTATTAGTAATTTTGCCATCACTAGGCTAGGTTGGGATAAACACATACCCTCCTCGTTCACACCCTCCACGCATTGCGCCAGCCACTGTAATTGAGCAGCGAACATATACAATTCAAAAGTCGCTACCCATAGCCCACCCTCCGACATAGGGCATTGTAGCAGTTTAATAGACACCCTAGGGAGCCAACCTCCCCACACCAGGTCTCGTAGTAAGGCATTCAAGGGGCGAAACCAGCTGCTGGGCATGAGGACCGAAAAATTGACAAAGAGATACAATAGGCGCAGGAGCATGACCATTTTAGATAGGGAGACCCGAGCCATGATAGGTAGTTGCAATATACCCCAAAAGTATACGCACAAACGCAGCGAGCGCAACGCCCTGCCCAAGTTTCCTTCCTTCAAATCATCTAGGGAGTGAAATATGTGTATGCCCAAGTGTTTAAACATATTTTGAGCCCAAGCTATGTCAGCCATCACTGCCTCAGGCCTGGTGTTGGTCCTGCTACCGGGGACAGATATGTCTTTGTTTTATAGACTCGCAGGCCCGAAAGGCGCACAAAATCATCCAGAGTTTGTATGGCCATGGAGGTGCCTGCGAATGCCTCTGAGAAATATATCAACAGGTCGTCTGCATAGAAGAAGTCATGGTGTAGCCGCCCTCCAATAGACAACCCGATCTCACACCCTCCCTGGCGGATCCTCTCAGTAAGAGGCTCGATTTTCAGGGCAAACAGGAGTGGAGAAAGGGGGCACCCCTGTCTAGTCCCGCAGGATATCTTATACTGTCTGGAGATTGTTCTGCCTGTTTTGACCCGCGCCGTAGGAGCAGTATATGAGAGTCGCACCCACTACACCCATTCCTCTCCCAGGCCCATACGCAGCATCACCTCAAATAAGTACTCCCACCCCAACGTGTCAAAAGCTTTTTCTAGATCGACTGAAAGCAACGCAGATTGGTGTTTGGTTGGGGCCTCGACATGATAGAGAATGGAGTAGAGCCTGTGGAGGTCAGGGTGGACTAGTGTCGTCATATGTAGGATTAACCTGCCGTCCAACACCTTACTTAAGAACTTAAAGTCCAGGTTTAGCATGGAAAGGGTCCTATAATCTTTAACTCCCTCCTCAGTCTTCTTAGTTTTCGGGAGAGGGATCACCAGGGCAGTCTGAGTTGAGCAGGGCAACTCCCCAGATTCATACGCGTCAGCATACAACTTGACTATTTGCAATGCTAACAAGTCTGCAAAGCGTGGGTAAAATTCCACCGTAAGGCCATCTGGCCCTGGCATTTTGCCAGGCACTAATGCACTGATGGCTGCTTTGATTTCCTGCAAACTTATTGGTTCTCCCAGTTCTTTTTCTGCCACCTCTTCTAACGCACAGAGAGGCAGAGGTTCCAGGAACTCTCTTATATTCAGCCGGTAAGCCGCAGTTGGGGGCGTGTATATTAGTTCATAGTATTTTAAAAAGGAATCAATAATCGCGTCCTGGTCGTACACTACTTTCCCGATATCTATGCTAATTTGGGTAATTGGAGATCCCCCTAATTTGGGTCTAATGAACCTTGCTAATAGTTGGCCCGCCTTCCCTTCCTCTCTCTGCACTCTATCTAAGTAGTCTTTGTGATTATAACATCTCAGCCGCCCCAGTGCATCATTATATTTTGCACGCATGATCTGTAGCGCCACTCGAGCAGCATCGTCCGTACCCTGAACATTATCTAAACTGCGGATGCTCCCCTCCAGGTCCAGCATTTCCTGACGGAGCTCTCTATGGGCCTCCGTCGCCTGTCCCATACAAAGGCCCCGTATGACTACCTTAAATGCCTCCCACTCCACTTGAGAGGAGGATGCTGTGTTGACGTTAATGGGGATGTACGCTTCTAGGAGTGTATGCAATGATGTGTGAAAAGGAGCATCCTAAAGCATTCCCGGGTTTAATTTCTAGGTAGGGCTCGGAGGTCACCTACCTGGGGGCTGATGTATCACTATCAGTGGGCTCTGATCCGACAGTGTGCGCCCTAGATATTCAGTATGTATAATAGAGCTATTAAAGGCAGGGAAGCACAAGAAAGTATCAAGCCGTGTGTGCACCTGATGGACCGGCGAAAAGAAGGAGAACTCCCTGTCTCTGTTGTGATGTAATCTCCAAGTGTCTTCAAGACCACAATGGGATATCCATGTGCGGAGTCCCATAACCGTGTGGCGTGGCTGAGACCTCATCAAGGGAGTATGTAAACGGTCAGTAGCAACATCCGCAACACAATTAAAGTCCCCCCAAATTATCAAGTTGCCATTTATTTTATTGGCCATTACAGCAGAGAAGGATTCTGGAAAGACAATCTGGTCTTGGTTTGGCATGTAAATATTGCAAAGTGTGACATCCTGACCTGCTAGTCTCCCTGTGACCAGAGCGTACTGGCCTTCTGCAACTAACCATGAATGCTCAAGAGCAAAAGGGACCCCCGGCTTAACCAATATAAGTACCCCTCTGCAAAAACCAAGGAGGTGGTCGCAAAGACCTAGCCTCTCCATCGTCGTTTCAGCTTCCCAGCTTCCTCACTGTTCAAGTGTGGTTCCTAGAGGAATGCGGTGTGTATGTCCCTGCGCTTCAGGTATGAATAAATACTATGGCGCTTTGCAATATACCCCATTCATCCAATGTTCCATGTTAGGAACCGTTTAACGCTAGGACCATCTGCCATTCGTGCTGGGTATCACCAAGCAGCTCGTGGAGGGAAACCCTCCCCCACCTCTTCCTATTCATGCTTCACCCCCCTCTGCAAATGTCAAAACTCAAGAAACAAACAAAAGGACCCTTATAATGGTCAACTCCCCGACCCCAGGGCAGTCGGACAGCGGTCGGACGCCCAAACATTGTGTGAAACAGTTGGTACCAGATGAGGCCCTAACCTAGTACGGCACTCAGTGGGGGTTAGCCAATAAAGCTTAGATCAGGACGCTCCCACCAACCAGAGTGGACCAGGAACAGTCCACTGCTGTTCAACACCCCACTGGGTAGCACAGTCAGCTTAGCTTACCAACTGCCTCAGATAATATCGTCTGCAATGTTTGGCGTCCACCACCGGTAGCTGCACACTGTCACTGCGGGAAGTGTCGAACTCGTTTTCTTCAGTCTCTCTTGAAGAGCTGGCCTCCACCTCTGGGGGTGGACTCCATCTCTGCATAAGTGCTGCTACAGCCTGCAAAGCTTCAGCCCTCTCTCTCTGTCTGTGATGAGGTCGGTTCCTTCGAGGTCCCCCTACGAGGTTGTCTTCTTGGGCATTTCCTAAGCTCCGTGGCCTTCCACATGGCAAATCCAGAGCCCTTGTCCCACATGGTCTCACTCTTGTAGGCTTCTAACCAGTCCCAGGTGTCTTTAGGGCTGTCAAAGTAGTGAGTGTTCCCCTCCAGAATAATACGCAGCTGGGCTGGGAACATCAGAGAGTACTGAGACCTTCCTCTCTCAATGCCTTCTTGACCTCTAGATATGAGGCCCGCTTCCTCTGCACCGCTAACGTATAGTCCGGGAAGAGGGAGATTCTACTGTTATCCATATTGAAGGGACCCTCTGCTCTTGCCTTCTGCAGGAGGAGAGCTCTGTCTTGGAAATGAAAGAATCGGGCCACCACAGGCCTCGGACTCCTCCCAAGGGCAAGTGGCTTGGCTGGTACTCTAAGGGCCTTTTCCAGAGTATAAAAAGAAGACAGACCCTCCGGTGCTACCACACTTCTGAGCCAATGCTCCACATGAACACCATATCACTGCCCTCTGCCCTTCCAGCAGGACTAGGACCCTGATGTTCTCCTGTTGCGCCCCCCAGCATCTTCAGCCCTTCGTACTAGTAAACACACTCTGTCTGAATGGGCACCCATTTGCTGCTCCAGTGCCTTCTGTGCCTGCCCTGGTTCCGCAACATTAGATTCAGTCTCTTTTAACCTCTCCAACAGTTTCCTATGTTCTTACCACAGTAGGCGAGCCCCACCGCAACCATGCTAATATCATGATGAAGGGTGGCCTTTGTGTCAGCTATGGCCTCTAGAATTTTGCTCAATTGTTGTTGCACCGGATCCTCTGGGATAGATTGCGCCTGCTCCAGCACACTGTCTTCCGTATCTTGCAGGGCCCCCGTCTAGCGGCCTCAAGGTTTGCCCATTATGCCGGGAACTCACTAGGCCAATTCGTTGCCCGCCGCTGATGATTCTTATTAGCGATGAAACTCTGCTACAATTGGAGTTCAGTAATGATCATGGATCCCCACCTCGTTCTGGGCTGCACCGCAACATGACAGAGTGTTCCAACTTGGCCCGCTTTGCTGGCAGTCCTTGCTTCGCCCTGTGGGCCCCTTATGCTGCACCTCCTTAGGACCGGCAGCGCCGCCTGGACCGCACTTGATTGTCCTCCGCTCACTCAAGCTGTGTTCCATTTGTCCCACTAGACTACGGTCATGCCTATCACACACTTTGGTCACCCAGAATAAGTCCGGCACCTTGCCCACTCATGCGTCACAGGTTCCCTAGCTGCAACACTCACTCCGCCTTCCAGTGTGATGGGGTCCGCCCTGTCCTGCAGTTTCAGTATCTTCCCGGCGTTCTCGCCACTATACAGCTCTGGTTGGAGACATCAATTGCTATCTGTTGCTATAGACATATTGTTATAATAATTTCACATATGCTTCGATTGTTAATAATACTTTCACATATACTTGTAAACAGAGTGAGATGTGGGCCTTTCACTTGCTCCTGATTCACTGCCGTTCCTAACTGTTATAGTTTCTTGCTTAAATTTCATAGATTCCCTCCCTAATATTTTACATCCTCCTGAGTTGAGCATTTTGGTCTCACCTTGTTTTGACTAGATGTGTTGTTTCTTCCACTGCTGATGTTTGGGAACTATTTTTCAATTTCCATGTTCCTCAAGCCATTTTGATTTTATTACTGGTGGATGAAGAGCTGTGGGCTAGTAGAGTTTAATTCTCTTTGTCTAGTCTCCAATGCCTACCCTTTTCTTGTTTCAATGACAGAGATGTTGGGCACCTGCTGCTGCATAAGAGCCAGGAGCTGAACTGCTTCACAATTGGTGTGAGCTGCACCCCAGAGCTGCACTCTCTCTTCTCTTGTCATTGCAGACTCAAACACTGTGCATGATAGTACTGAAGCTTCTCTCTGCTTTTTGATTTTTTATGTCTGGCTTTGCCCTGGACCTTTTCATTTTAGCAAAATTCTGTACATATATGCTTACTTACATAGGCTTTCAGCCAGCTCCCTTCACGCATTAGCCTGTTGTGTCATTCATATTTTTTGCCTGTATATTACAACTTCCGGCATAGTTCAGTGGGTCATCCCATTTTAGCTTTTGACTAACTTATCTGTGAGTGACTGCTTTTTGCCCTTTCACAAGTGATGGTACATGATTTCTTGAATCTCAATCTCTTGGTAAAATCTTCAAACAGCATCCTCAAAGGTTGTATGGACTAGGCATGGACAGCATCTTTAATTCTGCTGGTGTAATTAGAGGAATTTACCAATTCTGCATTATTCTTGTAACAGAGAATTACTTATAAATTCCTCTCATTGAACTAATCAAAAGTGTTTAATTTTTAAACATGGCTGGAAGAGGTAGCAGTCCCTCTATGTTTGAAAACCACTGCAGAGTAATCTTTAATCTGCAGTGATTTTTAAACATAAAGGGAGCAGTCCCTCTATGTTTAAAAAATACTGCTGATTAATCTTTAATCTGCATTTATTTCTAAACATAGAGGTACAGCTCCATCTTCTCTTTACGTTCAAAAACCACTGACTGTCCTGCTGTGCATAAACCCTGGCGCATTTATACTCTGAGTCTGTATGAGAGCCGAGGGCTGTGCCCAGCAGTGCATACCCCTCAGTGCCCTTACAAAGTCTACAGTGATCGCTGCAGAGTGGGTAAGTGTGCAGAGGGGGCCCCTTATGTATGAGGGTATGGAAGGGCAATGAGTGATTTACACTACAGTGCATACCCCTCAGCGCCCTTACATACTTTGCAGTAATTACTGGAGAGTATGTAAGGGCACCAATGGGGTATGCACAGCAAGATAATAGCAGACTCAGAGCTTGCTTACTTCTAAAACTTGCACAACAGCTTGACTCTGAGATTCTTGGATATTCACCTCAAAGATCTCTGCTCCTTCAGGGTATCCAAAAGATGGGGTTGTTAATAGGTAGCAGATGTTACCACGTCCTTGACTGTGCTCCTCAGTCACTAGGTATGGCACGTTTGCATGCAGTTTGGAAATCTGCCACACTTAATGGCTGTGTTGGTCACGGAAATGACGAGGTAAAGGCTTCTCCAATGGGGCTCCAGACACAACATTTGAACAGGCTGAGATTGTGGCACTCTCCCTGTTGAGGAAATACATTGGAAGCTTCATCCTGGTGAGTAACGGAACGCACCACATCAGCCAGTCCTTTACAGTAGTTGAGATCCATATCATCTGTGATATTGACAGGTGCATTAGCAGGTACAGCAGGCAATTTCATGGCCCTCTCCATGAGTATCTCATAGGGAGCCATTCCTGTTTATCGATCAGGAGTATTTTGGAGATCCATAAACACCAAAGGCTAAGCATCTGGCTAATTCAAAGAGGTAGATGCACATCTTTAGCCAATCCAGACTTTAGTGTCCCATACATCTGTCTCACAATGCCAGAATTGTCAGATCAGTAACCGATATGCAGTCATTGTTCCACCCTCAAAGCCACACACGTTTTTATTTACAATTATTAAAATGAGTGCCCCGGTCTGACTGCAGAGAAATCGGAAATCTAATCCCAGGTATCAGCCATGGTACTGTGCTTTGGCTACAGCTAGACTGTAATTTCTGTTAGTTATGCTTCAACCCAATGGGAGAAAATACACAACATGATCAGGACATATTTCAGCCTGTTACACACAAGAACCTCTATAAATTCCTCTGGTAGACAACATACCTGTGGCACAGTTTTTCTGTTATTATCTTCAAAGGGGGTAAATCCGTTTTGCCTGAACAATCTCACCATCCCATTCCTTCCAATGTGTGTGGGACCTTGCAAGTGTCCAGCCATCAGAGACAACACACTGCCACGTAACACAGGTCCCCGATCTGCTGAAATCCAGATTTAATCCTCATTGTTTACGCATCCAGGTCTAATCCAGGCTTTTTCTTCTATTTCTGGCACATCTTCCTGCAATCTCGTAACTTTCTCTCAAGTATCAGCAACAGCCCAAAAAATATATAGCCAGTTACCTCTTCAGGCTTATTTGAATATTCCTGATTAAATGCATAGACGCCATAGGTGCAGTACCAGATGACCTTGTCTACGTACTGGTTATCAGCTGTCACATAATCATTTCTGCTTCTGTGTGCTGTGCATTTACTGCAATGCCTCAGGTAATTTCATAACATATTCCTTATTACCTATAGGAGACCCAGATGACATCATAAATTCCCTTTGTGACAACAACTGTTCAAAGCCATGAACACCAAAGCCATATTAACTATCAGTAAAACTAGTAACTTAAAATTGATCAGATATGCAGCACGCTCTAGTATTTGCAATCAATTCAGCCACTTAAGCAGACATTTCCCACAGTGCTGGGAGCCTTCCACTATGCCTTGAAGAGTACAAACAGTATATGCAGCTGTCATATTTCTCTCATAATTTCTTAAGCATGAGATGTCCACAAGCAAGACATAATCAGGCTCTGGGCGGGGTTAATCGTTAATATCGCGTCTTGGCTTGGTGTACAATTATGTGATGTTGAGACAGTCATGCCCAATTCCCCCCCTCCGTTTCAGGCTCAGGAAAGGGTAACAATGTAGCAGGATTCAAGCTACTACGCCTCTGTAAGGTAATGTTTTCAGCAGTGAGTATAACCTGTTTGTATGGGTAAGGTCTCTGAGTATCACCATGTAGTTGAGTAAGCACTGAGAGAGTACAGCCCTCCTTGCAAAAAAGCACACACTCTTTACTGTAATCTAGCATTCCCAGAGCTGGGTCATGCAGAGATTTTCTCTCAAGTCTAAGAAGGGTTCATGCTATTGCCGTCCCATGGTATAAGATCAGATTCATCCTTTTATGTCAATTTCTATAGAGGTTTGGCCACTAGAGAGAAGTTGGGTATCCACTGATGGTTTGGGACGTCCACTGTTCTGGCAGTGGAGCGCGTAGTAATGGTGTCTATCAAAACTGACACTGGGTAGCCATTCACATCACCTTCAACAAATGGATGACTCTGGTTCACCTTCAAGACTGCACTAAGTATGCAATCTTCCTCCCTATCAGGTACCGTCATTGTGGTAGATCAGAACCATAACATCAGATGGCTCAAAAACTGGGCATTGCTGAAAAGTGGCTTGATTTGGAAAAGGGTTCTGATTCACCTTCAGAACCCGGTTCACATTGAAGCTCGGATTCCCTCATATTCCATTGTATCTCAAGGCTTACTTTGGCAATAAATCACATTCTGTTGTAAATGGAGGCTAACTCCAGGGTACAACCCTAGAACAAAATGAAATACAAAATCACTCATATCACCTCTTTCTGGGTTGTCAAAAAAGTTGTTTTGTCTAAACACCTGCAACAAATGCTTGTAGTAATCATGCACTGGCTCCTTAGCCTCTTAAGTGGTTCAATTAATATTCAACCACACAATCTCCTTTTGTGGAACATTTCCCTTCAAAAGATCACCTGTTCATATTCCTGTATTACTTTGGGAGATGGTGCATTTGTCTCAGCCACTCTATAAGTTTCAGCATTTGGCCAATTTATAAACACCTTACATCCCATACATCACTGGGAACCATTATATCAAAAAGGTATTCAAATCCTCCTACAGCAAACTGAGTTTGCCACATATCGAGACACTTTCTCAATTTCAGGAGCTGAATTATAAAAGTAACAAGATCACCTTGACTCAGGGCACATGAACATATCCCTCTCCATGTACCTCTCTCAATGGGTAGGTTTTAGTCATTCCATCCAGTAGAGCAAGTGGTATTAGTATCATCCCCCCAGCTTCTTCATATTCCTTCTTTTTCTCTCTTTTCTGGCCCATCTGTCCCTCAATTCATCTAGGCTTATCCAATTCTAAATACAACCGATTAATTCTTTAACATGTATCTTCATCCCAGAGGACCTACTGGTCGCAATGGCTTCATCATCAAATGGAGCTTAAAAGCTCCTCTACAAAGGCTTACTTCTAGAGAGGTTTATATCATACTTATTTGCAATTCTGTTAGTTTGCTATGTGCTTAGGCCACACAATAGGTAAAATCTTTGCTCAAAAATACAAACTTATTCTCCTGATACCTATCCACATGACTAAGATCAAGACTTCCCCTAATAAGCTTCTATACCTCTGCCCACAGTCTGGAAATGTTAAAAGGCCTCAAACTTGACTAGACCTCTTGTTCTTTATCAACTACCTTGGTCTTCCTACTGTCTGGAGATTACCGTAAATAGTTTGGGTATCACTCCAAAATCCAGGATCCTATGGCCCCTTAGTACTAAGATTTTAAACATTAAAGTCCCACATTGTCCTAAAGGCCTCACAAATCACAAGGCACTCCACCAGTAGCTCCAGAAACTATGGGCATCAGAGCCACAGTTATCAGGGCAGTTACATTAGGACAGGCCCAACTGGGACAGTAGTAAACGTGACAGTCATAACGATAGCCATATGTGCTAGAAAAGTCAAAAGTGGAGCTGTCAGATTATGCCCTCCTGGCTGAGTTACAGTCTGAATAATCAGAGCAGTAGCACTATTACCATTCCAAGTGGCACCACCATCATCAGCAGGATGGGTAATATAACGTGGAGGCCGAGACGATAAAAAATCCTCTAGAAAATCATTAATGCAATCACTGACAGTATTAATCTTATCGTGGTACTCCTCATTTTTCTCCTCCTGATCCTTCTTCTTCTTAGATTTCACTCTCGTCAATACTGGATACAACTTAGCGTCTTCAATCACGTCCCTTCTCCACACTTGTTGTTCTGCATCCCATTTAGTATCTGCCAAACTATGAACTGTTCTTTTTTACTCTTTTCGGGAACTTTCCTTTGCTGTTTGCATGAGCAGCATGCTCCCAAGCATTCAAAGCTTCCTATTGTGGTGGTCTAGGTTGAGGTTTTGATTCATAGAACACTCGCTTCGAGTTTTCATTTAAATTGACTTTAAGAGCTCTAAAACATAACATTTTTATGTTGATTTCAACAATCAGAAGAACACAATTAGTTTTAAATGGTAGCTTTCCCCGAATCACATTGCAAAACTTATCAACATTAGTACCCAATCTCAGCGCGGCACCTCATGATGCAAAATCCAGGACTAACCCAGAAACTACACCAACCAACCAATACCAGATCGGCAACTTGTAGCGTCACCTGCAGCTCCTCGCAGAAGTTTCTCTTGTGCAACAAACTTCCTCAAAAACTCCAAGGCATGTCTGTCATTTAGGGCAAGCCATGGTCGGAGCTTTGACCCCTGCTTACACCTTGTGACTAAGCATGGGCGTAAAATCCGTTTCGCGGGCGAATTTGCAGATTTTTGACGATTTCGCGATCCGCGAAACGCGCGAAATTGCCCAATAATCCGCAAATTCGCAAGCTATGAATTATTTTGCTTGGTTGCGCTTGAAAAATACAATATCGCGCGCGCGGCGTTGACTCTTAGCCTGCCGAGTTGTTTTTCTCCCGGTTTTGAGTGTGCTGCGCCATTTTCGATCTTGCTGCGTGATCGCGTGAGAGTTTTTCGAATGCAATTACGTCATCGCGGCTTGCCATCTTGCACGGCGAGAGTTTGACAACGCGAGTACGTCATAAATGCCCGCGACGGCGCGCAGCTGACTTCCGGCGGGAGGTTTGAACAGCTCGCGTTCCCGAAATTGCAAAAATTGCAATTCTGCAAAAGAAATCCACCGTAGGAAGCATAAACCTTGTGAAAATGATGATTTTGATCAGAATAACTCCTCAGATTGACATTTGGCTGCACTTTTTGGTGCAGGAGTCCATTTTTTGGGGTGGGGTGATAGGAAGGAAGTGCCCCAGAGTCTCCAACTTCTTGTTCCTGTCCAGCAGGCTCCTCCCAGTGCTTTGTCCATGTCCTGCTCATTTTTAATTTGGCTCTGGAGCTGGAAGGATTACTTTTTGTGGCTGCTGGTGGATTTTTGTATTTAAGGACTTTTTGGACTTTGGACTTTGGATCACTTTTGAACTTGAGATTTTACAAGTAAGTTGCTGTTGTTTGTTTGTGGCATTGCAGTTGAGGCAACTCCAGTTCTAAAACTTTTTTCACAACTTTAACAAAATATATATTGTGGTGGGTAGCTAGCCACAGTATCCAGTAGGCCCAGGGTTAGTCATGGGTGCTTTAAACAACTATTTCTCAGATTTTTTTTTTACTTAATTCTCATTTATAATTGGGGGTGGGGTCGCACACTACCCACACACCAGCGGTATTGCCCCTAAGGACTATGGTAAATGTAGTTACGTGTTCCGCGATGCATCTTCTTTCGATTCTCTGCTATCTTCGCTGTCTTCACCATCCCTGGACACGTGTTTCGGGGTATCACCCCTCGTCAGCAGGGATAGGCCGTGTTCTGGGGTTGCCAGTGGCTGCCAAATATCTGCCAGGTTTAGTACCACTCAGACGCGTAGGTGCGGGGTCCCAGGCTCGTCAGCCAACTGCTCGAGGGAGCTTTAATATTGCAATTGGGGGTGGGGTCGCACACTACTCAGACACCAGCGGTATCACCCCTAAGGACTATGGTAAATGTAGTTACGACCCCATTTTTGTATTTTTGCTTTTTGGCTGTTTGGGGGTCTTCTACTTGTTTCCGCCTGGGTTGACGGGTCTGGGGGAATTGCTGGGAAAGTCTAATACCGGATAAAAGTGGTTTGGAGAAAATCGGAGGTGAAAAAGTGTTTGCGTTTTTGCTCGCTTGCTTGTCTTTGGGGTGCTGTTTGGGGGGTTCCTGGTGTTTGGGGTGGGTTTTGGGGTCTGGGAGCACTCCTGGCACAGTATAATTTTGATTGCATTTGTTTTTCAGGAAATCCATGGTGGAAAACGGGAGTTATGGCCTAGCTGCACAGCGCGCTTGGAGTGATTGTGGAATGAGGCCTAAATATTTCTGTGTGAGTTTTTCCGGTTTTGATTTTTTGCCTGTTTGGGGGTCTTCTACTTTTTTCAACTGGGTTGACGGGTCTGGGGGCATTGCTAGGAAGGTCTAATACCGGATAAAAGTGTTTTGGAGAAAATCTGTGGTGAAAAAGTTTTTCACTTTACAGAGTTTTCGCTCACTTTCGTGTTTTCGGGGGCCTGCTTGGGGGGGGTTCCTGGTGTTTGGGGGGTTGGGGGGCTTGGAGCAACGCTGGGTATGGATAGTTTTGATTGCAAGTGGTTTGAAGAAAATCCATGGTGGCAAAGGGGAGTTAGAGCTTAGCTGCAGAGCGCGCGTGGAGTGATTTTGGAAAATTGCCTAAAAATGTTTAAGTCCCCATTTTTGTATTTTTGCTTTTTGGCTGTTTGGGGGTCTTCTACTTGTTTCCGCCTGGGTTGACAGGTCTGGGGGCATTGCTGGGAAGGTCTAATCGGAGGTGAAAAAGTTTTTGCGTTTACGCTCACTTGCTTGTCTTTGGGGGCCTGCTTGGGGGGGTTCCTGGTGGGGGTTCCTGGTGTTTGGGGGTGGGTTTTGGGGTCTGGGAGCACTGCTGGCACAGTCTAATTTTGATTGCATTTGTTTTTCAGGAAATCCATGGTGGAAAACGGGAGTTATGGCCTAGCTGCACAGTGCGCTTGGACGGAGTTGAAAGAATGGCGAAAATATTCTAAGTATGAGATTTTCCATTTTTGCTTTTTGCCTGTTTGGGGGGGGGGGGTTCTGCTTTTTTGCGGGTGGATTGGTGGGTCTTGGGGCATTGCTTGGAAGGTCTAATATCGGAATCAAGTGGTTTGGACACAATCCATGGTGAAAAAGGGGAGGTTAGGGCCAGTGGCGTCACTGGGGTTGGTGTCACCCGGTGCGGGTAACTCATGGTGTCACCCCCTCACGACTTACCGCATGGACCACCTCTGTCGAAATGTACGGCGCTAGGTACTGTCTTACTCCCTCTACCTCCCTCTCTCTGTCTAGCTCCCTCTAGCTCCCTCTCTCTGTCTAGCTCTCTCTAGCTCCCTCTCTCTGTCTTACTCCCTCTAGCTCCCTCTGTCTCCCTCTCTCTCTGTCTTACTCCCTCTAGCTCCCTCTCTGTCTTGCTCCCTCTAGCTCCCTCTCTCCCTCCTTCTAGCTCCCTCTCTCTCTCTGTCTTACTCCCTCTAGCTCCTTCTCTCTCTCTGTCTTACTCCCTCTAGCTCCATCTCTCTCTGTCTTACTCCCTCTAGCCCCCTCTCTCTCTGTCTTACTCCCTCTAGCTCCCTCTCTCTGTCTTACTCCCTCTAGCTCCCGCTCTCTCTCTCTTACTCCCTCTAGCTCCCTCTCTCTCTCTTACTTCCTCTAGCTCCCTCTCTCTCTGTCTTACTCCCTCTAGCTCCCTCTCTCTCTTGTTTTACTCCCTCTAGCTCCCTCTCTTTCTCTGTCTTGCTCCCTCTAGCTCCCTCTCTCTGTCTTACTCCTTCTAGCTTCCTCTCTCTCTGTCTTACTCCCTCTAGCCCCCTCTCTCTTACTCCCTCTAGCTCCCTCTCTCTCTCTCTTACTCCCTCTAGCCCCCTCTCTCTCTGTCTTGCTCCCTCTAGCTCCCTCTCACTCTGTCTTGCTCCTTCTAGTTCCCTCTCTTTCTCTTACTCCCTCTAGCTCCCTCTCTCTGTCTAGCTCCCTCTCGCTCCCTCTGTCTCCCTCTCTGTCTTACTCCCTCTAGCTCCCTCTCTCTGTCTTACTACCTGTAGCTCCCTCTCTCTGTCTTATTCCCTCTAGCTCCCTCTCTCTGTCTTATTCCCTCTAGCTCCCTCTCTCTCTGTCTTACTCCCTCTAGCTCCCTCTCTCTGTCTTTCTCCCTCTAGCTCCCTCTGTCTCCCTCTCTCTGTCTTACTCCCTCTAGCTCCCTCTCTCTCTGTCTTACTCCCTCTAGCTCCCTCTCTCTGTCTAACTCCCTCTCTCTCTGTCTTACTCCCTCTAGCTCCCTCTCTTTGTCTTACTCCCTCTCGCTCCCTCTCTGTCTTATTCCCTCTAGCTCCCTCTCTCTCTGTCTTACTTTCTCTAGCTCCCTCTCACTCTGTCTTGCTCCTTCTAGTTCCCTCTCTTTCTCTTACTCCCTCTAGCTCCCTCTCTCTAGCTCCCTCTCTCTGTCTTGCTCGCTCTAGCTCCCTCTGTCTTCCTCTATCTGTCTTACTCCCTCTAGCTCCCTCTCTCTCTGTCTTACTCCCTCTAGCTCCCTCCCTCTCTGTCTTACTCCCTCTAGCTCCCTCTCTCTGTCTTATTCCCTCTAGCTCCCTCTCTTTCTGTCTTACTCCCTCTAGCTCCCTCTCTCTGTCTAGCTCCCTCTCTCTCTCTTACTCCCTCTAGCTCCCTCTCCCTGCCGTGCTCCCTCTAGCTCCCTTTCTCTATCTTAATCCCTCTAGCTCCCTCTCTCTGTCTAGCTCCCTCTCTTCCTGTATTACTCCCTCTAGCTCCCTCTATCTCCCTCTCTGTCTTACTCCCTCTAGCTCCCTCTCTCTCTGACTTACTCCCTCTAGCTCCCTCTCTCTCTGTCTTACTCCCTCTAGCTCCCTCTCTCTTACTCCCTCTAGCTCCCTCTCCCTTACTCCCTCTAGCTCCCTCTCTGTCTTGCTCCCTCTAGCTCCCTCTCTCTCTGTCTTACTCCCTCTAGCTCCCTCTCTCTCTGTCTTACTACCTCTAGCTCCCTCTCTCTTACTCCCTCTAGCTCCCTCTCCCTGCCTTGCTCCCTCTGGCTCTCTCTCTCTCTCTCTCTCTCTCTCTCTATCTTAATCCCTTTAGCTCACTCTCTCTGTCTAGCTCCCTCTCTTCCTGTCTTACTCCCTCTAGCTCCCTCTGTCTCCCTCTCTGTCTTACTCCCTAGCTCCCTCTCTCTGTCTTACTCCCTAGCTCCCTCTCTCTCTGTCTTACTCTCTCTAGCTCCCTCTCTCTCTCTGTCTTGCTCCGTCTAGCTCCCTCTCTCTCTGTCTTTGTCCCTCTAGCACCCTCTCTGTCTTGCTCCCTCTAAGCTCCCTGTCTCCCTCTCTCTCTTACTCCCTCTAGCTCCCTCTCTCTCTGTCTTGCTCGCTCTAGCTCCCTCTCTCTATCTTACTCCCTCTAGCTCCCTCTCTCTGTCTAGCTCCTTCTATCGCTGTCTTACTCCTTCTCTCGCTATCTTACTCCCTCTAGCTCCCTCTCTCTCTGTCTTACTCCCTCTAGCTCCCTCTCTCTATCTTACTCCCTCTAGCTCCCTCTGTCTCCCTCTCTCGCTGTCTTACTCCCTCTGGCCCTGGGACCCAAACTGCTGGGCAAGTGTCAGTGAAACCAAACTGCAAGTTTACGATGCCATTGCCTGCCTGCCTGCCTGCCTGGTATATGCATAACTGGGTTTGGTTTGACTGCGGTTTCGTTTCGACTTTCATCACAGAACAACAATGCAAACCCAAACCCTTGACTATTTGACTTCTGTGACCCATCCATTCCAGCGGTGGTGGCGCGCTTCTTGCACTAAAGCAGGACGCAGAACTCGTCAGTGTAAATTGGTGTCACCCCCCAGATGGGGTGACACCCGGTGCGGCCCGCACCCCCCGCACCCCCCTAGTGACGCCATTGGTTAGGGCCTAGGGTTAGAGTTAGGGTTAGGGTTAGGGTTGTGAAATCGCTGTTTCCACTTTACACATAGCTTGAGGGGAAAGATCTGCAAATTTTGCCCACACTTATTTATCCTTGAAAAGGAGACTCTGAGTACGCACTTTCGAAATGATGCTTGTATGTTTTGTAATACTGTCGACTCTGAAACTGAAAGCGTTATTTTTGCACTACACAGTGTACCTTATATTTTTTTCTCCGTGGTGTTTAAATTTCACTTTCTGTTTTCCCATCAACAATTACAGGCTGGCTTTTACCCTGTGCAATGACAAAAAGGATGACCTCAGGCTTAGCGACCCGCAATTCAGCATCCGCCAGGCAGTCAGTGGACAATGTGTCTTCTGGTCCCCAACATTGATCAAACGGAGCGTCAGCTGGAATGGAGGAGTACCGCGAAAGAGGAATGGCTGGATGCATGCAACTTCCCAAATTCAACAGGACAACTACAACAACATACAGTTACAGTATCCATCTTCATTTCAACTTATCTTTTAAGTAATGTTATTGCTGTGAACTACTGTGAGTGTGACACTGTGCATTTGTTTGCTCTCTGCTTCAATTCATCCCTCCAGCCATTGTATACTTTTTTCTTTGCTATTTTTTAAACTAATTTAATGTACGAAGTGGTTCTTCTCACCGAGGGCAGATAGGCAAGTGAAATTACATAATTACTGCAGCCCTGTACTGTCACATTGTTGTTTCTTCATAGTAAATTGTAGAAAGTACTACTTACTTTACAAAAACCTATCCATTTAGAAAACAACTTCATGCATGCAGTAGTGCATGCACTTCCTTTATGTCCCTTAACAGATTTATGAATAGCTTCGTATCCAAAGATTTGTTTATCTTCATTTGTTGTTTGTCCATGCTGTGTTTTTTTTTCCTCTCTCCACAAAACTTTACCCGCAAACCCCATTCCCATCCAAGTTTCAAACCCTAACCCTCTTCCCTCGGGCTGTGTGGTTTTCATTGAGGTGTGAGCAAATTACAACAATAATTCCACACACTTGCTGGGGAGGATAAGGTGCATGCAACCTCCTCAACTCAATTTTAACCCCTTGCATGCTGGTGACGAACCCCAGCCGTCATGCTCCGCGGTGCTCGTGTGCGGATGACGGCTGGGGTTTGTCACGGCCCCGCCCTGTTCGTTTGTTTACCGCACAGCGGCGGAAACGGGCCAGCAGCGAAGGGGTTAAGGCAGCTAGATGAATCCTAGGATATTGTAATTCTGGGTAAAAAAACAACAATGAGTATTTTAGAATAAATTCTAAATTTCATGCCCACCATTGATTGGACCCATTGTCAACATCATCCTACTACATGTCAAGAAGACTTGTTGTGTTACGCTGCTGTGTCACTGTTCTTGTTGTAGCCATAATCATCCATGCAATTCTTTTTTCCCCATACTTATCTTCAGCATTGCTTAGGCTACTGTTCCTTCTAATACTCCTCTCATGCCACTCAATGTCTAATTTTTTTACTTTGTTTTTCATATGCTGCTACTGCTAGTGTGGTACCACTCCTACTACTAACACCACAACAACGCAATTTCGGTCCAGGATGGGGTAATCGCCATTTGCCATGCAGCCAGCGCTGTGCCTAGCTCTGTTCTCAAACACGAATCACAGGTAAGATAAGCATTTTGGGGAGGTAGAAAGATGGGCTAGGATGCGGAGGAGAGACTGATAGTAGTACAAGTAAAGTACTAGTAGGCCAATTGAATTCACTAACTCTATTACTGGCATTTTTGGAAGTTTTAGAAAATTCATGCTGGTAATTTTGAGGAAAACTAAACGTGCCGTAACTCCCGCCAACCACCCCACAAAAGAAGATCAAAGCGTACACTATGTTGAAGTATGTAAAATGAATAATGTATTTCCCCTAACAAAAATAAACTAGTTCCACCCCTCCCTAACCCAAACAATTGTCCATTTGAAGTAGTCCAAAAATAAATAATCCCCAACTCCCGATTCCCACCCCCCCAACAGTCTTTAAAAAAAGGGCAAGGGACACAGTCACTTCTGGCGGTGTTTGGGCAGGCGGTCCTTGCGGAGGTCCCGGAGCTGCTTTTCAAGGTCGTCCACCTTGCGCTCCAGGTAGTCCACTCTCAAGCTTAGGCGGCGCATGCGTGCCTTCCAGGCTCTGAGGGGGCCAGCTGCTGATGGTCTTGCAGCTGAGCGGCGGCGGGGGGCTGTCCGAGCCCAGCGTTGGGATGGAGGCTGCTGGCTGGACACGGTGGCAGTGCCGGAGGACGTTGTTGACGTTCCCTCCTCGTTCTCCCGAGCCCACAGCCGGCAATATTCCACTCGAATGGCCTCCATCTTCCGGGCCCTGGCCCGGACAGCCATCTCCCCTCTGGTGAGCTTTTTGGGAGCATCTTAATGAAGAAAGAAAGAAAAATATTGTGACCAATACTCTTTAACAATAAAACAAAATAATTCAACAGAAAGTTGTCTCACAGTAACACTAGCAATTTGCAAGCACAGTATAACATTTTGGCATGTATCTTTCCGCCGTCAGTAGGCCAGTACCAGTGGGAGTTTCAGGAATTCTACTACCAGGCAGCACTATGGACTCAATACTTAGACACCTATGAGCATCTATTGCATTCTTTTGCCTGTTTACATTGTAATTTCTGTAACGCTAGTACATTTATTTACCTGCTTGACTGTAATTGCCATAACGCTGTGAGCGTATAGACCACATCGCGCGCACTGCGTGTTTGTAACTCTGGGACTTCGTGGCGCTTTCTGGGAAGGCTGCATTTGCCGGCAATATTGTTGCCTGTGCCCCAATCTCGCCCTGCCTCGATCCTAGTCAGCTGCCATTTTGTTTGTTTGTTTGTTGCCTCCCAGCCCGCCTCTCCACCCGCTCCCGCCTCCCTGCTGACCCTCTCTCCCACTGGATGTTAGGGGCTGACCTCTCCGATCTTAAGCTGTGACCGTCTGACTCGATCTAAGGCGGTCGCTCCCTGCTCCACTACCGGTGTCCTGGCGCTTGACTGCACTGTGGTATCGTAGCGCTTTGCTGCTTCTCTGCTAACTTCACCACCTATTAGCATCTATTGCATTCTTTTGCCTGTTTACATTGTAATTTCTGTAACGCTAGTACATTTATTTACCTGCTTGACTGTAATTGCCATAACGCTGTGAGCGCATAGACCACATCGCGCGCACTGCGTGTTTGTAACTCTGGGACTTCGTGGCGCTTTCTGGGAAGGCTGCATTTGCCGGCAATATTGTTGCCTGTGCCCCAATCCCGCCCTGCCTCGATCCTAGTCTGCTACCATTTTGTTTGTTTGTTTGTTGCCTCCCAGCCCGCCTCTCCACCCGCTCCCGCCTCCCTGCTGACCCTCCCTCGCCCCTCCCCCCTCCACTATCCATATATGACAGATGCTTTTGCGCGCAGCGTTCACGCGCAGCGGTCGCGCCCCATGCGCGCCAAAGGTGCGCCAAAGGTAAGCCCGTCTACGCCCGTCCGCGCCTGGACTGCGCCCAGCGCCAGACCCCCTGGCCCCCGCAAACCGCACTCCTCCCGCATAACGTATGACGCCGCCACCCTCTTAGCCCTCAACCCCGGACGCACACCACAATGCTACGAGTCTGCCCCAGGACGTACCCACGGTCCCTTCGCTTGCCACTCCTGCAAGTTCGCCTGCATCAAGACCCACACCAAATCCACGACCTCCAAAAACAGCCCCGACTTTAACCACCTGAAATGCATCCTGCTAAACACCCGCTCGATCCACAAACACGCCACAGAACTCTGGGACCTACTCGACACTGCGCCACCGGACATCGCCTTCCTTACAGAAACCTGGATGAACGCATCATCAGCACCCGACGTCGCCATCGCCATCCCGAACGCGTACAAGATCATCCGAAAAGACCGTACCAACCAAACAGGAGGCGGCATCGCCATCGTTCATAACAACACCATCAGAATCACGACCAGCTTCGACGACTACCTTGCAACCGCCGAACACCTCCACTTCCAGATCCACACCGACCCCAGGAACACACTCAGAGGCACCCTCATATACAGACCACCAGGAACCCGTAAACAATTCAGCGAAGACATCACTGACTTCATCAGCCCACATGCCCTCCCCTCCGAAAACTACATTCTACTGGGAGACTTCAATTTCCACCTAGAAAAGAAAAACGACTGCAACACCACCACCCTTCTGGACAACTTGGGCAATCTCGGACTCAATCAACTTGTTGACACCCCCACCCACTTAGCCGGACACACGCTCGACCCTATCTTCACCTCCAGCAAACACATCTCCTTCAATCATACCGCAGCTCTCCATTGGACGGACCACAGCTGTGTTCACTTCAGCTACAAAACTACCAAGATTCACAACCCCCCACAACCTATTCCTCGAAGAAACTGGAACAAAATCACCACCGACCAACTCATCACATTGCTCAACCAAAACCCTCCAGCCCTCTCATCGGACCCAAACGAAGCTGCCACCAAACTCAAACAATGGATCACTCACAGCGCTGACGAATTAGCACCCCCAAAAAACCAGCAGATCAAACAAGGTAGCAAAAAGTCCCCCTGGTTCAACGATGACCTTAAGAATTCCAAGAAACTATGCCGTACTCTCGAAAAAACATGGAGAAAAAACCCAACCACTGACAACCTGACCACCCTCAAGGCAGCCACCCGCAAACACCACCAGTTGATCCAATCCCCCAAGAAATCAGCTTTCAAGGATCGACTCGACAATAACGCCCACAACAGCAAGGAACTATTCAACATCGTCAAAGAATTTACCAACCCCACCGCAGCCTCAAACGACATTACTCCCTCCCAAGACCTCTGCAACTCGTTATCCTCTTTCTTCTACAACAAAATCGCCGACATACATAACAGCTTTAAGAACATTTCGAAAGAACAGCCCACCTCACACACCTCCAAACCCAAACCGCTCCCTAACAACCTTAACTCCTGGAACCCAATCACCACCGAAGACACCATCCGCCTAATGAAATCCATCCATTCAGGCTCACCAACCGACCCCTGTCCCCACCACATCTTCAACAAAGCAGACTCCATCATCGCACCCCATCTCCGTGATGTCATCAACTGCTCCTTCAACTCCGCTACCTTCCCAGAAAGCTGGAAACACGCCGAACTCACTGCCCTCCTGAAGAAACCCACAGCTGACCCATCTGAACTTAAGAACTACCGCCCCATTTCCCTCCTCCCTTTCCCTGACAAAGTCATTGAGAAAGCTGTCAATAGCCAGCTCGCCGCCTTTCTTGAATCCAACAACTCCCTCGACCCCTCACAGTCCGGCTTTCAAGCCAAACACAGCACCGAAACCGCCCTCATTGCAGCGACAGATGACATCCGAACGCCACTGGACAACGGAGAAACAGCCACCCTCATCCTACTCGACCTCTCCGCCGCCTTCGACACAGTCTGTCATAGCACCCTCATACAACGCCTTAGCAACGTCGGAATACAAGGGAAAGCCTTGGACTGGATCATCTCGTTCCTCACCGGGAGAACCCAGAGAGTCCGACTCCCCCCATTCAAATCAGAGACCACCGAAGTCATCTGTGGAGTCCCACAAGGATCATCACTCAGCCTGACCCTCTTCAACGTTTACATGAGTCCCCTCGCATCCATCGCGTGACAACACAACCTCAACATCATCTCCTACGCTGACGACACCCAGCTGATCCTTTCCCTCACCAAAGACCCTAACACCGCCAAAACCAACCTTCATGAAGGCATGAAAGAAGTAGCCGAATGGATGAAAAACAGCCGCCTAAAACCTAACTCAGACAAAACGGAAGTTCTCATCCTAGGATCTTCACCCTCTGCCTAGGACGACTCTTGGTGGCCATCGGCCCTGGGCACAGCACCCATACCCACAGACCACGCACGCAACCTGGGCTTCATCCTAGACTCCTCCCTCTCGATGACCAGACAAGTTAACGCAGTTTCATCCTCTTGCTTCAACGTACTCCGTACGCTCAAAAAAATCTTCCATTGGATCCCCACCGAAACAAGAAAGACGGTCACCCACGCACTGGTCACTAGCCGACTGGACTACGGAAACACCCTCTACGCCGTAACCACAGCCAAATTACAGATGGAAAAAACGCATCCAAAATGCATCGGCCAGACTCATATTGGACATCCCTCGCCAAGCTCACATTACCGGCCACCTGAAAGACCTCCACTGGCTTCCCGTCAACAAGAGAACAACGTTCCGTCTCCTCACCCACGCTCACAAGGCCCTCTACAAACTAGGACCCGAATGCCTCAACACACGACTGTCCAACTAAGATCCTCCAACCAAGCGCTTGCCGCAGTTCCGCGCATCCACAGATCCACCATGGGAGGAAGATCCTTCTCCTACCTGGCGGCCAAGACCTGGAACTCTCTCCCCACTCACCTCCGCCTCACACAGAACCACATTTCCTTCAGAAAGGAACTTAAAACCTGGCTATTCGATAAATAATACACCCCCTCCCACAAGCACCTTGAGACCCTATGGGTGAGTAGTGCGCTATACAAATTTCTGAACTTGAACTAGACAGAGAGTACACCTGTTTTTTCTTTTTTTCTCTACTTTTGAGAAAGAAATTAATTACTTGTACGTAAACTTGTGGTAGCCGGCATAATGCCAGCTCAGTCAGCTTGCACCCAAGAAAAAGAGACACAAGCCATGATGACACAGACTTGCATGCATTACTTTAAGCAGTATATGCAGGTGGGGATGGGAAGCTCTTACTTTTGTATAGGGGTGGCACTGGCCATACTCGGTTACATCAAGGGCTACTGCTCAATGTAATTTATATTTCGCACTGCCTTCAGTACTACAAAAGAAAAATGAAGATTATTAATTTCCGATGATGTCTCCAGCCGATCACATGATCTCTTTGCTTATGTGATGCATGACTTTAGGTGCTTTATTCTGATAGATTGAGTGAACAACAGCGATAGTCCACCCATGATTAACGCAGCAGAAAGAAAATTATAAACATAGGGAGTGAGTGTGGTAACCATAATTGCCGGAGGAAGGGACTTGATATAATTGTCAACTATACAATACATACACAATATATGCTGTGCTTGCAAAGTAAACTACTGTACTGTTACTTTAGGCAAGGGAGAGTTTCAGAACAATCACAACTTTTAGAATTTGGATTTCATCTGCTTTGGTACTCTGGCACAGACATGCTGTTCGAACAAAGTAACACTCTTCATGCACTGAGCGTCTGCTCTACATACACCTCTGCTATGTAGGAGGAAGAAGATACCATCCAGGCTTCCAAAGTAAACGTCTATCATTTTTCTTAATGTCTCAACTGTAACAACTTTACTTTTTCTCAACAACCAAATAACACCCTTTTCATTTCATTTGGTAACCCACCGTCTTCTTGACTTGCATTTGAGTTTCACCCAAATGATATATTGCAATGCACACCACACATGAATTTTCTGATTGACCCACACAGGCAGTCATTTTTCCTTTCTCCTCCAACCATCCTTGCTTCAAGCAGCCATGCATCTGATTCCTTCCTATCAGCCACCTCTGCCTGCATTCAAAAACACGTATCATTCTTTAGTCATAAATGTTACGTCTCACTAGTCCTTCCATTGACCCTAAATTCTTTCCCTTTTCGTTCATCACATCCCTCAAGTTCATCTGATATGACTTGTCTTCACGATAAAAGTTTCCCAGTTGATTTGAAGTCAAATAGAGGGGGCCATTGCTTACTCGAGAACTACCACCGCTAATGCTATTGCTAAATCAAGTGTGACTGTCTTCTCCGTGATTGGCTAAAAAAAATGTAATTCTAAACCAGTAACTGTTCTTAACAGTACAGTGTACTTGTAGTAGTGTACTTTCTACTGTACAGTACATCATACACTCCTTTGCGAGCCTACTCTAAAATGTCAATAAGAAAGGATGATAATAATAACTAACCACCATCCGCCGCTGCAGAGCCATCCCCCTCTGCTCCTCCTGGTGGCGCCGTCGCTTGAGTGGACCCCTCTGCGCTGCTGGCCCCGGCACAGGTGTTGGCAAGTGCTGCATCTGATGTTGTGATGCCTAGAAAAAACATGTCATATTTTTAGATGCCATACACCACCCCCTACTTCGTCTCGTAATGGAAGAGAAAATGTTAAACAATTTTTAATTATTGGGAGTGAAAAGAAGTCACGGTTTTGGGGAGGGTGTTAACTTATATGCTTAGCCATGACATGCAACTCTTTTTGGCACAACTGATGAATGCTTGCTCTTTAACGTGCAAAATTTTTATAATTACAGACAGACCCAACTACTCCTCATCACCACCAGGAGGACTTGAAGTTCCAACAAGGTGAGGGCTCCAGAGTCCCGCACAGTTACTTCTGACTGAGGTATGTGGAAAGTCGAACTGCACCTATCATAAACAATGTCCTATTTCTCTTGTCCATACGTCTGTATGTGCAGAATAGTCCCTGAAACACTAGCAGTATGGTACGTGCTACTATCGAATCAAAAAGACAACTACTAGCTTATTCTTGGTGGACATTGACATTTTGTTGTTGGAAATTGTCAAAGCACTAACATTAAGAAGACTGGAATAGACTGCAAGGGCAACCCAGAGGACTGCACTGAGTGCCCCTAGAGCTACTGCTGGATCAGAGTTTTGTTTAACACAGTTTGCCGACTAGGCAAGCTTAGCTACCTACACAGACCGACTCAGAAATAATAGTAAATAGTAGTAGCACAGAGAGTGATGGTAGAGAGGCAGGATATGAATGTAGAAATAGTGTACAAGGAGATCAAAGACTATTTTGTAAAAAATAGAGTTAGGAAAGTATAATTATAGTAACAACAGAACTACTTACTGGGGCCAGCAGAAGAGCCTGTAGTGGACCGTTCCTCCTGCCCACTCTGTTCCGCCGGAGTCTGGGGTGGTGCTGTCCTCTTGCCCCTGGGAGGTGCTGATGATCATGAAATAAACACAAACATGGATGATTGTTTTTTGGAAATATTTGATTTCTTTGACCACAATCCTAAATTATCTCGGGGAAACAAATTAGAAAGAATTGCACTACATGTATTGACCTATCTGATCTGGTCAACTAGGAGGATACTAGTACAGTATTGCAGAATTCGCAGACCGTCTCCTTAGAAAGTTATGTAAATCACTAACTAAACCAACAACAAAAAGGTTTTACTACGACTGCCAGCACTCAGCAGCACGAGATGTGACAGACACAGTCCGTCATCATGATTGCAGACCAAATAACAAGTCATAATATACTCAACCTGAACCTATCAATCCATCACTATCTCTTCTTCTTAGTGGCAGCAGGAGTACAAAGGAAGGACTAGACTTGAGTCTCTAGTCTCTCTAGCATTACGCAGTTCTGTAAAGTACTACACTCATACATATTCAGGCCAAATGAGCACAAAGTTGCAAACAAGTAAGCATAGTAGCAACGCCACTGAGCAGGCTAGCACCTGCAATCACAGAAGCTATTTAAACATTAATTTACCTGCAATGTAATCGAATTGGCAGCATTCTTGCTCTTTGGGAAAAACATATATTAGCAGTATAACACAGAGCAGAAGAAAACAAAGTAGTTATTAAATAGCTACTCACCAACGCCAGGGATCTCCACACTGAGCAGGTGGAGCAGGTCCTGCTCGCGGTCGAGGAGGTCCGACCACCGGTGCGTCCTTGCTGGTAGGTGCGCCGGACCCCTGACTCCCTCCGCATGGCCCGGCACACCTTTTCCCACAGCTGGCGACGCTCCCGGAGGCCACACCCTGCCGCGATCCTGCCCCCTGCTGCCACGTCTTGGGGAGGTGGCGCTGAATATAAAAGATCACTGCGGCCACCTCCACCGCACTGAATGTCTCCCTGGCCACCACTTCCTCCCCTCGCAACCGCCCACAAGGGAGCCGGGTATGGGGTGCAGGACCCTTCCCCTTCCCCTTCTCCTTCCCGGCTCCCTTTGCCATGGTCCTGTACAGCAGAAAGAAAAAAAAAAGGAAAGAATAGGGAAAAAGTTAAGAAAACAAAAAGTTTTAAAAAGTAGCTTTAAAAGTAACGAAAAGTTGAAAAAAACACAAAATATAGATCTAGAAAAAAGAGGGATAGATATAGAGTAGAAAAGATGAAAAAAAAGTCCAAAGAAACAAAGGATTGCACAGAGGAAAGGAGGATTAGAAAGCATGCACAGAACCATAGCAATGAATGAAAAACAAGATGGCCGCGCCCATTGAGGACCGCCTGGGTAGGTTCGCGCGATATTTCCCTTGCGAGAACGCAAAAACGCCCGCGAACACATAATCGCGCGCCGCATACGACGCGAGCATGCAACTAGTGGCCGGAAACGGAACCACGTCACGCAAACAAGATGGCCGCGCCCATACACGACCGCATGGGCAACCTCGGGGTCGGTGCGCTGCAAGCGGTCCGCGAATAAGCAAAAAAAACGCACCAACACGCAAAAAAAAGAAGTCCGCAAATTTGCACAAATTTGCGGATTGCAAGTTCGATTTCGCACGAATTCGCGCCCCGCGAATCTCGCGAAATGGCAGAAAAACGAATTTTGGAAAACTGAAAGCACTTAGCAGGTGCAAAAGTTCAAGCTAATTTGTAACCATTCCCTGTAGTGCTTCCTGAGGGGCCCCTCCAGAGTTCAGTTGCCTACTTGCAACTATTCTCTGACCCTCCTCTGACCCTCAAAGCAGGGTCAGAGAATAGTTACAAGTATGGCACAATGCTCCTGTAAAAAAAATTAAACTGCAACAGGAAGCACTTACATCTAAGGAAGCAGGTGCCGGACTTGAAGCTCAAATTCAGTGACACATTAACCAGCCCCAAATTAATTCATCTCAGTTGAGGCTGGGAAGTTGTGCTTTCCCCACCATAATCTACAGTGGTGAACAAGAGGGTGGTAGTGGTGAATCAGAGGGTGGTAGTGGTGAACCAGAGGGTGACAGTGGTGAACCAGAGGGTGCTGTGATGAACCAGAGGGTGGCAGTGGTGAGTGCTGAACCAGAGGGTGGCAGGGGTGAACCAGAGGGTGTCAGTGGTGAACCAGAGGGTGACAGTGGTGAACCAGAGGGTGCTGTGATGAACCAGAGGGTGGCAGTGATGAACCAGAGGGTGGCAGTGGCAAACCAGAGACTGGCAGTGATGAATCAGAGGGTGACAGTGGTGAACGAGAGGGCGCTGTGATGAACCAGAGGGTGGCATGAATGAACCAGAGGGGGACAGTGATGATCCAGAGGGTGGCAGTGGCAAACCAGAGGGTGGCAGTGATTAACCAGAGGGTGGCAGTGGTGAGTGCTGAACATGAGGGTGGCAGGGGTGAACCAGAGGGTGTCAGTGGTCAACCAGAGGGTGCTGTGATGAACCAGAGGGTGGCATGAATGAACCAGAGGGGGACAGTGATGATCCAGAGGGTGGCAGTGGCAAACCAGAGGGTGGCAGTGATGAACCAGAGGGTAGCAGTGTTGAGTGCTGAACCTGAGGGTGGCAGGGGTGAACCAGAGGGTGTCAGTGGTGAACCAGAGGGTGCTGTGATGAACCAGAGGGTGGCAGTGATAAACCAGAGGGTGGCAGGGGTGAACCAGAGGGTGGCAGTGATGAACCATTGGGTGGCAGTGGCAAACCAGAGGGTGGCAGTGATGAACCAGAGGGTGACAGTGGTGAAACAGAGGGTGCTGTGATGAACCAGAGGGTGGCAGTGATGAACCAGAGGGGGACAGTGATGATCCAGAGGGTGGCACTGGTGAACCAGAGGGTGCTGTGATGAACCAGAGGGTGGCAGTGATGAACCAGAGGGGGACAGTGATGATCCAGAGGGTGGCAGTGGCAAGCTAGAGGCAGTGATGAAACAGATGGTGGCAGTGGTGAGTGCTGAACCTGAGGGTGGCAGGGGTGAACCAGAGGGTATCAGTGGTGAACCAGAGGGTGCTGTGATGAACCAGAGGGTGGCATGAATGAACCAGAGGGGGACAGTGATGATCCAGAGGGTGGCAGTGGCAAACCAGAGGGTGGCAGTGATGAACCAGAGGGTGGCAGAGGTGAGTGCTGAACCCGAGGGTGGCAGGGGTGAACCAGAGGGTGTCAGTGGTGAACCAGAGGGTGCTGTGATGAACCAGAGGGTGGCAGTGATGAACCAGAGGGTGGCAGGGGTGAACCAGAGGGTGGCAGTGATGAACCAGAGGGTGGCAGTGGCAAACCAAAGGGTGGCAGTGATGAACCAGAGGGTGACAGTGGTGAACCAGAGGGTGCTGTGATGAACCAGAGGGTGGCAGTGATGAACCAGAGGGGGACAGTGATGAACCAGAGGGTGGCACTGGTGAACCAGAGGGTGCTGTGATGAACCAGAGGGTGGCATGAATGAACCAGAGGGGGACAGTGATGAACCAGAGGGGGACAGTGATGATTCAGAGGGTGGCAGTGGCAAGCCAGAGGGTGGCAGTGATGAACCAGAGGATGGCAGTGGTGAGTGCTGAACCTGAGGGTGGCAGGGGTGAACCAGAGGGTGGCAGTGATGAACCAGAGGGTGGCACTGGTGAACCAGAGGGCGCTGTGATGAACCAGAGGGTGGCATGAATGAACCAGAGGGGGACAGTGATGATCCAGGGGGTGGCAGTGGCAAACCAGAGGGTGGCAGTGATGAACCAGAGGGTGGCAGTGGTGAGTGCTGAACCTGAGGGTGGCAGGGGTGAACCAGAGGGTGCTGTGATGAACCAGATGGTGGCAGTGATGAACCAGAGGGTGGCAGTGGTGAACCAGAGGGTGGCAGGGGTGAACCAGAGGGTGACAGTGGTGAACCAGAGAGTGGCAGTGGTGAACTAGAGGGTGGCATTGGTGAACCAGAGGGTGCTGTGCGCATACACGACCGCATGGGTAACTTCACCGTGATAGCGGCTCGCGAACATGCACAAAGCCCCGCGAACACGCAAAAAAAACCGCGAACACGCAAAACCCCCAAAATTCGCAATTTCGCAAATTATGCAGATCGCAAATTCGCTTTCGCACGATTTCGCGGACCGCGATTTCGCAGATTTTGCCCATGCTTACTTGTGACCTCTGGCACTCCCTTTGGAACCCCTAGCCTCAGAAGGGGCAAAATCAGTGGCAAAAACACAGAGCAGTTTCCTCGCTTCTTATTTTCTGCCTGTTTTTCATTGTACTACTAGTGAATAATATTCTATTATTCACTGATAATTTAATAAAAAACGCAGCACAATTGGCTGGAACTGGCCTTTTAGTGGCAGCTGTGGTAAGTAAGAATGTTTTATATGTAAAATGTGTGTACATGCATGCGGTTGAAAAGCATGTTTATGTGAAAGAGCATGTGTATGTGTGAGCATGTGTCTGCATGTGTAAGCATATGTGTATGTGAGTGAAAGTGAGTAAAAGTCACTGGCACATAGTGAGTGAGTCTGTCTGAGATTGAGGCCCAGATTTACTAATATCTGATCCTAGGCAGCATGCATCAAATGTGCTGCACTGTCTTGAATCAAAAGAAGGAATACAAATGCACCATATCATTTAAGATATTTATTCTCTCTCTGTGCGCTCATGCACTTTTGGCAGCCATGCCCCAATGCACACACACTTGCACCATCATGCAGGGGTGGGCGGATTTCCTGAAGAATCACTTTTGTACTGAAAGGAGTCCCTTCCAGTACAAAAGCTATCCTTTAGGGGTTTTCCCACTTGGTAGAAATGGGGGTCTCTAGTTGGCAAGGGCTTGCACCTTTGTCAAATCAAATCAAATCAAAACAGCTTTATTCGGTGACAACTAGGCAAACAACATAAAAGCACACTAGCACACATGTATCTAAAAGAAAATGCATTCTGACTATTATTCAGGAGCAAAAATTAATTATAATAAAATATGTGCAAATTTGGACTTCATGGGTAAAATAACACAATAAAATAACAAATCCATTTTCCAAAAGTTCATAAAATACAATCTGCCACTAGTTCATGCAATAAAGTGCAAATGCCATCAGTGCAAAAGAATGCGATTAAAGAATGGTATTACTCATCATCTTTTTCATACAGCAGAGTGTTACAAAAGTGCATAATCTTTTCTTTTTCTAATTGATTGTTGTATGCCAAGCTGCATATAAAATTAAACGCGTCCTTATAGTTAAAAAGCATATTTATTTTAAAAAGTGGTTTCAATACAGTTTTTGGAATATCCATATAAAAAGGGCAAAAAAGAATAAAGTGCAGAGTGGACTGTGAAGTTTTACTGTCACATGGGCAAGAGGGCAGAGTTCTGTGCCATTTCTCAGTTCTTGGGAAAGCAGTTAAATATTCTAAAGTGCTCATCCTTAGCCTGGTCAGATAAAATCTGTGCTGAACGTTCTGGACCCAGATAAAATATAACTGAGTACCCCTCATGTATGGACGTTCACAATAGTCTGCCACTGTCTGTTTTTGAATAATTGCCCTATCCCTATCATGTTCTGTGGCAGTAATTTATCTCAATTTCAGGTTGCTTTTACTATATTCTCGTATGCTTACGGTGTCATCTGTGCTTATTTCACATGTTATCAAAAGTTTAGAAATGTGACACAGCCATGGTATTTTTATACCAAGATCTAACACTAGACAATCGGTAATTAGATCCTTGTAGAATTTTGTTTCTTCCTTTGTCCATAAGCCCTGCCAGAGTGTAGGGGCAGCAATATTGAGGATATCACTTAAATATGGGACAAATAATTCTTTGTGTATAATCATATTTGCAGTTGCGCTAGGGACTGCCAATAGTCTTTTTAGGAACTTATTTTCGTTAATTTGAAGGATTGTCGGGTTTGCTCTCCCCCATATGGCGGCTCCGTAATTAACTGCTGGAACACACTTACTCCTATACAGGTTTAGAATTTCTCGTTGGGGTTTATTCCCAAGTTTTGCCGCAAACCTGAAGACTCCCTCAGTCGTTTTTTTAAAATTTCATTTTACATGATTCAAGTGAGTTCTATGTGCCGTTATTGCAAAATAGCAACCCTAAATATGAAAAAGTTGGAGCTCTGCATATAAAAAATCCCACCCACATGATGCTGTCTACACTTTTGTCTCTTGCCTCCACATTACATTACAAATGTCTTTTTTTAAGTTCAGCTGTAAGTCTATCTTAGTCATGTATTGGGAAAAATTTTCTATTAGGCATTGTAAGCCGTTTGCAGTTCTGGACATTAGGACGGCATCATCTGCATAAAATAACACAGGGTGGGGCGTATTCCAACTTTTGTGGCATCTACAGCCATTCTTGTGAAAACAAGTCCACATTATATATATATACAAGGAAAATAAAAGGCGGGCCAATATGCATCCCTGTCTGATACCACGCTTTACTACAAAGTCAGGCCTGCATTCACCTAATTTTCCGTACCATACCCTTGGGGTTAAATAGGTGTAAATTTGTGAATAATAAAAGGATTATTTCTACGGGAGCACCAAGCCCTCTTAACGTTTGCCATAGCTTTTGATGATTAACTAAATCGAAGGCACTAGTCAAATCTTCAAAACATAAGTGAAGGGTACCTTCTTTAGCAAACGTGTACTTCCCAATTAACAGGTCTAGATTTAAACATTGCTCCACCATCCCAATACCCCTTCTGAAACCACACTGTGCCTCTGTTAAGATGTCATTTTCGCTGGCCCAGTCTTCAAGCCTTTACAGCATAGGGCCTTTGATCTTAGAAGAGGAATCAAGAAAGGATATTGGGCAGTAGCAATTTGCCTTTTCCCTCTCCCCTTTTTTAAATATGGGTACAATAATACTTTCAACCCATGTGATTGGCAAAGCTCCTCCCATAGCAGCATTAAAAACTGTCACTAATATTGAGGTCCAGAAATCCAGGTAATGCTTAAAAACATCTATCGGCACACCATCTGGACCTGCTGCTTTCCCGCTTGCACTTTTCTGAGGTGCAAGTTTCACTTCCTCTGGTGTGATTGACGATTTTTTAACTGAATTTACCCTAATACATTTTTCATTTTTCCAGTCTATGATGTTTATATCTTCTGGGTTAAAAATACTCTTAAAGTGTGACACCCAGTCTTCTGGTGGTACTACGGTTTCAATCCTTACTGTATTATTATCTTTAAAGGATGGATGGTTAACTATCTTGAAGAAGAGGGCTGGGTCTTTCTGCTCTGCCGCCCAGATTAGGCTTTCCCAAGCCTCATCACAGATCTCCCTTTTTCTAATTTCCAGTGTCTTTTTATAATCTCTCATGGCGGCACTCATTTTTTGGGGATCTCTAGGTTTTTGTTTAAGCGCAAATTTCAGTTCCCCATTTAACCTTGTGCATTCATGGTTAAACCATCTTTGTGTTGGACCATGCAGTTTTTTTCCTTCTTTTAGATTTTAAATCACCTGAGATTACTTTAGTGATGTTAGCGACTGCATTAATAACCACTGTATGTGTAGATGAACCATCCAAACAAATGTCTAGATCTTCTGGTGTTTTCCCATTAAAGGTTTCCATAAATAGGAAAGGAATAACACCTGTCCATGTTATAGAAACACTATTATTACCTTGGGTGTCGATATCAGCGTCTGCGCTCTTACCCCTTTGTTTTGTTAACAAGTTTACCTCCAATATCAAACGTAGGGAATGATGGTCACTAAACATACTGATATTTATCAGAACTTCCTTGGCCAAATCATTGCCATTAGATGATATTATGACATGGTCTATATTTGAGGATGGTATTGTTTCCACAAAGTTATGCGGATTTTCTTCCCCGTCTGAGGTAATTGGTTCTAAAATTATTAAATCATATTTATGATGTATGTATTGTGGAGAAGCGTGGCTCAGTGGTTAGAGGCGGCAGACACGGAAGCTGAGATCGACCGTGGACCAGGGTTCGATTCCCTGCCTCGGCGGGTCTCGGGCTCAAAATTCCACGGACTCGAAAATTCTCGCTCTGGTGCCTACTCAACTCACGGGGTCACACTCTGCGACTCTGGGCAATAGCTTGCTTAATCTCCACTACGGCCCCTCGTGGCGGGATGCCTGGCTTTCACCTTGTGGACACCCTGCCGGGGTTTCTCACAGGGGAATGCCAGGACGGGTTCCCTAAGCAAGCACCGGGACGCTTACGGGCAGCTGTGCGCTTTACAAGTCTAGCACATTTACATTTACATTTATTACATTAATAATGGCTTCCCCATATCTATCATGTTTAAAATGTGCAATCTTTTCCCCAGAATGGTCACAGTACCTGCATGGCTCGCCAGCTTCGATATCACATGTAACACGATTAAAATATCAGCCCAAATTAAAACATAAAACCCTTCAATTCCCTTCATAAAACAATCTAAATCCCTTTCTAGTGAATCAATAATAGTGCTCCTTCAATTGTCAAAGACATTATTATAAAAGTTTATGATAACAAAGATCTGATTTTCATTAGAAATTAGTTTTAAAATCTGATAATATAGTGATTTAGTAAAGGTTTTCTCTACGATCAGGGAGGAGGCAACTGGAATTAAAGTTGCCAGACCTCCCTCCGCCCTTCCCTTTCTGAATGGTATTGCATTTGTGCGATTTCTTTGGTACCCATTTAAGCAGAAAGTTTCAGGGCACCAAGTTTCTTGTAATAAAACGACCCCCAGAACCCTCCAGTGTAGTTTGCCAGTTGGCATCATTGATCTTCTTTGTGATGCCAGCTATATTCCATGTTGTAATTTTTAGGGTGTTACTCAATCGTGTTTCAGGATCAGCTATTTTGGGGTTAACGGGTTTGTCACTATTATGCTCAGGTGCATCCTTTATCTCTCTCTCACAAGAATCTATTAAGGTAACCTTTCTTGCATTTGTTTTGGGATTGATATTTCTTATATTAGTGCTTGTAGTACAATAATAATCAATTCCCTCCACAATAAGGGGGTTACCCAAATTCGGCCCAATCACTTTGGCCTTCCCTGATGTTAACTGATAGGAACAAGTTAGACCGTCCTGATTTGCTGTGTATTTGGCTGATATTTATCATGCTCTATTAGATCATTCACCAAGTTAATCCTAACGTCTGCTTTAGATCCCACGATTTGAGACCCTTGAGATCTATAAGGTGGCTGTGAGCAATCACTTACAGTAAAGGCGAAGGGGATATGGCCCCTCTACTCTCATTTGGATTTAACAATACTACCTGTACACTGTCTCCGATGGAAGGGACTATTGGGGGATGGCTCGTACTTTTATCAAGGTAATCCAATTGTACTTGCTGTAATCAATCACATGCTTCTAAATCGGATAGGGGGGCAAATCTATTTTCACCGCTTAGATTGTAAACCATGGGTGGGCCTCTAGGGAACGCCCAGGTCTGTCTCCCGGACGTCAAGCATGGTCGAATGGTCCCTGATAGTTTTATGTGGAATGGCCTATAGAAGAAGTCCAATGGTAGCACTATGATCTTGTTGGAGTTTCTATCAAGGCAGTAACCAGAATATCCAATAAAAAAAATTCAATTGAACCATTGTTATAATTTAGGACCACACAGTCTCCCCCATTTTCCTTCCTTGTGGGCCCTATCCAAGTAACTCTCCTAGCCATGATCAAATGGCCTTGTATAGCCCCGTCCCACAATCCCGCCCCCCTCAGCTTTTGGTCCACCCAGTGCGTACCTTTAGTCATTGATTGGACTGTGGTTTATGCCTGGCCATCCCTCAGTAACGGCACATTTCCCCATACCACCACCAAGGGTGCGGCTGCCAGTGGAAGATGCAGGGTCGCGGTCTGAATGCCAGTCCTTTTTATGCATTGGTCAGCTCTTTCAATCGTCATGTTAACACCAGCCTTTCATTGTTTTAATGATATTGTGCCCTTCTCCATAGGTGCATTAACATCATTGGTCATTGATGGATTATTTACGTCATCCGTATTGTTTAGATTCTTACCATCAGTTAGGCTTGTTATGCCTTGGGCAAATTCTCCGGTTGTATCCACTAAAATGTTCGATTTGTCCATGTTCTTGGCTAAGTTGGTATCAAATGAGGTTGCCAAGCTTAGGGGTACAGGCTTCTTCCTTTTAGGTGATGTTGCATTTATGGCAAGCATCCGTTTACCCATCTCTTGGCCGACACTTTCAGGAATCTGTACATTTTCGTTTAACAGGGGTAAAGACCTGTTTTTGGTGATTAAAGCCTCTGTGGTATGAACATTTGATTTGGATTGTGATTCAAGGCCATTTAACTTGTCTTCAATATGGGCCAGTCTCAAGATTATTGAATTCAGCTTGGTAAACATCAGAGTTTCCAGCCTCCGCCATGAGGCTTCGTCTTGGGGTAGGCAAGCTGTTTGAGGGGTATCGATATTTGATATATCAGCGGGATTTAAGGCCCCTTTTGTTGTAACATCCCCCCTTTTTTTGGCAGCATGCAAGTTTTGCAGGTTAGAGTCTCTGCGAGCCCTCCCACCTCTTCCTCTTCACGAGTGGGTCAGGAATTATTACTGAGCTCGCAGTATTAGTTTTGGTCAGTCTTGATGTCCTGGTGAATGATCTTTGGGCAGTACCAATTGACTCTTACCCTGGTGCTGCGTCGTCACAGGGTATCAGGCCTGTAGCTATATCAGGGACTATTTCAGCGACTTCATCGGGGGCTGTTTCACACGCTAGGTCAATACTGGATCCACAGTCCTGAGGTTTTGTTGTGGCTATGTTGCCTAATGAGGATTTTTTATTAACTAAAGGTTCCAGTGATAATCGCCGTTCCACCCTCACAATCTCGTGTTCAAGTGTAGAGATGGCTTTAATCGGAAATTGAACAAGAGTCCCAGCGATAGTCCCGGCTAGCTGCGCACCTTTCCCCTTCCCCTCTTGGTTACTCATCTTTATATTTTATCTCTGAACAGGTGTATGTTAAACCGGTGCTCTCCACTATTGGCAAAGTTGATTAAAAGATAATGTATAATAAGGAGCCATCCACAATACCTTCCTTTGATGTAAATCTCAAGGGGGGCCCAGCCCAGTCTCCTCCGGTCTGTGATGGGCACAGATGGGCTCGGGCCCTTTTGAGTGCCTCCTGGCGCTTGGAATCAACGTGGGCGGTGTGCGCGCCACTAGGACTGCTGAGGCTTGTGGTCCCCCGGCTGGCTTCCCACTCGTGCCGGGACCGGGACCAGGATTAGCCCAAAATGACTCAGTTGGCGGTGGCAGGAATTTTCAGGCACCTGTGACAGTCAGCAATTGCAGGTAAGTTAAGTCATCTTCCCCGCAGCACCTGAGTCATTACCCACATCCGTTACTGCCCGTTCCTGGGTAGCCCTTCCTAGCAGCCTCTGCAGCTCCCGCATTCACCGTGGCACCCACACCGCCGCCATCTGCCACCCTGTGCATCTTTGCCCAAATAGGGACCCTTCTTCCTAGTCAGGAAAAGGGAGTTACACTCCTAAAATAATCCCTGCTCATCCCCTTGGTAGCTTGGCATGAGCAGTCAGGCTTATCTTAGAGGCAGTGTGTAAAGCAATTGCACAGAACCAACAGTAATACAGAGTAGGCACTACAAAAGGACACCACACCAGTTTAGAATAATAGCCAATATTTTTATATATTTTAAGACAAGACCAAAAACAATAAAAGTTCACAATACAGTACTTAAAAATCTACAGTTGTCAAAATAAGCTTTAAAAACAGTTCCTTGATGTTGATAGCTCAGTCGGGGGCAATCACGCATCATGAGCAAACAACTCTAAACAGTTCTGGCTGACCCCGGCATGGTGGGCCAGCTACGGTGTCGGGAAGACCCACAAATAGGACTTTTAAGAAATGCAGGGCATCGGGGACCTCTTGTTGAGCTTCTGAAAACAGGGCGTCTGCAGGTGTCAGTTCCGGAGGTCGGTGCAGGAGTCGTCTGGGTCATCGAAGTCACATGCATTGCAGTTCGACCTCCTCCCTGTTGGGATCACGAGCACTGGCTTTAGCAGGCCTTGTGTGCTGCGTTGAGAAGTGCATTGGTGCGGCATGTGGTGCTCCTAGGGCATGGTGCGAGCAGCGGCTCAGTGGCACCGTCAGATGGTGTCATCGGTGAGATCAGGGTCGTGGTGCGAGATGAAGAAGGTGCTCGTCACAGTGCTGGCACGTCACGGTGCAAGCAGCGTCGTCGTCAATGCTGAAGCACTGTTGTCGGCTGACAAACTGGAGTCGATGATGCTGGCGTTGGTAGGCCAAGGCTGCGGTGTGGGATGAGGGCAGTGCGTCTTGTAACTTTACGAGCGGTGCCTTTGAACCACGGTGCAAACAGCGGCATCTATTTTGGCATTGAGCATCGTCGTCGGGGGCAAGGCATCGTCGTGAAGCGAGGCTGTGCGGATTGCAGTGCCCACAGGTGCGGTTCGAGCAGTGACTCAGTGGCCGCATCAGCAGGCATTATCGGTGAGACCAGGGTCATGGTGCAGCGTTGCAGTGGTGCCCTCTGCGGTGCCTTCAGGACACGGAGTCAGCAGCGTCATTCTAGACGTCATCAGGTTGCTTTTCTTCTGTTGCAGCATAAAACACACACTCCCCAGTGCTGAGGGCAGAAGAGCTTGAAGTCTTTGCTGTTCCTGAGACTTCTTGAACAGGGGGCAAGCTCTACCTCAAACCCTTGGAGAAACTCACAAAAGTAGATTGCAGAAAGTTCAGTCCAGTCCTTTCACTGCCCAAGACAGAAGCAGCCATTGCAGGCCAACACAGCAAAGCACACAGCAAAGTGGTAGTTCCTCCTCACAGCTTTTCCAGCTCTTTCTCTTGGTAGTCTTCTTGATCCATAAGAGTTCTATAGTTCAGAGGTCTGGGCCCCAATATTTATATTTCAAAATCCTTTGATCTCCTACGCAGAGAGTGTCTGTGCTCATCCAGAACCAGTTCTGCCTTCTCAGGTGTGAATTCCTGGCAGGAGGTAGAGACGGCATTGTCAGAGGCAGACCAGTGCCTTTGAGGTGTAAGATAATCTCCTCCCCCTTCCCCAGTTGCAGTTGAGGTCTATTCAGCCCTTTCCTGACCCTACCTAGACTATTTGGAGCCACTGTTGCTCCCCAGCCTTCTGTCATCCAAAACCCAGACAGGCAATCCACATTCCAGCAGAAGCACACGGTATGGCTGAGTAAGACAATACCTACATTCTAAAAGTTGTATTTTCAAACGCAGAATGTAAAAATCACCTTCACTAAAAGATGCATCTTTAGATTCCTGAGTTCAGGCATACTAAATTTTATTTCCCTACCTAGTTCCCAGGGCCAGTTATGTTTATGAGATGTTATAAACAAACGGCCCATATTGTCCTAAGGGGAACAGATAGTCTTGCAATAGTGAAAAATGAAATGGGTTGTAATTCACTATCAGGACATGCAACACACACCAGGGCATGTCCTACCTTTCACCTACACTGCACCCTGCCCATGGGGGTACCTTGGGCCTACCTTGAGGGTAACTAAAAGGGAAGGTTTAGGGCCTGGCAATTGGGTGCATTTGCCAAGTCGACACGGCAGTTACCAACTGTGCGCAGACTCTGCAATGGCAGGTCTGAGTTGCCTTTTTAGGGTTACTCGCGTGGGTGGCACAATCAGTGCTGCAGGCCCCCTGGTAGCATTTGATTTACAGACCCTGGCACACGCAGTGCACTTTACTAGGGACTAACAAGTAAATCAAATATCCAATCATGGAAACACCAATCCATAACACACTTTACCACAGGAGCACTTGCACTTTACCACTGATCAGCAGTGACAGTGAGAAAAGTGCACAGAAACACTACGCCAGCAAAAGCAGATTCAAAACCGGGAGGGCAGAAAGCAAAAACTCAGGGGAAACACGCCAAAAGATGCCAAGTCTAACACCACTTTATTTGTGTGCTGTGCAATGTAGCACGCATGCGAAGTTGGAAAAAAGAAAGAGAAATGAAAACATTTTCTTGGACATGTCGGCCTCGAGGAGTCCACCTATGGAATGCCCTCGCACAAAATAACACAGGGCAGCGCAAAGCACAATTTTGTTTTACTTTAGGACATTTACATTGTAAATCCCAATGGTAGACAGGCTTCCTTTGCATGGTTTTCCCTGACTTTTTGCATTCTGATCTCTTATTTTTGACTGTGTTTGCTGACTTTGTTTTTGCTGACCTTAGGAATCTGAGCACCTTACCACTTCTGGCCAGTGCTGAAGTGCATGTTCTCTTTACTTAAAACTTGGTAACATTGGCTTCTCCACAATTGAAATATTTGAATAATTGGTAACTGCATAGTAGAATGAACTACCAGTGCCAAGGGTCTATAACTCAAATGCTATTAGTGGGCATGCAGCACTGATTGTGCCACCCACTTGAATAGCCTTTTAAAGTTGTCTCAGGCCTGCCACTGCAAAGTCTGTGTGTGCAGTTTTAATCTGTAATTTCGACCAGGAAAGTTAACCTACTTGCCAGGCCCAATCCTTTCTTTCTATTACATATAGGTCACACCTAAGGGAGGCCCTGGACAGCCCATAGCCAAGGCGCAGTGTATTTAAAAAATAGGGCATTGTACTTTTACATTTTACGTGTCTGGTAGTGAAATACTTTTAAATTAGTTTTTCAATACAGCAATGTCTATCTCTCCCATGGGATAACCTTCGGTTTGCCATATTACATTTTACAAGTGTAATTTCCATTTGGGAAAATATGGGACCACCAAAATTGATGTCTCTTGAATCACAATTTAAAAACACAACTTATTCTGAAGTTGGTTTTTAAATTGCAATTCTGAAAATGCCACTTTTAGAATTTGGCATCTTCTTACTGTAACCATTTGCTGCATGTCTCTTGCGATACATGTCTGTTGTGATTGATAGCAGGCTTACTGCATTCCCTCTTGACAACCACACACAAAGGAAGGGTAGGTGTTACTGAGTGGCCATCTGCATGCTGATGGGTTGTGTTGAGCAGAATGGGAGGGAGGAGATGTCACTTACACCTGAAAGGGCTATGTCCTGTCCCAACACAAAGGGTTGCGTACCCCCCTGTATTAGTGTGGAGGAAAGGCATGGTCTTGTGCATCTCTCAAAGGCATCACTTTCAAGTCTCACTACTTCAAAGGCCCAACTGGGTATAAGTACTGGACTTCTGATACCACCAAATCAGAACTCTTCTGGAACTGAGGACATTCTACCAGGAAGAAGGACTTCTGTGCTGCCAGGACCGACTGCCACCTTGCTGTACTGTTTTCCTATGTTGGTCTGCCGTTTCTTGCCAGGGAGTGAGAATGACTGCCTCACTACATCCCAAAACCAAAGTATCTCCAAGGGCTTGTTGGCTTGCCCCCTGTTTCTGAAGTCTCAGGGATGTCAAAAACTTCACCCTGCGACTTGAAACCAGCACCTGGACTCTATTTGCTGTGATTCCTGCTCTGACAAGTGATGCCAATCCAGCCTGGGCCCTTGCAATTGAGTTTCAGTGCTGCAACCCAGAAAATCCACTCCTCAAAGACATTGCGCCTATCAGAACTAGTGCATTTCCTTCAACACCGACACATTGCTGCTGCTGCATGAACTGTGGATACTGCGTCATGGATTGCGTGACACATCGTTCTCTGTTTTACACACATCTCCTACTTTGCGAGGCTCGGCGCCAATGCATCCTTTTGTGCTTCACACATCGCCTACAGCCCAGTAGTTCAATCACAACTAATTGCCCTGAGGTACATCTCATCTTGACCCTTGGCGCTTCTTCGGCTTTGTGCAGCTCGGAACTGAGGCATCACCCTCTCTGTAAAGATCATCAGCCACACATCGCCATCTTTGCTCCATACATAGTTCTCAACATTGACGCTTACAAGGTACTGTTGAGTGGACCAAGGCTGGTCCCATATCTGACCCAAGCTCTATTGTGGTCAGCCTGAACCTTTGGACTTGCCGCAGTCAAGCAATAACCGATAGCACTGGTTTTTGCTGTCTGCTTCTAAGCACTATAAAACTGTTTATTCTTTAAAAATACATGACTGGTCTTCCGATTATTGGATTTTTGTCATTTTGGTCTTGTTTTACTCCTAGAAATATTGTCTATTTTTCTAAACAGGTGTGCAGTCCTTTAGTGGTGTTTTTACTATGCTACTTTGGATTGTGTGCACAAATACTTTACACATTGCCACCTAAATGAAGCCTGACTACTCTGTCCAAGCTACCAGAGGGTGAGCACAGTGTGTTACTGATTTATCTTGACTAGTATTGTGGTTTCTGCTTGAACTGGGTTCATGCCTCCGCCAACTAGATATCCAATTTCTAACATCCACCCTAACACTTTGCACTGGGTTTGTGTCTCAAAGGTGATGCAAATAGTGCAACGCATTAGTAAACCTGGGCTTGAGTGTCCATAAGTATAAGTTAGTATGAGGGAGATTAAGTGTGAATGCAAGTGAGCGAGTGAGAATGAACACCACTAAGTGTAAGGAGATGTACGAGATTGTGAGTGTGATGTTAGGGTCATTCGATATACCTTCTTGGATAAAATCAGGGTCAAAGGTCACATGATATCTCTTCCTGTGATGTCATTAAGGTAAAAAAGTATGAGATGTTGCTTCCACTACCTCTGGCATTTTGGTGACGCCCTTGCATCCAAGCAAGTACAAATGACAAATATCTCATCTCTGCTTAGTAGAGGAATTCCAAGTTGTCACTCACATTGAAGGTTATGCAGGGAACAATACTTTCCAATGTTAGCATGCACAAAAATGAAACCTTGGCCAGCAGGAAGTCACCTTGACTAATTCGGTTTCGCCTCTGTGAAACAGGATCGACCAACAATGGTAACTATTAGTACACTCACAACAATCGATTACAGGTCTCTGTTTTAATTGTGAGGCTGATGGCACCGCAGTAACCATCACCACAAACCTTAGCAGACAAGCTAAACAACAATATACTTCTTATCTATCCTGGGATCTTGATCTACGATGAGCCAGATAATAATTTCAATGGCACAACCTTAAGCACATATGCATTCACACAATTAACCCAAATACATTGCTACAACACAAGACACACAATATCAAAGTAACTTTATTTCAACTGTCAAAAGCCGTAAAAGTATGTGCAAACTAGACCTTGAAATGAATTTAAAATAATAAAATACCTTTCATCATATAAAAGTAGATAAAAGCAACATTGATAAAAGTACACTTTATAATACAAACAGACCCAGCATTAGCAACAAGAAAAGATGACATAGTACATGAGGCAGGCATGAAAACAAGTTTTCTCATATATGAGGAAATGGCCATCCTGCGGACCAGCCACATGGCACATAAATATTTTGCAACTGCACAGGCATATAATGGCCAACAATCAGATCTAAGTATGAGTAGGGCAATGCTATGACTTCTTGTGCCTAACTCTTTACATAGTGGCAAAAGCCAAAAAGAACATGCACAGGCATACTCGGGGCAAGCAAAAAGAACATGGCGAACCTGTTCCTTCGAAGAATTACACAGAGGGCAAACCAGGGTTCCGAGGCCACCCATTTGGAGGTAAAAAATGTTAAGGGTAAGGTGCCCACTCTAAACTGAAAGTACAGTTTCCTGTCCATTGGCACTGTAATATTGCCCTAAATCTGCTCATAAACAGAGTGGTTTAAAATGAAGGAATTCACCAGTCAGAGTAGCACTACTAGCTTTGCGGGTTTCGTCAGACAATGTTTTTGACCAATAGGTGTTTTTCAGAGTTTTGTTTGGAGGGGATTAAATCCCCAAAAGGGCTCTCACAGAGATCAGCTAGACAAATATACGTAAGTGGCCGTTTAATATAATCAAGCTAATCAGTTTTCCGAAAACGGTCTTCTTTAATAACATCCTGAACTGCAGTGGTATAATGGGCTAACTCAGGAGTGGGTCAAAGGCGCCTCCAGGCGATGAAGGGGAGTGCTTGTTGGTAAATGGGGAATGGTTCTTAGGAACTTATTCTCAGAATTAATTAGCACATAAATCTTGACAAAACCCCACAGCTCCACATCTTAGAGGGTGGAGCCCAACATCTTTGCCTCATAAATCTGAAGGTGCGTGCTATCGGTTTGCTAAAGGAGGCTTGGTGCTGTTTGAAATGGCCCCCACTATCGGTTTGTACCAAACACTGCTTTGCTCACAAGGCTTCCAAGACATGGTAGCGGCTGAAGTAACACACAGGTAGACATAGAAAGCCACCCTCTCTAGAGGCACTCCCTCAAATACCATTTTTTATGTGACAGATTTGGGTTAAAAAATGTCAGCTTAGTTTTGGTGGTGTTGATTTGCCACCCCCGAACGCAACAAAACTCACCAAAATGATTCAGAAGTCGTTGAAGTCCGCTTAGTGTTTTCTAAATAAACAGAGCATTGTCTGCAAAAAGCAGAATAGGGGTATTCATAATGGCCAAAGAGGGGTCGTCAGTGAGCAGTAAGTTTAAGCACTGTACTATGTCATTTAAAAACAATGAAAACAAATTTGCAGCCAGCACATAGTCCTGGCAAGCACCTCTGGACACTGGGCCTCTCTCTGTCATCTCACTTTGTGTCTCATCACAAAACGCAACCTGGGGGTCTAGAAGGGAGCTAATTAGTGATCCCTAAATCCACTAAACGCCTATAAAAGTGAGCAAGTGTGTAAGGTACTAGAACAAACTTAATACCTAAAATAGAAATGGAAATACAACCTCACAGTCCTATGATCCACTGCGATTGTTTGAACAGACCCATACAGAGCAAAATAGGATTTCAATCAACATAGTGTGTAGATCAAATATTTATCATTTGGTCATCCTTAATCTGGCTGGCGTGTCTCTTGATCAGTAAGACCATGCAATGCCTCAGACTCGTCCGGGTCAAGCCCTCAATCCCTGTGACGACCATAGAGCTATGATCTAGATGGGAAATAGTGCAGTGCAAAAAGGAAACCGTGGTGTAGATTAAAAAAGGATAGAGAAACAATAAGAACAAACTTTAATCAACATTGTTCTCTTCCTCATTAAAACCAAGCAAGTAAAGCAGTTTAACCAAATAGCTGCATATCAATAGGCCAACATGTTTCAACCAAACTGGACTAATTCCAAAGGCTTTCGTCAGGGCCACAGTTCTAAATACTCGCTACTGCATTTCAATAGTGCAACAAAAAAAGGATATAAGTGTGCAAACAAAGATACATTTCCTTCTGTATCAACTTGGTGTATCATCCATCCGCGTTGTACAGAGAGTGTGCCTCACCTCTCCTGGAAACCTAGCTCAGGAATAGAAGGAGGTCCCGCTCTGTCCGTTGCGACCCCTTTACGCTCTGTATGGGTCTGTTCAAACAATCGCAGTGGATCATAGGACTGTGAGGTTGTATTTCCATTTCTATTTTAGGTATTAAGTTTGTTCTAGTACCGTACACACTTGCTCACTTTTATAGTAGTTTAGTGGATTTAGGGATCAGTAATTAGCTCCCTTCTAGACCCCCAGGTTGCGTTTTATGATGAGTTAGATTGTTTGGGGATCTCATCCTGGTTTGGTCTTTAAATAATTCCCTGTGACCCTTGTTTTCACCATTTGGTATTTAGTATCTCCCTTTGTGTGCCTCAGTGAATTCGAGCATAATTCATATAATGTAGGGGTATTGCAATAGACAAAAACATCAACGGGCATACCCATGTCATTAAGTACTTGCCATAGCTTTGAATGAGAGACCATGTCAAAGGCTGCTTTTAAATTAATAAAGGTAGCATTGCCTCTGTCAATTACAACCATCTTCCAATAGAATGACAACATTAGAGTTAAAACAGTTTCTAAATGTATACAGCTAACGTTATTTATTATATCACAAGTAATTCAAGGTATACACTTTATTTAATGGTGAGTATCTTTAGTATAATGCGACTAATTATAATTGCGGATCTCATTAAAATGGATACAAAGTGACATACTTCTGTTGAATCATAAAATTAACACAGATTAATACAGTTAACACAAGTTGAGTATATAAGTTGCATATAAAAAGGTTAAGCACTAAATTATGTTGCTCCATCTTTCAGTTGCGTATTGCTGTATTTGGGTATTATACTGGCACTGACGGGGTGAAATCTTTTCTCAGGTAGTGTTTGCACATGAACAAATGACAAAATAATGAAGTAATACTATCACAAAATGTGTTGCGTTTGGTTACATAATTTGGATTTTCTTGCCACACAATTTAGTCAAACCTGTCCATTAATATGGTCCATTCCTGCTGCATAATTCCATTGGGCCTGCATATATTTTCACTGATAATCAGCATGAAAAGCAAAATAATTCATGAACTTCCCATGTGTCTAGAAATAGTGTGCTTTCTATAGGTAGCAAAGTAGTCCTTTGCTATAAAGTGAAACATATATGTACTGATAGTCAAGGTCAATTACCAGCTAAAAAGTGTGAAAGACACAAGCCTGGTGCAATTTCCCACTGTGTTGGCTTCTGTATGTAAGACACGGTCTGAGCACTGCCTTCAGTTCTGCTGTTTGATTTTTCAAAACACTTGCACGACCTAATAGAGTAAGTACAGTTTTATGTTATGTAAGGGATAAAGAAAGCGAAGTGGGACATATATTGCGCATTAAATCTGTGGGAAAATGCTGTGCTTCTAGTTTATATGGAATTCTATTTCATGGAAATATGGTCATTCACAGTCCATAAACAGAAAACATGTCAGCTTGGTGTTCATTGATGACCTATGTCTGATCATCCACTGAAATCTGTTTTGAAACTCTGATCCAGATTTACTAAAGTTTTGCGTTGGGGTTGCATTACTTTTCTGGCACAGCTTTGATGCAAAATCCTTTTGGGCATTTACTGAGCCATGCAAGACCATGTTCCATGGCTTTGCATTGTTTATTAAAAACATTTTGACACAAGGAAGCTCATAGTGTTACCTTGGGCTACTTTGCATTAGGGAGGCGTTCCATGTGAGGAACATATCAATTTCCATGCATCAACCTATGGATTTTGGTGCATTCCCATATCTACTAAAGCTGTTAAACCTGAACACGTGTCCAAAACTACACCTCCTGTAGCAGGCGTAACACGGAGAAATATCTCTATTTCTCCTTGTTACTTGCTCTTTTGCTAGATGTCGTAATCTGCAAAACACATTGAAAGAGGAAAATACCATGATGCAAGAGTGCCTGCATTGGTGCTAGACTGCACGCAGAGCACCAGAGCTAGGAGACAGCAGAAATGCACCACATCTTAGTACATAAGGCACTTTTCTACTGTCTCGCTTTCAAGCAGCACAGCACAGCATCTTTGCTTGATGTGTTGCATGAAATGTAAGTAAATTTGTACCTAGATGCTTTTAGTGATTTGGAAAGGTTTTTCTGGGTTGCTAAAATGTTTAGAAATGGATACCAAGTTGGTATCTAGTATGCACGTGTTTCTAGATGTCCCTTCTAAATACCAAATCTGTCTCATATGTATCAATATTTTATGACTGCCGCAACACATTGAAATTTTACTAACCCCTTAAGTTTAGGTGGTAACTACACTGCAAAAGGATCACTTCGGAACCCCTTCTGCTTTGTGAAAGTACAAAACAGATGGTTAAGGAGGCAGTGGTCCCTTATGCTCTGCAGTCTGTAGATAATTAATATGTGTCATTTAAATACATAAATTAATGATTTTTTTAAATATGGTATGGGAATGTTTTTTGAACTTTTTACAATCATGCACAGTATTGTATTGCTTTCATGGGTATAATATACCTTTGGAGCAATTTGCGTTTTTAGCTTTGATGTATTTTTGTGATTTGTATTTCGATGATTTTTTTAATGGCTTTTTTTCTAGAATCCAAAATAAAGATTTGATTGATTGATTGAGTAAGTGATTGATTGATTCAGTGACTCATTATAATATTAATTTAAAATACAACTTTATGGCCAAGTGTATTTTGCACATTACTATGTTGAAAAGAACACTTTTCGAAAGTTGTCATTTTTCTGCCTGAGCAAGATGTGTCTTTCTTCCAGTGTGCACTTTCATTTAGGGACTGAATATTCCTTGATTAGAAGTGAAATGACTCCCAGAGCTGAGACAAAAGGAGAGGAGTTGACCTTCCCCTGATAGGATGGCCATCTGGGATGTGCAGAGGAACGTAAGTAGCTTTGAAGGATGCCTGCTTTGTCACAGGCAAATGTAGGTAACACCTGGACCCTCCCCCTCTATTGTCCTGCTAGCCAGCTAGGCACCAATCCCAGAGTGATAGCAGCTGTCTCCAGTACTGGGGTGAACAAAAGGGAGCAGTTGCTCATTATTATAGTCGCACACTTAGGTGGGCATAGGGAGCTCTGCGCAGGTTAAGAAAGATTCTGCCATCTTGGTTTTTTGTAGAGATGGGAATGTGGGATAGTTTCCAGTAAAAAGCAATTGCTACAAAAGTGGGAATCTTTACTCCTTTGTTTAGAGAGTGGACAAGAGTTGAGGGAAGACAGGCTTACTCTGGGCATACATCTGGCACTCTAAGTAGACCCTTCTGATCACCTCTGCACCTGCTATTGTGACCTGTTGCGACCTGTGAGAGGTGAACCCTATAGGAAGCTATGATCCTTCTGAACGGTTACCCCCTTGTCAGTCCCTATTATATGATCCCCATGTACCCAGGGCATAGGTACCCCAGAGGTCTCCCATCTACTGAATCATGCATTATGCCAACCATGAGAGACCATGCAACAGGGAACTACAGGCCTGCCATTGCAGCCTGTGGAAGTTGGTGCATGCACCACTTGCCAAAGATATAGGTCACTGCACTTAAAACCTATAAGTCACCCCTATAGCAGGCTTTTACAATCCTGAGGGCAGGGTGCTTGGTTCTAAGTGAGAGGGGGACCCTGCATGAGCAAGACACCCCTGCAGCCTATGGGGTCCATTCTACCAGGTTGTCAGTGAAGCAGTCATTTACTATATAGAGGGGCACCACGTAAGTATGCAATGACCATCTCGAAAACGGCTGCAGTTAATCCTATCATGTTTGATATCAAACATGTTGGAATCATACCCCCACACAGCAAACAGTGTGGGAGGTATAACACCAAGTCACTGGAGGAGCCCTCTGTTAGGCTCTCAGTGTTTCCGGTACCAGCCTTCTTGAGCTGGACAGGACAAAATGGTTGCTGGCGACCGGAGACACATTTCTGCCCTCCTGCTGCTGAGCCAAGCTCGAGCAGGGGAAGGTGGAACAATAGGCATCCTGTCACAGGGAGGTGTGACCACCTCTCAGACAAGATTTAGTGTGTAAGGGCTGGGTGGGTGTGCTTGCCAGCACCAGAAAGTGTGCATGAGGGGCACATATTGTGTCCCTGTGCATAGTGCAGTTCAAACCAGTCTTTAGGTTCGTCGTGGGATAAAATTCATATCAGACACCATTGCACTTCTACCGTCTGGGCACTCTGGACTTCGTTTGGGCCTGACTTCATCTCCCTTTCAGTCTGCTGCCTTATCTGTGCATGTGCATCATACAGGAAACTTCCAAGACTTGTGAAGCATCAAGGACAACTGAAGTAATCTCCCTTCTTGTGAAGGAGTCACTCACTTCCCTGCATTCGCAGGCACCACAACTAAGTTAACCTGTCTGCAGATCCTGAGCTCCTCCAGACTCTGTGGGCTCTGCAATCCAGGTTGTGGTTTTCCGCAGTCCTGCTCTACCCTCTCACCAAGTTTGAGGCCAAAAGTCTTTGTGGGGATGGCAATAACTGAACCCTTGGTTACCTCATCCCCTTCACAGTCGCAAAGGCTTGTTGTCATCATGGCTAGAAGATCTTTGGGCTCCAAGTATCCCCAACCTTGACCACCTCCAGTGACCAGAATCTTCGGCCCCACCACATCGTGTGCATTGTGGCCTGAATCTTTTGGTGAACTGCTTGATGTCCTTTCGCGACTCCTGTGCCTTCGGCCTGTGGGCCCACTTGAGGGTCATATGTTTTCTTTGGGCTCCCCTGATTGCTCGGGCCTGCACTGACTCCCCTGCTTGTGGTGAGTGTCCTGGACCTTGCTGGTTCCACTGTTGTACTTTCTTGACTTACAGCTTGGTTTGAATTTGCCAAGACTTGTTGTTGCACCTGCTGAACACGACCCCTCAGCACTCAACATCCTTCGGGGGACAGCTCATATCTGGCTCTTGGTCATCCCCCACAGCTGCAGTCAAGGTCATCAACATCATCCCTGAAACACTCGATATCGGAAGGCATTGTTCTTTCAAGTCTCCTGGTCACGCCTGAGTGACATAGACTCTGTCCCCTTTGCTTTCAGGTACTCCTCTTCAAGAGTTCACATTTGGATTCCCACGGACACTTTCTCCTCTTCCAGCAGTAGCACTTTCCTCAAGTCCTCATTGGATTCGACAGCGGTTTCCGACGCCACTTCACACCTATGCACACGGCTTCCCTGGGTTAAGTAACTTGAATACCACAGTATCCACAGATGGGGTGGGTCTGCAACCTTCTGTGTTCCACAGGGTTACTTCACGGTCCACTTGTAGTGTAGTTCCTACATTCCCAATAGGATCTGCGCATTGGAATAATATACACTATAGTCTTGACATAGGACTGAGGTCAGTATGTCTCTATCAAGTATATTAAACCTAATTGTGTGTGTCCCTGCTAACTCAGATGTCATAAGAAACTTTCTGGAATAAACAAGAAGGGATTCGTTTCTGACAACCGCAAAACCATGACAACTTGGTTTACCCTAGAATCAAAACAGCATCTTCAGAGTCGTGGAAACAATAGAGAACTATTTCACTCAGTCAATCGTGCATACTTCGTTTTTACAGAGTTGCACAGAAATAGAGAGACGGGTGTTTCAATAAAAGGATTTATGGAACAGTGTTTTTTCTTGTAAGAAAGATTCAGATTGGGTAACTGCTACAATCCAATTCATTGGAATGATATTTTGAACACTCTTTTTTGGGTCTAGTAATTCTTTTTCATGTACACGGGACAGGGTGTCAGATAACAACTGTTTTTTACCTGGTCTATAAGTTATCAAAAAATTGAATTCACTAAAAAAATGTAACCATCTCATTTGCCTAGGTGTTAGTGCATTGATGGAAGTGAAGAACTGCAAATTCCTATGATCAGTGTAGATTGTGACTGTATGTTTGGCTCCTCAAAGATGATGTCTCCATTCTGCAAAAACGTCTTTTATAGCTAACAACTCTCGTTCAGCTATGGTGTAATTCTGTTCTGCAGGTAGGAATTTTCGTGAAAAATATGCCAAAGGATAGAGATATCCTGTCCTTGGATCCTTTTGCATTAATACTCCTCCTACTGCTGTTTGAAAAGCATGAGCCTCAACTATAAAAGGCAGATCCGGATATGGATGTCTTAACACAGGAGCCGAAGTAAAGGCCCTTTTTAATTCTTGAAATGCCTCATTAGCTTCCTCATTTCATCGAAAAGCCTGTCCTTTTTTAATAATTGTGTGATGGGTGAGACTATGCTTGAGAAACGAGCTACAAATCGTCGGTATATTAGCAAATCCTAACACCTTTTGAATTTCCTTTACGGAAGTTGGAGTTGGCCAATTAGTTATTGCTTCTAGCTTTTTTGGGTCCATTTCTATTCCTTTGGGTGAAAGCCCATAACCTAAGAACCTTTGTTTTGTGGTAATTCTTCTTATCACAAGTGCATAAGTAATGAAGGTACCAGAAGTCTTTCCTAATTATTCAAGTCTTTCTTAAGCAGTATTATCCAGAATTCGTTCTCTTCTGCTAATTCCTTAAGTCTTTCTTAAGCAGTATTATCCAGAATTTGTTCTCTTCTGCTAATTCCTTTTTGTATCTCCTAGGAGTTCGTTATTATTTGGTTGTTCGTAAAATCAGCTCAAAGAATAATTTACATTGATGCATATGCACAAAAACACACTAGGTATCTCAAACGAGTCACTTATCTGTTTTGTTTCTCTTTTGCTCTCAGGTTGCCCGGCAACGCGAGCCTTGGAGTGCCTCTCCGGGAATTAAGGAGCCTTCCTCTAAGAATGGAGTCCAGGAAGTGACGGGGTCGATGTCCAGGAAGTGACGAGGAATGCTGATAACAGGGGAAACAAGACACGATGTCCGGATTGGCAGGAGCGCAGGTAAGGAGTCTTTCTCCGATGAGACTAAGCGCCGGATTTCAGGCGCGACCGGCTTAAATAGCTTTTCTGCAGGTGCATGAGCTGCCTGCGTTCTGAGAAGGCATGCGTTACCTGAAGTGCCGTTGTTCTAGCTTGCACATGAGATGAAAGCCTTGTGCAAGTCAATATAGTTTAACGACAACGTGCCAGCTATGTTCTTTAAAATGTACCTAATTTCAGAACTTAGGCATACGTGGATATTTTTCATTCATTACTCAGTTACAAGATTAATGCAACACTGGGATACGCTGGGATAAAAATGCAACACTGGAAATTTAATTTACGTTATCACCATTCAAGTTAACCAATATGAGCTTTAGAACACTTTGCAGGACTGGAAGTGTGTGTGACCGTGACACAAAGTTAATGAAATAGCCAGAGGCAGTTCTGTCAATGGTGGGAATTGCATCCGGATATGTTGAAATCGCTGGAACCACTTGATCACTTGTTACTTCATTATAGACAGGTGTTTCATGACTAACTGTTATTTGGGTCTCAAGAGGTACAAGTTCCATAGCTTAGTCCTTCTTTTCTCACTGCAGATTCTTCAAAGGTGATGAGTCTTTCAGTTTGAACCTCTTGGATTGTAGCTAGAGGAGTGTGTCTGCTACTTGGTAGGAGTCCATTTCGCAGACTGCTTAGTATCGACCACATAGTGTGATTTGATCAGGTCGATAAACACAAACCTGTTCTCCTTTTTACCAGCAAGGGCAGCAGTAAAACTGTTCTTGATCTGTGGATTGCTAGGACAGGTACTGGTTGTCTATAGGAAGGCCCAAATTCCTTCTAGTGCGTGATCTTTTCTCTGACTAGACCACCAAGCTTTGGGATCCAGACAGGCCTTGCTGGGACATTTGGTTTTTCCCCAGTGGTGGTTGGCTTCAGGAATACGTTACTTTGTTTCGTTCTTAATTCATTTAAGTCCTGTAAAACAGCCCAACGATCTTTGATATCAAAATGCTTTTGTTCCACCACTAATGTGTGACAATCAAGGTCGGGAACCAACAACCTTGTCCCAAAAAGGACCTCATATGGAGTGATACCCCCTAGAGAGCTTCTTGGCAGGTTATTAAGACTACGTTGGACCCTTATTAGATGTTTGACCCACCCGTCACCCGTACCTAATACCCTAGCTGTTATAGATTGCTTTATGTCCCAATTTTTTCTCTCCATAACCGAATTTCCCTCAGGATGGAATGGACTAGAATATCACAATGCAACGCCCAAACTGGCCATGGCTTCTTTGTAAGCTTAAGAGCTAAACGCAGGACCCTGGTCAGAATGTAGCATGCCGATTGCATATGTGCTGATAAAGACTCGCAAATCTTCTATAACAGTTCAAGCATCAGCCGAGCGATGAGGCCACATCCAAATTATACTTGAACACAAATCCACTGCGACCATGATATATTTATAGTTACCATTACTTTGTAAGGGACGGCAGTGGTCCAGGTAAACACACGCTAATGGTTTATCTGAAATTAACAGGGGCGTCTGTGCAGGACGTTTCACAGTAAAGACTTTAATCTTTTGGCATATTTCACAGTGCAAGACGTAGTTTCTGGTCTGTTTACTCATGCGTGTCCACCAGTATCTCTGCTTTATTAATGGTACTATGGTGGAAACACCTGCATGTGCAGATGCAAGCCCTTCATGTGCTGCTAGGATTAGTCCTAATCTATGTTCCATGTTTGGAATTACCCTATCCCCCACTCCAGGGAATCGAACAAACAAAACATTGTTCGCATCAGTTATATATGAGTATTTGAGTGGAAATGCCTTAGGTAATGTATTAACACTGCCTTTGCATGTCACATTTGCAGCTAGCATTATTTCACTGTCTATTTCCGTTTTTGAATGAGTGATTGCAGCTACAGAAGCTGTTTGCACAGCCCCCTTTGTGGCTTAATCAACCAATGAATTCCCCTTCAGTGTGAACGCCATCACGTTGATGACTCAGCGTATGTATCACGTGAGAGTTTTATAGTCCTTCTCGTAACTGAACTACCTGTTCCTAAAGCATTTTATGCTTAATTGTTTCACCTTTTGCAACTTTGTAACCGTTCGGAAGCCAATTCTGCATATATTCATTATAAGACTGAACACAATAGAAAGAATCGCACACTATGAGTGTGGGGAATTCGCAATCTGTGTTTTCAAGTGCCATTTTGAATGCTTGTAGTTAAGCTCGCTGAGCTGTACAATCTCCTAGAGATTGCGCTTTTGTGACCATTGTTCTAAATTTGCCATCGCGCATACGACCTTCAACAATCGTGCACGCCGCAATATAGGTTTGTTTACCCCCCTAGCGGGTTGAGCTGATCCATCAGTATAAATTATACATTCAGACTGCTCAAGAGGCAGAATTTCAGTAGGCAGAGGACATTCTTGTTCTTATTGTAGAAATGCTTGTGTTTTCAAAAAAGGATCAAAAATGTATTCAACATCTGTTGCAGTAAGAGAATTAACCCATTGTATCCATCTTGGATGTAAAGCTTCAGTATTAGGAATTTTTGCTTTTGTCACTGCCTCTAAGGCACCTTCGTTAAAAGTTAAGTAGGTGAATCCACATTGACCCGGAATGATTCGGAATACTAGGTTGCGTATGTTTACGCGTGTTTGCAAATGTGTAGTTGCTAACATGTCTTTTTGGAGTGAACGCAAAATTTTTGTGTGTTTTTGTGTCCAATTTACTGTTTTAAAATCAGGTTTGATTAATTCGTAGAGAGGTTTACCCTTTTCTGCGTAGTTAAGAATGTTAGTTCTTCAAAAATTTAGGAAACCTAGAATTGACTGTAAGTTTTTCAGCAGTTTTGGAGGTTGGAGCAGCGCACACTTTTCTAAAAAGTTGGCTGCCAAGCTTTTGCCTTCACTTGAAAGTTCATATCCTAGAAAGAGGACATTTAGATGGGCAATTCTAATTTTTTTTAAATTGAATTTATAACCCTCAGAGGCGAATCCAAGTATAATGGTATTCTCCCTCTTCAAGTACCTATCCAAGTCATCATCTGTCATATAGATGATATCCACATGTTTTTGACATCCACATATTTTTTCTCTCTATAACCGAATTTCCCTCAGGATGGAATGGACTAGAATACCGCAATGCAATGCCCAAACTGGCCATGGCTTCTTTGTAAGCTCGAGAGCTAAACGCAGGACCCTGGTCAGAATGTGGCATGCCGATTGCATATGTGCTGATAAAGACTCGCAAATCTTCTATAACAGTTCGTCATCATAAGTGTGTAGTAACTCTCTTACTCTTGCTGAGAATAACCCAGGACTATTCTTGAATCCTTGAGGGAGACGACAGAAGTGACACTGTGTCCCCATTATTGAGAAAGTGGTCAAATACCTACTTTCAGGTGCAATATTTTAACACAAAAAACTTTAGAAATATCTAATGTGGTTTTATATTTTTTACGCACAATGTTATTCTTTAATGCTGTGTGCATTTTGCACTGCAATTGTTTTGCAAGTGTTTAGAAGTCTGTAATTCAATACTAGATGATATGTATTTTATGGTTTGGAGACAGAAAACAAAGGATTGTTCATTGACGTGGTGCATGTTTCAATCACCCCTTGGTATTCAAGTTGATCTAATATCTCCCTGACCTGTTTTTTAGCTTCTTGCTTAACTGGGTACTGCCTTTGTGCAGTTGGTTACATTTTTAGTTGGATTTTATGGTGAGGCGAGTCCTCATCCCATCCAACATGATTTTTGTATAATGCTGGTGCTTGGGCGACTGCCCATTTCCTGGCACATGTATACTTTAAATTAATTGTAATATGGTTAGAGAAGGCTGGCATAATGATGTCTTTGCCATGTGGGCACTCCCTGACAAATTCTGGTGGCCAGACTTTTTCAGCCAGAAGTATATCATAACCCTTGGAAAGTTGCTCCCAAAAGAGTCCTTTCACTTTTCTTGGTATGTCTCCCTCCATCCAGAGTGTTATTTCATATAACCTATGAGGAAAACTAACCCTGGTATCCGCAGTTCCAACTTCAATGTCTTCATTCAAGTCCACTGTCTCCAGAAGTCCCTTCAGGTTCTTGTGAGCTATTGTCACTTATGCTGCGCTGTCCAGCATTGTCTGAGACCATTCTCTGTTCTTGAGTTGTGTCCTCAAGATCCTTGGCATGTCTGATTTTTAGACCTGCTATTTTCTTTTGGTGAATTGAGTGTTTAGTTTACTTTTCTGAATGTGTTGATCGTCTTTAGACTTCACACGTTCTTCCTTGTTTTCTGACCGTTCTCTTCTTTCGGATTTCTGTGACGAAGTCTGAAAGGTACGAGAGGAACATGTATCAGTATCCTGATATCTATCAGGTTTTCTCAAATTATCCATATTCCTGAGGTTATACCTCCTTTCAGAGGGCTCCTTTTGAGGAGACCAACCTCTGGATTGAGAACTCTTCTCTTTAGAAGTTTGTTTGCTATTTTCCTACTTCTTTTTAGAAGGAGCAGGAGTGTTTTTAGTAAAGACCTTTTCAGGACTTTCAGACAGTTGTGGTATCACTGGTTTCCCACCCAAACTGTCTCTGCCTAATTCTTCATAGGATTTTATAATCATTCTGGGTAGTTCTTGAGGTTGTTCTGTTACATCAAATTCCCTTAATTTCTGGTGGATTGCCATTGATGCTGCTTCTCCTTTAATGTTTGGTAATATTATTGTAGAGACTTGTTTAGAATCTGTCAGTAGTTTCATACCTAAATTTAGAGTAGGCTCTGCCTCGTATTTGTTTTGAATCTGTTTCAGGACATCTGGTATTACCGTCATAGACAGAACACCATTTGTTTTTGTGTAGATAGCAGCGAAGACTGTACCCCAAGTAGTGCAGTCCTCCAGATGGAGTGTTATCCCCGTTGGTAAACAGATTGTTAAAATTTTGTGTTTCACATGAGGGCTAGTATTAGGAAATACTGCTTTGATTTGAGTGGTTTTGTGAGCTACCCAGAATGGAATTTGTTCACGTTTTGCGTGTAATTTACCCATGACTGCGTGTAAAGTCTGTGCCGTAATTTTTTGTGTATTCCCCTGGTGAGAGGTTTTTTGTGGAATAACTATTGGTGGTTGGACTGTAAGAGTCTGCCTGACATATTGAACCAATTGTCTGTCAATTTTGATTAACTCTTTGAGTTGAGCTAATAACTCCACATCTGTCATTTCTTCAATGTCAGGATGTGGTGTATAGCCGGCTAAAATTCGCCATCATGCTCCTGGTCTACCAAGTGGACTGAACCTGGTAATGTTGTTTAAATGTTTTAGGGTGCCTTTAAACCAGAGCTCATGCTGCTGGTATGTGAGTGGAATTTCAATATCCTCGAAAGGAATATACCCATCCGGTGGTTCATATTCTTTGAAGAAGTGAAGCAAATGTGTGATTGGATTTGATTCTGGAATACTATCCATAAATAGAATACCTCTGTCTAGTGATATTCATGTGCCACTATCACAAAATCTGCTCTACCACCTCTTTATGGTAGGCCATGTTTTATACGTTTTATAGTGATGGCTTTCCTTACATTTGGAGGAATGATTACAGCATTCACGTCAGTTTCATTAAAACCTGTTTGATTAAAAGCTAGTACGGCGTTATCACCTGTAGATCCACTGGCCTCAGGATTATCTTTGTCGTCCATTTTGTTGACTGAAAGTTTGCAGAGCATGCTTCAAGGAAACAAAGATAAGGTGCACAATATTTTGGAACACTGTATCCTTCAACGTTGAGCAAACCAAAAAGCTAATACATAGGATTTCTCGTCCTACTCAGCTATGGGGGATATTATCCCTTACCCACTCCAGACTTCTATTGGAATAATATGAGTGTGGGGTCTCTGAGAAAAGCACGACTGAGTTACTTCAGTATCGATCATTAAATTAGTGTCTTACAAAACGTTGGGCGCCATGTAGTGTAGTTCCAATATTCCCATTAGGCTCTGCGCATTGGAAATGAAATGAAAAATTATATTTATATAGCGCCAAACTACCCAGAGGCCTCGCAGCGCTTACATTGATTGCTATGGCGGGCTACCAGGGAAGTTAACGAATTTTTGTGTACAAGTGTGTTTTCAGCGCTTTCCTGAAGGCCATCCTGTTTGGGTTCCCTCTCAGGGCGAAGGGAAGAGAGTTCCAGAGCCTAGCAGCCTTGTGGGAAAAAGCGCGACCACCCCACCTTGCTTTGTTGATTTTTGTTGTGGTCGCTAGATGCAGTGATCCGGAGCGGAGGGCTCTGGGGGGGGCATACGGCACAACTAAGGGTAACAGGATGGCAGGGCCCGTACCATGGAACGATTTGTGCACAATGCACATGGCCTTGAACTGAGCTCTAGCAGCAACTGGGAGCCAATGAAGATCTTTTAAGGCATGCTTGGCTGACTGCCAACGAGGGATGTTGTACAGTAGGCGAGCGGCACAGTTCTGTGTAACCTGGAGCCTATGGGTCACTGCTACCGGAGCTCCTAGGTATAACGCGTTTCCATAATCCAGGCGAGAAAGGATCAGGGCCTGGACCATGATTCTCCTCGCCCGGAGAGGGAGCAGAGGAAGCACTTTACGGAGCATTTTCATAAGCCCTACACATGTAGCAGCTGTTTTGGTGGCTTGAACCGAGAAGTCGAGCGCTTTGTCGAGCCAAATGCCTAGGCTCTTTATCTGAGGTTTGGGGGGGGAGGGACGCCGAGGCAGGTGGGCCAAATAGAGGCCAGAGAAGTCAGCGGAGAGTTGCCCAGCAACATAACCTCCGTCTTCTCTCCGTTGAGTTTGAGGCAGGAGAGTTGCATCCACCTAGCAACAGTCTCTAGACAGGGACCTAAGGTGTTGGACGACCCTTCCGTGTGGTCAAGAGAGACCACCAGTTGGGTATCGCCCGCGTAGGTGACAATACGCACACCAAAGGGTTGGACTATCCCTGCTAGAGGTTGCATATAAACGTTAAAAAGCGTGGGGCTCAGGGAGGAGCCCTGAGGCACCCCGCAGCTAAGAGGATGTTTGGGGGAGACTACCTCATCCTCAAACACCTGGAAGAAGCGTTCGTCCAGGAAGGAGGACAGCCATTCCAGTGCCGCGCCCGACACACCCAGACCCATTAAACAATGTAGTAAAGTGGTATGGTTAACAGTGTCGAACGCTGCACTGAGATCGAGTAAGATGATGGCTGCCTTTCCTCCCCGGTCCAGCACGGCTCGGGTTTCCTCCGTCACCGCGATAAGGGCAGTTTCGGTCCCGTGCTGGGGGCGGAACCCTGTCTGAGAGGCACAAAGCAGACCCGCTGATTCCAGGTAGTCTACTAAGATGGTGTTAACGTGCCTCTCAAGCAGTTTACTCATCCAGGGGAGTAAGGAGATTGGGCGGAAGTTGACCAAATTATTCTGGTCCAGGGAGAGCTTTTTTAATAGGGCCCTGACCATTGCACACTTCCAAGGGACAGGGACAGAATTAGTGGTGATGGAGGCATTAAGAACATTCAAGATAGCCGGGCGGATAGCGTCCCAAGCCTTGGTGAGAATCCACGGAGGTGCTGGGTCGTTGGGAGATCCCGAGGTGACTTTAGGGATGATTTTATCAAGTGTAGTGGAGTCTAACAAAGGGAATTTGTCCAGCGTGCAAGGAGCAGTGGGGACAGTCTCAGTGGAGATGGTAGATGCCCCGACATCATTCCCACAGGAAAATGAGGAATAGATAGTCTGAATCTTCTGAAAGAAGTAAGAGGCCACATTATCACAACGAGATTGGGCACCCGCTGATGACAAACGCTCGGGGGCAGGAGAAATTAAAGACTTAGCTATTTTAAAATTTTCTTTAGGAGAGTTAGCTGCTAAATTAATTTTGGAGTCACAGAATAGGGCTTGTGCAGATTTCATTTCAAGTTTATAGAGATTTATTGCGGCTCTGTAGTCGGCTTTTTTTGAGAGTTTTTGAGAGTGAGCGATCGCTTCTCCAAGCTCTCTCTAATTTGCGACAGGATTGCTTCATAAGCCTAAGAGCAGGGGAGTACCAGGGAGCAACTTTAGATCTTTTTATCAGGTTAAGGGATTTCTTTGGGAGGACTTGGTCAAGACTACAGGTAATCCATTTGTCAAAGTTGGCAGTGGCCGTGGTGGGATTAGTCACCATCACAGGAGGATGTTCATTAAGGGCCTGTATCCATTCAGGAGACGGGAGCGAGGCCCATTTCCTTCCCCATCGTTTATTCTGGCTCTGTAGGATAGGGCGAGTGCTTAGGGACCAAACAAAGGGTATTAAAAAATGATCCGTCCATGGTAAGGGTATTGGTACCTCGACCGTGAGGTTATCTAGATTACTGAAAATATGATCAAGAAGATGCCCCTTGATATGCGTCGAGTGGAACCCTTTCTGCCGTAGGTCAATAGCCAGGAGGTTCGAACGAAGACTATTGGCTACTGAGTCAGATGGATCATCTAAATGTAAATTTAGATCGCCCAACACGGTGAAATTTGCCGAGGTAAGCACTAAATTGGCGGCTATGTCTGTGATATTGGTGACGAAATTACCAAGAGTCCCAGGTGGTCGGTAAGCTAAAACCCCAGAGAAGGTGGTAGTAGGGGAGAATTCGAGAGTAAAATGTAGACTCTCGCAACCTGATGTTGTAGAGGGGGAGATGCGACATCCATAGTTATCTCTGTAGATGATAGCCAACCCTCCGCCTCTTCTAGTCTGGCGATCCAGTCGTTTGATGGTATAACCTGGAGGGGAGGCCCAAACTGAAGCGGGATCGGACTCAAGCTGAAGCCATGTCTCCGTTAAGAAGAGGGCCTCAGGTTGATACTCCTCTATGAGCATAGCCAACTCAGTGTAGTGCTTCGGCAAGGACAGGCAGTTAAGAAGGAACATCCTCCATTTTTGCACGGAGGGAGGTTTCCCTGGCACCGGGGAGCGCATACCCCAGTTACAAGTTTCGTATCGAGCCACATTATTTGTGGGTACCATCGAGTGTGAACATCGCAAATTGGGGGTATGGCGCAGGGCGTGCAAGAGAGCGGCACTGTAGGTCAGGCGGTTACCTATCATAGCGCCAGCACAGTCTGAGAGCTGGGAGCATCTGGACGCGGACTGGCTTCTCTTTGGCGCCTCTTCGGCGCGTCTATGGCGCTCCCGCTGCGCGTCACCACTGCGCGGAATAGCAAGGATTAAATAGATTGGGAGGGGGTGGGAGACTAGACCGTCACCCTAACAAGATGGCCGCCCGTCGTGGAACGACCAGGAAGTGCTAGCGCTATTCCTCCCTCCACAACAAACAGCATGGATAGCTGCGGTGGACCGGGGAGTCAGCGCGCCAGGTAGTAAAGTGCAAACAGTTTTGAAATTACAAGTTTTAAAAAGACAGGTTAAAAACCCCCTTTCAATGATGCAGTAACACACAACACGCTCACGCCACGATATTTCCAATCAATATGAGGGTGCGCGTGAGAGCGAAGCTCTTTAGTAGTCAGGGAGGGGTGGGAGACTAGACCGCCACCCTAACAAGATGGCCGCCCGTCGTGGAACAACCAGGAAGTGCCAGCGCTATTCCTCCCTCCACAACAAACAGCATGGATAGCTGCGGTGGACCGGGGAGTCAGCGCGCCAGGTAGTAAAGTGCAAACAGTTTTGAAATTACACGTTTTAAAAAGACAGGTTAAAAACCCCCTTTCAATGATGCAGTAACACACAACACGCTCACGCCACGATATTTCCAATCAATAATATACACTATAGTTTTGACATAGGACTGAGGTCAGTATGTCTCTATTGAGTATATTAAGCTTAATTGTGTGTGTGCCAGCGAACTCAGAGGTCACTAGAAACTTTCTCGAATAAACAAAAAGGGATTCGTTTCTGGAAACCGCATAAACATGACAACTTTGTTTCCCCGAGAATCGAAACAGTATCTTCAGAGTTGTGTATTCTTCCCCAAGAGCTAACTCCAGAAAAACCCAGAACTTCAGGTTTCAACAAAATACTATAACAAAGTATTTATTTGCGAATAACGATACGCGCTCCGTGGTATTTGCAGAGTGGGCACCATCTTTGCTCCCGGGTCTTCCTTCCTTTCCAAGAGCAATCCAGGAATGAAGGAGTCCTCCGCAGCCACGAGAGGACGAGGCAAGGAGAGCTCACGCTCAGCTGAGCGGAACTTAGGAAACAGCCGGCTGCAGCCGCTAGCGGGCAATGGTGACGGAATAAATTGCGTGTTCACAGGAGGTGAGACGTGAAGATCGGAAGGGCTCAACCGAGCCTTCAGAATACTCCCACGGGTCCGTCTTGAGATCAGAGGATCTGAAAGCAGGACTCCAAACGTAAGGTCACCAAGCACAAACAGCACGGCTGTTTGCAAAATACCGGAACAATCCAGAATCACGGACAACACTATCGCGTTGCTACGTGAAATTTATAAAGTTTGGTCGCTTTCTCCCAGAAGGCCTTCTGGGTGATGTAGTCCAGGACAGGACTGGGCAATGCAGGCGCCTTCATAGGTTCAATTCCTGACAGTACGCCCACCTCCCAAGCTCCTCCTAGCACCAGGCTTCCCGGGATGACGGGCATGAAACATACGCACTTCCCGCGGAGTGTGAACTGCCGCACTAGGTACCCAAGAATCGCTCTCCGCCAAATACCCCTTCCAGGACACCAGGTACCACAGACGGCCCTGACGGACCTTGGAGTCCACGATACATCAATTTCATACTCAAGTTGGCCATCCCACATCACTAGAGGCGGAGCCATGCGACAGGCATTCCTGGCCTGTTTCAGCAGACTACAATGGAATACTGGATGTATCCTCAATGATGCAGGAAGCATCAACTTGTAAGCCAAAGGATTGATTCTGCAATAACAGTATAAGGCCCAATGAATTGGGGATGGAAGATACTACGGTAGCAAAATCGGATGTTCTTCGTAGAGAGCCATACCTTATCCCCACCTGAGACTCAGGACCGACTTGTCGATGCTGGTCGGCCCGATGTTTGTATGTACCTTTGGCCCGAACAAGAGTGGCTCAGATGCGTTTATGAATCTTCAAGAGGAAACGCACCTGGGCCTGAACAGTGGGCTGATTCTGCACGTCACTAGGAAGAGTCAAGGGCAAAGTGCGAGCATGAAAACCAGTATTAGCCCGGAAAGGGGTTTCTTTAATTGAGCTATGCCAAGCGTTATTGTACGATAGTTCGGCCAGCCAAAGTAGGGATACACAAGAATTGGAGGCCTCTTTGGAATAACACCTCACATATTTCTTCAGAGTCTGATTAAGGCGCTCCGTCTGCCCATCTGTCTGAGGATGGAAGCTGATAGAAAGAGCGGCTTCAATCTGCAAGGCTTTATACCATGGTCGCCAAAACCGGGCGACGAACTGTGGGCATCTATCCGAAACAATCACCCAGGGCAGTCCGTGTGCTCATACTACGTGTTGCATGAGTAGGTGGGATGTTTGACTTGCCGTGGGTAAGTTCTTGCAGGGTATGAAGTGACCCATTTTTGTCAGACTGTCTATCACCACCAGGATGGCATTGTACCCCTGATCCAGTGGTAACCCAGGAACAAAGTCGAGACTAAAGGTATGCCAAGGTTGGGAAGGAGTGGGAAAAAGCATCAACTGTCCTTTACTTTTGTTATGTTCTCCTTTTGCTCTAGCACATATTTCACATTCCCCCACCCAAATGCTCACATCTCTGGTCATTCCTTCCCACCAAAAATGTCGATTGATCAAGTGCAAGGTTTTACTGAAACCAGGATGACCCGCCACCACCACATCATGACACCAATTGAAAGCTTTTAGTCATAAAGCATGACTAGGCAAATACAGTTTGTCATCATACATCGGTATCTCATGCTTCAGTGAACGGTGATGGTTTTGTCCTGCCCACTCCTTCCATTGATTCAATGTTATGTGATTTCTGTCTTGATCAAGAATCTGTTCCGCTGTCACTACACATAGAACCTTATCAGGACTCACTATGGCGTTGGTGGTTTCCTGGCGTGTTAGTGATTCTACTTCCTTACGAGACAGAGAATCCACTTTTCTGTTATCGGCCCCTGGCTGAAAGTAATCAGGAAGTCATATTCGGCGAAGAATAGCATCCATCGCATTTGTCTTTGTGACAGATAATGTGCGGTTCTCATGAACTATAGGTTCCTGTGATCCGAAAACACGGTGATGGTGTGAAGAGCCCCCCACAGATAATGTCTCCACTCTTGGAAAGCACTTTTTATGGCCAGCAGTTCCTTTTCGGCCACTTTGTAATTGATCTCTGCGGAATTTAACTTTTTGGAAAGGAAAGCCACAGGATGCAACTGTCCAGTCAATCGATCCCGCTGAGACAACACCGCTCCGATTGCTTCATCCGAGGCGTACACTTCTACCACAAACGGTACGTCTGTCTGTGGATGTCACAAAATGGGCGCCGTAGAGAAAGCCTGTTTCATTTGGGTAAAAGCCTCCGAGGCTTCGGCAGTCCACAAAAATGGGATTCCGTTCCTCAATAATCTTGTTATGGGTGCTGCCAGTAATGAAAAATGCGAGATGAATCTCCTATAATAATTGGAGAATCCCAAGAAGCATTGTACCTCCCTGACGTTCTTGGGTACCGGCCAATCCTGTACTGCTTCAATCTTTCTCACAGCCCTAAAAAACCCTTTTGGAGTCAATATCACACCTAGGAATTCCACTTCCTCTACATTAAACTCACATTTACTGAGTTTGCAGAACAACCCGTTTTCCTGTAATCTCTTAAGAATCAGAATTACGTGACCTTCATGCTATTCCCTCAAATATGAATACACCAAAATATTGTCGATGTAGACGATAACAAACACGTCAATATACTCCTTCAAAACATAATTGAGAAAGTACTGGAATGCCGCCGGGGCATTGCACTGCCCAAATGGCATTACCAGATACTCAAACAACCCATACCGCATTTTGAATGCAGTCTTCCACTCACCCCTTTGCGGATCCGCACCAGGTGATAGGCCCCTCTGAGATCTAAATGGGTGTATATTTGGGCCTCCTTCACCTGATCCAGCAACACAGGGATGAGTGGGAGAGGATACCGGTTTTTATGGTGTTTTTATTCAACATGCGATAATCGATGCATGTCCCCAATTCTCCATTAGCTTTAGCCTTGAAGAAAAGAGGAGATGCAGCCGGAGATCGTGATGGACGTATGAAGCCTATGGAACAATAGTGGTGAAGGTATTCACGCAGGTGTTTGGTTTCGGAATCTGACAAGGCATACACTCTGCATGAAGGAATAGACGCGCCCTCCACCAGATCTATACGACAGTCATAGCCACGATGTGGTGGTAGGGATTCGGCCTTTACCTCACTAAAACCATCTACATATGCCTCGTATTCTTTGGGTAAGGTAGTGTCTTTCTCCGCAGCAGTAGCTATCTGGTACCCCTGGGTCAGAGCCAAAACTTGAGAGAATGCGTTTATCATGCACTTAAACATACAATCAGGTGACTAGAAACTAATAGTTTTCAACCTCCAATCCAAGGTGGGATTGTGTTGCCATAGCCAAGGCATACCCAATATCACCTCGTATTGAGGAGCCACTATGATATTCAGGATGATATCCTCAACATGATCTTGAGGGTCACCCTGAAGGATCAAACATAACTCTTCAGTGTGCTCCGCGATAGGACCGGATTTCAACGGAGTGCCATCCACCGCTAGTACTTTCTCTGGTTTATCACTGGGTACTCTAATCAGGCCTAACCTTTGGTCCAATCCATAATCAATAAAATTACCTGTGGCCCCAGAATCAATCATTGTTAGAACCTGATGTGTTTTTTGACCCACCTTAAGAATCATTGACAGTACTATGTGGGATTACGTGCTCCTAGTTTCACAGTGGCAACTTCTTTATCAAGGTTTTCTCGGATGGTAATGGCGACTTGTTTACCCGGAATAAAAAGACCTCTCCTTTTGGGTTTAACCGTCCAGTCCCTAACATAGTGGCCCTTTTTTCTGCACTACACACATAGTCCTTGAGCCCTGCAGCTTTCTCTCTCTGCTTTGGACTATGGGGGTTGGACTGCACCCACATCCATGGGTTTGTGGACAGCTTCCTTTGAGGGTGGCAGGCAGTGACTCTCTGGGTTCGTTCCCATCATCCCTCTCTCTAATCTTCTCTGGTCACCACCCCTCTCCGCCATTCTGTGGTCTAAGCGCAGTGTGAGGTTAATTAGATCAGTACAAGTGGTAGGTTGCGGATCTATTTGGGCCAAGACGTCCTTCATGTAATCCCTCAATCCCTGGTAGTACAGAGCCATCCTTTTCTTCTCTGGCCATTCTGTTTCGACTACCAGTCGATTAAAAGCTGTCATATACGTTACTAGATCTTTTCTACCCTGATGTAAGTCCAATAGTTCCCTATCAGCACTGAGCGTGGTGACCCTACGATCAAAAACTCTCTTGAATTCCTTCTAAAAGCGGCCCAGTCGGAGAGTATCGGATTGTCGTTTCTGACAAAAGGTACAGCCTAGTTTGCAGCATCCCCTGTCAGGTAGGAAATGGCAAAGGCCACCCGAGACAAATTGGTGGGAAGGATGCCGGTCGACAAGAGAAATGAAGGGTTATCTGAGTCAAAAAGTGTTGGATTTTTTTAGGGTCCCCCGCATACCTTTCAGGACTGGCTAAAGGAATCGGCAGAGGAACTGTCACCTGTATCTGTGGAGTGCTAGTGGAGGCATCGAACGGGTTCCTAACCTGCCTATCCAGCCTCTCTTTTAAAGCTGCAGTTTCTGCCCTGGACGTCACCAGTTCCTGCTGCACTAAGACCAAAGCCTGTAAGACATCGTCCAAGGACGCCATACGGAGAATGACCCTGATCAGGAGGAGTATAATTCGTGGGTACGTGATTCTGTAACGTCCTCTTAGGCTCCTCAGGATCAGGGCGATGATCAATGGGGTCCACCTCCTGACTTCCCCACACTCTGACTAAAACAGTACACAGAGTATAGAGGCGATCAAGTGAGGGATTGGAAAGGGTAGGATAAGCGGTGTAAAGGGATTACCTGTAACAAAAAGCATACCATTAATACCATACAGGAATCCTATCTACACTCAGTACGATCTCGCTAGAATCCTAACTATACCTTGTAGATCACTCCCAATACGATGTTCCTAAAGGCTCCAGTGAGATGTCTCGCTTACGAATAGTGAAACAACACCACCTGAAAAAAACAAGAACCATTCATCAACACCAAACCATGAGACCAGATGGTATATTGCAATTATACTACTACTCTCTCATACTCACACCCATACCCCATATTTCCCAGAACAAAAATAGGTCAAAAACAGTATCCAAAGAAATCAAATATCCAAATCCATTGGTTCCAGTAGAAACAGAATTCGATCTCAGTTTAAGTAAAGAAAAAGTACACTGCTCGCGTATTCTTCCCCACGAGCTAACTACAGAAAAATCAAGAACTTCAGGTTTCAACAAAATACTAGAACAAAGTATTTATTTGCGAATAACGATACTTGCTCCGTGGTATTAGCAGACTGGGCACCGTCTTTGCTCCCGGGTCTTCCTTCCTTTCCAAGAGCAATCCAGGAATGAAGGAGTCCTCCGCAGCCGCGAGAGGATGAGGCAAGGTAGCTCACGCTCAGCCGAGCGGAACTTAGGAAACAGCCCGCTGCAGCCGCTAGCGGGCAATGGTGATGGTACGAATCGCGTCCTCACAGGAGGTGAGACGCGAAGATCGGAAGGGCTCTGCCGAGCCTTCAGAATACTCCCACGGGTCCGTCTTGAGATCAGAGGATCCAAAAGCGGGATTCCAAACGTAAGGTCACCAAGCACAACCAGCATGGCTGTTTGCAAAATACCGGAACAATCCAGAATCACGTACAACGCTATCGCGTTGCTACGTGATATTTATAAAGTTTGGTCGCTTTCTCCCAGAAGGCTTTCTGGGTGATAAAGTCAAGGACAGGACTGAGCAATGCAGGCGCCTTCATGGGTTCAATTCCTGAAACCCCTAGCGCCGTCGCATACCACCCACACCTCACCAGCGCGCCAGGAGGCGCATTTAAATTGGGCCAGGGCACCCGCAGCGCGGGAGCTTATTTTACAATTCTATCTGCTGCTCTGTTGTCCCACGTGTTCCCTCTTGCCAGCTGCCGGTTCTGTGGGGGAAAGGAGGGAGAACAAGCCGACGTAGTCGCTGGGGGGATACTACATCTCCCAGACCCCCTAGCGCCGTCGCATACCACCCACGCCTCACCAGCGCGCCAGGAGGCGCATTTAATGGGGCCAGGGCACCCACAGCACAGGAGCAGTCTTCACGATTCTTTCTGCTGCTCTGTTGTCCCGCGAGTTCCCTCTTGCCAGCTGCCGGTTCTGTGGGGGAAAGGAGGGAGAGCAAGCCAACGTAAACGCTGGGGGAGACTACATCTCCCAGACCCCCTAGCACCGTCGCATACCACCCACGCCTCACCAGCACGCCAGGAGGCGCATTGAAACGGGGCCAGGGCACCCGGAGCATGGGACTCGCGCAGGTGGCGCCCGGGCCCGTCCTTGCCCATCATCGCCCGGAAGAGGCTGGGCTGGGCCACCCCCTTTAACTCTGGAATCTTGTGTCCCGTTTCGTTTTACAAACTTAAGGTACTGTGACTCTTCTCAAAATCCTCTGTTGGCCCATTCCCTTTTGTATTTAATTGTATTTTGTTCATTGTGATGGCCCCACCAATTCCTCCTCTTCGGGCCCAAGGGAAATGTGCATGTGCAAAGAAGCGCACCATACTAAAGGCCAACCCTCCTTCACCAACAGTCCCTACAGCTATAGATCTAATGCTCCAAAAGGCGATAGGAGTGTGTGAGAAGTTGGCCTGGTATATGATGTCCACAGTTCTGTGGGCACCTTGTATCAGTCCAAACAATCCCTTATGGTGGTGGTTGTAAGTCAACCTTATAGACAAGCTATCCTAGGGGTAGCATGGACTAAGCAGCCTTAAAGGCTTAACTCGAAAGGACATGTGAAGCCAGCTGTTTTACCATATGCAATCCTGTAATACCAAATGAAAGGACACCACACAAGTTATATATTATCAAAATATATGTATGTATTCTAAGAATAATCCCCACTACTCTTTATGAGCAATGAAGCACAAGCGTTTAAATAAAAGCACAGTTAAACATAGACAAGTTGCACGTTTTTGGATGAGGCCGGTGGCCACTCAAACCATATATCAAAAATGTGGTATAACAATCACAAATCGATCTGGGGTAAGGCCTAGGGCCTTGTGAATCGCTGGGACTACACTGAACTAACAGCAGTTAGGACGGGAGTAGCCCGCGGGATTCGGGTGCAGTGCGGGAAGCACGTCTTGCACCAATGTAAAGTCAATGGTACATAAAAGTTACAATGTTATTGCAAAAGGAGTCTTCCGACTGGACTAGGACTACCAAACTTTAGACTTAGGCACTAGAGGTGTGTACCAGTGTGGGAACACCGGCGCTAGTAAGTTACCTCACCCACAGGACGCGGGTGCACAGGTGCCAACCTGTGTCGGGTTTCGTCACGCAGTTCGATGGTGCCTGAGGATGAAGATGCTGCAGGCGTCCAGAAGAGAAGTGTCCGGTGCGATCCAAGGGTGGATCGTGGTTGAAGGGTACCTGAAAGCAGAGGGGACAGAGTCTGGGTCACTAGCCAGTGACCAGGAAGGAACCAGGAAGGAACCAGGCAATGTTGGGCGCAGTCAGGTCGTTGTTGGGTGCCTTGTCTCCGCTGCCACGTGGACTCTGGGGCACCGAGGATGTCTTGGAGTGAATCACGAGCTGCCTCACAAAGGCTCTCGCTGTCGGCGGTGTCTGCTTCCGGATCAGAGTCAACAAGCCTTGGCAAAGGCAACCCATGCAGGATTCAAAGAAGGCTTAACACTCGGACCAGCAAGGTCTGAGCGGGTGCTCCTTTTCAGGGGAGCGAGTGCCAATCTGGGGCAACCAGATCAGCTGTGTAAATTTGTAGGTTCGTTGGTTCTGGGGCCACTAGCTAAGGGGCAAGCGACCGGACCAATGCGTCAAGCAGGTAAATACAAAAGGGCCCCACGCAGCACTCGTCGAGTGTGGAGGGGTGAGCTTCAGTGCACAAGCTGATCGGGGCTGGAGCTTCTCAGACTTTAATGCACAGCTTCGAGGGAGCCTCGGGTGCTGCATGGTCAGCGCTTCGTTGTTCCTCCAAGATGGCCACTCCCACGCTTCAGGTTGCCTCCATGGGTTTCAGCTCTGCATAGACTGTGGATCGGGCTGTTGGAAGGCAGGAAAGCTGGCTCTTGTTGATCTCTGTTGCTCGAGTTCCGGCGGGAACTGCAACAAACCAAATGTTGAGAAGCTGGATGGTGCCTGTTTGCACAGGGTGGTCACTCCTTGACCACAAGGGAGATTCTTCAGTCTTCCACGTCGAGTGGGATGTTGAAGGGTCCAGAGTTTTGTTTCATAAGTTTCAGTCAGGATAATCTGATGTGCATTGGCACTGCTCCCACCTATATTCCAAATCTGGGGGCTGGATTACCTGCTAGGTCCCTCCTATGGGTGGGACCCAGGAAGGGGGTGGTTACACCCCTTTCCTTTGTCCAGTTTGCCGCCAGGACTGGGGCTGGATGGTCCCATAACCGGTTTGACTGGAATCTGCCCAGGGACACCTTGTGCGCCCCAGGCAGTGTCTAGTTTCTTTCAACCCTCCCGGCTACAATCCACTATCTCCTGTCTGGGGTGGTGTAACACCTCCCTGTGACAGGAAACTCTTTGTCCAGGCATCCTCTGCCAGGTTTCGGCCAGCAGCAGGAGGTCAGACATGTGTCTGTGGCAGCAGCATCCATTTTGTGATGCTAGGACTCTGGTTAGGATTAACCGCGTTTTCAGTAAAGTAACATGTCTTCTCCCTCTAGAAGGGTGGAATGCTACCCCCGTCGCCAGAACTGGCGAGGGAGTAGTATTCCAAAATGTATGACACCAAACACAACATGTTTTGATGAAGCCAAACCAAAGTTAGCAATAACTGCGAGGATTATAATGCACTTAAGAGTATATGGCATGGCAGTATCACTGGAACAGCAGTAAGGAAATGGTTCCGAACACTGCAGACAGGCTCAGCTCATGCTAGAGCACCATCTCACATGAAACCAAGCACTCTGCCTCCAGGATTGTAAAGGCCTGCCATAGGAGTGACTTATAGGTATATATGTGTCCAGATATAGGTTTAGACACAGGTATACTATATCTAAGCAAGGGGTGATTACACCACCTTGCCCCAGCTGTGTGAACAGCCAGTTGTATCGATTTAAGTACCAGCCAGGGGTGGCAAAAGATATGCTGCAGCCCCTGGTAGGCCTTGGATGCACCTATGCCCATGGCACCTATAGTGCACTGTATAGGGGCTGACAAGGTGTCCAGTACCAAATTGGTTATGTACCTATAGTACATGTCTGTGAATTTAGAGAGAGAACAGCAGGCTGTGGGTCTGATTAGCAGGCCAACAGCCACATTAAGTCGAAAACCAGTGAAGCAAAAAGCAAAAATTGGGGTGACCATAGGATAGCAGACCCTACTCTCCTACAGAGTGGTAAGATCTGAAATTGAACTGACTGAAAGACGCCTTTCAATTACACCTGACTGTTTTTTACCAGCTTCACCTCTTTTAATTTATGTAATGAGCTCACCTGAACTAAATGGGTGTCAAAATTTGGCTCCAGTTACTAATGATCCCATGACACTACCAAGCACAGATCTTAGACCAGAGGGTTCCTCTCCTCTTGCTGCCCGTATTTCAAGGAAAAGGAACATGGGCAGTAATCGGGGCCCCAAAGGAAGAAAACCAAAGGAGGGGGGGCCTGTAAGAGATACTGAGAAGCCAACTAAAAGTGGTACTGCCCAGTTAAATGTTAGTTAGCCTACGCAATTCCAGTTCTACCCCTCCTGGGCCCAGGCACTGATGGTTGATTTTATGGCCCAGTGTAGAAAGATGGTAAGGGAAGAGATTCACCCTATTCTCCAACACCTCCAGAATCTTATACCCCCTAGAAATCCAGCCCAAATACATCCTAACAAGGAAGCCACCATTAATTTGATTGATAATTCATATAATGCGGGCCTCTTATATCTCAGGAATCACTTCTGAGTCTGCCATCTCAGCCACCTAAAGCTGGTAAAGTCTCCAACAAACAGGCGCCTCCAATTCCTACAACTAGTAATTTAACAGGTATTCAACCCTGATCATGGTCCCTCCTGATTAGCAATAACACAAGGTTCCCAGGGGATTTATTCTAAGCATCCAAAGCCGTCCACGGGGCCTAAAAAACAATCTGATAAAGACATAATTGATGGTTATCCAAGTGCTTTGCCCTATGTTAAGGGAATGCAGGGGTTGGTGGTGGCACGATTCGCCAATCCCTTCTTCCTACAATTAACCTCCCCCTGCGGCTGTCCCTTACGTGATCATTTTGGCAGGAATTCCAGAATTGAAGGAAGACCACAAAGAATCCCAGCTAGAACTTCGCAAAAAGATTCTGTTCTGGCTGGTGAAGAATAAGCAGTTTCCGTATGCCAAGGCAAGAGAGATTTTGATGGTTAGGAGGGTTGCATGGGTAAGCCCCACTCAGAAGTCTATTGGTGGAGATTGTGTAATCATCAATTTTAGGCATCCAGAAATCACCCAAAGAATAATGTCACATGTCTCACTCCCTATTAACCAGCATTCGCCTATCAGAGCCCTTACCTTAGATTTTTTTCTATCTAAGTCCATGGAGGGTGGGCTTCTCTCAGCCCATAAATGATTTTGACCAACGGGCTATGAATTTTTACAACACATCTACTTCTTGGCACCCAAATCTACCTTTTTTTAGTATTCCCGTTTCGAATCGGTTTGCCCCATTGGAGGACGTTGACTGACTGACTGGGCAGGATGTCCTAGACACTCTCGTGCCCCAACCCAGGTCAGTTGTGGTATTGTTCACCAAGGATCCGTTTTCTGGAAACCTAGGTCCAGATACCAATTCTCCTAATGGGGACATTTTAATAAGATTGGCTGAACCAGAGTTAGGTACATCTGTTGGTCACTTACAGCCTGTCTTTCCATTAAGCGTGCACATGGAGTTGGAAATCATCAATGTTGATAGTGAAAATAATGGTAGTATTTTGGCTGGGCAAGCTTCGGCTACTAGGATTGAAATTAGCAATTATGGCGGGGTGAAAAGCTGTGGCGACAAAATCTCTATTATGTCCTGTAATGTGGCAGGGCTCTCTAACAAAGTGCCCAGTCCCGATTGGGGACTTTTTATAGACAAGTTTGATATTTGTCTCTTTCAAGAGACTTGGTCTAGGGAAAATGTTATTAGGTCAGGATTTTAGTTAGTAAACAGTCTGGCCTCGATGGGTGTGAGGGGAAGACCTTTTGGGGGCATGACTATCTTTGTAGGCTCCCATCTGGGTTGTACGGTGATGTAATTAAATTCCCCTTCATTAGATCTTCAATGTATTAGACTCTCTTTTACACCTAAATTTAGTATAATACTTATTAATGTTTATTCTTGACCCACCAGGTTGGGTAAAGAATCTCCAACTCTGGATAATTTAGACAACTTTATCACTAAGGTTAAGGGGGAGAGTACTTTAATAGTTGCGGGAGACTTTAATTGTCAATATGAACCGCTCCCGGGCATGCTTGAATCTATCTCCAGTACTGGGGAATCTCTATGGTCCATCCCAGATCTGCAAATACCCCCGATTAGGGCTTGGACTCCAATAGCCCACAAAATGAACTCCATTACTTTGGCTCACTCTTTGAGAGCCTGTAATGGTCGTACTCAATCTGACCTAGAGGGTAATTACCAAGTCGTTCTACGGGCACTTGATGATCTAAGTGGTCTGTTAGAACAGGGGCATTAAGCGTCTCCTAACCAAATTAATAATATTCATACAGGTCTAGTGACCACCCTCACACAATTACTTAATCCCCCTATGGGCAAATTAAAGAAAAATAGGAAGGCTAGTTCATGGTTTGATTCCAACTGTAGGGTAGCCAAGGTGGCACTCCTGGCTGCAATCAAAGCCAAGAACAGACAAACAAATACAAACAAAGAGGCTCGAGTATAACAAAGTGAAGTCTGAGGCCAAACAGACCTGGGAGAATACCAAATGACTGCGATTAAAAATGCCCTTGAGTGCAGGGATATGAGGGAATTTTGGTCTATCATTCGCTCTGGTAGCAAGGATGGTAGAATGGTTGATGTTTCTAACATCGCACCAGAGAGATGGGTCGAACTTTATTAGAAGTTGTACGCCCCTCCGGTTGAAGACAGTTCCTCAGTGGATGCTTCTGAACAGATACCTTTACAGGACTCAGAGCCAAACAACAATTTGGTCCTTATCCCTATAGGTTCCTCCAACAGCTAATCCATAGAGTCTAAAATTACACTGAAGGAGCTTGAACTTGCTATAAATAGGCTCCCAGCTGGCAAGGCGCCTGGTCTTGATAAAATTCCCGGCGATCTTTTTAAAGACCAAATAGGGGTCTGGGTCCTTTATCTGTATATCTTGTTCAATGCTATATTACAGGGCTCTACTCTACCTGTTACTTGGGTAGGAGCTGAGATCATACCGGTGTTTAAAAAAGGTTCTCCACTTCTTCTGGTTAATTACTGTCCGATCAGTCTGATCGATGTAAGCCCAAAAATATTTTCACGTATTATTCTCGATCGGCTTCAGATTTGGATGGAGGAACGTCAGATTCTCAGCCCCCTTCAGGCCGGTTTTAGGGAAAAGACTTCCACGGTCGACCAGTTATTAAGGCTCCAACTTCTTTACTGGAAGACCATGAGAGTAGAGGGTGGCAGCCTCTACTTAATTTTTGTTGACCTTAAAACGGCCTTTGATTTAGTGTCCCGTAAAATTCTTTGGGCTGTTTTGGAGGAAATGGGGGTTCCAGCATATCTCCTTAACATTATTAAGAGACTTTACTTAAATAATTTTGCTCAAATAGGAGTGGTAAATGGGGTACTTACTTCTAAAATCCCAGTCAATAGAGGAGTTAGACAGGGGTGTGTGCTGGCGCCCACCCTATTTTGTCTCTTCGTCAATGCCTTGATTGCCCACCTTAAGGGGGTCAAAGACATCGATGCCCCTAAACTGAACAACGAGCAGGTGGTGGCATTGATGTTTGCTGACGACACCCTCTTATTGTCAGAATCACCCATGGGTATTCAAGGAGCCCTGGACAGCTTCTTACATTTTTGCCATTTAAGGGGGTTGGAGATTAATATCCAAAAAAACAAGTTTATGGTCTGTAATCCAACGAAGACTAGATGTCCCAATCCCTCTTTAAATGGCACAGCTTTGGACAGGGTAACAGTCTTTGAATATCTAGGTAACACTCTCACTGATAAAATGGATTGGGCGCCTGAACTTGCAAAGGCCAAACTCAGATTAGCCCAGATTACGGGTGGTATTCTGAAAATGAACCGAGAATCCACTTTTAAGCCAGTTGCTCCCATCATCGAAGTTTACAAAGCACAAGCTAGGGGAGCAATTTTATATGGGGCTGAACTTTGGGGCCATCGCCCGGTGGATGGTATCAGTAGGACTGAAAATCAATTTTTAAGATCACTGCTGGCTCTCCCATTTAGTACCCCCCTAACCCCCATGAGAATGGACCTAGGCATTACACCTATACAAGATGTAGTGTAGTCGCCCTACGCCCTGTCACTTACTGGCGCAGACCATGGGTAACCCCTGAATTACTACATTTTAGACTCGAATTGGAAGAGGTAATGGGCCTCCCTGGGTCTGAGAAATTGCCATGGTTTGCCTTCATAAAAAAGGAGAGTAAGAGACTGGACCTACGCGGTCTATGGTCTAATCCTGCTGTGGTCTGCGCACAGTTGTCACGCACTGATCTAGTTAATATGGATCGTAGGTCCAGAATCTTGGTTATCCATGGTAATCCCTCTCTAGGCCCACTCACCGTCAAGTTTTTTTAATGTGAAAGATGAATACATAATAGAGACTTTTCTTGACGAGATTTTACCTACTACAGTGAGGAAATATTATCTACAATTTTGATATGGTACACTCCCGCTTAGGATCTTCTCCCACAAATGGTCCACAAACAAACTAATTGAATGTCCGGCGTGTGGGGCCAAAGAAGAGTCTGAATCCCATGTCTTTTTTTCTGCCCTACATATAAAAACATACGACAACGATGGCTTATCCAACTTTGCAAAAACTTGGGGTTCAGATTCCATAAAGAGGCCCTTAGAATACTCAAGACTAATACTTCCACCCCACTGTATTCTCAGTCTCACGCTTTATCGATGCTATGTGGCGTAGGAGAAGATGCTTTCTGTAGTAATTGTTTGCAGCTTGCAGAAACTACTTATGAATTCATAAAGTTTATATTTCCAATGCTGAATATTTTAACGTATTTATATTTTTATGTATATATTTATTGTTATCCGTCTGTGTTTTTTTTAGCAATGTTATGAATGGCTATTATATATCTTTTATGGTCTACGACCGCAATAAAGATTACTTGACTGACTGACTGGATTTCAAATATGTGTTATATGTGAAATTCCATTGAAAAGGGATAGTCTTCATTACACCATTGATTCAGTAGCGTGTTGTATTATGATGTGGAATCAAATTATGAACAAGTTTACTTTAACGTGATCGTGGACATTTATGGATATCTATTATTCAAACGGAATGATAAAATATTGATTCCGGCATTTAAAGGTTACTGAACATTTGGTAATCACCTCATTAAAGAGATGACAGGATAAAAATACCTTGTTTGGGTTCTAGAAATGATAGTGAAACTGAGTTTGTGAGCATATATTATGTTTCACATAATATTTGCTATAAACAATTACATACATTCCTAAAAATTCTCAGAGTAAAGATTTGTAAGTAAAATACAATTGAGCATGCAGAAATTGACTTATTATTGAAATGTGCAGGATAAAATCACAGTTTCCCTTTAAATAAAAAGTTGCAAGCCATTATAATATCTTATTATAGGAGTAAATCAGACAAGTCAAAGGCGTCATGACTTAGCTACACGAATGAGACACACATATTTATGTTAGTGTTTTGTAAGGTTATATACAATCATATGGATAGCTCAAGGGCTCCTAACGAATTGTAATATAATTTTTGAAAAATTAAACACACTTTTCCTGCTAGGCGTCTCTACATTTCTTCCTTGAGGTATGCGTTTTTCACTTTTGGTGTGTTTGAACTATTGTAAATAATGAGACACATGTATGTGTCTGTCTGGGATTGTGATATACCAACATACTCACTGTCTAAGAACTGCATTTTAACACAAGCTTGTGGGAACATCAATTGTAAATAATGAAGTATGTGCTTTCCCAACATGGTTTCTACTAATTTTCTTTTCAATTTAGGTAGGCTCAAACTATCTTACGATGTTTTGTATAAGTATGTTGAACGTAGAGATATTGTTAATTGCAGTTAGAAACTAATAATAAAAAATTCCCACTGAAATATTTGGGAGGATAGAACTGAGATGAAAAATGATTCATTTTTGAGCTCTAATCAATTTCTGGACACAAGTAACTAAATGATCACGGAACTTACATACAGATAATATGGACCTTTGAAACTGATAGATATTGGTATATGATAATACATTTCATGGTTGGAATTGGCACAAATCTTGTCATGTTTGTTATGTGGCTGGTGCAACAAGATTTCAAACTTTTTAATGGTGTTGATAAGAATGTTCCTTTTGTTTTCATGTAGATTTGTAATAAGTAATACAGGAGAATGGTTTTTGATGTATATTGTTGTATTGTCCTTTAAGTCTTCACAAAATACAAAATATCCAACCAGCACTCCAGGGGATACTCATACTTTATGTATTCAATTAAAAAACATAGCACCAAGAACTCTTCCTGATGCTACGTTAGTCATTGAATATGAAGTACGAACATTTCCTGGGTTGCCGGTTTTGTGTAATATCAGGTATCCCCTCGGGATCGTGTATCCCCTTCGCTTCGGCAGATTCCGGACGTCCTGCAGATTGGAGATCTCGGACGAGCCTCCAGTAGCCCCGCCCACCCCAGGCGCGAAGAACCTCGGATCGAGGAGGCAGAACCAGCAGCGCGCCGAGCAGAGCTGCTGATAGAAATGCACGCGTGCAGACGGGTGATTCTTACACAGCCATAAATCCCTTACGTCTTGGAGACAGAAGTGGAAATAATTCACGGTGCTGAAATTAGCTCATAATGCAATTCTTTTCTGGGCAAAGTCCAACTGCTGGCTAAGGTATTACGATCCCGGATAAAGAGTTATTTTAGGAAGCACGATAAATGTGTGACATTTTAATAATTTCAGTGAAATTATTAGTGACATTTCAACGAATATGAGTGACACTTTTTAGCAAGCAAAAATCAAGCAATTAAACATACAGGGAATCATATAAATATCTGAAATTACACCCATTTGAGCACCAACAAACTCTAAGAAGTAATTGAAGTAAACTGCACTAACGGGGGTGGGGGGTGCAAAAAGTGACGGCAAGCTAATCTGCCAATCAATGCGCCCTTGCTGAGTGGTGGCCTGAGTAAAAGTATCCATAAAAACGGAAAGTAAGCCAAACATAAGCAAATGCTCGATTTACGATATGTTTAGAGAGAAGAGCCAGTGTGGAAATCAGCATATTCAGGACAATGTCTGCAATTTAGCCGCCCATTATATATACCATCCCTAATACAAACAAAGTTATCCTCCAAGCAAAGTGATAGTCAGCAAACACGCCATAAACAACACAGGTGGAAAAAATCATTTTAAACATGCGGTGGAGTTAATCCAGAAACATGTGGCTGCAGGCTGAGCCAAGGAATTTAAGAAATATGTGACTCTCTTCAATTTATACTATGCCCATTCACCATGTTTACTACATGAAAATGAGACCAAGCACAATGCAAAGGAAAAATGATAATCACAATTGTAGAAAGCCCAAAATACAGTGATTGCTGCCTAAATTATCAATAAATGATGACCTTAAACCTGATGGGGCAGAACCCTCACAATCTCAATTCAAAATATAAACGATGAAAAGACTTCGGTAGAACGTCAGACACAAATGTTTAAATGCACCCTTACTTTGAAAACAAAACAAAAAAGAAAAATGAAACAATGCCCCATGCATAATTATTCACCATTTGCTGTTGTACTAATATGACTTCTGCTTATGCACAGAATACAACTCGATTTTTCCAGGAGGCCTCTGATGTTTCGTAATATATGTACTGCGATTTCAAATGCTCAGGGTCATAACCAGGCGGGACAGAATACGAATGAATGATGATCGAATACGCTAAATTCTTTTCTTACGTGCTCGAAGGCACGAATTTCAGGAACTAGACCCCAGCATGACCGTCGGCATGACTTGTAGTGCGCCCCCAGAGCCTCCAACAAATGAGAAGATGAATCATAATGTTCATAAACCTGCGAGGGGCAGTTAAGTGTACCCCCCTGAGCCAACATGCGAAGGTCTGGATAGGTGAATGTTGAGAGTGTGGGTGGGACGCAATACACGTGTCGATTTGAAAATGAAAACTAAAACCCGCCGGATGTATGACATTACAACGCATGCTTTTACCATGCATGCTTTTACAACGCGGTATTTACAACGCATGCCTTTACAATGCATAGTGCTTTGGGGTGCTGGATAGTGAATAGTTTAATTTACTATTCCAACTCCAGTCCCTGTGGAGAGTAGGGAAGATGTTGGATAGTAAATTAAATCTATTCCCTATCCAAGAGCGCCCCACAGCGCAATGCGTTGTAATGGTTTGCGTTGTAATAGTTGCGTCGTAAAGGCACTGCGTGGTAAAAGTTGCGTTGTAAAGGATGTTTCCCAAACCCGCCTCCTACCTCATAGTCGACTTGTCCAACGGAAGTCTGCCAGAGACGGGCAAGCTAAGAAAATAAAACCTTGCGCCCGCCTCCTAGGAGGCCAACTACCCTGCATGCAGTAATCACAAGGGAAGCGCGCCTTGGATAAAACAACGACGATAAGCTGCAATAGACAACTTGGAAGTGCTGTTGATTATTGTTTCATCAGGCTTCGCTGCGCTCCAGTTCACCATCTATTTAAGTTCCTGACACAGTCAGACACAGGCACGCTTTCTATAGCACAGTAAGTTCGCTGTTGAAGCTCCTTGTTACAGCATGCCTGGGGGTGTTTGGGGGTCCCTAATTTGCATATGCTATCCACTATTCTAGTGGGCACCTTGCACCAGTCCAAACAACCCTTATTGATGGTAGGTTTAAAGACAACCTATATAGAAATCTATCCTAACGGTAGCTGTGGAGAGCAGCCTTCAGGCTAAGTCGTGACGGAATGTAAAGCAGCTTGTTTTACCAGTCTATAATCTCATGAATGACCAAATGAAAGGAGGACCACACCAGGTATATATATAAAATATATGTATTTATTCTAAACACATCACCCTAGTCTCTTTATGAGGGTAGAGGTAAAAGTACATTCAGTAAACTTATTTTGTACACAGTAAATTAGCACAATACACGTTGAGCCCTAGGGGCGTACCAAACCATATATTTAGAAGGTGGTATAAGAACCACGACTGACATAGATACAAGGTCTAGCGCCTTTAGAACCACTGGGGCCACCATGAACCACCCAAGGTAGAGACACAGGGGACCCACTGGGGACGTGCGCAGTGTCTAAACACAGCCGCGAATCACCAAAAAATTCTAGGACGGAAAGTAGCGATTGTGAAATTACAGATTAAGGACACTTGACTTGGAGCAAACCCCTTTAGAACTAGGAGGTTCAGAGTCAACACCCACGGGAGCACCGGAGTACTCGAGTTACCTAACCCAGGGAAGCCGGGTGCATAGGTGACTTTTCGTGTAGGGTTTCATCGTCGATTTCAATGGCAAGCTGCTGAAGAATGCTGCAGGCGACCAAGTGGAAAGTGTCCGGGTGGATCCAAGGGTGGATCGGAGATCTGAAGAACCCGAAAGCAGAGGAGACATCGTTTGGGTCACTAGCCAGTGACCAGGAAGGCGATGAACAGATGCCCACCGATGTCGGGTGATTTCAGGTGAAGAAGGTGAAGCTTGACTGTTCAGCCACGAGGACCAGGAGGTGTCGAGGATGACCAGTAACTGGATTCTAGCTGTCCCACTAAGGATGTCGAGTGCTCCGGTGTCAGTTTCCGGATCAGACCCAACAAGCCTTGGCAACAGCAACCCATGCAGAAAGCAAAGATTGGCTTTGGTGAAGACCAGCAAGGTCTGAGGGACTCACCCTTTGAAGGGGAGTCAGGGCACGTCTGGTGCAACCAGGGAAGCCAAAGAAACAGGAGAGTTACATTCGTGGGGACCCACCAGTCGACAGACCAGGGATTGCGAAGGGCCCTCGAGCGGAAATGCTAGAAGCAGGCTTGCGGAACACTGGTGGAGTGTAGGCCCACAATCTTTGGTGCAAATGGTGCTCGGGGCATGGACTACAAGCAGCCCAATGCGCAGCTTCTGGAAGCTCGGGAAGTCGATGCACTTGCAAACATGACGTGTCCAAGAGTTCCGGTCCCACGTCACTCGTGAGGGCAGCAGGTCTCAGCTTTGCTGGGATCTTGTGTCGGCCTGGAGAAGTCTGGAAATCCGTGTCCTGAGTCCCAAATCCATCGGGTTCCAGTGGGAGCCTTGGAAATGCAGACAGGCAAGATGCTTCTTTGGTGCCTGTTTGAACAGGGGAGTTGATCCTTGGCCCCAAGGGAGATTCTTCTGTCTTCTAGTCGATGTAGAATGTCGAAGTTCCAGGATATATGCTGCAGAGTTTCGTCCAGGTGTAATTCGAAGTCCTAATGACTGGGATCCCATATTTATACTAAGTTAGGGGGTTGGACATACTCTAGGGACCCACCTATGGGAGGTTCCAGGGAGGGGGGTGGTTACACCCCTTTCCCTTTGTCCAGTTTCACGCCAGAGCAGGGGCTGAGTGCCCCTGCAACTGGTTTGAACAGGGGTATGCACAAGGACACCAAGTGTGCCCCCAACACTGTCAGAAAAGCATTCTATGAAGGCACCAACCCAGCCCCAATACACTAAAGCCTGTCTGGGAGGTGGTTACACCTCCCTGTGACAGGAAATCTATTGTCCAGGCCTCCCCTGCCAGAGTTTCGTCCAGCAGCAGGAGGTCAGACTCATGTCTGTGGCTGCAGCATCCATCTTGTGATGCTGGGGCTCTTTTAAACTTTTACCGGTTAGGTAAGTGCGTACATGTCTTCTCCCTCTAGTAGGGTGGAATTCTACCCCCGCCGCCAGGACTGGCGGGGGGGGTAGGATTCCAAAGTGTTTGACACCAAACACAACATGTTTCCATGCAGCCATTCCAAAGTTAGCATTAACCGGGAGGTTATAATGCACTTAAGAGTATATGGTCTGGCTGCATCACAGAACAGCCTCAGAGAATAGATGCCGAAAGCTGCAGAGGGGTCCTGCTCATGCATGGGCACCCTCTCACACAAAACCAAGCACTCTGCCTTCAGGAATGATAAGGCCTGCGAAAGGAGTGACTTATAGGTTTATATGTGTCAGTGATTAAAGGTAGATATAGGTAACCTATATCTTAGTAAGGGGTGCATGCACCACCTTACCCAGGCTGTAGTAGCAGACCTGTGGTGCCATTTTGGAAGGCTTCCCAGGGGTGGCATAACAAATGCATCAACCCCTGGTGGCATCTGGGGTACCTATGCCCTTGGTATCCAAGGTACCATATACTGGGGACTTACAAGGGTAACCCTGTAACCATTCTGGAGTGTACCTAATGTACATGTAATAATTTTAGAGAGGAAGCAGCTAGGCTGGTGTCATGGTTAGCAGGGCCCCAGCTAGACTGAAGTAAAAAAACAGTGAAACAACAGTTAAAAGTGGGGGTAACCATAGTAAACAGATCCTACTCTCCTACACTGTGTTGTTTTTGCACTGGTGTAAAGTTATCACAATACAGCCCTCGATAACCTAAACAAGAACCTTCCCGTTGGGTAAATGCCAACCTTACGTGTAATAGTAACATAATTCATAGTTCCTTCAGTCATGTTTGTTGGGGTAAATAAAATAATAAACAGTGTAGGAACTAAGGATCACTTGCCTTGTTCCCATATTTACACTCTCGATCCTCACCTCCCCTCGACTGATGCTGGCTTGAGTTTGTCATTACTCTTTTCTATAATTTAGTGTCATTTATAAAAGCTTTGGGGAATGGGCGGTAATACTCATTTTGTGTAAACGTAATGTCGATTTAAGTGCCTATACTGGAGCCCAGGTCATGTGTGGAATGGTGAAAGCTGCTGTCCGCATTCAAGGTAATACAATATTTAGTTAAACATGAAATGTAAACAGAACTGTCCCTGACACTGATTACCTCAAGGGCCACACTGAACCACAGTCCCTGCTGCACAGTTATTTGTTGTGCGGGCTCGGCTGGTGCTGCATCACTGCTCGCAGTCAGAACAGTCATCCGACCTGAAGGAAAGAGGGCTGAGCAAATAACAGTGAGCACCTCGAACTCCTCAGGCCAGTTCTGCCAGCTTGCCCCCTGCAGCCCGCCTTTCGGCTGCACAATCATTGGACAGATCCTTACAGTCACTCTCATGAAGTTGGGTCACGTGAATCAGAATGTTGGGACCAAGTAAAATGTATCCAGAGCGGAGCGCAGTTGAGTCTTCCCCCAAGCTGCGAGCACCGCAAACAAGGGCTAGCAACTTTGCTCAGACAGACACTGTGAATTAATATATTGCAGTGCTCCTGCTTGACACTGAGGAAGCGCTATAATGCGTTATGAATATTTTTAATGCGGTGATGCGAGCACTTGCCTTCAAATGCCTTTTTTTTTTTTTGCAGAGTTTTATATAGCGCGAACTAGAACCGAACCGAATCAGTTATCAGAGCGCTTTACATAGCACCAGTTACGTTACATGAGGACACACTTTCATTTTTTAGGCACGGGGAGATTAAGTGATTTGGCCAGAATCACAGGGGGTTTTTGGCGTCGTTACCGAGACTCGAACCCAGATCCCCAGGTCTGAGGTCGAGCGCCTTAGCCGTTAGGCCAACCCCTCTCCTCTCCTCGGCTTAGGTTCACGCGTACTGCGTGGCACTTGGCAGGGCTGCAAATACCTGGCTTTGCTTGTTTCTGTAAGCTTCAGTGTGTGTACCTTTGTTTTTCATGGCACGTTTCTGTGTGTTTGCATGTGTGCCTGTTTGTGGTTGCATTTGTGAGGGAATGCATTATGTGGATGTGCATGTGTTTGGGCACCTGTATACTTTTGTTTTGTTTGTTCCAGTTTATGTGTGTGTGCCCTTATCTTCCACGGCAGTTTGCTGTGCTCATGTTTTCATTTGTGTGGGCATGCAATGTGAGTGCATGTGTGGTTGCATATATGCCTCATGTACAGACTTGATTGCTGCAATGTATCTTTCAAAGTTAAGATATAAGATACTAAATTGCATCCTGAACTGTCATGTTCTGGTAAATAAGAGCAAATACAACAGTCTAAACAGTATGAGTCTCATTTAAAGTTTTGAAATGGATGGAGACATGCAGGTTCCTGCTCTCCTGAAAATGAGCTGTTCCGCACAAAACCAAATGAGATGCATATTAAATGTATCAGATACGACCCTTGATCCTCGGGTAGGTCGCTTCCCCACCGCTACAGCGCCTCCTTAGCCTGCCAGCCAGCCGCCTCCTCAGCCTGCCAGCCTTCTCCTGTACCCCCCGTGTGCCAGCAGCCCCTGACCCCGCGCCACCGCCTTTCCCGCCGCTGTCCCTCGCCGTTTTTTTCCTGCCACTGAGCCCCCTCCTGCGGCCCCGCCCCCCGCGCCCATTGGCAGCCTGCCCTCCCACCTCCCAGCTGACCCCAGTTAAAGGGAGGCTGCTGCGCGACGGAGACAGCGACCCTTGACCCTCGGGTTGGTCGCTTCCCCGCCGCTACAGCGCCTCCTCAGCCTGCCAGCCAGCCGCCTCCTCAGCCTGCCAGCCTTCTCCTGCACCCCCGTGTGCCAGCAGCCCCTGACCCCGCGCCACCGCTTTTCCCGCCGCTGACCCCCGCTGTTTTTTCCCGCCACTGACCTCCCCTGCGGCCCCGCCCCCCATGCCCATTGGAAGCCTGCCCTCCCGCCTCCCAGCTGACCCCAGTTAAAGGGAGGCTGCTGCGCGACGGAGACAGTGACCCTTGACCCTCGGGTAGGTCGCTTCCCCGCTGCTACAGCGCCTCCTCAGCCTGCCACCAGCCGCCTCCTCAGCCTGCCAGCCTTCTCCTGCACCCCCCCTGTGTGCCAGCAGCCCCTGACCCCGTGCCACCGTTTTTCCCGCTGCTGACCCCCGCTGTTTTTTCCCGCCACTGACCCCCCTGCGGCCCCGCCCCCCCGTGCCCATTGGCAGCCTGCCCTCCCGCCTCCCAGCTGACCCCTCCTCCCCCTCCCACTTATGGAGACCGCGCAGCGGATGCACGCAGCGTGCGCGCCGCTGGCAAGCCCATCTGCGCCCGTCCGCGCCTGGCCGCGCCCAGCACCAGGACCCCTGGCCCCCAAAGATGCCAGCCAACACGATGGACGTACGACGCCACCACCCTCAACGCACTTAAACCCGACCGGAACCCCGCCTGCTACCGAGCCACACCGAAACGCACCCACGGACCCTTCACCTGCCAAGCCTGCAAGTTCACCTGCCTCCGGACCATCACCGCATCCGAAAGGCCAGGCACCAGCAACAACCACCTCAAGTGCATCCTGCTCAACACCCGCTCCGTCCACAGACACGCCATCGAACTCTGGAACCTGCTCGACTCAACATCTCCAGACGTCGCCTTCCTCACGGACACATGGATGAGCACCTCCTCAGCACCCGACATCGCCATAGCCATCCCGGACGGATACAAGATCACCCGGAAGGACCGCGTCAACCAGACCGGAGGAGGCATCGCCATCGTCCACAGGAACACCATCCGCATCATGAGCAACTCCGACGACACCCTCACCGCCGCCGAGCACCTCCACTTCCAGATACACACCGACCCCAAGACCACCCTCAGAGGCACTCTCATCTACAGACCCCCGGGACCACGCACACAATTCAGCGAAGCCATCGCAGACTTCATCAGCCCGCACACCCTCGCCTCCTCTGACTACATCCTCCTAGGGGACCTCAACTTCCACCTGGAGAACAACAACGACAGCAACACCACTACCCTGCTGGACAACCTCGCCAACCTCGGACTCAAGCAACTGGTGTACAAGCCCACCCACTACACCGGCCACACGCTTGACCCCGTCTTCTCCTCCAGCAAGCACATCGCCTTCAGCCACTCCACCGGACTTCACTGGACCGATCACAGCTGCGTCCACTTCAGCTTCAAGAGAACCACGATCCACCACCACCCGCAACAAGTTCCCCGCAGGAGCTGGAGCAAGATCACCGCCGACCAGCTCACCACCTCCCTCAGCCAGAACCCTCCCACCAACACGACGGACCCCAACGAAGCAGCCCGCATCTTCACACAGTGGCTCATCAACTGCGCCGACGACCTCGCACCACTGAAGAACCCTCCCAGCAGACACGGCAGCAAAAAAGCCTCGTGGTTCACCAACGAACTCAAAACATCCAAGAAAAACTGTTGCACCCTCGAAAAAGGCTGGCGCCACGACCGGACCACAGAAAACATGACCACCCTCAAGAACGCCACCCGCACACACCACCAGCTGATCCACACCACCAAAAGGACATCATTCAAAGAACGCCTGGACAACAACACCCACAACAGCAAGGAACTCTTCAGCATCGTCAAAGAGCTCTTCAACCCCAGCGCCGGAAACAACATCACACCCTCGCAAGACCTCTGCGACTCACTCGCCTTCTTCTTCCACCGCAAGATCGCCGACATACACAACAGCTTTGACGCACCAACCTAACACCCAACCACCGAAACAACGCCCCCCACCACCACCCTCTGCAACTGGACCCCGGTCAGCACCAAAGACACCACCCGCATGATGAACACCATCCACTCCGGATCCCCTACCGACCCCTGCCCCCACCACGTCTTCAACAAGGCCGGCTCCATCATCGCACCCCAACTCCGGAACATCATCAACATCTCCTTCAACACCGCCACCTTCCGGGAGAGCTGGAAGCATGCCGAGCTCAGCGCCCTCCTAAAGAAACCGACAGCGGACCCCACTGACCTCAAGAACTTCCGCCCCATCTCGCTCCTCCCTTTTCCTGCCAAAGTCATCAAGAAGACCGTCAACATACAGCTCACCGCCTTCCTCGAGACGAACGGATCCCTCGACCCCTCACAGTCCGGTTTCCGAGCCAACCACAGCACCGAGACTGCCCTCATCGCAGCCACCGACGACATCAGATCCCTGCTTGACAACGGGGAAACAGCTGACCTCATCCTCCTGGACCTCTCTGCAGCATTCGACACAATCTGCCACCGCACTCTGATACAGCGCCTCAGCAACATCGGAATCCAAGGGAAAGCACTGGAGTGGATCACCTCGTTCCTTGCTGGAAGAACCCAGAGAGTCCACCTCCCCCCGTTCCGTTCCGCGGCCACCGAAGTCATCTGCGGCGTACCTCAAGGATCCTCGCTCAGCCCCACCCTCTTCAACGTCTACATGAGCCCCCTCGCAGCCATCGCACGCCAACACAACCTTAACATCATCTCATATGCCGACGACACCCAGCTGATCCTCTCCCTCACCAACGACCCGGCCAACGCCAGAGCCAGCTTACACGAGGGAATAAAGGATGTCGCCAAATGGATGAAGAACAGCCGCCTGAAGCTGAACTCAGACAAGACGGAAGTCCTCATCCTGGGATCATCCCCCTCCGCCTGGGATGACTCCTGGTGGCCCCCTGCGCTGGGCACCACCCCCAAGCCAACGGACCACGCACGAAACCTGGGCTTCATCCTGGACTCCGCCCTCGCAATGACCAGACAAGTCAACGCCGTATCGTCATCATGCTTCAACACCCTGCGCATGCTCCGTAAGATCTTCCGATGGATCCCCACCGAAACCAGGAAGACGGTCACCCAGGCACTCGTCACCAGCCAAATGGACTACGGGAACACCCTCTACACGGGAACCAATGCCAAACTACAGAAAAGACTTCAACGCATACAAAACGCCTCCGCACGACTCGTCCTGGACATCCCCCGCCACAACCACATCTCCGCCCACTGGCTCCCCGTCAGCAAGAGGATCATGTTCAGACTCCTCACCCACGCACACAAAGCTCTCCACGACCTGGGCCCCAAATACCTCAACAACCGCCTCACTTTCTACACGCCCACCCGCCAGCTGCGATCGACCAGCCTCGCCCTCGCACCACGCATCCGCAGAGCCACCGCCTGAGGAAGATCCTTCTCCTACCTGGCGGCCAAGACATGGAACTCCCTCCCCATCCACCTACGGCTGACCCAGGACCATCTCTCCTTCAGGAAGCAACTCAAGACCTGGCTTTTCGAGCAGTAACTGACCCCCCCCCAGCGCCTTGAGACCCTTCTGGGTGAGTAGCGCGCTTTACAAATTGTTCTGATTGATTGATTGATTGATACCATATGGAAATGATTTAGATGATTAGTATGAAAAGAGTTGGAAAAGATAGCTTCCTGTTTTTATCAAGTATGTTAGTGGCTCTAGGTGTTGTGCTCACAGAGTTTCTTGTTAATTGATTGGGATTTAGCCATGAACTTGTAATAAGGGCCTTTCTTGTCTCTTGCAAAGATAAACTCGTTTGTTCCGATTTTCACTCTCTGTTTTAAGTTTCTCTGGGAAAGCCCTGCTCCTGTCACACTTTAAGGGGGTATTGGATGACTGCCTCGCTCCTAAGCACCCACTAACTAGTAATATTTTGCAATCATAATACTGACCGTAACAGGCAAAGTGCCAATATATCCCAGGGTAAATTCATCCCAAACCTTTTCACTTAAATTTAGTTGCACCTGGGTGGCAGCTAGCACGGTCATATAAACTTCCTACTAATACCTAACGATGGACCGAGGGAAGGAAGCAGCAGAGCTGTTTGAGAGTCTAGTGAGAGGGGAGACAGTGACAACATCCTTAGCTAGTGGTAACACTAATAAGAAAAAAGAGGGATTGCGGGAGAAATTCCAGAGATTGGAAAAATTAAGAATGGCTGAAAACATGGTGGGATGGAGCTACTTTGGAACAATATATAAGGCTAAAGAGAATGCCTAGGGGGCTTCGCTCTCAAATACTACCTACTTACGATGATCTTGATGAGGATCTACTATTATCATGGGAAAGGGAATTGACCTCTAACTCAAACAACTTAATGTCAATTCTAATAGAAAATGCAGATAGAAAAGTCAAGAAATTACAGACTGATATAGCACAGATAGAGCTGGAGATTAAGGAGCTAGACCTTAAGGAGGCAACGGATAGGAACTACGAGATACTCAAGGAAGTTCTCAATAAACACCAGGAAGATATTAAGCAAAGGAAAGCCCGCAAGCTCAAAAGAGATGAGATTGATTAATCACAAGGCCTTATCTTCACATTTGCGAAAAAATATGACCATTTGGTAGAGAGGGACAACAAGAATGATAAACTAGCGGCTACGAATATGTCATCTGTGAGCTCTATCTCGACATCTGTGGAAACCATACCAAGTGAGAGTGAGACGGAAGGAGCCTCTGGTGGCAGTAACCATGATATTGGTTTTTTAAGAGAGGTGAAAAGGATAAAACGGGGGAAAAGGGAGCAGCCAAGACCAAAGGAAAATACTGTAAGAAAACAAGTAGAGGAAAGAGAGGAAAGGCTAAAGGAGCAGTACAAACAAGGGATGAGGTTAAGATCCTGGAAGAAACCGAGTCAGAACTAAATCAGATCAAGTGAGTAGAGGTTATTAATTTGAGTGACCAGATTTTGACCACAGACTTGGTACTAGAAAAAGGAATGGGTTTTTGTCCCAGGGAGAAGGGTGATATGTACAATACTATGATTGATTTGTTCAAATTTACGAGGAATTTAAAACGAAAGAAGTTTTTTTAATGCAACCCCAAACCGAATAAAAGCATGACCACTACCATCAGTGTCATGTCTCATGATGTTATAACTATTCAAGACATTAGAGATGCAGAACTATTGTTATCTATTGCAGATGATGATCGTGACCATATGTCTTTTGATGAATTATTGTGGGAACATGATATAGCTATAGACACTAGTATTTCCAGTGGTTTGAGGAACAAATCCAGATGGACTCCAATATTACCTAGTGGCAATAATGTAGATATATTCCATAAATTGGTGACCGAGGATATGTATAAACACCTTAGACATGAGAACAAACATCACCAGGGACTTTTGGATAATCTATCTAGGAATAAACGAAGGGCCTTGAAAGATTTAAGTACACTTGACAATATTATCATAAGGGAGGCGGACAAACGGGGGAATATTGTAGTCATAAACACTAAGGACAATAATATGGAAATACTGTCACAACTTGAGGATACGACATACTATGATAAGTTATCAGACAACCCAATGGAACCACTCACCACTCTAATCAACACGCACCTGAGAGAATGGTTGAATAGTGGCCTAATAAACCAAGATGAATACTTCTATCTCAAAATTAATAAACCGAGATTCCCTTGCATATACACCTTACCCAAAATTCATAAGAACCTAGAGACACCACCAGGTAGACCTATAATCTCAAGCATTGGGGGGCCAACAGAGAAATTGTCACAATATGTGGACACATTCCTACAACCGATGGTTCAAAATTTACCGGCATACATCAGAGACACGAAACATATTTTGAGTATCTTATCTGATGTGTCATGGGGGGAGGGCATGATATTGGCCACTTTGGATGTGACCTCCCTTTACACCAACATTAGGACTGAGCTGGGTATCAAAGCTGTGACGAAATTCCTGAGTAAAAGACCGGCGAGTCACTGGGCGCATGCTGAAATGATAATCAGAATGATTGTACTTATTCTAGAAAATAATGTGTTTCTCTTTGATGCAAAGTGGTACAGGCAGAAACAGGGTGTGGCCATGGGCTCCAGATTCTCTCCTTCGTATGCTAATCTCTTTATGGGATGGTTTGAGGAGGAGTGGATCTGGGGCCCTAGGGGTACACCTTGGAATGAATCCATTATATTTTGGGGTCGTTATATAGATGACTGTATACTGATTTGGTCTGGAAGTATGGCAGACCTTACCCATTTTTGTGAACGATTGAATAATAATGATATGGGCATACATTTCACACACAATTTGAGTACCACACACATAGAATTTTTTAACCTGAACCTCTTTATTGAGGACAATAGGATACAGAGTAACCTGTACCGCAAACCAACCTCATGCAACGCGTTACTGCATGCTTCCAGCTCGCACCCTAGGCACCAGATGAAACTCCATACCTTATGGTGAATTGACTAGGGCAAGGAGAAATTGCAGCAAAGACAAGGATTTCATTGTCTGCAAAGACAACATGAGGCAGAGATTTATAACCAGAGGTTATAAATCTGAGATAATCAGAAAAGCAGAACGCAAGGTAGAGAGTATGGCAAGAAGTGATACCCTTAAAGATAAAGCACGTGATCCTAAGGCTCAGTCCCATGTGAGACTAGTAACTAATTACAATGAAGCAACTATCACACTTAGGAAGAGTATGCAAACCCATTGGAATATACTTACCAGTGACAAAACACTGAATAAGTATATTGCTAAACAGCCCCTAATTACATAAAGACGCGGCAAAAACATTAAAACATTGATCAGTCCGAGTTACCCAAAACAAAGCATGAGACAACAGAACTGGTTGGAACAGAGATGTGTGGGATTTCACAAATGTGGGTGCTGCATGATAAAATGCATATGTGGAAGCTTTTATATAGGCAGCACGATCAGGTCACTGAAAGAACGAATATATGAACATTTGAGGGCCATTAAATATAAGGATACACGGTATGCAACTGCATCACATGTCAATGATTGCCGAGCACAAACGGGAAACAAAACAATTGCATTCTGTGGCATAGAAGAGGTGAATCCAGACCGGAGAGGTGGCAATCATGAGTTACAACTCAGACGGAGAGAGGCTCTCTGGATTTTGAAGCTTCAGGCAGTAGAACACGGCATGAACTCTGACCACGAATTACACTACTTCCTGGGGGATTGAATGAATGAATGACTATAGTATGAATATGAGATTTTAAGTCTGCTGAATATGTACTATGTCTATGTATTGGGGGGATTACAACAATGATTACTAAGTTTAAGAACAATATACTGCCTGATCATTACATTGTGTGACCACTGACTCAGACGCTTATGAACAATGTAATACTGTGACGGGTTACTTACATCTGTTGACATATATTAGAAGTTGTAAATAAGGGCTTTATATGTTGAACTGGAGCAATTTATTTTGATTTTTTATGTCTATAATTTTTGATTCCCACCTTAAAATACTTTCCTAAAATTCCTCCTGATAGATGTTGGTTCCGACTGATCAATGATGGTCGCACTATTAATGAGCACCGTGTGGCACCCTTTTCTAATTACTCTCCGCTTCAGAACATCACGATACACGGGGTTACTTTAGGAAACCACTAGAATATGACAGCAGTTTTCCAGATTGGGAATTAATCATACCTTAGATTTTCTATGATCATGCTGGGGCATGGAGTAATAACGGATCGTGAGACCCCGGTTAGCACATGCAGATTATATTCTAGGTAATTTTATCGTGGATACGAATTTTGAACAGGGACTTTGCGAAGCGGCAGAGAAAGTTGAATAATTACAGTTATAAAGATTTGTGATATATTTGCCTTTGCAAATGTACCGGATAGAGATAAATCCCACGGATGAGGCGAAATATACTTTAGATGGACACCTAATATGGCGTCCCTCTACAAGACGCGTGACCATCGGGTAGGCGGTCTAGTTTATTTGCGTCCTACCGGGTCGCGGGATACTTGAGACCACTTCCGCATTTGAGGTGCGGACTCGCTTTCACAACACGGAGACGCCGGATAAGGGTGGACGCTGCTTGGAGGTAGCCGAATACAGGTACGTGGTGATGACACCTTCTCGTAACTGATCGGTTGATGTTGCTGATTGCAGCCGGTAACATTCTTGGCTAACGGTATCCCCGTTTTGTCTCTCGTTTTTTACATGGAGCGCTACGGATTTACAGACAAACGTGTTGGAAGCTTTATAATTCACAGATATACACAAGTGAGTGATTATTGTAGCATAGCTTTAATTGGAATGACAGAGGTTTTGGGCTGTGTGACCCAGATCAGGGTCCAAGGCAGGTTGAGAGATGTCGAATTGTTTTAGTATAACGATACGATAATTTGAAACATAGAAATTAGTAAATCGAGTATAACTTATGGAGTATGTTTCCTGATTGCATCCATCATATTTGGTTACAGATACTGAATTCAAATACGACGAACTTGCTTTTGATTTACCCAGCGTGTATTAGGCTGGGAAAGAATTATAACCAGCCAGAAGGTACATTTTTGACCTCTCATGATATTTAGATGGCGATCTGTTTGGAGGACTTATTGTCTGTTCATTTTATATGATTTAGGAGCAAAAGATTTTGCTTATGACCAACAAGGTAGGCCTGAGGTACGCCTCAGTTTTTATACGTTAGGCGAGCTGCACTTTTGTCACGAATCTCTTCTACGCTTACAAGTTTGCGATGCATTATTAGACCACACCCCCTCTCCCCACGACAGTTAGACACACGTAGTGAAAATAGGCGACCAAGTTTGCTTCACTATACACCGCCATCATTGATTCTACTATTCTCGGATGCACATTGCGGAGCTGATTTGGTCTGTTGGGATTTGTTGCACAATTTTTCCCATCTTTTAGAGTAATAGTATGCCACCTGCACTGAGAGGCACCACACAAGCCATAAGCATAATCATGTGAAATGTGGAATATATTTTGAGAAATGCCCACTATATCTAGGGCTTACACTATATCATTTTTATATGTTTTTCCAGCCCTGAGGAAGTCGTGGGTTATTATCCTAAACGACAAAACACGTGTCAGCTGGAGTTGGAACATCTTGAATAACATTAAAAAGAACATCTTTGTCAAACGTCCATGTTGATTCTGAATGACAAACTAATCTGTTGAGATATGTACTGTGGTGTGCTAGGTTTCTTTTGTTGTAAATTATAGGATCAGCTGATCTGTATGCTGGGGTATTGGATGACTGCCTCGTTCCTAAGTACCCACTAACTAGGAATATTCTGCAGTCATAATACTGACCATAACAGGCAAAGCGCCAATACATCCCAGGGTAAATTCATCCCAAACTTTTTCACTTACACTTTAAGTGCCCCTCCACATGTGGGCCATAGAAGAGGGCCACATGGCAGCAAAGCCCAGCTATTTACAATATGTGAGAGGAATTAATGAGAAAACCCTTTCATGCTGCTCTAAGCTTTCTCATATTTCAGAATGGTGGGAGCTGGTGTGAACCTGGACTTCCTTGGGCATGTGTAGAGCCAAGAAGTTGGGTGCTATATGTGAAACTAGATATTCAAAGGTAGTGCTACCTGTTGCAATCCGATATGGTGGGCTAATGCACATGCAAAAGAAACTTGTGTATAATAAACAAATAATGAATTAGAATCAAGTTGGAACTACTAAACCTTGTATCGTGGTGTCTGCACTATGAGAAGGCATTGTCCAAGTCAATTAGTCTGGCTTACTAAAGAAAGTACCTCTATGCTTTCATCCATGCAGTCACTCATCCGCACTCACACGAAAGTAATCACTCTTTATCATACCATCAAGCATCTGCTAGACCCAGAGGTATCAGAGCGCTTTACATGAGGAATTTAGCATTTAGCATATTACAAACGTTACAAAATTTACATGAAAGATCGTTGTAAGGAAGAGGAAAAACAAGGTTATACAAATACATCTAATGATTAGATCATTACAAAAACAGAAGATATTAAGGAGCAATGGGAGCGAGAGAAAATAGGGGTAAGGGAAAAGAGGGAGAAGGGAAACGTGGGAATGAGTTGGAGCAGGGAGAAAGGAACTGACAAAGGACGGAACAAGACGGCAGGTCAGGATCAGAGGAGAGGGTGAGAAGGGAGATGAGGACAAGAAAAGGGGTTCTGAGAGAGGGAGAGGAAGTCATCGGAAGAAGATATAAAGAGTCAGCAGTAAAAGAACACCCAGCCACCCAACATTGTTACATTAAATACTCTCCTAGCAGTGGTACATCTTTTAGACCCTCAATTACTGGCATTAAAAAAGTATGTGGCTCTCTTGAATAGCCATATATGTTTTAGGTATTAACTAAAATGGGCCTGGTTAGGCATTTTATCAAACTTAACGTGTTCCGTAGGAACCCCTTGGCCAGAGTGTTTATCAATGGGCAGTGGCACCAGACAGTGTTGCCCTCTATCACAACTCTTATTTGCCATTTCTGTGGAACTCTTGACCTTTGTTTACAGACAGATGCATGCACATAGAGGAATTTATATAGGTGGCAGGCCATTGGTTGTATACCTGACATTGGACAATGTCCTTCTGTGTATACAGAACACAACCAGAAACATGAATCCAATTGTTCAAGAAACTGACTGATTCAGTGTTATCGCTGGACTAAAAATTAATTGTGCAAACCGAAGTAGCCAGATTGTCATGTTTTCTTCATTTGGCATGGACATGTCCATACATAGCTACGTTTTGGGGGGCAATTGATGAATGTACTGTACAAGATGAGATAAATCCTTGCACTGTCATTCCTATTATTGGCATTGTTAGGCTTGAGGATATGTAGCCGTGGCTCTACTTTTGGCAAAGTGTGAAACTGCAGTGTGACGGATGAAAGGTTCAACACCTACACCTACACCTACACCTAAAAAACGGAAAGAAGACTTAAGTTATTGAAGTGATTTGGTGGTCCTCTTTAAGGACTGATCCGCGCAGTGGCAATATCGTGGGACTTCAAGGACTCACTGAAAACATAACTTTTTTTTTGTTTTTACACATTTCTTTATTGGTTTTATCACAAGTAGAAAAAGAAACAAAAAACCACAATAGTGAAATTCCGAAGTGCCACTCACAAACGATATCACATCAAACAAAATTAACAAATGTGAACGGTGGAGTCACACCTAGCCTACAGCAAACTGAGCGCTGAACCTTTTCAGACACTCACCCCCAGTCACAGATCTGGGTTTAATCTATCATCGTTCTTTAGCTAACTTCGCCGCCCCAGTTCATACCACGAATCCAGTCCCAGGATGCTTGTTTCTGGTCCAGGGAGGACCCGGCTTGGCAGTTCAGGCTGGACTGTTCCCAGGAGGAACATGGTCAAGACTGATTTGCACATGGCTGGGTCTGAACTGTCGTGGGAAATTGAGCTAAAGAACAATGATGGATTCAACCCAGATCTGTGACTGGGAGTGAGTGTCTGAAAAGTTTCCATGCTCGTTCAGTCATCTCCTTGTGTTTGTCATAATAGTCTAGACATGTCACTTCCCCAACTTCAGGTGTGGTAGCATGTCATAATGAAGAAGGCCCCTGCATGGACATGGGTCGCAGTATGGTGCATCGTGGCAAAAGTCCCTGGGCTACAACATGATTTGGAAATACACCCAGGAACATGTGTGCACCAGTAAAGGGTAATTCACACATGGAGATATAAGAAGATCCTGTAGGCCAGTGTGAGTGGTGACACCGGGGCCAGGACACCAATTCTGGGGTGCGCCGTCAGGACCCCCCCCCCAATGGGATCCACACTCCACGGTTGTAAGGGGCAATGTTGGTGTGGCTGTATTACCTATGTGGAGTCCTCACAGGGGCATGGTCCCGCTATCTTATGTGCTGGGATGGCTCATCATATGAGTTGAAGGATGGGACAGAAGGACCTAGGGCAGGGTTCAGGGTGGATGTGCATCATTTTATTCCTCCAAGTTTCTGATGTAGGTATCTCAGCACCCATTTTGAGCATCCCCCCCCTCCATGTGTACGTGCCACTATGAGGACATCTAGATTAGCTTTTGCCTATTTCAGCAATGTGGAGAGCCAACATTGTGTATCAGCGGCGTCCGAATGGTGCAAGGGCTACATATCGAACATGCTCTTGTTACCCATCCAGCCCTGAAAGTATTTTGACACCCTGACACACATAGTGCCATTCAGCGGAGGGGTGGAGCATTCACAGGCAACTTCTGGAACACAATTAAAGTTGCTGCCTGATGTGCTGGGATTGTCTGGGTCCCAGAAAAGAGCTGGGGTGAGGAGACCTGAAAAGTAGAGTGAATAGTGTTGGGGACATAAACAACCACCTGCATGAGTGGGGCACTGTCCATATGTCCTTCCACCATCACGTACCTACCCTTGGTGTCATCTCTGTGTATGTCTTTCACAAATGGAATCCCCGTGGCAATCCATATCATGACCCCCTTTGCATATGGGATGTTGTAGTGCCATACACCTGTCCCCTCCATTTTACATTTACTTTTTGTAACTCTGCCTGTATCAAATACTTGCATTTACTACGCGCGTGCTCCTCAGCGCTGTAACTGCCTTTTTAAAACGCTGCTTCGTTATTGCGCTTTGCTCTTTTATTCTTGGGCGTGTGTGGCTGTATTTGAGGGGCATCCAGGGGGCTCTTAAGCAGGGACTTATTTGCACCATAATTGTTATCTTCACCCGCATTTGCGGGGCTTAGTTAGTGTTAGGGCTTCATCTGGGCGCTGTGTGTGACTTTGGCCGCCATCTTAAGTGGGGGTGTTTTCGTTTGGGCCTACTTTAGGCGCCATCTTGCAGTGGGTCCAGTGGTTTTACTCCCAGGACTCCCGCGCACTGGAAGGTATTTAAACCACTCCCTTAACTATCTCTGTTAGACCACTTGCATTTACTACGCGCGTGCTTCTCAGCGCTGTAACTGCCTTTTTAAAACGCTGCTTCGTTATTGCGCTTTGCGCTTTTATTCTTGGGCGTGTGTGGCTGTATTTGAGGGGCATCCAGGGGGCTCTTAAGCAGGGACTTACTTGCACCATAATTGTTATCTTCACCCGCATTTGCGGGGCTTAGTTAGTGTTAGGGCTTCATCTGGGCGCTGTGTGTGACTTTGGCCGCCATCTTAGGTGGGGGTGTTTTCGTTTGGGCCGACTTTAGGCGCCATCTTGCAGTGGGTCCAGTGGTTTTACTCCCAGGACTCCCGCGCGGGACACCATAAGTAGAGATGTCTAGGCAAGCACGCAGCGTGGGCGCGCAGCGGGCTTGCCGGCGGGTCGCCGGAGGTGCGCCAGAGGTAAGCCCGTTTGCGCCCGTTCGCGCTCCGGACGCGCTTAGCGCTAGAGACGCTGTTCCAGTACGCCTGACATACTCCAAGGAAGAACTTTGCCTGATGAACCAACTCCCCAGTGCGGGTGAATGCTTAGCCCCTCTACCGGCCCCCCTGGTGAGCGTTAACTGCGGTCTGTTGAATGTCCGCTCCCTCTGCAAACATCATGCAGAGACGGCTCTTCTTATTGACTCATTGCAGCTTGACATCATGTTTCTCACTGAAACCTGGATCAGGGCGGAGAGTAACGTAGAGTTGGGATGGGCTTGCCCGCCAGGGTACTCAATCAGGCATATCCCACGACCCAATGGGAGAGGCGGTGGAGTGGGCTTTATCTTTAAAGACTCTCTCTCGCTCTCTCATCTGGAAGTCAAACCTGTTAAGGGCTTCGAGCTCATGGGCTTCTCTTTAAAAGATGTGAGTGGAACATTGGTCTCAGGGCTACTGTGTTATCGCCCTCCTACCAGCGTGACACCATCTGTGCAAGATCTGATAGATCTAATTTATGATCTATCTAATACCCATGCTAGATTTCTAATTCTGGGCGATTTTAATCTTTGGCCCGGCGGTCCTTATGACCTTGCATACCGTGATCTGTACCAAGCTTGCAATAATTTGCATCTCACGCAGCATGTGTCCGCTCCGACTCATGTGAAAGGCCATGTCCTGGACATGATCTTTGCAGCGGAGCCGCTGGTCTCGATTAAGGAGGTTGCGGGCCAATGCTGGACAGATCATGCTTTAATCCATTTTTGTATTCTGTTACCTGCTGGATCGCTGAGTAATAGCGTGCAGGTCAAGCCTAAACTCAGGAGACAATGGGCTCGGCTACTTACGGGCTCCAGTATACCCACATTACTGCCCAGAGTCTTTTCATTGGGTCAGAATGTGGAGGAGAGTTATTCAACTCTCTGTCATCAGCTCCTCGAATCGCTTGACAGGATGATTCCAATGCGCAAGGTGAAGGATAAACCGCAAAAAGTCACTCCCTGGTTTTCCAGTGACCTTCTTCAGCAGAGACTTCATTGTAAACAGGCGGAACGGGTCTGGAGAAGACACCTTCCGAAACAGATAGATTGGTCTATAAAAAAAACCTCCAGGAGTATAAAACTCAGATCAGGTTGGCTAAAGCTAAGTTTCTCGAGGCCACTTTGGCTAAAGCTGGAAACAAGTCACAAACCTTGTTTAAGTTGGTTAAAAATCTTTCCAACCCAGCTTGTGTTACACCTGCCATCCCGGCCTCGCAGGAACTATGTGACTCATTAGCCTCGGCTTTTGAGGAAAAAATTAATACCATCTTGGCGGGTCTTTCTGCCCCCAACTTGTCTAGCCACCCTGATTCCTGCCCCTTGGAACGAGTCAGCGGAGTAGCTCGGGAGGTGACTATGGAGGTAGCAGTACAACCTCAGCTGACCTGTTTTCCTACTTCTTCCCTGGAGGATTTCTGTCTGTTGGCGAATGGTGTGTCATCCGGCTCCCCGTTAGACCCCTTGCCACACAAGTTTTGGAAGGTTTTCCAGGTAGAACTCTTCCCCCCGCTTCATTCCATCTGCTGCCAGTCTTTGACCACGGCCATGGTCCTGGATAGCTGGAAACTGGCGGTGATTACCCCACTGCTAAAAAAAGTCACCTTGGACCCTTTATGTCCGACCAACTATAGGCCTATTTCACTCTTGCCTTTCTCAATAAAAATCTTAGAGAAATTGGTCACTAGGGTCCTGTCCAGTTTCCTTGAATCCAACGATCTGTTGGACGTGGCCCAATTTGGCTTTAGGCCAGCCCACGGTACGGAGTCTGCCTTGGTGGCCGTTTTGGATGACCTGCGTTCGCGTGTCGACATGGGAGGAGCAGCGTTTTTGGTGCTGCTTGACATGTCGGCCGCGTTCGACACGGTCGACCATGCGGTTCTACTGGGTAGGCTCCGGGAGTCCAGGGTAACTGGTTTAGCCCTGGACTGGCTGGCATCGTACCTCTGTAACAGGTGGCAATCTGTGGCTATGCCGCCGTTTCGTTCGGTGGTGAGAGATGTAAGACAGGGAGTACCGCAGGGCTCTGCAATCAGCCCGATCCTTTTCAACTTATACCTTCGCCCTCTAATATGTCTGATTAAGTCATTCGGCATGTCTGTCATCAACTATGCCGATGACACTCAGCTTATTTTTTCCATCGAGGGCAGGGATGCGGTCTCCCTAGAATCCTTTCACCACTGTATGTTGGCAGCCGCGGATTGGTTGCGTCAGAACTCGTTACAGTTTAACGGGGCAAAAACTGAAGTTCTCTATTGTTCGGCAGATCGTATGCCTCGCTCTCTGCCAGAGGGTCTTTTGCCTTCTTCCACCTTGGGCACTGTCACAGCGGCAGACTCAGTCCGTAACCTAGGTGTCCTGCTCGGGCCTCGTCTCCAGCTGGACGCCTTCGTTAATAAAACCACGGCGACCTGCATGCTGCTGTTACGCATGCTGCGGAAGATTCTTCCACTACTCCCTCACGCAGCAAGGACAGAAGCAGTGTGTAGTATCATCCTCAGTAGGTTAGACTACTGCAACGCACTGCTTCTGGGAGCCCTCAGTACTCTAATTATGAAGCTACAGCGGGTACAGAACATGGCAGCTAAGTTGGTACTCTCGCGACCTTGGTCTGCTTCGTCCTCTCTTGCCCTTTCGGACTTACACTGGTTACCGGTGCAAAAACGGATCTGTTTTAAATCAGCTTGCTTAGTCTTTAGAGCCTTGCATGGGCTGGGTCCCGTGGTGCTGCGAGGTCTCTTTTCCTGGTACTCTGCCGCCAGACTCTTGAGATCCTCCTCGGCCTTCTTGGTGACTGTCCCCAAGATAAAAAGGGCGAGGATGGGTGGCCGCTCATTCAGCTTTACGGCCGCCAAGCTCTGGAACTCTCTACCTCTGGCACTTAGGTGTAAGCAGGATCTCCTGTCTTTTAGAAAGGACCTTAAAACTTACCTTTTTCCGAAGGCAGTGTAATTGTCATCTGTAGGAATGTCTGTGGTTCAAAGCGCCAGGATAACCTTTGGGTGACAGTTGCGCTATATAAGTAGGCCTACATACATACATACATACATACAAATACATCTCTGGCAAAAAAGCTATATCTGGGCAGCTCCGCTTAAGATATGTATGAACCCAGTACTTCTTTGTGGTAGTGACCATGCCCTTCACATTTAAGGTCAGCAAGTTATAGTGTGGGATAGTGTGGCCTGTAGGTGTGCCCATTAAGTATGGTGGTAAGGAGTGATGCATCACATTCCACAATTCCCATTCCCCCAAAACTCCAGTGTGAAGGCCTCCGTAAACGTTTGATCAACGATAAAGAGAACAGTGCAGTACAGACCCATGCCACAGAATTATATGTAGAAAACTTAATCTGTGCATCAAAAGAAAACACAAGATGTGTAACCCCTCCGACAAAGACTCCGCTGAGTGACTAGCATTAACCATCCAACAAATGAACAACAACCAAAGAGAAATATGTAATAAAATACATGTCCTCTTTAGAGAGATCAGGGCTCATGGACACAAGGGTCGTCTCCAATGATCTGGGCGTCCAATCCTCTCTTGTGAGGTTCTAAGGTGTCTCCAGTAGGTACTGGTGAGCAGTCCACACCACTTCTCACACAGCAAAGACCAAATCCCCACCCTTCATATCAGATTATCTGCCAGTCATGGCGTCAACATCTGCCCCTGGGACTACTCCCAAGCAGAGGCCATTGTGTAGTTCCTACAAATCTATATAGGATCTGCCTGTTTAGATAACATAAACTAAGGGATTGGTGTCCAGACTGATTCCAGGCACCCCAAAGGTTATGTCAGTTTGTGGACCAGCTAGCTCACAGGGCCACTACGAGCCCCTCTTACCAAGGAGCTAATAGTTTCTGGCAACTATTCAACATGACAACCCTGACCCCTCATGGATCATAAAAACTGTACAGTACTTTACGCTCAGTCACTTGTGCTTACTTTGCCTCAGAGAGATATACAGAATAAACGGTGGGGACGTTTTCAATAAGTATTTATTGAACCAACATCATTCTAGTATAAAATATGTCTGCTGCAACAACCATGAGACCGAAACAAATATATACGATTATGAGCACCAGTAGAGTAAAGAAAAGGTAGAATTCTACCATAGTGCTAAAACAATGACAATATGCAGGCATATAGATACATAACATTAAAAATGCATACTCCTACAAACCATACCCTAACTAGATGTACCTAAGTGTACCTATCATGTATGTTGGTTAATAGCCAAGAATCCCCATTTGGATAGAGCCAACACCATTACCTGATGTGGCAGCGCGAAGGACCCCGCCTTGGTCTTGAGATGGCCATCCTGCAAGAGATCTGTGAGACAACTGCGTGCTGCAGTGTCCTGCTTGCAGGGACCTCAGCGTCTTGTGTTAGCATTTCAGAAGGGAAGTCTGTCTCTCTGGTTTACCCAGTGAAGATGTAGCACTTATATACATGAAAGGTACCCTATGGGGTTCTTCCTAGAAGTATACCACGGGCCTGTTGGGGCGAAGATGATGACAGAGATGGCCCATATACAGAGGTATTATGAAGAAGATGATAATCCTGCTGTGATGCGGAGAATCTTCCTGCATAATACATGAGGCTAGTTTTCGGAGAAAACCACATGAGTCATGTAGCACTTATCCAGGTAAAAGGTCAGCGCCAGACCTGTTATGTAGAACAATGGTAGGACAGATGTAGGTAAAAGGTTGTGTAACTACCTAGGCCTATATTGGGGTACATTGGAGTTCATAACACCATGGAGCCATTAGTATCCTACTGTGAAAGGCACGGTCTGACCGTAACTCCTCAAAAGAGTTCTGACCATATTTCTGCACCACTTGCCCGTGCTCACACCCTGGCCGCCAGTGCCATGAAGGGGCAGCTCTGGGTCCCCCGCTCCTCCTGCGCCTCAGTTGCAATGCCATCTATTTACCAGTGTTCCAGTTCTTTGATGTGGGCTTCGCTATTCCCTTGGCATGTAACCAGGCTCATGCGTCTCCAGGAGTCAAGAAAGAATGGACTCACTCATCATCCATCACTTCAAGTTTAGCAAGATAGAGAATAGCATAGTTAAGGCCTAGCTCCTGAAGGAGGTGCTTGACCACAGTGTGCGACTTGCGAAGATGCTGCATGTCCACAGTAAATTCTGCCCTCAAAGTGCCAGGGACCTTTTATCCAAAACAACTTCAGAATAAAGTCTCTCTCTCTATCATTAAGATGTTTTGCAATTACTGACTCGTATGGGCCCCTGATGGCAGTGACCTCCCAGGTAGATAATGTGCTTTCTCCACAGAGAAGATTTTGGGTACATTGCCTGTCAGCACTGTGGTCATTGGCCACTGATTGAGGAAGAGTTCTGTACTCAGCCCCACCCCCCAGCATGCCAGAAATCCCAAGAAGTGGATAGTATTATTCCACGAGCCCCAATCTGCATCCTCTGATGTGGAAAGGTCACCTCCACCCTCATGTCCTTCAGCTGGGTTTGTAGCTCTTGCAATGTGGGTAACATCATAGTTAATGTGGATTCATCATCATGCACATATTCCACCAGTTTCCTGTGGTCCGTACAGAGCAGGTTCACATCCAAGGAGACTGCCTTGATCTTTAACTTTAGCGTGGTTTTTGTGTCCAGAATTGCCTGCAATATCTTTTCAAACTGTAAAGAGTGACTGTAGAGAGTGGCCCAGAGTGCCTGCCCCATTATCAGGAGGGGTGGAGTGCCCCCTGAATCCCCAATGACTGAGGTAGGGTTCTTAGCAGATTTTGTCTTCACCATCATACCCACATTGGTATCAACCCCAAGTGGATGCACCAGCAGGTTCTAGACAGTGTGCCACCGCCCCTGACTCGCCACCAGGTTTGGGCCGTGGGTAAGCTCAGTGTAATGCTGGGGCAGCACGTGGTGTCTGCCAGGCCCCCTCATAGGAACTGAATGTAAAAAAAAGTTGGTGGAATGTTATAAAAAATGCGAACAAATACTATAATCTGCTATCAAATAAAAGGCAACTTTAGGTGGTCAACTGCTAAAGGGTAACCCCCATGAAAAGAAGGGATTTTGAGATATTACAACCAATGCAAAAGCTGTAATATTTGGTATCCCTATAGTAGGAGATGTTAGAAAACTCAAGAAAGGGTGCCAGTTGGCAGACAAGTACTATGCTCACTAAGTCAACATAAAACAATGTCCAATTGAATCCTGGTAATTTATAAACCTAGATACAAAATATTATTGTAGGTATGGGCCATTAAATCTGGTATTCCCCAAAGAAACCGGATATGAAAGTTTGCGTGATGACATCAAAAATGTGAAAAGAAACTGCAATCTGGTATCAAACCAAAAGGCATTTCCAGTTGATCAATGGCTAAAAGGTAACCCTTGAAAAGTTGTAAAAGGTGTTGGAAGACTCAGCCAAGGGTGTCATTTGGCAGAGCAATACTGTGCTCACGCAGCCAACACAAGACCATATCACATTGAGTCCTAGTAAGATCTAATCCAAGAAACACTTGGATACCAAATATTTTAGCCGGTATAGGCTATTAAATTTGGTATTCCCTAAAGGAACCCGACATAAAACCTTGTGGAATGATGTAAAAAATGTGAAAATATACTGCAGTCTGCTATCAAATGAAAGACAATTTGAAGTGGTCAATGGCTAAAGGATAACCCATGAAACGTAGGGTATACGAGATATCACAACAATGCGTGATCCATTTTTTTGGTATCCCCATTGTAACCGGTGTTGGAAAGCAAAAGAAAGGGTGCTATTTGCCAGAGAACCACTGTGCACATCCATCCAACATAAGACCATGTCAAATTGAAAACTGGTAAGTTCTAACCCAAGAAACACAAAGGGATACCAAATATTATAGACGGTAAAGGCCATTATATTTGGTATCCCCTAAGGGAACCAGTTGTCAAATCTAGTGGAATCATGTAAACAATGTAAAAATCTGTTGTAGTCTGCTATCAAATAAAAGGCAACTTAAAGGGTCAGTGGCTAAAGGTTAACCCATGAAACATAGGGGATACGAGATATTACATCAATGTGTGAGCAAAAATATCTGGTATCCACATTAGAAAGAATGTTGGTAAGCAAAATAAAGGGTGCTATTTGGCATGGAAATATTGTGCTCACCCATCCAGAATAAGCCCATGTCAAATTGAATCCTAGTGAGTTCAAACCAGAGAGACACAGTGGATACCAAATATTATAGTTAGTATAGCCCATTATGTATTGGTATCTCATAAAGGAACCAGGGGCATATTATCAAGAAAGGCGATAAAATTATCGCCTTTTTAGCGGCAGGAAACTGCTGCTAAAGCGGCGATAATGGCCTTGATAATATGTTCTTGTGAATTCCCATAACAGCCCAGGTTAACACCAGAACCTGGGCTGCTATGGGAATTCACAAGGGCATATTTTCAAGGCCATTATCTCCACTTTAGCGGCAGTTTCCTGCCGCTAAAGCAGTGATAATTTTATCGCCTGTCTTGATAATATGCCCCCAGGTGTAAAATGTGGTGGAATGATGTATAAGATGTGAAAAGATACTGTAGTCTGCTAACAAATATAAGGCAACTTCAACTGCTGAATATCTCAAGGGTAGCCCATGAAACGTAGGGGATACGAAGTATTACAGCAATGTGTGAACCATAATATTTGGTATCCCCACAGTAACCGATGTTGAAAAGTTAAAGGAAGGGTGCTATGAGGCATAGAAACACTGTGCTCACCAATCCAACATAAGACCATGTCAAATTGAATCCTGATAAGTTCTAACTCGGGAAACACAGGGGATACCAAATAATATAGCAGGTATAGCCAATAATGTATGGCATCCCCAAAGGAACCAGATGTAAAATGTTGTGGAATGATGTATAAAATGGGCAAAGTCTGTTATCAAATAAATGGCAACCTCAACTGGTCAATGGCTTAATGGTAGCCCATGAAATGTAGGGGATACGAGATATTACAGCAATGCGTGAGCCATAATATTTGGTATCCCCATAGTAACCAATGTTGGAAAGCAAAAAGAAGGGTGCTATTTGGCATAGAAATACTGTGCTCACCCACCTGACACAAGACAATGTCAAACTGAATCCTGGTAAGTTCTAACCCGAGAAACACAGGGGATAGCAAATATTATAGATGATATAGCCCAATATATATGGTATCCCATAAAGGAACCGGATTAGGTATGTTGTAGAATGATGTAAACGTTGTGAAAAGATACTGTAGTGTGCTAACAAATAAAAGACAACTTTAATTGCTGAATGTCTCAAGGGTAGTCCATGAAACGTGGGGGATACGAGGTATTACAGCAATGAGTGAGCCATAATATTTGGTATCCCCATAGTAACCGATGTTGGAAAGTTAAAGGAAGGGTGCTATCAGGCATAGAAATACTGTGCTCACAAATCCAACATAAGACCATGCCAAATTGAATCCTGGTGAGTTCTAACCCGAGAAAGACATTGGATGGCAACTATTACAGCTGGTATAGCCAATAATGTATGGTATCCTCTTAAAGAACCGGATGTAAAATCTGTGGAATGATGTATAAAATGGTAAGAGCTATTGTAGTCTGCTATCAAATACATGTCAGCCTCAACTGGCCAATGGCTGAACGGAAGCCCATGAAATGCAGGGGATACGAGATATTACAGCAATGTGTGAGCCATAATATTTGGTATCCCCATAGTAACCAATGTTGGAAAGCAAAAGGAAGGGTGCTATTTGGCATAGAAATACCGTGCTCATCCACCCAACATAAGACCATGTCAAACTGAATCCTAGTAAGTTCTAACCCGAGGAACACAGGGGATACCAAATATTATAGATGATATAGCCCATTATCTATGGTATCCCTGAAAGGAACCGGATGTGGAATGTTGTGGAATGATGTATAAGATGTGAATAGATGCTGTAGTGTGCTAACAAATAAAAGGCAACTTCAACTGCTGAACGTCTCAAGGTTAGCCCATGAAACGTAGGGGATACGAGATATTACAGCAATGTGTGAGCCATAATATTTGGTATCCCCATAGTAACCAATGTTGGAAAGCAAAAGGAAGGGTGCTATTTGGCATAGAAATACCGTGCTCATCCACCCAACATAAGACCATGTCAAACTGAATCCTAGTAAGTTCTAACCCGAGGAACACAGGGGATACCAAATATTATAGATGATATAGCCCATTATCTATGGTATCCCTGAAAGGAACCGGATGTGGAATGTTGTGGAATGATGTATAAGATGTGAATAGATGCTGTAGTGTGCTAACAAATAAAAGGCAACTTCAACTGCTGAACGTCTCAAGGTTAGCCCATGAAACGTAGGGGATACGAGCTATTACAACAATGTGTGAGCCATAATATTTGGTATCCCCATAGTAACCGATGTTGGAAAGTTAAAGAAAGGGTGCTATTAGGCATAGAAATACTGTGCTCACCAATCCAACATAAGACCTTGTCAAATTGAATCTTGATAAGTTCTAACCCGAGAAACATAGGGGATACCAAATATTATAGCTGGTGTAGCCAATAATGTATGGTATCCTCTAAAAGAACCGGTTGTAAAATCTTGTGAAATGGTGTATAAAATGGTAAAAGCTACTTTAGTCTGTATCACATACATTTTAGCCTCAACTGGTCAATGGCTAAACGGAAGCCCATAAAATGTAGGGGATACGATATATTACAGCAGTGCATGAGCCATAATATTTGGTATCCCCATAGTAACCAATGTTGGAAAGCAAAAGGAAGGGTGGTATTTGGCATAGAAATACTGTGCTCACCCACTCAACATAAGACCATGTCTAATTGAATCCTGGTAAGTTCTAACCTGAGAAACACAGGGTATACCAAATATTGTAGCTGATATAGCCCATTATAATTGGTATCCCCTAAATGAACAGGATGTAAAATCTTGTGGATTGATGTATAAAATGTTAAAAGCTACTGTAGTCTGCTATTAAATAAATGGATTACTGAAAGAATATCGCCGGACAGAATATCGACCTACAGAAATATCGATGCTGGAATATCAAAGGCAAGTATATCGACATCCTATCTACAACATTGTAAGTACAAAAATATCGAAATAAAAATATTGATGTTAAAAATATCGTAATTAAAAATATGGTTTTTTTCTTTAAAAAAAAGTAAAATAAAGTAAATAGTACTTAAAAATAAAATAAACATATTTAAATATATTTAATAATGTTTAAAATTATTACATAATACATATTTAATAATAAAACTTTAATTAAAAATATACCTACAATATATAATGAATACTTACTTAATAATGTTTAATAATTATTTTAATTACTTATAAATTATTAACAAATACTATAAATTACAGATACATCTGCACACATAAAATAAAACATAAATAACAATAAATAATTATATTTAATGCATTTAAAAAAATATATATACTTTCAATATTTTTAAAGTTAATTAAATACAATATTATCTAAAAAAATACAAAAAATATTAAATACATAAATAAATAAACTACTATTTAAAGTCCTAACAAAACTACAGTAATGAAAACATTGGATAGCGTAGAACATAAAATTACTATTCCCACTCCAGAAAATTCAACAGTAGGGAAAGCGTTAAATAGCTTAGGGGTAAAAATCACTATTCCCACTCCAGAGAGTGCAACCGTAGGAAGAACGTTGGATAGCGTAGGGGTAAAAATTACTATTCCGACTTCAGAGAGTGCAACAGTAGGGAAAGCGTTGGATAGCGTAAGGGTAAAAAAATACTATTCCCACTCCAGTGAGTACAACAGTAGAGAAAGCATTGGATAGCATAGGGGTAAAAATTACTATTCCCACTCCAGTGAGTGAAACAGTAGGGAAAGCGTTGGATAGCGGGTGGGTAAAAATTACTATTCCAACTCCAGAGAGTGAAACAGTAGGGAAAACGTTGGATAGCGTAGGCGTAACAATTACTATTCCCACTCCAGTAAGTGCAACAGTAGGGAAAGCGTTGGATAGCGGGTGGGTAAAAATTACTATTCCCACTCAAGTGAGTGCAACAGTAGGGAAAGCGTTGGATAGCGGGTGGGTAAAAATTACTATTCCCACTCCAGTGAGTGCAACAGTAGGGAAAACGTTGGATAGCGTAGGGGTAAAAATTACTATTCCCACACCAGTGAGTGCAACAGTAGGGAAAGCGTTGGATAGCATAGAAATTAAATATAACATAATTATAAATAATTTTTGTATTTAAAATAAATAATAATTAAAATTTTCAACATAATTTACAAATACCCATTATTAATTATAAAAAACATAATTACAATTGAATAATTAATTAACAATAAATTAACAATAAATACCAATAAATATTAAATAATAAATATTAGTTACCAAAAAATAAATATTTAAAAAAAAAGATTTTTCTAAAAAAACATTTTAATGAATAAAAATTGATTAGCAATTTAAAAAATTAAACAATAAAATTATTTTTATACCAAAATATACTTTTTATAAAACATTAATTACAATTAATAAAAAATAATTACCAAATAAAAAATAATAATCACAAATTAAAAAACTAATTACCAATTAAAAAAATTAATTACCAATTACAAACAATAATTACCAATTACAAACATTAATTACCAATTAACAAAATGAATTACCAATTACAAACATTAATTACCAATTAAAAAAGTTAGTTAACAATTAAAAAATTTAATTGCCAATTATTAATTCATCAAAAATAATTTAATTATGAATACCAAAAAATTAAAATAAATCATTACTTAATTACAATTAAAATACTTCCCACCCAATTCCCCTATAAACCCACTACCCGCTACAGAACTTACATCCAAAAATTAATTAAAATTAATTAATAACTCCTAAAGATTAATAATTCATTTACTATTATTAAATTACTTCCCACCCTATTCCCCTATAAACCCACAACCCGCTCCGGTACCAAAACATAAAATTTGCTTAAAAATAACATTATTAATATGTAAAAATAGTACACATATAATTTAAAACAAGTAAAATACTTAACAAAACACATATAACACACATAATAAATACATAATAAAATACATTAAAAAAGTACAAAAATCGATATTAGTAACATCGAGATTAGTAACATCGATATATTTGATATCGATATTATTGACTTCGATATTACTTACATCGATATAAAAAAAAACGGTATTACTTACCTTAGGGTCGATATTCTGTCCACCGATATTCTTGACCTCGATATTCTGTACCTTCGATATTAAAAACTCGATATTTCAGTAGGTCGATTTAAAAAACTCGATATTTAGACTGTGCACCCAAATAAATGTCAACCTCAACTGGTCAATGGCTGAACCGCAGCCCAAGAACTGAAGGGGATACAAGATATTACAGCAATGCGTGAGTCATAATAATTCGTATACCCATAGTAACTGATGTTGGGAAGCAAAAGGAAGGGTGTTATTTGGCATAGAAATACTGTGCTCACCCACCCAACATAAGACCATGTCCAATTGAATCCTGGTAAGTTATAAACCGAGAAACACAGGGGATACCAAATAATATAGATGATATAGCCCATTATATATGGGATCCCATAAAGGAACCAGATGTAAAATGTTGTGGAAATATGTGAAAAGATACTGTAGTGTGCTAACAAATAAAAGGCAACTTCAACTGCTGAATGTCTCAAGGGTAGCCCATGAAACGTAGGGGATACAAAGTATTACAGGAATATGTGAGCCATAATATTTGGTATCCCCATAGTAACCAATGTTGGAAAGTTAAAGGAAGGGTGCTATTAGGCATAGAAATACTGTGCTCACCAAGCCAACATAAGACCATATCAAATTGAATCCTGGTAAGTTCTAACTCGGAAAACACAGGGGATACCAAATATTATAGCTGGTATAGCCAATAATGTATGGTATCCTCTTAAAGAACCGGATGTAAAATCTTGTGGAATGATGTATAAAATGGTAAGAGCTACTGTGGTCTGCTATCAAATAAATGTCAGCCGTCAATGGCTGAATGGAAGCCCATGAAATGCAGGGGATACGAGATATTACAGCAATCTGTGAGCCATAATATTTGGTATCCCCATAGTAACCAATGTTTGCACTAGAAGGAAGGATGCTATTTGGCATAGAAATACTGTGCTTACCCACCCAACATAAGGCCATGTAAAATTGAATCCTGGTAAGTTCTAACACAAGAAACACAGGGGATACCAAATATTATAGCCTGTATAGTCCATTACATGTGGCATCTTTAAAGGAATCCTACTGTAAAATGTTGTGGAATGATGTATAAAATGGTAAAAGCTGCTGTAGTCTGCTATCAAATAAATGTCAACCTCAACTGGTCAATGTCTGAATGGTAGCCCATGAAATGTCAGGGATATGAGATATTACAGCATTGTGTGAGCCATAATATTTGGTATTCCCATAGTAACCGATGTTAGAAAGCAAAAGGAAGGGTACTATTTGGCATAGAAATGCTGTGCTTACCCACCCAATATAAGACCATGTCAAATAGAGTCCTGGTAAGTTCTAACCCGAGAAACACAGGGGATGCCAAATATTAGAGCCGGTAAAGTCCATTTCATGTGGTATCTTCTAAGGAATCCTAATGTAAAATGTTTGGGACTTATGTAAAAAATGTGACAAGATTCTGTAGTCTACTGTCAAATAAATGGATACTTCAACTGGTCAAAGGCTGAAGGGTAGACCATGAAACGTAGGGGATACGAGATATTACTGCAATACCTGAGCCATAATATTTGGTATCCCTATAGTACCCGATGTTGGAAAGTTAAAGGAAGGGTGCTATTAGGCATAGAAATACTGTGCTCAACAATCCAACATAAGACCATGTCAAATTGAATCCTGATAAGTTCTAACTCGGGAAACACAGGGGATACCAAATATTATAGCAGGTATAGCCAATACTGTATGGTATCCCCTAAAGGAACCAGATGTAAAATGTTGTGGAATGATGTATAAAATGGTCAAAGACTGTTATCAAATAAATGGCAACCTCAACTGGTCAATGGCTTAATGGTAGCCCATGAAATGTAGGGGATATGAGATATTACAGCAATACGTTTGCCATAATATTGGGTATCCCCCATAGTAACCAATGTTGGAAAGCAAAAGGAAGGGTGCTATTTGGCATAGAAATATTGTGCTCACCCATCCAACATAAGACCATGTCAAAATGTATCCTGGTACTTTCTAACCCGAGAAACACAGGGGATACCACATATTATAGGCGAGAAGGCCATTGTATTTGGTATCCCCTAAGTGAACCGGTTATAAAGTCTTGTGGAATAATGTAAAAAATGTGAAAAGCTAATGAGGTCCGCTAACAAATGAAATGCAACTTCAACTGGTGAATGTCTAAAGGGTAGCTCATGAGACGTAGGGGATACGAGATATTACAGCAATACGTGAACCATAATATTTGGTATCCCCATAGTAAATGATGTTGGAAAGCAAAAGAAAGAGTGATATTTGGTATAGAAATATTGTGCTCCCGCATGCAACATAAGGTGATGTCAAAATGAATCCTGGTAACTTCTAACCGGAGAAACACTGGAGATTCCAAATATTGTAGCCGGTAAAGTTCATTATATCTGGTATTCCCTAAGGGAACCAGATGTAAAATCTTGTGGAAAGATGTCAAAAATCTGAAAAGATGCTGTAGTCTGCTTTCAAATAAATGGCAACTTCAAGTTTCTAACGGTTAATGGGTAATCCTTGGAAGGTTGTGGATAAAAGATATTGCGGCAATGCGTGAGCCATAATATTTCGTATACTCATTGTAAACGATGTTTGAAAGCAAAAGGAAGGGTACTATTTGGCAAAGAAATACTGTGCTCACCCATCTAACATAAGATCATGCCAAATCGAATCCTCGCAAGTTCTAACCCTAGAAACATAGTGGATACGAGATAATATACCAGGAATAATCCAATATATATGGTATTACCAAAGGGAACCAGATGTAAAATCTTGTGGAAAGATGTAAAAAATGTTAAAAGATGCTGTAGTCTGCTTTCATATAAAAGGCAATTTCAAGTGGTCAATGGCTAATGGCTAACAAGAGAAACGCAGGGGATGCAAGATAGTACAGCAATGCCTGAGCCATAGTATGTGTTATCCCCATTGTAAAAGATGTTGGAAAGCAAAAGGAATGGTGATATTTGGCATAGAAATACTGTGCTCACCCGTAGCACATAAGACCATGTCAAATTGAATACTGGCAAGTTCTAACCCCAAAAACATAAGGAATACCAAATATTATAGATGGTAAAGGCCATTATATATGGTATCCCCATAGAGAATCTGACGTACAATCTTGTGGAATAATATAAAAAATGTGAAAAGATACTTTAGTCTCTTATCAAAGAAAAGACAACTTTAAGTGGTCAATGGCTAAACGGAACCAGTGAAACGTAGGGGATACGAGATATTACAGCAATGAGTGAGCCATAATATTTGGTATCCCCTTTGTAAACAATGTTGGAAAGCAAAAGGAATGGTGCCCTTTGCCATAGAAATACTGGGATCATCCATCCAACATAAGACCATGTCAAATTGAATACTGGTAAGTTCTAACCCCAGAAACACTAGGGATACCAGATATAATAGCCGGTATAGGCCATTATATTTGGTATCCGCTGACCGAACTGGACGTAAAATCTTGTAGAAAGATTTTAAAAATCTGAAAAGATGCTGAAGTCTGCTTTCAAATAAAAGGCAACTTCAAGTCTCCAATGGTTAATGGGCAACACATGAAAAGTAGGGGATACGAGGTATTGCAGCAATGTGTGAGCCATAATATTTGGTATCCCCATTGCAAAAAATGTTGGAAACCAAAAGGAAGGGAACTGTTTGGCATAGAAATACTGTGCTCACCCATCTAACATAAGACCATGCCATATCGAATCCTGGCAAGTTCTAACCCAAGAAACACAGGGGATACTAGATATTATAGCTGGTATAGGCTATTATATATGGTATCCCCAAATGGAACCAGATGTAAAATCTTGCGGAATGGTGTACAAAATGTGAAAAGATACTGTAGTGTCTTATCAAAGAAGAGACAACTTTAAATTGTCAATGGCTAAAGGGTAACCATTGAAACTTAGGGGATACAAGTTACTACAGCAATGCCTGAGTCATAATATTTGGTATCCCCATTGTACAAGATGTTGGAAAGCAAAAGGAATGGTGCTATTTGGCATAGAAATACTATGCTCACCTGTAGCACATAAGAGAATGTCAAATTGAATACTGGTAAGTTCTAACCCCAGAAACACAGGGGATACCAAATATTATAGCCAGTATAGGCCATTGTGTATGGTGTCCCCATTGACAACCTAACGTACAATCTTGTGGAATAATGTACAAAATGTGAAAAGATACCGTAGTCTCTTATCAAATAAAAGGAAGGGTACTATTTGGCATAGAAATACTGTGCTCACCCATCTAACATAACACTATGCCAAATTGAAAACTGGTAAGTTCTTTTTTTATTTCAAATTTTTTTTATTGAATTGAATAGGGTAAGTTTCGCATATACATGGTATACATTAGTGCTCGGCTAACGCCAGAAACACAGGCGATACCAGATATAATAGCCGGTATAAGCCATTATATTTGGTATCCCCTAAGCGAACCAGACGTAAAATCTTGAGGATAGATTTTAAAATCTGAAAAGATGCTATAGTCTGCTTTCAAATAAAAGGCATCTTCAAGTCTCCAATGGTTAATGGGTAACGCATGAAAGGTAGGGGATACGAGGTATTGCAGAAATGTGCGAGCCATAATGTTTGGTATCCCCATTTTAAACAATTTTGGAAAGCAAAAGGAAGGGTACTATTTGGCATAGAAATACTGTGCAAGAAATACCTGGCAAGTTCTAACCCAAGAAACACAGGGGATACTAGATATTACAGCTGGTGTAGGCCAATATAAATGGTATCTCCAAAGGGAACGGGATGTAAAATCTTGTGGAATGATGTAAAAAAGTGAAAAGATACCACAGTCTGCTATCATATAAAAGTCAACTTCAAGTGTAACCCTGGGCGTAGTTCGCGTAGTAGCACTATGTGTAGCTAAGCGAAGTGCACTTTGCACTGCGCAAGCTACGTGAACTGCTTAGTGCACTGTGCAAAATGCTGTTCGTACTGATTACACAGTGCCGGATGCTTGTCCGCACTGTACAATCATTGCAAACGGCATCTTGCACAGTGCAAGCGGTCGTTTTCTGCCGCTCGAGTAGATTTGTACTCGAGCTGCAGTTTTCTCAACACGGACTTGTAGTTTCTCATCGCGAGCGGTCGCGAGCATACGCGACCACTCGTAATGAGAAACCTGACCTCCCCACATTGAGAATCTCACCGGGAGGTTTATTTTCCACGCTTGCGATCGGCAACTTGATGTTGCTGATCGTGAACGAGGAAAAAGTTTGGCCAGAATGATGATTTTGCTCGCTCGCGGTCACCAACTTGACGTTGAGAACTGCGACCAAGCAAAAAATGCCCGCTACGCATTTTTGCAATGAATGAGCCATAATATTTGGTGTCTCCTTACTAAGAAATGTTAGAAAACTGAAGGAAGTGTGCAAGTTTTGCAGAGAAACACTGTGCTCACCAAGCCAACATAAGACCATGTCCAAATGAAGCCCAGAATTTTTTATCCCCCAAAACATACGGGATACTAAATATTATTGTCTGTACGGGTGATTATATCTGGTATCCCCAAAATGAATTTGATGTGAAAACGTGTGAAATGCATTCAAAAGTACTAACATTCACTGTAATCAGCAATCAAATAAGAGGCCATTACAACTTGTTAATTGCTGAAAGGTAAACCTTGGAAAGTAGGAGATATCACATATTATAGCAAAACATGAGCTGTGATATTTGGTGTCCATATAGAAAGAGACTCTGAAATACACAAAAAATGCTACGATATGGCTGAAAACACTCTGTTCACCCTGCCAACTTTAGGACATGTCAAATGTTGTCCTAGTAAGCTTTAACTCTAAGAGCATATGGAATAGCAAAGATTACAGCCCTTATTACCCATTATATTTGATATCCCCCAAAGGAACAGAAAGTGGAAGCTTTTATTATGCAATTACAAGTGCATGTTTCATAATGTTCAGTATCCCTGTTGAAAGAGGCAGTGCAAATTATAAACAAGGGTGTGATGTGTCAGAAAAGCACTTCAAGACAAGACCATGTCAAATCCTAGTACGGTTTAACCCAAGAAACAGGGGATACCAAATATTATAGGCCATATGAGCCATTATATTTTGTAATCCCTAATGAAACCAGAAGTGAAAAGCTTCTGGAATGGTATCAAAAGTGCTAAAAGATACTGTAATCTCCTATTAAATAAAAAGCCATTTCAATTCATTAATAACTAAAAGGTAAGCCTTGAAATGTAGGGGATAGAAGCAAAAGAAATAAATGAGCCATAATATTTGGTGTCCCTGTAGAAGAAGATGTTGGAAAACACAAAAAAGTGTGTGACTTGGCAGAAAAATACAGTAGTCAACATAAAACTGTTTCAAAGCTTATCAAGGTAAGCGTTTACTTTTTTTGTTGTTGTTTTTATTGATAAAGGTTGGCGACCTACAATTATACAACAGTGACACATGTGATTAGCAAATTACATCCATCAGTATGCAAGTTACAGAGGATGAAAAAACAGATATTTCAAATAGTTACGCCTCTGTCCACATTTCTACGCATTTCCAGGTCCACCATGGGTGATACACAGATCTCTCCCCTGTAAATGTTCCATTTCAAACATTTTTATCCCATTTCTTCGGGCACCCTCTGGGTACAAACACCTCCTTCTTCGCAATCCTACACCTACCCAATTCTTTCAGCCATACCGATACAGCAGGCGGTGCCGTGCCACCCCATCCCTTTGCCAGTTCTCTTTTAACCAACGTGTACCCAGCGTCACCAGTTGTTGTTCAATTTCAGTCAGGTCCGAGTCCGCCCATATGTTTAGCAGGCCCAGGTGGGACATCAGGTCCATCGTCTTTACCAATGCCGACTGCATATGGTTTGTGGCTCTATCCCAGAGACTGCGTATCAGCGGGCACTCCCATATCATGTGATAGAAGGTAGCCGGCTGCTTGCAGCCCTTCAAGCATAAATCATCCTGCCTTGCCCCTATTTTTGCTAGAGTTTTTCCCATCATATATGACCTATGGAGGATCCTGAGTTGTATCAGTCTTAATCTGAGTGTGGTGGCTGCCTCCCTAGGTGACATAAGAGCCTCCCGCCAATCTTCTTCTTCGATCAGCCCCAGGTCTCTCTCCCACTGCTCTTTGAGATCACCAAAACTATCCGGTAAATTATTACTACATTTTTTGTGCGTCAAGGATATTGCTTTAGACTGCAGAGGGCCATCAAGTGAGCGATCTTCTAGTGGGCACGAGTTTGGTATGTCCTTGCAGTTCGGGAAGGCCGCCTGTAAGGCATGCCCTATTTGTAGGTACCTAAATACCTCCCCCGGAGCCATCTGGTAACTCTTTCGGAGGTCTTCAAATTTGAGTATTGCCCCCTTCTTAACCAAGTCCTTCACTGCCGAGATACCGATCATATCCCACATATCAAACCCTGGTTGATAGAATAGCATGCCTAGTTTCTGAGTGTACCACAAAGGTGTTGCCTTGGTGAGAACGCCAGCCCATCCCAGTTGTGAGTTTGCCAAATGCCAAATTTGTACTGTGTGTTGTGTTGGACCAACAAATCTCTGTCTCTTGGTGCGGGGATACAGGGCGCCCAGCTAGCCAGAGCAATCCATCTGGTATCTGTCCAGGGCGTAGTAGTATAGCCTGAGATCAGGCAACGCTATCCCCCCGTCGTACCATCCTTTTGTTAGTTTTTGAAGTACTATTCTAGGGGCCTTACCATCCCATAACAGTGTATGTACCTCCCCCTCAACCGCAACAAAGTATGCATCTGGAATTCGGTGTGGGCAGTTTTGGAGGATATATAAAAATCACGGGAGTGCCAACATTTTAAAAAGGGCAGCAAGGCCCACCAAAGACAGGGGCAGAGACCTCCAATGTTTAACGTCTGCTCGCAGTCTGGCCAGCGGGGTTGTCAAATTATGGCTGTAAAAGAGGGCCGGATCTGATGTAACAAAGATTCCCAGGTATATGAAACCATCTACTGCCCATAGAACACGAACAGCACAGACTTACCCCAGTTAATGGCATACCCCAAGTATTTCCCAAAATTTGTGAAGATATTAAGAACAGTATGTATGGACTTGTATGGGGAAGCATAAGCGTTTACTTTTTAAACTAAATATTACAGCAGCGTACAGGTATCCTCCACAAGAACTGAATGGAGGGTTCATTAAAAATACCAAATGTAGATAGACCTGCTGATAGACCATGCCAAATAAAATAAAATAAACTAATTTCAAATGGTCAATGGCTAAAAGGTAACCATTGAATAATAGGAGATACAAGATACTATAGCAATGTGTAATCCATAATATTTGGTATTCTTATAAAGCAGAGTGGAAGTTACTACGAAGGGTGTGACGTGACTGATAAATACTCTGCTAAATTAGCCAACAAGTGAATAGCTTGTCATATTCTATGCCAGTAAGTGTTAACACTGGGTACGTAGGTGCTACTAAATACAGCCAGTATGGGCCATTTTTTGGCACACTGCTAACTTACCTTATATGGCCACGTTGTGTTATCTACTCATTTTGAATTTTTGCAAAATGTCAAATACTCAATGCTATAGTGCAAGGCAAGTGTGTGCTATAACCAGTGGCAACCAGGCTTGCCTCCATTAAATAACACGGCACCAAAAGCAAACCGAATAGACAATGCATTCAACATCAAAAACCAACAAGAGATCTAAACTAATGATTTTTTTCTCATTGATTTTGTTTTTATTTTGAAATGTTTCCCTCAAATTCGTATGCACTTCTCTTGGCTCCTTAGGAAGTCATCTAGTACACCTGTGCTTGTAACAGTGCACAGGTGTACTATTGTACCAGTAGCTATTTTTTGTTTGACTGAGGTTTGCACTGCAGGGGCCTGGAAAGTACTGATTCTCTTCAAGTTGTTGACTAATGCACTGTTGATGCCCACAAAGCATATTCAATGTCCTTCTCATTTAGCCACATTGTCAGTTTACTTGCTATCATTTTTCACCTGTACTGTCAAACCTAAAAGAGAACCTTTTCCAGTCCAAGAATGCAACATGGTGTAATTAAAAAGTGAAGACTGCAATCTTACATGACATACAGATGCTTGATAATCGGGTTACACTAGAAAAAAATATAATTTGCTTACATTTGCTATTTTGGAACAGCCAAGAGCTAGTAGGTGGAAACAAATTTGTGTTAAATAGTAAATCCACATTAGTAAAAATCATGCCTCCATTTCCTTTATTAAGTATTAAAAAAATAAACACTTTTAAATGATTCATTCACATACATGCTGTTTCCGGTTTATATGTCAAAAGAAAACATACAGAATTGTATACATTTGCTTCGGAGCTCTCGCCTAGGCAGAGCAAGCACTGTGAATTTGAGATCTTTTGTTTTCCAAGAGTGGGCTTAGAGCCCACTCATTGCTTACCATTCGTTGGCTTTATTGTGACTCTCTTTTGTTTGCTTTTTATTGGCAAGATTCAGTAGGCTTTCTTTGTTTTTGCGTGTTTGTCCTTCCACTCGGTCATGGACACACTACTTGTATCCTTCCACTGATCATGATTTTTATCCTTACTTTTTCTATGTGTTTAAGCGCTATACTAGAGTGCGTCTTGGTCAGCTGGCTCCCTCATGTACTTCTCCCGCTTAGGGTTCCTCACTCATCCATGTTGCGTACCCATACTCCCACCTTCCAGTGTTGTCCATGTTGTTGCTTGCCCTATCTATCCAACTTCCTTTTGTTTTTGCCTGTGTTTTTGCCTGCTACACCCACCTTCCCATCTGCCGTTGTTGCCCATGTTGTAGCTTCGTCTACCCACTCTCCTTCCTTCCTTCCTTCCTTCCATTGTTGCCAGTGTTGTTGCTTGCTTGCTCCCACCCTCCCTCCTTCCATTGTTATCCGCATTATTGATTGCTTCTACCGGCCCACCCTACTTCCATTGTTGCACTTGTTGTTGCGTGCCCTGCACCCTCCCTCCTTCCATTGTTGTCCTTGTTGCAGCTTGCAACATCCACCTCCATCCTCATTCCTGTCTTCCGTTGTTGCAATAGTTATTGTTGCTTTCCCCACCAATTCTCCTTTCGTCCATTGTTGCCTGTGTAGTTGCTTTCAACACCTACCCTCCTTCAGTTGTTGCCTTTGTTGTCGCTTGCCTCTACCTACACTACCTTCTTCTATTGTTCCTTGTGTTGTTGCTTGCAATCCCACCCACCCTCACTCCTTCTGTTTTTCTTGTGTTGTTGCTTTCCCCACTCACCCTTCTCTGTTGTTGCCCATATTGATCTGTACCTTAATCCACCCACCCACCCTCCCACTTGTTGTTGTCCCTGATGCTGTCAGTGTTTGCTTCTACCCACTCTCCCACCATGCGTTGTCAATTTGCCTTCTCTGAGCCCCTCCCTTCTATCATCCATTGTCTGTGTTGCCCCCCTTACTTATCCACACACCCAAGTTGCCTCCATAGCTGCTTATGTGCTGCTTATGTGTGACATTTCAATGGTTTAAACGTACGTATGAATGACATTCAATGACCAAATATGTGACACTTAGAGTGACACTTTCTCTTGACTAAAACCAAGCACTGAAGTGCAAGGAAAGTGAAATGACAGTCTTTTGAGTAATGAAAAGCTCTAAAACAATCTTGAAACAGCTGCTAAGTACCACAAATGGAAGGTTACTGTCACAACCGTCCTCCACTATAAAAATGTGAGAAACTCCTGGACTAGCCACTACTTACCAGGGCAGCTCTCACCCTTGCCGCACTATGGACAAATAATGGCATTGCCGTCTCTGAAAAGTGCAAAATTGTTGGGCCATAATGTAATTTAGCTATATAAACACATGTTTTATCACAACTTAGAAACTAGGGGGCATATTATCAAGGGGGTTTATCTCCGCTTTTTTGGCTTTAAAAGCCAAGAAAGCGGAGATAAAATTATCTCCCTATTACCTAGCTGTCGCTAACACCAGTTAGCGACAGCTAGTAGGAGATAGCAACCATCTTGGGCCCCACTTTGCATGTCAGTGATATTTATCACTAATGACATGCAAAGTGGGCGTGCCAAGATGTTAGCGACTGGAAACAGTCGCTAACATCGCTATCTCCTATTACCAACTTTTGGAGATATTCGCGCTAAGCGCGAATATCTCCAAAAACTAACACCTGCCCTGAGCAGTTCTTAGCCATGTTATCCAATGGGAGGTGGATAACATGGCTAAAGCATTAGCTCGGTAATGCATGAATATCGCGGACTTTTCAGCGATATTCATGCATTGCGGCCGTTTTTTATCGCATTTGCGATAAACCTTGATAATAGCAAGGTTTATCTGCGATAATTTCTGACGATGCTTAGCGTTAAAAAATTCGTTGCTAAGCATCGTTAGCGATAAATATCGCTTAACGTTGGTAATATGCCCCTAGATTTTAAATCTCCTTTTCTCATTGTTTTAGAGAACCACAATATGACATACAAACATGATCACCCCAAACGGCACAGTGACAGACAGATCACTTTGTGTTTCTCTTAATGGTTGCCCTGCCTGAAACTTACCAACTCCCACTGCTGGCCTTCTGCGTGCTGACTGTCAGGTTTTGTTTTTTAACACTTTATTTTGCATTTAGGTATAAGAAGAACAGTACACTGGGACAAAGTCAGTTATTTAACATGCACAGGGAGCAAAAACATACATCACAGGTGGCTCAGTCCGTGACGCATTATAATCATACATGACTTAAAGCGGATCCCCGGGAGTCCAACCTTACTCTGATCCCAACAGTCTCCAACACCGAACCATCCCGGTGGCTTACCCCAGCATGCAGTGGGCGCGCAACAACTGTAGTGACAAGGAGAAAGTACAGCTCCTAGAAGCGTGTAACGACACATATCTTGAGACAATTCAGCCCACTCCAGTAGGGTCTATGCCCTGTTCCTGCTGCGTAGGGTGTCTCGCTGCTGCTCCAGTAGATAATCCCTGAAAGGGCCCCAAATATCCTTGGGCCTGGAGGTGGGGAGGAGTGTTGTTGCGTATATTTCACTGTTTGTGGTGCAGGATGCCATGCTCCTCAGCCATGCTTTCACAGAGGGTGCTGTTTTATCCCCCAATGTATGGCTACTTTCCTCTTGGCCAGGAGTAAGCTACTGGCCACAAACGTACGAGTTTCCTGTGGGAACTGGTTAACAGAAACCAGCAGGGCGATCTCAGGCTAGGGGGTCATTGGAACCTTAATCATGTCGCTCAGCATCTTGTGTATAGCTACCCAGTATGAATGTATGTTCGGACAGGTCCAAGCGAGATGAGCGAAGTCTGCATTTGGAGCGCTGCATGTGGTACAATGGTGTGATCTGGCAGGGTGTATCCTGTGGAGTCTTGAGGGGGTAATATACATCCTACGGAGAAATGCTGACTCTCATGTTATAGCTGCTCCTGTGTGTGGACTCACACTGTCTGCTTTTTGATACTCAACTAGTACAGAGATGCTGCTACCTAGTGTGTTGTCGTGTTCTGCTGCTCAGTGCTGATTGTGACGATGTGGAGTAAGAGTAAGTGGAGTCTGGACTCTGTCCATCACGGACGCTCCTCCACGCTTCCTGCTTGCAGACCCGAGCGTGAACCTCCTCCCAGCGCTGTTGGGAACTGATCTGTGGTATCGAAACGCTTGTTATTGCTGGCGCTCTCTACCTTAACCAGCGCTGAGTCACGCCCCCTGATTTGTGCATTTGTGTGCTTTCATAATTTTTATCGTGGTATTTTCTCGCCGAACTGAAGGTGCTGCCTGATACTGCTGCATTGTATAGCTTCTGCGCCATTTGTTTATTCATTTTGGAATTCCTGTGCCCTCTGCCTCGTCTCACGTTCCCCTCCCATTCCATTTGTTGTGCAGTCTCCTGGCCCGCCTACCCTCCCCGATACCGCCTCCCAGCGGCCCCTCCCACGCTCCGCCCCCTCCACCATCCATTTATGGCCAATGCCCCCACGCGCAGCGTCCACGCGCTACGGCCTCGCCGAAGGTGCGCCAAAGGTAAGCCCGTCTACGCCCGTCCGCGCCTGGACCGGGCCCAGCGCCAGAGCCCCTGGTCCTCGTAAAGTCCACCCCTCCCGCATTACTTACGATGCCACCACCCTCCTAGCCCTCAACCCCGGCCGCGCCCACAACTGCGTCCAAGCCGCTCCTGGACACACCCATGGACCTTTCTCCTGCTACTCCTGCAAATTCATCGGCACAGACAACACCTCCGCTACGACCACAACACAGATTCCCGACCCCAACCACCTACAATGCATCCTTCTCAACACCCGCTCGGTCCACAGACACGCCATTGACCTATGGAATCTACTAGACACCATCTCTCCAGACGTCGCCTTCCTAACAGAAACTTGGATGAACGCTTCCTCCGCCCCAGACATCACCATTGCCATCCCTGAAGACTATAAGATCACTCGCAAGGACCGCACCAGCCACACAGGAGGAGGAATCGCTATCGTCCATAAGAAATCAATCCGCATCTCAACCTGCTCTGACGCCAACCTCGCCAACTCGGAACACCTTCACTTCCAGATCCACATCGACCCCAAGACCACTCTCAGAGGCACCCTCCTCTACAGACCACCAGGACCCCGCGCAAAATTCAGTGAAGACATCACAGACTTCATCACCCCACACGCGCTCCCCTCCAAAGACTACATCCTTCTGGGAGACCTCAACTTTCACCTTGAAAAGATCAACGACCGCAACACCGCCACCCTCTTAGACAACCTCGCCAACCTCGGACTTAAACAACTAGTCACTTCCCCCACCCACATCGCAGGTCACACACTCGACCCCATCTTCACCTCCAGCAATCATGTCTCCTTCAGCCACACTACGGATCTCCTCTGGACTGACCACAGCTGCGTTCACTTCACCTACAACAAACCAAAACCCACCAACCACCTCCAACCAACTCTGCAAAGAAACTGGAACAAAATCACCACGAACCAGATCTCCGCATCGCTCCTTCTAAACACCCCAGCCCACTCTTTTAACGCAAACGAAGCCGCCGCCAACCTCACCCTATGGTTATCCAACACCGCCGACACCTTAGCACCACTGAAAAAACGTCAAAGCAAACCTGGCAGCAAAAAGGCCTCATGGTTCAACGATGATCTTAAGAAGTCCAAGAAACTCTGCCGCTCCCTTGAAAAGGCCTGGAAAAAAGACCCAACCGCTAGCACCAAGGACGCCTTCAAAAACGCCACCCGCACTCACCACCAACTAATCCGTAAGGCCAAGAAAACAGCATTCAAGGATCGACTTGACAACAACGCCCACAACAGCAAGGAACTTTTCAACATCGTCAAGGAATTTTCCAATCCCTCGGCCAACTCCAACGACATCACCCCCTCTCAAGCCCTCTGCGACTCCCTAGCCTCATTCTTCCACAACAAGATTGCAGACATCCACAACAGCTTCGACAACCAACCCGGAAACCAACCCACCCTACCATTTGCTGAACATTCTCCCCCCGTGAACACCCTTAACGACTGGAACCCAATCTCCACTGAGGACACAATCCGCCTGATGAATTCCATCCACTCAGGATCCCCCACAGACCCATGTCCTCACCACATCTTCAACAAAGCTGACTCCGTCATAGCACCACACCTCCGACACATCATCAACTGCTCCTTCAACTCTACCACCTTCCCGGAAGACTGGAAACACGCTGAACTCACCGCCCTTCTGAAAAAACCCACAGCGGACCCCACCGAACTCAAAAATTACCGCCCCATCTCGCTCCTTCCATTCCCGGCCAAAGTCATCGAGAAAGCTGTCAACAACCAGCTCGCCGCCTTCCTCGAAGCCAACAAATCCCTCGACTCCTCACAATCTGGCTTCCGAGCAAAACACAGCACGGAGACCGCCCTCATCGCAGCAACAGACGACATTCGAACTCTACTGGACAATGGAGACACAGTCGCCCTCATCCTCCTCGACCTCTCTGCAGCATTCGACACAGTCTGCCACAGCACCCTTCTACAACGCCTCAATAACATCGGAATCCAAGGAAAAGCACTTGAATGGATCACCTCGTTCCTCACCGGAAGAACCCAGAGAGTCCGCCTCCCACCATTCAAGTCCGAGGCCACTGAAGTCATCTGTGGCGTACCACAAGGATCCTCACTCAGCCCCACCCTCTTCAACGTATACATGAGCCCCCTCGCGACCATCGCCCGCCAACACAACCTCAACATCATCTCTTACGCGGATGACACTCAACTAATCCTTTCTCTCACCAATGACCCCAGCACCGCCAAAACTAACCTACACGAAGGAATGAAAGAAGTTGCTGAATGGATGAAACAAAGCCGTCTGAAACTGAACTCAGACAAAACAGAAGTCCTCATCTTAGGTACATCCCCCTCTGCATGGGACGACTCCTGGTGGCCGGAAGCCCTTGGAAAAGCACCCATCCCGACAGACCACGCACGGAACCTAGGCGTCATCCTGGATTCTTCACTCTCAATGAACAGACAAGTCAGCGCCGTCTCCTCTTCCTGCTTCAACATTCTTCACATGCTCAGAAAAACATTTCGCTGGATCCCCACCGAAACAAGGAAAACAGTCACCCATGCTCTGGTCACGAGCCGACTGGACTACGGAAACACCCTCTACGCAGGCACTACCGCTAAACTCCAGAAGAAACTCCAACGAATCCAAAACGCCTCAGCCAGGATCATACTAGACATTCCACGCAACGAACACATCTCCGGTCACCTTAAAGACCTCCACTGGCTACCCGTCAAGAAGAGGATCACTTTCCGACTGCTAACCCACGCACACAAATCACTCTACGACATCGGACCAGAATGCCTCAACTCTCGACTGTCCTTCTACACCCCCTCCCGCCAACTACGTTCTTCCAACCAAGCCCTCGCCACTGTACCTCGCATCAACAAGACCACCATGGGAGGCAGATCCTTCTCATACCTGGCTGCTAAAACATGGAACTCACTCCCCGCTTACCTTCGCCTTACCCAGAACCACCTAGCTTTCAGAAAGCAACTTAAAACGTGGATTTTTGACAAGTAATCCTCCTCCCCTTTCTAAGCGCCTTGAGACCCTCTGGGTATGTAGTGCGCTATATAAATTCTCTGACTTGACTTGTGCTCTCTCTCATGGGTGTAGATGGGGAAAAACTCCCTGAGCATCGACAGTCTGCCACACTTGACAGCCGCCCCAGCTTTTTGAATCATTACAGCGTGGCACATGTCTCTGCCATGATTGGACACAAACAGATTGCCATCCTGTGCCTTCCCAAATGCGGATGCCTATTGAGAGCAGCATGTGTGACATGAGCGATTTGTTGTATATCGTGTCACTAGGTGGGCCTCATGGGCCCCGTCCACTCGCAGCGATGCCTTCCTGGGGAGTGGCAGGAGGATTTTGAAAAATACATTTTGGTGCCAGTCTTCAGTGTGCTGACACACTAGCACACAAGGTAGTACAAACAAAGCACTGTTAATGAGGCTGGGGGTCTGTAGCGATGCGTGGTCTGAGAGGTGCCAACAGCCCCACTCACTCTATGCCTGCAGAGGAGCACACAACATGTAGCAACGTAAAAACATACTTTTGCCCATCATTTGCCGAGTCACTGGCCAATCATCCAATCACTCACTTTGTGGAATTGAATTAACTGTCACTGACGGTGGCGTGCAGGAAGCATCAGTTTTCAAAATACAACAGGGCAAGTTGCCACCCTCTGGATGCATCATCACTCTCAGCCTCAGTCTGAGCAAGGGGCAGTGCACAGCTGATTAGTCTCAGTGTTATTACTACTCTCCAGGGAGAATGTAATTATCAGTGGCGGCCATTCATGGAAGTGCTGCAGGGTGGTGGGCGAGGTGTGGGAGGGGAAGGGTGGGGTAGTAAACTCCAGCTTAAGGCTGAACGGAGTTCTGTTAATAAATAAATTAATAAAACGATTTTCATTGCGAGCGCTGCATTGCATCGCTGCAAAGCACTCCCATGAGGAGCCGCCACTGGTAATTGTCAGTCAGTTTAACAGACTTAGCCATGGCATGTCACGTGGCTGAGTACCAGAGGCTCTGATTCATTGTGTACTGCAGTCTGAACCTGAGACTGCATTATTCCTAGTGATGACAATTTGTGTTCATTATTGTTAGTGAAGAAACTCAACCTTGAAGGCGGCACTGTATAATGCAGGCTCACTGGCAGCACAGTTTGCACAGCACTGCCAGCAGGAAGCCGGCTGCTTGCGCTTTTGCAATGGTCTGCTCCTATTCGCAGTTTCTTATGCTTAGCAATGCCGCTGTGTTAGGAGGTGCTATAAATGCATGATTAAGCATTTTAGTGTGGTGATGAGGACTTCCACGCTAAACTGCAGTGGTCTAACCACTGATGCATGATACTTGGCAGAGCTGTACCTCCAGACTGAAAAAATGAAAAAGGTGCTTTAATTCCCAAGCCCTCCACTGTCCATGTTGCCCCCGACACCCATTCATCTCTCCCTCCTTGTATCCCCAATTTTCCCTCCTACCCCGCCAGCAATTAAAAAAAAGGGTTACGGCTGTGTCATATCTCCTTTTTAGGTAAAGCCTAGAGTCAGCATGCATGTGCTGCCCTGCGAAGCATGATGTATCTACAATATGGGCTTTAACCAAGGCCATCGATTGCCATTTTGATGTTCCTATCAAAAATGCTGCCTTTTTATTAATGCATTGCTTGTAATTGTCCCTTCTTTGGGTATTTGGTTCAAGCCCTGGCGATTTCACTAATTGTTCCTTCGGATTGGGTATCACGTTTCCTCCTGGTTGTCCATCGCAACGAGCATCTCATTTGCTCTTTCCCTCTTGATCAGCGCGGCATGCAGTGTTTTATCTATTCATCTGTGTGGTACATCAAGCTTCAACTTTAAGCCTGGATGCATTTGAACTTTAAACTGCATGTTTCAAACAGACAGCTATCTTGACCGCTACACGTTTCTTTGTGTATTTGGCATGATTCTGCTCAAGCGAGCATTATTGCAGTTTAGGTTTCCTACCTTTTTCACGTGATTGTAAGTCACGTGCCAATGTGGTCTTATGTTTACACCTGGAAGACCAGTGACTGGAAGCACAAAAGACAAATAGAAATGTTACTTGAAAGATTTAGACTGAGTGCCCTCTGTGCCTCGCTTGCTTGTGAGAGGCATGTAGAGAAGTGATCCTGTACGTCATTTCAGAGCTGTAACTATTAACGCACATGATGCCATATTTCTCTAAGCTATAGTGCGGAGTTCTTGGAAAATATAGGAAGCATTGTGTAATTTACCTTAAAGTGCTTTGTAGTCCTCCCTCCCCTTCAAACATTCTCCAATGGAAACAGTGGGTACCAAAGAAAGCTAATCCAGGGTCAGTCTCAGCCTGTTCCTCATAGGTTTCCATACGAGAGCAATTCCTCCGGATCCTGAGTAATTGACCTACTGGCAAATTTTGCCCCAGTAATCTGGGGTGGAAGCTCTCAAAAAGTAGTACGCTGTTTTTGTGTGTGCTCTTGTTGTGAACTTTAGTCTGGATCCATTCCACTGTCATGCTTATACCTAGGTCCAGAAAAACAGCTCTCTCCATGCTGACTGCATGTGTGAATTTCAGATGTTCATCTCTAGTATTGATCCATCTAATAAAGTCCTCAGCTTCATCTTGGTTGCCGTGCCAAATGACAATATATCATCTCCATACTTTCAATTGTGCTGCAAACGAGTTGCCTTGATGAAAGATGTGGTTCACTTTGAATTGGTGTTCATAGAGGCACGCCATGCTCTGAGCAAAAGAGCTTCCCATGGAAGTGCCTCTGATCTGATGGTATATTGTGTCTTCATATTCGAAGAAGTTTTCCATGAGAGCCAATTCTGCCCACTCCATGATGAAATGTCTGAGCGTCATGAACTCCCAGTCTCTTTCCAGGAGAATGTGTTCTACCACGCTCAATGTGTGTCTGTGAGGTATGCTGGTGTATAATGCCTCAATGTCCATGGTACTGAAAAGATCTTCAGCTGGGGTGATCTCGAGGTCTCTAAGTAGGCACCGGACATCTTTAGTGTCTTAGGCAAGATGTAGACGACTGTACGATAGGTCTCAAACACCAATCGCAGAATTGTGAAAGAGGTTCAAGAACTGAACATATTCCCAACACTATAGGTCTCAATGGTGGGGGCATCCTGATTTTTGTGGATATTGGGGACGGTATAGAATCTGAGGGTGCAGGGATAATCACCCACCAGAAACCCAGCCTCATGTTTGGTTATCCAATCATTCATCAGGCCCTCATCCACCAAGGTTCTGATTTTGTTCACAAGTCTTGGAGTAGGGTAAATCCGGTGGATTTCATAGCTGTTTTCATCTGATAGCAATCTGATGCATTCTTCGTGATCCATGTTTTTATCCATGATAATGATTGGGCCACCTTTGTCAGCTGGTTTAATGACAAGTGTAGTATTCTCTTTCAGGTCCATGAGTGCCTTCATCTCACCTTTCTTCAAGTTCTGTTAGCCTTTGATGTTCTGAGAGTCGATTGTTTGAATTTCCTTCAGTACTGCCTGTTCGAATGCCAGGGCTGTCACTGTTGTTGTACTTACAGTGTCAGTTGTATGTTTTTTGGGTAGGCTCCCGTTGTGCTTTTAGACATGCAGCTCCCCCAGGCAGCACTTATAATACGGCACAAACGCGGGGAAGGCACCCGCATTTCTCCTGCACAGGGGGGATCCCCACGCCGGGGGTCCCCTTGGGGGTCACACAGCAGCGGGGTAGGCTCCCGCTGTATTTCTTAAACAAGCAGCTCTCCCTGGCAGCACACGCTACAGGTCCCCCGCACCTTCTTCCTTAGGATAATGAAATATAGCGATCTGGCGGTGCTAGTGTCCTACCAGGATCACATAGCGCTCTGGCAGCACAGCGCTGCAGGGGGCAGGTGCTCCGCACCTCCTGGGAAGACAAAGCGCTTCCCAGGCACTAGGCAGCAGGCAGAGCACAATCCATGCTGGGGTAAAGCTGTGGTCCTCCCCCGGTGCTAGGTCACATAAAGTAAAGTAGTGCCCACGCTCCTCACCTCCAAGGCATAGTTGCAGCACTCACCAGATGCTAGGGCTGGAGCGGAGGCAGGCAATGCTGGGCCAGATCAGCAGTCAGTGGGCACTCATCAGTACAGGACAGCAGCTCCTAGAAGCAGTCATCTCCCATAAAGTGGCACTCCTCCTCACATAGCAGTCTTCACTCCAGAAAAGGCTCTCACTGGCCCTGTGGACAGCAGAAGGGTACAGATGGGCTCAGGGGCCAGCAAACAGGCCCTTGCGGCGGTACCTCCTGGCAGAGTGTCCCCTCTCGATCAAGTCCATGCTCAGTCTGAGCACATGGAGGCACAGCCCCCCTATATATACCCCCCTCACCCCACCTACCAGACAGGGCTAGAACCTTCTAGAAGGCTCCTGGCAGTTCCAGTCCCAACTGTCACTGTGGGGAAGGTGTAGGTCACCCTGTCACTCCGAACACTAGACCGCCAGTCCTCCTCAGGCAGGCGGCACAAAGCACACAGCAATGGCGTCCATTTTAAAAGTGACATTTTCTTCCATGGTGAAGTTAAACCTCTGGACACCATTGCGCAGCATGTATTATTTCTAGTGCAACCACAAAACATACATATTTATTGTGTCTCATTTCGAACCACCAATTCTATATTAGGTTAAAAAAACTAGGAGGAAGGCAAAAAGTTCCGGGATGACCCTGCAAGCAGGGCCAAGTCCAACACCCTCACACTTTAATATTCTTTCCATATTGATGTGTTTTACCCTTTTAGTTTTTTTTTATGAAATCGTTTTTATTGGCAGTACACACGGCAAACAGAATACAGAGCGTTAGCGCCTACAACCCTGTGGGCCGGCAAATTAACAAACATGTAGTAGAGGGCATAGTACATGGTCCAACCAACAATTATGCATTTATGTAACACAGCATGTCACCTACAACCCAACTTGGGCCGGCCGCGTAAGACAACCTGAAAGAATTAGCAAGCTTAACAGTGTAAAGATAAAAACAATGCCCGGCCCAGGGCACCACACCTGCTTAAGTAAAAGCACCAATCTAACACTCCGTTGCACATGCAGAGCAAGTATGCCTACCTTTAAGGGATAAGAACAACAAAAGGGAAAAAGGAAAAAGGAGAAAAGGAGAACAAATCAAAATTTGAAACATCTAAACCTAGTCCCCCACCCCACTCTTCCTCCCCCCTGGTGAGCCACCCGCTACCTAAAACCTACACATGCGTGCCTTTAAGAAGAAGAACAGTCCCCTTGAGAAAAGGGCGGATATGTTAGGGGCGGTCGCCCTGCTCCGCAGCGGTCCCCTCGGGAATAAATTTCAGGAGACGTAAATAGGCAGGACAAGTTAGTTCCCGAAATTAATTCAAAAGACAAAATCGCTATGAAAGGAGCCCAAATCTTAGAGTATTCTATCCTAGTAAAGCCATGGATAAACGCTCCGTACCTAGTAGGGACCATAACTGGAGCAGCCACTGGGAACGGTCTGGGATCCTGTCAGTCTTCCAGGCCGCCAGGATAACCCGGTGTGCAGCATTCAAGGCCAGGGTAATCTGCTTGCCTTTAAGTGAATGCAAGGGGAAGGTCAAGGCCTTGGGAAGTCCTAGTATAGTGTAAGCGGAAAACCTCGGAATAGTAGTGTCAAAGGCTCTATCAATCTCATCGAGGATTGTGTCCCAATATCGTGTTAGTTTGGGGCAATTCCATAGCAGGTGAAGGAGGGTCCCGGGACTTCCACAGCCACGCCAGCAGAGGCCATCATTCTGGGAGTTCCACTTAGCCAGTCAAGCCGGGGTATAATACCAATAGGAAACTATTTTATATGCAGTCTCTGTGTGCCCCATTGAGTGTGCAAAATGATGTGATCTGTAGAAGATGTTCTCCCACTCCTTGTCTGTCAAGGTACGGCCAATCTCTATCTCCCACCGCTTCTGTCCCACAGAACGGGTCCCCTTTGACTAAGGCGAGAGAAAGGCATAGAACTCTGAAATAAGCCTGTGAACATCCTTTTTCTGGAAGTGCCACTTCTCTAATAGAAGCATCGGCCTACTGACCAAGGGCTGCACCAGGGGGCCCGATGTCCAGTGGCACATTTGGGCATGGAGGAAATCGTCTGAGTCTGTTAAGTTATAGTCCTCACAGAGTACCTTAAAAGGGATATGGCCATCCAAATCAAACAACTGCCACACTCACTTACAACCTCCCTCCACCCAGCGAGAGCCTGCACCTCTGTCCATGCCCGGAGGGAAATCAGTATTCAAAAAGATGGGAAACATGGGGGAGGGGAAAGTGGTGAGATTGGCTCGTCGAGGCACCTTGTCCCATGCTAACATGGTAGGGCGAATAACTGGTGAGGAGTAAAGACCCCATGCGTGCACCGACCTAGGTAACCAACACTCCCTCCAAATATGCCTACCAGCTACTGACTGATCCATAAATACCCAGTGTTTCTCCGTCATGGGACGGTTCCACTCCACCAGGTAACACAAAATCGAGGCTTGGTAATAATGAATGAGATTAGGAAAGGCCAACTCCCCTTCCTTCTTAGGACATCATAGCAAGGTTTTCTGCAGCCTGGGTGACATAGGACCACAGATAAAGTGCTCAATCTCTGTCTGGATTCGTGTGAGCGCAGTCGACGGGGGCAGCAGGGGAAGGGTCTGAAATAAATAGAGAGCCCGGGGTAGAACATTCCTTTTTATCGTAGCCAGTCTGCCGAGCCAAGACAGGGGTAGCCATTTCCTGTGGGCGAGGTCTTTCCTAATGCGAGAGAGTAAGGAGGCGTAATTTGCTTCCGCTGTCCTAACCAAGCTAGTGTGCAGAGTCAGTCCGAGGTAGGTAATGCCCCCCGTCACCCAGTCAAAATCAAAGTGGACCTTCAGATCCGCCACTGTAGAGGGCCCCACAGTGAGATTCAGTATCTGCAATTTTTGTAAATTTATTTTAAAACCAGAGACCTGGCTGAAGGCCTGCAGAGCTGTCACTACGGTCGGCATAGAGGTTTGTGGGTGTGCCATTGAAAAGATAACATCATCATTGTAGAGGCTGATAAGGTGACGATCCACACCGAATGGAATCCCCTGTGCCTGTGGATGGTCCCGAAGCCGCTGGGCAAAGGGATCCATTTATAAAACATAAAGCAATGGGGAGAGCGGACAGCCCTGTCTGGTGCCTCTCTCCACCCTAATGCTTTTGGAAAGTACGCCTTTGACCCAGACTTGGGCTGAATGGGCATTATAGATTCTAGCCACGCACTTACGAAATTTCGGTCCTGTGCCAAAGCACTCTAACGTGGCAAATAGGTACGGCCAATGCACTCAGTCGAAGGCTTATCAATTAAGTGGCAGATCCTCTGCGTGTTATCCCTGCACTGTCTCCCCAGGATGAAACCCGACTGATCCGGGTCTATTAAGCTGCCCATAAGAGGGTTGAGCCTATGGGCTAAGATGCTTGAGAACAGTTTAGAGTCCAAATTTAGCAGGGAGATGGGGCGGTAGGAACTGCAAAGCACTGGGTCTGTTCCTGATTTGGGAATGACAGAAATCGTGGCCTGCAGCTTAGAGGGCGTAAGAGTGCCTGTGTCCAAGAATGAGTTGAACAGTCGGGTGAGCACTGGTGCGTGTTCCGTACAAAATATTTTATAAAACAGGGCACTAAAACCATCCGGGCCAGGTGCTTTCAGAGGTTTCAACCGAGATATGGCGTATATCACCTCTTCGATTCGAATGGGGGTCTCCAGTCCTTCCGCTTCCTGCCCTGGGAGGGGGGTTACTGCTGCACCTCATACGTACTCTAGAGGATCTAGAAGGCCTGAGGTCTTGGCAGAATATAGCCCCGCATAAAATGCCCAGAAGGCTGTGGCTATAGCAAGATCATCTGTCGCCTCTGACCCCTGGGCTTCTCGGATCACTTTCACTGCCTGGGTCTGGTGTTGGCAATGAAGACAGTGTGCCAGCATGCGGCCGACCCTATTAGAACAAACATAATACTTATGCTTCAGTCGTAGTACTGCATATTTGGCTCTATCCAGATCCAAGCGCTTCAGCTGTCGCCACCCCTTCTCCAACAGGCGCCAGATACATGGGGCACCCGTGCGCTAGTGAATGACTTCGTGTTCGCTCACCCGGCCTTCAAGTTCTTGACGCTTCTCACGCCTGATTTTATTATCGTAGGCCGCCCTAGAGATAAGAGACCCCCGCGCAACTAGCTTAAACACCTCTCAAACAGAAGCTTGGGGAGTGGAGCCATTGTCATTGAGCTTCAGGTAATCTGTCAGGGTACTACGGAGGCTCTCCACCACTGACGGGGACCTCAGGAGAGAGTCCCGTAGCCGCCAATGAGGGGAGGGCGATGGTGTGTGCGGAAGGCTTAGTGTGAGGGTGATATGAGGGTGGTCCGACAGAGATCAGGCTTCTATATAGGAGGCCTGAATGCAGTTCCATGCAGCACGAGTGACAAGGCAATGATCCAATCGGGCATATGTCTTATGAGCCGCGGAGTCAAACGTATAGTCCCTTTCATCAGGGTGCAAACACTGCAAAGCATCTCTAAGCCCGCAATCATCCAGCCAAGCCCTCCCCACCCCTGAAAGAGCGCCTGCGCCACTTGTGCGTGAGCAAGAGCGATCTACCTGTGCATCCATAACCAAATTCAGGTCCTCTCCTATCACCACCAGAGAGTCAGGTGTGTGCAGTACTTCGGCCAAAGCATTAAGCAGGAATTCCTCTTGGTGAACATTGGGAGAATAGAGGGAGGTTATTGTGATAGTGGTGGACCCTATACAGAGTCGTTCTGCGAGTAATTGCTCCAGAATTTCTGCGACTGTACCCACAACCCAGCCTCTAAAATGCGTGGAATGCAAGATGGCCACCTCTCCTGTTTTCCGTTTCCCCGAGGACCACAATAGTACCGGGAACGCCCTGTGTTGCATGCGAGGTGTGTCACTGTGGAGGAGGTGCGTTTCCTAGAGTAGGCGCACATCTCCCCGCATGATCTCAAGTAAAGATAGCACAGCATTCCTTTGAGTGGGATTATTAAAGCCCTTGACATTATAACTAACAATCTGAACTGTCATCAGTAGGGAAAGGACCGTTAGACGCTATAGTGAAGGTCCCAGAGACCCAGTAAGGAGTGGAGTACTACAAGGACAAAGGGTATATGTGTAGGCAGGAAAAACTTATCTCAGCATACATGACTAAAAAGCTCACCATAGGAAGGACCCACCCACCTCCAGAACAACAAAAAGAACAAACTGCAGACCACCAAAACAGCACATGGTCCAACGTGAAGGTTGGGCAGTATTCAGAGGAGACTGCCAAGGAAGTAAGGGTCATCTGCACCAGGTGAACAAAACCTCCCGTCCGCCCCCACCAGGCCCACAAAAGTGGTAGAAACCCCAGACACATCACCCTCAGTCATTGTCATCCAACAAATCCCCCCAGGTGCCCGTCAGGGATTGAAGAACAGCAGAACGTTCCTTAAAGATGGTGTCTGGGTCAGGGCAAAGGCGGTCAGCGGTCCAGGCGTTCTGAGGACTGGGGTTTCGAGATCTCTGTGAACCCTGAACTGCAGCATCTGGAGGAAAGGGCAACTCGTCGGTAGACAACTTCAACACTCTGCAAGCTTCAGAAATGGAAGAGACCTGTATGAGCTTCCCGTCTAGATGGAAAATGAGGCAAAAAGGATGGCCCCAGGCACAAGAAATGTTCTGTGAGCGGAGATGAATTGTTATTGGGTGAAAATCTTTTCTTTTCTGGAGTGTGCTAGCAGCTAAGTCCTGGAAGAGCTGTGGAGTATGATCCCTAAAATGGAGAGGTTGTATGGAATGTGCCGCTCTGAGAATCTCCTCCTTCACTATATAGTTATGGACGCATATCAGGATGTCCGCAGGGGGACGATTGGACTGGCGGGGGGGCCAACCCAATGGCATCGATCTATCTTAATGGTGGAATCCGATGAAGAGCCCAAAATCTTGCAGAAGAGATCCTGCACATAACCCACGAGGTCCCCATCCTCCGCCCCCGTAGGGACCGCCCGGATGCGAACATTGTTCCTCCGAGATCTGTTTTCCAAATCCTCTGTGTGCGTTTGGAGGTCTAGATGTTGTTCCCGCAGTCTCAGGACTTCTTGTTGAAGCATTGTGATCTCCTCATCCCTCGCCGCCGTGGAGTCTTCCAAGGCAGCAACGTGCTCTCCCAACCACACCCACATCGCGCCTGACCTCCCGGAGAGCCGCCTGCAAATCTGTCTTGACGGCGAGGATGTCCTCCCTCTGAGAGGCAAAGAGAGACTCCAGAAACTCCCGGGTGACGGCGCTGTCTGGACTGCCCTCTGCCGATGCTGAGCCAGAGTCCGATGCGTCTCCCGCAGCTTTCAGTAGGAGATCCCGCACCGACCTGTTCTTTCTACCTTTAGCGGCAGCCATTGCTGGAACCGCAGCCAGCGGGCAATATAGGCAACAGCGCCTGATGCCAGTAGTAGCAGCAAGAAGACCCAGCCATCCCCCTGTCACCACAGCCGCCATTGATTGCTCACACCTCCTGCGATGATATCAGCCAGCCAGCTCCTCTCCAACCCCTAGTGAAACGCTGGAGAAAGAGGATTATCAACCGGGCGGCCCAGGCTGAAATTCTGTTGTGCTGCGATGCTGTGGAATAATGTCCCTCTACTGTTCCACACGGGCCCTCCACAGGTCAGTCCCCAAGAAATCAGCAGGGGGTCAGTCAAACACTCAGGGGCCCAGCAGGCGACCCTCACCGCAAAATCCACGGAGACCCCCTGTGATGTGCACGGTAGGCCTGTCACTGCCAAGGGTAGAGGCCTCCTCAGGACGCAGGAGCGCTTTGTCACGCAGCAGACCACAGGTAGGCCTCACATAGGCTGCAAGCCAACTGCCAGCAGGGGGACAAAGAGGCGGGGCTCCACGCGGGCACAGGAAAACAGAGCGGGCCCTCAACGGGACACTTGCTGGCTTCACGAAGTCCCTGATGGCGCCAGCCACCGCCGCAGGCCCGGGCGGCAATCTCAGCCAGCTGGTGGTATCACGTAGAACAGCGCCACCTCTTCTGGAGTCAGGATCGGGCGCCTTCGCAGCGCTGCACTAAGCCCTGGTGCCCCGCTAGGTCCGGCTCACAGGTCCCCCAGCAGTACAAGGGGCAGGGTGAATCTTGTGCCGTCCGCCGTCAGGGCCGTACCGCCGTTTTCCAGCTCCGATGCGCCCTAGCAGGCGCAGCAGTATGGCGACTCTTCGCCGGAGCTGTGGGCAGCTCAGGAACTCTCGGGAAGGCTTGTCGCGGGTGGGGAACGCGACCCTGTGCTCTCCGCCTCGTCCTCTGGGCAGGTCCCTGGACCTCCACTGGTAAGTCCGTGTCCAGGTGTTCAATATTCAATGCTGTGGGACCGGCGGGGGCGGAGCACGGAGAGGACACGTCCACTCACTCTGCCATCTTAGCAACACCTCCCCTTTTAGGTTTTTTAATCTCTGCCATTGTTTCCCTCTGCTCTGCCAAGTACCACGCATCAGATGTTGGACTAACACATTTCAGTGTGGTTCTCCGCATCACCGCACTGAAATTGAAAGTCATGCATTTGTAGCGCCTCAGGATTAAGCCAGAGTGCTATTAGTTCTCTTTTAGAAACTGAAATCCAGGTTGCAGCTCGTGGTCCGCGCTGCTCGTGTCGGCTTTTGGCGGCTGGCTCAGCTCGTGACTAGGCTTGTTTAGGCAGGCGAGAGCAGAGGCTACAATGTAACAAAGTTTATACACTTCCCCTCGACTCCGGTAATCCATTCAGGTTAACTGTGTGACTCACTGTGAGACTCATCATGTGATGGCACCTCACAGTCCGTGTTAAAATTATGGCCAACAGCTTCTATCAAGAGACATGCTCTCTTTATACATTGGCGGACCAGCTTGGTGCGAGGGGGATATGAGGCAGTCACTGACTAATGTGGCAGGCTTGTGACACATGGCCGGTCCCGTCCCAGTCTAGACAGCCACGGGATTGGTGGTCTCTTACAGGCAGCACTTAGCTGCAGCCAGGCAGCCTCACCTCAGAATGCATGCTGTGGCGCAGCAGGCAAGGAGTCGTCAACTCAACACCTGGAGGAGCACGGCTGCAGCCAACTCTGCAGACAGCAGCACCCAGGAGGGAGAGGGTGAGCCTACACCAGCAGCAGGTAATGGAACCCGTGCCCCCACCTTGATACTTAATCTTGCTCCATGTGAGCCAGTACTAGCTTCCCCGGTCGGTTTGGTCTTGAATTCTCACAGTGCAGGCAAGGAGCGCAAGTACTCACGCACTCAGCAGGTAATGGGAGCCACAGGGATGAAAGGGTCTGCACTTAGCACCTAACCCCGCAAATGGCTTGATGCCCCACCGGCGCTTCACAGCATATAAACGGCAGTGATCTGCAGTGCCACAGAACGTAAGGGACCCTATGTGAGACACTTGCCTGCAACTGGAATCTTTACCCACGCCCTCCAAAAACACCAGAGAAACCCATACACTCACCCCCCCTCCACCCAGCATCCCTGCTTCCATACTTCCCTTCCACAAAGGACTGCCTGGGTACACCCCGTGCATACTAGGCTGCCGCAGGGGAGTGCGGCCTACACATAAGCAAGCTGGAAGGTGAGTCCTAAGAAGCAGTCACCAGTATAGATGCCACCTCCCTAGGGCCTCAGTCTGTTGGCGCATGCCTAGCGAAGTGATTCCGCCCCTAGCATCGACAACTTGATACTATTGTAATCAGGGGCAGTGGTAATGATGCGGGTCCAACTTTCAGCATGGCCAGCAGCTTTGTCACTTCAGAGCCTGTTGTTTTTAGTAGGTCCGTGACAGCTGTAGCCTGCTGGTGTGATCTGGTGCTGCGGGTGGGGCAGGTAGTGGTGTGCCAACTGGGGCTGACACCACTCAGCTAAACTCCTCAGTTATCATTTTTATTCGGATTGATTACTGTCTTTGAAATCAACAGCTTTCTGGCTGGCTGTAAAGGCTGCGCCTCACTGTCATGAGCCTTACCATTGCCCTGGTCTTTCTGGGGCGGTTTGCGAGTTCTAGGTTAATGCTCTTCCATAACTGGTGGTGACTTGCAGTAATTTTAGGATCTTAGAGTTTCTCTTTCGTGAAATGGGTGTCATTTTTGATATTTATATGCTTCCATCATCTTTATTACTTGGCTTTGCGTTCCAAAAAGTGTAACTCATTGTTGTTGAAATATCACTCATAATTACACTGAAATTATATGAATGTCACACATAGCAATATAAAACCTTGCAAGCTATATTCCCTTCTCTGTCCTTCTCTCTCCCCATGTTTTAATTTACGTTTCTCTTTCGTGAAATGGGTGTCATTTTTGATATTTATATGCTTCCATCATCTTTATTACTTGACTTTGCGTTCCAAAAAGTGTAACTCATTGTTGTTGAAATATCACTCATAATTACACTGAAATTATATGAATGTCACACATAGCAATATAAAACCTTGCAAGCTATATTCCCTTCTCTGTCCTTCTCTCTCCCCATGTTTTAATTTACGTCATTCCATCTCTTTGAAAATAAAAATTCCATTCTTTCACTCCGACTTCGTGTATATGTTTCATTTTCATTTATTTCACGTTTCCTTCTTTGTACTACTTGCGATTTGCCTGAATAATAAAAAAAATGCAATTCTTTCACTTCCAGTACCGCATTTCATTCAGAGACACATTTTGGGGTCGTTATCGAGACTCGAACCCAGATCCCCAGGTCCGAAGTCGAGCGCCCTAGCCGTTAGGCCAACTCCTTTCCCCAGAATACTTCTTGCATTAATATAATTGTCACTAATTTCACCTTTCCTTCTTTGAACTAAATGGAATTTGCCTAACACATAAAAAAGAACATTCTTTCACTCCTACTCCGTGCGTGTATTTATTTCACCTCTCCTTCTTTGTGCCAGTTGTGATTTGGTTGGAAAATAACAACCGTCTCTGCATTTAGTTTTCATTTATTTAAGCTCTCATTCTTTGAACTACTTTTATTTGCTTCCTGTCTCTTGTGCAGCTGTGGCTCCAGCATTAGAAAACGAAACGTCAAGTAATTTATGGGGACCCAGGGGGACTTGGTGTCAACCGATGTCCCCCTGGGGTTGTTCGCGCGATTGGAACAATCCACGCGCTGGAGATTGGCAGCTGGGTTTTAGGCTCGTGAGCGGGAGGCGGTTGTCGGGAGGCAGCGTAGGCGGGATAGCGGCGCTGCTGAGGGCTGTTTTTTCGCGTGACATTTAGCAGCCCTCACAATTTTATTATTTAAAAATGCCAAGTTTGGTGAGCTTTCGGCTAGGGGCGCCATGAGTGACGCAGCCCTCATTGAGACAACACGCTTGTTGGTGGCAGAGCAGAGGAGCATGACAGGACCTGAGGTGACTGCACTGGGGCCTTCGCAGGTTCGGCGGCCGAAGAGGACGGCGGCGGAAGGAGTGACAGAGGCGGTTGCGGCATGTCGGCCCATTCGGGGTTGTTTTTTGAGTTCTTCATTGCCCCCACATGCAGGCAAGTATGGCGCGCGCAGGGGAAGGGCTACCCGGAGTGCGCAGCCGGTAGACCAGTGGTAAGGAGTTGTCCTTTGTCGTCTGCAGACGCTGGGAGGAGGCTGGGGGTGTTTCCAGTTTTGCGCAGTGGCTCTGGGAGGCAGACAGGGGGCAAGAGAGGAGATGCACAAAGTAATATTTATGGCCTGTTCAGTGCTGCGTAGTGTGGAGTTGCCTGGCGCTCCTTTATTCTCAGACGGCCTGTCGGTCTTTGAAGCAGAGTCAGCCAGTGTGGGGGTTTGGTGATGTATGGCCGCTAATTTAGGCGCAAAGTTCCATACCTTTGGTCAGGGCTTTGAGTGGGAAAAAAAAAAAACTGTGGGGTCTCTCAAATGGGCGTGGCCAGTGTAATTAAGGGCGTGGCTTTAAAACACTTACGCTAAAAATCTGTGTTTAGCATAGTGTGTCGCCCCTCTTGTATTTTGTTTTTTCTGTCATTGCATACAGATATGTGATACAAGTAACATCATACCTACTACAAGTAAGGACTTTTGGCTTTGTCAATGGTTATTAGTTGCATCAGATAAATAAGCTGCAACTATGGCTTGTTACATGTAATATTGAAAAAGCTTCCAATTAAAGCCCTGGTGACCCTACCACAATGTTGCTGCTCTTGCGTTTCAGAAAGAGAGGGGAGATCCAGAAGGAAAATGACTCTTTGAAGGATTTCCCTTCTCACACAACGCTCACCTGGCATTACGTCATGCCGTAACTTCTCCACTAGTGAGAAGTGTGCAGTGCACATCAATGTGCCTGCTGACGCGGGTCTCTGTCGGGCGTTTTTGCGTCCTGGCACTTTTTTCCGGACTGCGGTGACAGCAAACTGCTGTCGCTGCGGTCCGGGAGAAAAAGCGGACCGCCTGTGCCGGGGCTCGGGACAGAGCCCGATGGAGACCCGTTTCAGGGCCCCCTTTAACCACTTCGACGCTAATGACAAAGCCAGCTCGTCATGGGCGTTACCTGCCCTGCGCTCATGACGAGCTGGCTTTGTCACAAACAAGCCATTTACTACTTTTTCAGCGCACAGCAGGTAAACGCGGTAGCGCTGAAGCAGTTAAAAAACTGCCGGTGCTCAGACCCCTTGAGACCCAGCCCACTTAAAGCCCTGCCTTTGGTTGATACAGCCCCCCCTCGTGCCGCCAGTAGTGGTTTCTGCTCCTCTCGGGGATTATTCAGTGGATAGTGATGAGGGGGAGGAGCTGGAGGAGGCAGGCCCTTCGGGAAATCAGCCATTTTCACCTGGGGACTGCTTTGAGGATGGGTGCGAGGATGGGCAGGTTGTGGATTTACCTACCGTAATGTCTCAGACGCGGAGAGCTCCACAGAAGGCTTGCGGACTGGCAAAGCACGCGCATATGCGTCACGCTGTTTTTTTGTGATTTAATTGACTTGGGCATAGGCGTGGACTCGCCGTTATTTAGTGCAGAGGATGGTTAGTTGGGGGTTGATCTGATGCCGGATTCGAAGAAGCATGGGCATGTGCCGGCAGATGTAGCGCCTGTTTTCTCTGTGTCTCGCACATCTTTTTCTCATCCACAGGTTTCAATTGATGCAGAGTTGGGTCAGCGGAAAGGTCAGTGGGTATGGGTGGAGCACTCTGCCCCTGCGGTCTCCGGAGCGGGTATTAGTGAGCAGGTTTCTTCTTCTTCGGCTGGTAAGTTCAAGGCTCCTGTCACGGGCGGACGGAAGCTGGCACGACATTCAAGCGTCACGGCAGCATCTGGTGTTGCTGGAGGATTCTGGGCGGACCATGTGCGGGTGTCTGACAAGCTCTCTTTACCGCACGGATCAGGTGCGGATTTTGGGAACACGGCCCGGTTGCCCGTACGGTTGCCGGTGTCCAATTGGAAAACATTTTGATGGGGGAATTGGGGAGGGCATGAGACCAGGTACGAGCACAGACATTGTTGATATTACTGTGTCAGGGGATAATCAAGATTTTGTTTTGGAAGATGCTTATGATGATGCGGTGTTGGAAGATGCTTTGGAGGAGGAGGGTGTTTTCTTTTTTTGCAGGTTCGGGGACGCCCAGCAAGGGGCAAGGGTGCAAATACTTCTTCTAGTCTTTTACAGGGGTCAAGGACGGACTCTTTTACGGTTCACGAGCGGAACTCAGGACTGCAACGTCGGGATGATCCTCAGGACTTCTCCAAGCGGGCGGCCCAGTTAACTTCAGGTGAGCCACATTGGTCGGCTGCTTGGTCTGTGCCGCTTGTGGGTACACAGGTTGATGTGGGAGGGACGTTGTTGGGTACGGACTCAGGTTTCACTGAAAAAGGGGAGTAGTAGGCTGGGTTTGTCGCAGGCACCTGTTCGTTCAGTTTCGGCAGGTAGTCGTGCAGTTTCAGATGGGAGGTTTTTTCCCTGACACAGTCTTCTCGGAGCGGCGAGACTGTTTTACCTAGTGAATCTGTCTCTGGTGATAGATACCAGAATCTGCCTTATATGGGTTTGGCCATGCCGTTGGGTATATACCTTTCTTACAGGACTAAACAGCGTATTTTGCAACCTGAATTTGTGGATGTTTTTAAACTCTTGCATAGGGACATTAAGCCAAGGAAGCTTCCAAGGAGGAGGAGTGGGAGATGGCCCGACGCCTGCGGGTCGCTCGCTCCATAGAGAAATGTCAGCAGCATTTTTAACTTATGCTAGTGTGTATAGTGAAAAATATCAAGATAGGGCGGTGTCTTTGTTTAAATATATAGGTACATCCGCAAGGCATACTTGCAGTTTGGGGGTTATGCATGGATGAACTATGATGAGGAGTTTAGGGCACGGGTGGGGTGGTTTAAGGATAAACCCTGGCGGGGAGGTGGATCAGGAACTTTGGCTACAAGGGATGTCTGCTTTGCAGCTTAATGCTACTCTTCATACAGCAAGTGGTTTGCCTATTACTTATCGGCCCTTTCTGCAGCGTCCCGCCCAAACTGGGGCGGGTTTGGTTGGGAGGGGACAACTGCCAATCTCAGGTGCCTGTTAGAACTTTATCAGAAGTTCTTGCATTAGACAGTTGTGCAGGTTTAAGCATGAGTGCTCCCAATGTGGAGGGAAACATGCAGTTACTCAGTGTTTTGTACAACGACCATATGGAGGTCAAGGGAGTTTCCAAAGGGGTGGGGTTGCAGTTCCAGCAGTTATGCCAAAGGGTTCCTACACCATTTAGGTTGCAGGCTTTGTTACCTTGGTTGGAGTGCTACCCTGATTATGAAGCAGCATCAAAGCTGTTTTGTTTTTTTTTTGGAGGGTTTCAGAATCGGTTATCAAGGGTCACGTTCTTCTCGTTGGTCCGATAATTTGAGATCCGCCAGGGAGCCCCCTCATATTGTTCAAAAGAAGTTGCTGGGTGATTTACAAGCCGGTAGGATTGCAGGACCGTTCCTAAGTGCCCCTTGGTCAATTTGTGTCTCCTTTGGGGGTGGTACCCAAAAAACTGGCTGGTGAGTACAGTTTAATTCATCATTTGTCTTGGCCTGAAGGTCAGCCTGTTAATGACAATATTTCCCCTTCAGTTTCCAACATTTCGTATGCGTCGGGTGATGATGCACTTCGGATGGTGAGACTGGCTGGAGTTGGACGATCTCAGAATTTGGTTAAGATTTTGGAGGATTTCAATGGTGTTTTTTCTCTTTTTTCTGGAGGACAACACAATTTGGCAGATACAGGTTTTTTCGGATGCTTCTGGCGTGAATGGTTTTGGCCTATTCTGGGAAGGGGGTTGGTGTGCGGAGCCTTGGCCGCCTACTTGGTTACAGCAAGGTCGCTGTATTGCCTTTTGGAATTGTTTCCCTTGGTGGTGGCTTTGGTAGTTTGGGGGAAGGGGATGCGTGACGGATGTGTGCTGTTTCACATAGACAATTTCGCTGTTGTTCACCTTATCAATAATCAGAAAGCGAAGGATCTGCGGGTGCTTCAGCTGTTACGTTATTTTATGCTTCAGACACTTAAGTACAACATTGTTTTCAGGGCACGGCATATTCCGGGGATCAACAATTCAATTGCTGATGGTTTGTCTCGTTACAATTGGCAGAAATTCCAAGAGTTGGCACCAAGAGCGGATTCTTTTCAAAACTGCCATTCCGCAAGACATCTGGGTCCTGGGGGACTAAGAAGCACCGACTTGGTTGAGAACTCTATTGCACCTTCCACCAGACGCAGTTATCAAGCCTGGTTTAAATATTTATCTTTTGCTGAATCCCGCAGAGTTTGGGTTTTTGTACCAGGGAGCAAAACTTTTATCTTGCAGTTTGTGTTGCATTTGTATCAATAAAGGTTTGTCACACAACACTATTGCAGGGAAGTTGGCTGGGGTTTCCTTTTATGGTCAGCTGTTTTTGGGGCGGGATCTGGTTACGGATGTTCTATTGAGGCGAATGTTGAATGGTCTCAGGAAGGAGTGTTCTCACTTGTCTCAATTGAGGGAACCTATTACTTTTCCCCTTTTGCATACGTTACTGGGCCATTTACCTACATTTTGCTATGATTCATGGGAGATTTTTACGTTTTAGGTTTTGCATGCTTTGGTTGTTCTTGGCGCATTTACGGTTTCTGAGTTGTTGGGTCTACAAGGGCATTTGGGTACCCATTACAGTGACATCCGGTATCAGGATGGGGTTTTGCATTTCTGGTTACAGAGTACCAAAATGGATCAATTGGGTAAGGAAACTTGGGTTTCTTTACAGGCCAGTGGTGTGGTCGGGGTGTTGTCTGGTTGAGGAGTGGTTTTCTTTGCTTCGTTCTCATGCCTTGGCACATGGGCCTACATCTTTTCACCGTGCAGGAGACAACATTACCAGTTTTCAGATTTTGTCAGCCTTGAGACAAGCATTGTCACTGGCTGAGAGGAACCCCCTTACTTTTTGGGACGCATTCTTTTCATATTGGGGCTGCTACTGAGGCTTACAACCTGGGTTTGGGTTGGGAGGGTATCACGCGGATTGGTAGGTGGAAATCGGACTGCTGTGCGCGTTATGTTAGGTTGTAATGTTCTATTGCTGTTAAGTTTTTGTTCTAATACCCAATTTTTTCTGCCTAGGTCGTATTTACTATTTCCTTGTCACAGAAAAAAAAAAAAAAAAAAATCCACATGGCTGGTGGGACACTCATTTATCAAATGGGCAGCGTCATTTGCGGAACGACAGATATATGGCAGAGCGCTGGGTCTTCCTAGCAAGAGTCACAAACTTTTATGGAACGGTCAAGGTGGGATGAAATGGTCTAATTTGTTTCCCATCTTATCACATTTATCATCTGGGAGAGGAATTCCGGATTTGATTATCATTCACTTTGGTGAAAATGACCTAGTACAGCTTTCAGGTTTATCCCTGTTGAAACAAAGGAAGCTCGATTTGACAGTTTTGAAAAATAATTGGGCGGGTACTACTGTGGCGTGGACGGAATTCACCTATCGTTTTCATTGGTTGGGGGCCCGACATCAGGCTGCAATGGAAAAGGCTCGTAGAAAGATAAACAGGGCCATGAAGGATTATTGCGGGGCCATGGGTATTAAGGTTTTGTGCCATGAGCACATCACAGGTAAGGAGATGGATTTGTTTCGTGAGGATGGGGTTCATCTTTCTGAGTTGGGGCAGGCCTATTAATTATTGGAGGTGAGGGATTTTTTGTCTGGTTTTTGGGGTGAGAATCTTTGGTGTGTGGCTAAACGTGAAGTTTAATTCTTTGTTTCTTGTTTCCTAGCTGGGGGGGAGGGGGGTGGGGACCAGGAAAACTCTTTGGTTTTCCTGGGTGGCGCTTTTTGGGGGGATGGGATGGTCTGGAGCGGGCTCATCCTTCCCTATGGGTTGGGGGGGGGAAAGGAGAAAACTGGAAGGGTGAAAGAAACCATTGCCATTGTTCTGTTCATTGGGGAATTTGCTGATATAAGTTTTTGTGGGGAAGTTTGAAAATGTTAATAATAAAGAACATTCATAATGTGCTAATGAAAACGTTATTTCTGTTATGGCTATACTGTTTTACCTGTCTTAATAAAGTGACCTTTTCTGCTAAGAAGTTGTCATGGTGGTTTGTTCCTGTTGCGCGATGGGGACCCAGGGGGACTTGGTGTCAACCGATGTCCCCCTGGGGTTGTTCGCGCGATTGGAACAATCCACGCGCTGGAGATTGGCAGCTGGGTTTTAGGCTCGTGAGCGGGAGGCGGTTGTCGGGAGGCAGCGTAGGCGGGAAGGCGGCGCTGCTGAGGGCTGTTTTTTCGCGTGACATTGACCCACCCTCCCTCCCCCTTTTTTGTAAGTATTAATTCAGTTTGTTGTATAGTTACTTTTGCAACGTCACTATAAGACAGGTGACAGTGCCATGTGTTTTTTGTTCTGTTTGGGGGCGCTTTTTGGGGGGATGGGATGGTCTGGAGCGGGCTCATCCTTCCCTATGGGTTGGGGGGGGGGGAAGGAGAAAACTGGAAGGGTGAAAGAAACCATTGCCATTGTTCTGTTCATTGGGGAATTTGCTGATATAAGTTTTGTGGGGAAGTTTGAAAATGTTAATAATAAAGAACATTCATAATGTGCTAATGAAAACGTTATTTCTGTTATGGCTATACTGTTTTACCTGTCTTAATAAAGTGACCTTTTCTGCTAAGAAGTTGTCATGGTGGTTTGTTCCTGTTGCGCGATAGCGTGTGCTCGGTCTGGTGTCCCATTATATCGTGTATCCCTGCACTCAGCCCGAGCAGAGATCGACTGCTTCTGTCTGATCCTGCCCGGGCTGAGTTCATTCTCCGAAGACGGGCGAAGTGGAGGGGATACACGATCCCAAGGGGATACCTGATATTACACAACACCTGTTACCGGTCTCTGCTTGTGTATTCTGAGCAGACTTTGAAGATAATTGAAAAACGCGGGTGGGCACACCTGTGCATTCTGGCACCCGCTGTGATTGAGATACTTTTCGGCAGGTAGCCGACTGTATTGCCTGTTAAATATATATTTTTAATATGCACTATTTGCAGCCATGAAGGAGGTCCTGAAAGAGAACTAAATGTGCTGGCGTTGTCCTTTTGATGTTAATGTTGAAATAAATAAAGAAGTGAATTGATTCCATCGAAACCTGCCATGTCGTTTGTGAAGTCTGATTGGCGATAGACATCAGCTGAATTGGAAAACGGAAGAGTGCGCTCACATCATCTGAAATGTGACATTCTGCTGATTCTAAGTGGTGCTCCGTGACTCTAGGCACTAGTGGAGCTGCACAATCCTATATAACCCATAGAGTACGGTGTTTGTTGAAACCACAGCTGCTTTTGTAAGTCATGCAGTTATCAATCATGCAGATTAAAAATTCAAAAAGTGAAATTGAGTCCCACATCATCTTAAACTAGATGATAATCACCAATGAAAGCAGCAAAATAGGAGAACTTTAAACGAGTAATGCGATTACTGGAAGTTAAATAGATGAAAGTGTCCATGCAAAATTACCTAAAAATACATTCCAAGCACATATACTACAACAAACATAACACAATACAGCTATCTTTAAAAACTCCTACAATTTAACAAAAAAAAGTATTATTTAATGTATATGTATAACAGAAAACATGTTATATTTCTAATAATTACTATATTTATCTTCCATGTCTCGCCTCTCCTTCTCTACACATCAATGTATTCAAAGCCAAGACTCGAATCCCAAACCTCCAAATATCAATTTTCTCTCTAATCCACATATATTTCACTATTAATCCTAGACTACATATAATAGCAGGCATTACCAAAGCAAGGTACTTTGATGCAACGGTCAAGGTTTTCTATGTTTGACGTTTTAATGATATGTGCTAAAAACAGAACATCCTCTCAACCCACTCTACCACCAAAAAATACCTTACTCTTAATGGTGGCTCTCAATTACGTTCAAATGCAAAACTATATACACTCAAAAGTTCATAAAAACTGACCAAAATCGGTGCCTTTACTACTGTGTGACAACCAACACACAGTGCCTAATCTTTTCACTCAGCTTAACTAAATCAGCACATTTTGCTTACAGCTAATGGTATGGGAAGAACCTCACACATCCACAAAAATACAAGATATAGAAAAAAAATCAACAGCAGGCCAACCTTACTCACTTTAATATCTAACTAAATTAATTTCACTCAATGTCATATTTGGTAATCCACATTTTATTTCCTATTCGGTTTTTATTAAATATGTTATCACTGTATGTATTGTTTATTGTCAGCGCCTTTCATATGAGTAACTTACTGTTACATCAACTATGGTCACGCAGCATAAAACTTACTATTCTTGACTTCAACTCTCAGACACATTATGTTTTTCATAATATTAGATCTACTCTTACAGACTATATACCAAATGCTACCAAAAACATAACAGAAACTAATTAACCTGTTCTTTTAATATATTGACTCCTAATGGCAAGTTGGCTGCAGTATTTACTCTGCTGTATCAAACAAGGGGAGATCATTATATTTTAAAAAGTGTAAATTCACTACTTGATCGCTTCAAATAACATCTAATAATCTTATTAGTGGTACATTTTGACCCACAGTTGGACCCTCAGGGAAGGGAGCAGACTTTAGCACTCTGGCATAATAGTGTTGGAATGAACCACATTACAAAGCATGCCAGAGACCTGGCAACCTGGGAGGTAATAGTTGATAAGCTGCTTCCTGAGCCATACCCTCCAATGTTTGAGGTGGGCTTAAAAAAGCACCAACGTACAAATCCCAACATATGTCCTTGTAACCATCCAATCTTGAATGGAGCATGCAATCCTTCCTTTCCTCTTCCATTGATAGATGATTTTAAGAAACTAAGGTTTCATGTGGCAACAAATCGAGGGATAATAGCGGATTCACAACTTCCATCGGGCAGGCAACCCAAATCACTCCTAATCTTTCAAATGTACAAAATCAACATAGGTTGGATCTCATTGAGACTGCCGGGTGGCCAAACAGTTACTTATAGGGAAAACAGCAGTCCCTTCATCCTCTGGTCAATTTACCTGAGGTAGTACGCTGGAACATAGCAGGGTTAGGTAAAAACTTGGAAGACAAGGATTGGATAGCATGCATGAAGCTGCAGGACATCTGTTGCCTGCAAGAAACTTGGGTCTTATGGGAATATCGATTTAGAGGGGTTTGTCTCATTCAATAGCCCACCATAAGCCAGCCAAAGGACGAGCAAAGGGTGGCCTCCAAACATAGGAAAAAGCAAGCTTTATGGATAAAATTAAAATAGATTGCACCTCTATAAACAGCAATATTCAAGATTTAAAGCTGGAAAAAAGTAAAGGAGTGATAAATGTCACCTTTATGCTCCTAAAATCTCTAGGCTCGCTAATTTGTACCGTGAGTATTACCTACTTGCACCCTGATAACTTGAATAATTTAATTATACTAATGGGGGGATTTGAACACCAGTCTTCACTCTGTTTTGTTGGATCGAGTAGCAATGGAAGAGGACTATGCGTGAGGCCTTCCATCTACTCAGCCTAAAGGTTCTAGAACAGCAAAGAAAGGGGAGCATCGGAGCATTGTCATTTGAAACGTTGGCCTGAGACCATTAAATGGCAGTTCTACATCTGATAATCCTCCAAAGCAGACTTTTCTAGTAGGAAAGTGAGCTAGTGCAATCGACTACATCATGAATAATTTGGAGGTTTGGCACCTGGTCAATGATTTGTGGGTCAAAGAGAGAATAAAAAGCGATCACTATTCACTCCATCTTGTGCCTGATTTCTCAAACTGATAATTAGTAGCAGACACAACCTGTATATACCTGCAAACTGAGCCTAAACGTAAATAGGACACAAATACCCAGAATTGCCACTACATAGGAAGCAGTTGACTTTTTCTCTAAACAGCAGTAAAATACATTGTACACAGACCTGAGTGTGGAGGGTAAGGTAGTGTTAGAAATGGGGGTCTCTAGTTAGTAAGGGGTTGCACCTTTGTCCACGTAGGGACCCTTCTTCCTAGTGGGGATAAGCGAGCTACACTCCTAAAATAACCCCTGGTCACCCCCTTGGTAGCTTGGCACAAGCAGTTAGGCCTATCTTAGAGGCAGTGTGTGAAGCATTTGCACAGAACCAACAGTTACACAGTGTAAGCACCACAATAGGACACCACACCAGTTTAGAAAAATAGCCAATATTTTTATATACAAGACCAAAAACGATAAGAATCAACAATACAGTACTTAAAAATCTATAGTTATTAAAATACACTTTAAAAACAGTTCCTTGATGTTGATAGTTCCAGCCAGGGCTATCACAGCGTCATGAGCAAACAAATCCAAACAGTTCAGACTGGTTGCGGTGTCGTGGACCAGCTAGGGTGTCGGGAAGACCCACAAACAGTACCTGTTAGAGATGCAGGGCACCGAGGCCCTTGAAGTCACTCATTCCTGAAGAAACCAACAGCAGACCCCACGGACCTCAAGAACTTCCGCCCCATCTCGCTTCTGCCGTTTCCTGCCAAAGTCATCAAGAAGACCGTCAACAGACAGCTACCGCCTTCCTCGAGACGAACGGATCCCTCGACCCCTCGCAGTCCGGTTTCCGAGCCAACCACAGCACCGAGACCGCCCTGATCGCAGCCACCGATGACATCAGATCCCAGCTCGACAACGGGGAAACAGTGGCCCTCATCCTCCTGGACCTCTCTGCAGCGTTCGACACTGTCTGCCATCGCACCGTAGTACAGCGCCTCAGACACATCGGAATCCAAGAGAAGGCACTGGAGTGGATCATCTCGTTCTTTGCTGGAAGAACCCAGAGAGTCCGCCTCCCCCGTTCATATCCGAGGCCACCGAAGTCATCTGCGGCGTACCACAAGGATCATCTCTCAGCCCAACCCTCTTCAACGTCTACATGAGCCCCCTCGCAGACATCGCACGCCAACACAACCTCAACATCATCTCCTACGCTGACGATACCGAGATGATGCTCTCCCTCACCAATGACCCCGCCACCGCCAGAGCCAGCCTACACGAAGGGATGAAAGACGTCGCCGAAAGGATGAAGAACAGCCGCCTGAAACTGAAATCAGACAAGACGGAAGTCCTCATCCTGAGATCATCGCCCTCCGCCTGGGACGATTCCTGGTGGCCCCCTGCCCTGGGCACCACTCCCAAGCCAATGGACCACGCACGCAAGCTGGGCTTCATCCTGGACTCCTCCCTCTCGATGACCAGACAAGTCAATGCCGTCTCCTCATCGTGCTTCAACACCCTGCGCATGCTCCGCAAGATATTCCGATGGATCCCCACCGAGACCAGGAAGACCGTCACCCAGGCACTAGTCACCAGCCGTCTGGACTACGGGAACACCTTCTACGCCGGAACCACAGCCAAACTTCAAAAAAGACTCCAACGCATCCAGAACGCCTCCGCACGACTCATCCTGGACATCCCCCGACACAGCCACATCTTGACCCACCTGAGAGACCTGCACTGGCTCCCCGTCAGCAAGAGAATCACGTTCAGGCTCCTCACCCACGCACACAAGGCTCTCCACGACCTGGACCCCAAGTACCTCAACGACCGCCTGAACTTCTACATGCCCACCCGCCAGCTACGATCGACCAGCCACGCCCTCGCCGCCATACCACACATCCGCAGAGCCACCGCAGGAGGAAGATCCTTCTCCTACCTGGCAGTCACGACTTGGAACTCCCTCCCCATCCACCTTCGGCTGACCCAAGACCATCTCTCCTTCAGGAAGCTGCTCAAGACCTGGCTGTTCGAGCAGTGACGTACCCTTCCCCCCCAGCGCCTTGAGACCCTTCCAGGTGAGTAGCGCGCTATACAAATGCCATGATTGATTGATTGATTGATGTTGCAGGTCAAGCTCCTTTCTGTTGGGATCAGGAGCGCTGGCCTGGGCAAGCGTCGGGTGCTGTGGTGCGAAGGGCAGTAGTGCAGCGTGCAGTGCTCTCAGGTCGGGCTGCAATTAGCAGCTCGGTGGCGGTGTCAGATGGCGTCGTCGATGAGTCCAGGGTCGCGGTGTGAGGTGAAGGCGGTGCTTGTCACGGTACTGGCAGGTCACGGTGCAAGCAGCAGCGTCGTCAACTGACGAACGGGAGTTGATAGTGCCGGCATCGGTAGGCCAAGGCTGCGGTGCGGGATGAGGGCGGTGTGTCCTGTAATTGTACGAGCGGTGCCCTTGAACCACGGTGCAAGGAGTGGCATTGATTTTGGCATGGAGCGGTGTCATCGGAGAGGCCAAGGCATCGTCGTGAAGCAAGGCGGTGAGGAATGTGGTGCCAACAGGTCACAATACGAGCAATGGCTCAGTGGCGGCGTCACAAGGCATCAACTGTGAGACCAGGATCACAGTGCGGCATTGCGGCGAAGCTCTCTGCAGTGCCCAGGCTTTGGCATGAAGCAAGGAGGTGCAGAGTGCGGTGCCCACAGGTCGCGGTGCAAGCAGCGGCTCGGTGGCAGCGTGAGCAGGCGTCGTCTGTGAGACCAGGGTCACGGTGCGGTGTTGCGGCAGTGCCCTCTGCGGTAACTTCAGGACACGGAGTCGGCAGCGGCATCATTGAGTTGCTTTTCTTCTGTCGCAGCACAAAACACACAGTCCCCAGTGCTGAGGGCAGAAGAGCTGGAAGTCTTTGTTGTTCCTGGGACTTCTTGAAAAGGGGGCAAGCTCTACCTCAAGCCCTTGGAGAAACTCACAAAAGTAGGTTGCAGAAAGTTCAGTCCAGTCCTTTCACTGCCCAAGACAGAAGCAGACACTGTTGGCCAACACAGCAATGAAGACAGAAAAGCGGTAGTCCCTCCTCACAGCTTCTACAGCTCTTCTTCTTGGCAGTCTTCTTGATCCAAAAGAGTTCTAAAGTTCAGGGTTCTGGGCCCCAGTATTTGTATCCAAAAATTCTTTGATCCTCTAGGCAGAGGGTGTCTGTGTCCAGCCAGAACCAGTTCTGCCTTCTCTGCTGTGATTTCCCGGCAGGGGGCGGAGACGACATTGTCACAGGCAGACCAGGCCCTTTGAGGTGCAAGGAAATCTCCTCCCTCTTCCCCCATCATAGCCCAGGTCTTTCTCAGTATTTTCCTGACCTACCTAGACTCTCCGGATCCACCCTTGCTTCCTAGCTAATTGTCGGCAAAACCCAGACAGGCAATCCACATTCAAGCAGAGGCACACTGGATGACTGAGCAAGAAAAGACCTACTTCCTAAAAGTGGTATTTTCATACAGAGAATGTAAAACTCACCTTTACTAAAAGATGCATCGTTAGATCCTGAGTTCAGGCATACTAAATTATATTTTCCCACCTAGTTCCCAGGGCCAGTTATGTGTAAAAGATGTTATAAACAAACTTCCCATTCTGTCCCATGGGAACAGGTAGCCTTGCAATAGTGAAACACAAAATAGGCTGTAATTCACTGTCAGGACATGTCACACACACCAGGGCATGTCCTACCTTTTGGGAAACATTGTTTACAACAAATTGCTTTGAAATTTGTCAGGTTATCTTGCCAGACTGCCCAAAGGCAGATCAGGCATTTCACTGGTATGGCCATGCTTCTCATGAAAATAATAGCTATTCACTTAGATAAGTGTTGTAAAGTGCCTTTTTTGGATGGTCATCCCCCACTTTTTGCTAATCAATGCTGTGGTAATTGATCAGATCTTGTGCTGGGGCCTTCTAACCAGGCCCCAACACCAATGCTCTTTCCCTTTAACAGTAAATGTGAATTGGTACACCCAATTGGCACATACTTTTACAACTCTGTAAGGTTTGTAGATGATACCAGTGGTAACCAAGGCAGGGATGTTAAAGCGGCAACAGGGCTGCAGCACCTATTGTGCCACCCTGAATGACATGAGTGAAACAAAATGCTGTAAGTCTGCAAATTCAGCCCTGCACAAGCAGCCTGCTTGCGCGAGTTTCACCCTGCACAAGCCATCTGAGACATGGTCACCTCAGTGCATTTAATACATGACAGTCACCCATAAGGTAGGCCTCCTATAGCCCAGCAGGCAGGGTGCATTATGTTATATGTGTGGAAATATATGTGCTAGCCATGTTCACAGTGGTAGCATTCTAAATGTAATTCTACCACAAGTGACCAACCCTCCATGGGATCACATGGGCTGGACACTGGACATCCCCAGATGTCCAGCTCCATTATAGAATGAACAATTTCCTTTGTGTTTGGTGTCAAACACAGTGCTTTCTAATCCATGCCATGATGGTGGTGTCCTGGTTTAACCAGCATGTACCTATTTGGCATTTTAGACAGTGCCCACTAAGGTGAACCAGTGTTCTTGTAAATTGGATGGCTTTTTTTGAGAGAGTGTATGCCACTCCCAGAGATCAGAAACAAAGAACTGTGAGTGCAGGAGGTTACTCCTCCACCCACACAGGATGGCTAGTGAATGGAGCCATCATGGCGGTGAGCCTCAAAGACTTCACCACCACTGCTGTACAATGAAACTTGTCCCTCACTCGAGGACAACACCTCCCCCTGCCCCAGGCACTGTTTTTCGTGGGCATGCTGGAACTTTATTTATTCAGGAGGTGTACACTTCTACAAGGCAGACCCCACCTCTAGGGTGCTGCAGCTGAAGTGTACAGTAGAGGATAATTTTGAACATCTTGAATTTAGTCAAAAAAGTTAGGCTCTGACTAGTTTAGTGATGTACACTCATCAGATGTGGTCACTACCTGGGCAGATTAACCGCAGGACTGGATGCCCATTGGCTACTAGTCCTCACACCCACTAATACCCCCTAAATATAGGGTTTTAGGGGCACCTCGGACACCAGAACCTCAGATTTGACAACATAAAAAGAAGAGACCCATTTTAATGACAAGGCAGGACTCCACAAAGAGAGGCGCTGAGATCTTCACCTGTGGCAGCCAAGCTGCTCCCACAGGAGTTTGACTCACCCAATGCAAAAGACCAGTTCCAGAAGGAAGGTGAACCTATGCAAACACCAGACTAAACAAGAACTTCCGTAGGCCAGAGGAAATATTCCTCCGCAGGCAGCAGGCACAAGTCGCTAAATCCACAAACTTGAAGTACTGTCCACCGAGCTGTCTGGTATGGCCGCTCATAATTCCCTGGGCAGGTGGCTTTTGGGAACAGAAGTCCCGACCCTCAGTGAGACTCAGCTTTCTACAATAGTCCCCTGGTCCTCTGGAAGAAGATATCCTCAAACACAGTGCTTGCCGTTACCAAAGCTTGTCGGTGGTCAGGTTGAAGCTTCAAGAGAAGGTATCCACTTCCACAAATAACCAACCACACCTGTAGCTCCATCGTAGAGATCCTGCATTTGTTTTCACCCTTTCTTGGCACACCTGACAGCACCAGTTGCTAGAAATCCTGTTCAGAACCACGGGTAGCCAGAATCCCCTCTGCACCTGAGTCCTCCGAGCCAGGTAGATCCAATCTGCCTGGAGATTCCTGGTACAAGGAAGCTCCTTGCTTAATTTCCAAAGGGTTTAACTCAACCTGCCCCCAATTACCTTTTTGCTAGGTAGCCCTTTAAAAACCGCAAGCATTATTTGCAGCTCAGTTTGACAGCTAAAGTTCACTTCTGCACCCCGCTACCCTAAACCACATAAAATTATGCTAGATGTTGTGAACTGGTCTAGGGACTCATCAGACCTTAACCCTGAGTGGGTTCCACTGGACTCACTCTCTAAGTAACCGATTGGTTATATGTGTTTTTCCCATTGACAGCAACGTTAATGTTTTACACTGCCAGGTACTGATTTATTTAATGCTTCAAAATTGATAACTCCGGTTATTGTTTAGTTATCGACTTCATTTTGGTGTCTAAAAATATATAAAATTCATCACTATTTATATAAATTGTTTTGGATTTCTCTTGAGTCGTGTCAATTACTTATCGTCCATGTTGGAGATGATCAATGTTCCGCTAATTAGTCTGTCTGCTCTTTGCCACTTTACACAGACTGAGAGATGGTGTACAATAGGGTACCCGTGGGTCCATCTTTGTGTATTGTGCTACTATCACATGGTAATATAATTTCTAAAGACAGTGGTCCCTAGATAGTTTCTAGATATTGTGGGTAGTAAATATAGACTAAATAGGTTCTATATTCTTTGTCCAGCCGGACAGAATTTAATGTTCAGTAAGTACATAGAGCAACATTCATACAGAATTCAAGCGGGACATAACCTGAGTCCTACTAAGACATTTGGACAAACAGCAGATAAGGGGAAAAAAGGTTCAGGCAAGGAGAAAAAAGTCTGTGAACTTAATAATGTAGTAGACTTAAATGACATGGAGACACCATTGCCAGGGAAGCTATACAGTGTATTAACATGCATAGGGTGTACAAATCATCAATGGCGTTTTGATCCCTGTGTCAGAATAAAGGGATCATCTTCAGGGCATTGGATAAATCATGCCTGTATACTTTGTGCTCAAGACAGTACATTATTCTTGTCTGAGAACATTTATCAGCAATTTACTAATTGTTACTTGTGAGTAGTCACAAGGCAAGGTAAATTAATTGTCCTGCCTAGATCAACGGCTTAATAACCTGTAAGTAAAAGGTGGGTGTCAATCTCGGCGCGCATATGAACCCGAGAAAAAACTCATCTGCGAGCAGCATTCGAGCTAATGTGCACCAGGATCCCGCATCAAGGTCCGTTCCCGAGATTACCTCGGTCGCCCATAGTGGATTATACAGCTGCCAGCCATTGCGTGATTGCGAGCAAATGATTGAATTCCAATTGAGGAACCCAGCCCCCGAAGTTATCCTTTCCGTAAGCACTTTCCACAGAGGAGTGTTTTCACGGGTTTATATGCGCGCCGAGATTGACCGTTCAAATGCCAGAGGAGCCATGCTTTCTTGTCTCTTTAGACATTGAAAGTTTGTATACTTGCATCCCGCAGGATGTAACTATCAAAGTTCTGGCGGATGTTTTAGAACAAGCTACCTGAGACTACACCACTTCCCGGACTTTTATTATTGAGTGTGCTACATTAGCCCTCAAGCGCAACTTCTTCCAATATGAAGATACCATCTACCTGCAAAAGACAGGAACTTCGATGGGCAGCACATTTGCCCCTAGTATCGCAGGTCTGTATGTGTATAATTTTGAACGGACCCACATCCTGGCTGCCACCAACCCCTACGCTCTCAATGTTACCCTGTGGCAGAGGTACATTGATGATGTCCTTTTATTCTGGAAGGGTAATGAGGAAAGTCTTCTGGCCTTTTTTGACTGGGTGAATACATGTGATCCTCACCTGAAATTCACCCATCAATACCACCCCAGTTCCATTGTCTTCCTGGATGTAACAATAACTAGGGAGCTGACCATCTAACTACCAAGACCTATTATTAGAACACCAGCAAAAACAATCTGCTACATTTTTCGAGCTTTCACCCGCGGTCTTTGCGGGGGAATTTACCTTTTGGTCAATATCTGCGTATTCGCAGAAACTGCAGTTCCCTGACCGATTTTAACATGCAGTCGGAAGATCTTACCAACAAACTATTGACAAGAGGTTACCCAAAAATAATTCTAAACAAAAGCCGTAAAAGGGCAAAAAATCAAAACAGGGAGGCCCTTTTGGAAGACTATAGTAAAGATCAGCAAGCTGAGACACCCCTGACCTGTGTGACGACTTACAGCAACATTTCCAACGCTGTTAGTCGCTCCATTGGCAAGCACTGGCGTATTCTGACCAGCAATGGGTGCAAATGGAAAAAAAAAACGTACAAACGTGACAGGAGCCTACAAGACGCACTCGTCCACACCCGCCCAAGAACAAACAATATAACTCGGGGCGACATTGTACTCACCACATGGGGTTTGCCCCCTGTTTGTGGCCATTTCCCTTGTGGGGGGTGCAGTGTGTGTCATTTGACTACAGCAACAAAGACACTAATTTTAGAGGAAGGCAAAATATGGTATCTTAAAGGGCACACAAATTGTAATTCTAGTCATGTTATTTATCTCGTCACATGTCCCTGCAATCTTAAATATGTCGGGATGACTACGAGAAAAATAAAATTACGGATTGGCGAGCACCGCAGTAATGTTAGGTGCCGTAAAAGTACCACGAAATTAACTGCACACTACCTAGAACGTGGTCATTGCCCTAACGATATCAGATGGACAGTAATAGAGCAGTTGGATCAAAGCAACGAAAGCAGCATCTTTGAAAAAGAACAAAGATGGATTTACCGTCTTAATACACACTCACAGGGATTGAATGACGCTATCCCATGGGGTTCAGTGATGCGGAGGTAATTTTTCTCCATCTGCATTTTTCTCCACCTGCATTACTGAAGCAACTGTCTGTCTGAATTATTGTGGACACCAGGCCACAGAGATCAAACATAATACTGTCCCTGCATATTCCCAAACATTTTGTTCTTTCGGTCCAACACATGTGCTAATGTATTTCATAAGCGTGTAAGGCTCTGAGACTTGCCTCTGCACATATTGGACCTCGATGCATATGTTGTCTTATTTTGTTTTCCGAACGCAATTCGCTGTAATGATATGTGATACATATTTTTGCACTCTCACAGTCATAGAATTCAATAAAGTTTCCTTTAAAAAGAAAAAGATACATCAAATACGAAAATAATACTGTCCCTTTAAGAAACCACATCAGAGCCCCGATCACGTGACTACGACTAACGTCGATCACGTAATTACAAAAGCTTCTTATCACCTGTATGCTGTGTTTTCAGGCTGTGGATGAGGATTCAGTAGGTCTAATGGAGGGCAGTCGCCAGGATACAAGTGAGTGAGCTGGTAACATTTCAAAATCTCTGTTTGAAGCTCGCTACTTTGACCGAGCGGGTTGTCCTTCCTCCTCTAACTTTTATAAACCTAACCCGGTTTGGTGTGTGATCGGTATGTTTCTCCCCCCACCTTTTTTTTGCATTAAATAGATGATCCGGGCGTGAAGATTTCCCCCCCGCCACCAGCCTAAGGAGTATCGTTCTTGATACCTTAGAGTGAGTGCAATCACTCGGAATCTTCCACAAATTAATGTGTATTTTAATCTTAATTTATTTATGACTTTCTACAACGGACACTATTTTTCATTTTCGCTTTTTGGAAATCCCTCCCCGCTCACTATTAAAAAATTGAGTGTGCTTTTTGCTGAGGTTGATATTCCCTTGGGTTAAGGTAATTTTATTGCGCTCTATAAATTTATAGCAGCAATAATTCATGTACGTAAAACTCACTAATTTTAGTGGGGTTTAAACATATAAGTAGATGTGATTCAGTGAGACATATATAACATTATGGTGTTTCCATTCTGTATTATTTCTCTGGTGGGCTCACTTTTTCTGATAACAACTGTGGATTTCATATTGAATGACATACTGGGAAATGTTGTATTAGCTCACCCTGTTTTTCTGTTTTTTTGTGTTTTTCTGATTGTTTGCAGATATCTCAGCCCTCACGCTTTGGAGGGAACGCACGAGGAAGTTCCTGTGCATGGTTTACCTTCAAGTTTGTAACCTTTTCTTGTTCTCTTTCCGCCCTAGGTGGGTTTGGCGCCTTAGAGTGTGTCACCCACAAAGACGACTTTTACTTTTTTGGTCCTGATGAATGCTAAGCCGACCTGTGGCTCTTTGCAGCAGAAACATGTTGACCCTTAATTCTGTATAAGACTTTCCTGGTTCAAATTTACACAACCAGGTCTATGTCCGTCTTGCACTAACGTTTTTAATGGAGTCAGAGCTACCTTTGTATTAAATAATTTTTCTTCACTGGGGAGTAGCCAGTACTTCTTTTAATTCACTCTTCACTACTGTTGGATACCATTCCACTTTTTCTCAATAAGAGCCCAATTACGACAACTGGCAACCGACTTTCTGTTGGTGCCTTAGGGCTCTTTTTCTAGCACTGTGCATGTATCTATCTAGTATTCCTACTTTGGTGGTAGTAAATTATCCCCTTTTATGGTTTGCCCCCTCCTTTTCATTTGTTTTTTATGTCACTCTTCTGTTGATGTGTACTGATTGTCTCATAATGGGTTTAAGAGTGGCCTTGTTGACCCTTTCTCTCCTGTTGATGAAATATAGTTCATGTAGAATAGTCTTAGAGGGCAGAAATATGAATTCACACATACAAACATATGCAGTACAAAATGCACATAGCCCAGGATTGATGACAAACCAGGTGCAGAAAAAATAGAAAACAACCCTGGGTATCTCCAATGTGGTGTTCAGTCAAAATATATCACCTAAAAGTGAGTAGCTAACTGCTTTCAGCTTCAATGGAGTGCAGTTCTCATTTCAATTTTGGCCTATTGGCTATAAGAATATTCCTGGCTTGTATTCAGTGTGAATCATGGAGATCTTATAACCAGATCCTGAGGTTTCGTCATACATTGGGACAAATGTTGGCATCTTGGGAATCTACTTTCGCACTACCTGAAGTAATCACCCATATTTTATGACAAGTTGCCCACCTCAAATTGACCAGCTACCAATTGGCCACACATCAAATACTTTAAAACATAGAATGAGAGGTAATGAAAACACCAACGTGTAAAATGCAACAACTTGAGCACATTACTCCAGAAAACATGACAAATCAGTCATTGTTAGTGATTTTTTCTCTTTTATTCCATTTCTTTCAGCTTGTGTAGTCAACACATTCTGCCTCAATAAAGGCTTTGTCAGGTTGAAATCATGCTAATTATTGTCTATTTTGTCTAGCTGTACCACAACGTCATGGTCTATCAAACAAACAATGTGAGACGCTGTGGTCCGTATGACACTGTTTGTCGAACTTGGCAAGAAGTGGATACCCCCTGTCAAATTATATTTTATATTTAATTTCTTTTATTGGGTTTCAATTCAAATACACAACATACAAAATTAAAGCTCATTCTGTACTTATCGCTGTGTCCCATCAGGTGGAATGGCTATGGTAGAAAGGCGGTACAAAAGGGGGTGGTGATGGACGGAGCATCTGAACCAATCAAACACTCACACCCAGTCAACAGATCTGGGTTTAATCCATCACCGTTCTTTAGCCCACTCTGCCACCCCAGTTCAGACATGGCCATATGCAAATCAGTCTGACCCTGTGCCTCATGGGAACAGTCCAGCCCGAACTACCAAGCCATGCCTTCCCTGGACCGGAAACAAGCTTCCGAGGACATGTTTCTGGCATTTCAGCCGTCTTCAGCCCGGCTTGCTTGAATCCAGTGGCAAAGTGAGAAAGGGACTCACGTCTGAGCATACCCTGCCAACTTATGGCAAACAAAGCGGTACAAAAGGGGGTGGTGATGGACGGAGCATCTGAAACAATCAAACACTCACACCCAGTCAACAGATCTGGGTTTAATCCATCACCGTTCTTTAGCCCACTCTGCCACCCCAGTTCAGACATGGCCATATGCAAATCAGTCTGACCCTGTGCCTCATGGGAACGGTCCAGCCCGAACTGCCAAGCCATGCCTTCCTTGGACCGGAAACAAGCTTCCGAGGACCGGTTTCTGGCATTTCAGCCATCTTCAGCCCGGCTTGCTTGAATCCAGTGGCAAAGTGAGCAAGGGACTCACGTCTGAGCATACCCTGCCAACTTATGGCGAACAATGGGGTACAAAAGGGGGTGGTGATGGACGGAGCATCTGAAACAATCAAACACTCACACCCAGTCAACAGATCTGGGTTTAATCCATCACCGTTCTTTAGCCCACTCTGCCACCCCAGTTCAGACATGGCCATATGCAAATCAGTCTGACCCTGTCCCCCCTTTTGTACCACCCCCTTTTGTACCACTTTGTTCGGCATAAGATGGCAGGGTATGCTCAGACGTGAGTCCCTTGCTCATTTTGCCACTGGATTCAAGCAAGCCGGGCTGAAGACGGCTGAAATGCCAGAAATCGTTCCTCGGAAGCTTGTTTCCGGTCCAGGGAAGGTATCGTTTGGCAGTTCGGGCTGGACTGTTCCCATGAGGCACATGGTCAGACTGATTTGCGTATGGCCATGTCTGAACTGGGGTGGCAGAGTGGGCTAAAGAACGGTGATGGATTAAACCCGGAGCTGTTGACTGGGTGTGAGTGTTTGATTGGTTCAGATGCTCCGTCCATCACCACCCTCTTTTGTATCACATGGTAGAAAGACAGCAAACCAAGAACACAATAACGAATCCCCCCTCCCAACCTACCTCCTTTTGAAATCTTGGTCCTGTACAATAGGATCCTTCAAGCTCATACTTTGGTTTTTGTTGTCTGTCCCAAGGGAGTTACGCCTTGTGGGGTATCTTGTCATCTAGTAATACAGTTTGTTGTGGGTCTTCTAGGCGCAGTAATCTCAGGTATTTTGGGCAAGTAAGTTCTGTAAACTCCAAAGTCAACAGTTTCAGGAAGGTCTCCCATAGATCCTGGAAAGAAGCTCCAGGGTTAGAGAGCGAAAGGTAAACTTTCTCGATCCCAAGAATCCCCCACATTCTGGGGAGCCACTCCAGGTGGGTAGGTGTAGTTGCAGTACCCCAGACGGAAAGAATGTTTTGCAGGGCCACCCCAGTGATAATGCCATTTGCCTGCCTCTCCTGGCTCTTAATGGAAAGGTGAGGGGATTAGGAAGTCCCAGGAGAATGTAAGCTGGGAAGCAAGGTATTTGGGTGTTGAAGTGAGAATCGATATCATCAAATATCTGTTTCCAGTAGATTGTCAGGTGGGGGCATTCCCACAGCACGTGGGTCAGAGTTCCCAACAAGCCACATCCTCTCCAACATTGGGGACTAAGTGTCAGGTTACCTCTGTGGAGTCGCTTGGGGTTAGGTAGCAACATGTGGCTATTTTTATAGCTGTTGCAATGTACCTACATTGCGCACTGTGTGACCGGCTCTATGGTAAATATCTGCCCAGTCCTTCTGCGAGAGCATCCTGCCCAGTTCCCCCTCCCATCTCAGCTGTCTTGGTGATTTCCCTGACCCAGGGTCACCCTTGAAGAGTTTGTAAAGATCTGTTGTCAGACACGTGTCTGTGTGCCTCGTGAGTAGCCACTTTTCAAATGTAGTAAGGGGTCTCCCGGCCCCTTGCCACACCTCCAGTTGCATCGCCCAATGTTGAATCTGCAGGTATTGATAGCGTTTCAGGTAGTTTATGCATCATGCGAATGTCAATGTAGGACAAAGGTCCTTCCACGTCAAAGAGATGTCCAATTGACCGGCAACCTTCTTTTGTCCATTGTGCGAACCCTGACGAGTCCAGCCCTGAGGTAAAGTCGGGGTTGTTAACTATTGGTGTAATTGGAGAGGGAAGTGTTGTGAGCCCATGGGAGATGGCCACCCTATCCCAAGCTGACAATGTGGAGTGTGTTACCTTGGAGAGATATAGGTTCCGGGGTCTAGCTGCTTTAGCGAGGAAGGGAACTCCCCAGAGTGGTTGTCCAGCTAAAGCCCTGTCCATAAACAGCCAGTGTTTCTCGGACTCCAGCCATGACCACTCCACCAGTGGCCGCAGCTGCAACGCCCGATAGTAATCCTGCAGGCAAGGGATCCCCAGCCCTCCATCAGCTGGGTCTCTATAGCTTAACTCCTGGTATAGTCTAGGCCTCTGATCATGCCATATGTAATGCTCTATGTCCTGCTGTAGTGAATGCAGTACTCCCGAGGGAGGGGACCAGCGGGAGTGTCTGAAATAGATATATTATCTTAGGAAGTATTGTCATCTTTATTGACATAATATGCCCAACCATGACAGAGAGTGTAGCGTCCTCCTGCAAAGGCAATCTTGAATGTGCCGCAGCAGCAACGTGTAGTTCAGTGAGTAGGTTTTCTGTATACTGGCTGTGAGCTGCATCCCTAAGTTGAGGATTGTGGCTTGTGCCCTATGGAGGCAATTCATCCGTTGAAGTGCCTGAGTACTGGAGCCAAGGGATAAATTGAGGGCCTGTGACTTGTGTACATTCACCTTGAAACCCGATGCTTGGTCAAAGCATTCTAATTCTGCAAGAAGGGCCGACAGGTAATCCTCAGGCCTCTCCAGTGTGGCAACTACATTGTCGGCATGAAGGCTAATTTTATGCTCCTCACCACCGAAACTTCATCCCTGATATCAAGGGATCATTGCGTACTCGTTGGGCCAGGGGCTCCATGTACAGGCCAAACAGGAGTGGCGAGAGTGGGCATCCGTGTCTTGTGCCTTGTTGGATGTGGAAAGTATGTGATACATGACCGTTCACCCAAACCGAAGCAGATGGGTTACTGTAGCTGCTGAGCAACCATTCTATAAAGCGCTGTGGCAGGCCAAAAATGACTAAGGTGTGCCTTGAGATAGGGCCAGTGCACTCTATCGAACGCCTTCTCGGAGTCCACTTGGAGTATCATGCGTTTGACCTCGAAACGTTTAGACTTATCTATTAAGTGCAGAAGGCATTTAGTATTGTCAGAGCACTGACAGCCCGGGGCAAAGCCCGACTGCTCTGAGTCCATCAACACTGATGGGTGGAGATAGAGTTTCTGCGCTAAAATCCTGGTAGAAATTTTAAGGTCCACATTGAGGAGGGATATGGAGCGATACGACGCACAGTGTCATTTGTCCTTTCCTGGTTTGGGTATTACGGTCACTAGTGCCTCTACCATCATGGGAGGTATTGAAGTGGATGATCCAATCAAGTTGTATACCCTCACCAGCAACGTGGCTAACGTTGCCCAGAAGGTTTCAAAAAAGATGGAAGAAAATCCATCCGTGGCCTGGGACTATAGGGGTTTTCGTTTGGAAATAACGGACATGACTTCCTCCATTTTAATTGAAGATTCAAGGACCTCAACTTGGCTCGGGACCAGTTTAGCAGTTTTCTCACCTTTAATCTATTGGACAGGGGCATCTTCGGATAATTTCTGTGCACCATACAAGGACTCGTAATATTGCCTAAATGTGTCAGCTATGCCCAGATCAGTAGTTTGCTCCTGCCCTAGTTGATAAAGAACCATGGAGATGTTGGATGACTGCCTCTGTGCCCTAAATCTAGTGGTCAAGAGTCTCCCACCTCTATACCCTCCCACGTAGAAAGCTTGACAGAGCCTAAGGGCAGCGTGTTTAGCCCTGTCGGCATCTAGGCCAGCCAATTGAGCTCTCGCTGTTTTGAGTTGCTTCCAGACCCTGGGCACACCCGTTCTCTGATGTATTTGCTCTAATTCTGTTACTGCACTTGAGCGTTACTCACTTTTCTCTCTCGGAACCTTATTGTCAAACGCATATATAGCTAGGAACTCCCTGCGGTGCACCACCTTCAGGGCATCCCATAACATAGTAATAGGAGTGTTCGGTGTATCATTAATAACCAGGTAGTCGACTATGGCTTTAGTAATCCGCTGCACCCCTGTGGGACGCTTCAACATTGTCTCTCTGAGACGACACAACCGACAGGCTGGACAGTGGCACGAAAGAGATAGGGATATACACACAGCTGAATGATCAGACTGAGGGCATGGGAGTATCTCTGCTGTTTGCATTTGCTGAGTCAGTGTGTCTGTTGTCAATATGGAGTGGACGGGCCGTCCTCGCCGTCACACTCGCCGTCTTTTGCTGTGGAGTACTCTAGGCTTAGGCCAGGCGAGCCCGCCTCCCTCGAATCGCCTGGTCACAGCCCTGCAGCTTTGCTTGCCAGGGCCTCTCTCGACCAGACGGGGACACCAGCGCAGGTCCGCTTCCTCCTATAGCCGCACCAAGCCGGGAGCTAGAGGCCCAGACAAGCCTCAACTCCGCTGTGTCGCACCAGTTCGAACCGCTGCTGCGAGAGGCCCGGCCCACCCAGAGAGATTGAGCACGACTGCGTGCAACTCACACAGTGCCTCCAGAGCATTGGTCTGCCCATATAATCTTAGAGTTGTCCTCTGGGGGACCAGGTGATATCTCTACACCACCCACAGGTCTGCTATCCGCCGCTATGTCAATGGGGTCCAGGCATTGGATCGGAGCGGCAAGCAGGCACGTCCTACTGGGCCGCCATCTTGACCTCACCATGGTCAAATGATATTTTGCCCAACTGCTTACGCTGTATCTGGATGGACGCGCCATTGATATCTACTCTTGTGAAATAACATATGCTGGTAAGAATGATGGGATGTTCTGCGCTCCTTATGCGGCGCCTTCACTGTGCTTACAAAGAGTATGCCCTTGGGCCAGAGATTTCGGGAACGGGCCAGAACCCAAAATATTGAGACAGGAAATGTCATACAGGAAGTGGTAGGCAGGTAATACATTACAGGAAGTTGCTGAAGCCATTTTCAGTTCATTCTGAGTCATCCTCTGTACCAGATCAAATCCTCGGCCACCCTGCTGCTTTGTAGCAGAGGTTCTGAAAATGAGTAGTAACATTTTACACATAAAAGGAACATTAGAAACATGAGGCAAACGGTAGAACAAACCATTAAATTCTGTTTGGACAGGGAAAGGGTATGGTCAGACACCACAGCACATCCCAGAAGAGTTTGCTCCTTTGCATTATGGTACATGTAGTCCATATTTTGTGCTCAGTTCAAGAATTGACTGTAGTATTAAGGAAGTTCAGGGAAAGCAGTGTCGTGTATCCCAGATACACAGGGACTGATTCACAAAGCTCATCATCTCTCAAGGTGGGGGTCTCTCAGTTAAGGGAGAGTTGTTTCAGTTGGAGGCAAATACACCACAATCTAATAGTTTGATCCCTGTGTCCCCATTGTCAAAAGGTCCTGGGAGGTCTCACCCATACATTTCATCCTCTGAGGCAATGAATTCCTTAGTGACATTTACAACACTAATTGCTGACATTTGCACAAGACATATTGCATGGCCAGTATTTTGACTCCTGTCAACAGTTGTGGTTTATATACATTGAGTGTGGCTTGCAAAGTAGTCTCAGGATGGAATTTGTTTAGTGAGTCGTAAATACCCAGCTTTTATCATTGACAACAGATGGCAAGCCACATTTTGTCCGTAACACAACAGGTTGCTCAGGTGAAAAAAGTGCCAACCAGCTGATCACAGACTTGCATAACCTGGCCTCCTTTTCTGTGCAATTGTCTGGATTCAGACCTAGCTGTGGGTCCAGAGGTTTGTGTAAGCATTGACTTAAAGCTATGTTGTGCAAGACCGATCTTGCACACAACTTCAGGGGAGTACATCAGCACCCCCTGTACTGTCAAGATATCTGATTCATGACTTCATGAGACCAAAAGCGTGCTCTATAGTGGCTCGAGTTCATATGTATGCCCTATTGTTTCTACACTGAGGTGCAGTGGCTGCTCGTCTTTATGGTGTGAGGAGTTCAGGTAAGCGTGCATACCAAGCATCAACTAAGGAGGTAAAATAGGAACTTGATTACATGTCCCTCATGCATCTGTACAGAACATGATCTATAGTTTGGTACATTAAGTGTCTGTTGAGGCTGTGTATGGCATGATGAATATTATTGTAGAATGGTTGTTTATATGAGATGACATTTATATATTACAATTATACATATTACACATGTTTTGTGCTTGGTACTTACTCAGTGGCCACATGTTGGCAAATCTGCAATAGCCCTCCACTGGGCAAGAGGTGACCTGCAGAATATAAAGCAGTCATGGGTACTGCCTGGAAACACTGCCTACACATCAATTAATCTACCACTGGCATCACAGATACCCAGCACATTGATGGAATGCCATTGGTGCCTGTTGCAGAAGATGTGTGCATTGTGGTGGGGTGGCTGAAAAGCCACATGGGTACAATCAATTTCACCCAGCACACGAGAGAAGCGGGAAATGAGTTAGAAATCCCTACCTTCCCTTTGTCTCCTGGTCAGTGTATGGGGCATTCAATGTGGAGGTGGGCTCTCATTTGATGCAGTCCAGTACCTGATACAAGCACCGGGACTGGCATGCCTGAGAGATGCCTACCCTGTGGAACTACGCCGTAGAGAAGAAATGGAGAGCAGAAAGGATCTTGAGCTAGGCTAAAATGGCATGGGGCAAGAGGTCACTGAGTCAAATTCCTGCTCCCACTCACAAACCATCTCCAAGATGACATCTGGGAGAAATGATATCTGGCCCTGACATCTTAGCTGGACAATCCCAAGTAGGTCACTCCTTTGTCTGAAAATCCTCTCTACTCCCCTACCCCTCATCCTCCTCCTCCTTAAATCTCCTTCACGCATGGCAAGGGGCAGAGCACCAAACGCACTCTGTGACATGTTGGAAGGGTTGTGTGTGTTAGCTTTGGTTTTATGTTTACTGCAGGGTTGGGATTGGCTGTTGGGCTGCAGTGTGTTTGCTGGAGTGGGGGGATGGTAAGCACCTACACAGGTGTTTCACTCTAAAGACAATGACCATATGGCACGAGCCGGAGATTCTTACTCGACAGCGTAGAATTCGACCCTGTTGTGGAGATTCCGGCCCAGGTGAGTAGATTCCACCCTGAGTGTGGATGTGATGATACAACCTAGTAAATGACTTCTGTGAATACCAAAAGTCATAAATGACTTCTGTGAATACAAAAAACTATAAAGTTAGACTTTTGGCTAAGATTAGTTTAGTGAATTGGCCCCATTGTGTCCAAATTAAGATTTTTTGTGGGCAGGGTTACAATGTTGATTTACAACATTGGCGACTAAATAGATTCAAAGATTCAAAGAGAAAGCCTAAAAAGAATTTGGGGCATGGTTGCTGTCTTAGAAGACAAGCTTTCATTAGTTCAAGTGAGGCACACTTTGGGCCAGCAGCTTAGCTGAATTCATCCTAAAGGGAACTGTGCAGCTGGCCAAGTGGCAAGAGTTGCAATACAGACTGTCCGAGTTGCAATCTTAACTAGATCTCAAACCAAGATTGGCACAGATATGTTAACAGCCATAAATGCACCCAGTCAAGTTAAGAAACCTCCAGTAGGTTTTCCTCCCAAATACTCTTCCACCCTTAACTCAGACAGGATAGCATTATGGTTGTCAACATATCAGGAGTGGGAGACACAATCATACCTAAAAATCTGCCTAGATTAGAATTACTCAAAGAAGCACATGAGGGGCTGGTCTCTGCACATGCAGGAATAAATGCGACCATAGCAATGCTACAGCAACACTACTGTTGGCCCAATCTATATAAACGAACTAGAGACTATGTTAGACAGCGTAATATTTGTCAGCAAATTAAATCATGAACTCTTAAACACCCTTGCAAGCTCCCTTCATGATCTCAAATATCGCCTTACAGGTGATTTATTTGGAGCACACTGGTCCCTTAAATTCAGCTAACCGATATAAATAAAAATGGGTAGCTATTGATTCATGTTCTCGAATCCAATGGGATTGGCCATGGAGAAATGCAAAAGGCTTCAGCAGTCGTAAAAGATTTTCAGTGCCTAGTGTCAATAGGGGCAGTTCATTTATTAAATTCAGATAATGGTACTGCATTTGCCTCCAATACTTGCAAAGATTCAATTTCTGCTCTAGGAGTTTGTTTGCAGTTAAGCATTGAATTAAATGGTGTTGTAGAGAGGGCCAATGGCCTGATTAAACATGCTTTGACTGCTAGGGGTTACGTCCAGGTCTCAGTTGGTTTCATCATCTGTATTAAGAGAGCACTAAGTAACTTGCCTAGATGAGTATTGGGTAGATGCACTGTATACAAGGTTTCCTTTGAAGTTCCTACGTATGTATCTGGCTTAGATACTACTGGGAAGGTGGCGGATGAAGATAAATTTGACTTTGAGAAACATTTGAACGTTTTAGAGTATCGAAGAGGTCAGAGACAAGCTGCCAAACACAAACCACTCTGACACAAACACCTGTGAGGAGAAGCTCATTACTGCTGCTAACGGGTGGGTTCCCAAAGTATGGGACATAGTGCTGGAGAAAATCCATGACAAACAAGCTTTTGTGCCATCTGACAGACCACCTGTCATTGTTCTTGGGGTAAAAGACAACAGAAGTGTTATCCTGCCTCCTCTGCCTGGGTCAAGAAGATACAGACATGTGTTTATCGAAACACAATGTGGCCAGTCCTCTACAGTCAGCCAAGGCAGACCCAAAGAAGGATTCAGAATAGTGCCTCCCAGCCTCTCCCTACCCTGAATACCATACCGCATGAACAAAGCAGTAACCTTTCTAGTTCCACTTCCCAACCAGAGATGTTTGAGCTTACTGAGTGGAACAAACACAGATGACGCTGCCAAAATGACAGTGGCTACTGTCAACGTGATTCCATGGTGTAGAAAGAAATATCACCGAATGCTATGCCACTTGGTAGCATTTCAACAGTCCTGTAAGAGCAATGATATCGAAAATGATTTTGGATATTTCTTAGAAGGCTTTGCAACCCCTTTCACAGTCACTCATTGTCAATCACTGCTTCGCACCTGTCAGTTAGCGAATATACAATTCCTCTGCGGTCCTATGCTTGGATTGCTTTGGGAACTTTTTCTCGCATCATGTGGTTGTCAATGATATTCATCATTGTATTGCAACTCAATGGACATTTTGCCCCTGCAAGAACAATTGCATCACTATATCCTGTGCCCAAGGCATAGCCTAGAAAAGGTTCCCTATCAGAATATGAGCCCTACTGAGTCATTTCAATTGCTTTGTGTGATAAAGGTTTCAATGAATTATATTATAATACTCAATTATTTTTCAGATTGGGACATTGTGACTGTTAAAAGAATGATGTCTGATTTGCAGGCATATGCTACTTCGAATAATGGAGATCCTATTTGAAGTCAGCAAACTACAACGAAATGTATCGCTATCATCACTGTGTACATTACTTCTCCATAGGAATAGATATCCTAGAGAAGTTTAGAATTGCACACAATGGGAACAGTATGAGCATTTGCTTCTTTAAAGCTGTTTTAATTTCTTTAAGAAATTTCCGTAGTTTCAGAGTGCTGACAGGTCACACTCTTCATTTTTTTATTTCACACAGAAGCCACAGCAGCTTCCGAAAAACGTAATCACTACCAACAAGCTGATTTAGTCCACTGAGTTTGGTTACAACATGGCTATTCAAGGATTTAAGTATTGCAAAGCAAATGTTGATGAGAGAAGAATTTGTGGGACCACATTCTGGCAGATTATAGTCAAAGAAGTTTTATTTCGAGCCTGTATAATGCAAAAAGAAATATTCTTTCTAAATAAAACTATCCAGTAGACTACTTGTCCGGGATTTGGAACAATTAAAGATTTAAAGAAACCTTCTATTACAAAAGTCAATCTGACTGTGTTCAATATTTAGATATTCTCAAAGAATACGTCTGAATCAGATATAAATTATATGTAGCAGAATGGAACCTATGATTCAACACAATTTTATGTTAAAGATTTGGCCCTATAATTTTAAAACCCACATCTAGGGCCCGATGTAGGTAAATCTTTTTTACCACTTCTTAAATACCGATTCATACCGAATCGGTATTTAAGAAGTGGTAAAAAAGAGGAGGGGAGATGTAGGTATTTCAGATTCGGTAAATACTGAATCGTCAAGATTTGGTATTTACCGATTCTGTAAATACCGAATCGGTAATGCCCATTGATTCCTATGGGCATTGAAGCCCATAGGAATCAATGGGCATTACCGAATCGGTATTTACAGATTCGGTAAATACCGATTTCAGCAAGGGTGCAGGGGGTGTCACTTTGACACCCTCTATCACCCCCAATACAGGCATGTGTGCCATGTGGCACACAGACATGCCCTAAGGGCATGTCTGTGTGCCACATGGCACAGGTGTGCATGCACAGATGTGCATGCACCCCTGAATTCGGTATTTTACCACCCAATAGGATTGGGTGGTAAAATACCGAATTCTGAAGGCCTGTGGCACTCTGACATGTGCCAGCTACATCTGCATTTACAGAATCGGTATTTTACCGAGTCTGTATTTACCGATTCGGTAATTTTACCAAATCGGTAAATACAGAATCGGTAAAATACCGATTCTGTAAATGCATGCCCTACATCTGAAAACTCTAATACCGGTCGGAAACGGCCAAATTCGGCCGTTTCCGACCGGTATTAGGGCTCCTACATCTGGCCCCTAGTGTTTTCTTTCTAGCACTCCTGGACCCAAACGTAATAATCCTGATCCACGTTACAATACACAAACATACAGTGTAGGTAAGTTATACCAAAGATGGCTAGAACACTCAAGTCTTCCAACTGGAAATGAACACTTCTCTTCGATTCATGAAAATATGGACTTTTCTGACTTTCTTCTGGGACCACGTCCTCAAAGAAACAAAAGATTCCTGGCCACAGGAATATATGCCTTCTATAAAGATTTAAATAAATATTCTGTAAAAAAACCTGCACAAAGAATTAGGCAAATATATCAAGAAAACAAGCAAAAGGTCTTTAAAGTTATTAACAATGGAATGCACATGCTTTTTAGAAGAGTGAACTCACTAAGTTACAATTTATCCTCAGCCCTAGGCCTCATGAAAGTGGATCTGAATATGTTACACCATGGATAGGCTAAGTTAAGAGCAACACCACAACTAAATTGGGCATTACAAACACTTGGATCAGATTTTGTGCCCTGGTTACTTTAAATGAAATAGCCTTATGTGAACCGTATGTAATGTGACACTTGTGCAAAAACAGTGGCCAAGAAAGAATCCATATATACTTTATTGCACATAGAACAAGTTGAGGATACACCATTTACGGTCAGTGACATGCCACCTATTACCTGGTTAATAGATGCTATTCATTCTTTACCCATAACAACCTTTCATTTTCATGATTATCAAAAATAAAAACATATTGGTTGGTATGAAACAAAGCACAATTTAAGACTGTCCATTCATGAAAATTCCCTTTGACCCAAATCTGTTTAAATGAAAATTAGGATGGCCTTGTGTATATCAATACAGCCTATTGCAGAAATCCTCTTGGACACTCCCATATGTGTGACACTATATCTTTTCACAGAATGTGTAGCGCTCTAATGCCAGGGTTAGGCTGTATCTTATCGTTTCATCCCTATACATTATGAATTTCTGCTGTGGGTTTCAGCCCGTTCAGCTATACCTGATAACGGTTTCAGAAACAATACAGTGTTGTGGAAGGACCTTCTACCCTTTTCCTACAAATATTATGAGGAACATCCCTTGGCCTAGTATTAGTATAAAATATATGGGTTTGGTGATCTGAGCAAACTATTGTCTGCTCTCTTACAAAAAGAAGCCCCTTTGACTTCAACGGTTGAAGTTTATAATCTGCAGTAGGCCAGGACTGTTTCAGTAAATCAGTGGCTGTTACACACACAATACCCAAAGTATTTAGCAGATTTAAGTGATATTTAAATAATCTCTAACAACTGGTGTTATGCATTTTTAAAGTATATTGACTCTGGATTAATGACTGGATTAAAAACAGTATTTGGACTGATTCCATCATCTTTTCATTCTCTTTTCTACAGTCTTTTTGGAGGTCATAATACTGCTAATTGGCTGAGGTATCATCATCTTCCTCCTGTTCCTCCAAGGAAATCAACAACATGGAGTACCCATATCCAACCGAGCAAAGTTGCAGAGAGTCTCAGGTACTCTACAAGGGGCATGCTTGGCTATCTGAACTCAGCAAGCATTTGATGCTCGACTTTTGCAAAGTGAATGCCACACCAGTAAAACCAGTTTTCTGGTGTATATGTCAGCTGGACATCCTTTAAACCTGGAGCAGCCCCCAGTGGCGTATCTTGATATGGAGAGAATCATCTAACATCTTCATGAGCACCAGAGATAATGCCAAGTGATGCACCTATCCCTTATACAGGCTGCTAGATATGACAGAGCAGTATCATCTGTGACATTTTTTGACCAGCTCTTGACAAATGGCTTGACACATTGTTATTCTTTGAGCACTCTGGAGAAGAACCGCAACCAACACCGAGTGCCTCAGACGAGCAACCCGTTGATGGTCCCTCGAGGACAGAGAATATTGACTGCAATCAAGCTCTGTATGGTTTTTGCAAAGATCACACATATGCTCCGTGTGCACCTGACATTGTCAACATATCCTCTGATGAGGAAGGAACTCCACAAGTAAGTTGACCAACCAATCATGGCATGCATTTTCCATATGTACCATAAAGCCTGTATGAACTATGGACTGACAATGCTTTATTTCTGTTGTAATACTCTTTAAATGTTTGCCTTAGAACTAACATTTTTAAACTGGCCTATTATTTTTATAACTGGTATGTTTATTCGCCAAGATGCCTAAATCTCTTTAGAGAGAAAAGTATTCAATAATTATCTTTAACTATGGATGGCTTGCAAAGTTTCCTGCTTTGCTGTGTGAACCATATATTATCATAAATATTTTTACCTTTCCTTTATCTCTACAATGTATTAATGGCTTTTGTTTTATGCTGCAAGTGCACTGTATACATGCTTCAGATATGTATTTTAGTCTAAATGTTTTTAGATGATAAGAAGTTAGGAGCATTGTTTTCCCTTTACATTACTTGAATCATGTTGGCCTGACACACCCCTATGATGTCACATTGAGACATACTAGCCAGGGATGACTTAATGTTCTTGGGAAATAACTCCATCTTCTGTAGGCCCAACTTCATCTTACACCATGGAAGTCACAATCGTCCTCAACTCAGACCATGGACACCCCTATTTTCCTTGTTTGACCCTGAGCCATTGTCATGTCTTCCTTTCAACGCATATGTCGCCAGACCTTATCTTCTTAAGAACTGCAACATCATCAAGTTAATTGATTAATGACATAGGTACAAAATCTTAGGTGACATTCATCTCAGTCAAATGTCTCTCCCTCATTATGTTACGGTTTACCAAGAACATACATAGACATATAACCAAAATGATGTAGTCTGAATTAATGTCCATTAGCCTAATATGTCCAAAAGGAGATGTCTGAAATGCATAACTTGATGCACATAATCTATGTCAGACATTCCTAAACTTATGAAAGGCATTCCAATCTCTGATAATATGTACAATGAAAGAACTGTTATTTCACCACTTGTAAGGAGAGGTCCTTCACCCAGATTATCACCCAAGGTTCTGGCAGTGACAGTCTCAGCTACTGACAGCACACTTCACACTTTGCAGATGATACATCTCCCCTGAAGCTGATAAAGCTACGTCCTGGAGAAAGACCGACTGACTGCTACCACAGTGATCTTTGCCCTTTGCATGGAACACCATCTGTACGCCTCTGCTGATAGACAGCCAATGCTGTCAGCAAGGTATCCAGTGTGCCTTTTCCCTTAAGAAACTCTAGAATGAAAATTGCTCTGCCCTTCATGTTCTCATAGTACAGCACATAGAAGGGGACATTAGGGTCTTAGGTTTTTAGACAACATTTTAAATGAAATGTTTACAACATGTTGGAAATGTTCATTTTGTTCTCGTTATTTATAGCATATCTAATAGCTGTTTTATAATATTTTGTGTAGTTGCTTTAGATGCACTAAGGTACAGATTGTTCATGTACTAATAACTATTTTTTTAATGTGCAAACGTTCATACTTCTTAGTACAGTTTGTGATATTGTGAATAACAAAATATGGTTTGTTGTTTTCTTCACGGTGCCCCTGATCCCTTTATGGGAATGTTAGTAACACAAATGCAATACCTCTGTATCAATTACACCTTGACTAGTGTTTGTGGGGCTACAATAACTTGTCTTTCCTTTCACATACATTGTGGTGTATTGAACCAAGATTACCCTTGGCATCCGTGGGTGGGAATGCACCCCTTGTGGAGCTACACCAGTCGTAATTCATACACCAGACCTTGTTGCCTCCTGTTGGTCATTGTTTCCATACTTTCGACTTCTCTTTACTTACATGGCCTGTATTCATCTTTCTAAATTACTTCACCACTCCAGGACACCCATGCAGTTCTTCAACCGCCATTGTGCTTCTTTTCGAACCCTGCTGTCCTTTCAAACAATGGTAAAGCAACTGTGGTTTACCTCTGAAGTGAGCCCATTATTTTCCCTCTCCCTTTAACTGCTCCCCGCACATACCTAATAGGCTATGATTTCCCTGAACAGTTGTGGGAATTGACACTTCACGGATGGAGAGGAGAAGTCAACTCCTCCCCAGCATTGGCATCTTCAGTTTCTTGCTAAAGATCCATTCCTTGGCTCCTGCTGGGACGACATCCCATAGTCTCCTGGCTAGTTGGTTCTTACCCTGCTGCTCCTTGAAAAAGCCAGCTGGAAGATCTGTTTGCTCAGGGATCCTTCAGTGTAGTTCTTTCTTCCTTCTTGGCTCTGCCACATATCTCAGCTGGTCAGTACAACGGGGTCCCGGGAAACAAACAGCATTTGTCTTTTTCTGCTTTTTATATCTTTCTTCTATGTCTATACTTTCAGTTCTTTCTTCTTGTTTCCCTGTTTCTGCTGCTCGTCTGTCCTTTAATTCTTTCTGTTTATCCCATAGTACTTTATCCCTTTTTGACTCCATTTAAGATTTCCTTTTAGGATCCTCCCTATTCCTTCCTGAGTCACCTAGCCGTTATCACGCAATATACCTTACTGGCAAGTTTGCTGCTGTATTGCTACATCAAGCAACACATATTGTATTTGCCAATGCTTGTTAAATATTTAAATAATACTCATAAGTGGCTACTATGGGCTCTGTTATGCCAAGGTTTGATAGGCCACAGATATTCACGTTGCTCAATAGCGTCCGTATTTACTTCAAGAGATCAGTCGTGAATTTTATAGATCTCTCTAGGCTATTTTTTAGTTGCTCCTCCTTCAGCTTGTTAGTTCAAATATGAACGAATGTAACATTATATAATAGTGATATTGCCTATCTTTTGATTGGATATTTTAAATACTGGCCTGCTATGTCGCCAAGGTTCCTGCTTGGGTATCTTGAACTTGCTCATGTAGTTGTACATAGCGTTTTTCATTTTTCTGAAGTTGCATTAATTGATGCAGTAAGAAGATTGACCTTCTGATAGTTGTAAATTAGAATTGTGCACAGACAGACTCTACAGGGCAGGTGCTGCACCAAGTATACATTATGCTGATTCCAATTGAGGGTAACAAATCGCATCTGAAGGAGTCATTTATGGCCGCATTACGAGGAATGGGAAAAAAGAGTGGTATTCCGTTGCAGCTGGTATGCTAACATCCTTTACACTAGCAGCGGTCCTAATGATGACTTGTGAATGTGTTTGGGATGTGACGGAAGAGCTTGTGATTTGACAGAGCAACTCTACATACATTTTTACCAGTACAATAGGTTCTGAACGTGCCTTGCAAAGGTTCTTCAAATCTTTCTATATTGAATAGTTGTCAAGCAGACAGTGGTGCTTGCATCTTTAGCTAATTAGACATTTTCACAAAGGGCATTAACTGTTAGCCTGTTATATCTTCACTTTAAACACAACTCTGAATGATTTAGCTGGCTAGCATCTTTCCAGATAGCTGTGCCTTCAATCATGAAAGAGTTTTTGGGTGTCCAGCAATGGTTCATGAGAAGAGCCTCATTGTTTTATTTATCGCTATCTTAATGCCGTGGCTTTGGGACTAGGTTTAGTTTAGGATGGACCTTTCTAACGCTCACATGGAATCAAAGCAATCACTGTGTTGTTGAGCGAGTGCCTAATCACGTGTTATTGTTGAATTTGTATTGCTTAAGCCTATCAAGAGGGTCGCGTGACACTTCACCAACCCAAACTATTTCAAGGAGAATTTACAGTATTTCGATGACTATTTTACATCTGGTAATTCTCAGGACCCTCACAACCGGACGGTTGGCATACAGAAGCTGGCAAGTTCATGCACATTTACATCACGTGTCCTCTGACCTCAATGATATCACAGGCTGCAAGAGGGAAATCAATGATATAGCCATGCTATGTGGTATCATAGTTTGTGATTTACAGTTACAATAATAATAAGTGACATTGTGCTTTCGACAAGACAGGATATTCAACAAATGGGTTTATGTGTGAATAAGCCCAGAAAATATAACATATAATATTCATTATAACTTCATACAAATTTAAACTACAAAATAGATACTTACACAGTGTCTTCCTAGTTCAAGTGAGGCATCAAAACAACTACATGGATACTAAATTCAGAACATTACTAGTAATACCTACTTATCACCTAATTCTTTAGCACACTTCATTATGCAATTTCCTAAACAAATTGAAATTACTAAATAACAGAATTGCACAATAAATAGAATTACAGAGTTCATGCAGTGAAGTATCATGAAGCATCCAAGAATACCCGATTATTGATTTTTTGAAATAATCAAGAATCCTATGTGCACAAGTTAGTGGTGCACCTGAAGGGCTGATCCTCATCTGTAGAACAACATGGCAACTGAAAACTAATAATAGGCCCCTCTTGAAACCTTGTGCTAGTCTTAGCTCTATGGATTATCATTAAAAAAAAAAAATATATAACAATACTTTGAACCAAGAGGGCATTCTATTGCAGGCACATAGGCGTTCCCATACAACTACCCATGGGTTTTGATTCTAAGCCCTATCTACACAGGGATTTGTGCCAAAAACCTGTACCTTCCTGATGCAGGTATAACATGGAGAAATAGTTTAATTTCTCCTCTCTTTTACTCTTTGCATGTACTCTCCTCAATCTTTACTCTTTGCATTCTGCAGCATACATGATAAGAGGAAAATGCCTTAAAGCTGAATTTTTGTCCAAGAAGGGACCACTTCCAGCACAAAAAGTATGCTGAGTATTAAACCCTAAGGGGGATGTGGCAGCCACAAGTGCACAAGCACAGTGAGAGAGCAAAACTGTGCCACCCCTAAGTAGATAGGACACCGTTCTGCTATCACTCATTCATGCAACACAGCACAGCAACTTTACTTGCTGCGTTGGGCTGCATGAATTCTATGTAACCATGGCCCCTGGAGTCTAATATTTCTGCAAAATGTATGGGGCTGTCTGTTATTGCTTGTAGAACTTCCTGCTGGTTTTTATTTCCCATCGTTTTTCTCCTCATCCCTTTCCTCTGTCTTTGTCTAAAAAAGGCTTGGTATTACTATGTCTCCTGTAATCCTGGGCAGATGTGCCTTCAGCTGGAACTAGTTTGCTAGACTCAGAAGATGAAGTCTCTGAAAATGTGATAAACCGTTGTTTGGGCTGGTCCATGAAGTGTGACAGGGACACATTGCCTCTGGTCTAGAGTAGACGCCTTCTCTGAGGTACAAGGCATTCGTAAATATCAGATGGGAACCATATTTCCCACGTTATAGACATAATAGAAAGAGCCTGCGTGAGGATGCATGACTCTGTCCCTCCCCAGCAAATTTAACCTAAGATAAACAATGATAGAATGGAGCAACCAATAGTGCTGTGCATAAATAAGACAACAACTATGTTAACAAATAATCTTTATAATTCATAATTGGGTGAGCCATCTATTTATACAAATTGACTTATGCCATTCATAGAACATAGAGATATTTCACTTTCGCCGGGTATCACTAGATCACAAGAATACATAATCTTAAACTTTACCTAAAAGAGTATCCCACTATATATAACTAGGTCTACCCTTATCCGAAGTACAATGACACCGTGACGATTGACGTAATGCACCAGAACCCACCCATCTGGCTATCCCATGGCAAAGAATCCCAGAGTTGCCAACTCACATCTTATTTATTATTACTCACACTAGATCCCATGCCCTCAGCAAAACCCGGTATGAGGGGGTATGAAGAACATAAACCATCTTGTCATAAGGAATCCTGCATTATAAAGAAGGAATGAACATTATTGATTCACAAATTAATACACTTGGCATTGATCATTGAAACCGTGGGAGAAAAAAAACTTGTTGGAAAGTGATGGATACCGATTAGAAACATTGGACTTGTATACCTTGACCTTGCCTAATGACTAAGAGAAACCTTAGTGTCCTTGTTTCATACCTGATTTTTATATTTGTTTATGTAATCACTTAAACCACTTCTGCAAAGTCTCTTTCACTGGTGATGTGGCACAACCAGTATCAATTATTATCTTGTTGCCAGATTAATTCCAGTTGGAAATGATGTATTCAGTAATGGGAATACAAATACATGTAAATTGAGTGAAAGCAAAATAGTTTGCTGTCTTATGCAACTTTTACATTTGCATAGCACAATGTTTTGTGTTCCACAATAGAAGAGTCTCCTTTTTATGTACTTTACTGTGTATAATATGGCCTCTGTAACTTTAGAGGCATCCACATAGCCATAGGAACATCCTCACTGGCTCCGTGCAATACAAGGAAGAACGCTTTAAGAGCAGTGGCCGACATAATTTCAACCAAGTTCAGAGTTCCATAGGCACAACACCTGCATGCCTCTTTGTCCCAAATCTCACACAGTATGCATCCCGTCTCCCTATCGGAAAAGTCAGCCTTTACTTGCTTTTCCCCTTCTCTCCTTTATCCCTTCCAGATTTGGCAGTCCAACTACCTGATACAACCTGATTGAAGAATTTAGTTTCCCAGTTTTCAGCACTTGTCCACAATGACAAGTGTCAGCTGCCTTACTCCCTGATAATCTTTCTACTGATGGCACTGCTGTCAGCCTAGACTGGTGCCCAGATGGAAGTGATATCAGCAGGGGCATGCTTGTAAGACCCTTGATCCACAAGCAAAAGATTAACTCAAGCAAGTTATGTTGAATGATATTGCTTGAAAAATTGCAGCTTTGTTTGCCTTCACCTTATTTGTGCATCTTTCCTGTTTATTGTTGTCGTGACTGAATCTCTTTGTCATAGGCATGTCAGAACTGCACAACAGCCTCCTTTTTGACATAGTCCAACACTCATTGTTCTGTCACTTCCCGGATACATATCCCACCAGACGGGGCAGCCAGACAATCTAAGGCCCGCTGCAAACTGAACTACCATTGTAGGTTCCTGGCCTTTGTCTGTGATGAAGGGACATGGTTGAGCCACCACCTTGATTACTTTCTTCACACAATCTTTTCTTCAGATGGCATCAGGCAAATGGAAGGGGTTAAGAGAATCAAATTACCTTCCATTGGCATCTTCCATGTTTGGGCCTATTGAGGTCAGGTAGGACCGTGGCTCCTTGTACCTTCTCCTGCCAGCCCATTCTATGTTTGTAATTTTACAATATTACATCCATAAGTTTACACATTTAAAGCCTACTCGCCATGGTTCAAGTTTATCTCATGAATGTAATTTACTCCATCTCACCTTCGGGGTAGACCTCAGGGACACATAATTTTGGCTTCACTAGCTATTCTTTGTGCCATGTCAGATTCTGGAAAAAAAAGCATTAGTAACAGTGGAGTCTGTGGTTATTCTGGGTAGTGCCTTCACCACCTCTGGGTATATTCCATAGGTCCATCACATGGATTGTTTTGTATAGTTTTTTTTTTAACTCCAGGTGGTCACATTAGTCCCAGATAGAGGTAGTGTGTGCTGCTTTCCTCCTTTGTACCACTATCGTTTTTTTGGGAAGGGCCCTTATCCAGTTCTCATGTTCTTTAGTATTCACCATACCATGATAAATTTGAAAAGGAAAATTATGATAGGTATGTGCAAATGTGACTCTATCCCTCTCACTTATCTCTATTTCTTTGACATCATGTAAGCACAAGTTCCCTGTGATATGATTTGAGCAAATATCCAAAACTCTTATACATGACAACAATATTCATGTGACCAGAACATTCTAAAAAACACATGCAACCTACCGACCATGCACATCAAATGGAGTAGCCTCCTTCTAGACCACCCAAAATAATATTAGGGCCTTATCACCTGTAGGATAGTGCAATTGGATGTGCTACAGGCATTACCCACATGTAGCTGTCTGACTTGGAGGTGGCACACAATAGACCAGGCGTGGCCAGTCCATTGGGCTGAGGGGCCGCTAAATGCGCAGGCTCCTGGCTGCCTGAGCTGAAATTTGCTGGGCTGAGGAAGTCACAGGTCCTGTGGGCGTGACCTCCTCAGCTTAGCAAAGTTCACTGAGACCCTCCCCTCAGTGAGGAAGGCTGACATCACTCGTTGCCTTGAACTGGGCACTTCAGTTTTAAGCCCTGAAGAGCCAAGGGTTGAGTGTCAATCAGTGACACTTCATCACAGAGTGCGGTGGGGTCAGCAGTCTCACTGACCCCATCCCACTCTTGATGACGTTGTGATTTCTGACTTCCCTCACCTTCAGCCAATGAGGGAAGGCAGCAGTCCCAAGTCTCCTAAAACCTCCAATGTGTGGCTGGCTGCAGGTAGTGTGTGTTTTGTTTTCTTTTAAATTAATGTTTGGTGCGTGTGTGCATGTATGAATATTTGGTAAAGAGTGCTGTGAATTGATGTGTTTGTGTGTGTGTGCGTGCGTGTGAATGCATAGCTGTTAGCGATATATGTATGTGTGCGTCTGCATGTCCCGTCCGCCCCCCTCCCTCCAAAACGTACCGGGCGCCACTGCATTAGAGTGTATGCTTTAAAGGAGAGACACTGTATGATTCAATTAGCGCATTTGTTTATCTTTTGGCGCCTTATCAAAGATAATTTGCAGACTAACATATTATAGATAACAAATGTCTGGAAAAATGGAGTCCTTGATTATTCACATTAACTTTTTTTTCCATTTATGACTGTTGTTCTCATTGAAATCCTAATCCCAGGTCCGCCAGATTCTCCCAAATGTCTTAAGCCAAAAGGCCTTCTTAGATTGACCTGAGATGATAACACACTCCTGAGCACATCCCCTAAAATTCCTCCATGTGGATTTGTACACAGTTGGAGGAAGTCTTCAATGGCGAACAAAAAGACCCTATCAACCACAATGGACATCCATTGTTCATGGTAAACTAATGTTACAAGTCATAACTTAAATCCGTGATTGTTTTTTTGAACATTTAACAATGAGTATCCAAGTACTACGCTCGTTCATATCTTGAACAGGTCTAGTCTCACTCATCCCTGCACTAATAAAGTCTAGAGTGACTTGGAGGTCTGTGTTTGGTGAAATTCCTCTGCATTACGTGTAGGAGCAAGGAATTGTCATACAACAAGATGTTGTGTGAATTCAGGGACATTTTCTTTTGGAAAAGCTTGGCAAAGTTGCATGACTTCATTGAGGCAAAGTATCCCTAACCCGTGCCCGGACAAATGAGATGCGACATGTCTTGGATGTAACTGAAAAACATTGCAGAGTTCTCCCCGTCTCATCATATGGACGGAGAATGAGCCTTGTGCTAGCACTCCATGGATGGAAGGTGCGGAGGCTGGAGGAAGCGGGAGCAAAAATATATGCAATGTGGCTTGGGGCCATGGTGGCGTCTGGCAATGTAACACTGAAACTGATACTATTGGAGCTGAAACTTCCCTTTTCTTTTAAATATGTTGAGCTTTAAATTCAGAAATAATGAAAAAAATATTCATGAACTTAAGACTGATGACTTTAAAGCACCACACTACAAATTGCATAATTGATTATCTGTAGGTGTAGTTGTAATTTTTATTGCATTTCACAATGGCTGCTTTAATTGCAATACAGAATGCCGGATTGCAGTTTGCACTGAAATGTCATATTTTAACAGCACCTTGTGATGCCAGAGCGTCACTTTTTGTGACACTCCGGTGGTGCAAAATACAAACTCATACCGATATCTATATTGATGAGACCACGCAAAGTCACTATGAGTGTCTTACAATGGCCTCATAGATATGGAGCAAGGCATCAAAAATCGCAGTGTTGCTTTACTCTGCATTCGGGAGGTGTTCCATGAGCACTGAGAGGGTTTTTCACATACAACACGAATGAATACTGACACTTTCCAGATCTACGAGAGCATGTAAACCTGGGAATGCGCCAAAACTTTACACCTCCTTTTATGTTTGCTGAATTCTGCAGAGGGTGCTGAGACAGAATAATGAGTTTGAAATGTTGACTTACACAAATATCGAGTTGGAAATATCGTGATTCAGAAATATCGACAGCAAGAATATCGTTGTTAAGAATATCAAATTTAAGGTAAAGAAATATTGTTTTTAAAAAATGGAAGTCATTAATATTGTTTGCAAGAATATAGTTGTTTAAAATATCGATTTTTTAATTAGTGGTACGTGTTTTAGTCTGTTTTTTAAATGTGTGTCATGCATTTTTTTTGTATAAGTATTGCTTATGTTTTTTAATAAATGTGTTACATTTTTAGTAGTTATACATTTTATTTTAATTACATTTTGCATTTTTTTGTTCCATAGTGGGTTGTGGGTTTATAGGGATATAGGGTGGGAAGAAAGGTAATTATAACAAAGATATGATTATTTCTTATGTATTTAATTTAGATTTTATAGTGTTAATTGTGGGGAGTAATTTATTTGTAATTCATTATTAATTGGTTGTTAATTAATATTAACCAATTAATTGAAAATTAATTAAGGTAATTGTGTGTTTCCTTTTAGGTGTGGGTTGTGGGGTTTATAGGGGTAAAGGGTGGGTAGTAATTTATGTTTAAATATTTAGAAATTAGTTGATCATTAATATTAATTACTTAATTAGTGTATTTGTTTATATTTGTGTGTGGGGTATGTTGTTATGGGGTACAGTGTGGGGAGTAAATTAATGTTACTTTATAATTAGTTGTTAAATACTGATAAGTTTTAATTGTGTAATAATTGTTTTATTGTTTAATTTTAGCTGTGGGTTTAGGGGATTATAGGGGTAAAGTGTGGAGAGTTAAATAATTTTCATGATTTTTTTTAATAATTCTTTTTATTGGCCACGCAATGAAATTGGGTGGTCATCACATACAGGAGTCAGAGATGACACAAAGAGATCATCATATATACATTATAAGTGCATCATGGCTGGAAGAGAGTGTCATTGGATACTATCATTGCAGAATTCTTTACATTGTGATTAGATCGTCAATGGGTGCTATATGGGGGGGTTCACACAAATGACCACGATAATCATCCAGTTGGACCATATGCCTACCCATTTCCGGGGGCAGCCCATGCAATTTTTATGAGTTTTAGTTTGTTTTTTAATTAATAATATTTCTTTAATATGTCATTAATTATGTAAATTAAGGAAGTATTTTTTTAAATAATTTAGATGTGGGTTGTGAATTGTGTGGTGTTATAGTGTAGGAAATAAAAAAAGTACCTTTATGTAATAAATCATGTTTTTTTTCTAAATCATTTCTAATTAAGAAGATGTATCTGTTTGAAATTATTTTTTATTTAATCTAATATAATATTTGTAAGTATTTGTCATATGTATTTTTAATATTAAGTATATGTGTATTTTAATTTTTTACATACTTATATATTTTTTTGTAATTTCTTTTGTTTTTTAAATATTTTTGTTGTTATAATTTAGTTTGTTTACAATTTTGAACTGACTGTAGTGAGAATATTAATTGTTAGTCCTGTGCAATCCAACACTTTCCCTACTGTTGCACTCACTGGAGTGGGAATAGTCATTTTTACCCCTCCACTATCCAACACTCTACCTACTTTTACAACTATTGGAGTGGGAATAGCACATTTTATCCCGTCACTATCCAACACTTTCCCTACTGTTACACTTACTGGAGTGGGAACAGTAATTTTTACCCCTTCGCTAGGCAACACTTTCCCCACTGTTGCACTCACTGGAGTGAGACATGTAAGTTTGAAGATTTTTAAATAGGTTAATATTTTAATTTATAATACAATGTTTTTTTTATTAGATTTTATGTTGTTGGTACACACACACACAGCGCCGGATGTCAGCTACCTGTCACGCCTGCCAGTTTGCGTGCACCACTAAAGATGGCTGCCCCGCTCTGCGCATGAGCGAGGAAGCCAGGCCGTCGTCAAAAGCCTGACTTCGCCAGGGAACGACTCTTCGCCCTCTAATGTTTGTGCGTCGCGTCACTTCCGCCCAAGCCTTTCACCCTCTCGGTCCCGTTAGTAAACTCGCCTTGCCGGTTCGATCTCTCAGCAAGAGATATACCGGAGTTACCAGTACTGAGCTCCTTGGACTATTCTCAGTGCTTTTGTTAGTATCCCCGCTCAGCCTCCTGATCCTGGATACTCCTGTTCGACGCTTCCGCCTCCTTGCCAGCAACGCGGATTAGGCGTCTCCTTGTTTCATCTTTCCCGACCAGCGCCGGCTAAACCTCTCCTTTTGCTAACTGGAGGGTGTCCTGCCTGTTACTCCCGGTTCTGCCCATCGGCCGGACTGTAGTTTCCGTCGGCCGGCCGGACTAGGGTAGGACGGGCGGGGAGACTCTCCAGGGGCATTTTGGGAATAGTGGTCCGCCTGTGATTTCCCCTTTTTTTTCTTTGCGGTGTCATTATTTTCCCTTCTGGTTTATGCGGTACCATCGGACTTCCAGTAGGTGCTTGTGAACTGGCAGGGGTCACAGCTTCGGAGTGCTTGAAGAGCTGGTACAGGCGCATGGCGCTACTTTTTATTATATTCTGTTGTGCTTCTACATAACCATGTTGTGAGTGGTTTTTCTTTATTACAGAATTTACCAGCAAATCAACGCCTCATTTAGATATTGACCTCCTTACCTGCCCCTATACCTCACACTAGATGAGTCCTCTATTATTAGGTGCCTTTCACACAGAGTTGGATCATACCTCTTTGCATAGTTATTACCTTTTTTCCTTTAGGTCATCAAAGATAGCTAGTGATGAGATTCAGTCATTGTGTTCTGCTGGGGGTACATGTTGTTGACCAGAAACATAGAAGAATTCAAGAACATCCTTAGGTAATTGCAAACAGGATTTAGAGAACTGGGGTGGGGACTGTAGTTGTTTTATACCTGTTCACTGTTAACTGTCCCCTTTCTTACAGTGCCTTTGTTCAACCTGCTGGAGCTTCCTGTCCACGGTGTCTATTCCCTTCCTTCCCTTGTTTTGTTCCCTCCTTTCCCTCTTTCTCACCATTGTGTGCTATGGTCTGATAGACGCAGTGGTGTAGGAGGGAGGGGTTGGGCCTATCTTCGGTTCCTGGCACTCCTGCGGAAACAGCTTGTGGATCCTTACACTACCAAACAAACAGTCAAATATGATGATCACTCAGGGCATAAACCCAATGATAAATGTAATATCCAGTTACGCGTTTCCACTGTCTTGCAGTCTTGCCCACTCACTGTAAGTGAGTTGCATGGCTCAATACATGCACATCCTCATAAATAGAGGGTGGATAAAAAAGAATCTACAGGGAAGAAACTCTCCTTGATAGATAGAACAACACTGAAACAGAAGCTACACCTAGGGTAATTTTGACTTACAATTCCAACTCCAAACAAATTGCCAAAATAGTCACGCGTAATTGGAATACTCTGACTGGCGATCCTGTACTGGGACGAAATCTGCCTGGACGACCAATGATCACCTCCCGTAAAGGCAGAAATCTGAGGGACATATTGGTGAAGAGAGACATTACTAGGAAACAACAGGCCTTCCAACAGGGACTCAAGTTTTTTTTCCATGCGGCCACTGCAAGGCATAACGTGCATAGCACATGAAAAAAACATATGAGACACCTACAGGGTCTAAAAACATCAAACAGTTCCTGACTGGTGTTTCCTCCTTTGTCATTTACGTTCTGGAATGCCCGTGTAAACTACAATACGTAGGCAGCACCACATTTTCTGCTAAAAAAAGTGTACTCAGACATATGCGGGCCATAAATAAAAAGGATCCACTCTACTCGATGGGATGACACTTCTCAGAGTACCATTTATTCGACCTATCCCTCCTTCAATACTTCATTAAAGAGCAGATACACCAGAATTATAGGGGTGGAAATAGAACCCTCACTCTTAGGAATAGAGAATCATGGCAATCTTAGACCTCCAGTGCAGGTTCCTGAGAGGTCACAATGTGGATGAATAGTTAGGTATCCACCTACATGATAATGCATTTTCCTTAACTGTAGTGTCTTTTAGATGATGGGATTCATTTGGTGTTGAATTGTATTCATTTACAAATTCTGGTAGTAGGATATGTTCTCTTTTTATGTACTGAATTGTTCTTGTTTTTGTCAAATGCATATTACAAGTAGTGCATGTTTTCTTTTCTTTTCATTTGTATCACAGGGGAAAAGGAAGGTACCGGAACGTGAAGGAGGTGTTCATCAGAGGTCCCTACCCTTTTCTTCGCACATCACCTTGAAGTGGTGGAGGGCACGCTACAGATAAGACTTATTTTGGGGTTTTATTATAGTTTCACAGGAGTTGCAATATTGCTAGTACAGCACAGAATGGTGGATGTAAAATATTCCTTCCTTTCTTTCTGTTTTATACTCGCAGTTGGTTATGTCTGTTTGTTTTAGCTGCCGTACCGTTCCCCAGAATCACTTGGGTGTAACAGAAGTTGAGGTTGCACCCAGTCCGGGTTGCTCCTGTCTTTACCTCCTGCCACTTTGGCTTATTACTTCGAGGTTCTGATTATTAGGCATTATGCCGAGAGAATATCCATACACCGCCGATACACAGTATTAGGTGGTTGGTTGAGAGAATCCATATGCAATAACAATTTCTTGTTTGGATATTATACTTACCTGCAATTTTTTGGTCGAATGTTTTGATTGTGTTTATCCTGCTTAGATTCGTTAGGCTGTTTCTAACATAGTTCAACCTATGATCATGCTCATAAACGTTTTTCTGGACGCATTAGCAATTATAAATTGTAGATGTATGCAATCTATTATTTGGCGTTTAGAGTTCACGCAATACATACTGTGCCCAACATTTGACAGATTGTGGTAAGAAGTTCATGTATCTAGAGAGAGGGTACCCCCCTATCTCCAGGGAACAGGGTACAAAAGACAGTAAGTCAAAGGGAAATCCCTGGGGAGCACTCGTTATTCTTTCATACCACTATGGGCACACACACAAACCTGAATATAGATGGCCCGTTAGCCGTACTATAGAGAAAATATATAAATTTCCACAACCAAATTGAATCGTTTACAATCTATTTTTAATAAAACCATATACATGAAAAATATAAGTGCTTGGACATCATACTTTAAAATTTCGACGCATTTCTTTTATAAAAACATATGGTAAAAGACAATTAATCGCAATATTTCATCACAATGTGCAACTCAAAGTTTGAAATTAAAAATAAAATAAAACACATAAAACATCTCAACAACTCATATATGAAAATGGTGAACAAAAGCCTAATAGTATATAACCCCTAGTTTAACTGTGGCTACTTGGTCTATTTGCCACTACTTGTCGCTGGATCCAAAGGCTTACAATTTTTTACATCAGTTTAAACAACAGTAACAGTATTACATGTACATCAGTTGTTTACTGAGCCCTGGTTGGATTCTCTGTATGTACAGAAAATGCGTCGACGCGTTTCGGTGCAGAACAACTGATATATTGGCACCTTCTTCAGGACTTCTTTATTCGGGGTTTCTCACTTGAGTAAATGGTGACTGGCACCCTCTCTGCAGGTATATGAAGAGAAAATTAGGGTATCACTAGCTTGAAATATTTGTTATCAATCTCTCATAATTCTGTTTTTTTTTAAACAATAACACACTGTACAGTAGTATCTCTCACATGTGCCTATATTGGTGATACAGTTGTTCAAGTACATATGTAGTAACCAATTGGTAAAAACTCACTGGTTTTGATTATATATGCATAATGTTCCTTATATTCAATTAACTCTATATTTCAGGCTTCGCATTACAATAGCCTCTGTGGACATCTAATTTCCCTCCGAATCCATTTCGATGTGGAAGTTATTACGGGCGGGGTGTGGAACTCATACAGGACACTTTCATTCGATTCTCTGCATTCGGTACACACTCTTACCCCTTCTATATGGAGGGAGATCCAAATTGGTTCATCTATGATGTTCAGTTAACTTCTTCCCTGTCACATCTCACGGTCCCAATGGGGTAAAAAAGTAGAAGGAATACATTTTGATGATGATAATGAACTCATGGTGACTCTCGACGTAGAGTCACTCTACACCAATATACCACAAAATGATACCATCAGGGCAGTTGAGAATCTTCTAGAAGAGACGAACATTGTAGGGGGAAACAAAGAGTTCATTGTCCAATGTGTCTCAATGGTACTCCTGAATAACATCTTCCTATTCAAGAAGGACCTTTACATCCAGAGGAAAGGGACCAGCATGGGCGCGACCTGTGCGCCGAGCCTGGCCTGTATATATGTGAGTCTATTCGAAAATATACATATATATAATGAAGTGAGTCCATACTACGAAAACATCCGGAATTGGGCTCGCTTCATAGACGACATATTCTTTATCTGGCAGGGAACCGTTGAGTCCCTGCAAGAATTTCTGTCTTGGCTCAATCTAGGTGATTCAAACCTAAAATTCACAGCAGCATATAGCAGATCCAAGGTAAATTTTCTGGATATCTGCATTAAGAGCCAAGACAAATATCTGAAAGTGGAACTGTACAAAAAGGAATCAGACCGCAATACCATCTTGCACTACAATAGTTATCACCCCAAGAGCCAAAAAGACTCCATCCCTTTTGGGGAATTTCTCCGGCTGAGAAGAAATTGTACGGATCTGGATGACTTCTACAGGCACGCAGGAGAAATGAAAACGAAATTTAGAGAAAGGGGTTACCCAAAAAAACTAGTCGAACATTCTCTGAAAAGAGCACGTTACTATGACAGGGACTGTTTGCTAACAAAGAAAGAGAGAAAGAAAACACAGGACAAAATAGTGATGGTCAGCCAGTACTCAGCCATAGCAAATCAGGTTAAGAATATTATAAACCATAATTGGAAAATCCTGAATAACGGAGCAGACATTACCACTCTGGAACGCCCGTTATATGCATACAGGAAGAACAAAAACCTGAGGTCGACCCTGGTATATACCTATAGGGACGACCAAGTAGAAAATCAAACCACCCTAAGCGGAACTAAAGCAGTAGGTAACTACAAGTGTGGGAAATGCTGTATCTGTGAACTGTGTATAATCACTAAGAAGGTGGAACACAATGGTGTCTCACATGAAATCACCACCCTGAATAACTGTAGAACCAAAAACGTAATTTATATGATCCTGTGTCCCTGTGATCAGGCATATATAGGAGAAACAGGCAGGGAAATCAGATTAAGGATAGGGGAACATAAGTCTGCTATAAAAAACAGTAAAGAAAATGCCCCATTAGTAACCCACTGGAAAGAGCATGGACAAAGTGAAAAAGATCTGAGATGGGTCATTCTGGAAAGAATAAAAGAACAGACTAGACTAGGCAACAGCACAGCCAGGAGAAAACAACAAGAGCAGTGGTATATGGTTAAATTCAACACGATCAGACGGGGGCCTTAACTCGAGAGAAGAATGGGAAGCCCTGATCTGATTTGTTAAATTTAGAGGTAGACATACTATTAACAACAGGAAATAGTTACCAGATGTTATAGAGAAGGAAAGAAAACAGATAATGATAGTCCTCTCACAGGACTTATACATATTCTTTTAATATGAAATAAAGGAAGTTTAGGTTTGGATACACATACGGAGAAAACAAAGAGATACATAATTAAAATGTTTCAAATATGCAGAAAGACAAATAATACAATGAATACGCTTGCGAAGATATCTCCTCCCTATAAAATAATCCTTTATGTACCAGTAGATAAGCGCAACTGGAGTTGGAAATAAATGTTGTAAATAAACCTTACAATCCTATCAATGAATATTCACAAAGGACGAATTGCCGTATCTCGCATTAAAAAGATGATACTGAGTCTTAAAAATAAATCCGCCACGAGAGTGTAACAACTGGTTATTCAAAGAGGGCGTATTATTAGAAAGCCGCCTTGAATAAATATAGGGCGCCTGTGTAAGAAAATATATTATCCAGCCGACTTCCAGATAGATAATAAATACAAAACAAAAAACAATAATCATTCTACAATAGTTTCAATAGAGAAAGGAGTAATATCGAAACATAACAACACTGTCGGTTTGATAATAAAGTTGTTTATAATAATTTGTGGATAGAAAAGTACTACATCTACTCCGTTCCAAGATGGCGCCTCTGGTTACTGGAATCACGGCTCAGGGAAACGGTCATGGCTTCCCAGGTGAGATCAATCTACCCTGAATTAGCCGGCATATAAAAGAGAGGCCGCCACGAGCAACACTTTAGAGAGTGTTGGAACGAGGCAAAGACGCGGCTCCAGTTAATACGAGGTAAGCGACTTCTAACCAGCCAGTGTATATAGATACAGTCAGCAAGAAGCGGGGAGGGTTAGACCAAAGTCAGCGTGTAGAGAAATCACGGCACATATAATGAACATCTAAGGAAGGGGTCCCTTTGAGAGTGTGGGAGTATCTGTACATAATAATTTCTGTCTTCCCCCAGCAAGATGATATGCAGTTTTATTTAAAACATAGGTAAACCCAACATACAACAAAGAATGTTTACCATACTTGACTATATCAGATTATTTTGAGAGAACACATACACGCTTCCTACATCGCGACTAAGGACAGGGAGAGAAGCGAGTACGGAACGATTGTGGTCAATGCCATAACATAGGATTAGTTGACAGTCACATTCATACTTACTTACAAAAGTGGGAGGGAGCTATAGAAAACAAAATGAGTGACAACGCGTAAAATACCCATAGATACCTAGAAAGAAGAGGGAACAAAAACACGGTAACTTTTGCTGAAAAGGGAAATAGAGAAGAGATTGAGGCAGCGTGATCGTGCTACTGATAATACATACCTCTGTATTTGTTTGCCCTAATAGAACATATCCAGTTTTCCCAAGGAGATCATAAATCCTATGCCCGTTCAAGGAGAGTTTTAAAAAGTTTTAAGGTAAGATGGCTAAAGGGAAATCCGTTAAAAGTAAAGTGCAGTCCCCTCTTTAATAGAGGGTGGTTATAAAATAAATCGCTGTTCTCTGCCCATATAGATACTCAGCCAAACTACTTAAAAAATTGGAACAACAGGAGAAGCGAACCTAATACAAGGAGCCCTTCTCAAGAAAGAGAGGTAAAGAGTTCAATCGGCCATAATCTACTAGCAGAGACTTAACCAACAGATCAGTATTCCTAATATACATTAATGTCCCCAGATATACCCCATTGGGACCGTGAGATGTGACAGGGAAGAAGTTAACTGAACATCATAGATGAACCAATTTGGATCTCCCTCCATATAGAAGGGGTAAGAGTGTGTACCGAATGCAGAGAATCGAATGAAAGTGTCCTGTATGAGTTCCACACCCCGCCCGTAATAATTTCCACATCGAAATGGATTCGGAGGGAAATTAGATGTCCACAGAGGCTATTGTAATGCGAAGCCTGAAATATAGAGTTAATTGAATATAAGGCACATTATGCATATATAATCAAAACCAGTGAGTTTTTACCAATTGGTTACTACATATGTACTTGAACAACTGTATCACCAATATAGGCACATGTGAGAGATACTACTGTACAGTGTGTTATTGTTTAAAAAAACCCCCGACTTATGAGAGATTGATAACATATATTTCAAGCTAGTGATACCCTAATTTTCTCTTCATATACCTGCAGAGAGGGTGCCAGTCACCATTTACTCAAGTGAGAAACCCCGAATAAAGAAGTCCTGAAGAAGGTGCCAATATATCAGTTGTTCTGCACCGAAACGCGTCGACGCATTTTTTGTACATACAGAGAATCCAACCAGGGCTCAGTAAACAACTGATGTACATGTAATACTGTTACTGTTGTTTAAACTGATGTAAAAAAAGTGTAAGCCTTTGGATCCAGCGACAAGTAGTGGCAAATAGACCAAGTAGCCACAGTTAAACTAGGGGTTATATACTATTAGGCTTTTGTTCACCGTTTTCATATATGAGTTGTTGAGATGTTTTATGTGTTTTATTTTATTTTTAATTTCAAACTTTGAGTTGCACATTGTGATGAAATATTGCGATTAATTGTCTTTTACCATATGTTTTTATAAAAGAAATGCGTCGAAATTTTAAAGTATGATGTCCAAGCACTTATATTTTTCATGTATATGGTTTTATTAAAAATAGATTGTAAACGATTCAATTTGGTTGTGGAAATTGATATATTTTCTCTATAGTACGGCTAACGGGCCATCTATATTCAGGTTTGTGTGTGTGCCCATAGTGGTATGAAAGAATAACGAGTGCTCCCCAGGGATTTCCCTTTGACTTACTGTAAGAAGTTCATGTACTATCAACTATGGATTTCATTCTCATCTGAATTGTGATGACTGATGCGTACCTCGCCGCAACCGTTTAGACAACCTTGCAAGGTACATACAGTGATTATGCTGTTAAGTCATTGATACTTATATAATGTTATATCTGCACAGCAGCCACTGAGCCTGCAACTGAATGCAATGAAGTAATTGCTATTTAGATTGTGTGTATTTAAACCCTCCAAAATGGATGCCTTGTCTACGTGCAATGTGATCTTTTTTGTCCATCTTCATTTTCTGAGGATGTGTATGTATTGAGCGATGCAACTCACTTCCAGTGTGTGAGCAAGATTGCAATACAGTCAAAACGCGTAACTGGATATATATATATATATATATATACAAATATATAAATATATATATATATATGTGTGTGTGTACATTTTTATATAATTTTAACGTTATAAAATAAATTTAAATTAATAGTTTATTAATATTTTTTAAGTAAATATATGTGAATTATTATGTTTGTGTGATTAACTTTTTTTAATTTAGTTTAGTTTATTATATTTTTTTACATATATATTAAATCTACTTTATTTGTTTATATTAATTTTATTATTTAACATATTTAATATGTATTATTTTATTATATATATATATATAGCCCGAGGGGACTCATCAGTCACGATAGCATCTGAAGCAAAAAGCACGGCAAGCTAATAAAGGGAAAAGACAAATATGGTGTAAAACTTTCAAGCCATCGAAACGCGTTGACGCATTCACCTGTACCATCCCATAAAGCACACTTCTGTCAATCATTAAGTATTTGAAAGTGGATGACACTATGTGGCAATAGAATATATGAGATGTACAAAGAGTAATGACAAATTTAAGTCATACAATATGTTCTGTCTTGTGTAAATTATGCTGGTCATAATTGTATTATTGTGTTTAATGTGATTTTACTTATGCTCTGGTATTGTGGGGACTAAGAATTGCACATCATTTTAATGATTCTGTTTAAGATGTATTTTTAATAAATTTTCAATTTATAAATATATTTATGTTGTTACATTATATTGTTGCAATTTGTGTTTTTATATAAACATCACCGTCCAGGGAAATCTTGCTCTCCATTGGTTTAAATTACCCTATTTCCCTTAACGCTTCCAAGGGGTACCTCTCTCATTCCGAATCTAGTATGCTAATACAAACAGCATAGCTTGCCTATGAAATTGACCGTATATTTGGATTTAACCATGATAAGATGGCCACCAGTTTGTTATGAAATTACTTGATTCACATTGTCTGTCTACACTATTGAGAAAGAAAAAAACTTTATAAACAATGTGCAAAAAATGCCTGTCACCTAGCGTGAACAAGGCCTACAGCTGAAACGCCTTGCTGTGTGGCTGAATAAAACTTTTTCTGCAACGTATATATATATATATATATATATATATATATATATATATATATATATATATATATATATATATATATATATATATATATATATATAACATATTCACCGAAAAAACCATAGGTTTTAGACCATATATAGTTAGGAATTAGCATTTAAAAAACCTTTTTTTACTCACACAAAACCATTGAAATTCCATATATAGTTAGTAGTACTAACTATATATCGCGCACCCGCAATCCACTGCTGATCATGTCACATATTACATCATTCATGACATGGTCAGTGACATCACTGATGACATCACTGATGACATCACTGATGACATCTCAAATGACATCACTGATGACATCACTGATGACATCTCAAATGACATCACTGATGACATCACTGATGACATCTCATTTGACATTACTGATCACATCACTGATGACATCATTCATGTGATAATACGATGAACCTCTTCAGACTCTAATATAACCTTAGATACACTCAGTGTAAACAGACACTCACAGACTGTCACTCATCCATGGAGTTACTTATACACCTAGTCAGTCATGCAAAGAATCAATCACACTTCCATTTCCTCAACTATACAGTTATACACACCTTACTTATTCAAACATATACTAACACATATTTACTCTCTTTTACAATCCCTGATACAAGTTCACAATCATCCATACAGCCACTCACACATTCACTGGCTCTTATGCACAGTTATTTATATATGCCAACTCTCACATGTACTGTGTTTTACATATGTACTTACTTTGACATGTAGCACTGAGATATCCATTCACTCACCAATACACTGATGCACACAGTCAACCACCCATACAGCTGTTTCCACGTGCACTTTTGAACCCATACATCTAGTGAATCAACTGCTCACACATCTATGCACAGAGTCATACACTTCCCAGCCACCCACACACACACTCAGTCTCCCATACAAATACTTGAGCAACCAATCAATAACCCATATACTTACTCATATAGCTACTGATCAACACATGCAGCAGTTTACAGTACAACAAACATAATGATGCACAAATTAACACAGTTCAGTCACTAACCCATGCACTCAGTGAGACACATTTAACCACTCACTCATACAGTCAGTCATGCACCTACTAAATCCAGACACTTCTACATCCACTCATTCTTCAATATGTAAGACATATTTTAACTTTACAGAAATACACAGTCACTGGATGTTGTCATCAGTGATGTCATCAGTGATGTCATTTGAGATGTCATCAGTGATGTCATCAGTGATGTCATTTGAGATGTCATCAGTGATGTCATCAGTGATGTCATTTGAGATGTCATCAGTGATGTCATCAGTGATGTCACTGACCATGTCATGAATGATGTAATATGTGACATGATCAGCAGTGGATTGCGGGTGCGCGATGTATAGTTAGTACTACTAACTATATATGGAATTTCAATGGTTTTGTGTGAGTAAAAAAAGGTTTTTTAAATGCTAATTCCTAACTATATATGGTCTATAACCTATGGTTTTTTCAGTGAATTTTCAAGGTTTTGTAAATGCTAATTCCTAACTATATATGGTCTATAACCTATGTTTTTTTCAGTGAATATATATATGTGTATATATATATATATATATATATATATATATATGTGTGTATATATATATATATATATATATATATATATATGTGCTCAGCACGCCACAAGCAGCAGGAAGTCAGCAAGCTGCAATCCCTTTGCAGCCATACGCGTTTCGAGCAATGGAAGTGCTCTTGTTCACTGGCAAACGACGAAGGAAGCAGGTGAGTGTTTGAACATGTAATTTATTTGAATAGAAGTCCCGCCCCAGTGGGCGTTACCACAAGGCATTCTGGTCTTGATAGTTCCTGGGTAAAAGACTCCGTAGTTCATATACGCAAGTGCATTGCTGCCTCCATCATTGAAATGTTCATCCCGGACTGGGGAGTACACAACTGTGAGTGACATTGATACTGGCATTGGCACCATGCATCAACCTCTCAAGCAAACCCACTGGGGTTAACATTATTTTTAATGGGAGGAGTACAGCAGCACCCACTTGGACTAAATTGAGCGGAACTACAAAGACCAGGGTGCAACTTTGCACACGCCTACTCAGCGAGACCTCTACGCCCACTGGGGCGGGACTTATTACAATAAAGAGGCGTGTTCCAATCATTGCTGGTGTATGTCCTCCTGTTGCCAGTGATCAAGGAAGTGATTCCGAAACATGTTTGGCGAATGCTGGGAGGTGAATGCTGGCTCTAATGCTGTCCTCACGATGGAAATATGAGGAAGGGGTCCCAATGAGATGGACAACACAAAGTAAAATTAAATAAAAACAATAATCACTTGGACATGAAAGTAAACCGCATTGTTTTAATCACAATGGGTAAAACATGGTTAATCACAACATTAGTCAATTAACTTGTGAGAAAGGTGGAGCAGAGCCCCGGAGGGAGGGAAGGGGACGTGATATTGTGAGGATATAGTGATAAGGAAGGGTTGGTAAGTGACAGAATAATCAGTCTTTCAAACTGAATACTTTTGATGGTTACAAACTAAGTACAAAACAGAACTGAAAATAATCCACTTTAAAATCAAGCAAAATCGTACTCCAAACAGTACAATGTATGAACAGTTGGGGCGTGGAGTCGATGATTAGAACAGGTAGTTGTCGACGTTTCGACCCTCTCTTAAGCAGGAATACTTTTGTCCTTGCAACGGGGTCTTCTTCAGGACAAAAGAAGGGGCAGACCACCTAATTAATATATATAAATGCTGGCATTATTGAAATTATCTGACATGTGAATTCGAATCACCATTAATCAATGAGAAAAGCACAAGAATATATATTGTATATATGGAAGGGAAAAACATGCATGATCATACCATTGGTATAGATTAGCTCCACCGTGGTTGGACTAGAATTCAAAGTGTGCGCTAGGAAAGTCAGTTGTCCGATACCAGGTGGTATAAGATTGGCACGGTAGTATCTAACAGGGTATAGTAAGTCCAACACTCTCGTGTGGGGATTTGATCCCAATTAGCCCCAGCGTGATCGAGGGAAATTCATGCATAGAGGGTACGCCAGATGCTAATGACCCGTCACCCGAAGGTTGTGCGCTGTGCACAAAATGCTTGCCAAGGAATGGGAAAGGGGTACATGCCATTACCTTAGTCGAGTAATTTTCGGGTGTGGTACCGAACTAGGACCACGAATCACTTTGTAGTGTACTGTCAATAAAGGACATCGGACTGATGTTCCTAGGATGAGGCTGAAATATCAGCGTTAGAATGTAAGGCTGACACAATAATTAACAGGAGTTAGGAAATGAGGGTCTAGGATGTTGGTAAAAACTTACCCCGTCTGAGTAGTCTGTGCACGTGGGAGTCGGGATAAATTGCCAGGTGGATCCCCAGATGGATCTCGGCGAGAATCAATGAGATGCTCCTAGGAGGCCAGTATATTCGCATTAGACTACATTGCTATGACACGTTCTAAAATAACGAGGTATAGGGCAATGGGTCAACACTTACCCCGTTGGCGTTTTCAATCAACGAGGGAGCGAGAGCCGGATTGAGTGCCGGATAAATCTTGAAAGGAGTCTGGGCGGGAATAAGGAGAAAGGGGTGTTACGGGAAAAGCGCTAACATATTAAGAGTAAGTGCGCTGGGTATGCCCGTGTATGCCGCTTACCGGAGGCTGATTGAATCAAGCAAGCGACGGACCGTGGTTGAGTTCGCAATGGCGAGACTCAGTTCCTGCTTGGATATGTTGCCTTGGTGACGCGGTCACGTGGTCGTGTGCTCCTCGATGAAGCTGGAGAACAGACTCCGCTAGTATCAGGGAGTGGAGTATGACCCACTGCGAATCATAGTGTGAAATCACCGCAATTAGCATGAGTGAATTACCAGGGATATGGAAGTTACAAACCAGATGCGGGATGTATCATAAGATGATATGTCTATTAAATCAGTGAATTTCTACGGGTTGACAGAAATTAGGTGAATTCCGCGAGTGCCAGTTTGGCTAAATACACTTGTCACCGTATGAAGTCCGGTGACCAAGAGGAAAGCATTGTAGGTGTTTAATGGGGTAATATTACCATCGTATAAGCATATCATTCATGGGGAGGTGATACCCAATAATTACCACGTTACATTTAAGTGAGGACCACAGGTGCTCGATTAAGAGTTTCATAGGTGCCCACTGCTATATTCAATGACGTACCTCTCACAAGAGGGTAAAGGCCATTTCTTGTCAGCTGTAAAGCACATTGATCAAGCATAAACATATTCAGTGTACATCATGAATTAAGCGCCGGTCGGCGTACCTCTTCCACAAGGGTAAAGGCCATGGCGTTACAGGTGGTAAAGTACATAATTACTACAGGGTAGCCAACTGTGAGAAAGAGCTATCTTGTTCATTCAAACCTTTTTCAATGGAGTCAAAGAAAAACATCCATTTTAGTTCACGTGTGTTTAGAATGCATGCAACATTACCACCCCGGGGGCCCAAGACAGCCTTTTCTATCACCACCCATCTGAGACTATCTGGTGGGTGTGCGGCCGTGGTGAAATGTTCGACCAAAGGAGCTCCCTGTACGGCACATCTGATTCTGCTCATATGTTGAAGTATGCGCACCTTAATTTTCTGCTGGGTTTGTCCGATATATATCAGTTGACAAGGGCATACTATCGCATAAATTACATTTGAGGAGTTGCAGTTGGTATGTGCCTTTAACTGAATTTTCCGTTGACAATGTTGGAATTCCTTCCCTTGGATGGTGGTATCACAGGCTTTAAAATTGCCACACTTCGAGTGGCCGGTCACTGGAGGTAGGTTCCATAGGTCGGTAATGCTTGGATCCTGCGGTGTGGGTAAGAGGGATCTCACCACAAAGTCTTTTACGCTTTTAGCTTTTTTAAAAGCGTGTAGTGGTTTGGCAGATTGGTTGATGTCCTCTGAGATCAATTGCCAATGCTGATTTATAATCCTCTTGATTTCATTACTTCTGGTGTTGAATGTAGTAACACAGACAATCCTTGGTTCTTTTTGGCTCATGTTGTTCTTAGGCGATAATAGTTCCTCACGAGGATAGAACCATGCTCTTTTTCTAGATCGTTTCACCAAACGTCTCGGGTACCCTCTAGTCAGCAGACGGTTAGTGAGCTCCTCAGACTCCGTCAGATAGTGTTCTTTGTTAGAGCAGTTTCTGCGGATTCGCAGAAACTGCCCGAAGGGCAGATTGTCCCTGAGGGCTCTGGGATGGTGGCTGTCGTAGTATAACAGGGAATTCCTTTCCGCTGGTTTGCGATAAAGTGTTGTCAATAAAATTCCTGCATTCTCATAGATGGTAAGGTCTAGGAAATTGATCCTGTGATTGTCTGATTCTATCGTGAATTTCAAAAACTCGGATTGAAGGTTCAGCCAGTTGAAAAAGGAAAGTAATTGAGCTGGGTTGCCATCCCAGATGATGAGGACATCGTCAATATAGCGCATCCAGAGACCAAGTTGGTCTCTGAATGGATTGACTGGATTGAATATTGTGTCCTCCTCAAAGGCGGCCATGTACAAAATGGCTACATCTGGAGCAAAGGGAGCCCCCATCGCTACACCAGATGTTTGGATGTAGAATTTGTTTTTGAAAATGAAAAAATTCTTAGTCATAGCAATCCGGAGTAAGGACACGATGAATTCAGTAGGAACTTGGACTGGTGCCGGACGGCGTTGTAGACAGCGTGTAATAACATTGAGGGCTTCAAATTGCGGTATAGATGTATAGAGCGAAACCACGTCGCATGTCACCAACAGTTGAAGCTCAGGGTTGAAGGGGGAATTTTCAACAATGTTGATTGTGTGCATTGTGTCACGCAAGTAGGTGGGAGTGGATTCAGCCAACGGTTTCAAAAAGAAATCAATATATTTGCCAAGTGGCTCAAATATAGAGCCACACCCAGATACGATTGGTCTACCTGGTGGGTTATCCATACTCTTGTGGATCTTGGGAATTGTATATATAGTAGCCAGTCGAGGATGTTTCTGATTCAAAAAATTGAATTCGGATTCAGAGAGGAAGCCCATGTCTAATCCCGCCTGTGTTATTTCCAGAATTTCTTGGGCAATTGTTCTAGATGGGTCAGCTCGCAGTTGTTGGTAGCTGACTCCGTCATTCAATTGTCGAAATATTTCTGTTTCGTATGCAGAGACGTCTTGAACGACAATTGCTCCCCCTTTGTCCGCCGGTTTGATAACCACTTGGTCTTTGTTAGCAAGTGATTGCAAGGCCGCCTTTTGTTCTTTGCTGGTGTTGTACCGGACGAATGTTTTGGTCTGTAGAAGTTGTTGAACATCACGCCATACCACCTCCTCAAAAGCCAAAATCTTGTGTGACATAGTGCTATTGTAAGGAACAAAAGTAGACGGAGGTTTGAGGCCGGTCACTGATGGTTTGGTTCGTGGTTCTGAATTTCGAAAAAAGTATTTAAGCCTGATCTTGCGAAAAAACTGGTAGAGTTCTGACCGGACAGTAAAGTTATCAGGGTTATTTGTGGGAACATATGATAACCCTTTCTCCAGTACTTTGGTCTCATTCTCACTGAGAATCTGTTTCGATATGTTGACAACAGGGCTACAAATCATAGGTGCCCCACCTAGTAGTTTCATTTCAAAAGGTCCCTTGGAGACATTCACCATCTGTATGTTTTGTTGCGGGTAACTCGCTCTCCGTGTTGATCTGGCTGGAACTGAACCTGTTTTTGTGGTTGACCACGACCTCCATCCCAATTGCTTGTGTTGGGTTGAAATCCACGTTGGTTGCCTCTGGGCCAGTTGTTTGCCCTGCCCCGCGGTGGTCGCCATGACCATTGACGCTGGCCTAAAAAAGGATAATGTTGTTGTTGCTGTTGTTGTCCGTAGTCCGGGCCGTAGAATTGATCACTGGTACCAGGCTGTTCCTGTTCTCCTTCAGAGCTGTACGAGGAATCCGAAAAAGTTTGGTAGTTTTGTCTAGCCCTGTAGGATCCTCGACCACGATTAGTAAAGCGGCCCTGGTTGTCCTGGCGGAAGTAATCTTCCTGTAGGTACGGGTAGGTCTTTTTCTTATCGTATAATCTTATGTCACGGGCTAGTTTCTCTAATTTGCGATTTTGAGTTGTTAAATTAAAATCCTTGAGTGTGGCTTCAAGGTTGTTGAGGGTTTCCTTGGCGTTTGTAAAGTTGGCATCCGCTGCTATCTCTGTTTTGAGGGCCTTAATCTCGGCGCTAATCACCCGGACTTGGTCGGCAGCAGTCTCCACTCCTAAGACCATCCAATACTAAGTCCTGAAGAAGACCCCGTTGCAAGGACAAAAGTATTCCTGCTTAAGAGAGGGTCGAAACGTCGACAACTACCTGTTCTAATCATCGACTCCACGCCCCAACTGTTCATACATTGTACTGTTTGGAGTACGATTTTGCTTGGCTTTAAAGTGGATTATTTTCAGTTCTGTTTTGTACTTAGTTTGTAACCATCAAAAGTATTCAGTTTGAAAGACTGATTATTCTGTCACGTACCAACCCTTCCTTATCACTATATCCTCACAATATCACGTCCCCTTCCCTCCCTCCGGGGCTCTGCTCCACCTTTCTCACAAGTTAATTGACTAATGTTGTGATTAACCATGTTTTACCCATTGTGATTAAAACAATGCGGTTTACTTTCATGTCCAAGTGATTATTGTTTTTATTTAATTTTACTTTGTGTTGTCCATCTCATTGGGACCCCTTCCTCATATTACTATCCAACCCAGGTCCCTTTGACCTCTTCTGGGTAAAACCCCCCCTACTGTACTCGTCCTCACGATGGAGGTTTCAGCTCCCCGGGTGTGACCTTTCTACTGAGGGCAACCTTTGTTTTTTCATATATATATTCACTGAAAAAAACATAGGTTATAGACCATATATAGTTAGGAATTAGCATTTCAAAAACCTTATTTTACTCACACAAAACCATTGAAATTCCATATATAGTTAGTTGCACTAACTATATATCGCGCACCCGCAATCCACTGCTGATCATGTCACATATTACATCATTCATGACATGGTCAGTGACATCACTGATGACATCACTGATGACATCTCAAATGACATCACTGATGACATCACTGATGACAACATCCAGTGACTGTATGTTTCTGTAAAGTTAAAATATGTCTTACATATTGAAGAATGAGTGGATGTATAAGTGTCTGGATGAAGAATTTAGTAGGTGCGTGACTGACTGTATGAGCGAGTGATTAAATGTGTCTCACTGAATGCATGGGTTAGTGACTAAACTGTCTTAATTTGTGCATCATTATGTCTGTTGTGATGTAAACTGCTGCATGTGTTGATCATTAGCTATACGAGAGGCTATATGTGTTATTAATTGGTTGCCCAAGTATTTCTATGGGAGATTGAGTTTGTGTGGGGGTGGCTGGAAGGTGTGTGACTCTGTGCATAGATGTGTGAGCAGTTTATTCACTAGGTGTATGAGTTCAAGAGTGCATGTGGAAACAGCTACATGGGCAGTTGACTGTGTGCATGAGTGTATTGATGAGTGAATGGATATCTCAATGCTACATGTCATAGTAAGTACATATGTAAAACACAGTACATGTGAGAGTTGGCATATATAAATAACTATGCATGAGAGCCACTGAATGAGTGAGTGGTTGTATCGATCATTGTGAACTTGTATCAGGGATTGTATAAGAGAGTAAATATGTGTTAGTATATGTTTCAATAAGTAAGGTGTGTTTAACTGTATAGTTGAACGAATGGAGGTGAGATTGTTTCTTTGCATGACTGACTGGGTGTGTGAGTAACTCCATGGATGAGTGTCTGTATACACTGAGTGTATCTAAGGTTATATTAGAGTCTGAAGAGGTTTATCGTATTAGCACAAGAATGATGTCAAATGAGATGTCATCAGTGATGTCATCAGTGATGTCATTTGAGATGTCATCAGTGATGTCATCAGTGATGTCACTGACCATGTCATGAATGATGTAATATGTGACATGATCAGCAGTGGATTGTGGGTGCGCGATATATAGTTAGTGCAACTAACTATATATGGAATTTCAATGGTTTTGTGTGAGTAAAATAAGTTTTTTAAATGCTAATTCCTAACTATATATGGTCTATAACCTATGGTTTTTTCAGTGAATTTCAATGGTTTTTTAATAGCAAATATCATAAGCTGTCGAATGTCAAGTACGTGGTAAGTAAAAACATTTTCGTGTTTATGCACACTGATCTGCTTTGAATGCTGCCCCCCACCCCTCATTTCTATTAGGAGTACTCTCTCTTTGCAGATAGTGAAGGGTAGTTAACGCAGGCCTTTGCCCCCGTTGTAATCCGTCGTGCCTGCTTCTCTCTCCATTTGATTGATTGTTCTCTTTGGTTCATTCTCTATTTACAAACAAGCACAGAGTCGCAATACTCTGTTTAGTCTTTGCAGATAGCTAAAAATTGTGTAAAAAAACAAAAGTAATCGAGCAAAATCAGTAGGCCACTAATGGGATCTCTTTTTGACCTCCCTAAAATAGAAACATTAGGAACAACCTGTTGATAATACCAATGTGTATGTACATAAGCGGCGTTCATTTGTGTTCACAGTACCCCTTGTTGATTGTTTGAATCGAGCATTGAATTGTTCGAAGTTGGTTCTCTTAAGAATCTTCTCTGCCTGCAAACGAGGAAGAATAGGAATATTCTCTCTCCCTTTGCAGATAGTGAAGGGTAGGTAACGCAAACCTTTAACACGTCGTGCCTATTTCGTTCCTCATTGATTGATTGTTTCCCCAAACATTGACTGTTTGGGAATTGGTTCTTTTTGGAGGTATTCCCTGTTTGCAAATATACGTAGGAAAATCTTTGCAAATAGTGAAAGGGTACGTAATGCGGACCTTTCTCCCCCGTTGTAATCTGTCATGCCTATCTACTCCCCACTGATTGATGCACCTGTTTCACCCGGACCATTTACTAGAGATACGTCATCTGGCCCGACCAGAGAGCACCCCTAGTGAAAAGGACATATGCAATAATAACGAAGTGATCACTGTATCCTGTTAACAGAAACTTTAGCATGAAACAACCTGGAAAGAAAAGAATAGGAAAACGAAAATCAGTAGGCCACTGATGAACATGAACTTTTATTAAACAACGAACAAAGAAACGATAACATAACGTAATGATAAAACCTATTAATGTCCTAGAAACAAGAAAACGTTAAAATATGCCAGTGGTGAGAGACCAGAAAAACAGTAAGAGAAACCAAATCACCCCTCGCTGTCCCACCGCCTGCCACGCCAAAAAAATCGATAGACTAGGGAAAATGCAAGTCAGTAGAACATCCGCCCCCACTCTGGAAACTTCCAAGGTGGGGCAGGGATGCGGCTACGCCCAGCCGGGAGCAGCCCATATAAGGCGGGTCCTGCTGCCACGCCTCGGCCAGGAGATCATCACGTAGGGTGTAGCCGGAGGAGAGGCCGAGGCCAGCGGGACCCGGCCAGGGGATTGCCTTTACAACGCTGAAGAGTTGCAGGGGGGGGAATGTCTCCTCGACCCTCCCCTCTCTCTCCCAGTCCGGCCGCGGTGGCCCTTGACAGTTTCAGGTAGTCCCGCCACATGCTCTTCCGGTCCGGCCACAAACGGTCGGGGGGCCGAGGCCGACGGGATCCGGCTGCAGCCGATAAACCAAGGAACCCGTTCATGGGGCCAGAGCCAGGGGCGTCCGGCCGACATCCACCGGAAGCCCGGCCCGAAGACGGACGGGACACTTCTTCTTTCTTGAATAATGGCTGCGACAACACTGGGGGGGGATGTCTTGCACATGCCTCCGACCCCCCCCCCTCGTCCTCATCGCCTGGTCCGGCCATAACAAATCTCAAGCGAGACACCGTGGGGTGCACTGGGAGGGAGAGACGGTGCGAACAGGCCTCTCCCGCCTCCCCAGGTGGAGGCTTCCCAGCTGCACCCTCAGCGCTCCAGGCGCCCTGAAAAGGGTTCTTCCACTGTGGCCATGCTGCAACGTCTCGCCCGGCAGGGTGGAGCCCGTCCGCTCATTTGACCCCGCGATCGCCAGTAGCTACCGAACTCTCAAAATGGCGGTCGACCTGGCAAGAGCAGGCCCAGCATAAAGAAATGGCCCGGTCACTGGTTGACTCCACCACCGTAGTCCTCCACGACCTTGAAGATTCTAGAGGAGCCGCGGGAGTCTCCGACCCCCGATGGGGAATGACTGCCATGATCGCCCGTGGAGTGACGAAACTGTATCCGCGGGACGTCGCCGCTCCCATGCTGGCGCCAGCCTCACTTTGAATTACTAGAATCCTGCAGACCTCAGTTCCGGTGAAAACACAGTGTGACCCGGTAGGAAAAATTGTTGCACCCCCTCCCCTTTTTGACTGATAGTTCAAACCACCGATCCTTTCCTTTGCCCTTTTAACGGAACTTTGGACTGCCTCCCCCTCTTTTACATTTTCTAGAGAAAACAAAACATTAACCACTACATTAGCATAGCAGTTGACACCAGAACTGTTTTCAAATTGAAAACCAACAACATCTTCAACAGAATCCTTTTTGTTTCTGCTGTGACCCTGCTACAGCACAGGCATTGTCCCCAGCAGTAATTCTGCAATGCCGGTAAGAATAGCTGTGGTGCCTACTGGACTCACTCACCCCCGCGGCACCCCACGCCGTTATTTGCTGGGCGGCAACTTACTAGACATCACTTTCGTGCCATCTAGATTTCAGCGCGTTCTGCTGCCTTGGAACTATTCGCACAACAGACTGCTACTGACGACCCACCCCCAGGCAACATCTTCTGAATTTTCATAATTTGAAAGAACTAGTAACATGTCCTCATCAGGAATTCAAAAGAAATTGCCACGGTCTCTTCGTTGTTTAAATATTTTTACTGTTTTTGTTTTGTTGTATATATTTATATGTTATTAAAGTTTTATATTCCTACTACTTTGTTGGAGTGCTATATATTTTTAATGTGACACATAATTGTAAAAACTTTGATGTACAAAGAGTCATTCCTGGAATCTTCCGCTTCAGGCTCGGTCCCCTCCCCAATCACAATACAGGATGGTTTTCAGATAGTAGGAACATGTGTGGTGTGACGGATCTCATCGGGTGTGGGCCTTGATCTACTATAACTCCTTTGAAGAGGGGTGATTCTTTACAGCTGGAGCCATAAACTACATCTGCAGGGCTAGCTGATAGCCTGGACAATCGGACACAGAGGAAGAGGAGTGTCAGAGGGTGCGGTAGTGAATAGGGCGAAAGGGAGGTGTCGGGCGGGCACAGAGTGTGATTCTCAGGGAAGAGCAGCGCAGATGGGGGGAGGTTTATTGCCCATGCATAAGACAGAGAGCGGGGGTGACCAGTGCCTGGGGAAGATGCTTGCGAGGGTGGGGAGCCATGCTACGAATCGACAGCCTGCAGAGAGTGGGTCTGGTCAAGGCATCTAAAATGGCTGCCGTGCACGACAAAAGTGTGGCATTTCAAAAAAGGCAAGATGGCGCAAACAATGTTTTTCAACACTTCCTAATTTCCTTCGAATCGAACGTTAACAGACGTTGGTGCATATTACCAAAGTTAAGCGATATTTATCGCTTACGATGCCTACCAACGAATTTTTTACCGCTAAGCATCGTCAGAAATTATCAAAGATAAACCTTGCTATTATCAAGGTTTATCGCAAATGCGATAATAAACGGCCGCAATGCATGAATATCGCTAAAAAGTCAGCGATATTCATGCATTACCGAGCTAATGCTCTTAGCCATTTTATCCACCTCCCATTGGATAACATGGCTAAGAACTGCTCAGGGCAGGTGTTACTTTTTGGAGATATTCGCGCTTAGCGCGAATATCTCCAAAAGTTGGTAATAGGAGATAGATATCTTGCATGTTGTAATGCAAATTATTGTGGTATATGGAACTCATACCATAATCTCTCAGGAAAGCAGAAACTGATCCTTTTGGGACCGCCTGAAAAGGCCTAGGGGGTGAGGAGTACTCTACTTTGCCCCCTTTTCACGTTCCGAACTATTTTATTTTACTCTCTTCTGTAATTACACAAAATAGCAGCGATAAGATGCATCGGAGACACACAGTTAGAGAAAGGAGGCCGGAGATGAAGAAGAGATGTCAAATACACATTGGAGATAATATAGTAGCAGAAGGGAAGTAAATATGAGTAAACTTACCATGTAACATAAAAATGTTGCACTCTATACTATAAGTCTCATTTTATACTACAATCACTTCGCTACAACCTCATAAATTAAAAATAAAAATGAATAATGTCTCAAACAATTTTTGATTTCTAAATATAAATTTATTCTTCAGAATTTTCTAAATTTGAAAGAACTAGTAACATGTCCTCATCAGCAATTTCCTCATGAAAAGTCTGCAATGATGATTCTTGTAACTCTATGGTCTCCAAACATTCGATAAATTCGCCATCAACAGATTGATCAAAAAAATCATTCAAGTCATCTCCTCCTTGTGACAATATTTCATTATTGGTGCTGTCAATTTCAATCAATGTAGTGGAATCATTCAAGTCATCTCCTCCTTGTGACAATATTTCATTATTGGTGCTGTCAATTTCAATCAATGTAGTGGAATCATTCAAGTCATCTCCTTGTGACAATCTTTCATTATTGGTGCTCTCAATTTCAATCAATGTAGTGGAATCATTCAAGTCATCTCCTCGTGACAATATTTCATTATTGGTGCTCTCAATTTCAATCAATGTAGTGGAATCATTCAAGTCATCTCCTCCTTGTGACAATATTTCATTATTGGTGCTGTCAATTTCAATCAATCTAATGAAATCATACACGTCATCTCCTCCTTGTGACAATATTTCATTATTGGTGCTCTCAATTTCAATCAATGTAGTGGACAATTCAAAAGAAATTGCCACGGTCTCTTCATTGTGAGCCATTTTATTTTGAAATTGCTTGCTGTAAATTGCAGAAAAAAATAATCACTTTCATTTATCGTTTTTAGTAATACATAATATAAAACAAACTTTATCAAGTATTTAGTATAACAGAAGGACTGCAAATAAATAACAGAAAACATTTTTCAAATTATCTTCAAGTGTACAACATAGTTCCCCTTACAAATTAACAACTCACCTTTTTAAAAGTAGGAGAAGTGTTAGTACTGTGTAAATCAAACACCAGAAATTCACCACCAAAAATTCCTCACAAATGTACCTCAGACAGTAGTATCACAAAATGGCTGTGGTTTCCTCTCATTTGACATATATACATAACCAATTAACTTTCATCACACACAAATACAAAACCAAAGTAACATTTTAATTGGTTCTAAATTTCAACACTTTCAAATGTGTTTTCTCCATGCAATTTTCCATAGGACATTTACATACGTCTACAGCCTGAATGGCTGAACGGAATTACACCAAACTTGGCAAAATGGTACATCAAACCTAAGAGGTCAGGAAGGATCTACTATGCCCCCTTATGGTCATTTGCCCCTTCGCTTTGGCCTCCTCTTGTCTCTCGATCCTACCGAGAGACAAGATGGCGGCCGCTACGGACTGTTTGGAATGTTGACAGACGCCAGAGAACCAATCAGCTTCGCAAAGCTCCGTAACGCGAAAAGTACGCGAAGCGGAGCGCTGTTACAGATATATATCTTTTTTTGAACGTTAATTTCTCAAAATCCACTGGAGCACATATATTGAGACCTAGCAAAGGCACATCGGGCTACCAGTCCCTAATATTTTGCCAAGTTTCGTGCAAATCCATTCAGCCGTTCGATTATTGACATTTAGATACGTCTACAGCCTAAATGGCTGAACGGAATTACACCAAACTTGGCAAAATGGTACATCAAACCTAAGAGGTCAGGGAGGATCTACTATGCCCCCTTATGGTCATTTGCCCCTTCGCTTTCGCCTCCTCTTGTCTCTCGATCCTACCGAGAGACAAGATGGCGGCCGCTACGGACTGTTTGGAATGTTGACAGACGCCGGAGAACCAATCAGCTTCGCTTCACAAAGCTCCGTTGCGCGAAAAGTCCGCGAACCGGAGCGCTGCCCGGTCCGCTGTTACAGATATATATCTTTTTTTAAACGTTAATTTCTCAAAATCCACTGGAGCACATATATTGAGACCTACAAAAGGCACATCGGGCTACCAGTCCCTACAATTTTGCCAAGTTTCGTGCAAATCCATTCAGCCGTTCGGGCTAAATGTGAGGCCAACCGCCCTATGGAAAACTCAATGTTAAAAACACGTTTTGGGACCCCCCTTTTTTCTCGACCCCCCCAGGACGAACCCCCCCCAATTTTCAGGGGCTGCTCAGAAACAAAATGTGCCATTTTCCTGAAAATTTCAGCCAATTCCGTCCACAAACGCCAAAGTTATTCGACATAGAATTTTCAAAAATCCCATAGAGAAAAAATCCTAACTATATATACCTACTGGCGACCGCCAGTAGGTAATGTGTGTATATATATATATATTCACTGAAAAAACCATAGGTTATAGACCATATATAGTTAGGAATTAGCATTTAAAAAACCTTATTTTACTCACACAAAACCATTGAAATTCCATATATAGTTAGTTGCACTAACTATATATTGCGCACCCGCAATCCACTGCTGATCATGTCACATATTACATCATTCATGACATGGTCAGTGACATCACTGATGACATCACTGATGACATCTCAAATGACATCACTGATGACATCACTGATGACAACATCCAGTGACTGTATGTTTCTGTAAAGTTAAAATATGTCTTACATATTGAAGAATGAGTGGATGTATAAGTGTCTGGATGAAGGATTTAGTAGGTGCGTGACTGACTGTATGAGTGAGTGATTAAATGTGTCTCACTGAATGCATGGGTTAGTAACTAAACTGTCTTAATTTGTGCATCATTATGTCTGTTGTTCTGTAAACTGCTGCATGTGTTGATCATTAGCTATACGAGAGGCTATATGTGTTATTAATTGGTTGCCCAAGTATTTCTATGGGAGATTGAGTTTGTGTGGGGGTGGCTGGAAGGTGTGTGACTCTATGCATAGATGTGTGAGCAGTTTATTCACTAGGTGTATGAGTTCAAGAGTGCATGTGGAAACAGCTACATGGGCAGTTGACTGTGTGCATGAGTGTATTGATGAGTGAATGGATATCTCAATGCTACATGTCATAGTAAGTACATATGTAAAACACAGTACATGTGAGAGTTGGCATATATAAATAACTGTGCATGAGAGCCACTGAATGAGTGAGTGGTTGTATCGATCATTGTGAACTTGTATCAGGGATTGTATAAGAGAGTAAATATGTGTTAGTATATGTTTCAATAAGTAAGGTGTGTTTAACTGTATAGTTGAAGAAATGGAGGTGAGATTGTTTCTTTGCATGACTGACTGGGTGTGTGAGTAACTCCATGGATGAGTGGCAGTGTGTGAGTGTCTGTATACACTGAGTGTATCTAAGGTTATATTAGAGTCTGAAGAGGTTTATCGTATTAGCACAAGAATGATGTCAAATGAGATGTCATCAGTGATGTCATCAGTGATGTCATTTGAGATGTCATCAGTGATGTCATCAGTGATGTCACTGACCATGTCATGAATGATGTAATATGTGACATGATCAGCAGTGGATTGCGGGTGCGCAATATATAGTTAGTGCAACTAACTATATATGGAATTTCAATGGTTTTGTGTGAGTAAAATAAGGTTTTTTAAATGCTAATTCCTAACTATATATGGTCTATAACCTATGGTTTTTTCAGTGAATTTTCAAGGTTTTGTAAATGCTAATTCCTAACTATATATGGTCTATAACCTATGGTTTTTTCAGTGAATTTCAATGGTTTTTTAATAGCAAATATCATAAGCTGTCGAATGTCAAGTACGTGGTAAGTGAAAACATTTTCGTGTTTATGCACACTGATCTGCTTTGAATGGTGCCCCCCCCCCTCATTTCTATTAGGAGTACTCTCTCTTTGCAGATAGTGAAAGGTAGTTAACGCAGGCCTTTGCCCCCGTTGTAATCCGTCGTGCCTGCTTCTCTCTCCATTTGATTGATTGTTATCCAAGTATTTACTGTTTTAGAATTAGTTCTCTTTGGTTCATTCTCTATTTACAAACAAACACAGAGTCGCAATACTCTGTTTAGTCTTTGCAGATAACAAAAAATCGTGTAAAAAAAAAGAAAAGGAATCGAGCAAAATCAGTAGGCCACTAATGGGATCTCTTTTTGACCTCGCTAAAATAGAAACATTAGGAACAACCCCTCATGACAAATACAAAACTAGTGAGATGAACTGAACTCCACACAATGATGGCTGCAAAACAGCTCGGCTCCGCCACCCACCCCGCCCAAAATAACGATAAAGAACGGCTGCCATGATTGGTTGCGGAATGACCACGACGGAGCTACGAAATGGTGCTGCTCTCATGCTAACCCCAGCTTCAGTCTGAAACATCCAGAAACACTGTAGACTACCAATTCGATCAGTTCCGGTAGCGCCCCAATGTAACCCGGTAGAGAAGAACTAGCCCTCCCCTCTTTGACTGATGGTTCTTGTTGCCTGTCCCTTCTGTTGTCATTTAACAGAACTTTTTAGCCTGCTGAAAGGGGTTGTGTTCCGACCGCTGGTTGGTGGAGACATTTTGACTATATTCTGGACCTGCGTTGTCGCGTAATGCGTCATATGACGCGCCGCGTTAGCGCATCCGGAAGTCATCCGGGGCGCGCAGCGCGTAACGTAAGCATAACAAGTCATGTGACTTGTTAATAAAACTTTTCATTGGTTAATTTTACTTTTCTTATTGTAATGATGAAAGGCTTGGTCATATGACCTAAAAATTACGCTTTTCATTACTTCCGAACATTATTTTTTCTTAAATATATGTGATAATGTTCCAGGCTAATGTACTTTCCCGGAAATTTTACAACTGTCCTGCAAGTAAAATATATTCTTTTTTCGAGAAAAAGAGCGTTTCTTCGTCCCATGACGGAGCCGTTGAGCAAAAGAGGGTCGACCTGCTGTCTTAGTCGCCGATACGCCTGAATATGAGATTCTTATCGATCACTTTATGTTGCAGGAATAGAAAACACAACAGCCCTTGACCATTTATCTTTACTGCGTTCCTTCGTATTATACCTTTTACCCTTCATGTAATTGGTCTGCTTTATTTCACTTGCCTTTTAATGATTCTAAAACAGTCACTATTATTAAAAACTTTACCAATGTATATACTACTACCATGTTTTCTTTTAAAAACCTTTATTGTGAAAATTTCATTATACAAATACGAGCCTATAACCACGTGGGCCTGCCACAGAGCAAACTGTAATCGTATATGATGAATAGACATTTACACTGTAGAGGAACGTAACGGGCGGGCCATTAGGTTGCAAGAACTAAGGTGTCTAACAGTTACGGAATCGGTGGACGTACATTTTATAATTAAAATACGACAGGGCCAGTTACAATAAAATTATCTAGATATACATTTGCGGGCAAGTACCATGGGTGACGTTAATTCGAACTTTCAACAGTACAGTAATCAATAACACATCAGAACTTAATATCAATAGGGATGTCGAAATAGTCAATCAATTCTCGTCCCCGCCCGCCATGTGCTTCAAAACTGCATACGTATCTCGTGATTTCAAGGTTCTGCAACCAGTACACAACAAGGAGTTACGAGTCCCATTTATTCCGGCGCCATTTTGGGCGAGGACGGGCAGGTCCAGGATATAGTCAAAATGTCTCTACCAACCATCGACTATGATGATGTTTATATGCTGTATTTATTAGAGTAACACTCATCTGTCCACATGAAATTAATTTGCCACAATCTAAACATGTCATTTTAATCTTTCCAAAGTTCTTCTAAATATTTGGGACCGTTTCCCTTGCCTCTGAAGCTCTCAGTGCCACTTCTTTGATGAATGTACTAGCAGGTCAGGGGTTCTCCTCCAAATCTCTCTTTTATGCAGCACTATAATTAATTGGTGCCACCTCTCCATATGACGATGCATGGTATAGTTACCACAACTATATATTTTTTCGGTTCCTCTGGAGAGTTCATCGTGGCAGATGAAGCGTGTAACGTACCGGGCATTTACCTTTTTTTGCATGTACAGGAAAGGAAAAAAAAATCGAGCGTCCGAGTTCTAAGGTGTCCCAGGGCCATTTTAGTGGACCAGGCCCAAATCCAAAGAACAGGCCGCCATTTTGAGAGTCCTCTTGCAGCCGCCTGTCGCTGTAGCATCAAGAGCAGCCGAAACTCAGCTGAATGGCAACTGAAACGGTAAAGGGGCCCCCTACTACAGCAGACGAGCCTCCACCTAGGAAGGCCCATTCACGCCGGCTCCCCCCCCCTTTGGGCACCCCACGCCGTTATTCGGAGCAGTATTGTAGGATGGCCACACCAGTGCGGCAACTTGCTAGACATCACCTCGGTGGTAACCGAATCTCAACGCCTTGTGGTGTCTTCTATTCAAAAAACATTGTTATGCTGCCTTCGACCTATTCGCCGCAAGTGCGCACACAACTCAACTGCATAGCTTGCTAGACACCACCTCGGTGCCATCCGGATCTTGGAATCTTAGCACCTTTTGGTGTCTTCTCTTCAGAAAATATTGTTGCGCTGCCTTTGGCCCCATTCGCACATCAGTCCGCTACTGACGCCATCTCACAGGCTAATGGGGCGCCCCACGCCGACTTTCAGCATTGTAGAATGACCACACCAGTACAGCAACTTGCTAGACATCACCTCGGTGCCATCCAGATCTCGGCGCCCCACTGCAGATGAAGTGCCTCTCAACTATGAAACCACCACGGTGACATCCGGATCTTGGCGCGTTGTGCTGCCTTCGGCCTATTCGCACATCGGTCCGCTACTGACGCCATCTCACAGGCTAATGGGGCGACCCACGCCGAGTTTCAGCATTGTAGGATGACCACACCAGTACAGCAACTTGCTAGACATCACCTCGGTGCCATCCGAATCTTGGCATCTCAACGCCTAGTGGTATCTTCCATACAAAAAATATTGTTACGCTGCCTTTGGCCCCATTCGCACATCAGTCCGCAACTTAGACATCACCTCGGTGCCATCCGGATCTTGGCATCTCAGCGCCTTGTGGTGTCAGTCAGAAAATATTGTTGCGCTGCCTTTGGCCCCATTCGCACATCGGTCCGCTACTGACGCCATCTCACAGGCCAACGGGGCGCCCCACGCCGACTTTCAACATTGTAGGATGGCCACAGAAGTGCGACAACTTACTAGACACCACCTCGGTGCCATCCGGATCTTGGCGCGTTGTGCTGCCTTCGGCCTATTCACACATCGGTCCGCTACTGACGCCATCTCACAGGCCAACGGGGCGCCCCACGCCGACTTTCAGCATTGTTGGATGGCCACACCAGTGCGGCAACTTACTAGACACCACCTCGGTGCCATCCGGATCTTGGCGCGTTGTGCTGCCTTCGGCCTATTCGCACATCGGTCCGCTACTGACGCAAACTCACAGGCCAACGGGGCGCCCCACGCCGACTTTCAGCATTGTAGGATGGCCACACCAGTGCTGCAACTTGCTGGACACCACCTCGGTGCCATCCGGATCTTGGCGCGTTGTATTGCCTTCGGCCTATTCGCACATCGGTCCGCTACTGACGCCGCCTCACGTGCCAACGTATTTTCTCCGCATTTTATACCCTATGCCGCATAACAGGTCATGTGACTTGTTTATAAAACTTTTCATTGGTTCATTTTACTTTTGGTTTCCTAATGATGGAAGGCTTGATCATATGACCTAAAAACAACACTTTTCATTGGATGAAAACTTTTTTTTTTTTCCCAAACGATGAAAGCCCCACCTTGTTTCTGGATGTTTCAGACTAAACTGGCGTCAGCATGAGAGCACCACCATCTCGTAGCTCCGTCGTGGTCATTCCGCGAGCAATCATGGCAGCCGCTCCCCACCAGAAGCCTGCAGGAGTCGGGGCCCCCAAAACTTTTGATGAATTCTCAAGGCGGAGGGGACGCTTTTGAGAATGGGGTCCAAGACCTAGCAGACAAGCGTCTGATTTCCAAGGTGTCCCAGGGCCATTTCAGTGGACCAGGCCCAAAAAGGAAAGAGCCTGCCGCCATTTTGAGAGTCCTGTGACAGCCGCCTATCGCTGCACCGCAAGAGTGGGCGCAACTCAGCTGAATTGCGGCTTTTGACACAGTGGACCAAAAACGGACGGAATGGCAACTGAAACGGTAAAGGGGCGCCCCACTACAACAGATGACACTCCACCTGGAGAGGCCCGTTCACGCCGCCTCCCCCGGGGCGCCCCACGCCGTTATTCGGAGCAGCATTGTAGGATACCAAAACCAGTGCGGCAACTTACTGGACATCACCTTGGTGCCATCGTTCTGCTGCCTTGGAACTATTCGCACAACAGTTTGCTACTGATGACCCACCCCCCGCGACGCCCCACGCCGTTATTTGCTGGGTGGCAACTTACTAGACATCACTTTCGTGTCATCTAGATTTCGGCGCGTTCTGCTGCCTTGGAACTATTCGCACAACAGTTTGCTACTGATGACCCACCCCCCCGCGACGCCCCACGCCGGAAATCTGGACGTTGTGCTGCATTGGGGCTATTCGCACAGCCGACCGCTACTTCGTTGTTTTTCCCTAAAAATGTTTATATGTTATTACTATTTTTGTTTTCTTGTATATATTTATAAATTATTAAAGTTTTATAATCTTACTACTTTGTCGGAGTGCTATATATTTTTAATGTGACACATAATTGTAAAAACTTTGATGTACAAAGAGTCATCCCTGGAATCTTCCGCTTCACGCTCGGTCCCCTCCCCAATCACAATACAGGATGGTTTTCAGATAATAGCAACGCTTCTGCTGTGACGGATCTCATCGAGTGTGGGCCTTGATCTACTATAACTCCTTTGAAGAGGGGTGATTCTTTACAGCTGTGGCCATAAACTACATCTGCAGGGCTAGCTGATAGCCTAGGACCGGCCTGGACAATCGGACACAGAGGAAAAGGAGTGTCAGAGGGTGCGGTAGTGAATAGGGCGAAAGGGAGGTGTCGGGCGGGCACAGGGTGTGATTCTCAGGGAAGAGCAGCGCAGATGGGGGGAGGTTTATTACCCATGCATAAGACAGAGAGCGGGGGTGACCACTGCCTGGGTGAGATGCTTGCGAGGGTGGGGAGCCATGCTAAGGATCGACAGCGTGCACAGAGTGGGTCTGGTCAAGGCATCTAAAATGGCTGCCGTGCACGACAAAAGTGTGGCATTTGAAAAAAGACAAGATGGCGCAGACAATGTTTTTCAACACTTCCTGATTTCCTTCGAATCGAACGTTAACAGACGTTGGGGCATATTACCAAAGTTAAGCGATATTTATCCCTAACGATGCATTGCAAAGATTTTTTTACCGTCAGAAATTATCGCAGATAAACCTTGCTATTATCACGGTTTATCGCAAATACGATAAAAAACGACCGCAATGCATTAATATTGCTGAAAACTCAGCGATATTCATGCATTACCGAGCTAATGCTCTTAGCCATGTTATCCACCTCCCATTGCATAACATGGCTAAGAACTGCTCAGGGCAGCTGTTACTTTTTGGAGATATTCGCGCTTATCTCGAATATTTCCAAAAGTTGATAATAGGAGATAGCGATGTTAGCGACTGTTTCCAGTCGCTAACATCTTGGCATGCCCACTTTGCATGTCATTAGTGATAAATATCACTCACATGCAAAGTGGGGCCCAAGATGGTCGCTATCTCCTACTAGCCGTCGCTAACTGGTGTTAGCAACAGCTAGGTAATACAGATATAATTTTATCTCCGCGAAGCGGAGCGCTGTTACAGATATATATCTTGTTTTTGAACGTTAATTTCTCAAAATGCACTGAAGCACATATATTGAGACCTAGCAAAGGCACATCGGGCTACCATTCCCTAATATTTTACCAAGTTTCGTGCAAATCCATTCAGCCGTTCGATTATTATTATTATTTATTTTTTTTGCCCCGCGGGGCCCTTTTTAAACCTCCACATCAAACCTAGGGGGTCAGCGAGGATCTACTATGCCCCCTTATGGTCATTTGCCCCTTCGCTTTGGCCTCCTCTTGTCTCTCGATCCTACCGAGAGACAAGATGGCGGCCGCTACGTACTGTTTGGAATGTTTACAGACACCGGAGAGCCAATCAGCTTCGCTTCGCAAAGCTCCGTAACGCGAAAAGTACGCGAAGCGGTGCGCTGTTACAGATATATATCTTTTTTTGAACGTTAATTTCTCAAAATCCACTGAAGCACATATATTGAGACCTAGCAAAGGCACATCGGGCTACCAGTCCCTACAATTTTGCCAAGTTTCGTGCAAATCCATTCAGCCGTTCGATTATTATTATTATTTTTTTTTTTTGCCCCGCGGGGCCCTTTTAAAACCTCCACATCAAACCTAGGGGGTCAGCGAGGATCTACTATTCCCCCTTATGGTCATTTGCCCCTTCGCTTTGGCCTCCTCTTGTCTCTCGATCCTACCGAGAGACAAGATGGCGGCCGCTACGGACTGTTTGGAATGTTGACAGACGCCGGAGAACCAATCAGCTTCGCTTCACAAAGCTCCGTTGCGCGCAAAGTACGCGTCCTGGGACGCTGCCCGGTCCGCTGTTACAGATATATATCTTTTTTTAAACGTTAATTTCTCAAAATCCACTGGAGCACATATATTGAGACCTACAAAAGGCACATCGGGCTACCAGTCCCTACAATTTTGCCAAGTTTCGTGCAAATCCATTCAGCCGTTCGGGCTAAAAGTGAGGCCAACCGCCCTATGGAAAACTCAATGTTAAAAACACGTTTTGGGACCCCCCTTTTTTCTCGGCCCCCGCTTGACGAACCCCCCCCAAATTTTCAAGGGCTGCTCAGAAACAAAATGTGCCATTTTCCTGAAAATTTCAGCCAATTCCGTCCACAAACGCCAAAGTTATTAGACATAGAATTTTCAAAAATCCCATAGAGAAAAAATCCTAACTATATATACCTACTGGCGACCGCCAGTAGGTAATATGTGTGTATATATGTGTGTATTACCTACTGGCGGTCGCCAGTAGGTATATATAGTTAGGATTTTTTCCCTATGGGTTTTTTGAAAATTCTATGTCTAATAACTTTGGTGTTTGTGGACGGAATTGGCTGAAATTTTCTGGAAAATGGAACATTTTGTTTCTGAGCAGCCCTTGAAAATTTGGGGGGTGTTCGTCAAGGGGGGGCCGAGAAAAAAGGGGGGTCCCAAAACGTGTTTTTAACATTGAGTTTTCCATAGGGCGGTTGGCCTCACTTTTAGCCCGAACGGCTGAATGGATTTGCATGAAACTTGGCAAAATTGTAGGGACTGGTAGCCCGATGTGCCTTTTGTAGGTCTCAATATATGTGCTCCAGTGGATTTTGAGAAATTAACGTTTAAAAAAAGATATATATCTGTAACAGCGGACCGGGCAGCTCCCCGGTTCGCGGACCGGGGCGCGTACCAGAACTTCGCGTAGCGAAGCTGATTGGCTCTCCGGTGTCTGTCAACATTCTAAACAGTCCGGAGCGGCCGCCATCTTGTCTCTCGGTAGGATTGAGAGACAAGAGGAGGCCAAAACAAAGGTGGAAATAACCATAAGGGGGCCTAGTAGATCCTCCCTGACCCCCTAGGTTTAATGTGGAGGCTTTAAAAGGGCCCCGCGGGGCAAAAAAAAAAAAAAAATTTTTTTGTTTTTTGCGTGGGTAGCGCCCGGTCCGCGAACCGGGAAGCATTCTGGGCAGCGTACTACAATGAAAAATGAATGAGAGACTTTTCAAATGCAGTATGTTAATTGATTGTTGGTTTTGTTGATTATTTTTTATTTTCTTTATTTTTTAAGCATTTTTTTTATTGTGATTGTGTTTCATAATTTATTAAACTTTCTAACATTTCATTGTCAGAAATTTCATAATTATCATGGAATATACATTGTAGTCTCTGAGGGTGTAAAATGTCCTCATTTGCAAGGAGGTTATCTACTGCTTGTACACATTGCAGTAGTTCATTGTCCCAAGTTTCATCGAAAAATTCAATGTCAATTTGATCAATTGTATCAATCAATTCTTGGCTGCTCTCTTGCAGGTCCATTTTAAAAGAAACTTGGTTTTCGCCTTCCATTTTGCCTGAAATTTGGATTAAAAAAATATATATTAGTAGAGATAGGGCAATGTTGGGAATAATTTTAGATAGGCATTTTTTATCAGTGAATTTATTTTTGGGCAGTGTATAGTATCAGAGTGGAAGTAGGAATATAAAAAAGTGTATGTGATTTAACGTAAGTAAATTCATAATTATACAAGAGAAGCCTAACTCCATCCATAACTATAACAGAGAAGTCTCTCTAAATCTATAACTACTACAGAGGGATAGTATATATCTGTCAGAAAAAGTTTACCATATTAACTTATAGTGCACAATATACTTCAGTTTTAAAAATAAAAACTTACCTTTAGAAAGAAGTTGAAGGAATTAGTGAAAATACTATTGAAATGTACAGCAAGAAGTAGTAGTCAAAATGGCTGTGTTTTCTTCTCTTCCTTTATATATATTCAGGTATATAACCAATGAAATGTCAGGTAAAAAAAGTAGAAAATGAAAGTAACATTTTCATTGGTTGTCAATTCCAACACTTCAGATGTGTTTTGTGAAGTAATTTACCTCAGGGTATTTAGAGAGGTCTACAGGCTAAATGACTAAATGGAATTCCAATCAAATTTGTGAAAATGGTAGGGATTGGTATGTAGTATGAGCTAATCTATATTTGGTGAAATTGTCTCCAGTGGCTTTTCTGGGAACTACTTTCCCACCTTTTTTGATGGTGCGCTTCCCAGGGAGCGACCCGGTACGCGAACCGTTGAGCGCCCCGGTTCGCGAACCTTAAGCGTTCCGGGAGTCCACCATTTTGTGTTTCGGTCGAATTAAGATACAAGATGGAGGGCAAATAATGTTCAGAATGGGTAGAAGGGGGCACGGTAGAGTTATCTTGACCCCCTAGGTTTTCTGAGGGTGGCTGAGGAGGCTTATATGTGCGAAAAAAAAACATTTTTAAAAAATTTTTCGCGAGGTTAGCTCCCGGTTCGCGTACCGGGTAGCGCCCCAGGGAGCGTACTTTGTTGAAAATTAGTGAAAAATGTTAGAGTAAAATAATAATTGTGAGTGATTAGATGTAGGGTAGCTCTGAGAAGAGCTTTTGGGTTTATGGTACATTTAGGTACTTATAAGTAGGTACCAATGCACATTCTTAAATTCAGAGTGAAAATTCTGTTGCCCTCATCTGAGAAGTGAACTCCATCTCCTCTGTAGATATCTTGCATGTAGTAACGCAAGTTATTGTTGTACAGGGAGCCCATTCCATGGTCTCTCATGTAAGCTGAAACAGATTTGTTTACATGCTTCCTCGACTTCTCAATTTGTGGACAAAATTGGTTTGACCACCTCCATTTCTGTCTTTGGCATATATTTGAATATACCAAGGCAGTCTGAGGAAAAAGTGCCATTAATTGCTCAAAGGTGTCCTTTAAAAGCATTTCCAGACCTACACCAGTCAAAGTGCCCAAATCATTACCTCCACAGTGCACAATTAACAGGTCAGGTTTGGGCAAATGCATAAAGGTTTTCACCAATGGTATCAATTGGTGACATTTTAATCCTCTGTGGCCAAACCACTTAATTTCCACATCTTGTAAATTGAGGTTAGGTAATTTCCTGTTTTCAACGTACCTTTGAGCCCAGTGAATATAACTATGTCCAACAATCCAGACAGAAAACATGGTGAGAGAAGGTTCTCCTGCAGTCAGATGAAGTGTGGCAATGAAATGGCAGTTGAAAAAATGAGAGTTTAAAATGAAAAAAACTGTGGAGTTTCTGTGTTCATGAAGCAGTAACAGTGATTGGTGGATTTTGATTGCTGAAAACAGAAAGTTAGGGTGCACGGATGTGTTCTTTGAAAGATGTATTTTGAATGGTCAATAAAAAATCATTAAATGAAAGAATGCACTGGATATGCAGGTGCACTGAGAGTTCAGAGTTCAATTGCAACATTGTTGTGTGAACTTGCAAACACCAGAAGTCTTCCAAGAGGTGGTTGCCATGCAGAAAAGGCAGAAAGGGCAGAGGGGGGAAGGGTTTTCATTTGAAAAAAAGTGAGGGAAGAGTTTTGATTGGGTGACATGAGAGATATGTGTGAAGAATTACAGCATTTCTGTGCTTTTGATAGCTGCAGACTCTGGAGTGCATACCTTTTGCTCTGCTGAAGACAAATTGGTGTGTTTCTGAGACTGTTTTCAAACTCAAAGTATTTGCTAAGGTGAGAAAATATTTCTTTAATTTAGATAGAGAATAGTGTGCTTTAAGGAGAAAATTATGAATTATGTGGCGCAAATTGCTTGTAAATATGCTCCCACATGTGCATGGAAAATTTAGATTTTGAATGTTTGTGTTACATAGCCATGTTAAAAGTGATACAAACATGCTGCAAAGGCAATCAAAAAACGCTTTTATGTGTCTTAAGGACATTTTAAGTAATTTTCCCATGTGCAGTGTTTTGAAATTATGATTTGAAAATCGTTTTTGGGGAAAAGGAATTGTTTTTAAATTTATGACAAGGACATAATGGTGTATGCTTCTTTATACGGCAATTGACTGTCCCTGATGTTATTTTTCCCATTTTAATGTAAGACCTTTCTCTGTGGCGCAAGTTGCTTGTAAATATGCTCCGACCTGTGCATGGGAAATTTAGATTTTAAATGTTTGTGTTACATAGCCATGTTAAAAGTGACCCAACCATGCTGGAAAGGCAATAAAAAAACACTTTCATGTGTCTTAAGGACATTTTAAGTAATTTCCCTGTGGGCAGTGTTTTCAAATTACGAATTGAAAATCGTTTTTGAGGTAAAGGAATGTTGTTAAAATTTATGTGCGCCATATGCCCCCAAATTTCGTTTTCAGGGGTGCAGCAGGGTGTTCTTGAGACACCCCTGCACCTTTGGAAAAATTCCTAATTTGCGATGAGCTAATTGCTAATCGCAAATTGCACCTTCATTCCTATAGGCCTCCTGCTCCATGGAAATGAATGGGTAATTTGCAATTAGCAATTTGCTCATCGCAAATTAGGAATGGTAAAGAATCGCTATTTATTCCTTAAAATTCGCTATTTTGGAAATGCAAAATAGTTATATGATACATATGGCGGTTGATGTCTAACAAGATAAGAAGCTTAGGGATACATTTATGATGACTGGCGCAATGAAGTGGACATCACTTACTTCATTGGTAGAGCTTTACATGTATTATGTCCTCTGTATTCTTCATCAAGCGTAACTTTAATCTGCAATCCTGAGTAGGCCTCACCTTAAACAAACCTCTGGATAGGCCACACCTTATCGTCATCCTGAATTAATCATTTAAAATGCTAGGGACAGATTTATGATAGGTGTATGCCTCTTTTGCGCCACTTACAAAACACTGTCCACGGGGAAATGACTTAAAATGTCCTTAAGACACATGAATGTGTTTTTTTAAAGCGTTTGCAATTTTTTGGGGTGACTTTTAACATGGCTATGTGACTCAAACAGTCAAAATCTAAATTCACCATGCACAGGTGGGAGCATATTTACAAGAAATGTTCTCTATGGGGAAAGGTCTTATAATGTAATATGGGAAAAATGACATCAGAGACACTGAAATGCCTTATAGAGAAGCATACACCATTATGTCCTTGTCATAAATTTGCAAACCATTACTTTTCCCCAAAAACGATTTTCAAATCATAATTTGAAAACACTGCACATGTGGAAATTACTTAAAATGTCCTTAATTCAAAATTTGCTATTCCTTATTTTGCGATTGCACTGAAGGATTTGCAAATTTTGCGATTCCTTAAATGCAATGTATCAAACAAAAAATATGTAAAAAATGATATTAAGGATTTGGAAACTACCACCAACTTCTAGTCTGTGGTAATTTGCGAATTCTTTTCAAAAAGCATTTTTTTCCAAAAAACAAAAGGTGCCATATGACGCCTATACATGTCCTTAGGGCATGTATGTGTGCCATATGCCCCCAAATTTCTTTTTCAGGGGTGTAGCAGGGTGTTCTTGAGATACCCCTGCACGCTTGAAAAAATTCCTATTTTGTGATGAGCTAATTGCTAATCGCAAATTGCAACCTTCATTCCTATGAGCCTCCTAGCCCATGGAAATGAATGGGTAACTTGCAATTAGCAATTTGCTCATTGCAAATTAGGAATGGTAAAGAATTGCTATTTATTCCTTAAAATTTGCTATTTAGGAAATGCAAAATAGTTTGATGGTACATATGGTGGTTCATCTGTAACAAGATAAGAAGCTTAGGGATACATTTATGATGACTGGCGCAATAAAGTGGACATTACTTACTTCATTGGTAGGCCTTTACATGTATTATCTCCTCTGTATTCTTCATCAAGCGTAACTTTAATCTGCAATCCTGAGTAGGCCTCACCTTAAACAAACCTTTGGATAGGCCACACCTTATTGTCATCCTGGATTAATCATTTAAAATGCTAGGGACAGATTTATGATAGGTGTATGCCTCTTTTGTGCCACTGTGCGTCACTTTTATGATGCAGCGGCGGTGCTAATTTGCAATTAGCAATTTGCTCATTGCAAATTAGGAATGGTAAAGAATTGCTATTTATTCCTTAAAATTTGCTATTTAGGAAATGCAAAATAGTTTGATGGTACATATGGTGGTTCATCTGTAACAAGATAAGAAGCTTAGGGATACATTTATGATGACTGGCGCAATAAAGTGCACATTACTTACTTCATTGGTAGGCCTTTACATGTATTATCTCCTCTGTATTCTTCATCAAGCGTAACTTTAATCTGCAATCCTGAGTAGGCCTCACCTTAAACAAACCTCTGGATAGGCCACACCTTATCGTCATCCTGGATTAATCATTTAAAATGCTAGGGACAGATTTATGATAGGTGTATGCCTCTTTTGTGCCACTGTGCGTCACTTTTATGATGCAGCGGCGGTGCAAAAGATTTGCTATGAGGCGACAACATTACAAATTGATGCATTTAGGCAGATATGTCATGGTGTAAAAAAAACGTACCACATGAAACCGATGCAGCAGTGATGCAAAAGATGCACCATGTCGCAAAACAGGCCTCACTTGGGGCCATATGTATCAAGCTAATTAGCATTCGCAAAGATCAAAATTCTACGAATTTCGGCCTTTGCGAATGTTAATTAGACAAATGGTATGTATCAAACAAGTTTGATGCAAAATAAGGAGTAGCAAAATTTGCTATTCCTTATTTTGCAATTGCACTGAAGGATTTGCAAATTTTGTGACTACTTAAATGCAATGTATCAAACAAAAAATATGTAAAAAATGACATTAAGGATTTGGAAACTATTGTGGTAAATTGGTGGTAATTTGTGAATTCTTTTCAAAAAGCTTTTTTTCAAAAAAACAAAAGGTGCCATATGACGCCAACACATGCCCTTGGGGCATGTATGTGTGCCATATGCCCCCAAATTTCTTTTTCAGGGGTGCAGCAGGGTGTTCTTGAGACACCCCTGCACCCTTGGAAAAATTCCTAATTTGTGATGAGCAAATTGCTAATCGCAAATTAAACCTTCATTCCTATGAGCCTCCTAGCCCATGGAAATGAATGGGTAACTTGCAATTAGCAATTTGCTCATTGCAAATTAGGAATGGTAAAGAATTGCTATTTATTCCTTAAAATTCGCTATTTAGGAAATGCAAAATAGTTTGATGGTACATATGGTGGTTCATCTGTAACAAGATAAGAAGCTTAGGGATACATTTATGATGACTGGCGCAATAAAGTGCACATTACTTACTTCATTGGTAGGCCTTTACATGTATTATCTCCTCTGTATTCTTCATCAAGCGTAACTTTAATCTGCAATCCTGAGTAGGCCTCACCTTAAACAAACCTCTGGATAGGCCACACCTTATCGTCATCCTGGATTAATCATTTAAAATGCTAGGGACAGATTTATGATAGGTGTATGCCTCTTTTGTGCCACTGTGCGTCACTTTTATGATGCAGCGGCGGTGCAAAAGATTTGCTATGAGGCGACAACATTACAAATTGATGCATTTAGGCAGATATGTCATGGTGTAAAAAAACGTACCACATGAAACCGATGCAGCAGTGATGCAAAAGATGCACCATGTCGCAAGACAGGCCTCACTTGGGGCCATATGTATCAAGCTAATTAGCATTCGCAAAGATCAAAATTCTACGAATTTCGGCCTTTGCGAATGTTAATTAGACAAATGGTATGTATCAAACAAGTTTGATCCAAAATAAGGAGTAGCAAAATTTGCTATTCCTTATTTTGCAATTGCACTGAAGGATTTGCAAATTTTGTGACTACTTAAATGCAATGTATCAAACAAAAAATATGTAAAAAATGACATTAAGGATTTGGAAACTATTGTGGTAAATTGGTGGTAATTTGTGAATTCTTTTCAAAAAGCTTTTTTTCAAAAAAACAAAAGGTGCCATATGACGCCAACACATGCCCTTAGGGCATGTATGTGTGCCATATGCCCCCAAATTTCTTTTTCAGGGGTGCAGCAGGGTGTTCTTGAGACACCCCTGCACCCTTGGAAAAATTCCTAATTTGTGATGAGCAAATTGCTAATCGCAAATTAAACCTTCATTCCTATGAGCCTCCTAGCCCATGGAAATGAATGGGTAACTTGCAATTAGCAATTTGCTCATTGCAAATTAGGAATGGTAAAGAATTGCTATTTATTCCTTAAAATTCGCTATTTAGGAAATGCAAAATAGTTTGATGGTACATATGGTGGTTCATCTGTAACAAGATAAGAAGCTTAGGGATACATTTATGATGACTGGCGCAATAAAGTGCACATTACTTACTTCATTGGTAGGCCTTTACATGTATTATCTCCTCTGTATTCTTCATCAAGCGTAACTTTAATCTGCAATCCTGAGTAGGCCTCACCTTAAACAAACCTCTGGATAGGCCACACCTTATCGTCATCCTGGATTAATCATTTAAAATGCTAGGGACACATTTATGATAGGTGTATGCCTCTTTTGTGCCACTGTGCGTCACTTTTATGATGCAGCGGCGGTGCAAAAGATTTGCTATGAGGCGACAACATTACAAATTGATGCATTTAGGCAGATATGTCATGGTGTAAAAAAAACGTACAACATGAAACCGATGCAGCAGTGATGCAAAAGATGCACCATGTCGCAAGACAGGCCTCACTTGGGGCCATATGTATCAAGCTAATTAGCATTCGCAAAGATCAAAATTCTACGAATTTCGGCCTTTGCGAATGTTAATTAGACAAATGGTATGTATCAAACAAGTTTGATGCAAAATAAGGAGTAGCAAAATTTGCTATTCCTTATTTTGCAATTGCACTGAAGGATTTGCAAATTTTGTGACTACTTAAATGCAATGTATCAAACAAAAAATATGTAAAAAATGACATTAAGGATTTGGAAACTATTGTGGTAAATTGGTGGTAATTTGTGAATTCTTTTCAAAAAGCTTTTTTTCAAAAAAACAAAAGGTCCCATATGACGCCAACACATGCCCTTAGGGCATGTATGTGTGCCATATGCCCCCAAATTTCTTTTTCAGGGGTGCAGCAGGGTGTTCTTGAGACACCCCTGCACCCTTGGAAAAATTCCTAATTTGTGATGAGCAAATTGCTAATCGCAAATTAAACCTTCATTCCTATGAGCCTCCTAGCCCATGGAAATGAATGGGTAACTTGCAATTAGCAATTTGCTCATTGCAAATTAGGAATGGTAAAGAATTGCTATTTATTCCTTAAAATTCGCTATTTAGGAAATGCAAAATAGTTTCATGCTACATATGGCGGTTCATCTGTAACAAGATAAGAAGCTTAGGGATAGATTTATGATGACTGGTGCATCACCAGGGATGTGTCAGTCATCCTGCGCCGCTGTTCCGCCACCCATGGTGTGCTGCATTTAGAATGCGGGGCTTCATGGGGCAAAAATGGCACAGATGCGTGACGTATCTGTGCTGTAAAGGTAGTGATTGCTGGAGTTGTATCGGAAGTGCGATGCAGCTCAAGCAAGGCTCAGGGGTGCCCCATCTCCACAATGTTGCGTCAAGACCTATGCCTGCTTAAAGCAGGCGCAGGGTTTTGACAAAGCTTTCTCCTATCTGATTGTAAATACGGCACACCATGGGTGGCAGAGTAGTGGTGCACGTTAACTGGTGCATGCCTGGGGATGTGCCATTTAACATAAATCTGCCCCTTTACATTTAAGTATGTGCAGGACACACAGAGTCGGTGAGGCTTATCCAAGGTTAAGAAGAGATGAGTCCTGTTCACTGAAAATTTAGACATAGTCTTCACCTGCTCAGCATTGCTGGACATGGCTAAATATTAGCTGCAAAATATTACTCTTGTTAAACAATTTTACTATTATAATCTCTGAGATTTGTCTCTTACTCTGCAACATCTCATTGTTGTTATCTTTCTTTAAAGATAAAGACAACCTCAACATGAGCGACAATCTGCAATCAGTTGATTTTGACCTCATCATTGAACTTGTAATTGAAACATCAGTGGATGTTGATCCCTAGGATGATTTAAATCCTGAGGATGAAGAAGAGCGTGATGAGGATGCAGATTTGTCCGAATTATATGACATAGGATGGGAAGCTGACCTGCTTGAGCCTATGGAAATATAAACATTTATTTTTAAAATTTATAATTAATAAAAAGTAAAAAGGTAAACCGTTTAATCTAAAAATAAAGACACCTTCAAAAGCAGGTTATGTGTAGTGTCTTCAATAAAATATTAAAATATGCTCATAAAATTAGATCAGATTCACATATAAAATAGCACAGGTAACATAAATATAAATGTCATTTCTTTTCTGCTATTTCTGTATTGTAAAATTGCAAGGACTAAAAAATCTTCTATTTAAAATGTCAAGTAGTGTGTTAAGTTTTTGATCACTGTTATTGTTTTACTGTTTGGTAATAATGGTTAATAACATTTTTTATTATATTTTACCACAGATTCAACTGCAGATCATTTCAAGATTTCACCATGCCAACAATAGAAAGACAGAGAAAGGCTGCAAAACGTCAAAGACAGCAGGTGAAAGAAAATAAGCAGCAGTCCTCTAACAAAAAGATTTGTCAAGTCACGAAGAAAGCACCGGGTAAGAGCACAAAATATTTCATAAGAAATATGTGTAGTAAAAAAAATATTACTACAGAAAATGTTTCAGTCCATAAAACGAGAAGGAATTCAAATGGAAAGGAAAGGCCAATCAAAAATGTTACTGCTAGAGCAAGAGATAACTCTGTGCATTATAGTAGAAGGAAACAACAGTTTAGGGAGATTCGTAAACGAATGTTCCGCAACAGGATAATTGGCAATTTGTTAAAAAATATTAAGAAAGGTCAACAGAAACTAGTTTTTTATAAGAGAAAAAAAAAAGTTGAGAAAGTTATTGATCAGGCATTTGAAATTAAACGTAAGTTATTTATTTTGATAATCAATAGAATTAGGAAGCTAAACAAGGCAATTTATGATTTCAAAAGAAATAGTAGATGGAAGAGAATAGTTAATCGTAGTAATTTTTGTGAAGTTTTTTCTGGAGAATGGATGCATAGTTCAAGCTGTGAGGCATTTTTTAATGAGGAGAGTTATTTCCAGGATAATGATTTGGTGCATGCAGTTGACACCAGTGGTCGTGCTTATGAAGTGAAAGATGGTTGTCCAGTTGAAAAAGAAAAACTTGTGACAACAGAGGCAGAAGAGGTGTTAGGTAATGAGGTTTTAGGAAGACGTGCTAAGGGTCCTGTGTACACCTGGAAGTGTAGTAGTATTTGCAGTGTGCGACAGGATTCCATCAATTTGCTTTGTGATTTTGTACGGTCATTTAATAAGAAAAGTTTGAAGCAGAAAATAAGGTTGTTGCAAGAATTAGATCCTTGCAGAGTAAGAGAAGTGACAGGTTTGCATGGTCATTCACTGGCTTGTCTTTCCAGGAGAGTATGCCAGAGTGTTTTTCATCATTTCAGGATGCTAGCAGTGCATCATAATAAAGTGAGGAAATTAGTTAGAATGTTGTATTATGCTAAGAGTCCAGCAATTATGCTTAAACAATTATGCGCTGCTCTTTTGCATGGTTCTGAAATAGATGTGAAGAATATATGTGAAGAAATTGAGTTTTGTTACTTTGGAAGTAAAGAGGAGAATGTTGAAATTGAGCAAGAAGAAGAGGGTCATGTGGAAGATAGTGTACAGGTTTCCAGTACAGATAATTTCCAGAGGGAAATTGCGACGTTTGAGGTGAAATCAAGTGAGAGGCCTAATTTCACTTGTGTGTGTTGTCGACGCACTTATTATAAGAATCAGACTAAGTTAGTGGATTTATATGCAAAAAGTGAAAGGGAAAATAATAGTGAATGGAAGGATTTCGCAACATACTTGATGGTAGAAAATTGTTTTGATTTGGGATTGGATCAACGTGTGTGTAGTTATTGTTGTTGCAAATTAAATCAAAACCAGATGCCTGCTAGAGCAGTTCATAATAATCTGGAATTGGTTGAGATTCCTTCTGAATTGAAGGATTTAAATACTTATGAATCTATTTTGATTCAAAGTATCCATCCCTTTCAGGCTATTGTAAGAATGGAGCCAAAGACAGGGAAATTGCCTCCATCAGATTTACAGAGAGGATTAAAGGGAAGAGTTGTTTATTTGCCTCTAGATTTGAAGAAAAACATTAACACAATTGGAGTAGAAAAAGTGGAAGAGGAACCTCTGGTTATCTTAGTTAATGGGGTTCCGACAAAGAATAAGAAAATATGGCAAGATTTAGTAGATGTTAGGAAAGTTAAAAAGGCAACATTGTATTTGAAAAAAAATAATAAATACTATAAGAATGTATATGTTGCAGAAGAGGAAGTAAGTGAGGAAGAGGATAGCGATTTGTGTGCTGGTCAAATTGAGAAAGTAGAACCCTCTACTAGTGAAGAAATATATGAACATTATAGTGTTCATCCTTTGCATTCCAAGGAAGTCATGGGGAATGCTATTGAGTTGTTTCAAATGAAACAAGCCAAAGGGAGTCCCATTAGTGTTTGGGAGGAAAGTTTGGAAGCTCGGTGTTTCCCACAGCTTTTTCCAACAGGTCAGGGAGGAAGATATGATGAGCGACCTCATCAAATTCCTGCTTCTGAATACCGGACTTTGCGATTGTATGCAGGAGATGCTAGGTTTCGACAATGCATTCCTTATTTGTTTCATCTCCTGTTTGAAAGCGATCTGTCTGGACTGTCATATGCAGTGAACCACATCTTGAAAAGTGGTATACACATGCAAAACATCTCGGCAAGTGACTTTATGGATAAAGTCAATGTCCAAGACAGTATTTTGGATTCTTACCTGATTAATCTCATGGCGTGTCAGCGTGGTACTAATGAGTACTGGTACCGTCGTCAGGGTGATTTAAAATGTATGCTGAGGAACTTAGGTACTCCCACATGGTTCCTCACTCTGAGCTGTGCCGAGTATGGCTGAGAAGACTTACTTGAATTTCTACGAGAGGCAAATGCTAACGTAGATAACATCGAATTCAAGACACCCGGAGAACTGTGCTCTTTGGATCCAGTCAATGTATGTAGGTACTTCAATCATAGATTTGAAGCTATGATGTCTTTCATCATGAATAAGAAGAATCCACCTCTTGGAGAGGTGTTGGATTTCTTCTGGAGAAAGGAGTACCAAGCAAGAGGTGCTCCTCATATACATATGTTGCTGTGGATCAAGGATGCACCTAAATTTGGAACGGATCCAGAAGACTCAGTGATGAGTTTCATCCAACAGTATTCTACGTGTGCTGTTCCAAACGCAAAGGAGAAGAAAAGCCTAAGAGAAAAAGTTCTGCGTTTCCAAAGCCATCGATGTGGAAAGTACTGCCGTCGTAAATTCCGAAACAAGGACAAGTTCTACACTAAATGTCGTTTCGGCTTTCCACGACCGGTGATTTCTAAAGGAAGAGTAAACAGTTTGATGTCTTCGCTGCGACACAATGTCATGAAGAAATCACCTAAAAACACTTACAATTTGAAGAGGAACGAAGAGTCCAAGTACATCAACGACTACAACCCGGTGATTTTGTCCATGTGGAATGCTAACATGGATATACAGTTTGTGGCTGATAACTGTATGGCTGTGGCTCGGTATGTGACGTCTTACATCACCAAAAAAGAGAAGACAGAATTGAAGGATATGTGGGAGGACATTTCCCATGAAAAGAGCCTCAGCAAGAAGTTGTACAGTTTCAGTCTGAAGATGTTGTCGCATCGAGAAATCGGAGCGTACGAATGTTCTGACCGGTTGTCTTCAGCAAGTCTCTATGCCAAGTCCAGGAGTATCGTTTGGGCGAGTCTTGGTCTTGCTGCAACGCGTAATCGAGTTCTCAAACCTGTGCGGGAAATTGAGTATTTGGCGGAAAAGGAGCCAAACAGTACCGACATTTTGAAGACCAACATGTTGGATACATATTATCCAAATCGAAGCATTCACCTCGAGAATGTTTGTCTGTATGAGGTTCTTCAAAATTACATATTCAAGAGGAACATCAAAGAAGATACTGAGAAAGGAGTGTATGCTGTAATAGGAAGTGAGGGATGTCTGGTCAAGCAAAGAAAATGCCACTTGGTAAACCATCGAAAATTGAGTGGCGAATCTCCTGAAAAAAAGGAGTTTTTCTATTTAGCACTTTTGCAACTTTTCAAGCCTTGGCGTGCAGAAGAGGAACTGCTTGGAGATTTCCTCTGTTACGAAGACTCTTTCAATGCCGCCAAGGAGACCATAGAATGTCCTGCTTTTCCCAAATATGTAGAAATGTTGAATGCGGAAATTGAGCAGGAAGCAACGATTGCAGCCGAGATTGCCAGAGACAGTTCTCAGGACAGTCAGAGTTCTGCTTCATTGAGTCAGGATCCACTAGGAGGACCTGTTATTGAAAATGAAGCTGCCACTGCTATGAATGAAGTGGAAAGAGCCATGGCACATGCTCAAGAGGATGCGGTTAACTTAGAAGAGTTGGAAAGACAACTCAACGTTGAGCAGAGGAAAATATATGACGAAGTTACCATGCAAATTGATCATGGATTAAGTCATGATAAGAAAGAGTGCTCATGTACGTCGTTGAAGCCTGTCCGACTGTACGTGAGTGGAGAAGCGGGAACTGGAAAAAGTTTCCTCATTAAAGCAATTTCATGCTATTTGCAGGAAAGGACAGAGTCATCGCTGTCTTGTGTTGTCACTGCTCCAACTGGACTGGCAGCACATAATATTAAAGGGATTACTTTACATCGTTTACTGATGCTGCCAGTGGAGCATGACAACAAATTACAATATCACAAGCTATCTGGAGATGCTTGTTTTGAAGTTTCAAGAATCTTGAGGAAAATGAAACTTCTTATCATTGACGAAGTAAGCATGGTTTCCAATGTCATGCTTGCCTTTGTGCATTTGAGGATGCAAGAAGTTCTCAAAACAGAGTATGATGTGTTATTTGGTGGCAAACACATCATTGTTTTCGGAGATCTTCTGCAGCTGACACCAGTGAAAGGGCAACCTGTGTTCAAAATGCTCACGCATGAAGATACCAGGAAGTGCCTAGGCAGCATTGGCAACGTCAATATATGGTTAAACTTCAATTATGCTGAACTGCATGAAAATATGCGTCAGGCGAAGGATGAAGTTTACAAGACTATTCTACAAGATGTTAGAATTGGAAAAGTGACCGAGCATGGGAAAGAAGCTTTACATGCACGATTACTGTCAAATTTATATCCAGAACAAGATGTTGTGCCTGAGAATATTTTTCAGAAAATTACTGAGAAGAAATCTGGAATATGTTTGATGCCAACTCTTGCAGAATGTGCCAAATTTAACAACAAAATGTTGCATTTAGAAAAGCAAGAGATTGTGAAACTGGAAGCTATTGATAGAGTAGAGCATATGGGATCAACAATTATTTTGTCTGAGAATCTGAAAACAAAATTGGATTCATTAGAGAAGAGTATATCTAAAACTGCAGGTTTTGAAAAGACTCTGAATGTGTGCTTGAACTGCCGTATAATTTTAAGAAGGAATTTACATGTTGAAAGAGGTCTGGTAAATGGATCAATGGGTAATGTTGTTGATTTTGTGAAATACAGAAATAGAGATGGAATTGAATTTTTAAAAATTAAATTTGATGGCATTGAGGAAGTACAGCTAATTGGTCGTTGTTCTGCTAGATTTTTGCTTGTAAAAGACTTATATGTTCGCCGTAAGCAGTTTCCTGTTTGCTTGGCATATGCGGTGACAATTCATAAATCGCAAGGTTTAAGTGTAGACAGTGCATTGGTGAATATTGGCAGTTCTGTGTTCAAGGAGGGTATGGCATATGTGGCATTGTCACGAGTTAGAACTTTATCGGGATTGTACTTGATTGAGTGTGATGTCACAAACATTTGTGCGGATCTAGATTGTGTTAAGGAATACAATAGGTTAAGAAGAGAGTATGCGCCACATTTGCCTCAGTATCCTTTGTTTGAGAAACGTGTGGTAGGCCGGAAACGAAGAAATGTGACCAATACTGGGGAGGTTGTAGCAAAAAGACAAAAAGTCAATGAACCTAAAATTACAAGCAGAAACAAAAAGGATTCTGTTGAAGATGTTGTTGGTTTTCAGTTTGAAAACAGTTCTGGTGTCAACTGCTATGCTAATGTAGTGGTTAATGTTTTGTTTTCTCTAGAAAATGTAAAAGAAGAGATTGTGGTCAATTCTGATCAAAGATTTTGCAGTTTGTTAAATTCTGTGTTAGAGAAATGTAGCACTGATAGAAGAAACATAGAAAGTGTGTCTGAAATTCGAAATCTGTTAGACAGATGTTCAGGGCAAACACAATTCTCTCAAAATATTCAGCAAGATTGTCAGGAGTTTTTAATGTATATGCTTGATGTATTACATGCTGAAGGTGTAGATGTAGATCAGCTGTTTGGGCTTTCTTATCAATGGCAGCATGACTGCGAGAACTGTATGGTATCAAGTACTACTAGTGTAGACTCAGAAAGATTTATATATTTAACTTTGCCAGACAGTAAATCAGTCTCTTTTAATAAGCTAGTAAAAGCAGCTGATCACAACATGGAGTGTAGCCAATGTAAATCTGAAATGATGTCCACATTATTTATACGAACATATGGCCAGTATGTAATTTTAATGTTCCAACGATGTAGGCCTGATGGAACAAAATTGACAACTTTAATAAAAAAATTTGTAGCTTCGCAGTTGTCAATATCAGGAAGGACTTTTGTAACTGCAGCAATTATATATCATGACGGCCCTTCAATAACATCAGGACATTACACAGCTTATTTAAAGTCTAGAAATGGCTGGTCATTCTGCAATGATTCTGTTTTAATTTTCAAAAAAAAATTGCCGTATGACCTTAAAAACTCTTACCTGGTGTTTTTAAAACCAAAATTTTAGAGAAATAATCTCAGGATGTGCTCTGTGGAATTTCAAGAAGTTCTAATGGCTCCTACACAATTTGGCCTTGAGGATAAGTGTAGTTCAGAGACATAACTTCTAACCATAAGACTGGACGTCATGGAGAAATACGTGCACTTTGAATGAGTTCAGAAAAACTGTTTCTTTTTATAAGCTAATTGAAGCAGCCAATCAAAACATGGAGTAGAGGGAATGCAAGTCTGCAATGCTGTCTACTGTTTTACATTGCTTTGTGATTAAAAGTGATGTAGAGAATTAAATAATTGTAGTAGTCATAGAGGTAGTGTAAGTCTGCTTCATAGTAAGCAGTATCAGTGTCATAGGAAATGTAGAACATGACTGAGCAAGAAGGGGAAGATATTACTATTCCAGGATTGTGAAAATGATCTTCAACATTTTAATTCTGAAAGTTGCGGAAATGCCAAATGACGGGATTGGCTTACAAGAAATCCAAGAGTTATAAATGGCTCTGACAAGATTTGGCCTTGTGGAAACTTGTGGTAGAGAGCAAGAAGTCATTTATTGCATGTAACGTATTTTTAAAAACGATGGAGATTTTCTTTCAGAAAGTGGCGGGCTGAAAGTAATAACAGCACAAAAGAGTGTAAGCTGTTCATAGGACATCCTTTGACGTCATGGAAAGTAAGTTAACTTTAAGGAGTTCTGAATTCTGATTTCTTATGTTGTATGGGTTTTTTAAACACAATCATTTTGATTGTGTTTTTTTTCCCCGCTGTTACATGATGAATACCTTCAAGTCACTGATTTAAGTGAAATTTGATACATTCTGAGAACAGCAAAAATAAACCATTTAACATGTATAATTAATGTTCTACTTTTTGTACTTATGATACTGTACATTTAGAAATGTGAGGTAGATATGGAGAAACTGAGGCTTCTGTAAGTGTCAAAGTTAATGTTAATGCTTACAGTGCTGCACTTCTGGGTACTGTTTTTTTTTTTAAACTGAATAGGCCTCACCTTAAAGAAACCTCTTGAAAGGACACATCTTATTTGTATCCTGAAAGAATCATTTAAAATGTTAGACACAATTTTATGATGGCTTTACATCTTTTTTGCGCTGCTATTGCATCACTATTGTGAGACATCAGCAGTGCAAAAGATGCACCATGTTCCAAAATAGGCCTCACTTCATCAGCATCAAGATACTGTTTGTTTAAAATATATATCTTTAGGATTGTGTAGGGGACGTATAGCAGCAGAGGCTTCTGTAAATCTCAAAGTTTTTGAAAAACTGTTTCTTCTTGAACCTTTTCCCTTGTCTTTTCAAATTTTTAAATACATGTTTTAATATTTTTGAAATGTTTCTTCTCTCTTTTACAGATTGAAAGTATGAAAAAATATTTGAAAAAGTTAACAAGAATTATAAGGTAAATGTTTTCTACTCTTTTAACCCGCAATCCACTGCTGATGATGTCACTGACTATGTCATGAATGATGTAATAAGTGGACATGACTTACTTCATTGGTAGGCCTTCACATGTATTAATGCATACACTGCTGCACTTCTGCGTACTGTTTCATATGCTGAACTACATCTGCACTATGAGATACCTAAGCAAAGGCAACACAGGTGATGTGATTGTGAAATGAGCAAAAGAAATTCCACGTTTTTCAATTACATTACTTGTGTTTTCTAAGTTTACGGATGACATTGTGCAGATGAACTTTAGGTCTGTCTATGGACACAGAAGAGGTCTGGCCGTTGTTCAAGAGTGAAGTGGACATGTTTTACTTCATTGGTAGGCCTTCACATGTATTATCTCCTCTGTATTCTTCAACAAGCATAAATTTGATATGCAACCCTGAGTAGGCCTCATCTTAAACAAACTTTTGGAGAGGACACACCTTATCGTCATCCTGAATCAATCATTTAATCTATCACATTTAACATCTATTAGTTCTACTGCTTCATTTCTTTAATCCTTTCCTGCGTTTGCTACTTCTCTCATTCCTTTCTCTATTACTTAATTATTCTACTCCTTCCAGTATTTTTCTCAGTCCCTCTCTTCTCATACTTCTTCATTATTATTCACTCATTCTGTCTCTATTAATGTTACTGTTTCTGAATGATCTCAAAATTTTTTTCAAACAAGAACAGTAAGTATAAGGATAGGAAACAGACATTTATGTTACAAGAAAGACAGCTATAGGAAGTAAACAAAATATACTGTTACTCGCAATCCACTGCTGATGATGTCACTGACCATGTCAAGAATGATATAATATGTGACATGATCAGAAGTGGATTGCGGGTAACAGTATGTTTTCTTTACTCCCTGTAGCTGTCTTTCTTGTAACAAAAATGTCTGTTTCCTTCCCTTATACTTACTGTTCTTTTTAAAAAAAAATGTTTTGGGTTCGCTCCTGGTTCGCGTACCGGAGTGCGAACTGGAAGCGAACTAAAAGAAATAGAGGTTGGCAGAGTTTCAAAAATTCTACCAATTTTTTTTATAATGGGGAGGTAGTTCTGAAAAGAACTTTTTTTTTTGTTTTTTGTTGTTTTAAATTTTTTTTATTATTTTTCTGAACATTTTTTATATTTTTTTTGTTTTTTCTGAACATTTTGTAATTTTTTTGTTTTTTGGGGGGGAGGGGGGAAACAAAAATGATTCATTGAAAAGGGCTCAACAGGAGCAACGAAAAAAAGAAGAATTTATTTTTTGGGGCTTTTCGGGCAAACATGATTATTGATAGCTCTCATTATAAGAGTAATGCTACTTTCTCGGTAGCAAAGTGTTTGGTTGCACCACACGCACACTTGCTTTACTTCCCCCATGTCCATTTGAATGTTCGGGATCACCTCCCTCGCCTCTGGTCCCGATACTTCTTTGACAACAGATCTTCTCGCCATTGCCGGGGGATTTTGCTGTTCATCACGAAGCTGGGCAGCACTATAATTATTTGGGTGCCACCTACTCATATGCCTGTGCATCGTATAATTTCCGAAGCTGTATTTCTTGTCAGTGCCCCTTGAAAGTCGATCGTCGCAAATACGGCAAAACACATATCTGGCATTGACTTTTTTTTGCCCTGCTGGAAATTTAAAAAATTGCCAGATGTAGTTTTCTTTTCTATTGTATCTTCTGGGCTCCTCTCGCAAAAACTCAGACTCTTCCTCCTCTTGCTCCTCTTCTTGATCTTCCTCTTCTTCTATGATTGCTTGAGCAGGTGGTCCTTTCTTCCCTTGAGGAGGTGGGGGTGGTGGTGGGGGAACACTAGCTGAAGCAACAATGGAAGCCATTTCTCTAGAATGTAAAAGGGTCTTTCTCTCACCAAGATGAAAGTCAGAGTGAGGAAAGAAGGAGGGGTTTTCATCATTTGGGAAAAGCAAAAGTTCTCAACCAATGAAAAGTGTTATTTTTAGGTCACCTGACCTAGCCTTCCATCATTATGAAACCAAAAGTGAAATGAACCAATGAAAAGTTTTATTACCAAGTCACATGACCTCTCACGCTCATGTTACGCGCTGCGGAACGCGCCCCGGTTAGCTTCCGGGTCGCTAAGCTTCGCGCCCCGGTCCGCGCCCCGGGACACTTCCGGGTGCGCTAACGCGGTACGTCACAAGACGCATTACGCGGCAACGCGATACGTCGCGTTTTCGCGACGCGACGCGGATCGCTTCCGGGGAGCTGCGTTTCGCGCCTCGGTCCGCGCCCCGGGGCACTTCCGGGTGCGCTAACGCAGTACGTCATAAGACACATTACGCGGCAACGCGATACCGTCACTATGTTGATTTTTTACCGGTTCGCGGACCGGGTCGCGGCATCAAATTGAGCTAACGGGAAGCTTCCCGGTCCGCGGACCGGGAGCGAAACAAAAAAAATATTAAAAAAAAATTATTAATAAACATATAAAATATATTTTTGTATTTAAAAAAGAATACATTTTACAGCTATAGATATTAGCTTTTAAAAAACCAATGAAATTCATTGAAAAAACCATAGGTTAAAGACCATATATAGTTAGGAATTTGCATTTACAAAACCTTGAAAATTCACTGAAAAAACCATAGGTTATACACCATATATAGTTAGGAATTAGCATTTAAAAAACCTTATTTTACTCACACAAAACCAATGAAATTCCATATATAGTTAGTTGTACTAACTATATATCACGCACCCGCAATCCACTGCTGATCATATCACATATGACATCATTCATGACATGGTCAGTGACATCACTGATGACATCACTGATGACATCTCAAATGACATCACTGATGACATCACTGATGACATCTCAAATGACATCACTGATGACATCACTGATAAAATCTCATTTGACATTAATGATCACATCACTGATGACATCATTCATGTGATAATACGATGAACCTCTTCAGACTCTAATATAACCTTAGATACACTCAGTGTAAACAGACACTCACAGACTGTCACTCATCCATGGAGTTACTTACACACCTAGTCAGTCATGCAAAGAATCAATCACAGCTCCATTTTCACAACTATACAGTTATACACACCTTACTTATTCAAACATATACTAAAACATATTTACTCACTTATACAATCCTGGATACAAGAGCACAATGATCCATACAGCCACTCACACATTCACTGGCTCTTATGCACAGTTATTTATATATGTCAACTCTCACATGTACTGTATTTTACATATGTACTTACTTTGACATGTAGCACTGAGATATCTATTCACTCACCAATACAGTCATGCACACAGTCAACCACCCATACAGCTGTTTCCACATGCACTTTTGAACCCATACATCTATGCACAGAGTCATACACCTCCCAGCCACCCACACACACTCTCAGTCTTCCATACAAATGCTTGGGCAACCAATCAATAACCCATATAGTTACTCATATAGCTACTGATCAACACATGCAGCAGTTTACAGAACAACAGACATAATGATGCACAAATTAAGACAGTTTAGTCACTAACCCATGCACTCAGTGAGACACATTTAACCACTCACTCATACAGTCAGTCATGCACCTACTAAATCCTTCATCCAGACACTTATACATCCACTCATTCTTAAATATGTAAGACATATTTTAACTTTACAGAAAAATACAGTCACTGGATGTTGTCATCAGTGATGTCATTTGAGATGTCATCAGTGATGTCATCAGTGATGTCATTTGAGATGTCATCAGTGATGTCATCAGTGATGTCACTGACCATGTCATGAATGATGTCATATGTGACATGATCAGCAGTGGATTGCGGGTGCGTGATATATAGTTAGTACAACTAACTATATATGGAATTTCATTGGTTTTGTGTGAGTAAAATAAGGTTTTTTAAATGCTAATTCCTAACTATATATGGTGTATAACCTATGGTTTTTTCAGTGAATTTTCAAGGTTTTGTAAATGCAAATTCCTAACTATATATGGTCTATAACCTATGGTTTTTTCAATGAATATATATATGTGTATATATATATGTGTATATATATATATGTGTATATATATATGTGTATATATATATATGTGTATATATATGTGTATATATATATTCACTGAAAAAACCATAGGTTATAGACCATATATAGTTAGGAATTAGCATTTACAAAACCTTGAAAATTCACTGAAAAAACCATAGGTTATAGACCATATATAGTTAGGAATTAGCATTTAGAAAACCTTATTTTACTCACACAAAACCATTGAAATTCCATATATAGTTAGTTGCACTAACTATATATCGCGCACCCGCAATCCACTGCTGATGATGTCACATATTACATCATTCATGACATGGTCAGTGACATCACTGATGACATCACTGATGACATCATCTAGTGTCTGTGTGTTTTTGTAAAGTTTAAATACGTTTTACATATTGAAGAATGACTGGATGGATGGAAGACTGAGTGTGTGTGTGTGGCTGGCTGGGAGGTGTGTGACGCTGTGCATATCAATGTGTACTTGTATCAGTGATTGTATAAGAGAGTAAGTATGTGTTAGTATATGTGTGAAAAGTATGGTGTTCTGTGTTTAACTATAGATGAGGAAATCGAAGTGTGATTGATTCTTCACAGGACTGACTAGGTGTATGAGTGCATATGATAGTGTTCTAATAATAACTGACTGTATGTATGAGTAATTGTATGGGTGAATGAGTGAATGTGTGTGTAGACGTACGAAGCAGTGAGTGCGTATGTAGTAACTGGTATTGGTGTCTCATGATGTCATCAGTGATGTCATTTGAGATGTCATCAGTGATGTCATTTCAGATGTCATTAGTGATGTCATCAGTGATGTCACTGAAGTATGGTGTTCTGTGTTTAACTGTATAGATGAAGAAATGGAAGTGTGATTGATTCTTTACAGGACTGACTTGGTGTGTGAGTAACTCCATGGATGAGTGGCAGTGTGTGACTGTCTGCATAGGTGTATGAGTGCATATGATAGTGTTGTAATAATGAGTGACTGTATGTATGAGTGATTGTATGGGTGAATGAGTGAATGTGTGTGTAGACGTAGGAATCAGTGAGTGCGTATGTAGTAACTGGTATTGGTGTGTCATGATGTCATCAGTGATGTCATTTGAGATGTCATCAGTGATGTCATCAGTGATGTCATTTGAGATGTAATCAGTGATGTCATCAGTGATGTCACTGACCATGTCATGAATGATGTAATATGTGACATCATCAGCAGTGGATTGCGGGTGCGCGATATATAGTTAGTGCAACTAACTATATATGGAATTTCAATGGTTTTGTGTGAGTAAAATAAGGTTTTCTAAATGCTAATTCCTAACTATATATGGTCTATAACCTATGGTTTTTTCAGTGAATTTTCAAGGTTTTGTAAATGCTAATTCCTAACTATATATGGTCTATAACCTATGGTTTTTTCAGTGAATTTCATTGGTTTTTTAACAGCTAATATCTGTAGCTGTAAAATGTATTCTTCTTTAAATCCAAAAATATATTTTATATGTTTATTAATAATTTTTTTTTTAAATATTTTTTTTTCTTCGTTCCCGCTTCGCGAATCGGGAAGCTTCCCGTTAGCTGACCTTGATGCCGCGAAATAGACCGCGAGCCGGTAAACGTTTCTTTACCGCAACTGCCGCGTTAGAAAACAACATCGTGACGCCTCCCGTCCGCATGACGTTTCGCGTTGTCGCGTGATACGTCATATGACGTGCTACGTTAGCGAACTGGTACGCTTACCGAGTCGCAAAGCACAGGTTTCTGGAAGCAAACCTGGAGGCCCTGCAAAGCGCTTAACGTAAACACAGCAGGTCATGTGACTTGGTAATAACACTTTTCATTGGTTCATTTCGCTTTTGGTTTCCTAATGATGTAAGACTAGGTCATATAATCTAAAATGAACACTTTTCATTGGTTGAGAACTATTGTTTTTCCCAAATGATGAAAACCCCTCCTTCTTTCCTCACTCTGACTTTCATCTTTGTGAGAGAAAGACCCTTTGTTACCAGTGAGCAATGGCTTCTTTAGTAGCTTCAGCTGGTGCTTCCCCACCACCTCCACCACATCCAAGGAAGAGTGGACCACCTGCTCAAGTTATAATTCAGCAAGAAGAGGAAGAAGAAGAACAGGACGACGAGCACGAAGAGAGGCACTTTTTGCCTGAGGAGCCCAGGACGTCTCACCGGAAAGAAAACTTCATTTGGCAATTTTTTAAAATTCCCAAAGGTCAGAAAAAAGTAAATGCAAGATACGTAACTTGCCTTATATGTCAAGATAGACTGTCCAGAGGGACCGACAAAAAATACAGTTTCGGAAACTACACAATGCATCGCCATATGACTAGGTGGCATCCTAACAACTACAGTGCTGCACAGTTTCGTAACGACCTAGATAATCTCCCTATTATGGCCAGAAGATCTGTTGTACCGGAAGTAACGGGACCAGAGGGCAGGGAGATGGTGCCAAATATTCAAACGAGATTTCATGAAGTAAAACACGTCTGCGTACATTGCAATGGATTCATTTGCTACGGAGAAAGAAGCATCACTCTGATCAACAGAGCTATTGACTATCATATGCAAGTTTGTACGAAACGCCCCAAATAATAAATACTTTTTTTTGTTTTGTTGCTCCTGTTGAGCCCTTTACAATGAATCGTTTTCATTGCCCCCTGCAAGAAAAACCCAAAAAAATATAAAACTGTTCAGAAAAATTCAAAAAAAGTAAAAAAATGTTCAGAAAAATAATAAAAAAAATATAAAACAACAAAAACAATTAAAAAAAAAGTTCTTTTCAGAACTACCTCCCCGTTATTAAAAAATTGGTACAATATTTGGAACTGTGCCAACCTCTATTTCTCGTAGTTCGCTTCCCAGTTCGCTCGCCGGTACGCGAACCGGAAGTGAACCCAAAATAAAAAAATAAAAAAAAAACAGTAAGTATAAGGGAAGGAAACAGACACTTATGTTAAAAGAAAGACAGCTATAGGGGAGTAAACTAGAGATACTATTACCCGTAATCCACTGCTGATGATGTCACATATTACATCATTCATGACATGCTCAGTGACATCATCAGCAGAGGATTGCGGGTTTTTTGGCAACGTGCCTTATCCACGGTTTAATAACGCTGCCTTTTGCTTTATATAAGTTTTCAAATTGTATGAAATATATACCAATAGGTCGTTATGAACCTTTAGGTAGTGCTTTTCTTCATGAGGTCTGGTCGCTTCCATACACATACAGATGTTTCAAAGATGATCAAGAAGTTTATCTGAATGGAGAGGAATGCACTGAGATGCCAGATCATTCACTAATGTGTAGGCACATACAGTTACACGGTTCATGCAACAAACACCGACCAAATATGGCTTGCGTGTTGCAAGGCACGCCAGTTCCTGCTATCATCCCCACGTTCAAGTTGTTGGAAAATGGTAGTTATTTGATGCTCAATAATGAAGATTGTTCTGGGTTAATTAAAAGTATTCCTTTTATCGTAACAGTAAGTGAACGGGTTATTTGCTGCAGAAATGTTCTATTTCCTCCCACACATGAACATAGGGAGTTTTCAATCTGGCCACAAATACCAACCTTGGGAGCACATTTCAACGGCATGGCAAGAATAAGAGCTCTTTTGTCTCAGAGAGAGGTGGCCTTGAGTTCGGCCCGTGAAACTTTCCTGCTTCACATAGCGAACACCCGTACAGAGGTGCAGACCCTTTTAAATACTGATTCGCCTTTGCATTTCAGCGACATGGTTCGGACTATCTTTGACGCGTCCTCCACAAAGGCCCTGGCGCACTTTTTTAAAGTTGTTACCAGTGGTCTCGTGACTTCATTTGAGAAAATCTTTGGAGTCATCCCTGCTTTCTTTCATTCTATTTTTTCCACTCTGCTTCGTGGATTCCCATTTTTACTTGCATTACCAGCGGACGCTCTTGTGCTTTTTTACATTTTTAAATATGGATGTCCCTCCTGTGCAAGCTCCCGCCCTGCAGCTGCTGACACTGTTCCGCAATCGCATGCTAGAATATTATGGCACAATGCCATTGGCGATATTAAGCACGGCATATGGATTATCTTTTCGATTCTCCTACTTCACCTGTGTCCAGCCTGTATTTCACTGCCTGACCTGTGATTTCGATTGGGCCATTGATTTGTGTCTCTGCGGACCGGTTTCTCCTGACGTCGACTTTAATCAGCTGATGACTCCTATCATTACTCACGAGTTGGTTTGTCCTGGCGAAAGGATTATGGCTGTGGCATTGATGCATGGACTAATTGGTCCCTGGAATTTACTGGCGGCAACACAGTCTTTCTTGGAACAGAGCTTTCTTGAAAACCCACCGAGCTGTCCTCTGATGGTGATAGAGGATCCGGTGCTGGGAGAGCACGTATGTTCTTTTCCGCTTTTAAATTGGATGGCTGAACTCTTTTCGGATGAAGACGGTGACTTCCTATTGGAGGCTGTTGCAGCTTATTTTGCATACACAGTTATGTCATAGACCTTTTTCATGTTTGATATGCTGAGTACTAGCATTTCATTGACAATTCATTGACTTATTTGTCAAGTTTTTATTATTTAGCTTGCCTATTGGCTTAAGACTCGATAAAGTACTTGGCTGTTTTATTTTTCTTTAGCATTAAATTTTCCTAGTTTTTAATGTTTTACCTTGCGGACCGTCCACATATAAAGTTGCAATCTGCTCTCATGAGATGGCACTTCTATTATCTTATTCAGTTCGTTTCCGGATCATGGGGAGGTGTCATCTAGGTCCTGGATATCTTTACACCGTGTTAAGTTAGCATGGGCTCATTACCGGTTTAAACGCCATTTTTCCTTTTTTGCAACTTCTGCACACGACACTTAGTTGTTGCTTTAGCTTTCAACCTAGTAGTTCATCGTGGTTTACATGAGAATAATATGTTATTGCTCTACTATCTGCTTTGCTTGTTAAACTATATCTGTACAGCGAGTGCTGAAGTTTCAAGAACAACACGATACAGAATTGTTATGAGGTCTGATCTCCACGACTTCATACTCATAACATAAGTGCAGCTTCTGCCAATTCTGGGCATGAGGCGGGTTTTATATTGCTTTGCCGAACACACATACACAACAGTTGATGCGGTTCACATGAAGAGAGAGCTGGTGTATGCTGATGTGATTCCTTCAAATCTAAGACACTAAAGTATGGGCACGCCCTAAACCAACACAAACAGACCTTCTTAGCAAATAATATAATATGTGTATTAGGGAGGGTGAGATATAAGCAGCCGCGGGCCGTGGAGGGAGTTACGGTGGGGCAGGGAGGCGGGGAGGGGGAGGGGCAGGGTGGAGCCCTCTCCACCCTGCCCCTCCCCCTCCCCGCCTCCCTGCCCCACCGTAACTCCCTCCACGGCCCGTGGCTGCTTATAAGTGTTGCTAACTCTTATTCATTTACAGCATGTTAACATACTGTCACCATTCGCTTTTTATGTACTAGTAACTATGCTGGTAATTTTGCTACTGATAATATGTGTACTTGTATTATCTAAGATACTACGCCTGAGAAGATGGCATTAGTAAATAAACATTTCAAATACACATGTGTTCTTCTTAACTCCATGTTCTGGTTTCTAAGAAATATATAACGACCGACTGTTCATGAGTTCCACGTATCCTGAGGTACTATAAGTTCATATTCTGGATTGTCTAAACATTGAGAGTTTGTTATATCCAATGTGACACTGTACCTAGCTTGCTAAGGGGTTTTTGATTACTAAGGTGACTTTTGGGACACCCTAATTCGCCGAGGTTCCAATCCTCTGTCCACAGTTCTGTGTGAGAACAGAAACCCTGCAACAGGGGCACCCCCGACCCTTGCTGGAGCTTCATCACACTTGCGATACAACTCCAGCAATGCGCCACCTTTACGGCACAGATACATCACGCATCTGTGCTGTTTTTGCCCCATGATGCGCCGCATTGTAAATGCAGCACACCATAGGTGACGGAACAGCGGCACAGAATGACTAACACATCCCTGGTGATGCGCCAGTCATCATAAATCTATCCCTATGCTTCTTATCTTGTTAGAGATGAACCGCCATATGTATCATCAAAGTTTTTTGCATTTCCTAAATAGCGAACTTTAAGGAATAAATAGCGATTCTTTACCATTCCTAGTTTGCGATGAGCTATTTGCTAATTACAAATTACCCATTCATTTCCTTCATTTCCATAGGGCGGTTGGACTCACTTTTAGCTCGAACGGCTGAATGGATTTCCACGAAACTTGGCAAAATTGTAGGGACTGGTAGCCCGATGTGCCTTTGCTATGTCTCAAGATATATGCTCCAGTGGTTTTTTACGAAAATTAACTTTGAAAAATATATATTGGGCTACATTGGCCTATATATATGTTGGAGCCCAAATGTAGCCCAATGTAGCCCAATGAAGCCCAATGAAGCCCAATGTAGCCCAATGTAGCCCAAAGATGGCCGCCAGAGACAAAAAAAACAAATGTAGCCCAAATATCAGCCAGATGTAGCCCAACTATAGCCCAGTGACAGAATGACCAATCAGCTTCGCAAACCTCCGTTACGCGAAGCGGAGCGCTGTTACAGATATATATCTTTTTTTGAACGTTAATTTCTCAAAATCCACTGGAGCACATATATTGAGACCTAGCAAAGGCACATCGGGCTACCAGTCCCTAATATTTTACCAAGTTTCGTGCAAATCCATTCAGCCGTTCGATTATTATTATTATTTTTTTTTTTTGCCCCGCGGGGCCCTTTTAAAACCTCCACATCAAACCTAGGGGGTCAGCGAGGATCTACTATGCCCCCTTATGGTCATTTGCCCCTTCGCTTTGGCCTCCTCTTGTCTCTCGATCCTACCGAGAGACAAGATGGCGGCCGCTACGGACTGTTTGGAATGTTTACAGACGCCGGAGAACCAATCAGCTTCGCTTCACAAAGCTCCGTTGCGCGAAAAGTACGCGTACTGGAGCGCTGCCCGGTCCGCTGTTACAGATATATATCTTTTTTTAAACGTTAATTTCTCAAAATCCACTGTAGCACATATATTGAGACCTACAAAAGGCACATCGGGCTACCAGTCCCTACAATTTTGCCAAGTTTCGTGCAAATCCATTCAGCCGTTCGGGCTAAAAGTGAGGCCAACCGCCCTATGGAAAACTCAATGTTAAAAACACGTTTTGGGACCCCCCTTTTTTCTCAACCCCCCCTGGACGAACCCCCCCCCCAATTTTCAGGGGCTGCTCAGAAACAAAATGTGCCATTTTCCTGAAAGTTTCAGCCAATTCCGTCCACAAACGCCAAAGTTATTAGACATAGAATTTTCAAAAATCCCATAGAGAAAAAATCCTAACTATATATACCTACTGGCGACCGCCAGTAGGTAATATGTGTATATATATGTGTATATATATATATATGTGTATATTCACTGAAAAAACCATAGGTTATAGACCATATATAGTTAGGAATTAGCATTTAAAAAACCTTATTTTACTCACACAAAACCATTGAAATTCCATATATAGTTAGTTGCACTAACTATATATCGAGCACCCGCAATCCACTGCTGATGATATCACATATTACATCATTCATGACATGGTCAGTGACATCACTGATGACATCAGTGATGACATCACTGATGACATCATCCAGTGACTGTGTGTTTCTGTAAAGTTTAAATATGTTAGATATATTGAAGAATGAGTGGATGTATAAGTGTCTCGATGAAGGATTTAGTAGGTGCGTGACTGACTGTATGAGTGAGTGAATAAATGTGTTGTACTAAATGCATGGGTTAGTGACTAAACTGTCTGAATGTTTGCTTCAGTATGTCTGTTGTGATGTAAACTGCTGCATGTGTGTATCATTAGCTATACGAGAGGCTACATTTGTTATTGATTGGTTACCCAAGTATTTGTATGGGAGATTGAGTTTGTGTGGGGGTGGCTGGGAGGTGTGTGACTCTGTGCATAGATGTGTGAGCAGTTGATTCACTAGGTGTATGAGTTCAAGAGTACATGTGGAAACAGCTACATGGGCGGTTGACTGTGTGCATGAGTGTATTGATGAGTGAATGGATATGTCAATGCTACATGTCATAGTAAGTACATATGTAAAACACAGTACATGTGAGAGTTGGCATATATAAATAACTGTGCATGAGAGCCACTGAATGTGTGAGTGGCTGTATGGATCATTGTGAACTTGTATCAGGGATTGTATAAGAGAGTAAATATGTGTTAGTATATGTTTGAATAAGTAAGGTGTGTATAACTGTATAGTTGAGGAAATAGAGGTGTGATTGATTCTTTGCATGACTGACTAGGTGTGTGAGTAACTCCATGGATGAGTAACAGTGTGTGAGTGTCTGTATACACTGAGTGTATCTAAGGTTTTATTAGAGTCTGAAGAGGTTTATCGTATTAGCACAAGAATGATGTCAAATGAGATGTCATCAGTGATGTCATCAGTGATGTCATTTGAGATGTCATCAGTGATGTCATCAGTGATGTCACTGACCATGTCATGAATGATGTAATATGTGACATCATCAGCAGTGGATTGCGGGTGCGCGATATATAGTTAGTGCAACTAACTATATATGGAATTTCAATGGTTTTGTGTGAGTAAAATAAGGTTTTTTAAATGCTAATTCCTAACTATATATGGTCTATAACCTATGGTTTTTTCAGTGAATTTTCAAGGTTTTGTAAATGCTAATTCCTAACTATATATGGTCTATAACCTATGGTTTTTTCAGTGAATTTCATTGGTTTTTTAAAAGCTAATATCTGTAGCTGTAAAATGTATTCTTCTTTAAATCCAAAAATATATTTTATATGTTTATTAATAATTTTTTTTTTAAATATTTTTTTTTCTTCGTTCCCGCTTCGCGAATCGGGAAGCTTCCCGTTAGCTGACCTTGATGCCGCGAAATAGACCGCGAGCCGGTAAACGTTTCTTTACCGCAACTGCCGCGTTAGAAAACAACATCGTGACGCCTCCCGTCCGCATGACGTTTCGCGTTGTCGCGTGATACGTCATATGACGTGCTACGTTAGCGAACTGGTACGCTTACCGAGTCGCAAAGCACAGGTTTCTGGAAGCAAACCTGGAGGCCCTGCAAAGCGCTTAACGTAAACACAGCAGGTCATGTGACTTGGTAATAACACTTTTCATTGGTTCATTTCGCTTTTGGTTTCCTAATGATGTAAGACTAGGTCATATAATCTAAAATGAACACTTTTCATTGGTTGAGAACTATTGTTTTTCCCAAATGATGAAAACCCCTCCTTCTTTCCTCACTCTGACTTTCATCTTTGTGAGAGAAAGACCCTTTGTTACCAGTGAGCAATGGCTTCTTTAGTAGCTTCAGCTGGTGCTTCCCCACCACCTCCACCACATCCAAGGAAGAGTGGACCACCTGCTCAAGTTATAATTCAGCAAGAAGAGGAAGAAGAAGAACAGGACGACGAGCACGAAGAGAGGCACTTTTTGCCTGAGGAGCCCAGGACGTCTCACCGGAAAGAAAACTTCATTTGGCAATTTTTTAAAATTCCCAAAGGTCAGAAAAAAGTAAATGCAAGATACGTAACTTGCCTTATATGTCAAGATAGACTGTCCAGAGGGACCGACAAAAAATACAGTTTCGGAAACTACACAATGCATCGCCATATGACTAGGTGGCATCCTAACAACTACAGTGCTGCACAGTTTCGTAACGACCTAGATAATCTCCCTATTATGGCCAGAAGATCTGTTGTACCGGAAGTAACGGGACCAGAGGGCAGGGAGATGGTGCCAAATATTCAAACGAGATTTCATGAAGTAAAACACGTCTGCGTACATTGCAATGGATTCATTTGCTACGGAGAAAGAAGCATCACTCTGATCAACAGAGCTATTGACTATCATATGCAAGTTTGTACGAAACGCCCCAAATAATAAATACTTTTTTTTGTTTTGTTGCTCCTGTTGAGCCCTTTACAATGAATCGTTTTCATTGCCCCCTGCAAGAAAAACCCAAAAAAATATAAAACTGTTCAGAAAAATTCAAAAAAAGTAAAAAAATGTTCAGAAAAATAATAAAAAAAATATAAAACAACAAAAACAATAAAAAAAAAAGTTCTTTTCAGAACTACCTCCCCGTTATTAAAAAATTGGTACAATATTTGGAACTGTGCCAACCTCTATTTCTCGTAGTTCGCTTCCCAGTTCGCTCGCCGGTACGCGAACCGGAAGTGAACCCAAAATAAAAAAATAAAAAAAAAACAGTAAGTATAAGGGAAGGAAACAGACACTTATGTTAAAAGAAAGACAGCTATAGGGGAGTAAACTAGAGATACTATTACCCGTAATCCACTGCTGATGATGTCACATATTACATCATTCATGACATGCTCAGTGACATCATCAGCAGAGGATTGCGGGTTTTTTGGCAACGTGCCTTATCCACGGTTTAATAACGCTGCCTTTTGCTTTATATAAGTTTTCAAATTGTATGAAATATATACCAATAGGTCGTTATGAACCTTTAGGTAGTGCTTTTCTTCATGAGGTCTGGTCGCTTCCATACACATACAGATGTTTCAAAGATGATCAAGAAGTTTATCTGAATGGAGAGGAATGCACTGAGATGCCAGATCATTCACTAATGTGTAGGCACATACAGTTACACGGTTCATGCAACAAACACCGACCAAATATGGCTTGCGTGTTGCAAGGCACGCCAGTTCCTGCTATCATCCCCACGTTCAAGTTGTTGGAAAATGGTAGTTATTTGATGCTCAATAATGAAGATTGTTCTGGGTTAATTAAAAGTATTCCTTTTATCGTAACAGTAAGTGAACGGGTTATTTGCTGCAGAAATGTTCTATTTCCTCCCACACATGAACATAGGGAGTTTTCAATCTGGCCACAAATACCAACCTTGGGAGCACATTTCAACGGCATGGCAAGAATAAGAGCTCTTTTGTCTCAGAGAGAGGTGGCCTTGAGTTCGGCCCGTGAAACTTTCCTGCTTCACATAGCGAACACCCGTACAGAGGTGCAGACCCTTTTAAATACTGATTCGCCTTTGCATTTCAGCGACATGGTTCGGACTATCTTTGACGCGTCCTCCACAAAGGCCCTGGCGCACTTTTTTAAAGTTGTTACCAGTGGTCTCGTGACTTCATTTGAGAAAATCTTTGGAGTCATCCCTGCTTTCTTTCATTCTATTTTTTCCACTCTGCTTCGTGGATTCCCATTTTTACTTGCATTACCAGCGGACGCTCTTGTGCTTTTTTACATTTTTAAATATGGATGTCCCTCCTGTGCAAGCTCCCGCCCTGCAGCTGCTGACACTGTTCCGCAATCGCATGCTAGAATATTATGGCACAATGCCATTGGCGATATTAAGCACGGCATATGGATTATCTTTTCGATTCTCCTACTTCACCTGTGTCCAGCCTGTATTTCACTGCCTGACCTGTGATTTCGATTGGGCCATTGATTTGTGTCTCTGCGGACCGGTTTCTCCTGACGTCGACTTTAATCAGCTGATGACTCCTATCATTACTCACGAGTTGGTTTGTCCTGGCGAAAGGATTATGGCTGTGGCATTGATGCATGGACTAATTGGTCCCTGGAATTTACTGGCGGCAACACAGTCTTTCTTGGAACAGAGCTTTCTTGAAAACCCACCGAGCTGTCCTCTGATGGTGATAGAGGATCCGGTGCTGGGAGAGCACGTATGTTCTTTTCCGCTTTTAAATTGGATGGCTGAACTCTTTTCGGATGAAGACGGTGACTTCCTATTGGAGGCTGTTGCAGCTTATTTTGCATACACAGTTATGTCATAGACCTTTTTCATGTTTGATATGCTGAGTACTAGCATTTCATTGACAATTCATTGACTTATTTGTCAAGTTTTTATTATTTAGCTTGCCTATTGGCTTAAGACTCGATAAAGTACTTGGCTGTTTTATTTTTCTTTAGCATTAAATTTTCCTAGTTTTTAATGTTTTACCTTGCGGACCGTCCACATATAAAGTTGCAATCTGCTCTCATGAGATGGCACTTCTATTATCTTATTCAGTTCGTTTCCGGATCATGGGGAGGTGTCATCTAGGTCCTGGATATCTTTACACCGTGTTAAGTTAGCATGGGCTCATTACCGGTTTAAACGCCATTTTTCCTTTTTTGCAACTTCTGCACACGACACTTAGTTGTTGCTTTAGCTTTCAACCTAGTAGTTCATCGTGGTTTACATGAGAATAATATGTTATTGCTCTACTATCTGCTTTGCTTGTTAAACTATATCTGTACAGCGAGTGCTGAAGTTTCAAGAACAACACGATACAGAATTGTTATGAGGTCTGATCTCCACGACTTCATACTCATAACATAAGTGCAGCTTCTGCCAATTCTGGGCATGAGGCGGGTTTTATATTGCTTTGCCGAACACACATACACAACAGTTGATGCGGTTCACATGAAGAGAGAGCTGGTGTATGCTGATGTGATTCCTTCAAATCTAAGACACTAAAGTATGGGCACGCCCTAAACCAACACAAACAGACCTTCTTAGCAAATAATATAATATGTGTATTAGGGAGGGTGAGATATAAGCAGCCGCGGGCCGTGGAGGGAGTTACGGTGGGGCAGGGAGGCGGGGAGGGGGAGGGGCAGGGTGGAGCCCTCTCCACCCTGCCCCTCCCCCTCCCCGCCTCCCTGCCCCACCGTAACTCCCTCCACGGCCCGTGGCTGCTTATAAGTGTTGCTAACTCTTATTCATTTACAGCATGTTAACATACTGTCACCATTCGCTTTTTATGTACTAGTAACTATGCTGGTAATTTTGCTACTGATAATATGTGTACTTGTATTATCTAAGATACTACGCCTGAGAAGATGGCATTAGTAAATAAACATTTCAAATACACATGTGTTCTTCTTAACTCCATGTTCTGGTTTCTAAGAAATATATAACGACCGACTGTTCATGAGTTCCACGTATCCTGAGGTACTATAAGTTCATATTCTGGATTGTCTAAACATTGAGAGTTTGTTATATCCAATGTGACACTGTACCTAGCTTGCTAAGGGGTTTTTGATTACTAAGGTGACTTTTGGGACACCCTAATTCGCCGAGGTTCCAATCCTCTGTCCACAGTTCTGTGTGAGAACAGAAACCCTGCAACAGGGGCACCCCCGACCCTTGCTGGAGCTTCATCACACTTGCGATACAACTCCAGCAATGCGCCACCTTTACGGCACAGATACATCACGCATCTGTGCTGTTTTTGCCCCATGATGCGCCGCATTGTAAATGCAGCACACCATAGGTGACGGAACAGCGGCACAGAATGACTAACACATCCCTGGTGATGCGCCAGTCATCATAAATCTATCCCTATGCTTCTTATCTTGTTAGAGATGAACCGCCATATGTATCATCAAAGTTTTTTGCATTTCCTAAATAGCGAACTTTAAGGAATAAATAGCGATTCTTTACCATTCCTAGTTTGCGATGAGCTATTTGCTAATTACAAATTACCCATTCATTTCCTTCATTTCCATAGGGCGGTTGGACTCACTTTTAGCTCGAACGGCTGAATGGATTTCCACGAAACTTGGCAAAATTGTAGGGACTGGTAGCCCGATGTGCCTTTGCTATGTCTCAAGATATATGCTCCAGTGGTTTTTTACGAAAATTAACTTTGAAAAATATATATTGGGCTACATTGGCCTATATATATGTTGGAGCCCAAATGTAGCCCAATGTAGCCCAATGAAGCCCAATGAAGCCCAATGTAGCCCAATGTAGCCCAAAGATGGCCGCCAGAGACAAAAAAAACAAATGTAGCCCAAATATCAGCCAGATGTAGCCCAACTATAGCCCAGTGACAGAATGACCAATCAGCTTCGCAAACCTCCGTTACGCGAAGCGGAGCGCTGTTACAGATATATATCTTTTTTTGAACGTTAATTTCTCAAAATCCACTGGAGCACATATATTGAGACCTAGCAAAGGCACATCGGGCTACCAGTCCCTAATATTTTACCAAGTTTCGTGCAAATCCATTCAGCCGTTCGATTATTATTATTATTTTTTTTTTTTGCCCCGCGGGGCCCTTTTAAAACCTCCACATCAAACCTAGGGGGTCAGCGAGGATCTACTATGCCCCCTTATGGTCATTTGCCCCTTCGCTTTGGCCTCCTCTTGTCTCTCGATCCTACCGAGAGACAAGATGGCGGCCGCTACGGACTGTTTGGAATGTTTACAGACGCCGGAGAACCAATCAGCTTCGCTTCACAAAGCTCCGTTGCGCGAAAAGTACGCGTACTGGAGCGCTGCCCGGTCCGCTGTTACAGATATATATCTTTTTTTAAACGTTAATTTCTCAAAATCCACTGTAGCACATATATTGAGACCTACAAAAGGCACATCGGGCTACCAGTCCCTACAATTTTGCCAAGTTTCGTGCAAATCCATTCAGCCGTTCGGGCTAAAAGTGAGGCCAACCGCCCTATGGAAAACTCAATGTTAAAAACACGTTTTGGGACCCCCCTTTTTTCTCAACCCCCCCTGGACGAACCCCCCCCCCAATTTTCAGGGGCTGCTCAGAAACAAAATGTGCCATTTTCCTGAAAGTTTCAGCCAATTCCGTCCACAAACGCCAAAGTTATTAGACATAGAATTTTCAAAAATCCCATAGAGAAAAAATCCTAACTATATATACCTACTGGCGACCGCCAGTAGGTAATATGTGTATATATATGTGTATATATATATATATGTGTATATTCACTGAAAAAACCATAGGTTATAGACCATATATAGTTAGGAATTAGCATTTAAAAAACCTTATTTTACTCACACAAAACCATTGAAATTCCATATATAGTTAGTTGCACTAACTATATATCGAGCACCCGCAATCCACTGCTGATGATATCACATATTACATCATTCATGACATGGTCAGTGACATCACTGATGACATCAGTGATGACATCACTGATGACATCATCCAGTGACTGTGTGTTTCTGTAAAGTTTAAATATGTTAGATATATTGAAGAATGAGTGGATGTATAAGTGTCTCGATGAAGGATTTAGTAGGTGCGTGACTGACTGTATGAGTGAGTGAATAAATGTGTTGTACTAAATGCATGGGTTAGTGACTAAACTGTCTGAATGTTTGCTTCAGTATGTCTGTTGTGATGTAAACTGCTGCATGTGTGTATCATTAGCTATACGAGAGGCTACATTTGTTATTGATTGGTTACCCAAGTATTTGTATGGGAGATTGAGTTTGTGTGGGGGTGGCTGGGAGGTGTGTGACTCTGTGCATAGATGTGTGAGCAGTTGATTCACTAGGTGTATGAGTTCAAGAGTACATGTGGAAACAGCTACATGGGCGGTTGACTGTGTGCATGAGTGTATTGATGAGTGAATGGATATGTCAATGCTACATGTCATAGTAAGTACATATGTAAAACACAGTACATGTGAGAGTTGGCATATATAAATAACTGTGCATGAGAGCCACTGAATGTGTGAGTGGCTGTATGGATCATTGTGAACTTGTATCAGGGATTGTATAAGAGAGTAAATATGTGTTAGTATATGTTTGAATAAGTAAGGTGTGTATAACTGTATAGTTGAGGAAATAGAGGTGTGATTGATTCTTTGCATGACTGACTAGGTGTGTGAGTAACTCCATGGATGAGTAACAGTGTGTGAGTGTCTGTATACACTGAGTGTATCTAAGGTTTTATTAGAGTCTGAAGAGGTTTATCGTATTAGCACAAGAATGATGTCAAATGAGATGTCATCAGTGATGTCATCAGTGATGTCATTTGAGATGTCATCAGTGATGTCATCAGTGATGTCACTGACCATGTCATGAATGATGTAATATGTGACATCATCAGCAGTGGATTGCGGGTGCGCGATATATAGTTAGTGCAACTAACTATATATGGAATTTCAATGGTTTTGTGTGAGTAAAATAAGGTTTTTTAAATGCTAATTCCTAACTATATATGGTCTATAACCTATGGTTTTTTCAGTGAATTTTCAAGGTTTTGTAAATGCTAATTCCTAACTATATATGGTCTATAACCTATGGTTTTTTCAGTGAATTTCATTGGTTTTTTAAAAGCTAATATCTGTAGCTGTAAAATGTATTCTTCTTTAAATCCAAAAATATATTTTATATGTTTATTAATAATTTTTTTTTAAAATATTTTTTTTTCTTCCCTCCCGCTTCGCGAATCGGGAAGCTTCCCGTTAGCTGACCTTGATGCCGCGAAATAGTCCGCAAACCGGTAAACGTTCCTTTAACGCAACTGCCGCGTTAGAAAACATCGTGACGCCTCGCGTCCGCATGCCTTTTCACGTTGTCGCGTGATACGTCATATGACGTGCTACGTTAGCGAACTGGTACGCGAAGCGAGGCGCGAAGCGCAGGTTCCCAGAAGCAAACCGGGAGGCGGCGCAAAGCGCGTAACGTAAACACAGCAGGTCATGTGACTTGGTAATAACACTTTTCATTGGTTCATTTCACTTTTGGTTTCCTAATGATGTAACACTAGGTCATGTAATATAAAATTAACACTTTTCATTGGTTGAGAACTATTGTTTTTCCCAAATGATGAAAACCCCTCCTTCTTTCCTCACTCTGACTTTCATCTTTGTGAGAGAAAGACCCTTTGTTAGCAGTGAGCAATGGCTTCTTTAGTAGCTTCAGCTGGTGCTTCCCCACCACCTCCACCACATCCAAGGAAGAGAGGACCACCTGCTGAAGTTATAATTCAGCAAGAAGAGGAAGAAGAGGAAGAGGAGGAAGAGCAGGAAGAGAGGCAGTTTTTGCCTGAGGAGCCCAGGAGGTCTCACCGGAAAGAAAACTTCATTTGGCAATTTTTTTAATTTCCCAAAGGCGAGAAAAAAGTAAATGCAAGATACGTAACTTGCCTTATATGTCAAGATAGACTGTCCAGAGGGACCGAGAAGAAATACAGTTACGGAAACTACACAATGCATCGCCATATGACTAGGTGGCATCCTAACAACTACAGTGCTGCACAGTTTCGTAACGAACTAGATAATCCCCCTATTATGGCCAGAAGATCTGTTGTACCCGAAGTGACGGGACCAGAGGGCAGGGAGATGGTGCCAAATATACATCTGAGATTTGGGGAAGTAAAACAAGTCTGCGTACTTTGCAATGGATTCATTTGCTACAGAGAAAGTAGCATCACTCTGATCAACAGAGCTATTGACTATCATCTTCCAATTTGTCCAAAACGCCGCAAACAATAAATTCTTTTTTTTTTGTTGCTCCTGTTGAGCCCTTTACAATGAATCGTTTTCGTCTCCCCCCCCAAAAAAACCCAAAAATATATAAAACCGTTCAGAAAAATTCAAAAAAAGTAAAAAAAAATTCAGAAAAAAATAAAAAAAATATAAAACAACAAAAACAATAAAAAAAAAGTTCTTTTCAGAACTACCTCCCCGTTATTAAAAAATTGGTAGAATATTTGGAACTCTGCCAACCTCTATTTCTCTTAGTTCGCTTCCCAGTTCGCTCGCCGGTACGCGAACCGGGAGCGAACCAAAACAATTTAAAAAAAAAAAAGAACAGTAAGTATAAGGGAAGGAAACAGACAGTTATGTTAAAAGAAAGACAGCTATAGGGGAGTAAACTAGAGATACTATTACCCGTAATCCACTGCTGATGATGTCACATATTACATCATTCATGACATGGTCAGTGACATCATCAGCAGAGGATTGCGGGTAACAGTATCCCTAGTTTACTCCCTATAGCAGTCTTTCTTTTAACATAACTGTCTGTTTCCTTCCCTTATACTTACTGTTCTTTTTAAAAAAAAAATTTTAGATCAGTCAGAAACAGTGAAAGTAATAGAGACAGAGTGAGTGACCAAGAGTGAAGAAGTATGAGAAGAGAGGGACTAAGAAAAATAGTGAAGGAGTAGAGTAATTAAGTAATAGACAAAGGAATGAGCGAAGTAGCAAAGGTAGGAAAGTGATTCTTAAAGAAATAAAGCAGTGGAACTAATAGAAGTTAAATGTGATAGAAATATAACAAAAAGAGTACAAAACATTTACCTTATAATTGTCGTTAAGTTACTCATTTGTTCTTTTTATACTAAAAAATCTGTGAAAGAGAGAACAAACATTTGAAAAATATTAAAACATGTTTTTAATAAATTAGAAAAAACAAGGGAAAAGATTGAAGGACAAATAGTTTTTCAAGAACTTTGACACTTACAGAAGCCTCTGCTTCTCCATGCCCCTACACAGTCCTAAAAATATACATTTTAAACTAATAGTATCTTGATGCAGATGAAGTGAGTCCTATCTTGCAACATTGTGCATCTTTTGCATGACTGCTGCATCGGTTTCATGTGGCATTGTTTTTTTACAGCATGACACATCTGCCTAGATTCATCATTTTATAATTTTGTCGCCTCATACCAAATCTTTTCAACCGCGACTGCGTCACAAAAGTGACGCACAGTGGCGCAAAAGAGTCATACACCTATCATAAATCTGTCCCTAACATGTTAAATAATTGATTCAGGATGACAATAAGGTGTGGCCTATCCAGAGGTTTGTTTAAGGTGAGGCCTACTCAGGGTTGCAGATCAAATTTACACTTATTGAAGAATACAGAGAAGAAAATACATGTGCAGGCCTACCAACCAAGTGTGTCATGTCGACTGCACTCTTGGACAAATGTTAGACCTCCTCTGTCTCCAGGAACAGGCCTAAACCTCATCTACACAATGTGATGTGTAATGTTAAGAAACACAGGTAATATAATTGAAAAACGTGCAATTTTTTTTCCTCATTCCACAATCATATCACCTGTGTTTCCTTTGCTTAGGTATCTCATTGTGGAAATGTAGTCTATCATATGAAAGACTACGTAGAATATGAGCACTGTATGCAACAACTTTGACACTTACAGAAGCCTCACCTTCTCCATGCCTCCGACACAGTTCTACATGTACATCATAAATGCAAACAGAACAGAATTAATTATACATATTAAATGGTTTATTTTAGCTGTTCTCAGAATGTATCAAATTTCACTAAAAACAGTGACTTGAAGGTATTCATCATATAACAGCGGGGAAAAAAAAACACAATCAAAATGATTGTGTTTAAAAAACCCATACAACATAACAAATCAGAATTCAGAACTCCTTAAAGTTAACTTACTTTCCATGACGGCGAAGGATGTCCTATGAACAGCTTACACTCTGTTGTGCTGTTATTACTTTCAACCCGCCACTTTCTGAAAGAAAACCTCCATTGTTTTCAAAAACATGTTACATACAATAAATGACTTCTCGCTCTCTACCACACGTTTCCACAAGGCCAAATCGTGTCTGAGCCATTTATAACTCTTAGAATTCTTGTAAGCCAATCCCGTCATGTTGTATTTCCGCAACTTTCACAATTAAAATGTTCAAGATCATTTTCACAATCCTGGACTAGTAATATCTTCCCCTTCTTGCTCACTCATGTTCTACATTTCCTATGACACTGATACTGCTTACTATGAAGCAGACTTACACTACCTTTATGACTACTACAATTATTTAATTCTCTACATCACTTTTAATCACAAAGCAATGTAAAACAGTAGACAGCATTGCAGACTTACATTCCCTCTACTCCATGTTTTGATTGGCTGCTTCAATTAGCTTATAAAAAGAAACAGTTTTTCTGAACTCATTCAAAGTGCACGTATTTCTCCATGACGTCCAGTGTTATGGTAAGAAGTTATATCTCTGTACTACACTTATCCTCAAGGCCAAATCGTGTAGGAGCCATTAGAACTTCTTGAAATTCCTCAGACCACATCCCGAGATTCTCTCCCTAAAATTTTGGTTTTAAAAACACCAGGTAAGAGTTTTTAAGGTCATACGGCAATTTTTAAAAAAAAATTTAAACAGAATCATTGCAGAATGACCAGCCATTTCTAGACTTTAAATAAGCTGTGTAATGTCCTGATGTTATTGAAGGACCGTCATGATATATAATTGCTACAGTTACAAAAGTCCTTCCTGATATTGACAACTGTGAAGCCACAACATTTTTAATTAAAGTTGTCAATTTTGTTCCATCAGACCTACATCGTTGGAACATTAAAATGACATACTGGCCATATGTTCGTATAAATAATGTGGACATCATTTCAGATTTACATTGGCTACACTCCATGTTGTGATCAGCTCCTTTTACTAGCTTATTAAAAGAGACTGATTTACTGTCTGGCAAAGTTAAATATATAAATCTTTCTGAGTCTACACTAGTAGTACTTGATACCCTACAGTTCTTGCAGTCATGCTGCCATTGATAAGAAAGCCCAAACAGGTGATCTACATCTACACCTTCATCATGCAATATATCAAGCATATACATTAAAAACTCCTGACAATCTTGCTGACTATTTTGAGAGAATTGTGTTTGGCCTGAACATCTGTCTAACAGATTTCGAATTTCAGACACACTTTCTATGTTTGTTCTATCAGTGCTACATTTCTCTAACACAGAATTTAACAAACTGCAAAATCTTTGATCAGAATTGACCACAATCTCTTCTTTTACATTTTCTAGAGAAAACAAAACATTAACCACTACATTAGCATAGCAGTTGACACCAGAACTGTTTTCAAATTGAAAACCAACAACATCTTCAACAGAATCCTTTTTGTTTCTGCTTATAATTTCAGGTTCATCGACTTTTCGTCTTTTTGCTACAACCTCCCCAATATTGGTCACATTTCTTCGTTTCCGGCCTACCACACGTTTCTCAAACAAAGGATACTGAGGCAAATGTGGCGCATACTCTCTTCTTAACCTATTGTATTCTTTAACACAATCTAGATCGGCACAAATGTTTGTGACATCACACTCAATCAAGTACAATCCCGATAAAGTTCTAACTCGTGACAATGCCACATATGCCATACCCTCCTTGAACACAGAACTGCCAATATTCACCAATGCACTGTCTACACTTAAACCTTGCGATTTATGGATTGTCACCGCATATGCCAAGCAAACAGGAAACTGCTTACGACGAACATATAAGTCTTTTACAAGCAAAAATCTAGCAGAACAACGACCAATTAGCTGTACTTCCTCAATGCCATCAAATTTAATTTTTAAAAATTCAATTCCATCTCTATTTCTGTATTTCACAAAATCAACAACATTACCCATTGATCCATTTACCAGACCTCTTTCAACATGTAAATTCCTTCTTAAAATTATACGGCAGTTCAAGCACACATTCAGAGTCTTTTCAAAACCTGCAGTTTTAGATATACTCTTCTCTAATGAATCCAATTTTGTTTTCAGATTCTCAGACAAAATAATTGTTGTTCCCATATGCTCTACTCTGTCAATAGCTTCCAGTTTCACAATATCTTGCTTTTCTAAATGCAACATTTTGTTGTTGAATTTGGCACATTCTGCAAGAGTTGGCATCAAACATATTCCAGATTTCTTCTCAGTAATTTTCTGAAAAATATTCTCAGGCACAACATCTTGGTCTGGATATAAATTTGTCAGTAATCGTGCATGTAAAGCTTCTTTCCCATGCTCGGTCACTTTTCCAATTCTAACATCTTGTAGAATAGTCTTGTAAACTTCATCCTTCGCCTGACGCATATTTTCATGCAGTTCAGCATAATTGAAGTTTAACCATATATTGACGTTGCCAATGCTCCCTAGGCACTTCCTGGTATCTTCATGCGTGAGCATTTTGAACACAGGTTGCCCTTTCACTGGTGTCAGCTGCAGAAGATCTCCGAAAACAATGATGTGTTTGCCACCAAATAACACATCATACTCTGTTTTGAGAACTTCTTGCATTCTCAAATGCACAAAGGCAAGCATGACATTGGAAACCATGCTTACTTCGTCAATGATAAGAAGTTTCATTTTCCTCAAGACTCTTGAAACTTCAAAACAAGCATCTCCCGATAGCTTGTGATATTGTAATTTGTTGTCATGCTCCACTGGCAGCATCAGTAAACGATGTAAAGTAATCCCTTTAATGTTATGTGCTGCCAGTCCAGTTGGAGCGGTGACAACACAAGACATCGATGACTCTGTCCTTTCCTGCAAATAACATGAAATTGCTTTAATAAGGAAACTTTTTCCAGTTCCCGCTTCTCCACTCACGTACAGTCGAACAGGCTTCAACGACGTACATGAGCACTCTTTCTTGTCATGACTTAATCCATGATCAATTTGCATGGTAACTTCGTCATATATTTTCCTCTGCTCAACGTTGAGTTGTCTTTCCAACTCTTCTAAGTTAACCGCATCCTCCTGAGCATGTGCCATTGCTCTTTCCACTTCATTCATAGCAGTGGCAGCTTCATTTTCGATAACAGGTCCTCCTAGTGGATCCTGACTCAATGAAGCAGAACTCTGACTGTCCTGAGAACTGTCTCTGGCAATCTCCGCTGCAATCGGTGCTTCCTGCTCAATTTCCACATTCAACATTTCTACATATTTGGGAAAAGCAGGACATTCTATGGTCTCCTTGGCAGCATTGAAAGAGTCTTCATAACAGAGGAAATCTCCAAGCAGTTCCTCTTCTGCACGCCAAGGCTTAAAAAGTTGCAAAAGTGCTAAATAGAAAAACTCCTTTTTTTCAGGAGATTCGCCACTCAATTTTCGATGGTTTATCAAGTGGCATTTTCTTTGCTTCACCAGACATCCCTCACTTCCTATTACAGCATACACTCCTTTCTCAGTATCTTCTTTGATGTTCCTCTTGAATATGTAATTTTGCAGAACCTCATACAGACAAACATTCTCGAGGTGACTGCTTCGATTTGGATAATATGTATCCAACATGTTGCTCTTCAAAATGTCGGTACTGTTTGGCTCCTTTTCCGCCAAATACTCAATTTCCCGCACAGGTTTGAGAACTCGATTACGCGTTGCAGCAAGACCAAGACTCGCCCAAACGATACTCCTGGACTTGGCATAGAGACTTGCTGAAGACAACCGGTCAGAACATTCGTAAGCTCCGATTTCTCGATGCGACAACATCTTCAGACTGAAACTGTACAACTTCTTGCTGAGGCTCTTTTCATGGGAAATGTCCTCCCACATATCCTTCAATTCTGTCTTCTCTTTTTTGGTGATGTAAGATGTCACATACCGAGCCACAGCCATACAGTTATCAGCCACAAACTGTATATCCATGTTAGCATTCCACATGGACAAAATCACCGGGTTGTAGTCGTTGATGTACTTAGACTCTTCGTTCCTCTTCAAATTGTATGTGTTTTTAGGTGATTTCTTCATCACATTATGTCGCAGCGAAGACATCAAACTGTTCACTCTTCCTTTAGAAATCACCGGTCGTGGAAAGCCGAAACGACATTTGGTGTAGAACTTGTCTTTGTTTCGGAATTTACGACGACAGTACTTTCCACATTGATGGCTTTGGAAACGTAGAACTTTTCTCTTAGGCTTTTTTTCTCCTTTGCGTTTGGAACAGCACACGTAGAATACTGTTCTATGAAATTCATCACTGAGTCTTCTGGATCCGTTCCAAATTTAGGTGCATCCTTGATCCACAGCAACATATGTATATGAGGAGCACCTCTTGCTTGGTACTCCTTTCTCCAGAAGAAATCCAACACCTCTCCAAGAGGTGGATTCTTCTTATTCATGATGAAAGAATCATACCTTCAAATCTATGATTAAAGTACCTACATACATTGACTGGATCCAAAGAGCACAGTTCTCCGGGTGTCTTGAATTCGATGTTTTCTACGTTAGCATTTGCCTCTCGTAGAAATTCAAGTAAGTCTTCCCAGCCATACTCAGCACAGCTCAGAGTGAGGAACCATGTGGGAGTTCCTAAGTGCCTCAGCATACATTTTAAATCACCATGACGACGGTACCAGTACTCATTAATACCACGCTGACACGCCATGAGATTAATCAGGTGAGAATCCAAAATACTATCTTGGACATTGACTTTATCCATAAAGTCACTTGCCGAGATGTTTTGCATGTGTATACCACTTTTCAAGATGTGGTTCACTGCATATGACAGTCCAGACAGATCGCTTTCAAACAGGAGATGAAACAAATAAGGAATGCATTGTCGAAACCTAGCATCTCCTGCATACAATCGCAATGTCCGGTATTCAGAAGCAGGAATTTGATGAGGTCGCTCATCATATCTTCCTCCCTGACCTGTTGGAAAAAGCTGTGGGAAACACCGAGCTTCCAAACTTTCCTCCCAAACACTAATGGGACTCCCTTTGGCTTGTTTCATTTGAAACAACTCAATAGCATTCCCCATGACTTCCTTGGAATGCAAAGGATGAACACTATAATGTTCATATATTTCTTCACTAGTACAGGGTTCTACTTTCTCAATTTGACCACCACACAAATCGCTATCCTCTTCCTCACTTACTTCCTCTTCTGCAACATATACATTTTTATAGTATTTATTATTTTTTTTCAAATACAATGTTGCCCTTTTGACTTTCCTAACATCTACTAAATCTTGCCATATTTTCTTATTCTTTGTCGGAACCCTATTAACTAAGATAACCAGAGGTTCCTCTTCCACTTTTTCTACTCCAATTGTGTTAATGTTTTTCTTGAAATCTAGAGGCAAATAAACAACTCTTCCCTTTAATCCTCTCTGTAAATGGGATGGAGGCAATTTCCCTGTCTTTGGCTCCATTCTTACAATAGCCTGAAAGGGATGGATACTTTTAATCAAAATAGATTCATAAGTATTTAAATCCTTCAATTCAGAAGGAATCTCAACCAATTCCAGATTATTATGAACTGCTCTAGCAGGCATCTGGTTTTGATTTAATTTGTTACAACAATAAGTACACACACGTTGATCCAATCCCAAATCAAAACAATTTTCTACCATCAAGTATGTTGTAAAATCCTTCCATTCACTATTATTTTCCCTTTCACTTTTTGCATATAAATCCACTAACTTAGTCTGATTCTTATAATAAGTGCGTCGACAACACACACAACTGAAATTTGGCCTCTCACTTGATTTCACCTCAAACGTCGCAATTTCCCTCTGGAAATTATCTGTACTGGAAACCTGTACACTATCTTCCACATTACTCTCTTCTTCTTGGTCAATTTCAACATTCTCCTCTTTACTTCCAAAGTAACAAAACTCAATTTCTTCACATATATTCTTCACATCTATTTCAGAACCATGCAAAAGAGCAGCGCATAATTGTTTAAGCATAATTGCTGGACTCTTAGCATAATACAACATTCTAACTAATTTCCTCGCTTTATTATGATGCACTGCTAGCATCCTGAAATGATGAAAAACACTCTGGCATACTCTCCTGGAAAGACAAGCCAGTGAATGACCATGCAAACCTATCACTTCTCTCACTCTGCAAGGATCTAATTCTTGCAACAACTTCATTTTCTGCTTCAAACTTTTCTTATTAAATGACCGTATAAAATCACAAAGCAAATTGATGGAATCCTGTCGTACACTGCAAATACTACTACACTTCCAGGTGTACACAGGACCCTTAGGACGTCTCCCTAAAACCTCATTACCTAACACCTCTTCTATCTCTGTTGTCACAAGTTTTTCTTTTTCAACTGGACAACCATCTTTCACTTCATAAGCTCGACCACTGGTGTCAACTGCATGCACCAAATCATTACCCTGGAAATAACTCTCCTCATTAAAAAATGCCTCAGAGCTTGAACTATGCATCCATTCTCCAGAAAAAACTTCACAAAAATTACTACGATTAACTATTCTCTTCCATCTACTATTTCTTTTGAAATCATAAATTGCCTTGTTTAGCTTCCTAATTCTATTGATTGTCAAAATAAATAACTTACGTTTAATTTCAAATGCCTGATCAATAACTTTCTCAACAATTTTTTTTCTCTTATAAAAAACCACTTTCTGTTGACCTTTCTTAATATTTTTTAACAAATTGCCAATTATCCTGTTGCGGAACATTCGTTTACGAATGTCCCTAAACTGTTGTTTCCTTCTACTTTCATGCATAGAGTTATCTCTTACTCTAGCAGTAACATTTTTCATTGGCCTTTCCTTTCCGTTTGAATTGCTTCTCCTTTTCTGGACTGAAACATTTTCTGTAGTAATATTTTTTTTACCACAGATATTTCTTATGAATGTTTTTGTACTCTTACCCGGTGCTTTCTTGGTGACTTGACAAATCTTTTTGTTAGAGGACTGCTGCTTTTTTTCATTCAGCTGCTGTCTTTGACGTTTTGCAGCCTTTCTCACTCTTTCTTTGGTTGGCATGCTGAAATCTTGAAATGATCTGCAGTTGAATCTGTGGTAAAATATAATAAAAAATGTTATTAACCACTATTACCCAACAGTAAATCAATAACAGTCATCAAAAACTTAACACATTACTTAACATTTTTACATAGAAGATTTTTTTGTGCATGGCAAATTTAGAATACAGAAATAGCAGAAAAGAAATGGAATTTATATTCATTTTACCTGTGCTGTTTTATATGTGAATCTGATCTAATTTTATGAGCATATTTTAATATTTTATTGAAGACACTACACATAACCTGTTTTTGAAGGTGTCTTTATTTTTAAATTAAACGGTTTACATTTTTACTTTTTATTTATTATAAATTTATAAAATAAATGTTTACAGTTCCATAGGCTCAAGCACGTCAGCTTCCCATCCTATGTCATACAATTCTGACAAATCTGCATCCTCATCACGTTCTTCTTCATCCTCAGGATTTAAATCATCCAAAGGATCAACATCCACTGATGTTTCAATTACGAGTTCAATGATGAGGTCGAAATCAATTAATTGCTGATTGTCGCTCATGTTGATGTTTTCTTTATCTTTAAAGAAAGATAACAACAATGAGATGTTGCAGAGTAAGAGACAAATCTCAGAGATTATAATAGTAAAATTGTTTAACAAGAGTAACATTTTGCAGCTATTATTTAACCATGTCCAGCGATGCTGAGGAGGCAGCCGCGGGCTGTGGAGGAAGTTAAGGTGGGGCAGGGAAGCGGGAAGGGGGAGGGGCAGGGTGGAGGGACCTAAAAACTGGCATATGGATAATTGCAGATAAGTACACAATTTAATTATTCAAACGAATTTCGTAGCGCACACTGCATCGCAAAATGCGATGCTGTGTGCGCTACGAATTTCGCTTGAAGCAGGCATAGATCTTGACACAGGTAGACTGAAAGCTAAAGCAACAACTAAGTGTCGTGTGCAGAAGTTGCAAAAAAGGAAAAATGGCGTTTAAACCGGTAATGAGCCCATGCTAACTTAACACAGTGTAAAGATATCCAGGATCTACATCAGTTTGGGGTTCACGAACCTGGCAGGTACAAGGCACTGAGGCTTTGCACCGTGCATGTCTCATCCCAAATCATATGTTGTTTGTGAATGAAACAATTTCCCAGACCAAATGCTTTGGATTGGCTACTTCTAAAAAATTAAACACCCCTACTATCCCGGAGTTAGAGGAATATGATGGTTAGAGTCATTTTACTCGGTTGTCCATTAGTGATTTACAGGCCCTACTCCGTAATTCTTCCTTTAACATTTCCAGTATAAATCCAAAAGGTTGGCTGCTTTGGCAACGTGCCTTATCCACGGTTTAATAACGCTGCCTTTTCCTTTATGTAAGTTTTCAAATTGTATGAAATATATACCAATAGGTCGTTATGAACCTTTAGGTAGTGGTTTTCTTCATGAGATCTGGTCGCTTCCATACACATACAGATGTTTCAAAGATGATCAAGAAGTTTATCTGAATGGAGAGGAATGCACTGAGACGCCAGATCATTCACTAATGTGTACGCACATACAGTTACACGGTTCATGCAACAAAGACCGACCAAATATGGCTTGCGTGTTGCAAGGCACGCCAGTTCCTGCTATCATCCCCACGTTCAAGTTGTTGGAAAATGGTAGTTATTTGATGATCCATAAAGAAGATTGTTCTGGGTTAATTAAAAGTATTCCTTTTATCGTAACAGTAAGTGAACGGGTTATTTGCAGCAGAAATGTTCTATTTCCTCCCACACATGAACATAGGGAATTTTCAATCTGGCCACAAATACCAACCTTGGGAGCAGATTTCAACGGCATGGCAAGAATAAGGGCTCTTTTGTCTCAAAGAGAGGTGGCCTTGAGTTCGGCCCGTGAAACTTTCGTGCTTCACATAGCGAACACCCGTACAGAGGTGCAGGTCCTTTTAAATACTGATTCGCCTTTGCATTTCAGCGAGATGGTTCGGACTATCTTTAACGCGTCCTCCACAAAGGCCCTGGCGCATTTTTTTAAAGTTGTTAGCAGTGGTCTCGTGACTTCATTTGAGAAAATCTTTGGAGTCATCCCTGCTTTCTTTCATTCTATTTTTTCCACTTTGTTTGGTGGATTCCCAGTTTTACTTGCATTAGCACCGGACGCTCTTGTGCTTTTTTACATTTTTAAATATGGATGTCCCTCCTGTGCAAGGTCCCGCCCTGCAGCTGCTAACGCTGTTCCGCAATCGCATGCTTGAATATTATGGCACTATGCCGTTGGCGATATTAAGCACGGCATATGGATTATCTTTTCGATTCTCCTACTTCACCTGTGTCCAGCCTGTATTTCACTGCCTGACCTGTGATATCGATTGGGCCATTGATTTGTGTCTCTGCGGACCGGTTTCTCCTGACGTCGACTTTAATCAGCTGATGAGTCCTATCATTGCTCACGAGTTGGTTTGTCCTGGCGAAAGGATTATGGCTGTGGCATTGATGCATGGACTAATTGGTCCCTGGAATTTACTGGCGGCAACACAGTCTTTCTTGGAACAGAGCTTTTGTGAAAACCCACCGAGCTGTCCTCCGATGGTGATAGAGGATCCGGTGCTGGGAGAGCACGTATGTTCTTTTCCGCTTTTAAATTGGATGGCTGAACTCTTTTCGGATGAAGACGGTGACTTCCTATTGGAGGCTGTTGCAGCTTATTTTGCATACACAATTATGTCATAGACCTTTTTCATGTTTGATATGCTGAGTACTAGCATTTCATTAACAATTCATTGACTTATTTGTCAAGTTTTTATTATTTAGCTTGCCTATTGGCTTAAGCCTCGATAAACTAGTTGACTGTTTTATTTTTTCTTAGCATTAAATTTTGCTAGTTTTTAATGTTTTACCTTGCGGACCGTGCACATATAAAGTTGCAATCTGCTCTCATGAGATGGCACTTCTATTACCTTATTTTGTTCGTTTCCGGATCATGGAGGGGTGTCATGTAGATCCTGGATATCTTTACACCGTGTTAAGTTAACATGGGCTCATTACCGGTTTAAACGCCATTTTTCCTTTTTTGCAACTTCTGCACACGACACTTAGTTGTTGCTTTAGCTTTCAACCTAGTAGTTCATCATGGTTTACATGACAATAATATGTTATTGCTCTACTATCTGCTTTGCTTCTTAAACTATATCTGTACAGCGAGTGCTGAAGTTTCAAGAACAACACGATACAGAATTGTTATGAGGTCTGATCTCCACGACTTCATAGTCATAACATAAGTGCAGCTTCTGCCAATTCTGGGCATGAGGCGGGTTTTATATTGCTTTGCCGAACACACACATACACAACACTTGATGCGGTTCACATGAAGAGAGAGCTGGTGTATGCTGATGTGATTCCTTCAAATCTAGGACACTAAAGTATAGGCACGCCCTAAACTAACCCAAAGAGACCTTCTTAGCAAATAATATAATATGTGTATTAGGCAGGGTGAGATATAAGTGTTGCTAACTCTTATTCATTTACAGCATGTTAACATACTGTCACCATTCGCTTTTTATGTACTAGTAACTATGCTGGTAATTTTGCTACTGATAATTGTGGTAGCGTTCTAGTGTTCCTGCACAGGAACAGGATTTGGGGAAACAGAAAGCGGAAGGCGGCCATATTGTTTGCTTGGCGCCGACCGTTGAGCAACAGCTTAGCCCCGGCGCTCCGGAATAAAGATAACTAAAAAACATTTAAAGACGTACGTTCTCACATTATTACAATGGCGACGAAGATGTGTACTTGTATTATCTAAGATACTACGCCTGAGAAGACGGCATTAGTAAATAAACATTTCAAATACACATGTGTTCTTCTTAACTCCATGTTCTGGTTTGTAATGAATATATAACGACCGAGTGTTCATGAGTTCCACGTATCCTGAGGTACTGTAAGTTCATATTCTGGATTGTCTAAACATTGAGAGTTTGTTATATCCAATGTGACACTGTAGCTAGCTTGCTAAGGGGTTTTTCGGTACTAAGGTGAGTTTTGGGGCACCCTAATTCGCCGAGGTTCCAATCCTCTGTGCACAGTTCTGTGTGAGAACAGAAACCCTGTGACAGGGGCACCCCTGAGCCTTGCTGGAGCTTCATCACACTTGCGATACAACTCCAGCAATGCGCCACCTTTACGGCACAGATGCGTCACGCATCGATGCTGTTTTTACCCCATGATGCGCCGCATTGTAAATGCAGCACACCATGGGTGGCGGAACAGCGGCACAGGATGACTGCAGCCGCGGGCCGTGGAGGAAGTTACGGTGGGGCAGGGAGGCGGGAAGGGGGAGGGGCAGGGTGGAGGGACCTAAAAACTGGCATATGGATAATTGCAGGTAAGTACACAATTTAATTATTCAAACGAATTTCGTAGCGCGCACTGCATCGCAAAATGGGATGCTGTGCGCGCTACGAATTTCGTTTGAATAATTAAATTGTGTACTTACCTGCAATTATCCATATGCCAGTTTTTAGGTCCCTCCACCCTGCCCCTCCCCCTCCCCGCCTCCCTGCCCCACCGTAACTCCCTCCACGGCCCGCGATTGGATGACTGGCACATCCCTGATGATACGCCAGTCATCATAAATCTATCCCTAAGCTTCTTATCTTGTTAGAGATGAACCGCCATATGTATCATCAAAGTTTTTTACATTTCCTAAATAGCGAACTTTAAGGAATAAATAGCGATTCTTTACCATTCCTAGTTTGCGATGAGCTATTTGCTAATTACAAATTACCCATTCATTTCCATGGAGCAGGAGGCCCATAGGAATGAACGTGCAATTTGCGATTAGCAATTAGCTCATCGCAAATTACGAATTTTTTCGAGGGTGCAGGGGTGTCTCAAGAACAACCTGCTGCACCCCTGAAAAAGAAATTTGGGGGCATATGGCGCACATAAATTTTGAAAACATTCCTTTACCTCAAAAACGATTTTCAACTCATAATTTGAAAACACTGCCCACGGGGAAATGACTTAAAATGTCCTCAAGACACATGAAAATGTTTTTTTAAAGCCTTTGCAACTTTTTTGGGTCACTTTTAACATGGCTAAGTAACTCAAACAGTCAAAATCTAAATTTACCATGCACAGGTGGGAGCATATTTACAAGGAATTTGCTCCACGGAGAAAGGTCTTTTAATTTAATATTGCAAAAATAACATCAGAGACACTGAAATGCCTTATAAAGAAGCATACACCATTATGTCCTTGTCATAAATTTTAAAAGCATTAATTTTCCCCAAAAACGATTTTCAAGTCATAATTTAAAAACACTCCACATGGGGAAATGACTTAAAATGTCCTTAAGACACATGAAAGCGTTTTTTGATTGCCTTTGCATCATGTTTCGGTCACCTTTAACATGCCTATGTAACGCAAACATTCAAAATCTAAATTTGCCATGCACAGGTGGGAGCATATTTACAAGCAATTTGCTCCACAGGGAAACGTCTTACATTAAAATGGGAAAAATAACATCAGAGACACTCAATTGCCTTATAAAGAAGCATACACCATTATGTCCTTGTCATAAGTATTAAAACCATTCCTTTTCCTCAAAAACGATTTACAAATCATAATTTGAAAACACTCCACAGCTCCTATGCACATAAAAACCCTGTCAGTACTAATACTTCACATTTTCTCCAATTACAATTTCTCAAAGAAACAAAATCTATTTGTAAAACACTTGAGACAAAGCAACATTTGAAAAACACAACTTTCTTCATAATGTTCTCCTTAAAGCACACTATTTTCTATCTAAATTAAAGAAATCTTTTCTCACCTTAGCAAATACTTTGAGTTTGAAAACAGTCTCAGAAACACACCAATTTGTCTTCAGCAGAGCAAAAGGTATGCACTCCAGAGTCTGCAGCTATCAAAAGCACAGAAATGCTGTAATTCTTCACACATATCTCTCATGTCACCCAATCAAAAATCTTCCCTCACTTTTTTTCAAATCAAAACCCTTCCCCCCCTCTGTCCTCTCTGCTTTTTTGCATAGCAACCACCTCTTGCAAGACCTCTGGTGTTTGCAAGTTCACACAACAATGTTGCAATTGAACTCTGAACTCTCAGTGCACCTGGATATCCAGTGCATTCTTCCATTTAATGATTTTTTCTTCGCCACTCAAAATACATCTTTCAACGAACTCATCCATGCACCCTAACTTTCTGTTTTCAGCAATCAAAATCCACCAATCACTGTTACTGCTTCATTAACACAGAAACTCCACAGTTTTTTTCATTTTAAACTCTTATTTTTTCAACTGCCATTTCATTGCCACACTTCATCTGACTGCAGCAGAACCTTCTCTCGCCATGTTTTCTGTCTGGATTGTTGGACATAGTTACATCTATTGGGCTCAGAGGTACGCTGAAAACAGGAATTTACCTAACCTCAATTTACAAGATGTGGAAATTAAGTGGTTTGGCCACAGAGGATTAAAATGTCACCAATTGATACCATTGGTGAAAACCTTTATGCATTTGCCAAAACCTGACCTGTTAATTGTGCAATGTGGAGGTAATGACTTGGGCACTTTGACTGGGGTAGGTCTGGAAATGCTTTTAAAGGACACCTTTGAGCAATTGATGGCACTTTTTCCTCAGACTGCCTTGGTATATTCAAATATATGCCAAAGACAGAAATGGAGGTGGTCGAACCAATTTTGTCCACAAATTGAGAAGTCGAGGAAGCATGTAAACAAATCTGTTTCAGCTTACATGAGAGACCATGGAATGGGCTCCTTGTACAACAATAACTTGCGTTACTACATGCAAGATATCTACAGAGGAGATGGAGTTCACTTCTCAGATGAGGGCAACAGAATTTTCATTCTGAATTTAAGACTGTGCATTGGTACCTACTTATAAGTACCTAAATGTACCATAAACCCAAAAGCTCTTCTCAGAGCTACCCTACATCTGATCACTCACAATTATTATTTTACTCTAACTTTTTTCACTAATTTTCAAGAAAGTACGCTCCCCAGAACGCTTCCCGGTTCGCGAACCGGGCGCTCCCCACACAAAAGAACTAAAAAAACGATATTTGTTTTTTTTCGCCCTGCGAGGCCCTTTTAAAGCCTCCACATCAAACCTAGGGGGTCAGGGAGGATCTACTATGCCCCCTTATGGTCATTTGCCCCTTCGCTTTGACCTCCTCTTGTCTCTCGATCCTACCAAGAGACAAGATGGCGGCCGCTACGGACTGTTTGGAATGTTTACAGACGCCGGAGAACCAATCAGCTTTGCTTCACAAAGCTCCGTAACGCGAAAAGTCCGCGAACCGGAGCGCTGTTACAGATATATATCTTTTTTTGAACGTTAATTTCTCAAAATCCACTGGAGCACATATATTGAGACCTAGCAAAGGCACATCGGGCTACCAGTACCTACAATTTCCCCAAGTTTCGTGCAAATCCATTCAGCCGTTCGATTATTATTATTTTTATTTTTTTTTGCCCCGCGGGGCCCTTTTAAAACCTCCACATCAAACCTAGGGGGTCAGGGAGGATCTACTATGCCCCCTTATGGTCATTTGCCCCTTCGCTTTGGCCTCCTCTTGTCTCTCGATCCTACCGAGAGACAAGATGGCGGCCGCTACGGACTGTTTGGAATGTTTACAGACGCCGGAGAACCAATCAGCTTCGCTTCACAAAGCTCCGTAACGCGAAAAGTCCGCGAACCGGAGCGCTGCCCGGTCCGCTGTTACAGATATATATCTTTTTTTGAACGTTAATTTCTCAAAATCCACTGGAGCACATATATTGAGACCTACAAAAGGCACATCGGGCTACCAGTCCCTACAATTTTGCCAAGTTTCGTGCAAATCCATTTAGCCGTTCGGGCTAAAAGTGAGGCCAACCGCCCTATGGAAAACTCAATGTTAAAAACACGTTTTGGGACCCCCCTTTTTTCTCGGCCCCCCCTTGACGAAACCCCCCCAAATTTTCAGGGGCTGCTCAGAAACAAAATGTTCCATTTTCCTGAAAATTTCAGCCAATTCCGTCCACAAACGCCAAAGTTATTAGACATAGAATTTTCAAAAATCCCATAGAGAAAAAATCCTAACTATATATACCTACTGGCGACCGCCAGTAGGTAATATATATATGTGTATATATATGTGTGTATATATATATGTGTATATATATATATGTGTATATATATATATAAGTGTATATATATATGTGTGTATATATATATGTGTATATATATATATATATATATATATATGTGTATATATATATATATATGTGTATATATATATATATGTGTGTGTATATATATATATATGTGTATATATATATATATTACCTACTGGCGGTCGCCAGTAGGTATATATAGTTAGGATTTTTTCTCTATGGGATTTTTGAAAATTCTATGTCTAATAACTTTGGCGTTTGTGGATGGAATTGGCTGAAATTTTCAGGAAAATGGCACATTTTGTTTCTGAGCAGCCCCTGAAAATTGGGGGGGGGGTTTGTCCAGGGGGGGTCGAGAAAAAAGGGGGGTCCCAAAACGTGTTTTTAACATTGAGTTTTCCATAGGGCGGTTGGCCTCACTTTTAGCCCGAACGGCTGAATGGATTTGCACGAAACTTGGCAAAATTGTAGGGACTGGTAGCCCGATGTGCCTTTTGTAGGTCTCAATATATGTGCTACAGTGGATTTTGAGAAATTAACGTTTAAAAAAAGATATATATCTGTAACAGCGGACCGGGCAGCGCTCCAGTATGCGTACTTTTCGCGCAACGGAGCTTTGTGAAGCGAAGCTGATTGGTTCTCCGGCGTCTGTAAACATTCCAAACAGTCCGTAGCGGCCGCCATCTTGTCTCTCGGTAGGATCGAGAGACAAGAGGAGACCAAAGCGAAGGGGCAAATGACCATAAGGGGGCATAGTAGATCCTCGCTGACCCCCTAGGTTTGATGTGGAGGTTTTAAAAGGGCCCCGCGGGGCAAAAAAAAAAAATAATAATAATAATCGAACGGCTGAATGGATTTGCACGAAACTTGGTAAAATATTAGGGACTGGTAGCCCGATGTGCCTTTGCTAGGTCTCAATATGTGTGCTCCAGTGGATTTTGAGAAATTAACGTTCAAAAAAAGATATATATCTGTAACAGCGCTCCGCTTCGCGTACTTTTCGCGTTACGGAGCTTTGCGAAGCTGATTGGTTCTCCGGCGTCTGCCAACATTCCAAACAGTCCGTAGCGGCCGCCATCTTGTCTCTCGGTAGGATTGAGAGACAAGAGGAGGCCAAAGCGAAGGGGGAAATGACCATAAGGGGGCATAGTAGATTCTTCCTGACCTCTTAGGTTTGATGTACCATTTTGCCAAGTTTGGTGTAATTCCGTTCAGCCATTCAGGCTGTAGACGTATGTAAATGTCCTATGGAAAATTGCATGGGGAAAACACATTTGAAAGTGTTGAAATTTAGAACCAATTAAAATGTTACTTTGGTTTTGTATTTGTGTGTGATGAAAGTTAATTGGTTATGTATATATGTCAAATGAGAGGAAACCACAGCCATTTTGTGATACTACTGTCTGAGGTACATTTGTGAGGAATTTTTGGTGGTGAATTTCTGGTGTTTGATTTACACAGTACTAACACTTCTCCTACTTTTAAAAAGGTGAGTTGTTAATTTGTAAGGGGAACTATGTTGTACACTTGAAGATAATTTGAAAAATGTTTTCTGTTATTTATTTGCAGTCCTTCTGTTATACTAAATACTTGATAAAGTTAGTTTTATATTATGTATTACTAAAAACGATAAATGAAAGTGATTATTTTTTTCTGCAATTTACAGCAAGCAATTTCAAAATAAAATGGCTCACAATGAAGAGACCGTGGCAATTTCTTTTGAATTGTCCACTACATTGATTGAAATTGAGAGCACCAATAATGAAATATTGTCACAAGGAGGAGATGACTTGTATGATTCCATTAGATTGATTGAAATGGACAGCACCAATAATGAAATATTGTCACAAGGAGATGACTTGAATGATTCCACTACATTGATTGAAATTGAGAGCACCAATAATGAAATATTGTCACAAGGAGGAGATGGCTTGTATGATTCCATTAGATTGATTGAAATGGACAGCACCAATAATGAAATATTGTCACAAGGAGGAGATGACTTGAATGATTCCACTACATTGATTGAAATTGAGAGCACCAATAATGAAATATTGTCACGAGGAGATGACTTGAATGGTTCCACTACATTGATTGAAATTGACAGCACCAATAATGAAATATTGTCACAAGGAGGAGATGACTTGAATGATTTTTTTGATCAATCTGTTGATGGCGAATTTATCGAATGTTTGGAGACCATAGAGTTACAAGAATCATCATTGCAGACTTTTCATGAGGAAATTGCTGATGAGGACATGTTACTAGTTCTTTCAAATTTAGAAAATTCTGAAGAATAAATTTATATTTAGAAATCAAAAATTGTTTGAGACATTATTCATTTTTATTTTTAATTTATGAGGTTGTAGCGAAGTGATTGTAGTATAAAATGAGACTTATAGTATAGAGTGCAACATTTTTATGTTACATGGTAAGTTTACTCATATTTACTTCCCTTCTGCCACTATATTATCTCCAATGTGTATTTGACCTCTCTTCTTCATCTCCGGCCTCCTTTCTCTCACTGTGTGTCTCCGATGCATCTTATCGCTGCTATTTTGTGTAATTACAGAAGAGAGTAAAATAAAATAGTTTGGAACGTGAAAAGGGGGCAAAGTAGAGTACCCCTCACCCCCTAGGCCTTTTTAGGCGGTCCCAAAAGGATCAGTTTCTGCTTTCCTGAGAGATTATGGTATGAGTTCCATATACCACAATAATTTGCATTACAACATGCAAGATATCTATCTCCTATTACCAACTTTGAGATATTCGCGCTAAGCGCGAATATCTCCAAAAAGTAACACCTGCCCTGAGCAGTTCTTAGCCATGTTATCCAATGGGAGGTGGATAACATGGCTAAGAGCATTAGCTCGGTAATGCATGAATATCGCTGACTTTTTAGCGATATTCATGCATTGCGGCCGTTTATTATCGCATTTGCGATAAACCTTGATAATAGCAAGGTTTATCTTCGATAATTTCTGACGATGCTTAGCGGTAAAAAATTCGTTGGTAAGCATCGTTAGCGATAAATATCGCTTAACTTTGGTAATATGCACCAACGTCTGTTAACGTTCGATTCGAAGGAAATGAGGAAGTGTTGAAAAACATTGTCTGCGCCATCTTGCCTTTTTTGAAATGCCACACTTTTGTCGTGCACGGCAGCCATTTTAGATGCCTTGACCAGACCCACTCTCTGCACGCTGTCGATTCGTAGCATGGCTCCCCACCCTCGCAAGCATCTTCCCCAGGCACTGGTCACCCCCGCTCTCTGTCTTATGCATCGGCAATAAAGCTCCCCCCATCTGCGCTGCTCTTCCCTGAAAATCACACTCTGTGCCCGCTCGACACCTCCCTTTCGCCCTATTCACTACCGCACCCTCTGACACTCCTCTTCCTCTGTGTCCGATTGTCCAGGCTATCACCTAGCCCTGCAGATGTAGTTTATGGCCCCAGCTGTAAAGAATCACCCCTCTTCAAAGGAGTTATAGTAGATCAAGGCCCACACCCGATGAGATCCGTCACACCACACGTGTTCCTACTATCTGAAAACCATCCTGTATTGTGATTGGGGAGGGGACCGAGCCTGAAGCGGAAGATTCCAGGAATGACTCTTTGTACATCAAAGTTTTTACAATTATGTGTCACATTAAAAATATATAGCACTCCAACAAAGTAGTAGGAATATAAAACTTTAATAACATATAAATATATACAACAAAACAAAAACAGTAAAAACATTTAAAAAACGAAGAGACCGTGGCAATTTCTTTTGAATTCCTGATGAGGACATGTTACTAGTTCTTTCAAATTATGAAAATTCAGAAGATGTTGCCTGGGGGTGGGTCGTCAGTAGCAGTCTGTTGTGCGAATAGTTCCAAGGCAGCAGAACGCGCTGAAATCTAGATGGCACGAAAGTGATGTCTAGTAAGTTGCCGCCCAGCAAATAACGGCGTGGGGCGCCGCGGGGGTGAGTGAGTCCAGTAGGCACCACAGCTATTCTTACCGGCATTGCAGAATTACTGCTGGGGACAATGCCTGTGCTGTAGCAGGGTCACAGCAGAAACAAAAAGGATTCTGTTGAAGATGTTGTTGGTTTTCAATTTGAATACAGTTCTGGTGTCAACTGCTATGCTAATGTAGTGGTTAATGTTTTGTTTTCTCTAGAAAATGTAAAAGAGGGGGAGGCAGTCCAAAGTTCCGTTAAAAGGGCAAAGGAAAGGATCGGTGGTTTGAACTATCAGTCAAAAAGGGGAGGGGGTGCAACAATTTTTCCTACTGGGTCACACTGTGCTTTCACCGGAACTGAGGTCTGCAGGATTCTAGTAATTCAAAGTGAGGCTGGCGCCAGCATGGGAGCGCCGACGTCCCGCGGATACAGTTTCGTCACTCCACGGGCGATCATGGCAGTCATTCCCCATCGGGGGTCGGAGACTCCCGCGGCTCCTCTAGAATCTTCAAGGTCGTGGAGGACTACGGTGGTGGAGTCAACCAGTGACCGGGCTATTTCTTTATGCTGGGCCCGCTCTTGCCAGGTCGACCGCCATTTTGAGAGTTCGGTAGCTACTGGCGATCGCGGGGTCAAATGAGCGGACGGGCTCCACCATGCCGGGCGAGACGTTGCAGCATGGCCACAGTGGAAGAACCCTTTTCCGGGCGCCTGGAGCGCTGAGGGTGCAGCTGGGAAGCCTCCACCTGGGGAGGCGGGAGAGGCCTGTTCGCACCGTCTCTCCCTCCCAGTGCACCCCACGGCGTCTCGCTTGAGATTTGTTATGGCCGGACCAGGCGATGAGGACGAGGGGGGGGGGGGTCGGAGGCATGTGCAGGACATCCCCCCCCAGTGTTGTTGCAGCCATTATTCAAGAAAGAAGAAGTGTCCCGTCCGTCTTCGGGCCGGGCTTCCGGTAGATGTCGGCCAGACGCCCCTGGCTCTGGCCCCATGAACGGGTTTCTTGGTTTATCGGCTGCAGCCGGATCCCGTCGGCCTCGGCCCCCCGACCGTTGGTGGCCGGACCGGAAGAGCATGTGGCGGGACTACCTGAAACTGTCAAGGGCCACCGCGGCCGGACTGGGAGAGAGAGGGGAGGGTCGAGGAGACATTCCCCCCCCCTGCAACTGTTCAGCGTTGTAAAGGCAATCCCCTGGCCGGGTCCCGCTGGCCTCGGCCTCTCCTCCGGCTACACCCTACGTTAGGATCTCCTGGCCGAGGCGTGGCAGCAGGACCCGCCTTATATGGGCTGCTCCCGGCTGGGCGTAGCCGCAACCCTGCCCCACCTTGGAAGTTTCCAGAGTGGGGGCGGATGTTCTACTGACTTGCATTTTCCCTAGTCTATCGATTTTTTTGGCGTGGCAGGCGGTGGGACAGCGAGGGGTGATTTGGTTTCTCTTACTGTTTTTCTGGTCTCTCACCACTGGCATATTTTAACGTTTTCTTGTTTCTAGGACATTAATAGGTTTTATCATTACGTTATGTTATCGTTTCTTTGTTCGTTGTTTAATAAAAGTTCATGTTCATCAGTGGCCTACTGATTTTCGTTTTCCTATTCTTTTCTTTCCAGGTTGTTTCATGCTAAAGTTTCTGTTAACAGGATACAGTGATCACTTCGTTATTATTGCATATGTCCTTTTCACTAGGGGTGCTCTCTGGTCGGGCCAGATGACGTATCTCTAGTAAATGGTCCGGGTGAAACAGGTGCATCAATCAGTGGGGAGTAGATAGGCATGACAGATTACAACGGGGGAGAAAGGTCCGCATTACGTACCCTTTCACTATTTGCAAAGATTTTCCTATGTATATTTGCAAACAGGGAATACCTCCAAAAAGAACCAATTCCCAAACAGTCAATGTTTGGGGAAACAATCAATCAATGAGGAACGAAATAGGCACGACGTGTTAAAGGTTTGCGTTACCTACCCTTCACTATCTGCAAAGGGAGAGAGAATATTCCTATTCTTCCTCGTTTGCAGGCAGAGAAGATTCTTAAGAGAATCAACTTCGAACAATTCAATGCTCGATTCAAACAATCAACAAGGGGTACTGTGAACACAAATGAACGCCGCTTATGTACATACACATTGGTATTATCAACAGGTTGTTCCTAATGTTTCTATTTTAGGGAGGTCAAAAAGAGATCCCATTAGTGGCCTACTGATTTTGCTCGATTCCTTTTGTTTTTTTACACGATTTTTCGCTATCTGCAAAGACTAAACAGAGTATTGCGACTCTGTGCTTGTTTGTAAATAGAGAATGAACCAAAGAGAACAATCAATCAAATGGAGAGAGAAGCAGGCACGACGGATTACAACGGGGGCAACGGGGTCAAAGGCCTGCGTTAACTACCCTTCACTATCTGCAAAGAGAGAGTACTCCTAATAGAAATGAGTGGTGGGGGGCAGCATTCAAAGCAGATCAGTGTGCATAAACACGAAAATGTTTTTACTTACCACGTACTTGACATTCGACAGCTTATGATATTTGCTATTAAAAAACCATTGAAATTCACTGAAAAAACCATAGGTTATAGACCATATATAGTTAGGAATTAGCATTTAAAAAACCTTATTTTACTCACACAAAACCATTGAAATTCCATATATAGTTAGTTGCACTAACTATATATCGCGCACCCGCAATCCACTGCTGATCATGTCACATATTACATCATTCATGACATGGTCAGTGACATCACTGATGACATCACTGATGACATCTCAAATTACATCACTGATGACATCACTGATGACATCTCATTTGACATCATTCTTGTGCTAATACGATAAACCTCTTCAGACTCTAATATAACCTTAGATACACTCAGTGTATACAGACACTCACACACTGCCACTCATCCATGGAGTTACTCACACACCCAGTCAGTCATGCAAAGAAACAATCTCACCTCCATTTCTTCAACTATACAGTTAAACACACCTTACTTATTGAAACATATACTAACACATATTTACTCTCTTATACAATCCCTGATACAAGTTCACAATGATCGATACAACCACTCACTCATTCAGTGGCTCTCATGCACAGTTATTTATATATGCCAACTCTCACATGTACTGTGTTTAACATATGTACTTACTATGACATGTAGCATTGAGATATCCATTCACTCATCAATACACTCATGCACACAGTCAACTGCCCATGTAGCTGTTTCCACATGCACTCTTGAACTCATACACCTAGTGAATAAACTGCTCACACATCTATGCATAGAGTCACACACCTTCCAGCCACCCCCACACAAACTCAATCTCCCATAGAAATACTTGGGCAACCAATTATTAACACATATAGCCTCTCGTATAGCTAATGATCAACACATGCAGCAGTTTACATCACAACAGACATAATGATGCACAAATTAAGACAGTTTAGTCACTAACCCATGCATTCAGTGAGACACATTTAATCACTCACTCATACAGTCAGTCACGCACCTACTAAATCCTTCATCCAGACACTTATACATCCACTCATTCTTCAATATGTAAGACATATTTTAACTACAGAAACATACAGTCACTGGATGTTGTCATCAGTGATGTCATCAGTGATGTCATTTGAGATGTCATCAGTGATGTCATCAGTGATGTCACTGACCATGTCATGAATGATGTAATATGTGACATGATCAGCAGTGGATTGCGGGTGAGCGATATATAGTTAGTGCAACTAACTATATAGTTAGTTGCACTAACTATTTATCGCGCACCCGCAATCCACTGCTGATGATGTCACATATTACATCATTCATGACATGGTCAGTGACATCACTGATGACATCACTGATGACATCTCAAATGACATCACTGATGACATCACTGATGACATCTCAAATGACATCACTGATGACATCATCTAGTGTCTGTGTGTTTTTGTAAAGTTTAAATATGTTTTACATATTGAAGAATGAGTGGATGTATGGAAGACTGAGTGTGTGTGTGGCTGGCTGGGAGGTGTGTGACTCTGTGCATATCAATGTGTACTTGTATCAGTGATTGTATAAGAGAGTAAGTATGTGTTAGTATATGTGTGAAAAGTATGGTGTTCTGTGTTTAACTGTATAGATGAGGAAATCGAAGTGTGATTGATTCTTCACAGGACTGACTAGGCGTATGAGTGCATATGATAGTGTTGTAATAATGAGTGACTGTATGTATGAGTGATTGTATGGGTGAATGAGTGAATGTGTGTGTAGACGTAGGAATCAGTGAGTGCGTATGTAGTAACTGGTATTGGTGTGTCATGATGTCATCAGTGATGTCATTTGAGATGTCATCAGTGATGTCATTTGAGATGTCATCAGTGATGTCATCAGTGATGTCCCTGAAGTATGGTGTTCTGTGTTTAACTGTATAGATGAGGAAATGGAAGTGTGATTGATTCTTTACAGGACTGACTAGGTGTGTGAGTAACTCCATGGATGAGTGGCAGTGTGTGAGTGTCTGCATAGGTGTATGAGTGCATATGATAGTGTTGTAATAATGAGTGACTGTATGTATGAGTGATTGTATGGGTGAATGAGTGAATGTGTGTGTAGACGTAGGAATCAGTGAGTGCGTATGTAGTAACTGGTATTGGTGTGTCATGATGTCATCAGTGATGTCATTTGAGATGTCATCAGTGATGTCATCATTGATGTCATTTGAGATGTCATCAGTGATGTCATCAGTGATGTCACTGACCATGTCATGAATGATGTAATATGTGACATCATCAGCAGTGGATTGCGGGTGCGTGATATATAGTTAGTGCAACTAACTATATATGGAATTTCATTGGTTTTATGTCAATAAAATGTCCAGCTAACTATATATGGTCTCTAACCTATGGTTTTTTCAGTGAATTTTCAAGGTTTTGTAAATGCAAATTCCTAACTATATATGGTCTATAACCTATGGTTTTTTCAGTGAATTTCATTGGTTTTTTAAAAGCTAATATCTATAGCTGTAAAATATATTCTTTATTACGTGACGTATCACGTAGCCACGTGAGAAGCCTCATGACACGTCGCATAACCGTGACGTATCGGCTCTGCAGCGCAAACAAAACCCGTAACGTAAGCGTGCCGGAGCACGCTTACAGATATATATATTTTTTTTAACCTTAATTAGACAAAATCCACACGTGCACATATCTTGAGGCCTTGCAAAGGCACATCAAACAAACAGTCCCTACAATTTTGCCAAGTTTTCTGGAAATCTATTCCCTTAATTTTTTTTTTACTGTTTCTCTTGGTTTTCCCCTTGTTACGCTTACCGGGACGCTACCCGGTACGCGAACTGGACGCTCCAAAAACACAAGATGGCGGACTCCCGTTACGCTGCCGGTTAGCTGCCCGGTTCGCGTACCGGGAAGCGCCTCTACCGCGAAAAATCGCGGGGGACTTTAATATCCCCCTCATCAATCCTAGGGGGTCAGGAGGGGTTTACCTTGCCCCCTTTCCTTCATTTCCCCCTTCTTTTTTCACCACATCTTGTCTCTCGAACCTACCGAGAGACAAGATGGCGGCCGCTCCGGACTGTTTACAATGTTGACAGCTACGCTGCCGGTTAGCTGCCCGGTTAGCTGCCCGGTGAGCTGCCCGGTGAGCTGCCTGGTTCGCGTACCGGGACGCGCCTCTACGGCGTAAAATCGAAAAAAAAATTATTATTTTTTTTGCCCCGCGGGGCACTTTAATATCCCCCTCATCAATCCTAGGGGGTCAGGAGTGGTCTACCTTGCCCCCTTTCCTTCATTTCCCCCTTTGTTTTTCACCACATCTTGTCTCTCGATCGTACCGAGAGACAAGATGGCGGCCGCTCCGGACTGTTTAAAATGTTGACAGACACCGGAGAGCCAATCAGCTTCGCTTCGCGAAGTTCCGTTACGCGTCAGGTACGCGAACCGGGGCGCTAACCGGAGCGCTGTCACAGATATATATATTTTTTTAAACGTTAATTTCTCAAAATCCACTGGAGCACATATATTGAGACATAGCAAAGGCACGTCGGGCAAACCATATCTACAATTTTGCCAAGTTTCATGTAAATCTATTCAGCCGTTCGAGCTAAAAGTGAGTCCAACCGCCCTATGGAAAAATGAATGGGAAAAACGTGTTTTGGGACCCCCCTTTTTTCTCGGCCCCCCCTTGACGAAACTCCCCCAAATTTTCAGGGGCTGCTCAGAAACAAAATGTGCCATTTTCCTGAAAATTTCAGACAATTCCGTCCACAAACGCCAAAGTTATTAGACATAGAATTTTCAGAAATCCCATAGAGAAAAAATCCTAACTATATATACCCACTGGCTATCGCCAGTAGGTAATATACATATATAAACATATATAATCTGCATATCTATATAAATATAAATGCATGCATACATATACATATATGCATACAAATGCATGTTATTTACATGAAAGTTTTAAAAACACTAATAAAAGCAAAGCTAAAAAGCCACCTCATTACAAACAGAATGGCTTTAACTTAAACGAGGGCGAGATCTATTGCATTTTCAATGCTTGTTTACTTTGGTTCTATCAAGAAGGCATTCAGATGTGTCACACATTTGCCATAAATTCTGAATGTTAGCACTCTAGTTGCTCATTAGATCACTGTAGTAAAGCTAGTGCTCACCAGGGAAGTCTGCTGCTAATCATGGTTTGCAGCCATTTTCCCGCATTTTTTATCCCGCAGACTTTCAGTCCGCATACCATTATCCCGCAAGGTCATTGACCTCGCATACCATTATCCCGCATTTTTTCAAAACGCATGTGCATTTATCGCGCATGCCTTTACAAAGAATTACGTTTTAAAGGCATGTATGGTAAATGCATTTGCGTTGTGAAAACCACGATGACGAGAGAGGTAAGTGGGTTTGTGTTAATTTTTTCGTGGGTTAGTGATTGTGTAGTGTAGTGTTGTGTAGTGTAGTGTTGTGTTAGTGTAGTGTAGAGTTGTGGTGGTTGTTTAGTGTAGGGTCATGCTGGGGGTAGTGTTTTAGGGTTTAGGGTTGTGTTGTAGTGTTTGTGTAGTGTAGGGTCATGCTGGGGGTAGTGTTTTAGGGTTTAGGGTAGTGTTGTAGTGTTTGCGTAGTGTAGGGTCATGCTGGGGGTAGTGTTTTAGGGTTTAGGGTTGTGTTGTAGTGTTTGCGTAGTGTAGGGTCATGCTGGGGCTAGTGTTTTAGGGTTTAGGGTAGTGTTGTAGTGTTTGCGTAGTGTAGGGTCATGCTGGGCGTAGTGTTTTAGGGTTTAGGATAGTGTTGTAGTGTTTGCGTAGTGTAGGGTCATGCTGGGGGTAGTGTTTTATGGTTTTGGGTAGTGTTGTAGTGTTTGCGTAGTGTAGGGTCATGCTGGGGTATAGTATTTTAGGGTTTAGGGTAGTGTTGTAGTGTTTGCGTAGTGTAGGGTCATGCTGGGGGTAGTGTTTTAGGGTTTTGGATAGTGTTGTAGTGTTTGCGTAGTGTAGGGTCATGCTGGGGGGTAGTGTTTTAGGGTTTTGGGTAGTGTTGTAGTGTTTGCGTAGTGTAGGGTCATGCTGGGGGTAGTGTTTTAGGGTTTTGGGTAGTGTTGTAGTGTTTGCGTAGTGTAGGGTCATGCTGGGGGTAGTGTTTTAGGGTTTAGGGTAGCGTTGTAGTGTTTGCGTAGTGTAGGGTCATGCTGGGGGTAGTGTTTTAGGGTTTAGGGTAGTGTTGTAGTGTTTGCGTAGTGTAGGGTCATGCTGGGGTGTAGTGTTTTAGGGTTTTGGGTAGTGTTGTAGTGTTTGCGTAGTGTAGGGTCACGCTGGGGGTAGTGTTTTAGGGTTTAGGGTAGTGTTGTAGTGTTTGCGTAGTGTAGGGTCATGCTGGGGGTAGTGTTTTAGGGTTTTGGGTAGTGTTGTAGTGTTTGCGTAGTGTAGGGTTATGCTGGGGGTAGTGTTTTAGGGTTTAGGGTAGTGTTGTAGTGTTTGCGTAGTGTAGGGTCATGCTGGGGGTAGTGTTTTAGGGTTTAGGGTAGTGTTGTAGTGTTTGCGTAGTGTAGGGTCATGCTGGGGGTAGTGTTTTAGAGTTTAGGGTAGTGTTGTAGTGTTTGCGTAGTGTAGGGTCATGCTGGGGGTAGTGTTTTAGGGTTTAGGGTAGTGTTGTAGTGTTTGCGTAGTGTAGGGTCATGCTGGGGGTGGTGTTTTAGGGTTTAGGGTAGTGTTGTAGTGTTTGCGTAGTGTAGGGTCATGCTGGGGTGTAGTGTTTTAGGGTTTTGGGTAGTGTTGTAGTGTTTGCGTAGTGTAGGGTCACGCTGGGGGTAGTGTTTTAGGGTTTAGGGTAGTGTTGTAGTGTTTGCGTAGTGTAGGGTCATGCTGGGGTGTAGTGTTTTAGGGTTTTGGGTAGTGTTGTAGTGTTTGCGTAGTGTAGGGTCATGCTGGGGGTAGTGTTTTAGGGTTTAGGGTAGTGTTGTAGTGTTTGCGTAGTGTAGGGTCATGCTGGGGGTAGTGTTTTAGGGTTTAGGGTTGTGTTGTAGTGTTTGCGTAGTGTAGGGTCATGCTGGGGTTGTGTTTTAGGGTTTAGGGTTGTGTTGTAGTGTTTGTGTAGTGTAGGGTCATGCTGGGGGTAGTGTTTTAGGGTTTAGGGTAGTTTAGTTGTTTAGTGTATGCTAAAGGCATATTCGTTCTAAAAGTTTTCGTTATTTTAATTTGCGGCCTAATAGTACATGCAGGATTTTTTTTGCGGACTGATGGTATGCGGGATTTCGTCATATAATCGCTAATCATACTTTCTATGGCAAAATGAACCCCCTCATTTTGTTCCTTTTTAAATTAAATGTTTTAAGAGTTACCACTTTATTCCAATCAAGATGGCTTCAGGTGTGCCATACCTTTGTAATAAGTAGGACTGTTAGCACTCTAGTTGTTCTTTAGAACACTCTGGGACATTCTGTCATTGGGCTATAGTTGGGCTACATCTGGCTGATATTTGGGCTACATTTGTTTTTTTTTGTCTCTGGTGGCCATCTTTGGGCTACATTGGGCTACATTGGGCTACATTGGGCTACATTGGGCTACATTTGGGCTCCAACATATATATAGCCCAATGTAGCCCAATATATATTTTTCAAAGTTAATTTTCGTAAAAACCACTGGAGCCTATATCTTGAGACATAGCAAAGGCACATCGGGCTACCAGTCCCTACAATTTTGCCAAGTTTGGTGTAAATCCATTCAGCCGTTCAGGCTAAAAGTGAGGCCAACCGCCCTATGGAAAATTGCATGGGAAAAACACGTTTTGGGACCCCCCTTTTTTCTAGGCCAATTCTGTCCTCAAACGGCAAAGTTATTTGACATAGAATTTTCAAAAATCCCATAGGAAAAAAATCCTAACTATATATACCTACTGGCTATCGCCAGTAGGTAATATATATATGTGTATATATATATATATATATATATATATGTGTATATATATATATATGTGTGTATATATATATATATATATATGTGTGTATATTACCTACTGGCGGTCGCCAGTAGGTATATATAGTTAGGATTTTTTCCCTATGGGATTTTTGAAAATTCTATGTCTAATAACTTTGGCGTTTGTGGACGGAATTGGCTGAAATTTTCTGGAAAATGGAACATTTTGTTTCTGAGCAGCCCCTAAAAATTTAGGGGGTGTTCGTCCAGGGGGGGGCGAGAAAAAAGGGGGGTCCCAAAACGTGTTTTTAACATTGAGTTTTCCATAGGGCGGTTGGCCTCACTTTTAGCCCGAACGGCTGAATGGATTTCCATGAAACTTGGCAAAATTGTAGGGACTGGTAGCCCGATGTGCCTTTTCTAGGTCTCAATATATGTGCTCCAGTAGATTTTGAGAAATTAACGTTTAAAAAAAGATATATATCTGTAAGCGCGATCCGGGCAGCGCTCCGGTCCGCGGACCTTAAGCGTAACGGAACTTCGCGTAGCGAAGCTGATTGGCTCTCCGGTGTCTGTCAACATTCTAAACAGTCCGGAGCGGCCGCCATCTTGTCTCTCGGGAGGATTGAGAGACAAGAGGAGGCCAAAACAAAGGTGGAAATAACCATAAGGGGGCATAGTAGATCCTCCCTGATCCCCTAGGTTTAATGTGGAGGCTTTAAAAGGGCACCGCGGGGCAAAAAAAATAATATTTTTTTTGTGTTTTTTTTCGTGGTTAGCGCCCGGTCCGCGAACCGGGAAGCGTTCTAGGCAGCGTACTATAATGAAAAATGAATGATAGATTTTTCAAATACTGTATGTTAATTGATTGTTGGTTTTGTTGATTATTTTTTATTTTTTAAGCAATTATTTATTATTGTGATTGTGTTTCAACATTTAATAACATTTCTAACATTTCACTAGTTTATGAATTACATATAAAAATGATTAAAGACTCAAAAGATTTTTTAATATTACATATAATTTTATTTTTCGGATTGTTTTTCAAAATTTAATAGAATGTCTAACATTTGACTGTCAGATATGTCCTCTTGTTGAGTGAACATAACTTCCCACATTTGACCGTCATCATAATGAAGTGAATGATCCACATATTCTACACATTGAACTAATTCATGGTCCCGTGATTCATCCATGAAATCTGAGTCATCATTGTCCTCAATATCTTTTTCTGTGTTGTTCTCCAGAACAATTTCGAAGGAAATATTCTGCTCTCCTTCCATTTTCTTGCTGTAATTTGCATAAAAAATAAATATATCAGTAGAGATAGGGCACTGTTGGGTTTAAGTTCAGACAGGTACTTGTGAGTTTATAACAGAGAAGTAATCTATGGGCACTGTATGGTTTCAGGCGTGAAGTAGTACTATTAAAAAGTGCCTGTGAAGAAGCCTAAGTAAATTCATAATTATACCACAGAAACCTAAAGCAATCCATAATTATAATAAAGAAGCCTTTCTCAATGTCTAACTCTTACAGAGGGATAGTATATAACTATCTGAAAATGTTTTCAATTTTATAAAATAATATCTCACCTTCTAAAAAGAAGTTTAAGTTGTGAGTGAAAATGATCTTGCAATGTAATTCAGGAAGTAGTAGTCAAAATGGCTGTGTTTCTCTCTCTTTCTTTATATATATTCAGGTACATAACCAATCAAATGTCAGGTAAAAAAAGTAGAAAATGAAAGTAACATTTTCATTGGTTGTCAATTCCAACACTTCAGATGTGTTTTGAGAAGTAATTTACCTCAGGGTATTTAGAGAGTTCTACAGGTTAAATGGTTAAATGGAATTCCAATCAAATTTGTGAAAATGGTAGGGATTGGTATGTAGTATGAGCTAATCTATATTTGGTGAAATTGTCTCCAGTGGCTTTTCTGTGAACTACTTTCCCACCTTTTTTGATGGTGCGCTTCCCAGGGAGCGACCCGGTACGCGAACCGTTGAGCGCCCCGGTTCGCGTACCTTAAGCGTTACGGGAGTCCACCATTTTGTATTTCGGTCGAATTAAGATACAAGATGGAGGGTAAATAATGTTCAGAATGGGTAGAAGGGGGCACGGTAGAGTTATCTTGACCCCCTAGGTTTTGTGAGGGTGGCTGAGGAGGCTTATATGTGCGAAAAAAAAACATTTTTTTAAAAAATTTCGCGAGGTTAGCTCCCGGTTCGCGTACCGGGTAGCGCCCCAGGGAGCGTACTTTGTTGAAAATTAGTGAAAAATGTTAGAGTAAAATAATAATTGTGAGTGATTAGATGTAGGGTAGCTCTGAGAAGAGCTTTTGGGTTTATGGTACATTTAGGTACTTATAAGTAGGTACCAATGCACATTCTTAAATTCAGAGTGAAAACTCTGTTGCCCTCATCTGAGAAGTGAACTCCATCTCCTCTGTAGATATCTTGCATGTAGTAACGGAAGTTATTGTTGTACAGGGAGCCCATTCCATGGTCTCTCATGTAAGCTGAAACAGATTTGTTTACATGCTTCCTCGACTTCTCAATTTGTGGACAAAATTGGTTTGACCACCTCCATTTCTGTCTTTGGCATATATTTGAATATACCAAGGCAGTCTGAGGAAAAAGTGTCATTAATTGCTCAAAGGTGTCCTTTAAAAGCATTTCCAGACCTACACCAGTCAAAGTGCCCAAGTCATTACCTCCACAGTGCACAATTAACAGGTCAGGTTTGGGCAAATGCATAAAGGTTTTCACCAATGGTATCAATTGGTGACATTTTAATCCTCTGTGGCCAAACCACTTAATTTCCACATCTTGTAAATTGAGGTTAGGTAATTTCCTGTTTTCAACGTACCTTTGAGCCCAGTGAATATAACTATGTCCAACAATCCAGACAGAAAACATGGTGAGAGAAGGTTCTCCTGCAGTCAGATGAAGTGTGGCAATGAAATGGCAGTTGAAAAAATGAGAGTTTAAAATTAAAAAAACTGTGGAGTTTCTGTGTTCATGAAGCAGTAACAGTGATTGGTGGATTTTGATTGCTGAAAACAGAAAGTTAGGGTTCACGGATGTGTTCTTTGAAAGATGTATTTTGAATGGTCAATAAAAAATCATTAAATGAAAGAATGCACTGGATATGCAGGTGCACTGAGAGTTCAGAGTTCAATTGCAACAAAGTTGTGTGAACTTGCAAACACCAGAAGTCTTCCAAGAGGTGGTTGCCATGCAGAAAAGACAGAAAGGGCAGAGGGGGGAAGGGTTTTCATTTGAAAAAAAGTGAGGGAAGAGTTTTGATTGGGTGACATGAGAAATATGTGTGAAGAATTACAGCATTTCTGTGCTTTTGATAGCTGCAGACTGTGGAGTGCATACCTTTTGCTCTGCTGAAGACAAATTGGTGTGTTTCTGAGACTGTTTTCAAACTCAAAGTATTTGCTAAGGTGAGAAAATATTTCTTTAATTTAGATAGAGAATAGTGTGCTTTAAGGAGAAAATTATGAATTATGTGGCGCAAATTGCTTGTAAATATGCTCCCACATGTGCATGGAAAATTTTGATTTTGAATGTTTGTGTTACATAGCCATGTTAAAAGTGATACAAACATGCAGGAAAGGCAATGAAATAATGCTTTTATGTGTCTTAAGGACATTTTAAGTAATTTTGCCATGTGCAGTGTTTTGAAATTATGATTTGAAAATCGTTTTTGGGGAAAAGGAATTGATTTAAATTTATGACAAGGACATAATGGTGTATGCTTCTTTATAAGGCAATTGACTGTCCCTGATGTTATTTTTCTCATTTTAGTGTAAGACCTTTCTCTGTGGCGCAAATTGCTTGTAAATATGCTCCCACATGTGCATGGAAAATTTAGATTTTGAATGTTTGTGTTACATAGCCATGTTAAAAGTGACCCAACCATGCAGGAAAGGCAATCAAAAAACGCTTTTATGTGTCTTAAGGACATTTTAAGTAATTTTCCCATGTGTAGTGTTTTGAAATTATGATTTGAAAATCGTTTTTGAGGTAAAGGAATGTTGTTAAAATTTATGTGCGCCATATGCCCCCACATTTCTTTTTCAGGGGTGCAGCAGGGTGTTATTGAGACACCCCTGCAGCTTTGGAAAAATTCCTAATTTGTGATGAGCACATTGTTAATCGCAAATTGCACCTTCATTTATATGAGCCTCCTAGCCCATGGAAATGAATGGGTAATTTGCAATTAGCAATTTTCTCATCGCAAATTTGGAATGGTAAAGAATCGCTATTTATTCCTTAAAATTCGCTTTTTTGGAAATGCAATATAGTTATATGATACATATGGCGGTTGATGTCTAACAAGATAAGAAGCTTAGGCATACATTTATGATGACTGGCGCAATGAAGTAGAAATCACTTACTTCATTGGTAGAGCTTTACATGTATTATCTCCTCTGTATTCTTCATCAAGCGTAACTTTAATCTGCAATCCTGAGTAGGCCTCACTTTAAACAAACCTCTGGATAGGCCACATCTTATTGTTATCCTGAATTAATCATTTAAAATGCTAGGGACAGATTTATGATAGGTGTATGCCTCTTTTGCGCCACTTAGAAAACATTGTCCATGGGGAAATGACTTAAAATGTCCTTAAGACACATGAATGTGTTTTTTTAAAACGTTTGCAATTTTTTTGGGTCACTTTTAACATGGCTATGTGACTCAAACAGTCAAAATCTAAATTCGCCATGCACAGGTGGGAGCATATTTACAAGGAATGTGCTCCATGGGGAAAGGTCTTATAATGTAATATGGGAAAAATGACATCAGAGACACTGAAATGCCTTATAGAGAAGCATACACCATTATGTCCTTGTCATAAATTTGCAAACCATTACTTTTCCCCAAAAACGATTTTCAAATCATAATTTGAAAACACTGCACATGTGGAAATGACTTAAAATGTCCTTAATTCAAAATGTGCGATTCCTTAAATGCAATGTATCAAACAAAAAATATGTAAAAAATGATATTAAGGATTTGGAAAATACCACCAACTTCTAGTTTGTGGTAATTTGCGAATTCTTTTCAAAAAGCATTTTTTTCCAAAAAACAAAAGGTCCCATATGACGCCCATACATGCCCTTAGGGCATGTAGGTGTGCCATATGCCCCCAAATTTATTTTTCAGGGGTGCAGCAGGGTGTTCTTGAGATACCCCTGCACGCTTGAAAAAATTCCTATTTTGTGATGAGCTAATTGCTAATCGCAAATTGCAACCTTCATTCCTATGAGCCTCCTAGCCCATGGAAATGAATGGGTAATTTGCAATTAGCAATTTGCTCATTGCAAATTAGGAATAGTAAAGAATTGCTATTTATTCCTTAAAATTTGCTATTTAGGAAATGCAAAATAGTTTGATGGTACATATGGTGGTTCATCTGTAACAAGATAAGAAGCTTAGGGATACATTTATGATGACTGGCGCAATAAGGTGGACATTACTTACTTCATTGGTAGGCCTTTACATGTATTATCTCCTCTGTATTCTTCATCAAGCGTAACTTTAATCTGCAATCCTGAGTAGGCCTCAACTTAAACAAACTTTTGGATAGGCCACACCTTATTGTCATCCTGGATTAATCATTTAAAATGGTAGGGACAGATTTATGATAGGTGTATGCCTCTTTTGTGCCACTGTGCGTCACTTTTATGATGCAACGGCGGTGCTAATTTGCAATTAGCAATTTGCTCATTGCAAATTATGAATGGTAAAGAATTGCTATTTATTCCTTAAAATTTGCTATTTAGGAAATGCAAAATAGTTTGATGGTAGATATGGTGGTTGATCTGTAACAAGATAAGAAGCTTAGGGATACATTTATGATGACTGGCGCAATAAAGTGCACATTACTTACTTCATTGGTAGGCCTTTACATGTATTATCTCCTCTGTATTCTTCATCAAGCGTAACTTTAATCTGCAATCCTGAGTAGGCCTCACCTTAAACAAACCTCTGGATAGGCCACACATTATCGTCATCCTGGATTAATCATTTAAAATGCTAGGGACAGATTTATGATAGGTGTATGCCTCTTTTGTGCCACTGTGCGTCACTTTTATGATGCAGCGGTGGTGCAAAAGATTTGCTATGAGGCGACAACATTACAAATTGATGCATTTAGGCAGATATGTCATGGTGTAAAAAAAACGTACCACATGAAACCGATGCAGCAGTGATGCAAAAGATGCACCATGTCGTAAGACAGGCCTCACTTGGGGCCATATGTATCAAGCTAATTAGCATTCGCAAAGATCAAAATTCTACGAATTTTGGCCTTTGCGAATGTTAATTAGACAAATGGTATGTATCAAACAAGTTTGATGCAAAATAAGGAGTAGCAAAATTTGCTATTCCTTATTTTGCGATTGCACTGAAGGATTTGCAAATTTTGTGATTCCTTAAATGCAATGTATCAAACAAAAAATATGTAAAAATGACATTAAGGATTTGGAAACTATTGTGGTAAATTGGTGGTAATTTGTGAATTCTTTTCAAAAAGCTTTTTTTAAAAAAAACAAAAGGTCCCATATGACGCCAACACATGCCCTTAGGGCATGTATGTGTGCCATATGCCCCCAAATTTCTTTTTCAGGGGTGCAGCAGGGTGTTCTTGAGACACCCCTGCACCCTTGGAAAAATTCCTAATTTGTGATGAGCAAATTGCTAATCGCAAATTAAACCTTCATTCCTATGAGCCTCCTAGCCCATGGAAATGAATGGGTAACTTGCAATTAGCAATTTGCTCATCGCAAATTAGGAATGGTAAAGAATCGCTATTTATTCCTTAAAATTCGCTATTTAGGAAATGCAAAATATTTTGATGATACATATGGCAGTTCATCTCTAACAAGATAAGAAGCTTAGGGATAGATTTATGATGACTGGTGCATCACCAGGGATGTGCCAGTCATCTTGCGCCGCTGTTCCGCCACCCATGGTGTGCTGCATTTACAATGCAGCGCAGCATGGGGCAAAAACGGCACAGATGCTTGACGCATCTGTGCCGTTAAGGTGGCGCATTGCTGGAGTTGTATCGCAAGTGCGATGCAGCTCCAGCAAGGCTCAGGGGTGCATCATCTCCACAATGTTGCGTCAAGACCTATGCCTGCTTCAAGCAGGCGCAGGGTTTTGACACAGGTTTCTCCTATCTGATTGTAAATGCGGCACACCATGGGTGGCAGAGCAGTGGTGCACGTTAACTGGTGCATGCCTGGGGATGTGCCATTTAACATAAATCTGCCCCTTTACATTTAAGTATGTGCAGGGGACACAGAGTCGGTGAGGCTTATCCAAGGTTAAGAAGAGATGAGTCCTGTTCAGTGAAAAATTAGACATAGGCTTCACCTGCTCAGCATCGCTGGACATGGCTAAATAATAGCTGCAAAATGTTACTCTTGTTAAACAATTTTACTATTATAATCTGTGAGATTTGTCTCTTACTCTGCAACATCTCATTGTTGTTATCTTTCTTTAAAGATAAAGACAACCTCAACATGAGCGACAATCTGCAATCAGTTGATTTTGACCTCATCATTGAACTTGTAATTGAAACATCAGTGGATGTTGATCCATTGGATGATTTAAATCCTGAGGATGAAGAAGAGCGTGATGAGGATGCAGATTTGTCAGAATTATATGATATAGGATGGGAAGCTGACCTGCTTGAGCCTTTGGAAATATAAACATTTATTTTTAAAATTTATAATTAATAAAAAGTAAAAAGGTAAACCGTTTAATTTAAAAATAAAGACACCTTCAAAAGCAGGTTATGTGTAGTGTCTTCAATAAAATATTAAAATATGCTCATAAAATTAGATCAGATTCACATATAAAATAGCATAGGTAACATAAATATAAATGTCATTTCTTTTCTGGTATTTCTGTATTGTAAATTTGCCAACGACTAAAAAATCTTCTAATTAAAATGTCAAGTAGTGTGTTAAGTTTTTTATCACTGTTACTGATTTACTGTTTGGTAATAATGGTTAATAACATTATTTATTATATTTTTCCACAGATTCAACTGCAGATCATTTCAAGATTTCACCATGCCTACAATAGAAAGACAGAGAAAGGCTGCAAAACGTCAAAGACAGCAGGTGAAAAATAATACGCAGCAGTCCTCTAACAAAAAGATTTGTCAAGTCACGAAGAAAGCACCGGGTAAGAGCACAAAACACTTTATAAGAAATATGTGTAATAAAAAAAATATTACTACAGAAAATGTTTCAGTCCATAAAACGAGAAGGAAATCAAATGGAAAAGAAAGGCCAATGAAAAATGTTACTGCTAGAGCAAGAGATAACTCTGTGCATGATAGTAGAAGGAAACAACAGTTTAGGGAGATTCGTAAACGAATGTTCCGGAACAGGATAATTGGCAATTTGTTAAAAAATATTAAGAAAGGTCAACATAAACTAGTTTTTTATAAGACAAAAAAAAAAGTTGAGAAAGTTATTGATCAGGCATTTGAAATTAAACGTAAGTTATTTATTTTGATAATCAATAGAATTAGGAAGCTAAACAAGGCAATTTTTGATTTCAAAAGAAATAGTAGATGGAAGAGAATAGTTAATCGTAGTAATTTTTGTGAAGTTTTTTCAGGAGAATGGATGCATAGTTCAAGCTGTGAGGCATTTTTTAATGAGGAGAGTTATTTCCAGGATAATGATTTGGTGCATGCAGTTGACACCAGTGGTCGTGCTTATGAAGTGAAAGATGGTTGTCCAGTTGAAAAAGAAAAACTTGTGACAACAGAGGCAGAAGAGGTGTTAGGTAATGAGGTTTTAGGAAGACGTGCTAAGGGTCCTGTGTACACCTGGAAGTGTAGTAGTATTTGCAGTGTGCGACAGGATTCCATCAATTTGCTTTGTGATTTTGTACGGTCATTTAATAAGAAAAGTTTGAAGCAGAAAATGATGTTGTTGCAAGAATTAGATCCTTGCAGAGTAAGAGAAGTGACAGGTTTGCATGGACATTCACTGGCTTGTCTTTCCAGGAGAGTATGCCAGAGTGTTTTTCATCATTTCAGGATGCTAGCAGTGCATCATAACAAAGTGAGGAAATTAGTTAGAATGTTGTATTATGCTAAGAGTCCAGCAATTATGCTTAAACAATTATGCGCTGCTCTTTTGCATGGTTCTGAAATAGATGTGAAGAATATATGTGAAGAAATTGAGTTTTGTTACTTTGGAAGTAAAGAGGAGAATGTTGAAATTGAGCAAGAAGAAGAGGGTCTTGTGGAAGATAGTGTACAGGTTTCCAGTACAGATAATTTCCAGAGGGAAATTGCGACGTTTGAGGTGAAATCAAGTGAGAGGCCGAATTTCACTTGTGTGTGTTGTCGACGCACTTATTATAAGAATCAGACTAAGTTAGTGGATTTATATGCAAAAAGTGAAAGGGAAAATAATAGTGAATGGAAGGATTTTGCAACATACTTGATGGTAGAAAATTGTTTTTATTTGGGATTGGATCAACGTGTGTGTACTTATTGTTCTTGCAAATTAAATCAAAACCAGATGCCTGCTAGAGCAGTTCATAATAATCTGGAATTGGTTTAGATTCCTTCTGAATTGAAGGATTTAAATACTTATGAATCTATTTTGATTCAAAGTATCCATCCCTTTCAGGCTATTGTAAGAATGGAGCCAAAGACAGGGAAATTGCCTCCATCAGATTTACAGAGAGGATTAAAGGGAAGAGTTGTTTATTTGCCTCTAGATTTGAAGAAAAACATTAACACAATTGGAGTAGAAAAAGTGGAAGAGGAACCTCTGGTTATCTTAGTTAATGGGGTTCCGACAAAGAATAAGAAAATATGGCAAGATTTAGTAGATGTTAGGAAAGTTAAAAAGGCAACATTGTATTTGAAAAAAAATAATAAATACTATAAGAATGTATATGTTGCAGAAGAGGAAGTAAGTGAGGAAGAGGATAGCGATTTGTGTGCTGGTCAAATTGAGAAAGTAGAACCCTCTACTAGTGAAGAAATATATGAACATTATAGTGTTCATCCTTTGCATTCCAAGGAAGTCATGGGGAATGCTATTGAGTTGTTTCAAATGAAACAAGCCAAAGGGAGTCCCATTAGTGTTTGGGAGGAAAGTTTGGAAGCTCGGTGTTTCCCACAGCTTTTTCCAACAGGTCAGGGAGGAAGATATGATGAGCGACCTCATCAAATTCCTGCTTCTGAATACCGGACTTTGCGATTGTATGCAGGAGATGCTAGGTTTCGACAATGCATTCCTTATTTGTTTCATCTCCTGTTTGAAAGCGATCTGTCTGGACTGTCATATGCAGTGAACCACATCTTGAAAAGTGGTATACACATGCAAAACATCTCGGCAAGTGACTTTATGGATAAAGTCAATGTCCAAGATAGTATTTTGGATTCTCACCTGATTAATCTCATGGCGTGTCAGCGTGGTACTAATGAGTACTGGTACCGTCGTCATGGTGATTTAAAATGTATGCTGAGGAACTTAGGTACTCCCACATGGTTCCTCACTCTGAGCTGTGCCGAGTATGGCTGGGAAGACTTACTTGAATTTCTACGAGAGGCAAATGCTAACGTAGATAACATCGAATTCAAGACACCCGGAGAACTGTGCTCTTTGGATCCAGTCAATGTATGTAGGTACTTCAATCATAGATTTGAAGCTATGATGTCTTTCATCATGAATAAGAAGAATCCACCTCTTGGAGAGGTGTTGGATTTCTTCTGGAGAAAAGAGTACCAAGCAAGAGGTGCTCCTCATATACATATGTTGCTGTGGATCAAGGATGCACCTAAATTTGGAACGGATCCAGAAGACTCAGTGATGAGTTTCATCCAACAGTATTCTACGTGTGCTGTTCCAAACGCAAAGGAGAAGAAAAACCTAAGAGAAAAAGTTCTGCGTTTCCAAAGCCATCGATGTGGAAAGTACTGCCGTCGTAAATTCCGAAACAAAGACAAGTTCTACACTAAATGTCGTTTCGGCTTTCCACGACCGGTGATTTCTAAAGGAAGAGTAAACAGTTTGATGTCTTCGCTGCGACACAATGTCATGAAGAAATCACCTAAAAACACTTACAATTTGAAGAGGAACGAAGAGTCCAAGTACATCAACGACTAATACCCGGTGATTTTGTCCATGTGGAATGCTAACATGGATATACAGTTTGTGGCTGATAACTGTATGGCTGTGGCTCGGTATGTGACGTCTTACATCACCAAAAAAGAGAAGACAGAATTGAAGGATATGTGGGAGGACATTTCCCATGAAAAGAGCCTCAGCAAGAAGTTGTACAGTTTCAGTCTGAAGATGTTGTCGCATCGAGAAATCGGAGCGTACGAATGTTCTGACCGGTTGTCTTCAGCAAGTCTCTATGCCAAGTCCAGGAGTATCATTTGGGCGAGTCTTGGTCTTGCAGCAACGCGTAATCGAGTTCTCAAACCTGTGCGGGAAATTGAGTATTTGGCGGAAAAGGAGCCAAACAGTACCAACATTTTGAAGACAAACATGTTGGATACATATTATCCAAATTGAACCAGTCACCTCGAGAATGTTTGTCTGTATGAGGTTCTGCAAAATTACATATTCAAGAGGAACATCAAAGAAGATACTGAGAAAGGAGTGTATGCTGTAATAGGAAGTGAGGGATGTCTGGTCAAGCAAAGAAAATGCCACTTGGTAAACCATCGAAAATTGAGTGGTGAATCTCCTGAAAAAAAGGAGTTTTTCTATTTAGCACTTTTGCAACTTTTCAAGCCTTGGCGTGCAGAAGAGGAACTGCTTGGAGATTTCCTCTGTTACGAAGACTCTTTCAATGCCGCCAAGGAGACCATAGAATGTCCTGCTTTTCCCAAATATGTAGAAATGTTGAATGTGGAAATTGAGCAGGAAGCAACGATTGCAGCCGAGATTGCCAGAGACAGTTCTCAGGACAGTCAGAGTTCTGCTTCATTGAGTCAGGATCCACTAGGAGGACCTGTTATTGAAAATGAAGCTGCCACTGCTATGAATGAAGTGGAAAGAGCCATGGCACATGCTCAGGAGGATGCGGTTAACTTAGAAGAGTTGGAAAGACAACTCAACGTTGAGCAGAGGAAAATATATGACGAAGTTACCATGCAAATTGATCATGGATTAAGTCATGACAAGAAAGAGTGCTCATGTACGTTGTTGAAGCCTGTCCGACTGTACGTGAGTGGAGAAGCGGGAACTGGAAAAAGTTTCCTCATTAAAGCAATTTCATGCTATTTGCAGGAAAGGACAGAGTCATCGCTGTCTTGTGTTGTCACCGCTCCAACTGGACTGGCAGCACATAATATTAAAGGGATTACTTTACATCGTTTACTGATGCTGCCAGTGGAGCATGACAACAAATTACAATATCACAAGCTATCTGGAGATGCTTGTTTTGAAGTTTCAAGAATCTTGAGGAAAATGAAACTTCTTATCATTGACGAAGTAAGCATGGTTTCCAATGTCATGCTTGCCTTTGTGCATTTGAGGATGCAAGAAGTTCTCAAAACAGAGTATGATGTGTTATTTGGTGGCAAACACATCATTGTTTTCGGAGATCTTCTGCAGCTGACACCAGTGAAAGGGCAACCTGTGTTCAAAATGCTCACGCATGAAGATACCAGGAAGTGCCTAGGCAGCATTGGCAACGTCAATATATGGTTAAACTTCAATTATGCTGAACTGCATGAAAATATGCGTCAGGCGAAGGATGAAGTTTACAAGACTATTCTACAAGATGTTAGAATTGGAAAAGTGACCGAGCATGGGAAAGAAGCTTTACATGCACGATTACTGTCAAATTTATATCCAGAACAAGATGTTGTGCCTGAGAATATTTTTCAGAAAATTACTGAGAAGAAATCTGGAATATGTTTGATGCCAACTCTTGCAGAATGTGCCAAATTTAACAACAACATGTTGCATTTAGAAAAGCAAGAGATTGTGAAACTGGAAGCTATTGATAGAGTAGAGCATATGGGATCAACAATTATTTTGTCTGAGAATCTGAAAACAAAATTGGATTCATTAGAGAAGAGTATATCTAAAACTGCAGGTTTTGAAAAGACTCTGAATGTGTGCTTGAACTGCCGTATAATTTTAAGAAGGAATTTACATGTTGAAAGAGGTCTGGTAAATGGATCAATGGGTAATGTTGTTGATTTTGTGAAATACAGAAATAGAGATGGAATTGAATTTTTAAAAATTAAATTTGATGGCATTGAGGAAGTACAGCTAATTGCTCGTTGTTCTGCTAGATTTTTGCTTGTAAAAGACTTATATGTTCGCCGTAAGCAGTTTCCTGTTTGCTTGGCATATGCGGTGACAATTCATAAATCGCAAGGTTTAAGTGTAGACAGTGCATTGGTGAATATTGGCAGTTCTGTGTTCAAGGAGGGTATGGCATATGTGGCATTGTCACGAGTTAGAACTTTATCGGGATTGTACTTGATTGAGTGTGATGTCACAAACATTTGTGCGGATCTAGATTGTGTTAAGGAATACAATAGGTTAAGAAGAGAGTATGCGCCACATTTGCCTCAGTATCCTTTGTTTGAGAAACGTGTGGTAGGCCGGAAACGAAGAAATGAGAACAATATTGGGGAGGTTGTAGCAAAAAGACAAAAAGTCAATGAACCTAAAATTACAAGCAGAAACAAAAAGGATTCTGTTGAAGATGTTGTTGGTTTTCAGTTTGAAAACAGTTCTGGTGTCAACTGCTATGCTAATGTAGTTGTTAATGTTTTGTTTTCTCTAAAATATGTAAAAGAAGAGATTGTGGTCAATTCTGATCAAAGATTTTGCAGTTTGTTAAATTCTGTGTTAGAGAAATGTACCACTGATAGAAGAAACATAGAAAGTGTGTCTGAAATTCGAAATCTGTTAGACAGATGTTCAGGCCAAACACAATTCTCTCAAAATATTCAGCAAGATTGTCAGGAGTTTTTAATGTATATGCTTGATGTATTACATGCTGAAGGTGTAGATGTAGATCAGCTGTTTGGGCTTTCTTATCAATGGCAGCATGACTGCGAGAACTGTATGGTATCAAGTACTACTAGTGTAGACTCAGAAAGATTTATATATTTAACTTTGCCAGACAGTAAATCAGTCTCCTTTAATAAGCTAGTAAAAGCAGCTGATCACAACATGGAGTGTAGCCAATGTAAATCTGAAATGATGTCCACATTATTTATACGAACATATGGCCAGTATGTCATTTTAATGTTCCAACGATGTAGGCCTGATGGAACAAAATTGACAACTTTAATTAAAAATTTTGTAGCTTCGCAGTTGTCAATATCAGGAAGGACTTTTGTAACTGCAGCAATTATATATCATGACGGCCCTTCAATAACATCAGGACATTACACAGCTTATTTAAAGTCTAGAAATGGCTGGTCATTCTGCAATGATTCTGTTTTAATTTTCAAAAAAAAATTGCCGTATGACCTTAAAAACTCTTACCTGGTGTTTTTAAAACCAAAATTTTAGGGAAATAATCTCGGGATGTGCTCTGTGGAATTTCAAGAAGTTCTAATGGCTCCTACACAATTTGGCCTTGAGGATAAGTGTAGTTCAGAGACATAACTTCTAACCATAGGACTGGACATTATGGAGAAATACGTGCACTTTGAATGAGTTCAGAAAAACTGTTTCTTTTTATAAACTAATTGAAGCAGCCAATCAAAACATGGAGTAGAGGGAATGTAAGTCTGCAATGCTGTCTACTGTTTTACATTGCTTTGTGATTAAAAGTGATGTAGAGAATTAAATAATTGTAGTAGTCATAGAGGTAGTGTAAGTCTGCTTGTATCAGTGTCATAGGAAAAGTAGAACATGACTGAGCAAGAAGGGGAAGATATTACTATTCCAGGATTGTGAAAATGATCTTCAACATTTTAATTCTGAAAGTTGCGGAAATGCCAAATGACGGGATTGGCTTACAAGAAATCCAAGAGTTATAAATTGCTCTGACCAGATTTGGCCTTGTGGAAAATTGTGGTAGAGAGCAAGAAGTCATTTATTGCATGTAACGTGTTTTTAAAAACGATGGAGATTTTCTTTCAGAAAGTGGCGGGCTGAAAGTAATAACAGCACAAAAGAGTGTAAGCTGTTCATAGGACATCCTTGGACGTCATGGAAAGTAAGTTAACTTTAAGGAGTTCTGAATTTTGATTTCTGATGTTGTATGGGTTTTTTAAACACAATCATTTTGATTGTGTTTTTTTTTCCCCGCTGTTACATGATGAATACCTTCAAGTCACTGTTTTTAGTGAATTTTGATACATTCTGAGAACAGCAAAAATAAACCATTTAACATGTATAATTAATTCTGTACTGTTTGCATTTATGATGTATATGTAGAACTGTGTAGGAGGCATGGAGAAGGTGAGGCTTCTGTAAGTGTCAAAGTTGTTGCATGCAGTGCTGCACTTCTGCGTATTCTTTCATATGCTAGACTACATCTGCACAATGAGATACCTAAGCAAAGGAAACGCAAGTGATGTGATTGAGAAATGAGCAAAATAAATTGCACGTATTTCAATTACATCACCTGTGTTTCCTATCATTACGAATCACATTGTGCAGATCAAGTTTAGGTCTGTCCAGGGAAACATAGGAGGTTTCTACTTTGTTGAAGAGTGCAGTGGACATGACTCACTTCATTGGTAGACTTTCACCGATATTATCTCCTCTGTACACTTCAACAAGTGTAAATCTCATCTTGAACTCTGAGTAGGCCTCACCTCAAACAAACCTCTGGATAGGAGACATGTTATTGGCATCCTGAAGCGACACTTTTCTGAAACAAGAGCAATGCAAAAGATGCACCATGTTTTAAGATAGGCCTCACTTCATCTGTATCAAGATACTGTTAGTTTAAAATGTATATCTTTAGGACTGTGTAGGGGACCTGTTACCCACAATCCACTGCTGATGATATTACTGACCATGTCATGAATGATGTAATATGTGACATCATCAGCAGTGGATTGTGGGTAACAGTATCTCTTGTTTACTCCCTAGAGCTGTCTTTCTTTTCACATAACTGTCTGTTTCCTTTCCTTATACTTACTGTTCTTTTTTTTTTTTAATTTTTTTTTTGGTTAGCTTCCGGTTCGCGTACCGGGAAGCGCTCCGGGGAGCGAACTAAGAGAAATAGAGGTTGGCAGAGTTCCAAATATTCTACCAATTTTTTTTATAACGGGGAGGTAGTTCTGAAAAGAACTTTTTTTTTATGTTTTTGTTGTTTTATATTTTTTTAGTATTTTATGAACATTTTTTTACTTTTTTTGTATTTTCTGAACGTTTTTATATTTTTTTTGGTTTTTTTTGGGGGGAGGGAAACAAAAACGATCCATTGGAAAGGGCTCAACAGGAGCAACAAAAAAAAAAGAATTTATTTTTTGGGGCATTTCGGACAAACATTAACATGATTCTGAATAGCTCGCATAATCAAAATGATGCTACTTTCCCTGTAGCAAATGAAATTGCCGCAGTGCACGCACACTTGCTTCACGTGCCCAAACAACATTTGAATGTTTGGGATCATCTCCCTCGCCTCTGGTCCCGACACCTCTGGAACAACCGATCTTCTTGCCATCGGAAGGGGATTTTGTTGCTCATCACGTAGCTGGGCAGCACTATAATTATTAGGATGCCACCTACTCATATGCCGATGCATAGTGAAATTGCCGTAACTGTATTTTTTTTCAGTCCCCCTTGACAGTCTATCACCGCATATACGGCAAAACACGTAGCGTGCATTTACTTTTTTTTGCCCCTCAGGAAATTTATAGAATTGCCAAATGTAGTTCTCTTTTCGATTATACCTCCTGGGCTCCTCTGGCAAAAACATTGGCTCTTCCTCCTCTTCCTCCTCTTCCTGTTCTTCCTCTTCTTGTTGTAAAATTACTTCAGCAGGTGGTCCTCTCTTCTTTGGATTTGGTGGAGGTGGTGGGTTAGAACCAGCTGAAGCCACTAATGAAGCCATGTCAGAATGCAAATAAAGGGTCTTTCTCTCACCAAGATGAAAGTCAGAGTGAGGAAAGAAGGAGGGGTTTTCATCATTTGGGAAAAGCAAAAGTTCTAAACCAATGAAAAGTGTTCATTTTAGATCACATGACCTAGTATTACATCATTAGGAAACCAAAAGTGAAATGAACCAATGAAAAGTGTTATTACCGAGTCACATGACCTGCTGTGTTTACGTTACGCGGTCGGCGCCGCGCCGCGGATCGCTTCCGGTTCGCGTACCGCTGCGCTTCCGGGTACGCTAACGTAGCACGTCATATGACGTATCACGCGAGAACGCGAAACGTCATGCTGACGCGACGCGACAGTTGCGCAAACGGAACGTTTACCGGTTCGCGGACCAGGTTGCGGCTCCGAATTGAGCTAACGGGAAGCTAACCGGTTCGCGTACCGGGAGCGAAACAATAAAAATAATAAAAAAAAAATTGTATTAAAAACATGTAAAAAATATTTTTCGATTTAAAGAAGAATACATTGTAAAGGTTTTGATATTTGCTATTAAAAAACCATTGAAATTCACTGAAAAAACCATAGGTTATAGACCATATATAGTTAGGAATTAGCATTTACAAAACCTTGAAAATTCACTGAAAAAACCATAGGTTATAGACCATATATAGTTAGGGATTAGCATTTACAAAACCTTATTTTACTCACACAAAACCATTGAAATTCCATATATAGTTAGTTGTACTAACTATATATCGCGCACCCGCAATCCACTGCTGATCATGTCACATATTACATCATTCATGACATGGTCAGTGACATCACTGATGACATCACTGATGACATCTCAAATGACATCACTGATGACATCACTGATGACATCTCAAATGACATCACTGATGACATCACTGATGACATCTCAAATGACATCACTGATGACAATACCCAGTGACTGTATTTTTCTGTAAAGTTAAAATATGTCTTGAGTGGATGTATAAGTGTCTGGATGAAGGATTTAGTAGGTGCATGACTGACTGTATGAGTGAGTGATTAAATGTGTCTCTCTGAGTGCATGGGTTAGTGACTAAACTGTCTTAATTTGTGCATCATTATGTCTGTTGTTCTGAAAACTGCTGCATGCGTTGTTCAGTAGCTATATGAGTAACTATATGGGTTATTGATTGGTTGCCCAAGTATTTGTATGGGAGACTGAATGTGTGTGTGGGTGGCTGGGAGGTGTATGACTCTGTGCATAGATGTGTGAGCAGTTGATTCACTAGATGTATGGGTTCAAAAGTGCATGTGGAAACAGCTGTATGGGCGGTTGACTGTGTGCATCAGTTTATTGGTGAGTGAATGGATATCTCAGTGCTACATGTCAAAGTAAGTACATATGTAAAACACAGTACATGTGAGACTTGACATATATAAATAACTGTCCATAAGAGCCAGTGAATGTGTGAGTGGCTGTATGCATCATTGTGAACTTGTATCCAGGATTGTATAAGAGAGTAAATATGTTTTAGTATATGTTTGAATAAGTAAGGTGTGTATAACTGAATAGTTGGGAAAATGGAGGTGTGATTGATTGTTTGCATGACTGACTAGGTGTGTGTGTGTAACTTCATGGATGAATGACAATCTGTGAGTCTGTGTTTACACTGAGTGTATCTAAGGTTATATTAGAGTCTGAAGAGGTTCATCGTATTATCACATGAATGATGTCATCAGTGATGTGATCAGTAATGTCAAATGAGATGTCATCAGTGATGTCATCAGTGATGTCATTTGAGATGTCATCAGTGATGTCATCAGTGATGTCATTTGAGATGTCATCAGTGATGTCATCAGTGATGTCATTTGAGATGTCATCAGTGATGTCATCAGTGATGTCACTGACCATGTCATGAATGATGTAATATGTGACATGATCAGCAGTGGATTGCGGGTGCGCGATATATAGTTAGTACAACTAACTATATATGGAATTTCAATGGTTTTGTGTGAGTAAAATAAGGTTTTGTAAATGCTAATCCCTAACTATATATGGTCTATAACCTATGGTTTTTTCAGTGAATTTTCAAGGTTTTGTAAATGCTAATTCCTAACTATATATGGTCTATAACCTATGGTTTTTCAGTGAATATATATATATGTGTGTATATATATATGTGTATATATATATGTGTATATATATATATGTGTATATATATTACCTACTGGCGGTCGCCAGTAGGTATATATAGTTAGGATTTTTTCTCTATGGGTTTTTTGAAAATTCTATGTCTAATAACTTTGGCGTTTGTGGACGGAATCGGCTGAAATTTTCAGGAAAATGGCACATTTTGTTTCTGAGCAGCCCTTGAAAATTTGGGGGGGGTTCGTCCAGTGGGGGCCGAGAAAAAAGGGGGGTCCCAAAACGTGTTTTTAACATTGAGTTTTCCATAGGGCGGTTGGCCTCACTTTTAGCCCGAACGGCTGAATGGATTTGCACGAAACTTGGCAAAATTGTAGGGACTGGTAGCCCGATGTGCCTTTTGTAGGTCTCAATATATGTGCTCCAGTGGATTTTGAGAAATTAACGTTTAAAAAAAGATATATATCTGTAACAGCGGACCGGTTAGCGCTCTGGTTCGCGGACTTTTCGCGCAACGGAGCTTTGTGAAGCGAAGCTGATTGGTTCTCCGGCGTCTGTCAACATTCCAAACAGTCCGTAGCGGCCGCCATCTTGTCTCTCGGTAGGATCGAGAGACAAGAGGAGGTCAAAACAAAGGGGGAAATAACTATAAGGGGGCATAGTAGATCCTCGCTGACCCCCTAGGTTTGATGTGGAGGTTTTAAAAGGGCCCCGCGGGGCAAAAAAAAATAATAATAATAATAATCGAACGGCTGAATGGATTTGCACGAAACTTGGCAAAATTGTAGGGACTGGTAGCCCGATGTGCCTTTGCTAGGTCTCAATATATGTGCTTCAGTGGATTTTGAGAAATTAACGTTCAAAAAAAGATATATATCTGTAACAGCGCACCGCTTCGCGTACTTTTCGCGTTACGGAGCTTTGCGAAGCGAAGCTGATTGGCTCTCCGGTGTCTGTAAACATTCCAAACAGTACGTAGCGGCCGCCATCTTGTCTCTCGGTAGGATCGAGAGACAAGAGGAGGCCAAAGCGAAGGGGCAAATGACCATAAGGGGGCATAGTAGATCCTCGCTGACCCCCTAGGTTTGATGTGGAGGTTTTAAAAGGGCCCCGCGGGGCAAAAAAAAAAAATAATAATAATAATCGAACGGCTGATGACCATAAGGGGGCATAGTAGATCCTCGCTGACCCCCTAGGTTTGATGTGGAGGTTTTAAAAGGGCCCCGCGGGGCAAAAAAAAATAATAATAATAATAATCGAACGGCTGAATGGATTTGCACGAAACTTGGTAAAATATTAGGGACTGGTAGCCCAATGTGCCTTTGCTATGTCTCAATATATGTGCTTCAGTGCATTTTGAGAAATTAACGTTCAAAAACAAGATATATATCTGTAACAGCGCTCCGCTTCGCGGAGATAAAATTATATGTGTATTACCTAGCTGTTGCTAACACCAGTTAGCGACGGCTAGTAGGAGATAGCGACCATCTTGGGTCCCACTTTGCATGCGAGTGATATTTATCACTAATGACATGCAAAGTGGGCATGCCAAGATGTTAGCGAATGGAAACAGTCGCTAACATCGCTATCTCCTATTATCAACTTTTGGAAATATTCGAGATAAGCGCGAATATCTCCAAAAAGTAACAGCTGCCCTGAGCAGTTCTTAGCCATGTTATCCAATGGGAGGTGGATAACATGGCTAAGAGCATTAGCTTGGTAATGCATGAATATCGCGGAGTTTTCAGCGATATTAATGCATTGCGCTCGTTTTTTATCGTATTTGCGATAAACCTTGATAATAGCAAGGTTTATCTGCGATAATTTCTGACGGTAAAAAAATCTTTGCAATGCATCGTTAGGGATAAATATCGCTTAACTTTGGTAATATGCCCCAACGTCTGTTAACGTTCGATTCGAAGGAAATCAGGAATTGTTGAAAAACATTGTGTGCGCCATCTTGTCTTTTTTCAAATGCCACACTTTTGTCGTGCACGGCAGCCATTTTAGATGCCTTGACCAGATCCACTCTGTGCACGCTGTCGATCCTTAGCATGGCTCCCCACCCTCGCAAGCATCTCCCCCAGGCAGTGGTCACCCCCGCTCTCTGTTTTATGCATGGGTAATAAACCTCCCCCCATCTGCACTGTTCTTCCCTGAGAATCACACCCTGTGCCCGCCCGACACCTCCCTTTCGCCCTATTCACTACCGCACCCTCTGACACTCCTTTTCCTCTGTGTCCGATTGTCCAGGCCGGTCCTAGGCTATCAGCTAGCCCTGCAGATGTAGTTTATGGCCACAGCTGTAAAGAATCACCCGTCTTCAAAGGAGTTATAGTAGATCAAGGCCCACACTCGATGAGATCCGTCACAGCAGAAGCGTTGCTATTATCTGAAAACCATCCTGTATTGTGATTGGGGAGGGGACCGAGCGTGAAGCGGAAGATTCCAGGGATGACTCTTTGTACATCAAAGTTTTTACAATTATGTGTCACATTAAAAATATATAGCACTCCGACAAAGTAGTAAGATTATAAAACTTTAATAATTTATAAATATATACAAGAAAACAAAAATAGTAATAACATATAAACATTTTTAGAGAAAAACAACGAAGTAGCGGTCGGCTGTGCGAATAGTCCCAACGCAGCACAACGTCCAGATTTCCGGCGTGGGGCGTCGCGGGGGGTGGGTGATCAGTAGCAAACTGTTGTGCGAATAGTTCCAAGGCAGCAGAACGCGCCGAAATCTAGATGACACGAAAGTGATGTCTAGTAAGTTGCCACCCAGCAAATAACGGCGTGGGGCGTCGCGGGGGGTGGGTCATCAGTAGCAAACTGTTGTGCGAATAGTTCCAAGGCAGCAGAACGATGGCACCAAGGTGATGTCCAGTAAGTTGCCGCACTGGTTTTGGTATCCTACAATGCTGCTCCGAATAACGGCGTGGAGCGCCCCGGGGGAGGCGGCGTGAACGGGCCTCTCCAGGTGGAGTCTCATCTGTTTTAGTGGGGCGCCCCTTTACCGTTTCAGTTGCCATTCCGTCCGCTTTTGGTCCACTGTGTCAAAATCCGCCATTCAGCTGAGTTGCGCCCACTCTTGCGGTGCAGCGATAGGCGGCTGTCACAGGACTCTCAAAATGGCGGCAGGCTGTTTCCTTTTTGGGCCTGGTCCACTGAAATGGCCCTGGGACACCTTGGAAATCGGACGCTTGTCTGCTAGGTCTTGGACCCCATTCTCGAAAGCGTCCCCTCCGCCTTGAGAATTCATCAAAAGTTTTGGGGGCTCCGACTCCTGCAGGCTTCTGGTGGGGAGCGGCTGCCATGATTGCTCGCGGAATGACCACGACTGAGCTACGAGATGGTGGTGCTTTCATGCTGACGCCAGCTTCAGTCTGAAACATCCAGAAACAAGGTGGGGCTTTCATCGTTTGGGGGAAAAAAAAAGTTTTCATCCAATGAAAAGTGTTGTTTTTAGGTCATATCATCAAGCCTTCCATCATTAGGAAACCAAAAGTAAAATGAACCAATGAAAAGTTTTATAAACAAGTCACATGACCTGTTATGCGGCATAGGGTATAAAATGCGGAGAAAATACGTTGGCACGTGAGGCGGCGTCAGTAGCGGACCGATGTGCGAATAGGCCGAAGGCAATACAACGCGCCAAGATCCGGATGGCACCGAGGTGGTGTCATAGTTGAGAGTTCTGAGCAGCGGTTGTAACACTGTCTGAAGCTTATTTGCAGCTGCTGCAGCTTCACTACGCGCCAAGATCCGGATGGCACCGAGGTGGTGTGTAGGAAGTTGCCGCACTGGTGTGGCCATCCTACAATGCTGAAAGTCGGCGTGGGGCGCCCCGTTGGCCTGTGAGTTTGCGTCAGTAGCGGACCGATGTGCGAATAGGCCGAAGGCAGCACAACGCGCCAAGATCCGGATGGCACCGAGGTGGTGTCTAGTAAGTTGTCGCACTTCTGTGGCCATCCTACAATGTTGAAAGTCGGCGTGGGGCGCCCCGTTGGCCTGTGAGATGGTGTCAGTAGCGGACTGATGTGTGAATGGGGCCAAAGGCAGCGCAACAATATTTTCTACTATATTTCCGGTGTAGAAGACACCACAAGGCGCTGAGATGCCAAGATCCGGATGGCACCGAGGTGGTGTGTAGCAAGTTGCCGCACTGGTGTGGCCATCCTACAATGCTGAAAGTCGGCGTGGGGCGCCCCGTTGGCCTGTGAGATGGCGTCAGTAGCGGACCGATGTGCGAATAGGCCGAAGGCAGCACAACAATATTTTCTGACTGACACCACAAGGCGCTGAGATGCCAAGATCCGGATGGCACCGAGGTGATGTCTAAGTTGCGGACTGATGTGCGAATGGGGCCAAAGGCAGCGTAACAATATTTTTTGTATGGAAGATACCACTAGGCGTTGAGATGCCAAGATTCGGATGGCACTGAGGTGATGTCTAGCAAGTTGGTGTGGTCATCCTACAATGCTGAAACTCGGCGTGGGTCACCCCATTAGCCTGTGAGATGGCGTCAGTAGCGGACCGATGTGCGAATAGGCCGAAGGCAGCACAACGCGCCAAGATCCGGATGTCACCGTGGTGGTTTCATAGTTGAGAGGCACTTCATCTGCAGTGGGGCGCCGAGATCCGGATGGCACCGAGGTGATGTCTAGCAAGTTGCTGTACTGGTGTGGTCATCCTACAATGCTGAAACTCGGCGTGGGTCGCCCCATTAGCCTGTGAGATGGCGTCAGTAGCGGACCGATGTGCGAATAGGCCGAAGGCAGCACAACGCGCCAAGATCCGGATGTCACCGTGGTGGTTTCATAGTTGAGAGGCACTTCATCTGCAGTGGGGCGCCGAGATCCGGATGGCACCGAGGTGATGTCTAGCAAGTTGCTGTACTGGTGTGGTCATCCTACAATGCTGAAACTCGGCGTGGGTCGCCCCATTAGCCTGTGAGATGGCGTCAGTAGCGGACCGATGTGCGAATAGGCCGAAGGCAGCACAACGCGCCAAGATCCGGATGTCACCGTGGTGGTTTCATAGTTGAGAGGCACTTCATCTGCAGTGGGGCGCCGAGATCCGGATGGCACCGAGGTGATGTCTAGCAAGTTGCTGTACTTGTGTGGTCATCCTACAATGCTGAAACTCGGCGTGGGTCGCCCCATTAGCCTGTGAGATAGCTGTTCTTTGGATTTGGGCCTGGCTCGTCTGCTGTAGTGGGGCGCCCCTTTACCGTTTCAGTTGCCATTCAGCTGAGTTTCGGCTGCTCTTGATGCTACAGCGACAGGCGGCTGCAACAGGACTCTCAAAATGGCGGCCTGTTCTTTGGATTTGGGCCTGGTCCACTAAAATGGCCCTGGGACACCTTAGAACTCGGACGCTCGATTTTTTTTTCCTTTCCTGTACATGCAAAAAAAGGTAAATGCCCGGTACGTTACACGCTTCATCTGCCACGATGAACTCTCCAGAGGAACCGAAAAAAAATATAGTTGTGGTAACTATACCATGCATCGTCATATGGAGAGGTGGCACCAATTAATTATAGTGCTGCATAAAAGAGAGATTTGGAGGAGAACCTGTGACCTGCTAGTACATTCATCAAAGAAGTGGCACTGAGAGCTTCAGAGGCAAGGGAAACGGTCCCAAATATTTAGAAGAACTTTGGAAAGATTAAAATGACATGTTTAGATTGTGGCAAATTAATTTCATGTGGACAGATGAGTGTTACTCTAATAAATACAGCATATGAACATCATCATAGTCGATGGTTGGTAGAGACATTTTGACTATATCCTGGACCTGCCCGTCCTCGCCCAAAATGGCGCCAGAATAAATGGGACTCGTAACTCCTTGTTGTGTACTGGTTGCAGAACCTTGAAATCACGAGATACGTATGCAGTTTTGAAGCACATGGCGGGCGGGGACGAGAATTGATTGAATATTTCGACATCCCTATTGATATTAAGTTCTGATGTGTTATTGATTACTGTACTGTTGAAAGTTCGAATTAACGTCACCCATGGTACTTGCCCGCAAATGTATATCTAGATAATTTTATTGTAACTGGCCCTGTCGTATTTTAATTATAAAATGTACGTCCACCGATTCCGTAACTGTTAGACACCTTAGTTCTTGCAACCTAATGGCCCGCCCGTTACGTTCCTCTACAGTGTAAATGTCTATTCATCATATACGATTACAGTTTGCTCCGTGGCCGGCCCACGTGGTTATAGGCTCGTATTTGTATAATGAAATTTTCACAATAAAGGTTTTTAAAAGAAAACATGGTAGTAGTATATACATTGGTAAAGTTTTTAATAATAGTCACTGTTTTAGAATCATTAAAAGGCAAGTGAAATAAAGCAGACCAATTACATGAAGGGTAAAAGGTATAATACGAAGGAACGCAGTAAAGATAAATGGTCAAGGGCTGTTGTGTTTTCTATTCCTGCAACATAAAGTGATCGATAAGAATCTCATATTCAGGCGTATCGGCGACTAAGACAGCAGGTCGACCCTCTTTTGCTCAACGGCTCCGTCATGGGACGAAGAAACGCTCTTTTTCTCGAAAAAAGAATATATTTTACTTGCAGGACAGTTGTAAAATTTCCGGGAAAGTACATTAGCCTGGAACATTATAACATATATTTAAGAAAAAATAATGTTCGGAAGTAATGAAAAGCGTAATTTTTAGGTCATATGACCAAGCCTTTCATCATTACAATAAGAAAAGTAAAATGAACCAATGAAAAGTTTTATTAACAAGTCACATGACTTGTTATGCTTACGTTACGCGCTGCGCGCCCCGGATGACTTCCGGATGCGCTAACGCGGTGCATCATATGACGCATTACGCGACAACGCAGGTACAGAATATAGTCAAAATGTCTCCACCAACCAGCGGTCGGAACACAACCCCTTTCAGCAGGCTAAATAGTTCTGTTAAATGACAACAGAAGGGACAGGCAACAAGAACCATCAGTCAAAGAGGGGAGGGCTAGTTCTTCTCTACCGGGTTACATTGGGGCGCTACCAGAACTGATCGAATTGGTAGTCTACAGTGTTTCTGGATGTTTCAGACTGAAGCTGGGGTTAGCATGAGAGCAGCACCATTTCGTAGCTCCGTCGTGGTCATTCCGCAACCAATCATGGCAGCCGTTCTTTATCGTTATTTTGGGCGGGGTGGGTGGCGGAGCCGAGCTGTTTTGCAGCCATCATTGTGTGGAGTTCAGTTCATCTCACTAGTTTTGTATTTGTCATGAGGGGTTGTTCCTAATGTTTCTATTTTAGCGAGGTCAAAAAGAGATCCTATTAGTGGCCTACTGATTTTGCTCGATTCCTTTTCTTTTTTTTTACACGATTTTTCGTTATCTGCAAAGACTAAACAGAGTATTGCGACTCTGTGTTTGTTTGTAAATAGAGAATGAACCAAAGAGAACTAATTCTAAAACAGTAAATACTTGGATAACAATGAATCAAATGGAGAGAGAAGCAGGCACGACGGATTACAATGGGGGCAAAGACCTGCGTTAACTACCTTTCACTATCTGCAAAGAGAGAGTACTCCTAATAGAAATGAGGGGGGGGGGGGCACCATTCAAAGCAGATCAGTGTGCATAAACACGAAAATGTTTTCACTTACCACGTACTTGACATTCGACAGCTTATGATATTTGCTATTAAAAAACCATTGAAATTCACTGAAAAAACCATAGGTTATAGACCATATATAGTTAGGAATTAGCATTTACAAAACCTTGAAAATTCACTGAAAAAACCATAGGTTATAGACCCTATATAGTTAGGAATTAGCATTTAAAAAACCTTATTTTACTCACACAAAACCATTGAAATTCCATATATAGTTAGTTGCACTAACTATATATCGCGCACCTGCAATCCACTGCTGATGATGTCACATATTACATCATTCATGACATGGTCAGTGACATCACTGATGACATCACTGATGACATCTCAAATGACATCACTGATGACATCACTGATGACAACATCCAGTGACTGTATGTTTCTGTAAAGTTAAAATGTGTCTTACATATTGAAGAATGAGTGGAAGTATAAGTGTCTGGACAAAGGATTTAGTAGGTGCATGACTGAATGCATGAGTGAGTGATTAAATGTGTCTCACTGAGTGCATGGGTTAGTGACTAAAGTGTCTTAATTTGTGCATCATTATGTCTGTTGTTCTGTAAACTGCTGCATGTTTTGATCAGTAGCTATATAATTAACTATATGGGTTACTGATTGATTGTCCAAGTATTTGTATGGGAGACTGAGTGTGTGTGTGGCTGGCTGGGAGGTGTGTGACTCTGTGCAGATCAATGTGTACTTGTATCAATGATTGTATAACAAGGTAAGTATGTGTTAGTATATGTTTGAAAATGTAAGGTGCTCTATGTTTAACTGTATAGACAAGAAAATGGAAGTGTCATTGATTCTTTACAGGACTGACTAGGTGTGTGAGTAACTCCATGGATGAGTGGCAGACTGTGAGTGTCTGTATAGGTGTATGAGTGCATATGATAGTGTTGTAAAGATGAGTGATTGTATGTATGAATGATAGTATGGGTGAATGAGTGAAGGTGTGTGTAGACGTAGGAATCAGTGAGTGCGTATGTAGTAACTAGTATTGGTGTGTCAATGGTTTCAAAAATTATATTCTGTATTTAACACTGGGTGAAACAGAGGTTATATTAAAATGTGAGGAGATGCATTGTATTGTCACATGAATGATATCATCAGTGATGTGGTCATTGATGTCAAATGAGATGTCATCAGTGATGTCATCAGTGATGTCATTTGAGATGTCATCAGTGATGTCACTGACCATGTCATGAATGATGTAATATGTGACATCATCAGCAGTGGATTGCAGGTGCGCGATATATAGTTAGTGCAACTAACTATATATGGAATTTCAATGGTTTTGTGTGAGTAAAATAAGGTTTTTTAAATGCTAATTCCTAACTATATATGGTCTATAACCTATGGTTTTTTCAGTGAATTTTCAAGGTTTTGTAAATGCTAATTCCTAACTATATATGGTCTATAACCTATGGTTTTTTCAGTGAATATATATATATGTGTGTATATATATATATATGTGTATATATATATATGTGTATATATATATATGTGTATATATATATGTGTGTATATATATATATATATTACGTACTGGCGATAGCCAGTAGGTATATATAGTTAGGATTTTTTTCCTATGGGATTTTTGAAAATTCTATGTCGAATAACTTTGGCGTTTGAGGACAGAATTGGCTGAAATTTTCAGGAAAATGGAACGTTTTGTTTCTGAGCAGCCCCTGAAAATTTGGGGGGGTTTCGTCAAGGGGGGGCCGAGAAAAACGGGGGGTCCCAAGGATGGCCACCAGAGACAAAAAAAACAAATGTAGCCCAAATATCAGCCAGATGTAGCCCAACTATAGCCCAATGACAGAATGTCCCAGAGTGTTCTAAAGAACAACTAGAGTGCTAACAGTCCTACTTATTACAAAGGTATGGCACACCTGAAGCCATCTTGATTGGAATAAAGTGGTAACTCTTAAAACATTTAATTTAAAAATGAACAAAATGAGGGGGTTCATTTTGCCATAGAAAGTATGATTAGCGAATATATGACGAAATCCCGCATACCATCAGTCCGCAAAAAAAATCCCGCATGTACTATTAGGCCGCAAATTAAAATAACGAAAACTTTTAGAAAGAATATGCCTTTAGCATACACTAAACAACTAAACTACCCTAAATCCTAAAACACTACCCCCAGCATGACCCTACACTACACAAACAGTACAACACTACCCTAAACCCTAAAACACTACCCCCAGCATGACCCTACACTACACAAACACTACAACACTACCCTAAACCCTAAAACACTACCCCCAGCATGACCCTACACTACGCAAACACTACAACACTACCCAAAACCCTAAAACACTACACCCCAGCATGACCCTACACTACGCAAACACTACAACACTACCCTAAACCCTAAAACACTACCCCCAGCATGACCCTACACTACACAAACACTACAACACAACCCTAAACCCTAAAACACTACCCCCAGCATGACCCTACACTACGCAAACACTACAACACAACCCTAAACCCTAAAACACTACCCCCAGCATGACCCTACCTACGCAAACACTACAACACTACCCTAAACCCTAAAACACTACCCCCAGCATGACCCTACACTACGCAAACACTACAACACTACCCAAAACCCTAAAACACTACACCCCAGCATGACCCTACACTACGCAAACACTACAACACTACCCTAAACCCTAAAACATTACCCCCAGCATGACCCTACACTATGCAAACACTACAACACTACCCTAAACCCTAAAACACTACCCCCAGCATGACCCTACACTACGCAAACACTACAACACTACCCTAAACCCTAAAACACTACCCCCAGCATGACCCTACACTACGCAAACACTACAACACTACCCAAAACCCTAAAACACTACCCCCAGCATGACCCTACACTACGCAAACACTACAACACTACCCAAAACCCTAAAACACTACCCCCCAGCATGACCCTACACTACGCAAACACTACAACACTACCCAAAACCCTAAAACACTACCCCTAGCATGACCCTACACTACGCAAACACTACAACACTACCCAAAACCCTAAAACACTACCCCCAGCATGACCCTACACTACGCAAACACTACAACACTACCCAAAACCCTAAAACACTACACCCCAGCATGACCCTACACTACGCAAACACTACAACACTACCCAAAACCCTAATACACTACACCCCAGCATGACCCTACACTACGCAAACACTACAACACTACCCAAAACCCTAAAACACTACCCCCAGCATGACCCTACACTACGCAAACACTACAACACTACCAAAAACCCTAAAACACTACCCCCAGCATGACCCTACACTACGCAAACACTACAACACTACCCTAAACCCTAAAATACTACACCCCAGCATGACCCTACACTACGCAAACACTACAACACTACCCAAAACCCTAAAACACTACCCCCAGCATGACCCTACACTACGCAAACACTACAACACTATCCTAAACCCTAAAACACTACGCCCAGCATGACCCTACACTACGCAAACACTACAACACTACCCTAAACCCTAAAACACTAGCCCCAGCATGACCCTACACTACGCAAACACTACAACACAACCCTAAACCCTAAAACACTACCCCCAGCATGACCCTACACTACGCAAACACTACAACACTACCCTAAACCCTAAAACACTACCCCCAGCATGACCCTACACTACGCAAACACTACAACACAACCCTAAACCCTAAAACACTACCCCCAGCATGACCCTACACTAAACAACCACCACAACTCTACACTACACTAACACAACACTACACTACACAACACTACACTACACTACACAATCACTAACCCACGAAAAAATTAACACAAACCCACTTACCTCTCTCGTCATCGTGGTTTTCACAACGCAAATGCATTTACCATACATGCCTTTAAAACGTAATTCTTTGTAAAGGCATGCGCGATAAATGCACATGCGTTTTGAAAAAATGCGGGATAATGGTATGCGAGGTCAATGACCTTGCGGGATAATGGTATGCGGACTGAAAGTCTGCGGGATAAAAAATGCGGGAAAATGGCTGCAAACCATGATTAGCAGCAGACTTCCCTGGTGAGCACTAGATTTACTACAGTGATCTAATGAGCAACTAGAGTGCTAACATTCAGAATTTATGGCAAATGTGTGACACATCTGAAT